>NC_137586.1:12926644-14176644 GCF_963210335.1 Falco punctatus | reverse complement strand
ACTGTGAAACTGTAAATAGCTCTCATCCAACACAGCCGATCAGTAGAGCTCCTATAAGCAGCAGAGAAAGTATTCACTGAAGTTCTGAAAAGAAAGGATGGCAAACATGACCTCCTTATTGCAGCCAAAACATGAAAGAAAAGTTTCGTGGATCCCCCAACAACACACATTGGCATTAAAACCAGGATAAAAAGGCATTCCCAGATGTTAAAACCAAAAGAAAGTGTTACATTTCATTCTGACCTGGACAAAACAGGCCACAAAATTTCACTGTAAGACGCCTTAAGAAAAATACTATGAAAAAAAAATCTGTAACTTTCCTCCGAGTCAAGAGTGGATCCAGTCAAAGATTGGAAGAGAGAAAAAAGTTGCTTCTTTCTTGTAAATGCTAAAACGGATGGTTCGAGATAACTCAGTATTAACAGTTGTGTACTACAGCTATTACTCCCATTCATATAATAACTTACCAAAATTTCAAACCTGTCTATAAAATTTGATTAAAACGTTACTTTGTCTTTTTGCAGTACAATGCAAGCTGCATCCATTTGCACAATAAAGCTATGACTTTAAAATGTACTGAAACAATGTAAGAAGTTGTATAGACTTTCAGTTTGAAAAGCATTGATTTTAGCTTAAACCAAGTCGATTTTACTGAGTTTTAAATGAAGGAGCATTAGTCCCTTAAGACAGAATGACTATCTAAATGGTGTTTTGAATTAGCTGAACTAACCTGATTTTGAAATGGTTTTCAGACACATCACAGCAATGATATTGTATGTGACAAAGCCAGGGGAAAACAATTTATTGGGGGAGGAATGGATGAGAAAGCAAAAACAAAGGACAAGAAACACAAGGAAGTAAAATAAAGAAATATAAAGTAAAATATACTAAGCCACATGGAATAAGAGAGATGTGAGAAGTGGAATACTAATGCTAAAAGGCAACACAAGAAAAGATTTGCTACAATCTATCAAGAAATACAGGATGAACTAAAAGTTTATGAATATTACACTTCCTAGTGTATTAAAATGTTTATAACTAAAATGGCACAGAGTAAAACAGTGAACACATTCTCTCAACTGGAGTGAGGACATTGTGGCGATGGCATGAATATTTTCTGGATCAGTCAGATGTTGACAAACTGACTTTGGCTTATGAAAAGATAATTTTACAAATTATCAACCTTTTCAAACATTGGAGTTCACCTAGTTATTTAGCATACTATATCCTAGGAGGTATGTTTTAAGGAAGCTGGCAGGGGGGGACCAAAACAGAAAAGAAAAAAAACCCAAAACCCAATGAAAAAGACACCTGAAAAATCTGAAGTTCAAAGATACTTTCTCCAAAATCTGCCTTGCTGAACACTCAAAACCTTGATTTGTAAGAGAAACATAAACACAATTACAACATTATTCTTTCCACAAAACCTATTGCTAGTATCACTGTAAGAACCTTATTCTGCACACAATAGCAAAAAGAGTGTTAGCAGATTCAAACATTTTCTTTCCCTGGAAAGTGTCCCAAGTTATTTCAATGTATGTAAGAAGTACAACTTCAGAAAAAAAAAAAAAACCAAACACAAACCCACCACCAAAGCTTTGCAGAAAAGTTATAACCCCAGCTTTAAAATTAATGCCTTGCTCGTGTGACACAGCTACTAGTCATGCCAATCAAATAAAAATCATTAAAACCTTTACACATTACTAAAACATTCCATACAAACAACAGACAATACAGACTACAAAAAAAGTACTTTAGAAACATTTTAGAAAGCATACAGGTACTGTATATGGCTCTGAGGTCTCTAAAACTTACTGACTTTCTACACATAGAATTGTGTGAATTCAAAATCTATCCTTCTGAGACTATGGTGACTTCCAGCAGAAAGTTTTTAGTATTCCCTATCAATAACACAAAGGTTTAACCTGAAATCTTTAGACTAAGCTGACAAGAAAGATGTCAATTTTATGTCTAACTCTAGATATTTATCTTAGTAGAAATGGAAATTTTGCCTGCTCTGAACCTCAAAAATGAACAGGGGAAATGTTTTTATTTCTGGGAGAAAGAGAAAATATTCAACAAGGAGGCTAATACTTTACAAATAAGCAATACACATCCTGAATTATTAAGTCTTTTAAGAGTCAATACAATCAGGTTAGTAGACAGAGAACAGTGTCACAATAAACTCGTTATATAGGTATCACCTCTGTTCATGTGCACGTAAACATAGTCATACATTCACAAAGATGATTTCTACATCCATTTCTCATCAGATCAACTACATAAGAAAACATTCCTCGAATTCTTGATATACCCGGAACTGCATTCATAAATCACCCTGCATACAGCTGAAATCTGTCACTTGAGTCATCTATTTTGAGACATGACAACTCTATAAACATAACCACACAAGAAATTTAAATGCTTTAAATGCTAAACATTAAAAAAGGAACGCTGACCAGTTAGGAACAGTGATTTCACAATGTGAAATAATCAACTTCAGTCTGAAACCAAAGAAGCCAAAATTAGAGCACCAAGAAGAAAAAGCAATCTTATTCAAAAAATTGTTAAATCTGCAGAAGAGACAATCAACCAAATATCAAACCTACGAACTATTCTGAATTATTTCCTGCCCATATTACTAATCTGAAAATACCAGCCTATTGTTTAGCAGTTCCTCTTTCCTGTGCACAATGGACCCTAGAGACAATGTTGTCTGAATTCTCCTAAAGACAGAACCTTTTTGTAAGCTTACTGTCACACAGCCTCCAGTGTGGAAGCTCCCCAGCAGAGTTGTATTTATAATGTAAAAGAGGCAGATGGGACTTTGTAACTGCATTCTTACTTCATCACGTCAAAACATGCCTTGGAAAAACACATTTCAGTTCCAATTAAAAATATAAAGGAATCTTAGAGCTGCTATACATAGCACTTCCCACCACTCCAGCTACACTGATTTAGTTACAGCTGTACCAGTCCACTATACAGACACCCTTAATCCAGTTTAAACCATACATACAGAAGTTATGTTTCACTGGTTAAATTACCAGGTTAAACCAATGTAGCTGAAGTAAAGTTTAAGACCATGTAGTGTTCCCACATTAGGCACTTGCACTGGTGTAAATAAATAATTTCAGGTACATCACAGCAATATTTCCAACAACAACAAGCCCATAGATGAGTTTCACTCTGTTCCCCAAATTCATCATATAAGCAAGCATTTAAACTATCAAATGTTTGCATTGCATTTCTAACAACATAAGCAGCAAATCTAAAAGGAGTGTAAAAGATATAATGCAATTAATATTAAAAAAATCTTACCTTTATTAGATTTGGATGACTTGTTCTTGTTAGGTTTAAAACAAGAGCCCCTTGATTTATCTTCTCTATCCTTAATAAATTTCTGTACATCATCCAAAGAAAGCTTTTGAAGGACAACTACAGGTTTAGCTCCTTTATTTAGATCTTCAACTAGCCCAATCTTCTCTACTTTGTCTTTCTGTTCACCTCTAAATTCAGTTTTCCTTGACTCCTGAGTAACATTGCCGTCTTTATCACGCTTGATTTTTGGAATGACAAAATGTTTCAATGCACCAGATCTTGCTCCCAACAAGTAACTGGGAAACTCTGCTTTATTGTCAGCATGTGCTTTATTACTATCTACTTTACTCTTATTAACATCTGTCCTTCGTTCATCCTTGCTGTTGGGTGATTTAAAACCAGGTTTATCAGGTCTTGATTTACTAGAATCTCCTTTACCTTCCTGTTTAATACGAGGGCTGTCAGGTCTTGATTTCTGATCCCCAGAAGAAAACCTCTCCCTTGATTCACCAGACTCATGCCTATGTTTCCTTTCAAATTTCTCAGGTTTTGAACCATCAGATTTAATACCATGCTTAGAATCATGTTCATTTTTGTTTGAGGATCTCAAATATTCAGGCCGTCTAATCTTGGATGGATCTCCTCTGTACCTCTCTGACTCCCCCCTGTCCTCAGATCTTTGTTTAAGGCTATCATGGTCACGCCTCAGTGTATCAGAAACTGAACGTCCATCAGGCCTTTGTTTTGTTGGATCAGATCTACTTTCAGGTTTTACCTTCGAAGGATCAGATTTCACATCTAGTTTATGCCTAGATATTTCAATTTTCTTATCTGACAATGGTTTACTGGATTCCCTCCTATTATCATGTCTATGTTTTGGTGTTTCAGGCCTGCCTTCGCTCTTCTGTTTTGGTGTTTCAGGCCTGCCTTCGCTCTTCTGTTTTGGTGTTTCAGGCCTGCCTTCGCTCCTCTGTTTTGGCGTTTCGGGCCTCTGCCTTATTTCCTGTTTGCCATTATTTTGTTTCGCCTCATTTTGTTTCATCTCCATTTGCTTGCTTTCATTTTGTTTTGATTCTGTCTGTCTGTTCTCATTTTGTTTTACTTCCATTTGTCTGCTTTCATGCTTAGCTTCTAAGTGTTTGTTCTCATTGTGTTTACTTTCCAATCGTCTGCTCTCATTTTGCTGGAATTCCATTTGTCTGTTTTCATTTTGCTGGATATCTGCCTTTTGACCCTCAAAGTCTGACTTTTTCCTAAAAATCTCAGGATGGTTTTCAGGTTTAAATTTAAGAACTCCAACAGTGTCTTCTTGGGGAACACACACAAACCCATCATTGTACTGCTTAATTTCTTCAGGTTTTTTGATGGTGTCCAAATCCTGAGTTACTGTTGCCTGAGAGTCTGCTCTTCCTGCTTGCTGCAGATCAATACTAACCATCAACGCTGGCCTTGCCCCATTTCCTGTAGAACCTGTCTCCTGAGAAGCTGCTCTGTTTCCTCCAGCAGTACCTCCAGCCTCCTGTGGTTTGTTTTCTTGTTTTCGCTTCTTCAGAGGCTTATCTGCAAGTTAAAAGAGAAAAATCACAAATTATATATACAGACAGGTTCAAGCAAGAATGTCCATTCCCCTCCACTCCCACCAATTAATCCTCCTTAGCATGTATGTGCACACACAACAAAATCCATTGAATTTAAAAGCAAGAATAGAACTTCTCTAACTAGTACTTTTTAATGTATTCAGACTACCATTCATTGTCAGTCTACCACAACTGCCAATTAATCATTAAAAAACCCACCCTCAAAACATATGAAATCAAAGTCCTTGTGTAATTCCCAAGAGAATCACCTAATAAAGCAGCTGCAATACATAAAAGACCTAAAATAACCCAAACTATGCTTGAAGCAAGTCTACACAGACAAAGTTAAGGTGCGCCTCCACAACCACTTTTTGAGGAATATTACTATAAAATTATCTTCTGCAGATTCAGCCTGCTTCATTATACATGAACTAAGCAAGGATCCGCAATGATTAAGACTGAGGTTTTCCCTACATCATTCAGTGCATCAGTTGGACTTCACATGTATTTTAGCCAGGGAACAATTATCAATGAGCAAAAATTACTAAAATAACTCCAACCCTCCAAGCTCCTCTTTGAAGCAAAGCAGTATACCAAGAGTTGGAGTCTATATCATTAACACGTGTGTACCAGCTGGGGGGCCGCTACACACTTAAAAGCTTGAGTATTTTCCCTTTGCAACCATAATGCTTTTCATGGATGAAATAAAAAGTTCAGTGACAATTTTATGTAGTGTCAAGAGCTTGACTCTGCAATAAGCCTTTCAGTTTATATTAAAAAAACATTAAAAATAGAATACAGAAAAATAAAGTGAGCCAACCACACATCCTGTAATTTGGTAGAATTCATAAACATGAGAAGCACATGGAAATATCCAAAGAGTACATTCTATTTGTTTAGATTACAACCTATTACTATTACCAACATGGTACTCTAAAATTAATTTCTGCCATGAAAACCAAAATCCCTACCTACACTAAGGCTTATATTCTCAGTTCTCGACTGTTATCACATAATTTAGAAACAAAACAAACCAAAAACAAACCAACCAATTACTTCCTCTGTAATCAGGGAATATGACTAAGTCTAAGAAATGACTAAAATACATTGGAAATTCTGTTGTAGATCTATTGTCAAAGTGTCTAGACCACAAACACAGTATAAGAAAAATAACTTATTTTGTGCCTAGGTTTGTGGTGCCTTATCACCAGATACAATGACCCAGTCCTCTTTTTGGGAGCAGGAGAAAAAATGGTAAGGAGGATGCAGTCAAGGAACAGGGAAACAAACTCCAAGGAAAAACAAAAACACCCACCCACCCCCATACCACCCTCTCAAATTGTAAACCGGAATTACAACATAAGATTTCTAACTTCTTCTACATTTGTAGAAGAGTCTTAACTAGAAGAATTAAAACTTTAAAAGATTATCTCCAAAATTAACATTAGAAGACAATAACAAGTAGTAACATGGTCAATTCCATGACATGAACAGGCTTTCTTCCCCATCATTTTCATTCTCAAATCTACCTGTACATCTCTTAACTTTCTAAAACTCCAAAATTATGCATGACATTTAATGGCTGGAAGACAGTAAAGACAGATACAATAAACTCCATGCAGAAACTGGTCAACTGCAAATAAGGAACTTCGCAAAGTTCCAGAAAAACCTGTAGAAACACCTGCGAACTTTATGATAGACGTGAGAAGCAAAATAAATTTGCCAAATCAAACTGCAGCCTTTTTAGCATGGAGATTTTGCTTTTTCTTTGCTATAGTAACTGTTGGATTCATATAAGAACTTACATAGTTTAATTTCCTGACACTACTGATTAAAACATGTCATTTTTTTAAACCTTCATACTGTGACAAGAAGTCTTTTTCTGCCTGTGACTAAGAGGGCTTTGACCTCATTGAGCTTCATCACAGGTCTTAGGAATGGTCATGAAGTAGAAGCTTCCAGACTAACAGGTTGATGTATTTTTTAGAAAATACATATATGTTAATACATATGCATCCATGCACATTATTACCTTTTTTCTCAACACTCTTCAAATTTTGAAACACAAATTGAGAAACTTGTGTTCTTAGGAAAAAGTTAGTCAGCTTTATCATTTTAACCCAGATATTTCAGCCACACTGAAAAAGTCCTGTAAAGCTCTTGATGGTGGATCTAACAGTAGCCTTTAAGAGGTTACTGTTATCTGCCCCATTCCTTTAACTGAGGTTATCACCTGTAGCAGAAGCGAACACACATTTGTATTTCCACAAGTGCATTTCATTGTCCAATGTATCACCTTAAAGCACTAGGTGAAGACGGTTTGCATTAACCTACCACGCTGAACAAGTCAGTTATGAGCCAAGTAAATGCTGCCCCTCTGCTACTTCTATTACAGGAGCAAGGCAGATGGCCAGGAGCTGTGGTGCCTTAAACAGCTGTAGCTGGACCAACCAAAACTCACCTTGCAGAGCCCTCACGCTGAAGGCTCCAAGATTAAAGAACCAAAACAAATTCAAGTAGGAAATTTTCTCGCTTGAACTTCTGTAACTGACAGGCTCAAAATGCTGCTGCTCTTCATCATCCAAAATGTCAGATTGTAAGTGGAAAACATATAAGTAGATGATCACATCGCAACTTGGCATACATACTTTCTCTAAATACAGAGCTCTTCTGATGGACCTTCATCATTTCTCTTGACAACTGCAGATGTTTTAATAGGTTATAACCACAACCTGTTGACATCTTATCTGAGAAGAAAGGGACACCTTCAAAGTTTTCTCTTCCTAAATGGCATGGTGATTGCACACAGAGTTACAGATTACTCACAGCTTTCTTCGTATTTCCCGTGTATCTTGATGGTGATCCTCAGAACTAGACTTGATCATTATTGTTTTGCCTCTCTGAGATTTCTGGATCTAGGACAAAAAAGCTGGCCCAAACTTATGAAAATACTGGTTGAACTAGGGCATAAAAGATAGGATAAGTACATAGTACCACTATCTTCATTAAGCATAATGAAAAAAATCTATTGAATGAGCACAAAAGCTTTTTAAGCTGCCACGAAAGCTGCAGAAATCTGAAAGCTGTAATACACTACTGGGCTTCAAGGGCTTTATAAAATCTTGAATTCACTTTGAACTACAGAAGAGTAATCAGCAGAGAATCAGAGGGGTGAGTAGAGAGTAATTACCCTCTGAAAACAGATGTCTTCATATCTTCTTACAATCAAATATGTGCAAGTTTGCATACATTTACTTCGTTAAGTCATGAGTCCAAAGACCCGGCAGGGTTATGACAAACAGATAAACTTAGGAACTTTCATATTATCCACTCAAATATAATTTGTATCCTTCAAGGCATTAGTATTCAAGCTTCATCCACTTCATACTATAGCCAGTAGAACTTCTTTATATTACCAGGATCTAAGACTTTGCCAAAATATGAGACCAATGTTTTCCTTTCCAATCCTGCAGACCTAGATTCAAAGCTTGCCACAGTTGTGAACATGTAGACTCACAAGCTCTTGAGACCAATGAAGTGTGACCAGGATCTTTTTGCTTCACTTTTTGTAACAGTTCTCGTAATAAAAGGAGCATGTAGTAAGCCACAGAAGAGATTTTTACTACATTAGAGATCATGTATCCAAGTTCATTGTTTTCAGATTCTTTTCTTTTCTGAAACATTATTCACACCTCCCCTACCCCAAGAATGTAGATAAATCCAAAATATATCTGTATTTTGTTCAACTGCTTGAAAAAAAATTATGACAGTTCAGAGCCCAGTCTGATCCCAGTTATTCTCTTATTAATACATCCTTTTGGCTTGGCAAATTTGCATGGATGTTCTCTTCACATTGCAACACACTCATCAAAAGGCAGTACCTTGGTACTTACTCACAAGCAAGATTATAAGCTATCTTGTATTAAAAAATAGTAGAGACGTTCTGTCAACTTAAACGGGTCACTGTGGTGCAAGAAACAAAACATTACAGGAACACAGATTTGAAATGGAAAAAAGGGTTAGCTGGATTTCCAAGCAGTTATCTCTCACCTGTCCTCTTATGAACAGTATTCCTGGAGACAGGTTGTAGCCTTCATCTTTGGAATTATCTGTGTATCAAAATGATTACTTCCAGATTTAGAAATCAATTAATTACTGTGGAACCTTTGTGCAAAAAACAGTGCACTGGAAAAACCACAGATACCTTCAAATACTTCACTGCTGAAACTGACTCAGTCACGATCTGAATATCCATCCTGGAAATGGACATACTTGGAAGCTGAGGAAGTGTTAGGGACAGCAGCTCGATGAGGGGAGTTGTATTAAAGAAGTATCTCCATTCTTCCATGTAACCTGAAATCTTTCCAAAGCAGCAGCTATAATACCATTAGTCCTGAAGTCTCCAACGTTACTGCTTTCTTGCAAACCTGATGATTGCCTTCAGTTCCAGATTAAACTCTTTCAGCAAATGAGTATAATAGGATGATAGCCAAAAAAACCTTCTAGAACTGCTTGTCCTAGCAAACTGAAATGGGCCTTTTGTAAGTATCTGTGAAAAGGTAGCAAGTCTAAATAATAACCATGTATATGGTTGCTAAGCTTCATTTTAGCAGAACAGTAACACTCCACTCTATTAATACTGTTTGGTAGACTCTAAAATTCAGATTTTGGAATGAACTTGAGCGGTATCGAAGACAAAACAGATAAATTATCACTTCCGCATTTACACCTTGTAAGGGATTAAACTGGAGACTTCATATCCAAGACAGTTAAATGTGAATGTATTCCTCTTCAGAACCACAAAGAAAATTGACCTTCTAATGTCGAATTCTGGATGAACAGTTCTGATTACTCCAGTATAAGCTTTCTTCTTTTAAGGTGTAACAATTAAGAGTTTTATATTTTAAAGCTCTAACACTCTTCAGAGATTACTGGGATATTCCTCCAACTCATTTAAAATACCACTTATTTGAATTATTTAAATCAGCAATGAATAAATTTAAACCAAATGTAGCAGTCTAAGCAGTTATTATGTATTGTCAAACCTTCCATCTTTTAACATCAGAGACAAATCAGCCAGAGGCCAACTACAAGCTTACTTTATTTAAGCTAACAGTCAAGATCAGGAATTTTCAACAGATAATACATAACTATACATCTAAATAGCAAATCTATGTTTACTGACAACTGTTTTCTTTTCTTAATTATTCTTCACGGAGCTCTTCAAAATTGTCCAAGCACACAGTCCCCCCAAGCAACAGTGTTCTGCTGACACAAGAATCTAAACCAATCCATCTAATCTGGGTACCAGGAAGGTTTAAAATTTCTTCAGTAGTAATGATGGATGACCTATCAATGGAATGAGGGGAAATATCCATCTTTTCTACCGCTTCATGAACATTCAGTATTACTGACTGTGAGAGTCTGCTCCCACCTGACCTCCCCCAAAGCCATATTCAAAAAACCAAAGGATTAACAACCAAAGAGAACTCTTCCCATCAGTAGAAGACATTCCCACAGCACTAGCTCCTCCCCCTGAAGGAGAGACTCAGCAAACCCAGGTCAAAAATTTTATTCTCATTGCTTGCTACCTTACAAAAGAACCTAAGAAAGTACAGTCGTGAACCTGGCATAGGAAGCTTTCTAGAAAAGAATGTAATTCCGAAGTCTCTGAAGCAGAGATGAGAGGGCTTTTAGCTGCTGCAGTTCAGAGGAAGGGATTTCTAAGAACCCAAACAGAAACAGCTGCTAATTTTTATCAAACTGTTAGAAGACTTTATCAAAATTCTGATCACTGTGCAAAAAGGAAAGCCCATCAGGAGGGATGTCCAAACTCATCCAGGACAAAACACAAAAAGATTACAGGAGTTTCTGACATGTCTTAAGGTGCAGCAGACTTCAGAATCTTCATTTTGGTGAAGTTTTGCTTCTTTTCTTAAATACACCAATAATGCAATCAGCATAAATGCAGTATGAAATATGATCTCATGATTTTTTCTACTTAATGTCTGGTAACCTGTTACTCCCTGTCAACTACAGTAACACAAAAGAAATATTACACTAGGAAACAACAAGAACTGAACTACAGAAAAGTATAAACAAGCACCTACGCTTGTTTAGAGACCGGAAGCTGTAACAACCTCCCCAAATTCAATACTGCTTTTAAAATCTAATTTTAATTTATTTATGAGATAGGATTTTTATGACGCAACTGATGGGTTTTATCCATGTGACTGTGAAGAATTATAGTTTTGTGAACTCATCTTTTAGAATATCTGAGCAAAACCTGAAGTGCAATTACTTTGAAATACAAAATGCAGCACAATTTCCCAAGAAAAATGCAACACACTAATGGCAGACTTAATGAAAGCTACTTAGATTATGTATCACTTACGGATTAACATATTCAGTTAGTTTTTAATAATTTGTATAAACAGAAAACTTTAGAAATAAGCAACGACTTTGACATCTCCCTTCCAGATGCTGATTTTATTCTGACACTGTATCCTGCACTCAAATATCTTCAATTAAGTAGATCTGGTAACATTTACACTACATGGTAATGAAAAAAAGTCTGCATCTTCTTAGGCTGATTTCAGAGTGAACTTAGTGACTATGAACTACAGAAATGCTGGGTTTAAAACCTTACTAAGATTTATTACTTATACATGCCATTTCTTTATCAAGATTTAAATCCATTATAGAGAAGTGACGTCCCAGAACAAAATAAAGTCATTACTGGGTAAGTAATTTTATAAAATCTCCCATCCATCTAACAAGTACAATCAAGGGCATATGCTACTTGCAAGTTGTATTTCATTTTCTAATCCTAATCTACAGATTAAAAAAAATTAGACTTCTTACCAAATTGCTATGTTTTAGTTATTTTCCACACCTGCTAACATGAGCAGGTTTCTGTGCTACTCTACATATAGCACAACCTGGGACAAATGGGATAATTTGAGTTCATTGTACACAATAGCACCAAAAATATAGTAAATGCCATTAAAACAATATGCCTCTTATTTTAAACATGTTTTTCATTCAATTAGTATTTCATTCTTTAAAAAATTTATAAAAGAAAGTAATTTTTTCTAGATAGGTGGAAACATTGCAACATGTCATTGCAATTTCTCAAGATAGAGGAATTTCTTCCCCTTATCTTAAAACACCTCTGAACACACACACACACACATCTCTCATCTATACAAAACTGGAGGTTGCAAAGCTGCTTTTTCTTGGGAAAGCTATATGAAATACCAGTTTCATCTGTTACATCACACTACAAAATGCAGACCTAATGAAAGCTTGTATACACAAAACACAAAATACCTAATTCTCACATTGTTCTACTGCATAGAAACACAATCATTTATATTTTACACTATCTTGTTTCATCTTCTGGTATTAGTGACTGTAATCTTCTGCAAGATTACTAATAACTATACCTGTACCTCCATTTTTAAGGAAATAAAACCCCTATAACACATTCTTAGAAAAGAATGCTAATATGCTAGTTATAATCACATATTCTGTCATTTAATTAATTGGCTACATAAAATTAGAAGTCAGCAAACTATTCACTCTTAATAGTATTCTTCTATTAGTTTCCTCTTGAGGGAACTTTCGCAGGGAGATGGGTAATGGGGAGAAAGGGAAAGGAGCTGGGTAAGAACTTAAAAGGTAAGAGAAAAAGGTTACTTACCTATAACTGTAGTTTTGAGAGTTTTGCTCCGGCAGATTCACACTCTTGGGATGTGTGTCTCTGCTGCTATGGGCTTGGAACGAACTAAAAAAAGAAGGGCCCACAGCAGGCATCCAAATGCCCCCTAACTGATCCAATTATTGGAAATAAAGTTATTACAGCTTCACTTCTTCCTAATTCAAAGAATCCACAGTAAGATTCCAAAGAAGTGGGTAAAATGGATCCTCAGAGATAAAATATATAGGGGAAAAAAACGACAGATACGAGCAGTTTTACCTCATTTAAAAAATGCTTATAATGCTTTTAAGTTTAAAAAAAAAATAGCCTCCCAATGAAATGGTTAGTGATTAATGATTTCATTACTCTTCTCAAACCCCAGAGAACAGTGCCTTTTAGAAGTAAAGGTAGAACTCCTTAATCTCTTAATCTGTTTTTAAAAGAGCTGCAGTATATAAAAGTGTCTTTGAAGTAGCCTAAAGTCTAACAGACAATACTATGTATGAAAGAGCTCAAATTAAAATTTAGCAAATCTGAGTAAAATAAAAAACTGAAGCAATTTGAAAAAGTCTCTGAAAAAAGATAAGTTACTTTTTGGGTTTGGGTTTTTTTTTTCTCCCCAAGTAATTTTTAAGGTAATCTTCCTTATCCCCCTTCCTAGAAGAGCCAGAGCTGTGTTTAACATTAGTATCTTAAACATATTTTTTATTCACAGTATTTGTTTTTTTTCAGAAAAGCATGAAAGATCTTAAGGTATTAATCTTGAACCTGAAAATTAATTCAGTAGCAGGTCTAAAACCTGCTAGGAAAGGTTTAGACTGTAGGTGACCAACTAGCTTTGAACTCTACTTGACTACAAAGAAAAATAACCCTCCTGTATCTGGACAGCTTGTATCTGGAAAGCATGAGTTAACGCGAAGGGCTGTGGTTACCAGAGTGAAATTTCTCCCTCAGCATCACCCGCCTCCCAAGAAAGGAAAAAGATTCCTGAGAAGAACAGAAGTTCCTGGGATATAATTTTCTAATACTCACTAGGATTTCCTGTACTTTCTTGGACTAGTCAACTTAAGAATGTGAACAAAGCACAACCCCAGTTAAGTGAACAAAACAAGTTCAGAGCATACACATCTACTTCTTTCAAAAGTATTCAGCAGCACCAAGCAGTACAGGAAATCTGACTATTGATGGCGATTAGAAGAGAAGAAATTGTGCGTGATTACATTTCTAAAGAAATTTCATCATGAAAATATCATAATGCACCTAAACAGAGGATGGTTCACTTGGTGATTGCTGTGGGTAAAGATAATCACTTTCTGTATCGGCTCTTCCGAATAATTTTTTTTCCAACTCAGATAATGTGAGTCATGATAAATAATAGCTGGATCTATCTGTAATACCATAGATCCTTTCAAAAGAGAAGATATGATCTGGTATTGGTTGACATCTTGTATCTGATAAGGGTATAGAGGTCATTGTGAGGGGGGACAATGGGAACTGAAGGCTTGAATGTCATGTTCCATGGATTCATTTACTTGTTCTGAGGCTATTAAACATAATTGATGTATTAGAATGTAACTTTTGATGCCAAGTGCCTTGATGTCCAAAATCTCCAACTATTCCTCTCATTAACAGATATAAATTACTTGCAAATACAGAGAGACTTCCTTGGTGGGAGGCAGGAAGATAAGATGGACTCCTTCCACATAGAGGACAAGGACGAAACACAACTCTCAAACTTCACACCTCTCTATCATGATGAAAAGACCATATAATCCACTGGATCCAAGATCCAAAGAGACCAAAAGAACAGTATTATAGAAACAGAGCTCTGAAAAGCACTCATATATGAGGTAAAAGGTCTATATTGTAAACCACTCCTTATGCATACCTGACATACTTTAGGTCTAATATGACAGACTTTGCATTAGTGACTTTTGCACTCAGAATTCCTTTTTCAGAAAGTAAAAGCATGACAATCAGGTTGCTGAAAGATACGCTGCTTTTCAAAGAAGACAAACTGTATTAGCTCCTCCTCTGAAACAGAGACTGTCTCCCACTTTGAGAGACTTTGTTTGGTGGAAGCTGAACGTTTTAATAGTTTTGTTAGAATTAATGACTTACTACAGAAAGTATTTTAATTACCTAGGGCTCCAATCCCCATTTCCCACCTGTACCGAACATTATAAAAGGACCTCAGCATTAACCAAAAAAAAAAAAAAAAAAAAAGGCCTTAGCAGTTGTGTAATTTTCAGCAAGACAGACACACACATGAGTGCGCATGCCAATCTGTCTCCTCTGGAGCACAGAGTTCCACCATACTACTGGTTCCAAGTCTCAGAAAGAACATGCTGTATCCAACCAAAGCCTTACTGTTAAAAGAAAGCATCTGAAAACTTTTGATGAAGCATAGTACTATTGAGATTTCATGTCTTTTAAAAAAGGACAGAAGAGACCCCTAATCTTCTATCAAAGCTTGTGAGTATAATTCTGCTTAAAGTAATTTATGGAAGACAGTAACAGGTGCCTACACGGAAAGTGTAGTGTGACTGTAGTATGTATTCCCATGCCTGGATTACAAAAGCAGCAAAGATGCTTTCTCATGCAAATTTTAGCATGTGCTAGCACCTTGAGAAAGTTCTCTAGAATGATGCTTGCTATTGCAAGCATCAGCTAGCACCATGCATTCCTGTTCTAATTAGACCAAGTACTTGCTACAGGCACACTGTTTCCTTAACATAACGTGCTCTGAAGTTACAGTATACATACTAAAATGCACAAACACCAGGTTTTTGCATAAATACAGTAAACAGCTTTGCAAAAAATGAATGACATATTTAGGAGTTATTTGATATATTTCTACCAGACATATTCCCATAGGAACAATGGAAGAAGCTTCCTCCTGCAGCCAAACCAAACCAACAGCATAACTGTAACAATCCCAGAGTCTTACCAACTTGTAGACATACTACAAACTTAAAAGCAACAGCAAAAGCATTACCAAAAAGAAAGAACCATATTTCTCCAAGGTAACAGCTTTTCAGGAAATCTGTCCCAAGACTGCTAAAAAGCCTTCCACTCAATACTATTCATTCACAGGTGAAACCTCAGCAGCCAAAGTGAAAAGAACTGCTGTCCTAGCATATGGGCAACTTACCACCAGTGAATAAACAGTGATTATTTGTCCCAATATGGGGCAGTGATTCTTGCACCCGACTCGTAGCAACTGCAGGAACTCAGGAAGAACTTAGACCTGCCAGAGGATGCAGGTAGAAGGGAAGCATAAGGCTGGAATCCCTTTTTGGGAAGATGGTTATTGAGCAGTGGTGAAGGGCAGAGATCACATTCTATAAATATCACTCCTTTCCTCAGAAGAAACAAACCACAGCGTGCCTGTGGCTATGTATTTACAGTAAACAAACTTTGTAACTAATGCTCAACATTTCCTGAAAGCTAGAACAAAAGAGAAAGTGTGTTTCAATCTTGCTGTAAGTGTTGGAAGACTGCTGTGCACTATCAAAAATACAACATATTTTTCCAGATGCTTCTCACCTAAAATGTGCCAGAGATTCTACTTGAAGCGTGTGGATATAAAAGTGGCTTTTGAAGTATTAGGAGACAAAGCACAAGCTCTCCATCAATAAATTTAAAATTAGTAGAAGATACTTAAGCAAATTAACAAAACCCCTATTTCATTAAATTAAAATTAGACAGTAAAGATCTCGAGGTGAGCACACATTTTCTCCGTATATTCACAAACAAGTCACCTAAAAAGATTTGATTTAGTTGCCAAATAAGAAGTATCTAAGAAGTTAAACCCTTTAGTAATTTCAACAACCGCATCTACAAACACATGCACACATGAACTCTTTCTCTCCTTGATGTCCCCCTCCTTCCCAGCATCTTTAAAAACAGGAAAAAAATTATCTTTGAATAGGGAGAAAAATTGTGCTTTTTCTGCTGGTTAAAGACCCAAACTGTATGAAAATTCAATTGCATTGACACAAGTATGTCCAAAACTGACCATTTTCACCTATGAACTTCCAAAATCAGAATTTGCATTGTATTCCACTCTACAATATTTTTCTTAGCAGCACCTAATAAATTAGCATTATACTATAAAAGATTTTTTTTCTCAGAAGCTAAACACAATACAGAGGAAGCTTCTGGAAAATATTTGTGTTAAAATATTGCTATCTTATTTATACAATACATTTTATCTTCAAGATTTACATCAGGGTTTTGCATCTACTTTTGGGACTTCTGAAGCCTAAGACCTTCAAACCAGTTAACAACAGAAAAACCAAACCAAAACAAAAAACCCAAGAAGGATAGATTCAATGAAATCAGTTAAGACAACCAGTACTTCTACTGAAAGGAAAACATTTCTGAGGCTCACCTGGTTCTGTGCTAGAGACCGTACAGTTATATGGTAGTTCTCTAAAGCTTGTAATACCTACATAGTAATGAATATCCAGCTGAACAAACATTAGAGACAACATAGTAGTGTTAAGTTACCCAATCATTACACTGCCCTTAAAAGAACAGATGTGATTTTAATCTAACACCTCCTTTACATTATGTTCAAATGTGGGTACAAATACAAATAGGATAAAAGAGTTTTCCTGCATTTTCTTAAATTAGGCAACATGGGTAGTTAATTAATAATTCAACTACCAAAATTTATTACAAGTTTTGACTTATGGTACTGCTGGGATTTTAGGAACTATAAACAATGTCAATTGTACTTCATTCAGTCTCATGGTTCAAAAAAAGAGTAGCTTAAAAAGGATTCTCAAACAGGAGAACTTCACTTTCCATTCATTAAGACCCCAAATAAAGAATACTGAATATTACAAATACGCATATATGAGATATTACAGTTCATTGTTGGAGGGGAATGGAGATGAACGTCACAGAAGAACCTACACTGAGTAAACAGAATTGAACTATGTGACAATGACAGGAGGTTTTTATGTGTGTATATATATATATATAAATATATATATATATATATATATATGGGGTTTATATGCATATATATATTTATATAATATATATAGTGTATACAAACACACAATCCTTTTACCTTTATCTTGCACTTCTTTTGAAAATCGCTCCCTTTCAATAGCTGATTCACGTTCTATCCGCTCAATTTCAGCCAATGCATCCAATTCTACTTCATCATATGACGTTATAGTTCCTTGTTGCGAAACCTGTTGCTGTGTCTGTACCACAGGAGTTTGAGGTTGTTTTGCAGCAACTGAAGTGTTCTGTTGTAAAACAGGCACTTGTTGTGCCTGAAGGAAAGCTGTCTGTTCGTGCTGCGGCAAACACTGAGCAGCGTTTAGTGGGCGGTTAACATCCTGTGGAGTAACGGGTGTTTTAGAAGTCTGTCCTGGGTACTGCACATTAAAAGGAATATCACCCTCTGACACACTGCTGTTTTCCAAACCAGAAAGCATATCATCCTGCTGGTCCATATCCGAAGATCTTACACGAGAGAGTCTTAATGTAAGCTTAGTGGAGTCCTTGGAAGGAGAACTAATGATATCATACATTGCAGCTTTTTCAGTCTGGTCTTTTTCATCCTTGCCTAACTTCATTTTCTTTTGTTTCTTTTGCTTTCTTTCTGGAGAATCTAACAATATGTCTGGGGGAACATCTCTAGGTGATGAATAAGGTGGAGGCTGAGACTGTTGGATTAAAGGTTGTCTTGATCCTAGAATAATAATTCAGAAAAACTGAACAGTTATGTTGTTTCATGTTTATATAAAAACATATAACCTACATAATTTTAATGTGTATTTCTACATATATCTGTGTTCACAAAAGGTCCAAATAAGATTGGCAGGAAGCACATCATTCCTAGATCAAGATGTAATCCAGACAGCTGCAGTGAATTTCCTGGGAATTTTAGCAGTCCACTGCAGGTAGAGAAGTGATCACTTCAGAAAAGATGGAACAAAAAAAAAAAAACCCACCACCAAAAAAGAATAAATAAAAATAGTACCTGCAGGTTCAGAATATCAACTATTAGAAAATGGTCAATGAAAGTAAGTTGGCTATAGAAAAAGAAAAGATCAAAAAGATTCTTAATAAGGTCCAGTGATGAAGAGTTCACGATCAGTGTATAGGCATTAGCTGTTTCAGCCACACTTTAATTTTAAATTTTTTTTAAAAAATTCAAAACATACACAACCTCTTTAACTTTGATTCTGACAATACATGTTAAACTCTTTTTCCTTTCTTTCTTTTTATTTATGTTTTTATTTTAATTTAGGTAAACTTATTCCAATATTCCCCAATCACTACTATCTAGAAAACACTTACTGTCTTAAAGGCTTTTTCTACCAGCCCCCCCTGCCCCCCTCCCCCTTTTTTTAAGTGTGAATATTTACTTCTGTATGTACTTATCCCAGGCATTAAGTGTATCTAGAGAAATTATTAAAATAAGATATTTTTAATTAAAAACATTCTCCAATTAATCACATACAAATTAAACCAACTCCCTGTAACTGTCAGCCCAGAAAAAAGCTTTGAATAACACAGAAGCTTTTCAACCTGTCTCAATTAGACATTTGAGCTATAATTTCTGGCTTAAAAAGGAATACTGGAGGGAGAAGGGGGTGAAAGGCCTATTGGCTGGACCAATAGGGTCAGTCCCATCATTAAAGCAAACATTTATCAGATTCCACTGGAGAACACTGATCTTCAGAAAGCAGTGACTGACATTATTATTAGTCATTCTGTTTCAGGATATCATAGGTCAGTACCTCTAAGAATAATCAAAAACTAACTGGGATACAGGTCCCCATGTGCTTCAGTCAAGAAGCACCACTATCCAAGAAAGCAGCTTTATTCTGCAGCTTAAATTTCTACCAGATATTTTAAAAATACTAAGAAACATTAAGCAATGTACTGACCTGCAGATGAAAAAGAATGGATACCTCTAGCAAAGCTTCGGCTCACATGAAAGGTGAGCCTTTACTGATGACTTTTTTGCACAGACTGCTATACTTACTTTCTCTCTCTAGTACATTCTGTGGTAAGTCCTGTAACTTCTGTATGTAGAGAGCAGAATATGAAGTGGGTTTCATCTTACTCCATCTTGACCACCAGCAACAACTCCATATTCTGCCAATAATGCCCATAAATGCTGGGAAGCCCTGTTTTAACTCATCCTGATTTTCAGAATCTTTCCACTACTCCACTTGCCCTCCTCAAATTAGATACCACACTCAACCACCAGTACTGAAGTCCTGGCTACACCCTATGAAGAACTCTCACTTGCTTTTCACCAACACAATTACTGTCTCTTTTGCTAATTTACAAGAATGTCTTAGCGTAATGTACAGGAGAAATCATTAGCTACTGATTTTTTTTATGGTAATGACTACCACTCAGGAAATACAAGATGCATTTTCATTTCTACAAACACTAGAGGCAGCTCAAAACTTCTCAAAGAGATCTTACTGATATCTTACTCTTGAATTATCTCTTAAACGAATACTTCTGAATTGCAACAAAGGAACATTTTATTGTTTTTCACAGTTACCCTTCAAACAGATGACACAGATATGATTCTCTATTGTCCTAAACTTCTATGTAAATATGACAAGATTATTCTGATTTGGTATTTGTCATGCCGAAAAATAACACTGCAGCAACGGATAAGGTGGTGGTTTTATCTTTGGGTAGACTTGAGGAGGTCAGAAGGATTTCAATGCATTCCATTGAACATACTTAGAATCCAGCAGTAAATGAAGAAACAAAAGTAAAGTTTTTCCTCTCCTAGGCAGCACTACAAATAGGTATTTCAAAGTATCTTCCTCCTGAAGGAAATTCCTGAGAAGTGTTGACAGCAAGGCCTATAAGCTGCATTTTAAGAGTACACGTTCTGGCAATAACTTCACATATTTCTGAGGTTAATGATGGTTAAGCCTCTGGCAACAAGGAGGCCTAGAAGCTACAATGCCTATGTATTGAGGTGAAAAGAAGTTGAAAAAGATGAACTGGAACAGTTTCACTCTACCACAGACATTAGCAGTTTTGAACAAGTATCACACATTGAACAAGTATCACATTCTGTTTCATGCTTAGAGTTCTGACAAAACATTACCCATTACATGGAGAGATTTGTGCCTATTACTACTGAAGTCAGTTTGCAGTATTTCCTATGGGAGAAGGCTTAAGCCATTGTATGTCTGAGAACAAAGCTCTTACACAAGACTTGTTGATAACAGAAGAAATGTTTTTGTGGAAAGAATACACAGACAGTTATAGCCTGTTTGCTGAACTAGTAGAGATTCCAAGATTTAAAAGGTTTGTTCTACAAAATGCTGTCAATGTAGCAAATAAATAATATGATGCTCTTCAGAAATGATCTTTGGGAATGAACTGAATTTCAGATTATTCTTTGAGAACACAGAAATACATCAGCTTTTGAGTCTAATTCTAGGGCTGTACAGTAATTCAGGAGGAAAAAAAGTATCTGTTTCTGTAGTTGATCTTCCATAATACCAGGAAAAGAACTATGCAATCTCCTTTTATATAGCAGGCATATGTAGAACTTGTGAGACAAAGAGATTCTCTGCCAATTTGGGGAAGTCATTGTATCATTACTGAAGTGCAAATACTGATGGTCAACCAGGTAACGTTGAATGTAGCTAAGAAGCAGGTAACATCAATACAAAATAAGGCCTCTACAGAGAACAAATACACCCACCAACAATACCTCCACGGTCTTCCAGTAACAGCCATCCTGACCACACATGACAATCCCGGGACTGGTTCTTTATATTAACTGGTTTCTGTACCAGTTCCTAGTGGTAGATGGCACTGAGTATGGGAGAAGTTTTATCAAAGGCTGTAGCCATTTTAAACCACTTTTTTTCTACGACTCGTGACTGATTTCTTCTCAAATCCTTTATAGTGCAAGCAACTATAAAATGCACTGCACTGACAATGACTTAGCCTTCTTAAAAATGTAAAATTTCAAACACATTTTTTGTTTGTTTAGCCCTGGAATGACTTCACTTGCTCACTGTGCATCAGTAACTTGGGCTGCAAAGAATTAGCTTCTGTCCAGGAGACTGCACACACCACTGGCATGCCCATGTTATGGTTTTGTCTGCACACTTTCTAAGTGCGCCACAGTACTTGCATCTTATTTAAGTATTCATGTTACTTTCTCGGATCATCTCTTAGCATTTTCAGAGAAAAGGCCACTTGCCTTTCAAAGCTGATGCACCAACACTGATCATGCTCTCTGTTGTGATCCACATGGTTAAACAACAGCTATTAAGGTTACCAGGAACTTCAGATTTAGACATCTTACAGAATTTTAAAGAATTATTAGCTTTCCACTTGTACAATAACAACTTCCAAAGAGTCGCTCAAAACAGTATCTCCATATTCCTTTAACACCCTGGCAGGTAAAGGTTCCCAGATGTTGACAGAGAGTCTTTCACTATCCTACATTCTCTTTTGCCAGAGGTATCATTCTATATGCATGAAAGCTGGAAAAAACCTGATAGTGAACAAATGAAGACTAATGTCTAATACTTGGTTCATAACACATTGGAGAGAAAGCTCAGGAGTGCCATACCTTTTTAAATCCAGAGCAAAGTAATCCTCGAGACTCCAGGAACATTATTTAAGTGGGTACCAAATTACTGTACAAACCTGGACACAGCATTCCAGACCTTTTACTAGAAAAGTCTTTAGAAAGACAGGCTGTAAGGAATGCATATGTGCTACGTGTGGATTATTAGATTTCACATCTAAGTAACTATACTGTAAATAAGTTCCTAAAAATAGAAGCTGGAGAAGAAGAGAACCAGAGCATCCATACTCCATTCATACTGATTTTTGTCTGTTGGAAATGCTAAGAACCTGCATATAACAGAACCTGAGGAATACACTACTGCCAAACAATTTAAAAGACTGCAGTTACAAAATGTAAATAGAAGCGTTTCATTTTGTAATACAGGACTCCTCAAACGTTTTAAACAGGGGCCGGCTCATGGATGAAGTGGCAGGCAGCCATCTGCGGCTGCTTGGTTCCCCTCCACAACCCCCGGCGGGGGTGGGGCGGGGGGGTCTGTAAATACCAGGGGTGGATTGAGAACCCTGGGGGCTGTATCCGGCCCGCGGGCTGTAGTTTGAGGACCCCTGTTTTAATATGATCCTATTTATCACTTCCACATAAATGGATTAGTTTCATGAAAATGGGATCAGACAAATGCAGCATGGAACTCTGGTTAAACCAATGTCAGAATTGTTAATAATCATCTTGAGAATCTGTACCTCCAGCAGACTCAAAAAGGGAAAAACAGTCCCTTCAAAAGGATGGCAAAGGACAGCCCAGAGTATTACACATCGTCTGTATGATTTAAATACATACTCAAAGAACAATTTCTTTATAAGGACTGAGATAATAAAAAGGTAGTATTCCAAAGTGAGTTTGTTAAGAATAAATATCATCAAATCAAAATAATTTTATTCCACAAAACAGCAGGTCTTGTGGATTGAAGAGAACCGAATGCCGTATCTGGACTTTAGCATGGCTTTCTATATAGCTTCTCATAACAATTTCACTAACAAGCTGAGGAAGTATGATCTAGACAAAAACACTGTAAGTTTTCAGTATACCCTACTGCAAAACTGTTCATAAACACATAGGTGAACAAGTGCAGCTTTCCAGAGCACTGTCTTAAGAACAGTAGTTTCAAGTACTTGTCATTAATAACTTCTCATGTAACAGCATTAGAGAGTATTTTATTAATCTAAACATCACAACAGTTTTTGGTGTTAAGTCTCTGAGAGAGAGGCCCACAACTGCTTTTAAAAACAGAATCAAAAATCATAATCTTCATGACTAATTTGATTAACTTTTTGAAACAAAAGAACTTCAGTGAGAAGAAGCACAAATCTTTTATTCATCTGAGAAAGAGAAATTATAACAACACAAGATGAAGATAGATAAGCTCTATGGACAGACAGCAATATGTTTAAAACAACTTGCAGTATACATCTAAGTTATCAACAAAGAGCAGCTATACTCTCGTATACAACAGCAGTATCATGCAAAGCTGTCTACAGTACTTCTCTGACTACTCATCCTTCTAAGTCTTCAAATAGAGTTGTATCTACAACGTAGGACAGTGCAACATCAAGACAAATGCAGAACAATTAGGATTCAGATAAAAACATCAAAGACAAGTGGAAGTTGAGAAATTATGATTGACTTATGTAAAGATGAAAGAAACTGTGCTGGTCAGCCTGTGGAAGATTAGATTAGTGCAAGACATGATAATGCTCTTTGATATCTAAATGACCACAAAAAAAAAAAAAAAAAAAAAAAGTATGTAAATTGTTTTTCTTGTCTATTGGAAAGAAGTCAAGAAGTGTCACTTCTAACTGCAACAAAAATGATTCAGGCTCAGCATTACGTGAAAAGCTTTCTAGCACTAAGAATCTGAACAGGTTGTATGGCAAGAGTGATGAAGCTCCATTACTGACATTTTAACAAAAAAAACCCCAAGCTGGTTTTTTTTTTTAAATTATTGGGAGTGATACTGTTGGAAGTTATTGGGAGTGATACTGATACACATTATTCAACATGAGAGCTGAATCCCATCTTCTGATGGGAAGCCCTCCAAGTCCTTTCCTGCTGTATTTTCTAAAATCACAGAATCTTCCCCTGGGAATCCTCCCTAAGTTTTGTACTAGATGCAAAGGAAATATTACTTATTTTGATTAACAGACAATTTTGACATTTGTTTCAAAGAGCTTAACCTAATTTAAAATTCAAGTTTAAAGAGACAGCATATGAGATAAAGAAGAACATACGTTTGGGAGGTTTTTAGGGACACATATTCACTGTCCACATATTCTTTCATTAGTTTTCAGGGAAAAGTCCCATCGCTTTCTTGAGAGCTTCAAATGGCTTATGAAAAACTCAGCTTTGGCTGTTCTAGCTTAGAACTGCAGTATTCAGAAGCATCCTTGTGTAAAAAGTTAAGACTTGAAGGAAGAAACAAGAATTAAAGTTTATTTTGGCCCTGTCAGAAAAAAATCTTTGATTAAATTTCTTCCACCTTCCTTTTGAAAGACAGAGGGTAAGACAATATTTTTCTTAAAGGTAAGTACCTTTAAGAGCACGAAAGTCTGTACTACAGATTTGAGAAGATTCCCAATTCTTCTTGCCACCCACTATACATTCAGAGACCAAGTGTAGAGGGATAACTCTTACAAATCCCTAAGAAAATAGAAGTAATCTTTCCAAATTAGTCAGAAAATAATCAAACACCCATTAACAATTTCTGCGTGGAATACAAATTATTTCTGGAAAAGAATGCAAAATTATATAGTTTCATAAGGGTTGTTGCTAGTCCATACAGATGTTTTTCCAGGAGTTTAGGAAACTATATGGAAACAGGACTGCAAATGATATGAACTCTTCTTTTTGCAAAGCAATGGACTAAAAATGTTGAGGAAGACTTTCCTTTACACAGATCATTAGAAGTTGTCTTTAAAAAAAACCCAAACTTTTCTGAGGTTCCAGAGCAGTGGGAAAGCAGAACAAATGGATAAAAGATTTTGATGAGTAACCAATCCTAGATAATGGGAACCACAGAGTATTTTACGAGATCAACAAAAGGAAAATACTCTATGTTAATTCTTCATAGAGGAATTCACATAAATGAATTTTTAAAGAAAGTACACATAACAGATGATAGCATGAAAGCAGAACCATTACTCTGTTTGCACAGTTACAAATATAAAATTTACATAAAAAATAAGGGATAAAGACCAGCCTACAACTTCTGCATAAAACTTGAGCTACTCTGGTACCTTTACTGAAGCAGAAACGAAGCAAAGATTTCTGTAACACACAGTTTTACTCCACTGAATTAACTGAATAAGGAACCAAAATAATGAATATAACTTCTGACATCTCTCAAATATTTGCCTGACTTGCAAACAAAACTTCTTTCTCATTCAGATTCTGTCAGACAGCTACATTCAGTCTTGAAGTAACTCAAGACTGTCCAATAACATTCTCCAAGTCTCCAGAAGTCCTTGCTACTTCCATGCAAAAACTACAGAAATTCGGTCTGTACCCATGCCTTCAGTAGCTGCCTCAAGTTTCTATGTTACACAAGAAAGCTTAGATATTGTAACCTCCTTCCTGAGGTGTCTCTCTGGACCGACGATGTCTAGTGCCATTCTTTTTGTCCTCCTGAACAAACAACTAAGTATTTTGCTTATTTTCTTTATCAAATTTTGTGACCTGTCCGCAAACTTTCAAGGGCTAATGAGAGTAGCAACAAAAAGCTCAGCATAGATACTTTCCGTTTGTTCACGACTGGAAAATTCCAGCACAACTTTCACTCCAAATCATAAGCCAAGAACTCACTGTCAGGGATCCCACACTTTAAGTAACACTGTAATTATCCACACCTCTTTCCATACATTTCTAAATTACGAGATTAGACGAAATAAATGTCTGGCAAGATTCTTGCAGCATCAAGAACTAGTTCTCTCAATCAGGGTTTACTAATCTCTTTAAGAAGGAGAAATGGTAGCACCACTAGTAACAGTATTTCAGTTGTGTGCTTTATCAATGGGAAAAGTAAAGCTAACACAGGTAAATAAATCAAAAAGCTCCTCCTGCACTGTTTCAGCCCCTCTAGTGATGAAACACTACAATCTGAAGTGTACAATTAGATTGTTTTCAGAAATAATCTGAAAAGGTATCCCTTCAAAATGGGGTTCTGAGACAGCCAATTGAAACAGCAGCAACTTTAACCAAAAAATATTCAAATATTCTAGCTGAGTGGTAATCACGTATCTGAGCAGAAGTAGCTTAGATTCGCAATGCTGTTAAACTGATAAGCTCAACAAACACAACCACATTCAGTTTTCGCCATTTACACAAGTCTTACAATAAGTCCTTTAACACAAGACCTCCTGAAATACTGATGCTGCTGGCATGCTGTACACGTACTTCTCACCTGCCACTTCAGCCACATTTTTTCTATCACTGTTTAACACAGTAGATACCTACAGAAGATGAACCACAGAGACCATTTAGCAGTCACAGGACCGTAGGATAATTAAGAAGGGACTTGAGGAGGTCTTTAGTCCATCCTCATGCTCAAAGCAGGGTGAGCAAGGCCACATTATGCAGGGCTTTACCCAGCCAGATCTCGAAAAAAAACCTCCAAGGACAGAAAATGCACAGCTTATATAGGCAACCTTTTCCAATGCTCAGATGTTTTTCCTTAGACCTATTTAGAACCTACCATTTCAGTTTTAGCCCACTGTATGTGATCCTTCCTCCACAATACTGAAAAGACCGACTCAAGCCTTCCTGATAATCTCCTGATATGCATGGGAAGGCTGTTCTAAGGTCCACCCTTGTCAAAGATACCTCTTACCCAGGCTGCACAAGGCCAACACCTTCACCTTCTCTGGAATGTCCCGCATCACCTGTACTCCCTCTCCACCTATACCTGACCATTCAGAAAAGACCTGATTTTGTTTCACAACTAAAAAGCAGAAAGCACTTTTGCATCATCCTACTATTGCCAAATAAATACATAAGCACTGAAAAAGAAAATTAGCAATAATACGCCCAAACCCCTACCTTACTAAGTCTCAATTGTTGCTTCTTAGGGATAATATTAAAAACAGCAGAAGGTATTCCAGATCTTAGCATAAAGAATTATTTGGAGCAGTTATTTTTCCTGTTCCCTCTCAAGTGACTGACAGTTCACCCTATTCTTTCCTTTCAGGCTTCCTTTATGCTACATGTATCGCATTCACTGAACTACTTTTAATTTCATGTTTTTAAAATTTCATGTTTGCAACTAGGACAAATGTTGCATTAAAACACTTTTGTGCTAGTTGAGAGTTCAATACTCGTAATGCTGCCTTTAAACCACTTCTTATGTAGAGCAACTGAAACCGTTCTTATAAAGAATTTAATCCTCATACTGGAAAGGATTTTAAATCCTTCTGTCCTCCATGAATTTGTGCTTTGTTTTGAAGGATGATTAGTCAGTTTTTGGACCTTCAGAAACTGCTTCTGGATCAGGGCTGAAACTATTTTGTATCCAGAACGTGATACGCTCTCTAGTACTATTTGAGTACAGAAGTCAGGAGGAATAACTAAATACATCTTTTGGGTTCCTGTTCTTTAAAATTTGGAAAAAAAACATCAATAGATATGACTAGTAGACTACCTTTAAGGGTTCCATCACTTCCAGCTGGAGAGCAGACTGACTGTGGTGACCTCAAGGAAAAAGATGCAGCATTCCTTATTGAGGGATCGCCATCCTACAGTGACAATGATAAAAAATTAACATTATGAACATGAACACTTCATAAAATAAAGACTGAAACTAGTGCATATACTGATAAAATGGACTGGACAAAAAAGCATACAACAAATATTAGAAAAATACTTATTTACATAAAAATCTTTGTAATTTAGACTGCCATTAGATGACTGTATAGGCAATATTCTAAAGCACAATCAGCCCAAAGAAGAATCTATAACCAGAACATGAACACAAAAATAAATCTATGCACATGTTTTCTAGCTAAGCACATTTGGTTTATGCTAAGATTCCATTTAGAATGTTTTCGTTACAAGCATTCATAGTAGAACTGAGAAGCAGATACATGATCTCTATATAGTATCACCTGAAAGAAACTGAGCACAAAATGTAGATTTTTTCAAACAATCGCCATTTTTTTCACTTAACCTACACTTAAAGCTTATCTAGAATGCCATCTTACTGTCCGAGCTAAACAAATTAACACTTTGTATTTAAATCCCCCAGCATACACACACCAGGACTGAACAAAAACTCCAGCACTTGCATAGCAGCCACGGAGACAGTCTCATGTAAAACATAACTGGAGTGATTTTTAACTTGTTATTTGTCTGTCTGAACAGTTAGATAGGAAAGAACTCAATGGCAATATGAAGTACTTCCCCAACATGGCAAAAAAGTTCTGTCTTCTCAGTTTTGCATGGAATAACCTGCGTCAATGGAATTCATAAATTCTGAAAAACTTCATCATAATTTAATACTAATCACAATGTAATTATGTCCATACTCCACCTTTACGAAACCCACTATTCAAATTCTCCTTTAATGTTTGACAAGTTTTTTACTGCTATCATGGACCCCTCTGCTGGTCACAAGTATACTCATTCACTCAATGCTCTAACTAGGTCTAAACTTCTATAGAACAGTACTTCCCATCTTTACCACAGTTTTTTATAGGACACCTATAGGAATGCTTTGGGAAAGAAAAAACTAACAATCCCTATATCTATGAAAAAACAATTTCTATAATTATGAAAAAACTGCAAGAAGTCATTCTTTTTTAAAGAGTAAAGTCATACAAAGGAAGTCTCCAAAGAAGTTCTAAGGTTACTTAATCTGTTTCCTAATTAAATTGGTTATTACAGTAGCTAATATTCTAAGGTGGCTCCTCTTGAGGTATCTGAATAGGGACAGATCTTATATATAACTTTTTATTTATTCAAACCTGAATTATCTGCCTGATAAATACCTTTTATCCTTTTGACCAGTTTCAACCCACTTAAAAAAACGTTAGAAGGCTCAACTGTAATTACAGTTTACATGTCTGTATGGAAAAAAAAAATCAGCAGCCAGTAGTAAGTTAGAAAGTCAAACGATTTCAAGGAAATAGAGCCTGCATTGACGGGCAAGTAGGCGCTCCCTCTGACAATGGCCAAACAGCAAATTTCCATGTGCATAGGCATAGATTAGACAGCGTACACATTACATCTTGTGAGGGCATAGTTGACATTGCTTAGGGAAAGGGAAAAAAAGAGTATAACATTTATGCACTGAAGGTGCTTACAAGTCAAAGAACATAAATCCATGAGAAACCAGATTCCATCACTTTAATGATCCACGGACACTTAGAAAACAGTTCTATTCATTGTTTTTTTCACCTCCCACAGCACAATGCATCTGAAACTCATGCCATGCTATTAACTACGCTTATTCTTGCAACAGTGCTTGCAAAAGTTGTTGCCTTATGCAAGGACAGCCTTGTGTGCAAAGAAATCTAATATTCAGATTCATTGCAAAAGAAAGAACTATATCTTAAACTTACATGTTTTTATTGTAAGTCAAAGTGAATTAATTTCCTGATGAGTTACTCATTTATCCACCACACTGAAATTATGGAGCTGATTTTTTTCAAACCTGACTTATCTTTAATTGGTAATAAATCTTAAAAAAAAAAAAAAAAACACAACAAAACAAAAAAATTGAACAAACAGCTTAGTAACTTATTAGTATATATGTTTTATTAGGGCAGGAGTGGTCCTCTGCCTATGACTACCAAGGGAATAGGCAAAGGCAACTTCTATTGAATTAACTGAACAGACTACCTACAGGTACATATGCCATTCCTACCATAGATGACAAACTTTCAGAAGTGCTCATTTATAGTCTCCTAGTTCAGTGCTTCATCAAATGGTGATATGTAAGCACAAACTTACATTCCAGGAAAGCTCTCAAACCTACCAATCGTCACTGACTGCATGTGTAGTGAGCCTTTAAAGGTGTACCTGCTGATTTTGTAGAATCATATATCACAAAATCACAATATCCTGTAACTATTCACATTTTTTAAAGCAATAAAAATCCTAACACTAAGAATAAAAAATGAAGTTTTTGAGTTTTATTATTTAATAATCCTCATTTTTAACTATCTTTGCCAAAGGTCACATGGCTTTTGAAAAAGCTGCAACATTATGATTATGATGAAGCTTATTATTCATACGTAGATGCAAAACTTTAGTTCCAGTTCTTCAAACTGTTTTCTGCATCATAGCTACTGCTACTAAAATCAGCATTTAAAGGTATAATTACAAATAAAATAAATGTAACACATGCTATGTTAACAATATGCACAAAGGGACAGAAGTGCAAGTTTACAACATTTAGTACTTTCTACATTCACTATTTCTCAAATTAAACCAATCAATGAGGGTATGCTTTATGTTTTCATTGTCTGTTTTGAAAGTTTCATTTCTAAGTTTTGATGAACTAGGATGTGGTTGCATTGCTTGGATCACAAATTTAGATATGAATATTTTTAAATACTTTCTGTTTAAAATTATGAAATTGATTATCCTAATAATAAAGTTTTCCAAAAATACTGTCTTAAAACCAAAATTATCCTGATGGCCTACCTTGAACATAGTTGGGGGATATATATGTTTAATGCCAAGAACAGCTTCCTATTTTGAAGAATTAGCATTGCTGAATCAGAGACTGAGAGAAACATCTGACAACTGTATAATGGCAAGATTCCTTCACTACAACAGTAGTTTGAGATACTACTACTTAGTTAACATTCTTAATCAGCATAATTCTTGCATTTATAAAAAGAAAGACTAATAAAACCAGTCACCAATGGTTGTTGTAAGGTTGTAAGGTGTACACTCCTGCACTCACTCTCTCTCACGCCCTGGAACAGCTCTCCCTTTAAGAGAGCTGTGTGTCAAACTTGTAAAGAATCCCAACAACCTTCATCCATAGGATGACATGCTCATTAAGAAGAAAACTAATCTGGTTCAAAAAAATGTGGGATAAAGTTGGGGTTTTCTTCCTTTAGATTCAAGGAATCTTTCAGAAGGAATTTTACACACATGAAATAGTGTTACTAAGGGAAAACTTAAGAAACCATGACATAAAAGTACATAACAGACCAATAAGAGAAAAAGTCCATAGGAATTCTTGCCTTTGACAACACTGCTGTGTTACCCACCAGGCTATTCAAATATGTCAAGTCTAACAGTTAATTTTTCTTTCTCGGGCAAGTGGTCAATACAACTACTTAGAATCTAGTATTGCTTGCATCACCATACTGCTACAGTAATTGCAGAGACACTCTACCATTTCTTTAAAATAAACTCAAATATGAGATTATGTGAAGATTTTTTACTTTTTCTAATTTCATCAGAATGAACATTTCAAACTGTTCCAAAGGAAAAAGAGATCTAGGAAAAACTAATACGCACATATTAAACTTGTATGGTTGAGTGTACACATCTGAAATTGAAGTATATTTTCATTGGTTTTATACACCAACAACATAGTAAAAGATCTGACTTCTAAGGCAGCTAAACACATACTTGTTTTATCATAGTAAATATTTGCTTCATCATAATAAACTGATTTAGATAACATACATCACTACTTAGTCTGTGCACCATCTGTAGGTAGTCTTCATTTGAGCCATGTCTAGAATTATCAGCATGATGATTAGCTGAATTTCCAGACAACTGACTTGATACTTTATTTTCATGGAGATTCCGCATCCCAGCTGTGACAATGGGACTGGATACTGAAGCTGAAACACAAAAAATATAAATAACTATACTGATATATTCACACGTTCGTTAACTCTTAAGAAGTTCCAGAGAAAACACCATAACAGTGGATATGAGCTGGTTGCAAGAGGTCTAGAATCTGGAAAAGAATCCAACTTTTTGATTCAATTGTTTTGCCACAAATACCTTGAATAAAATCAGGTATTTCAGATTTTAATTTTCAAGAGGATTTAAAAACTAAATTCCATGTACAGATCAGCCAAGTTTTTCTCCACATCTATCCTAATTTGTCAATATCATATTTGTACTGGTTACAGAAAATTTTGTTTTCCTCTATATAATTTGTATTCACTACATTCAGCAACTTCCAAGGTATTCACAAGACACAGAGCATTACATACAGAACAGCTGTGTATATCACAATGTTAAACTTTAAGAACAAATGATTTAAAAGAATCCAATGAGAATTCTACTTACCAAGAAAAAAAATATCTAGATACTTTTAACGGTGTTCATGTTGTTCAAGATTGGTTTTAGAAAAAGGAAGAACAAAGAAATCTATTCATTCTGAAGGCCAACTTTGCTAGATACTGCGTAACTTTAGCATAATTCTAGCTAACTTAGAATTAATGTAGTCCACATTACAAAGGTTTGGTAAGGCTAAATAAGCTGACAGCAAAACTCAAATTATATTGGCAAAACCAAGGTTTTTTGCTAGTACAGATACATTTTGGCCATAGCTAACAAGTCAGTCTTTGGTTTGTTTTAGTTTTTTTCTGTTGTCAAGTATATATGACAGCTATGCAAAATGGGTGTACATAGGGGAGCAATACAACACAAGCATGTGTTTTCTTTTCTTCTTCCCTTACATAATACATAATACATACTGTACATAATACAACTCTGTACAGTCAAGAAAGCAAAGCTTAAGCATATCTGCCAACTCAAAGATTTGCATTAAGCATGTGACTCCTTCCGAAAAATTAGAAAGCCATGAAACATACACACGAAGGTAAAGCTGATATGAGATAGGAGAATAAAACAAACAAAGACCTACCTTGCTGCATCTGAGGATGCGGTGTATAACTTGGAGGATGTGAATATGGCATGTATCCTGCAGGGCTTTGAGGAGCATATGGACTAGGCACTGGACTGTTCTGTTGTGCCAAAAATCTGTTCCCAGAGCTTGTCTGTGGTGGCACAAACCGGCTAAAAATAAAATTCAAAAGAAGTTTTTAAAATTTAGAAAAGCAAATTCAGATACATTTATGATTTCTTTTGGAATATTATACATTCAGAACACTACAACTTCTTTAAGACACAAAATTCCAACACAATCACGAATCTCCCTCAAAGCAGGATTTTAAGTTATCAATACCTTCCCGACTTCAATTATTACTTGAGAGTCACAGCTTAGGTACTGCATTAGTAAAAGTAAAGAACAGAATAAAAACATTCAAAAGACCTCCACCTACGGAAAGGATGCAATGACACAAATATGGACTAAAATTAGGCCTGCAATTTCTAAAAGTTAATCCTTAGAAGTCTGAGTGAAAGTGACAGCTAAGTTTTAATTAACAACTAGGTCACTAGGATTAACAAGAAGCCATCTACTCTGAACATGATTTTTCCAGTAAGATTTCAAAGAACTTCATCTAACAGAACTATGCTGCCAAGACACAGGAATGTTACAGGCAATTAGGTAGGACTTGACCCAAAGTCCACTGAATACAACTTACAATTTCACTGACTTTTATCGTAGATTGATCCTACAGGTAGGAAGCCATAAAAATAGCATATGCTTGTGACAATAATACATGCACATTATAACTTACATTCTTATATGAGCTTTTCAAAATAAACCCAGATAAATACTTCAGAAAGAAAACTGTATGCTTTTGCAACCCTCAGTTCTAGATAGCAACTCTATGAAGGTAAGCTTCCACAGAAAGAAATAGCAAAGTATTTAACACAAGGATTTTGCAAGGATTTCAAGAAGACTTTGTAATATTCACAACTCAAAAAATGTTCTTCAATATCCCTTTTAGACATAAAAGTAAAAAGGTGGACTGTTTTTTGTGCAGATACAGAGTATTTCATTTGCCAAAACAATGATACCGAGATCTAATAACTGAAGATGAAATCTCTTAAAGCCCAGTAACTGGGCTGAAACTAGATGCAGAACTCCTTCCTTGAGTCCAGAGTACTTTACTATATTAATAAAGGCCTGGATTATAGGTGCATGCTACTTGCTAATGCTCAAAAGTTTAAAATAAAGAACCAGAAAGTTGATGAGGATACTGCTGCAAGACTGGTCAAACTACTGGGCCTATGTTCCTCTGAGTGGCCTTTTGTGTAACTGTTACAGCAGTACCCCATCCTTGTACAAGCCTTCTTTCCCACTTTCCTGCCACATTGTTACATACTTGCTGGGACACATCAGCCTGTTTTCTCCTACTCTCCCGCCACCAGTCTCATCCTCTGCCACAGGCAGAAACAGTTGAAGGGGTGGCAGGAAGCAGGAGGACTTCTTATTCAGGAAAGATAGTTTGCCAGAATTATGGGAGGGAGAGAGAGTGGAGAATTGTGAGCAATCCTTGGAATACAACGATTAATTCACTGACAGACAGACGTTTCCTGGCCAGCTGAAGAAACTCACCCTGCTGTCAGACAAATGCGAAATTTGTCTTGGCACTCATCACCTTCCACTCACATACTTCCAACAAGAACTGACTGTCACTGTAGGAAGCATTTGCAGTTCACTGCCCCTCCCACCCACTTAAAAGACAGCATTACCTGGAAGGGCTGTGTGAGATAGTGGTTTGTTGATAATTGGAAGATGCAGGACTACCACGCATGGAATTCTGAGAAATATTAAACTGTGACATCATCATCCCTATTGAAAAGAAGATAGCAGCATTACTTTACACACATTTCCCTTTTCATCAATGAAGTCTCTCATTTCATAATTGTTATATACAAAGACATTATAAACTTTACAGACATTAATATCATCTACCCACAACGGTCAGAAAAACATTAGAATTTATCTATTCCATGTAAGATGTCCATTTTACACCACGACATAAGAAGTGTTCCCTAAAGCAGTGTTAATTCAGTTATAAATATTAACAGCAGTTCCTTCCTTTGCTCCTTAGAGCTTCCTAAGCCAAAACCTACGAGGAAATAGAAACATTTTATAACAGGACATACATTCTACACCCCAGGCTGGTGTGTACAGTACTCGCTGTGCTGGTAAGTAAAAGATTTGGAAATTTCACATATCAGAAGAACACAGAAAACATACCTCCCAGTTTTACAGCAAGTACAGCAAGCAATCATCTCAGGCTGAGCGCTGCAAGATATTCTTACTGGTCCCATAATGCCTTAGTGGTTCCTTTCCACCCAGGGAAAAAAGCTTTCTATTCCACCTCCACTATGCTTACAAGGACTGTTATCAAAGAAGGTGCTGAAATACTTCAGTTGCAAAGCAGAACCAATATCCCAACTGTAGGCTCCCCACAGCCTGCAGATCCCCATAGTCATGCATTGGGCATTCAGGAGTTATGCTCGCTGGCAAGTCACAAGTACACAAAGGTCTTTGAAACTAGTTTGAGGCATGTGGACAATGCCCTTAATAATTTGCTTGAACTTCTGGTCAGCCCTGAAGTGGTCAGGCAGTTGGATGGGGTGATCATTGTAGGTTCCTTTCAAATGGGATATTCTAGTCTATTCTAATTCATACCATTGTTAGGGAGAGTTTAAAGACATTTTTTTCTTCCTCTCTTTGACACAGGTATAAAGAATTCTGTAACAACAGCATGACACTGGAAGTTGAAGTGATGCAGAAATAAAAATTAAAAAAAAAAAATCAATGAATTTTAAGTTATTTTAATGACAAAATTTAACATCTCGCAGCTAAGAGTGTCAGAATTCATGTGCACACCGCTACTTGGCAAGCCCACAGCAAGTGATCCACAGTTGTGGGTAAAAGTACGTCACCAGTAAAAGTATTTTAAGCCAAAGGTTATGACAGAAGGCTGACAGAAGTCCCCAGTCCAGACTGCTGGCGAGCTGTCAATCCTTCAATTGCTATCACCGATTTCAATTACTGCAATATACACACAAGCAGAAGTAGTTTCAGAAATCCTCTGTGTCACCCTCTTTTCTCTTCCCCTCTCCCCTGCAGAGATGTGATAATCCCGCAGGAATGCAGCAGTTACTACCTCATGGTAGGTGTGAAGTGCTGCATTCCAAGTACAAGAAAACTAGCCCAGAGCAGGAGTGAAAGTCACATGTTGTGCTGAAAAAAAATTAATAATAATCTGAGACCTCTACACTTCAATACAGAGGACACTGAATTTTCCCAACAGAAAGGGACTCCAACTCCAGCAAAATTTGTTTAAATGGACACTGACTGCCTTGCACAGAGGCAAGCGAGGAGGAAACTCCAGGGGTTTTGTGCTGGAGGCAGCAGCCAGCCTGCCCACTGCCCCCTCACCTCTCACTGTCACTGCCACTCTCAACACAACAGGTACCGTATTTTAGCCAAACTACTAACCCTTAACATGCACATAACGAAAGCTGACAAAACGTGCCCTTATGAGCGTGAACCATACAGATGAGGTTTCGCTTTATGCTTAAAGGACAGACTGCACTTTTAAAACATTTTAAGAATGTATCTATTTATTTTCTCCTCCCTAAATTTCTAACACATTTTGAACCAAGATGTGGGAGTTTTGGGTTTAAAAGAACAACAGAAAATATACATATGAATCCATTTTTAATGCCATTTGAAAAAATCCTAAAACTTATTCTGCAATGGACTACTGTTACTTCTGTATCTCTGTTGAAGGAGGGGCAGAAATGGGAGACAATCTAGGTGACTTCAAAGAAAAAAAGAAAAATACACCAACAAAAGCAAAACAAAACCTAAGAAATTACAACAAAGTGTATCCAAAGTTTACAGACAGATAAGTATACCTGATAATGATGTAATAAGAAAGAAGTGAAAATAAGCTCCAAAGATTTAATCTAAAAAGGAGCTGAAATTAGTCTGTGGCCTTTAGCACTAAGATATCTCCTTGTACACTTTTTTAATGTTATCATACCACTAAGCAGCAGATTTATGGCTCTACTTTGCATTTCTGTACCTCAAATATTTTGAATTTATTTTAAATGAAACCTTAATTTTGAATATTGGTGTAATGGCTATACCTTTAAATTGTTGTAACCTGTGATCTGAATTTCATGTACAGGAATGACTATGGCAGCAACCACCCAGACCACTGGAGGACAAGCCTTACAAGAAGCAGTGCAAGTGCAGCAGTGACCAAACCCGAGCTGGCTTTGGTGCCGATAACCCCATTCAACACACAACCTCTCTTCTCCTGAGTGACCACCGTAAGAGATCATGTTCATGGACTAAATGAACTCAATGGACATTTTGTTGACATGTTACAGACATTTTAACAGGGGTGGTCCATAGACTAGGGAAATGATATCTGTGTATTATATCAAAGGATGGGAAGGGTGATGGTGGTTAATGAAGTTGTATTGGACAGTGTGGCATGACGTAAATGATATGGAATAAGGGGTGGATAATGTCCTGGTTTCAGCTGGGATAAAGCTAGTTTTCTTCGTAGTAGCTAGTACAGTGCTGTGTTTTGGCTCTGATGTGAGAACAATGTTGACAGGACATTGATGATTTCGGTTGTTGCTGGGTGATGTTTACACTCAGTCAAGGACTTTTCGGTTTCTTGGGCCCTGTCAGCAAGAAGGCTGGAAGGACAAGAAGAAATTGGGAGGGGACACAGCCGTGACCCAAACTAGCCAAAGGGATATTCCATGCCATAGGATGTCATGCTGAGTATATAAACTGGGGGAAGAAGAAGGAAGAGGGGGACATTTGGCGTTATGGCGTTTGTCTTCCCGAGTCCGTTACACGTGATGGAGCCCTGCTTTCCTGGAGGCGGCTGAACACCTGTCTGCCCATGGGAAGTAGCGAATTAATTCCATGTTTTGCTTTGCTTTTGTGTGCAGCTTTTGCTTTACCCATTAAATTGTTTTCGTCTCAACCCTTGAGTTTTACACTCCTTTCCTATTCTCCTCCCCATCCCTCTGGGTGAGGGGGAGTGAGTGAGTGGCTGCGTGGTGCTTGGTTGCTGGCCGGGGTTAAACCATGACAGTGGGTAACACTGAGGTTTAAGAAAACATCATCCTAGTAAAATTACAAGAATGAGTTTCTTTAACACATACTCCTATTTCTTCAGTATAACTTTTTTGTATGAAAAAAAGTGATACACATAAATCCATTTTAGCACTCCTACTGAATGCCAAAGAATGCACTGCATAAAAACGCAGCTCAAGGTCACAGAACAACTCTCTTTACAATTCAAATATATTACAGCATCATGTGTGCTTTAGCTAAGACTGCTCAACAGTAGATGATTTTTCTGTTAAATACACAATCTTGTTGAAAGTGTATGCCTGCCAAAGTTTTCCCTTCTACAGGCACATGTGCACTTGAATTCTTGTATAAATGAAAAAAATTATCCAGGTAACTGATGTGTATGGAAAGATGCATAAGATTTCAATCCCCCAAAATTCAGAAGTTCTGGTAAGTAGCTTGAAGTGCATCCTTTCTGACCCCTAAGCAATGCTATGAATACTAACCTATCGCAATATACTATTTTAGCTGTTCTTCCAACACATATCTCCTGAAAGACAAAGCCAAAGTGTTGACAGGGAAAAGAGAAAAAATTATAAAAACTAAACTAAGTAACATGTTAATTTGAATTTAATAATTATGAAGAAATCCACTCATACACTGTAACATGCAAGACAGATGTACTTCCAAGATGGCACCCAGAACTACCTATGTTACCTGATGAAAAAGGTCTAAAATAAACATTTTGCCCTTGTACAAAGTTAGGCCTTATTCTGCACAGTGATGTGACTCCGTCTGTTCAGACAATCTGGTAATAGAAAACAGTCCAAAAGTTAACTAAAATGCTAACTAAAACAAACAAACAACTAATTTGTATGAAGACTGTTTCAACAGTGGAATTGTTATCAAAAGATAGGATATAGGAGTTTGAACACTGCTGCTATGTTACCTGAAACGGAATATGCTGGGGGTGGAGGTGCCTGTTCAGGACACAAAGTGAAAAGTGTCCACATAATACATTCTTCTTGCACCGTTTGTTCATCATAACTAAAAACAATTCTTGCTCTAAACTTGCTTTTGACCTACAGATCAATATGAACTTGGGAAAAAACATCAGTGCAGAATTCTGCTCGTGCTTCACCTTATATTCACAAGATTTCAAAACAGTATTTCACTTTCTGAAGATGTGTTTATTTCCTGACAAACTGTACTGAACCCAGAAATTTATTCTGTGTTTAAGGTAATTCTTTAGCCAGGTGAAGTTCCTGTTCTTCATCAGAAATAAAGTCTAAGAGAAATTAATTTGAGTTCACTTTACACATAACTAATGCTGGAACTGGCAGTCAAGGGATCATGGTACACAGACCCAACTCAGGCTGAGTAAACAGACAGGGGGTCCTCCTGCTGCCTTTGTTCTTTCTATTATAAACACAGTACCCACTGCTGACTTCACTGCATGCTAGACTTAACTGAAGGTGGAAAGACAATATCCAGAAGGAAGACAGTAAGGAAAGCAGAAGAGATTAATTTGAAATACTAGAAAAGAGCCTAAATTTCATTCTTCCAACTGGCAAAATGTCTTACATCTCTACCAAACCCCCAATTGTTTTACAAACCATGACTCTGCAGAGACTACAGTATCTGTTCAGCAAGCAGAAGAAACCCCAACTTTTGCTGCCCCAACACATCAGTACAGCCTCCTTTGGCCTTGGAGATCTGAATGGGACATAGTAACATCTAATAAGGTTACCAAAATTTGCCAACATCTAGCTTAAAGATCCACCTATATCCAGATAGGAGAGTGGCCTTTTTCCATTGAAAATAAAGTCATACTTCATCTAGCTTTTCAAAACATTCATTCCAGGGCCTTTTTCCTCTGAAAATATTTCACGTACAGTTATGCTTTTCCTCTCTTCCCCCTTTCTTTCCAGTTTTCAGATTTCACACTTACACTGTAATACTTGTACTCGTACAAGTATTCAGAATTATGTAAAATAAAATTAAATATTCAAGGGGGGTTTAAAGTCTTACCTCTTTCGGTTTTCTAAAACCACTTTGTTAACTTTACTAAAATAACATCAACTATTCTTTTAAGTTTCACGTTGAATTATTTTTTATTCTGTACTAATACCTTCCTTCAAGCATAAGCCAAAGCACATTTAAAGACTGAGGTGCTTTTATTTCATTGAAGATTACTCTTAACCTACTGAATAAAGCTGCAAAAGTGTTTTGTCTCTGTGAAGCACAGAATTAGTCAAAATTATGAAGAATTTAACTAGCTTTGTCTTCTTTCTTTCAAAAGCCTCTGCTGGAACAGATAATTTCAAAAACAATGCCTTTATTTTGCATTGGCAAAAAATTATTTTACTCTACAAAATGGTGGAAAACTCATAATTCATGCGTATGTTCTTTGTGGGACCACTCTGCAAACCAGCAGGACAGCCACAACTTTTCCCATAGCTGGAAAAATCACAATGTGCCGCAGCTACCACTAAACACTGGATCTGAAGGCTGTTTTCAGAACTTAAATTTCAGGATGTAAGTATCAATGAATTTACAAATATGTAGCACTGCCTTTCACATTTTCATTCCAGGAAACTTCTGTCTTCTTTCAAGGAACATTACATGTTTTGTCCTTAGCAAGTTCTTTTCAAACACTGTATGCCTTTTTACCCACTAGCCTAGGTGAATGAACCTATAATTTTATTATTTTTACCCTCCAAAACCACTGTACACTTCCTATCCCCTATGGAGTCCAGTAACACTTCTATCTATATCTCTACAGTGCTAGCAAAGCTTTATCCTCACACTGTGGAAACTCTGGAAATTCTCCTGCTTGTTTCATAGCTTAGTGTTTAAAGAACATACATCAGGTTAAAGTCTCCAGACCTAAAAAAACTCGAATCTGTTCAATTAATCCTTTTCTTGGTCTCTCTCCTTCATCTTCACTATCCTGCAGAATATGTCACTATAACTCAGAAGAGAATTAACTACCAAAACAGTAAAATCTGTAGGGCATCACAAATAGCTGAGACAAGGAATGACAGGGAGGAGCTGTTAAGTATGGTTCATTCAGCCTTGTTACTTACCCGGGAACTATTACGAACTACCACTGCAGTAACACCCTATAATCATACAGATCTTCAGTAAAATCAAGGCAAGTTTTTCCAACTTCAATTATTTCTTAAGACAAATATATAAACCTACCCATAAAAAAATTCAAATAAAATTATTTTTAAATTAAGTCAAATCACTCATCCTAGAGATTAAACCTCGTAGTGAAATGAAACATTTTTTACAAAAATACCTGGTAGAGTTTATTTTCATGCTTATTCTAATACAATCACTCTCTGAAGATGTCAAGATACACAGCTTTGTATCACTATCAAATATAAAGTAAAGGTATAAATATCAAAGTTGTGCTCCATATATATTTGTAGTTAGTAACAGTCCCTTAAACTTAAAACAACAACATAAAATGCAATCAATGAATGATCAAAAATCCTTACCGCTTTGTACCCCGTATCTGTTTTGCATGCTTTTCTCCCTGAAAACATTAGGATTCCTTGCCAGGATAGCCTGCAGCAAGACTGGTATATCTCCCTCTGGATCATCACTGCCAAGGTTATCTTTCAACTCTCTGGAATTGTGGAAGTAAGCAAATAAAGAGGCAAATGCATTTTCAAATTATAAGAAACTATGAGTCAAGTAAAAAAAAAATAAAACCAAAATCAAAAAAACAAAATCAAAATGAAAGAAGACAATTTGCTGTTAAAATACAGAAAAAAACAAGTCTGCAAAGCACTGTTCCCTGCCTCTGTATTTTTTTCCCCCTCTCTTCTCTAAAGAATGGCAATAGAGGTATTCTTACCAGTCTTCAAAATTATTTTCTCTTAGTAAGCTCTTATATATATACATGGCTGTCAGTTTCAGACTATCATAATAAGTTTCTTATGCCAACTTTTGTATTATGATCTTCTCCACAAAAGAACATTCTGGCATAACAACAAGGAAGCATTACTGTAGGAGTGAAAATAACATGCATGAATGTATAACATTCAGGTTGCAGCCCAATGTTTTGGGCATCTTTTATTTTATAAAGAGAAACTGGCATCTTTGACAACACAGGTTTCCTTGTGAACCACAAAGAAAATTTAACAGATATTGTGTATGCATCCACGTTTTCACTTATTGTTTGCTTTGAGGACTTCTAAAAGCTACCTTCCATTTGATCAAAACTATTAATTTGGACAATGTAGGAAAGAGACAGGGTTGTCAACATAAGACAATTCAAAGGACACGAGGGAAAAATTTAAAAAAAAAAGAAGAAGAAGAAAAGAATTAAGAAAAAGAGAATACATTAGCATACTTGCTGGTTCAGTTCTTAAAGTATTTAAGTTCAATACTTAATCAGAAATGACATGGGTCTTACCAGGGTGTCTCAAAAAAAATTTTTTTCTATAATACTGTGTATATAATTTGTCTATGCACATTACTAACCAAAGTGGACACAAATGAGTTTTGCACAGTTGAAACCATGAAATATGCACTGCCAACTAGCAAAAACAGAATAAGCAGATCCATAAAACACCACCCCCCAGTTATGCGTAAGTGTTGCCAGACAATTATTAACAACCTGCCTAAGACATTTCACTCTTGCTTATCAGTCATCTACTAAGCAAGCTTAATAAAAAGCCTTCATGTTCTAATTTCCAGATTCTCACAAACATCCTTCTCAATCCAGTTAATTTTGATTTCAAGGGATAAGGACGCTGATCTGATATAGCTGAAGTTCAAAATACATACATGTGATCTGTTGACACCTGATTGAGACTGTGGACGAGCTGTGAAACCAGATTTTCATCCCTGCAAGCCAGAAGGCAGTTCACCTCTTCAGCTATCCGTCCATTGAAAAGCAGGCTTTTTGTTGTTGTAGCAGGTAGAGGTGATGGAAGAGGCAGCTGGTTCAAAACTGTTATCAGAACACAGAAGGAAGTTCACAATCTTCTCACAAAACACAAGCATACAAGTAGTTACAACTTCTTACTCCCTCATGTGATTAAGAAAGAAAACTTGATTACTACATTTAAAATATAGGGAGGATTTCTGGATTTTTTTTTTAATCATGAACGGTCACACACACACACAAGCTGGATTCTGTTTTAAAATAAAGCAGTCAAGCCCACAAGTTATACTATTATTTTACAAGTTTAACAGTGCTAAGGCAAGTATTAAGAATGAAAATGTATTTTAATTATTCCAGAATATTAAGTTATTTATTATGTTATGGCAGCTTTCTCATGGAGCCAAAAGTGTTGATAAAGAAAGGAAATGTAATTTTTTTTTAGTTGCCTGCAGTACTGTAAGTGTTTTTAGTTGCCTTGTAGTTGCCTGCAGTACTGTAAGTGCATTGAGCATATACTTCAAGTTTTCTACTCTGCTCTTCGTATTTAATTAGTGTTCTCACTTTGTATGGCCAGGGTAGATGAAAAAAACCTACCCAAAAAGAAACCCACCAAAAAACCAAACAACCAATTTAAGCCATAAATTAAATCCTCAGTTTATTCTTATTTTGTTGTGTTTATTTCTACGTAAGTCATCTTCTCAATAAAAGGCTAGTATCATTGGTTGGTATGATCACTAAAATGTCAATTCAGTCAATACAGCTTTTCACAAATCTTAGTAAAAAGATGTAAGAAACACACTCATCGCAGCATTTCAATCAGAATATAAATGAGCACTCTGTAGTTTCAGAGGACATTCTTAGGTCTACAGACATAACACGGAACTGTACCATGTAAGAAGCTTTGACCAGATGATTGGCAGAGCTACACAGACAAGAGGAAAGTAGACCAGAAAAGGCCAAAAAGCTAGCTACATCGAAAATTCACTTTCCTGGGTCCATGAAAACATGGCGAGTCTAAACTTCAAGTTCCCAGGCCGATTACAGCTCTGAGATAAAGGTTTTAGCTGAACCATTAGAAATAACTTCAGGAAAAAAACAACGTTAAGTGACATGCACTCTTTTTTTATTTTAAAATTATTTACTTAAAAAAAAGGGTGTGTGTGTGTGTGCCAGTATTTTCCCTCTATATAGTGTATATCATTACTGTATTTAGAAATTAATAGCAATTGAAATATAACTGTGTAATAATTAAAACAGCTAGCTTTCATTATTTGCATCTGATTACACTGAATGCACCAGAAACTTGAAAAGTTAGCATGATCAGCAAAATATGTTTATTAAAAGTATAAATCCAGCTAGTTAACTAGCCTATTCTACTGCCTCCAGGCATTGTGTCCTCATGTTTTTACCACGACAGGTCTTGTCCATTCCAGTTCCTTTCTTTGACCCACAGAAAAATAAGCTAAAGCAGTTCAAGCCTTTCTCTTTCAGCTGCCCCTGAGTTTCCACAAACTACTCAAACATGACAGAAAAAGAAGCAAATGCACCTAACACAAAGGCTAATCCCATCAAAGGCAGTTCAGCATTTCAAGTAACTTGCACCAGAAGTCTAGCCAGTGACTTCTAACAGTTTAGGTTTTTTGCTTTCTTCAGAACCTTACCTGCAAATACTTAATGAGGAAAACATGCCCATAGTCCAGAAACTTGTTACTTTCATCCTGATGGTCCATTATTAGACATATATAAAGATATGCATATACACATCTAAATGCATAAGTAGCTTCTTCCAATTTGGTATTTCAGAAGATCAGAATGACATGAAGAGGTGGATTTTTTTCCTCCAATACATCTGCTTTCTTTACTGTAAGCAATTAAATTCAATTGCTGGCTATATAATTTCAGTGTCTCTTGGAAAGTCTCCAAATTTCAACAGTGTAATAATAAAAACAAGAGCTCAGAAGAAGCACCTGGGTCACTGAGTCCAATTATCCTCAGACTAACAACAGAGCTATAAACTCTTTCTTACACTTCATAAGCAAGATGCATCTTTATCCAACTGCTCTCATTGCAATGGTTGTTCTAGGATCTCATTATAGTAATACTAAATCTCTTAGTGTTCACTAGAATTTTATTTTTGGTCACATTATATATAACCATTTGGTTATGTGCCAGTATCAGCTTTTAATTAAAATAGTTCTTTTCCTCTCCTCGTACTTTGTCTTCCTGTCATATTTAAAGACTGTACACACACCTCGTCTGCCCCTGTTATAGGCTGAACAGCCAAGAAAACACTCATAGGTTCAGCTGCTTGTTCCCATTCTAGCAGCCATTCCTTGCATTTATTAAATAGAGCAACTTATTTGTACCTTGTACAAAATTAAGGAACCAGGTTTCCAGTATATTCAGCATATTCCACAACTCTCTTCAGTTAGGTGAGCATTAGTCTAATCCTCTCTCTCCCCCTCTTTTTTCAGTGAGGATGATGAGATGTATGTTTTAGAGAAGTATTTTATCGTTTATGTTTTTCTTTGTTTGTGGGGTAGCCAGATATACTACCGAATTATATTCTAAAACAATGAGTTCCTACATTTTGGTTCATGTTTCATTAAGGCTTTTTTAACCTACATTTCATTTCATGTTTAAATTAGCATGTGTCATTTGAAGACTTTCAAAATTCAATGACAAAATTAACACTTTTAATGCCAAATCTGATTTTAAACAGATTTATCTCTAAGAACCTCCAACATAAAACTATTTCTAGTATTTTTCAAATTCAGGTAATCATCAATGTGTAGAAAACAGCATACCAAAGAGAAGGAAAAAGAAGAGTACTTACGGTCTGTAAGACTAGCAATCCCTGCAAGAGTAGTGATGGGAACATGAGGCATATCCCCATTCATCCTGAAGTTCTGGGATAGTAGTGCCTACACAGATATTTCAGATCAGGTGCCAGCTATCATTACTTCCCATTTCCCAAGCACTAAAAAAAACCAAACCAAAACAAAAACAAAAATGAAAATTCTGTTTACTTTTTTAGAATTTTAAGTTCAGCAACATAAATGGAACAGAGATCATACCCTTAGCTGCATACTAAGTAAATTTTGTCAAGAGTGGATAGAACATGTAGGTTTTAAATATCAAATGGCATTACGCAATCAAAACACAAGCTTCTGATCTCAGACACAAAGCCCTTCACCAAAAAAAGATGCAAGATAAGGCAATCAAAAGAAAATTTCCCCAGTTTACACAGTAACAACAAAAACTGGTAACAAAACTTCTGTTAGTTCATACTGCAGTGGGTAGGACTTAAAGTATAACCAGTTTAAGTAATTAGCTACTGTATTTTCTCCTCAGTTTTGCAGGAGGTGGTACTTTTCATACAAACAGCAGCTAGCAAAACCAAAGTGAGTAATTTACAGATGCAAAAGTCCAGGAGTAAGCAAAGTAACAAATAAAAAATCTTAGTATATTTTATAAGTAGTAGCTATTTCAAAACAGATCTGAAAAATATCTCTTTAATATTAAACACGGTCTGATCAAACTACTACCAGAAACCATGTCACTCCCTCCACAGAAGAAGAAGAAAAAAAACCCTAGCCATCACTGACCTAGCTCATTCACTTCCTGTAAAACACCACAGTTTATATTCAACTACTGAAAAAGTAATTTCTTCACTCAGTTTTCACTAACTACACAGATACCAACTGTAACAAAGTCCACACTGCTAAAAAGAAGAAAAAATTCAACTTCAGTTCTAAACCAACAAAAATTTACAAAGATCACACATTAGAATCCACTGTTATACTAATGAAACGACAAAAATAGAACATGGTGTTTTCTGAAGACAAAATAAATTAAAGGAATTTTGTATATATGCAGTTACTTATTACAGACAGGCACTTATGTTAACAGTTTAGGAAATAGTAAAAAGACTTCTTCCGTAAGCATTTATGTTACCTACTGAAGATACTGAAATAATGATTTGCTTACGCTTACTTTACAGGCCAATATTTTTGAAAATTACACATACAATACATACAACCCAAAACATCACTGTCACTTCCTTAGTCATTTTTATCCCATTCCTTCTTGTGCCACAGCAATGGCAATATGTAAGACACCACTGCTAACAAATAAGCATAGATTCCAAGCAAGACAAGGAAACTGAATGTTGTCGTTCCTGTTCAATGTTTCTATGAACCACTGAAGTTAACTTTTCAAAGTTTCCTTGTCTACACACAACTGAATTCTTTGAAAAAAATACCAACACTGAGGTTAAACAGAACTGACAATGAGTTGACTTCCTCTGCTGCACCTGCCACAGTCTCATTCTCACCACTAAATTACCTTTGTTTATTAAAAATATAGTACATTACAGGTACAGAAATCTAGTTAAGGAAACTGCTACGGATAGATATTCTCTGTGTTTTTTTTTTTTTTTTAATTCAGGGAGAAAACAGCCTTCAAAAACCCAGAGCATTTTCACGTATTATGCCATACTCAAGGTGTTGTTTTTTTTCCCAAACAAATACCAACATACACAGAATTTCAGTGGTTCCTTAGTTCCATAAATAAGCAGTTCTTTAAAATAGGGAAAAAAAAAAAAAAGGCGGGGGGGGGTGGGGTGGGGAAGGCAACCTAACTTTTCCCACAACTCAGCCTGCAACAGCAAACACAAAGGAGCTAACACTTTTAGATTTTAAGTTTTCACTGAACGGTTAGTAATTAAAGAAATTAAAGAACACCTTTCATGCACAAATTATAAGTAAAATAACAAGGTCTTGCCTAATGATCTCCTCTCTTGTCTGAAACTGCATCAAAACTGACTTAAGCCACATTACTAATCAGGATTATTGGAAATGCTGTATGTAAGAGAAACAACAAAAAACAAGGAAAATAAAATCTTTTCACTTTCCCTTCCTGATCACCTGGGAAAGCTGTAAACATCAAAAGCTGTCACTACTAATTCAAGTTCTTTCCTGGTATTACTGCTACAGTAATTAAATTATACAGATATTCAATGGGAAAAATTCCTCCAAACCCAGATATTTAAATTAGAATCCTTCTCCACAAATACATACAAAACCTCAACTGGCAAGATCCAGACCTGACATTGGAGCAAGTGGAGCTAGAATGGTCGGGGTAAGAGTAAACTTTCTTTGTAGGAGAGTAGAAGGGGGTGGTTTGTTTAGGTAACAAAGCAAAGGTCAAGAGGGGATGTGGTTGCTCTCTCTAAGGCTGTCAAAGACGGCTACAAAGGAAGAATGTTTCAGGGCAATGCTAACACAACAATAAATGCGGGCATGAATGCAAGCAAGAAGAAAACAAGAACAGAGCTTCTCAGCATCAGAGCTGCCACTTTCTGGAATAGCCTTCCGTTAGAAGCAGTAGAGACAAACACCACCATTACTTTAAAGATGGATCATACAGATGTTAAAGAAGGGACAGGATGTGCTAGCCTGCACCAGCTGGGAACTCAGCAGAGCAATTCAAGAAATGAGTCTCAAACTACAAAGTTTTTGTAAGTATGATGATGTGAGTAAACAGATGACAGTAAATAGAAGACAAAGAGATTAAGTGATGGGATTAGTTTATACAACAAACACAATATGAAGAAACCACATAGGAATATCTGGGTCCAAGTATAACATCTGCTGTGTTGAGAGCAAAACTGCTTCTGTTACAGAACTGGCAAACAAGGTGGGATTCAATTCCAGAACTCGTGACTGAGATCCAGTGAAACTAGAACTAAAATTTGATGTCACTGAGAACATTAATAAACTCATTCATTTAAAGAATTTTAAATATCAAGCAGTTGTGGAAAAAACCTGACAGCTCTAGATGAAAAAGGATTTTTCATACAAAACATCAGAACAGCACGCAACAATTCCTGGCTTAATTGACAGACAAATTTTTTGGGGGGTCCATTCTCCAGCTGTAACAGGAGTTAAAGGTACTACATTGTAGTAGCTCATAATTAGTCAAAAAGGATCAACGTTTTCCAATATTTAGAAAACAAAACTGTTAGTTATATTAACTGAAGTAAGGAAATCAAAGAACTGTTGCATTGGGAAGTTTTTAAACAATGCATCAGAGTGTAGTGTAGCAGTTCAAACAGAGAAGTAGAAATCCACATTACATATATCCAAATGAGGTTCTTGCATATTCAGTACATATATATTCAGGTTCTTGCTTCTTTATAAGAAACACCAGCTACTATAAAAGATGTTTTCATGGAGGAAGAAACTACAGTGCACAAAGGAAGTGATACAAAGAAACTCTCAGTGAAACGAAAACAGTGAAATGGCAGCATATAATGAGAACAATCTATGAAAAAGCTACCATCATCATACACAATACCAAAATTAAGCCAAACCAAGACAGTAGGGAAAGTGATATTTAAAAAGTTTATGCTAGTAACATTTAAAATGCTACTTCTGTATGTTACCCTCTTCCCTTTTTTTTGTCACTTACGTATATTCTTCTTTACTGCTTACTAATACTGCAAGTAAAGTTCCTGTCAAAATGTTACATTTAAATTGTTGTGGGTTGTTGGGGGTTTGGTGCTTTTGGGTTTTGTTTTGTTAATTTTTTTCTTTTTGTTTGGGTTGTTTTTTTTAAGTAGAAAGTAAGTATGCGGTTGGAAGAAGTCCATAACATGGACACAGAAAGTACTCACTGCTTCAGTGGCAGAAGGTTTGGGCTCTATCATGCGGACCCTCTCTACAACTCTCTATATAGTCTGCATTTCTCACCATGGTACTGGATTATGGCCACAGTGGCAATCCAACATGAAACAAGCCTACCTCTTTAGAAAGAATGAAAGAATGGACACACATGGGTAGAATTAAAGGAGGAAGAGAGGATGAAAGTTGTGAACAATTTTGGTAAAGAGGAAGTGACCATCTGTCTGAAGACAGACCTCAACCAGGGAAGTAACGGGGGGGGGGGGGGGGGGGGGGGAAGCCAAACAAAGTATTACCCCACAAAAAAATTTCAAGAAAAAGGAAACAAGCTGAAATTGTATTTTTTCAGATATTGCAGCATTTGACTATCAACGAAATGAAGAAAGGATTTTGACACTGGTTACCATACAAAGGTTCAAGCTCTGCACTTACGAAACATTCCTCTTTGCTGAAAAATGTTCTTCTCTCCTTAACAAAAATACTAGTTTTTTCCACAGCTTAGCTATGTGCACGCACGAGAATGGTGGAATACAAAATAAAGAGGAAAATCTGTTTATGTGTAGTAATACAAAGGCTACTACTACTCAGCAGTAATGCAAAAGATAAGTAAAAAACCTCAGTGTTCAGAAATTTCCTACACAGGTTTAAATGTTTCATTCCCATACTCCAGGGTATCCTTTAACTTATTATATCATTGGATTTAAAAAGTACCTTACATATGACTGACATTTCTGAGAAGAAGATCAGAGACAAAAATTAGGTGGATTTAAATTAAATTTTTAAGAAGTGCTATGGTTATTAGATCTCCCTATTTTTCTTTTTTTAAAGCATTCAACTGAATAGAATAATTTAAATACTGTTATGTTTTATTTAGATTGTGAAATCTTTATTTAGAATGAAAATACTTTAAAAAGTGGGTGTCATTGCTTATATATTGAGTAGCATTGTACGATGTAACTGCAGTGCGACGATCAAAGTTCATTTCTGCAGCTGCACACTCAAACCAAACTAGTACAACTCATGTATTAGCTATTTTATAATTTAGGTGAGCAGTGGACTTTTTTCTTTTAGATCAGCAAACACGCTATTAGAAATTTAAGAAGCCCTGCCTCATAGACAGTTTTAAACTTCCACATTTTGCAATAAACTACTTCTCTTGTCAGTTACTACATCAATCTCAGTTAATTATCAGTTCATAAACTGTCCATAAAAAAAAAAAAAAAAAATCACTTAAAGAATGAGGGAGAGAGTCAGAGTGAGAGTGAATGAACATCCTCAAGCTCTCATTCAAATAAGATACCGTAACTGAGGTACATCTCACAGATTATCCACAAGAGGGCAGATTTCTGGTTTCCATACCAGAGCTACAGTTGGACACAGCAACAGCACGTTTCTAGAACTAAATGCTTCAAAAACACTTTTAAAATTCCTAAGGAAGTAGATACAGTTGCCAAAACATAGTCTGACAATTAATTACCGGGGGCAGCATACACGTTTATTCCTAATACTAAACTTCTTAACACTAATTCAATCTCAGAAAAAGTACTGGAAGTGAACATCAGCATTTATAAAACCAGTAAATTCACCAATGTACAGAATAGTTTCACCTTCTACATTAATGGATATAGAAAAATTAAGTTTGAAGATACAGTTACAGAAATCTTAGAAGCAGAATACCAGATAGAATTTAGTATACTGGTGAAATCTGTTTGGTTCATAAAATGATCAGCCAGCAAAATCAGCAAGGCTGACAAAGCAAGTGAAAAATTCAAAGGTTTGGGATATAAATTACCAAGTACAATTTCTAAACTAGTATTAGCATAATGTGTTTTTCTAACACTATTCCAATACTAAGTGCTCAGTTCACTACGAACTACAACTGTCAGAAAAGAAACCTTAGTGAAAAGTACTAATCTAGGCCAATTTTAAGTTGCTGCTGAATATAAAGTAGCGTTTACAAAAAACATTTAGAGCCACCATCTTCTTCCTCTGTGGCTACTGCCACATTCCTTTGGTCTTTTCTGTTTCACTCAACAATGACACTGAAGCCTCTGCTGCCAACATGGTAATAGTGCCAGGGATGCCATGGTAAATGGCAAGAGCACTCCACCCTCACGGGACCCCACCTGGAGTACTGTGTTCAGCTCTGGAGCTCCCAATATAAAAAGGATGTGGGCTTGTTGAGGCAGGTCCAGAGGAGGGCCGTGAAGATGATCTGGGGGCTGGAGCACCTGTCCTGTGAAGACAGGCCGAGAGGGTGGGGTTGTTCAGCCTGGAGAAGAGAAGGCTCCAGGACAACCTTCTAGCAGCCTTCCACTACCAGGAGGCTTGTAAGAAAGATGGAGGCAGACTTTTTCACAGGTCCTGTAGTAACATAGCAAGGGGTAATGGTTTTAAATTGAAAGAGGGTAGATTTAGATTAGATATTAGGAAGAAATGCTTTACTGTGAGGGTGGTGAGGCACTGGCACAGGCGCCTGCCCAGAGCAGCTGTGGATGCCCCATCCCTGGCAGTGTCCAAGGCCAGGCTGGATGGGGCTTTGAGCAACCTGGGCTGGTGGAAGGTGTCCCTGTCCATGGCAGGGGGGTTGGAACTAGAAGATCTTCAAGGTACCTTCCAATCCAAACCATTTTATGATTGAGGAATAGGCAACAAGATGAGTATTAGGGCAAAGGGAGTAACATATCACAGGTCAGTAACAGTTCCAATATAAAAAGGCAGTAAGGTGCTTTTGAAATGCAATAGATTAAATGTGTTTATACAGAGTTTTATGTTGGTGTTTACTGTGGCTTCTAAAGAAATGCTATACTTGTGCATCTGTTTTCTTAGTGCTTTTTAAAGAAGCTTGGAGCAATTTTAATTGTTTTTAGAAGTCAAGAAAAGAGCCAAAAACTTGTGACTGGAAGATTTGTGCAAAATCAGCTGCTGCCTCAACAGGTTTACTTCTTCCAAGGTTTTTTTTAATAAAAGGTTATGAATCATCAGAGAAGGTCCAAGGACAGAAAAGCAAGGTTAAAAATCGGAAAAGACTCCTGAATAAAACAGATTTTGGTTCAGTGTTTAGTCCCTAATTTTTAGCCTGGTTAAGACTCAACCTAATTAAAGAATGAAAAGTCTTTTAAGATACAAATAAATGTCAGTACGCAACCGTGTTTAGAAAAGGGCAGCACTACTACCACCTAACACAAATGACACATTGAAAAGTTGAAAAAAAACCCAGCTGCTACTTCCTCTCTCTTAACTGTCACAAGCATTTTGTTAAAAAAATGTTGCAACCTAAAGCGTTCTCCATTTGACAAAGCTAATGTAAGAAACCCTTTTAGTTGCTCTTGCTCTTCTACACATCTCTTAGCTATTTTCATTCAATAAAATGAACCGTACCTTCTATCAACCACTGCAAGTGTACCTGAGCATGCAAAAGGGCTTGTGCTCACCAAAAAGAGCACAATTATAGATGCACTTTGTTTTTTTTTGTAATAAAAGTTCCACATGGAATATGTAGTGCAGGTGAGATGTAAATGTATGAACTACTGAAGTAGCTTGGGCTTTTCCCTTTATGTTTGAATTCCTCAACTACGCTTAGTATCATGACAGCTACCAAGCAAAGTTCGGTTTTTACAGTTTAATTCTACATTTGCTTCTGCAGGACAAAAAGAATCCAGTGGTTTTAGGTAATGTCAGGATTTTTACATGAAAGGAGAATCTCATGAAGAGGATATTTATTGCTTAAAAAGACGGAAAAAGAGCAGCAATAGACTCCCTGACTAAGTGGATTCTCCCTCACAGAAGTTTTAACTGCTTTATTTTTCAGAACCGGTGAACAAAACTTCCCTAACAAGGCATTTTGTGTCCAATAGCTATCAGCATAATTGTGCCAGCAAAAATTATCTTGTACAGGTTAACTTTTTAAAACCTACCTGTTCTTTGGTTTAGGTCAGGAGTCCTCAAACTACAGCCCATGGGCCGGACACAGCCCCCCAGGGTCCTCAATCCGGCCTCGGGTATTTACAGACCACCCCACCCCCCACTCCCCACCCCCCCGCCCAGGGGTTGGGGGGGAAACCAAGCAGCCGCAGATGGCTGCCTGCCACTTCATCCGCTCCTGTTTAAACACTTCGAGGACCCCTGGTTTAGGTTTTGCTACTGTATCACTAGGATCTGATCTTGTATCACTTTTCTAATGACATGGAGCCAGTAGTATCTTATTTTGGAACTAGATACAACAATTGTGTTCCATTCACTTAAATTTAATCCCCGTGTTTTAAGATGACAACGGAGCTGCCTAACAGTATGACTCTTTAAAAGCCTGTTTTGCATTAGTTCTCTAATGAAATAGTAGGAAATACACCTTCCTGTAGGACAGTATGTTTAGTTATTTACATAGCCCCATTGATGCATTGGGTGTTTTCCATAAAAATCAGTAATTCTGAGTTTTACATTTTTCTCTTTCGCTGAAATAAGCTACACTTGTTGATCATCACACCACTTTCTAAATACGATTTGATTTTCTGCAAAATTTTGGTCAGGTTATGATGCCTAAAAGTACAGGCTTTTACTTGGTGCTTAAATGTCATATTTGTGGGCTCATTTTAAGGAGTTCTTCAGGCTAAGACATGTGACAAATATTTGAGATGTTAAGTGCAGAACACTCTTTCCTAATACCCAACCTAAACCTCCCCGGCACAGACTGAGGCTGTTTCCTCTTGCCCTGTCACTTGTTACCTGGGAGAAGAGACCGACCCCCCTGCCTACACCCTCCTGTCAGGCAGCTGCAGGGAGCCACAAGGTCCCCACTGAGTCTCCTCTTCTCCAGACGAGGTAACATCCCCAGTTCTCTCAGCCTCTCCTCGTTAAGACTTGTTCTCTAGACCCTTCACCAGATTTGCTGCCCTTCTCCAGACACAGTCCAGCAACTCTACATACCTCTTGAAGTGAGGGGCCTAAAACTGAACATTATTCAAGCTGCAGCCTCACCAGTGCCCAGTGCAGGGGGACAATCACTCCCCTTGTCCTGCTGGCCACACCATTTCAGATGCAAGCTAACTTGTATACTTAAGATAATTCCCTACTTTCAAGTTCTCTGAAATTACCGATGTCACAGCATAATGATGTCACAGCATAATGATGTCACAGCATAAGCAAACATGCTATTAATAACATTCAGATGGAATCCCAAAATCATGATGGCCATGCACAAAAAAGCTTGGGGATTTTTAATGTTTGACCTGTCCATGTTAAACACTCCCAGCTCATCCCCTATGAGTACTGCAGCAATACAAAAAAACACAGAACTGTTGCCAACAGTGAAAGCATACTTGCAGAAGTAACAATTTGGAGCAAAACATAAGGTAAATATTTGTGTTATACCCAGGTAGTATAAAACAAGTACAATAAAGAACACTTGCTTTGAAGAAAATCTCCTTATACACAGAAATTCCCTAAACATTCATCTGATTTTTTCCCCCCCTTTCATAGGCTTAACTACACCAAACCAGTTTGGAAATTTTCTTCACACTTTAAGTAGAGTTTACTCAGTGCAACTTAATTTTACTGTAAAATAAACCCAACTGAATTCAAGATACTAATTCTAAAAACTTCTTTGAAAGAGAATATCAACTCAAATGTTTAATGTAGATGAAGAAAACAATTTTAAATTAATTCCTCCTGTTAATTTACATTTAAAGTGTTAAGTATTATGCAGACAAGGTTTGAGTAATCCCTTTATTTCTGATTATTTGGACAAAATCAGTCACATATCTTGAAACCATTCAGCTGAACACAAATAATACACCTGTGAACTAGCTTCAATTTTGTTTTTCCAAGAAACAGGGAAAATTCTGGGTTTCATATTGTAAATGTCTCTTATAACTTCTGGTACAAGCTTATCAATCTGAATAAAAGTGGGTAGAACAAATAAAAAAAACCATACAATTCAATATGACATTCCAAGATTGAACCACTGTCAAGCTAGAGGGAAAACTATGTCAAAACCAAGTCATACCACTGAAGACCAAGTGAAAACACTGCAGATCATATGAAGAGATTAAGACTGTGGGCGATCAGTAGTAGATTTCATTTTCACTTTGAAGAGCAAAGCAGGATCATAATCCAAGACACAAAAAGCTGAGAAACTTTCCCACTGAGGAACTGTGCTAAAAATTTCACTTCATTTGCAGACTCTTTCGAAAAACACAGAACACAGCCCTTCTGTAAGAGTTACCACCTCCTCCCACAGGAATTCCAGAAGGCACAAGGCTAGGGGAGACAAAGAAGGCCAAAGAGCTTACTGAACAGTCTATGGAACTAATGTGATCACCAGCAGAGTTATCCTTTGCTGCCCTTTTTCCCATATTCAAGATTTATTTTTCTGAATTTCATGTCTGGTTTTGTTCTGCTCCTTTAGGTCTATGTTTCACCAGCTTGTCTTTCACAATTCCCAAGGATGAGGTTGAGTCACCCTTAGAAAGCAGCAGCTCAGTCTCTCAGACAGGTGGGCCTGCATACATGCATGCACACGTAGAGAGACAGAGGAATAAGATGGTAGACTGAGTTTAGACACATGCGATCAGTAAGTATAACTGGGATTCATGTTCTCTTACAGAATAGGGCTTCTGCTGACTCAGAGGACAGCACAAAGACAAATGAGTTAAAAGGAAGACAATTACATTTCCCAAAACTTCTGCGAACACAGCTTTTAGCTGATTGAAGGCACAACACACAAACTTACTGTTTCCTGACCTGCCTTTCTCCTACCCCAATCATTTCCTTGTGTCTGCGGTTTATGTATTAAACCCCACTGCTCCACAGAACATAGTCTGCTCATGCAGGTATTTCTGTAGAGCTCTCCTTTCCAGCATGCAACACATAGAACAGCAGAAAACGAGTCACTTTAAATTTGACAGGACTAAAAATTATCACCAAGCTAATGCTGCAATTGAACAATACCAATTTTAATTCCAATGAGGCAGATAGACCATGACAACAAATACCAAAGACATTGCATATACTCACTTTCCCTTCTCTCTTCCCTCCAACCCTTCGAGGGAGAATGAAGGAATCGAGGACTACCACTGTGCTCATGCATCTGTGATTTACTGTATCTCACTATTTTTTTCAACAACAACAAAAAAATAAAAATAAATTAAAAAAATCACAGCATGATTGAGGTGGGAAGTGACCTCTGGAAGTTATCTTGTCCAACTTCTTCCTAACAATAAGCAGGAATACCAAGACCAGGCTGCTCAGAAACCAGGGGTTAGGAGTGGGGTGGCAGTGTAAAAAAAAAGGAAAGGAAAAAAAAACCAACCCATGTACTCAAACTGACTATGTATTTTAATTTCTTTAGCAGCTATCTCTATTATACCTGGCACATAACTACCTGACTTGCTCTACAACATAATAAATCCAAAGACAGTTCAACCCTTGAGACAACATAACTAAGGAAAAAAAGTATTTAGCAAAATCTGAGGTTCCCTATTCAAAACTTAAAAGTGTAAACAATTAATTGAGTGACATTATATTAACAAAATTAATATTTGCAACAATTGTAGAACACTTTTTTCAATTCCACCTCTAAAAGCAGGTATTTACTCCAGTTTAATTTTAAAGAAAAGTAGTGAGACTTAAATTACAAAGGCCCCAAGGAAAGTTGCACCTAATGTTTCTAATCTTGACACAAACTGCAATAAAATAAAAACTTTCCCTGATGTTCACAACCACACACCAACAGTACATACAATTGAAAAAGTCATCACAAGATAGAAGAGCATCAGTAATCCAGAAACAGCACTAAATTTAGCGAAGAATTAAGTCTACACCAAGTTTGACTGTTTCCCAAAGTTATTACATGTTGTAGTTTTTACTTTTGGCTTTTAAACCTATTTGTCTATTACTTCGATGGATGGCAGAAACTAAGTTATTTGCTGGAAGAGAGTTGACATATGCTGAATAGCCGTTTTTTTTAAATCTCTTTTACTGTAAGTAAGAATAACAAACAAAAAACCAAACCCAACACAAACCACCAGAGTTTTTTTAAATGCATCTTGCAAAAAGAAATGGGTTTCTCAACATCTCCAACTGGAACAGTCTTTTTAAACAAAATTAAGATATATCCATAATGACAGAGGCATTTTTTCCTACATGACTCCTGGATGCAATGAAGTCTTCACTATTCTCTTCACAGATTCATGGAACTGGAAAAGATTCAGCTTCCATCTTTAACTGCCAGTACCCTATATGAGCCACAGACTTCCTATCGTTGTTTTGACAAATATTAAGACCTTTGTTTAAATAAGTTCTCTGCAACCAGATGAAGTGGATGAACTGGGAACACTGGATCTAAGGAACTAACTTTTCTACTTCCCCAATTAAACTGTAGCTATAGCGTAGTACAGCTACTACAGTTATTCAGCAAAGACAAAAAACAGCTATGTTCATCCCAAGGAATACAACTTCAACCAGCAAAACCATGCCCTTTCTATCTGGAGAAAATAAAGTAGTAAAATAGTTGTGTACTATCCTTAATTGCCAGTCTGCATTTACATTACTTTAGCTATAAACCTTTTACTCTATTTTGTTGAACTTTTATTTAATACACCTGCAGAGTTTTACTGATAATAAACTACCCTGAATAGTACATGATACACTACAAAGCTGAGCCTTAAACTTAAACATGACATCACCATATCAAATCTAACTACTCCACCTGCTACTTCCATTGTACTTGCTTCCCATTTCTCTTCTTTTGGAGAATTTGCAATACAGTTTGCAAATAAAAAATAACAACATTGGTAAAATCTTAACTATAATGCCCATAACTTTGCTACGATCAGTAAGAAAAATGAAAAATTGGAGTAAGACTGAACCATTTCTGATAAGGTGTACTGTTAGATAAAGATGAAAATCTACCTGATGCAAAGATTTCTCCTTTTCCAGTAAGGCTTCTCTTAGACCACCAAATACAATGCCTTTGATCTGTTGAAATAACTTACTAACACTCAGCATACAGATTCCCAAGCAAAGGGTTTGCTTCCCAAGCCCTGAATGAAAGAAGCATTCTGGCCAACTGCTCAATTCCTCCTAAAGGAACTTCTACTCCATGTGATACACCTGAAACATTTTTGCTCGTTTTAAAACAATGGTCACCACCTTTGCAACTGTTGTTGAAATTTATAGGACTGCCTGTAATGACCATCTGACTTCCTTTTACCAACCTCCCTCAGTTCAGTCTTTCATCCATACTTTCCTACTTGTACCTTCTCCCAAGAGAAATTACTATGTTACACAAAACGTGACAGCACATCATCCAAAGCTTGAATCATGCTAAAAGTTGCATTCTAGGTTTAAAAAACACAACAAACAGAGCAAACTCACCACCACAACAAAACCCCCCACCACAAAAACAACATCTTAAGATAACTAGTTCTCTAGAAAGTCCTTCAGAATCACTCACCACAAATTTTAAAACTAGATGCAAAAAGGACTGGAATTGCCATAGCTCTTGAACCAAATTCCAATTTCTCAGTTCAGACGACAATTTTTTGTATCTAGCCTTCAAAAACCATGCAAAACCTCTAATGCAAGTGCTACTTCAATGTCTAGTATATTACGTGAGATAGTCAATCCTGGAAAGCTGTAAGCAGTCAATCACTCCTGTAAAATTTCCATTGTGTTTGTCCACCTCTTTTGAAATTTGGTAAGAAAGACCTCACTGCTTATTAATACATAATGGACAAAAAGGGTTTCTAATATTAAAAGGAAGCTGAATTCCACTGCATATCATACAATAAACAATAAATTCTAGCTGGAAATGAACTTGAGATAATAGTTTGAGGAAACTGGCAAGGTTCACACTACCAGCCTCTAAAATGACAATTTGCTCTGTAATCATTTAGGGCATAGTTCTGCTTTGGAAAGCATTCAGGAGACCTAGCTCGTCTTGCCCTCCCAAATCAGAAGTGATGATGCTTACTGTATCAGTAAGTAAAAAAAAAATTAGAGTATACCCACTTATAAACTAGGATTTTTAAGCTCCAGTGAAATATACTGAAACCCAAGACCAGTTTCAACAGTTCAATAGCAATGTTTTTCTTTGAGCACTGTTTATGAGAAACACTTAGCCAGTTTCCTCAGTTTTTATGAGTTATCAGTACCATCTTTTACAACCATTTTTTTCCCTTTCAAATAAACCTTCTGTTACAGTGAAATCAGGCATAAATCTAAATCCATTTTCTTGTTACCGTATTTATTGCCTAGAATGAAGTATCAACACAGACTACATATGTATGTACTGTAGGACATGGCCTTTAAGCTCAAAGCACTGTTCTGTGGCAGAAAGTTATCATTACAATTTCCACTAACACACAGAAGAACTTTAAAGCTGCTCCCGGTAGCTTACTGAATACTTAATGGCTTTCCAAGGAAAAATAGAAGAGTGAAAAGGATATTTTAAATTAGTAAAGTTAACATATGAAAAGACTTTTCAAAAATCACCACACCCCATAAAGCATCCTATATATGTTAATGCAAGTTACCTTAACTTTACCTTAAACATAAAAAGGTGATGAACTATCTAGGCAATACATTGCCACTTCTGAAAGATGTGTGAGACAAGAAGCAGATTTTGCATTTCCTGGCAGTAAAACATATGTGAAAGGTTAAGTTACTGAAGTCAGGACGTAATGCTATGAAAGTATTTTGTAAGAGATAGGTGGCACTTAGCAGCTGTGATGATACGCACAACATAAGTATGTTTTTCTGTCTTCAAGGAATTATGTATAAAAAAAAATTACAGAAACCTATACAGTTTAAGGTTGGAAGGGACCTTTGGAGACCATCCAGTCCAATGCAGGGTCAGCTACAGCAGGTTGCTCAGGGCTCTGTTCTCAGGTTTTGAGTAACTCCAAGGGTAGACTCCAGAACCCCCTGTATTCCAATGTTTAATCACCCTTATGTCAAACAGGTTCTCCTCTAAACTGATTTTTGTATTTCAGCTTGTACTCATTGTCTCCTGTCCTTCCACTGCATACCACTGAGAAGAGTCTGGCTCCATCACATATGTTAGCAACATACTGATAGCATGCCCTTGAACCTTCCATGCCTCAAGCTGAACAGTCTTAGCTCTCTCGGATTCTCATCAAACACCAGATGCTCCCAATCCCTTAACTATCTTCACAGCCCTCCACTAGACTCACTGCAGTATGACCATGTCTCTGGTGCTGTGGGGAGCCCGGAACTGAACCCAGCACTCCAGATGTACCTCACCACTGAGAAGCAAGAGTGGAAGAATCACCTCCCTTGACCTTTGGGCAACACTCTTCTTAAAAAAACACAGAATGCTGTTTGCCCTTACTTGCCACAAGGAAGACAACTGGCTTATGTTGAACTCTATCCACCATGACCCCCAGGTCCTTTTCTGTCAGCTCAATTCTCAGCTGGTTGGCCATCTGCCTGTACATGCATGAGGTTATTCACTCCCAGATGCAGAACTTGGCACCTCCTTTTGTCTGTCCAGTTCTTCAGCATGTTGAGGTCCCTCTGAATAGCAGCAAGCTGATTTGATGCATCAACCACTCCTCCCTATTTCGTCTGCAAATTGCCTGACTGCGCACTGTGTCCCATCATCCAGGTCATTAATGAAGTGCTAAACAGTACTAGCCCCAGTGTCAACCTGCATAGTAAATCACTGGTGACTGGCTTCCAGCTACACTTTATGCCACTGTTTACAATGCTTCAAGCCCAGCAGTTCTGCTGATTTTTGACCCACCTCACTGGCTCCTTATCTAGTTTATACGTCATGGATTTATCTACCAAGGATATTAAGGGACACAGTGGTGAAAGTCTTAATAAAGTGAAAGACAAACATACCCTCATCCACACTGTCAGTCATCTCATCATAGAAGGTAACTGGGCTTATTAAGCATGATATACCCTCCATAACTATACTAATTCTGATCACCTTCCTGTCCTTCATGTGTTTGGAAGTAGTTTGCAGTATTAGTTACTGCACCACCTTCCCAGGGATCAAGGTAAGGTTGACTGGCCTTTAATTTTTCAGCTACCTCCCTCTTGCCCTTCTTGAAAATACGGGTTTGCTTTCTTCAGTCCTCTGGTGTTTCCCCCGTCACCATGACCTTTCAAAGACTGTGATTTTTATACCACCAAGTCCTACTTTCAGTATCTGAAAAAAGAAATACCCATTAAAACATAAACTAATAAACATGCAACCGGGATACTTGGAAACTATACAACAGCTCAGGAAGATTCCAAGTTATGGCATTTTAATTGCAAGAATTATGTAAACCTGAGGAGTATGACTACAGATGGGTTTTATGACTATATAAATTACATACAACTGATTCCAAATGGTTTCCAGAACAAATTGTAAGATACTTTGTAACAGAAACTGGTGACCAAGCACAGGGAGACAAAAAAAAGCTGATTAAGGCATAAAAAAATTGAAGAACTAGGAGTAAATGGTCAGAGCTTAACGTATCTATCAGGAACTCAGCAATACTTTCAAAGGCATTATTAAAATCTGCCAAACATTGTTTCCTCATCTTGTTTTAACCACACCATTCAATATTACACGTCCTTCCAAAACCAGAAAACTAGTAAAATAAGCACTGGAGATCAATACAAAAGAATAATAAAAATAAAAATCAGAAGGAGTCTAAGTTATTTCTATAAACTAATGATTAGGCTGTTCGAGTGAGGCATAAATGGCCTATCCTTCATTCCTAAAAGTTGACAGTTTCCCTCTGTTACAGGCCACTGCTGAAGAGTACAGAATTTCCCAGTCTGTCTTTAATTAGTACAAATGAACACAAACTAAGAAAGAGAGATACATCATTAGAAAGTGTTCAAAAAAAGAAGAGCAGCAGGCAGGCAGGCAGAAAATAATCAGTTTTCCTCTGATTATTGCTTCAGTCTGGATTTAAGCTTTTAGTTATAAAAAAAGGCACAATTACCTAGTTCAACATCTTAAGAGCACATATTTTATTTTTCTGTACCAATGCACTGACAGAAATGATCCATCAGCAAAAGCTGTACCTTCACTAGAACCACCAAGAAAACAACAGAGACATACAAATTCGTTAACAAATGTCTGCAAAAGTTTCTAGTGCATAGTCCATCTTAGTAAACTATATGACACATTAATATTGCCTCCTTATCAGAAATATCGCTTTCCAATAGGAAATCTACTTCTACAAAGCAAAGAAAGAAAAAGGCTAAAATAAACAAAGTTACAAACACGAGGAGAAATCTATTATACACAGAGAGGGTGTCTGTGGATAAGCCCTCTCAGACGTAACCACTTAAGTAAAAAGTGAAATGCAGCTGGGAATTGTAATATGCTTATTCTTTAACAATTAAGATGATCAATTAAAAGGGTTACAAGCTAACAATGCTACTTTAATCCATTATTAAGCTAGAAAAGCAAATGTTACTCATTACTGGAGTCAAGGAGCTAAGAATGGAAAGGACCAATAGTTGCATTATGTTTGTAATTAGTGTTCTTTCTCCAGTTCTAAGAATTATTATAAATTCATGAATAAACAACTGTTAGGGTACAGCAATGTACAACAACAGTTTTTTAAAACTTTAGGGATAAATACATACTGAAATATTCTGCCCCCAGAATAGAAACTTGTACATGCACCCTGAAAATTAGTAATGGAAGTGTCTCTTAAACAGAGGATGTTACAGTCAACAAAACATGGCCTTGGGGGAAGGAACAGACACCATAAATAGATCAAACTAACAAGTAACACCATAAGCTGAAGGAGAACCAAATGGTTAATGAGACTAAATAGAAAATTACTGGAACTGTGTGAATTATCCTAAGTAGCATACTGAAAGATCCACTCTCAAGCAAAGAAAGCCTTCTACTAACAAAGCCCCATCCCCACAGGACATGCTAGTGAAAAGGGATGTTGTACCTTTAAGTGGAGACAAGGCTTGTAAGAAGCAATGAGAAATAAGGGTGACTAAACTTAATGGTAAACAACTACTCAAAGTGTATAAAATGTTTGCTACATGTTAAGAGGCGAGATATTTTTTGTGGATTACACCCTAGCTCCCTATTTTGCACAAACTACAATAAAAAGAACTACCTCGACTGTGTCCGAACTGGTGCTGCGCACCAAGTAATGGACCTGCTTATGCAACAACGATATAAATGACATGGAGATGCAGGATCAGGGTCCGTAAGATTTCTCAGGGATGTTTACTTTTGAGATTGGACCACTGTTTCAGAAGATGCCAGCTGCTTCAACTTTGAAACTGAAACTTGGTATATCTTTTAGCATTCTTGTTGCCTCATGAACAGGTATGTTAACACTGCCATCATCAATGGCCTATGTATTACATATATGCCATAATTTGATAGATAAATAAGATGAATCACATCAGTAAGAGATAAGACTGAAAAAAATGGATAATGGTCAGTCATTCTGTAATTCATAAACCTACCTATCTTCTCTTTTACTAATTCTTACTGGAAAAATATTTCACTTTCAGTTATATGGCTGACTTTTCTGCTTTTCCAAAACATCCTCAATACAGCAGGGTACACCTGCAGTGGAGAAAATACAGCAAAACCACCACATGAAAACTAGTCCTTAGTTTAGTTAATAATGCCTATCACTAGCCTTACAGTCAAGAGTTTAGCAAAAGAAAGAGCACAAATAGGTCAAATTGTTTCCTCTCAAATTTTTGTTAAAAGTAACAGAAAAGCATTATGATGTCTCCTGCTTAACACTACATCATACAAACAATCGTGCAGTTTCTTTGAAGTATGCAAGTTTTTTTAAAAATGCAAACTTTGTATGGCTGTGCTTTCTAGAAAGTACCAAGACACTTTAAAACTGTGGTTTAAAAGCTGCAGTTCTTGCTAATTCACCATCCCATGTTTCACAAGTTGTGTCCAACAGGCATAAAAACATGAATACACAATGCCTCCAGGCAATTAAAACAGTTTATCTTTCAAAAGACCTTGCTATGAAAGCATTAATTAATAAAAGCCTTCTCTTTTCCCCACCAAAATAAGGTAGGTTTTTGTCGGGGTTTGGGGGTGTGGGTTTTTTGGTTTGTTTGGTGGTTGGTTTTTTGTTTGGTTTGGTTTTGTTTTTTAAATAAGCACTCTTCGGTGTCTTCCTCCCAAGTCAGTGATTCATGTGCTGTGCTAAGATTTTTTTCATTTGAAACTTCACCCAGAAGTATCACTTTTTTGAGAAATCTACTACTCACTTCACAAGAAAAATGTCGTCATCAGTTCCTACATGTGTACCCAGTCATGCTGAAATTATCATATTGTACATGTATTGCACAAAGTGTTACTTCACACAGAAAAGCAAGAAGGAAAAGGACAGGAAGAACAGACTAATTACAAAAAAAAAGGTAAAAAGGCATCACATCCTGCAAGTCTCAGACTGAGCAAAAATATTAACATGTATATTCTACAGTGCTGATTCAGAAAGATTGCTGACTGCACATGACTTTTGAAAATAACATTTAATGCAAAGAGGCAAGCAAAAAATTTGCAGCATGTATTATGCAGGAAAGAAACTGCTCTCCTAAACAGAGTCTAAAGTGTCTTCAAATGTATATAGCAAACTCTCACAATTTCCTTTTTTGCTGAAGAGTAACATCAAAATTACTAGCCATAATCCAGAGGCACCAAAGCTCAGCATGCTTCCTTTGCTCTATGAAGGAAAGCAACAATGCAAACTTCATTAAGACAATGAAGCCACATATAAAAAAAAAAAACATACAGTGAGCAGGAAAACCCTCTACAAAGGCTTGCCATAAAGAGGAGAGGGGGAGGAATGTGTAAAGCAGAAGAGAAATCAAATCCACTATTTTCAATTTTATTGTGTCTACCTACTCCATTCTAAAACAGGCGCTTTGGCTTAAACAGAGTAGGTATTTGCCTGGTGAACTACTTCAGTTTCTTAACTATTTAACACAACCTAATTGGTAATTTGAAAGGAAAAAGGTAACAGTAACCTTTTACAAATCATTTGGGAAAAAAAACAAACAAACAAAACCCCCGAAGAACTCAAATCCACTAGACTATTTTCCCACAACAAGCTGTAATTTGATGCAAACACTGATCACCAACAGTTTAGAAAGTAAAATTGCTCACTTTAATAGAGCATTGGTTATACTGGCAAATAACAAAATCAAAAATCAAAAACACTGTAGAAAAAGGTAAACACCTCTGCAACACACATGGTATCTTGGGCTTTAATACAGCAAAGAGCAAACAAAACCAGAAGCACTGTAAAATAAATGCAAAAAACTAATACCAGAAACACTGGTAAAGATAATCTCACTTAAGTGTTCGACTAATGATATTGACTCAGTTACAATGATGTGCCTTCCAAAAAAGGAGGACCTCTCAGAAGTTACTTAATTTCACAAATCAAAAAGCAAGATGATTTTGTCTCACGCTTCGTGTCAGCTGTTTTCTGCAACTAGAAATTGTGTATGTATTACGTAAGTGCAATTTCTCCAGTAATTCTGGTTGGCCATACAATGTATTTAGAAGTTTCAAGGTTATATTACTATCCTTCTGAACACTGAAACAGAAATAGTAACAAACATCAAGAGCCAGGATCTTCATCTACCATTTCTTCTGAGACACTGAACTTTTTAGCTTTTCTGTGTATCTAAAATCTTGTCATTGAAAACCTCTATGAAATTCATGATAAATCCTTTAATTTTTATTATCTACTTCAGTTCAATTTCCCACTGAAGCACCAACGGATTCAGTGTCTCACGTGATAAAGAATGTCTTATAAGAGGGAAATGAAGTGTCTCCTCAGGTTTGATCCTGACTGACTTAGAGTAAGCTTCATCCTACATCTTTCAGGTATCAATTACCTACAGATAACAAAACGCTAAATTCTTCCACCTTCCGAAGAGGTAATCCCCAGGAACCTTGTCCTAAGAGATGCCTATCCTAAAAATTACAGCATTGGCTCCTTCTCTGGGTGTCGGTAGGTAAAGCCATCAGATGTAGTTTAAATGGGTAAAATTCAGATAACCGCATCTGTCAGCGTTACAAAAAAACCAAGAAAAGTAAAAAAGTCTGTATGTATTAAGTAGCAAAGATAAAAAACTATGCATGATCCTCTGACATTTGTTTTACACACTTCTGGTTTCAGATGGAGTTCTACCTCAGAAAGCCAAATAAATGCTTCAGCTTTGCAAGGGCCAGTATGTGATAGTTCTGTGGTTGTACAGTTTTGCTTTGGGTCTGTTCAGGTTTTTTGTGGTTTTGTGTGGGGTTTTAGGGGGGTTCTGGGGTGGGGTTTTTTGTTGTCTTTTTTTTTACCTAACTAGTCAGTAACCCATGATTCAGTTTTAAATGTTAGCTGCAGAGAGTTTCTGAAGAATTACACTGTCAGCTACTAGGCTACTGCTTTGTACTACCTGTACAGATACTAAAAATACATTACCATTTTCTTTTAGCTGTGGGCGTAACTGAATGTTTTAACATTGTTCAGTAACACTCTGCACAATTTATAAGAAACTACAAAACTGACCAGTAACCTCCACAAACAGATAATTTTATGGTTTTCATCTTTGTGAGATTACTGAGGACGAAAAAAATAGTCAAACTTTTAGACCCTGTAATAATCATTTTCTCATTTGTCCCTCTTCGTTCCTGCAGTTGTTGCAGCAGCTTCTAAAGGTCTGTCCTTCATCTCAATCTGTGTGGACTGACTTTTACGTTTCCATGTAGAATCTCCCTCAAGAAATGACTCAGTTGATCAATACCTTGAGAATGTTTGGTTTAGTTTGCATAGCCTTCTTTTTAAAATATTTTAGTAACTACAACTGTATTTGAAGTAAGCCAGTAACGTAATATGTAAAACCAGCTACTAATACAGTATTTTAAAACAGTAATTCAAGTAAACTAAATGTAAACTCACCATCTAAACTTACACATACTACATGCAAAAGGTATAGCATCACGGATGATGACAGTCTATATTTTTCATTTTGATCATTTAAAAAAACCCCAACCTTTCACTTCGCTTGCATACTATTTTAAGACCATAATGCACAGCCAATGTATTTTACACATCATAAAGTTTACATTAAAGGTGTGTACACAGTTCTAGCTGCCTGATCACAAGTCTAAACCAAGGAAACTAACTCAGCTCAAGATTTTAGAAACTAGGAGGAATGTATGGTGGAGAAAAAAAAGAATAAACATGACACTTTGACCATAAAATTGAAAGCCATTGCTGATAAAAATTCTCAGTGGATATCCCAGACAGATTAAAAACCAATGACAGTTACACATGTGACCAGAACAGTTTAGAGTATCAGTAAAACATATAACCTACACAAATTAATGTGATCCAGAAATCTATTTTTTAAAAAATAAAATGGTAACACTGTTGTAATTTAAATATCCTAAGATAACTAAAGGAAGATTTCAAGAATATAGTGCAGCATTATCATGCTGGAATAGAAACATACTGCTCTGTTTCCAATTCTACCTTACATGACCGCTAGATCACATTTAAAGCATGTATGGCACAAATAATAATGACAGTGATGATGAGCATCCACCAATGACTTTTGAAGACTTTGAATCCAAGGGGAGCCACCGTTTGAGAATCCACAGCTTTTTAAGTCATCTGCTCCCTGTCAAAGTCAGCTGTTGTACTTAGGAATTGCACTGTCACACATCTCTCAATCTTCACCTTACAAATGCCACAGAATTCATTCTTGCGCAAGCTCCATGCTGGGAAGTATTTTCAACACTATAAGAACATGAAGTTCTTGATTTTTGTAATGAACACTACATACAGAGTAGTGTGACAGGCAAGTCAAGGCCGTTTACCTTACAAACTACCCTTTGCTACCAATGAAAACTCAGTCTTCACTTCACAGATGAAACAGAGAATAGCATTTTTATCATTCTAACACTCATTGAAGAATTTAATGCAAAAAAACCCAACCAAACAAACAAAAACCCCTTACTAAGTTGAGTAGAACTCTATGTAAAAAAAGTAAGCAGAATAATGGCAATTAATGTCTTAGTAATTTGGGTCAGAAATGTTTCTCCATTATAGACTCAATTTTATCACAGACTAGAAAGGATTTTTTGATTTTTAGAAAGCAAGCATGTGAGAAGTTAGAAAACTGTATTTCAGCTCTGAAAAAATTTCAGGTCAGAGGGGCTGAGAATTCGTTTTGTTTTTAATTGTACCTCTTGGTAACAAAGTAGCCTACAATTGCAAGGTTTGCCCTCAGAAAGTGGTGTGTAAATATTGCCAGAATAGTTCAAAATGACTGACATTTAAACCCATAATCTGACAGTTCTGACACAACTTCACAGTCCAAGTACCTTGCTAGGGACGGAAATCAATAAGGCATTATCATCACAAACGCTGGATATGACCCATAAACACTTCCTCTGTTTCTCTCCCTACAGAAAAAGCAAAACAAGCTGTTCCACATGTGGCGTAACTAAGGAGAACCTGTATCACGCATTTCTGTATCCCACATTCATACTAACTTGAACTTCACCATTTAACCCTCATCTATCAGGCTACAGATATACTACAGACATACAACATCCTACTTTTAATTCAGTGCTATGTGGATGCTGGTCAATGCTATAAACTAAAGTTATGACTGATTTTATTCTGAGATAACATGGCAGGGTAAGTCTGATTAGAGCTTATACCACATTCAGCCAAGACAGTCTTCCTGAAGCCTGCAATAAGAGATTGTCTTAAAACTTAAAAGACTTGCACTCCTTTTCCAGATACAGCTGATACTGGCAGAGAAGATTCAGAATTTGGTACAACTGTATTTCTTACTGCAAGAAATCAAGCTAAGGAATCACACAGCACTCACAGTCTTAAGAAACATTTATTGATGTCACATACAATAGTCAGCAAGTTGAACTATACCAGCAATTTAACTCAAGAATTAGAGGTGACATCAAATCCCTGATTTAAAAGAACAGGGCTTATGACAAAATGCTGTTGCAATTTAGCAAGTCATGAAATGAGGGTGGTATAAGCAACAGGAACCTAGAATATTAAAGTAATATAATCAAAGTCTCATTTAACCCATATACATTTGTAGCTTTACTCCACTGATACAATTGAATTTGTTTGTATGAACTTCTAAGTTTTGCAAACATAGAAGTTTTGGCTAGTTTCACATGACTTTTATAAGCTCTGACAATGTTAAATGTTTATCTTTCTGTAACAACCAAACTTAAGTTTTTCTTCCAAAGCAGTTTCAAATGATTTCCAACCAATAACAAAACACTTATGGGGGAAAAAAGCACAACAGGATCAGTTAGTACTCTGAAAGTTTTCGGTTTTTTTCTACCAGCAGGGACAGAAATTGTGTACTACTGACTACAAGTGGTTCAGACAAAATGAGTAATACTATCTGAAGCTTTCATTATACCAACACTGAGTAAAGAATAATGATACAGCCAAGTACCATGATGCCATTCACTCTATTTACTAAGTTCTTGAGATGGGGGAATTGGAGAAGCATCTTCCACTCCCCAGCTGAGAAGCTCTGACCTTGCTGGGGAATGAAAAGAAGATGAATCGCCAAGTCCTTTCCCATCCTTATAGGACTGCAGTCCAAGGCAGTGATAAAACTCTTGTGTTCTCTGATTTTCATATAATACCAGCTTTGCTGTCATAACCAAGCCATTCTTAGCTCCTAGTATTTGAACTGAATTCATAGCAAAAGAACGGAGCTCCAAATTGGGTTAGAAGGACCATGTTTCCTTTTTATGGCTATGAATTCATTTTGCTGTATGACTTTGATCTAGTCAAATTCACCTCTTGGTGCCTCAACTTTTCTTCAAATTTGAACAGAAACAGAGTAGTACACCTGCTCAAGGCTCTAGGCACTTCTGCACAAGATACACAGGAAAGAGAACACAAAACTGCTCAGCCTCCCTCATCCCTTCCACACACATTTCTAAAAATCTATCAAACAGGGTCATTCACAAAAGCACTCACAAACAAATGTCCCCTCTGAAAAGTCAGGAAGACAGACTAAAACTATTTTGGACTGCAAATGAAACAGTCAAGCCTACTCCTTTGAAACAAAGAAATACATCTTAGCAACATAAATAGTTTTGGTAAAGAGACTAATGAATACAATATGCATTTAGAAAGCAAGCTTTCCAAAAGAGGTTCTTAACTGTGTTCTTGTGAATCCCGTAGCACAATGCCATTCTTCCATATCAAACAAATAGCTCTTATAGCAGTATGACTACAGATCAGCAACACCATTTATTGTATTTATTTCAAAAACAAAGTGATATGCCAAGCAAGTTTTGTTTTTTCAGCTGTCCATCTACAACTGCAGCATCAAATCAGGTTCTTCATTTCATACACACCACTTCTTTAGGTCCTGCATTATACTTGCACAAATCCTTCAATGAAAACAGTTCAACATTATAAATGTTTGTTTCATTTCCACCTTAAGATGCCTGGAAACCTTAATCTTATTAGCACCAATGGATTTATGAATGAATAGTAATTCCAGCTGAGCAAAGTGAAGAGGACAAATTCATCTCACCTTCTAGCAGTAGCAGTGACTCTACACTCCCAACAGTACCAAAAAGAAGAGAAATTTTAGCTATCAGTGTAATAATATAATGTTCAGAATACACTTTAGAAAGCAGTCTGAATAAATTAGACAAAGTTCCTTTTCAAACAGAGGTGCAATCTAAAGCTACCAGGAGCTGAAGCTGTAACAGTAATTTCATGACACTGAATATGGCTAAATACAGTAGTCCTGTAATGTAATTTTCAGGTTCTTTTGCTATTTAGAGTTCTTATCTTTTCATATTAAATACATCAGAAATCATTAAACAATTCATCACACTGTTTGCTTAAGAAATAAGGATTTTCCTGATAATGAGGTCTTGTCCCTTATTTATATCACATAATGAATTTCAAGCACTTAGTAATTTCATCAACGTTTCTTCCTTAACTAGTTAAACGTTTTGCCTTCATCATTCTTAGTGGAAGGTAATTCTAGTATTTCATTATTTTGCATTTTAGAGCTTCATATCATTTTCCAAACTGGAATTATTCAGAGTCAGCTTATATTCCCTTTTTCTTGCACTGCCTTTGCCTGTAGCTCCTCTCCTTTCCAGATGTGAACCCCTCCAGAATACTTAAGAGAGTTCATTTATACCATCTCTCAGCAACACCCTAAAGATGGAGCTAAAGAACACAAGCAGATTACAAATTTGACAAATTTAACATCACTTCCAAAAAAATCACGGTCACAAGCTCAGAAATGGCACAAGACAGAAGAAAAGCTTGGGAATCATTGCACGAATAGGTGAAATTTTGAGATTACCACATAGTAAACACTCTCAGCTGTATCCCAGAATCCATGTAAACAAGTTAGTTCAGACTGCTGCACTTTAAGTTACACTGAGCCTCCTCTTAGAAAATCAGTTTTTACGTAAAATAAATTTTCGCAGTCTTCTTACTAACCTCTGCGTTTGATACCATGTTTATTTTTTTCCTGAGCACAAAGGAATCGCGCACAATGCAATCTCAATGCATACACTGTGACACTTCAGCACCTCTACAGAGACATACCTCTCCTCATAGATTCAAAACCTGCATATTCTTTTAATAGTCTCATTTTACTGATGACTGACTAGGTATTTTGTAATAGTATTAATATACATGGACTTCGTGCTTCCTCTGTCATAACCAGCTGAAAAGCTGTCTGCTTACAACAGAAATTCTAGTATGAATCTCAAAATGTATCAACATTTGGCACTTAAATTTCAACCTGCTTCTATTTCTGGAGCTCCCAAGGTCATCAAAGTTTTCCCGACAGGTATTCCCATCCTTCCTTGTACTGAAAATAGCTACCAACTTTAAATCCACAAGTGATACAATGAACTTATTTTTTTATTCATGTCTTTTTTAACAAATCCGCTATTTCAAACAGCTAGTAGATCCATCTTTGGAACATGTATTTACTATTAACTATCTTTTAATGTTTAACACTGCTTTACAGTATTTACCAACTTTATTTATCTACAAATTATTCCATCTTTCCTGAGACTGAAAGATTATGGCAACTTTTGGTTTAGAAGGCAGTCACACAGCTGAGGGCTATTCTTTCATCGCTTTTGACAATTGCTTATTTCAGGAATGGATTATTTTATTATTTTCTGATGAATCCACTGAATGAGTTTAAGTTTAGTTCTGTACAAAGACTGTGGTCATCAAGATTTCCTCTCCATGTATACTGTCAATATTCTGGCTTAGGGTTCTTCTTCAGGCTACCGTGCATTAGCTGAGCTATGGTAACTGCATGTGACTTCCTGCAGCTTTGCCACTGATTGTGGAAGTGCAAATATGCCTCTGCCAATATATAAAACCATTACACTATCATGATTTGACAATGGAAAATCAGCCCTAGAAAACATACTTTATACATCAGGAAACCTTCTATTTCATTTACTTTTGCATTAGCGTGGTAATTTTATCAAAATATGTGTTTCATACTGTAAGTCTGGATTAAAGACACAGAAGCAGGAGTCTGAAACATTCCACTGTTTTCATATATTTTTAATTTAGACCATCCATAATATAAATTCATTTAAATGGCTTACTGTATCGTGTATGTAAAAACTGAGGCAAGAAGTAGCATAATCAGTTGACAAAAATTAGTCCCACGACTTTCTCTAAATTAATACATAAGCTAACAGGAAGAGTAAATAGAAATTAATATACAAAACATAAATGCAGGACAACCTGTGAATCAGAGATGCTTAATGAAAGTCGTAGCACTAAAGGTGCTGACATAAAGCACAGGATAAAGTTCCACGTAACAGCTGAACTGTTTCAGTGGCTTACTGCCACTAAAAGCTAGTGCTCTCTAATTCATTATTCATTTCAACGAGAAAGGGCAATATAGTACACGAATAGGAGGGTAAGAATGAGATGACCTAATCTTATCCTGAAAGGGAGTACTCAAGAAGAAATCTATATTTTAAATTTCTCATGCAATTAAGAGATGGATTGAGAAACAGGAGAAAGGCACTAATCATTTCTTTATCTCCCTTGGCCTCCATCTGTGTATTTTCAACCACTAAAGCAAAACAAGATCTTCCTCCTTTCCTACTACTGTTGCTACTGGCAACTCTTCAAAAAAGAGTATTTTACAAAAATCTTCCGTCAAATTCAATTATTCTAAGTCTTACTGTTTTCCTTTTCTCTCAGTTCTATTCATTAGCCAGGTTTCCTTCCACACTGTCCCCATCGCTTCACACAAAGATCAAGAGAAACTATTACCACAGAAACTCTAAGAAAAACTAGGATTAATCTGCTCCTTTTGCTCCCTCAGGAGAGGAGACCAACACTGTAGTGTAACAACACAAGTATTAGTAGGAACAGTGGTGAGAAAGTGATGTCATCTTTGAGAGCACAGATGTGCTGAATTCTTCTGTCCAGTCCACCAGTATTTCCAAATTCTTAAATATTATACAGTAATCATTTAAACCTGAGATGTGTACCTGACCCCAGAGACATACAGGCAAGAAGGTACAAAGGGAGATTAAAAAAAAAAAAAGGCGAGGGGGGGGGGGGTGGGGGGATAGTGGGGAAAAGGGAAAGGTCTTAGGAACTTGATCTTCAATGACAAAAATGAGTCTCTAACGAAAAGGCCTCTCATCTACCTGGTGATCTAAAGCAGGTAATTTCTTGTTTCACCTGTTTTCTACCATCTTATCAAGAGTTGGTCTATACGGGAAATCTGGTCATTTCAAACACTCATACCCCAATGCTCAGTCTACTGTCAAACACCCTACTTGATCCCACACACCTGACAAATGCTTTCAGCTATTCTAGTACAATCTGAGCATTATCTGTACCTCTGGCAGGATAATTACATAGCGATAAACATCAGTATGAGAAAGAGCATGTGCAAGAATGATGTAAAATAAACCGGATTTAAAATAACACCATATACTATATCCACATCAAAATAAAGACCACTATAACATCCACTATTCAAATGGACTTAGGTCACCGGAGAATTTCTATCATGCTGTTCCACAGAATTTACAAAACTTCACCTTACACTGTTCTGCAGCACAGCAGCCTAACAACACTGGCACACTCTGGCCATTTTCACTGGTACTAACTACTGTAGACAAAAACACCTAAGACTTAACCAAGTTATTAGTACTGCTGACTGGGAAGTCTGCAAAATTATCACAATTTATATTTCTATATGGTACAAGGATTACCCATGGTGGCCTCTGAAGAACCAAACTTAAACTCCACCTGATGTTTCACTTGCCAACAAACCCTCAGCAGTTCACTGGAAGTAAGTTTTGGTCAACTGAACAGACTGACTGAAAACAGTTCATAGCTGAGGTCTGAAATATCTGTATATATGTAGATAGTTAACCCACTACATAACACTGTATAGACGGCATTCATGAATATATAGCATGCTTTGAATTTAATCTTCACTGTCCACTGAAAATGTCTCATTTTGTACAGGTTCCTATTTCAGATATTAAGGGCAAGCCCTTCTCTAACCTGAATTCTATTCAGTTGACAGCCTGAGCACCAGCTCCAAATTATGCACCCATTCCTTCAAAGCAGTAACAGCTTCTGGGTGAAACTTCAGGAATATTTTGGCAATGCCTCCAACACAGTCAGGTAATCCTGCTCAAAAAGCTTAATGACCCAAGATGGTTTATGTTTCACAAAAAACAGCATTAGAAAATACTACAAAACAAGCGGCCTAGGCTTGAGTAGCAACATTTCTCAGAAGTATTTACAGGTCCTGCAGTCTTGTCCACTGGCATGCCAAAAAGTAGTAAGCTGTCCAAGTTTTAGAAGGGGGTAGACAAAGGTGCATGATCAATGTAAGACATGGTGGATAGGACAAGGCATTTGTCCATTAAACTGCAGGTAATTATTTCCAGCCTTTAGCAAAAAAGTCTTACAGTTGAATTCTGTGAACAAGGAATAAGGCTTGTACAATGACATCATCCATATACCTCTCTCTCCTTTACATCTTTTTGGAAATTTACTTCACAAAATTAAACATATGATCAAATTTATTAGGAACAAGCACTTTCAATTTCTGTAATTTCTTATATGGTTTGGTTTAGTTGCTTTTCCTCCCCTTGATTACAAAAGGATAATTTTGAATGCAACATGTGCAATCTGAAAGCTGTAGTATCAAAATACGAAAAAAAATTTGTAGGTTAGGTTGTCCACTGAATAAAGAAAAAAACTAAAGAAAACAGTTGGTCTCAGTTTGATGCAGTTACTATACTTTGTGCTAATGCAGGTGTAGAGTAATGAAGCTGGGTTAATTAGCATTGATAATATACAGCTGTGGGCTGGCTTCAGGGGTGGCGGGTTGGCCGATGTAGATAAGGTGCAGGTGTGGCTGCTTCTGTTAAGGGGTTGGGCAGCCAATGAAGAAGCAGAGAGAGGAGTGTGCCCTGGATGAGGAGAGGTTAAGAGAAGGCAGCAGACGGACTGGCATGAAGGGTATGCTGTATGTGATGGTAAAAGACCTTGTTGCAGCTGGCTAGCTTGGAGAGGGCTGCGATGTGTAGGCATTTACAGTACTTCTGTTCTACTGTTAAGAAGACACAGCATGGGGAAAAGAGAGGTCATTTAACAAAAGGTGACCACTGGAACTTCATCGCTGTCCTATGACAGGAGAAGCACACTTCAGCCTTCTGCATGGGATGTAAGCTGCTGGTGTATTAACCAACCTGCAGAAACTCACTTAAGTCACTGGAAGTTTTGCAATACCTGTGCAAGAGAATGGTTTCTGCATCTGCAACACCTTGGTCACATGGAGAGCTTTGCAGCAGCAAACCAAAAAAGCGTTCTTTTTTTTAAAAAAAAGGATGGTATAAATTGGAGAAGCAATAAAATTGGCTCAGGAGAACACTGCTTTAAGAATTGCTTCCAGTACTTTGCTGTTACTGAATACACTTTGAATTTTTAACACTATGACATTTTCGGGTGCAGTATTTTTCTCTACTATTTTTTCTTTCTTGAACAGTAAGAATCATAGGCTATGTCAGTTTTTATACTATTCAAAAGCAGATACAGCTTCACTATAAACAGAGTTCAACTAAGAATGCATCCCACATTAGGTGGTGCCCAGCACAAAGGAAAACACCCTTATCTAAAAGCTTTTCACTATTTTTTTCCCCAGTTAATTTTTAAACTTATAACACTTGTTTGTGGTTTTAATCACCCTGAAAAGCAATTTCCTTGCTTAGGTCAGCTAAGAAAGATTTCCTCACTTTTACCAGTTTCAGCCTGCATGTTCCACCACCTGCTGCTTCTGAAAAATTATGAGCAAGCACTGTAAGTCAGTCTTTGGTTGTAGAGAGTCTTTGAGGCTGCCTCCATCAAGTACCACCAAGCATTCTGAAAATCAAGGTATAATTTGTCTAAGATACAACTTATCCAGGAATTCGGTGAGACCTACTAGAGAAAACATCAAACCCAAAGTTAAATTCAAAATACATAGTTAAGGCAAAACTTCACACACTTTTTAAAAATATTAGTTTGTATGTCATTTCCCAAAAACAGTGTATTGCAATTATAGTGGTTAACTTAAAAAAAAAATTGCTATCTAATTGTCAGGATTTCTGCCACAATGCAACCAAGATCTCTCAAGTAGTTGGTGGTAAAAGGCATTTCTTAGCAGTTTAATAACAGTCATCCAATTTCAAAAGTCATTAAGGCACAAGCTGTGAAAACTGTGTATGATACCCGACTAGAAAAAGGGTGCAGAAATACTCTCTGCAGATAAAGTAATGGAAACTTAATTTAGAAGTTGCAAAGCTCTGGGTTTTTTCCTTTCATAATACCATGTTTTACTCACTTGCTCTTCAAGCTAGGAACTTGAAAAGCTAAGAGATTATACTACACAAGTAACTTGAAGTACAGAGATGAGTACTGTGATTACTGTTAATATGAAGGTCTGGTCTTGTACTATCTCAGTGGCTTAATACATTCAGTTGGATAGACAAATCCTTATGAGAGTAAAAAAAAGTAATTTCCAAAACAATGAGACATGTCCTCCATAGTTTCAGAAAACAGACTGAAAGGCAACTGACACGATCATGAAATAATTAAATATTCTGAAAGGCTATTTTTTAGGAATCGAAAAGGATATTTTTTGTTAAGAGTCACAGCTCAGCTGCTTGCCAGTTGCAGGATTTTTCTGCTTGGTACTCAAATTGTTTTTCAAATTATACATTTGTCAGTTTTCTTTGTATTTAATTATATATAGACACACTCAGACAGATAACATGAGCAGGACTAACACTATCAAGTCCATCATAAAAACGCTTGCCCAGTAACAATACCTAAATTAACAACTATTTCAGCTTACGTAAATTAAGGCTGTAGTTACAGGCATCACCGGATGAGCAAAATGAGGTTTAAGAGAAGAAAAACTAGGAAATTACTAGAGGATTTCAGATTCCATTAGTGTTTTCCTTAGTTAAATTCCTGAATATGACAACGTATTTGGTAACCTGATTTAAAACAAACACACATAAACCACTTTTTCCACCTCAAACACAAAAAAATGAAGGGGTAATTACATAATCCAGAATGGACTCTTCAGTTAAACATGCAATGACACCCATGCAGTAGCACTATCACTGATGTTTAATCTACCTTTTAAAGACTGTCCTTTTCACAGATGTAAATTAAACTGCTTTGTTAAAGAAGGTTCTTACCCCAAAAGGTAAATAAAACTTTACGGAGAGGTTTTATTCATCAATTTGCAATAAAAGGATTTTTCCTTACTTTTCCACTTCTAAAGAGTCATAGCCCTGTATATCAACTGTTTATCTTTACAACTGAACAGTTCTGAATCAACTAGTTTAATAACTTTCAAAACTCCTGCTCCTCCTATTGTGTAGAAAGTATTATTGTTCAGGTAAATAGACTAAACAAATTAACTACATGATAACTTAGAACAGGTTGTGCACTAAGTATAGTCACTCCTAATAAGGTCCCATACTCTGGAAAGAGATACTAACTTAATTTCACCTCATCCACATCAGCTTGTATTAATGGTCTTCATGCTCCCCAAGTACTATACTGTCAAATTTGTGTAACTAAAGTGCCAATTTTATAGTACAAAAAATTAGAACATTCAGCTATGAAGTTACACTTTACTGACTACCATAATTTCGCTAGCTGGCCTTGATATATTCACTGCACATACAGTATTTTTTTAAGCGTAAGCATATTTACACATAGCAATCTTGAAGATGGGAAGCTGTACAACCATGTGACTACTGTCCTGTCATATAAACCTGACATAAAAAGCACAGTAGATAGGGTTATGGGTGAAAACTGAACTATGGCACCTTAACCTTCCACATCTTGTGTTTTCTAAATTCACATCTGGTAAACAAAGAAATCTTCTTTGCTAAAGTAATATTAAAAAAACTCCTGTAACCTTTTAGTAAACCAGACTATTTTAGCAAACTTTAAAATCGTTCATGAGATCAAAGCTGTCTAAGGCTCTCTGAAGTGGACTGTGATAGGATCTAGAAAACAACAGGAAAAGCAAGAAGCACATGCATGATCTGGAAGAGATCTTACAGCTACGATCTTCATCATGTACTAAAAGAGAAATCGTTTGATAGCCGGAAGTTGATGAACATTATTCATATTACATTAAAGTACAGGGAGAGACACTGGTGAAAATTCCAATCTCCTCACCATTAATGGCTAGAAAGAAAGGATTTATGTAGATCCTCTCTCCTAGACAGCTGTCCATTAACCTGAATGAGAATTTTTTTTAATTAGAATGTTTCACTGAACACTTGTCATTTGTCAAAGTGGTCATAGCTTTGAAAATGTTTACATTTAAATAGATTTTATTTTAAAGTAACAGCACCAAGGTGTTTCAGTTTTACACCATTACAGTATTTCTAGAACAAAAACACTTCAGTTACATTCTAATTGCAGGTCTAGCACACTGATTTTTTTCCCCACAAATATCACTATGTTTTAAAATGTCAATCTATGCATTTTTACTGACATAACTTTTCCAGAAATATGATCAGAGATGTCATACATTGTTTTTATTTTGCTTTGGAGTACAGTGTCATCAAAAGCTATACAACATACAGTATAAAGAGAAAGTTCACACTTGTTCACATTACTGCCAACACTAAATGCAAGGAAGCAAATGTGACAACATATTCATATATCCTAACCTGTATTTCCCCAAAAGCTAAGGAAATAAGTGTGTGTGTGGGAGGCAGAGATCCATACAGAGTTATCTGTTGTATTATACTGAAATCTGTAAGTTGTTAACATCTTCCAACCAGCCAAAATATTTCTCAGGATCTATTTTAGTAATATACTTTCCAAGTCAGTATTCCTAAATAATTTATAAATATTTTAAATCAAACACTGCCATACTGTAAAATGAATGATGAAATTGCAAGTCAACTGACATGCCCCCTCAGCAATCAAGTTTTCTCCCACAAACCTACCCAACTCACTCAAGTCAAAATATGTGTGTTCATATTGTGCAAGGTGAGAAGGGGAATAAAGCCTCTCCATCTTGTTCATGTCACACACTTGCAAGCTCTCATTTGCTTATGTGCTGTAATGCACAAACCAGGGAAAGGCAGTCTCGTTCATACTCCACTCAACCAATCTCTTCTGCCAATGCTCCCAAGTAAAACAGGAAAAGATATTTATTTCCTCCCACTCCCAGAGTGGTCTTTCATTATACGGCTTCTTGACTGGCTTATGAGAGCTAGTGATTAAACAGCCAGTTTCAAGACTGGGGGAAGGTTGGAGGGGAGAGAGATGACCAAGCCTTTATTAATGGAACAGGATTATACTAATAAAACCAGGAGGATATTTAAACTAACATCAAAAAAATGCAGAAACCTAAGTCTCACTATACAAGCAGCTTGTTTTGGTTTAGTTAAGCCTGTTTCCAGCTTCAGTTACTTAAGTATTCACATGGCCTTTCCAGAAAGTATATTCTAATTATGTCACATACACAGGCTCTCACTTACAAAAGCAAGGAGATTATGAGGTTGACAAATTAAAAAATTGCAAAAAAACCTACATAATAAAAGAAAAAAGTGCTCTTAGAATTACTTCTTCAAAGAAGGTACTGGTAAAGTCTCAGAAAGGATAAATGCACTGCTACTATTTCTCTGTTCTTTAATACATGGCAAATATTTTTTCATTATTCATGTAAATCACACCTTACAATATGAGAAAGCTGGCCATCAGTTAATGATTGAAACTGCAAAAAACTGCATTTTCCCATTTGTGAACTGTTAGTTGCAGATATCATTTTATTGATTAAATAAAAATCCACATGCATCCTATAAAGGCATCTCTAAATTCCAAACTGATACGCTACAACAAAAGCTACAATAAAAGTGAAGTCTCTGTCTTTAGCCATGGACACAGTTCCAAGTTACCAACTGAACTGCCAAGTTGCCTATGTCATTGGCATATGGAGAAGGCCCAAGAACTGCTCCATGAAGGTTACATTAGTCTTCACAGGACCATGCCAAGATAATTCATCCTGAGTCATCCCTACCTGTACCCAACCCACAGATGTTCTGCTTATCTTCTGTGTTCTTTATTCTCCAGGCACTTCACTCCAAATTCACTACCTTTTCCTAAGAACCTAAAACACACTACTGTGAAAGAGAGGGCTAATTACAGCCCTCAGTTTCTCTGAGGCTTTAATATAAAGCTTTCTACTACAGAATTCAGACAGCATTATTGTCCCTGTTGTTGCTAAGGCAAAAGTGTAGTGTGGCCCATATGCTAAGATACATGAACAACCACAACTGACCATGCAAATAAATTAATAAACTGAAGAATAGATTACTCAGTCATGCTTTATTTTTTAATAGAATTTGCACAATTGCATGCTCAGCACTTTATCTTCATAACTTTTTGAACTGCAACTATTTGCAATGCAGTATTTCTTTTTTTCTAGCAAGAGGATGGCTTTCAAAATGCAAGTAAGTTATATTTGAACTGTCCTGAGTTTTACTTACGTTGAAAAAAAACACAAAACCCCCAATGAAACTTATTATCCATGTATCTTTCAAGTAATTAAAATCTAGAAATTTTTAAAAAGCCTAAAATAAGTGTGCTATGTATTTCAGGTCACCCATTATGAGAAAAATACAGTTATAGCTGTTTGCCTACCATAACTCACTGATGAATGAAAACGACAATGTACCAAGTAAGACGTAAAACACAGCAATGCTATAAATATGTATTTGTAGGGAAGTACCTTTGAGGGAAAAATAAAACCAATCTTTGCAGTGTTCCCTGAGATGCAGGTGATACACATGCACCTTTTAGAGAGGTAGCTCCATCTTTCTACTGTGAAACATTAACATTATTCCACAAGTCACAGTCTCATTTTGGAGAAGATCCTTAGTTCTCTGCAGCTTTGCTATTGTAGAATAGAATCAATTTGGGGTTTTTTCCAAACTTGAAATTGCTTTAGCTTAAAGTAGCCCCAGAGGCTGCCCATCTTTATGGGGATATTCTGGCAATACAGAAGCATTAAAAATGAAGCGTGACACCCTTCTAGTTTCATTCACACACCATTTGAACAGAAACCAGAAGCAGCTGAAATGGATCAGGCCTCAGCTACCTTAAGCTCGCATCAATACTGACATAGACACTGAAGCAGCAATAAGGAGTAACTAGTTCTCAGTCTTTCCTCTCTACATTGGATCCTGAGGCACCTATACAGGTAGGGACACTGTCCTTTGCTAGCTATTCATCCAAGTCGTCAACCAACTGAGTTTCTGTCTTGTTTTCCAGTAGTGTAACTGCTAATTTCCCACTAGCCTCTGTGACAGAACATACAACTGAGAGAACACAGCAGCACCAAGGAAAAGATCTGTTCCTGTGGCAACAGGCTGTTTACCTCTGCAAAAAAATAACTTAAAACTCTTCACATTAAACTCACAGGACATGATCCAGGGATACATCTCAATTCATAATCCTTTTTCCTCTGTAACAGTTGCCATAGGACACCATAAATTAGAGCTTGCAGAACTACAAGTGACCTTCCCAGGCCACATGTTTGTCATTATTGTCTGCATGCTTTGGCACACATGATAACATTTATGTCTGAGACACAAATTTATACTGACAGTAGTATTCTGTATAGCACTAAACTGCTATTTCACATAATCCAACATTCATTTACATTTGTGTTTTCCAGGTTCATATTACAAGGAACTTGAGCTCCCCCCACTGTTAATTATTCCTACTGTTTACTCACAGCAAACATCCTCTTGTAAGACACTGGCTGTCAAGTAGGTATTTCTTATTTCTGAAAAAATTGGAAAGCAAATTTTCAAACATGACTCTGTGCTTTTCAGTGGACAAGTATCTGAGTTATTAACTAATCATATGTATCAACCTTGTACATAGGTGATTACAAAAAAAATAAATTTCAAGTTATCTTAGCATCTACAATAACATACCACTGATGAGTATGTTAGCAAGCTACGTGAGTGTTGAATTCATAAACTACATTCAGAGTTCTGAAAGTTACCGGAAAGAAATGACAAGCAGGAGGCCAGTACTGCATCTTAGCAATCAGCACTCCAGGCCACAAATGACACCCACACCATGCCCCCAAAACAGAAACATCTTTAACTTACAAAGAGTCATAAAATGCTTAACAATGATTATGACAAAACCCAGATTAATCACAGAACAATAACAAGTAACTATGACAGAACCATTAAAGTTACCGTTGGTTTTAATGGGGTAATTCTCATCTACAAAATTATTATATATTATTTAAAGAAAAACAAAAGCGGTTCTTAAATAGTCTTGTGTGCACCAAGACTGTTTACTACTGTGATCACTGAGTTCAGCAAATAAACATTTTACTGCATTTGAATACCCTAATGTTTCAGGACTAAGCTATTTAAAGTCCAAGTAAAATTCTAACTTATTTCAGGAAGCCATTAAGATGATACCTATCAATTTCAAGTAAAGGCACTTGTGTAAGCCCACTGAAGGCAATCCATTCACAGAAGCGTAATATTAAAGCATCACTTGACACAAAACCCTATTAATGTACCTGAATGTAACTTGATTTACAGAATATTTATTCATCATAATCATGCACATGAAACTAAACTAAAATATTCCTATGAAGGTGAATGTCATTTTACTAATAAAACCTCTAAGTTCTGCAGAGAAAATTTAATGCCTTTGGTAAATGATGCTATTTCTATAGGCTAACTTTTAGAGCTAAAGTACATCTATCTTCTAATTTTTGTTTGTTTTTTTTTATTACAAAATAGCATAAGCGCGTAGGCTTAATCATAAAACTGATGAGGGTTTTTTTCTCGTTTAAAATAGTTATCTGCTTACATCTACAACATGCTTTATGGTATCTTCTAACTGGATTTCAAAATCAGTGTATTTTGCGATGAGGTATTTCACCTACTTTTAGCATCCTTCCCAAAACACTTGTTCAAATTTACACCTGTATCAGTAATTAGGCGCAGGCAGGAGACTTTCAACAGCTTTGTTTCAGACAAATACTGTTCCCTTCTAATAAAGATCCACGGAGTGTCAGCCACATTTGGGCAAGCTGACAGCCCAGACTCTCAAGTTACTGTGCATCAGCTGACTTTCAATAATTATGCATATATACTTAGTCCATGAAAAATGCAAACCAATTCAACCTTCCTTAGCCAGCAATGAAACAAGGTTAAATTAAATCAAGTTACATGCAGTTGCCACAGGCTACATATACACAATTAAACGTTCACTGTAGCTGAGCATGCAATAACTTCAATTATCAGGACTTAACAAATCATGCTGAATTCTCAGAAGCCCACCTACAGAGCTTTTTATAAGATTTCATTGGCTAATTATTTATCAAGATGTGATTAAGAATTAGCTTAATCCCATGACATCATATGTCTACTTTGAGCCTAGAAAAAGAATTTGTCAGGAATAAACACAAACATTTACAGAAAAAGAGAGAACTCCTATTCTGAAGCCTACTAATTCAACATTATCATTTAACATGGCACTAAATTAAGGAAGTAGCTTTCATTATTCTTTCTCCAGGTTGCAAGCCAAGATTACAGTGTGATGTGAAAACTGAGAATGTTTACCTTCCAGTATTATGGTGGCTTGTTCACGTAATGATATTTACAGAATTGCAGACACAAGAGTTCTTAAATCATGCTATTCTTTATTGCAGTGCCTCAAATATTTTAATATTTTCCATGGTAACAATAAATGATCCATTTCTATAAATAACCTGACTAAACTTCACACCACACTAGACAGAAGCAGTGGGAGTTACTCTGGTGAGTAAAAATGCAGCACTATAGCTCTAAATAAACTTTTGTAATAGTGACCCTAGAGTGCACAGTGTGCTCTGACAACCCTCTAAGCCATTAGTCACCTGAATTATCACCAGGAAAGTTCACCTAGCTGAAAGTTCAGCTTTTCTTCAGTGTATGTCAGAACTGCCACTGTTTTTGCAGAACCAAGGAGCTCAACACCTGTTACAAACCTAAGTCTGGGCAAGGCCTTGAGAGTAGGAAAGTCCAGTCATACACATGCTTTGAACATGCCTAACACACAACACTGGTTACTATGCACTGCGTGCTAGCCACCACCTCCAACCCTTCACTCAGAATCTCAGCAGAACAGAGAAGTACTTGCTCAGGATGTCAGATACAGAAATTCTAAAATCATCCTCAGTAGCAGGAGGTTCAGACATGCATTTGTCACTATTAGTCCCTGACTGGCTCGAAGATTTTATGGGGTAGCACGCACTCCCTTCTCTTGTCAAAGGAGTACTACACCACAATGCAAAGAAAATTAATTACAACAGGCAAAAAGCCTGAAAGAGAGAATAAGATTAGAAAACAAATTTATTTAAACTCTCTTTCAGGAGGTAAAAATCTCTCCAATGTTTTCTATTGACTAAACAATATGGATCCCTTACTCAGCACCACAGACAAAGTTGTGAGTTCCATTATGCATGCTCACACATCTCAAATTTTCGATTGACACTCAAGGGCTGACCTGTTCAATCATAGCATCGCAACAATGAAGTCCCTTTTTCATCTCACTCCAACTCCTTTTCATGATGTAGAAATCAAGATCAAAATTTTTACCTGCTGCACTGTGACAGTTGTTTTACAACACAATGCTTAAAAAGATACTATAATACATGCATTTCCATAAGTTAAAATTTGTATGATTAAAAATGCTGAAGATCTGATGTTAAAAAACCCTCTACAACAACAGAATGCTCAACACAGAAAAGCTGACATCACCAAACTACTCAAGCATTACTTCTTCTGTGTATCAACGCAAATCTTTCTAGACTTCTATCAGGAAATCACACACACCCCTTGGCTGAAAGATCACATTTGCAAAGTCAATCAGAAGTTAATAAATGCCCCTTACACTCAAGAATTCTGATGCAGTCCTTGGATTACATAACTGTGTAACACACCCCTCCCAGCCCCAGGCCGAGTCTTCATTCAGCTTACAGGAGGAATCTGCTCTGGAAATGAATCAGAGGCTATTCATAAGGCTGCAAGGTCTGTTGTAGACACGACTCTCCAACTTCAAGTAAAAATGAAAGACAAGTATGAAGGCAAACAGGCTGCAGATCAGATAGGAGGAAACAGAAAATTTTCACTCTTGAGAATTTCATTCTATTTCTATTACTAAGGGTAAATATTTCTGTGTTCCTTTCTTCCTGCACACTCTGAAGCCTAACGTGAAGAAGCACTGATTAGTCATATTTGTAACCAAAATTAATAAAATCCGTTCTAATATTATCACATGTTATGATATAAAAAAATTCAAGTTAATTTAATCTTACAGTTGCTCCAGTTAAGACTTCCAAAGTTATGAATACTAACTTCTGCATCTCAGTTCCCAACTTGCATATTACATACTCTCCTCAAAAACATTTTAAAAATAAGTATTTGTGAAGGATTCCAGAAAAACTCCTGAGGAAATTAAGAAATCTATCTCTGGAACAGGGCTTAAAGATGTGAAGTGATTAAGGTAAAGGACTACACACTGAACACCAAAGAGAAATCAAAATATTTAATCATAAGACAGGACTGGAAGCAATCTCAGGAGCCTATCCTTTTCCCCAAGGCAGAATCAACAATATCTAAGGCCAATCCTAGGAAACATTAATATAACCTGTTCGTTTTTTTGTTGTTGTTTTTTTTTTAACAAAAACCAAAAAAACAAAACCAACTCCACTCATTCCACACAGTTAGTAAAACTGGCATTCTGTTCTAAGGAAAAAACTGACAACAAACTTAAGGACTACCACAATACATTCACAAAGATGCCAAATGCAGACTACACAAGTAATCTAACTACAGAACTCCCTATCATTTGCTCTTGTAAGAAATACTTGACATTTCTGAGCCTTTTTTTTAATCCTACTGAGCTGGGGATACACAATTCAAACCACGAATTCTTGTGTGTGAAATAATGCTTCTTTGCCCAGCCAATCCTTGTTTTGTACTACAGACTTCTCAAGCAATTTTCTCTTCTTCCCCTCTCTGGCCTCTATCAGTACATACTACCCACCCATTCCCATCCCTGAACTGCTTCCCTTGACTGTAAACCCAACTCCAAAGTACTCTTCTGTTTTGGCTTTTTGCTAAGGCTGTTGCACAGCTCCTGTGTATCTTTACTAAGGACACCTGTATCTGCCCCACCAGCCCCTTTATACAGGCCTCACAGTTCAGTCATTACTTCCTTAGGAACTCCAAGCTCCTACCTTCCTCCCAATTCCTGCCCTTCAAATTCCCATTCCCTTTCCGTCCTGTGTAAGTCTGCTCCAGTCCACCACTCTTCTCCGCGTATTCACCTTGTCGACCACCTGCAACAACAGTTGTCTTCTCAACATTCAAATGAATCAGCACTGTGCATAAGCCAAGAATGGACACCAGAAAACTAAAAGCCTGCATCACATCTCACTGCTTAGAACCGTACTTATTAGGAAAGTCCTGTTGTACACAAAGTTTTTCAACATTAGTGCCTACAATCAGAGAAAGTCAGCTACTTTGAGACACTAAAAACTTGCCCAATTTTTAGACAGGTTTTTGAATGTCAACAAGATGCACATCCCTAATGCAAAAAGTGATCTCACTCTCAAATTTAAATTCCTTTCCCAAAGAATGGGGGTGCTCCAATTACTTGGAAAAGAAGGTCAGAAATAATTTTTAAACTTTTTCTCTAGCATGACACTTATGAGCCAGTGAACTATTTTAGCTTTAAACTTTATTGAAAGAATTAGTTAATAAAGGGCAGTCACTCAGTATGGAAGATTTTGGCCTAAATGACTGAAGTTTAGCGAAGTCAGAAGTAAAATCACTGTGTTTAAACGGTGTCAGGAAACCAAGAAGAGTCACTGCTAATCACATCTATACAGAACAAACAAGAAGCAACAAGCATTCTTAAAGTCAGCTAGTAACTCTGTTAAACTCTGTTTCAATTCCCCATAACTGCCAAATTTTAACAGGACACACTGAAATTTTTCTGTTACAGGTTATGCCTCAACATGAGTTTTGAAGGAAACTTCCAGGAAGAACAAATCATCACTGAGCATGCTAGCAGAAGAAAATCCATTTCCCAGCATACAGGAAAGAAAGAAAAAGAAAAAGAAAAAAAAACCAAAAAACAAAAAACATCCCCCTACTAGCATCCATGTAGTAAAAAGCTCCTTAATTTGAACTAGAAATTTAACAAATGCATCATCAGACAGATTTTTAATTTTCCTTTAGGGAAAGAAAAAAAGAAGAAAGAAGAAAGAAGAAATAAAAAAACCAAAGTTAAACCAATTTTAGATCCCTACAAAGTACACCCCATAAGCCCTCACCAGAGTCTTGTTGGAGTATTACCAAAATTTTTGCAGCTTTTAGACTCCAAAAAGCAGGTTCCAGATTACTTTTTCTACAGGAGCTAAGGCAGCTGCTGTACATCGCATGTGATGAGGGCCCTCTAAATTTTCCCTCCATCCTTAATATCCAGCAACCATATCCAAAGAAAATGAGAACGCAACATACCTGAATATATATATATATATATATATATATATATATTCTGAATATACCTGAAAATAACATGCAAGAAACCAAGAGAGTCTCTACTAAGACCTAAGACCTGGAAACAAAATTTCAGAGATGGAAGTATTTGTAACCTCATCCTTTCTAAGTAGCTGATCAACACAGATGAGCGAGTGTTAGCTCAGACAGGAGAGGGGTTGCGCTATCACAGACACGTGTTTACATTCAAGGAGCTTGATAAATTACATTATATTAAAAATACAAATGAAAGAAAAAAGGTTAACATTACAAAACCAAGCATTAAAGTGTTAAGGAATGTCAGAATTATGGTTGCTTACACCTACAATTTAGTCCCTTGTGCATTATACGGGTTATTCATTAAGTGATCATATAATGGTTTTTGTTATTTACAGGAACTCTGCCTCATATATAGCACATGATACATATGTCATGAAACAAAGAGTTACAGAGTAGAAGAGGTGTCTTCTATGGGACACTATACTTTTTTACCAAGGAATCTGAATAAAATGTAGTTGATAATTCCAGCTGATTAAAAACAGTTTCCTGCCCAAGAGATCTTCTGCTGGAAATTGCCATTTATAAAGATCAACTCTTCTTAAAAAAAAAAAACAAACAAAAAAAAACCAAATGGAAAAAAACCTTTAAAACCCCCTCCAACTTATTTTCACAGGAAACTTCCATCACAAGTAAACACAGAAAGAAAAAAAAAAGGAAAAAGGAAAAGACTGAGCACTGCTTTTCTACCTGCTCCATAATAAACACTGCCTCTAGGCCATGCCTTGAAGATGGGACATAAAAAGCCCTATGGGAAGAAAAAAATCTCAAGAACTTCTCTGCCCAATATAGATTAGGCATTTGGACCTGGACTTCTGACACCTCAAAAGCAACTGTCTGGCTAGGAATGCACTTATGACACCTGTGAACCGTCTTGCTTTCCTAACAGAGCCACAGAGCAGCTGGACAACAGACTGACATTGCAATGAAATGGTCTGACCACTAGGCTGCAGAGGATTCCATTCAACCAGTTCACTTGCGGGAATTTGGGTTATTATCTAGTTGTTATCTCTATTCTTCCCAATAAAGAGATTTTGGGTTCTTCACAATACGGAGGGTGATTCTTTTTTATTTTTCAGGACAGGAAATCTGTTCCAGCTGTTGGCATGATCAAGACAATTGAAACTTTAATAGATGTTTAAGGCCATCAGTGAAAATCCATTCTATACCTCCTAGGGATCCATCATGAGAAAATATGAGCCTGATATGTTGAAATGCACTGCACTCACAACTGCAAAAAAACTCAAACTTACTGTGATGTAAAGTAACTAAAAATCTGAAGAATAAAGCATGTCAAATTACTCAAAATTTATAAGCACTTTTAAAATTTACTATTTTCCTTCAGTTTCAGTCTTCCATCTGTAAAATGGAAAAAATCTTTTACAGATGTACCAAAAAAATAATTCTCTAATGTTTATGAAGCATGGCTATTTATTTTGAGACAATTATTATTTTTGAGACAATTCCTTGAGACAAATTAACAGGTGAAAACACTTCACCAGGAAAGATTTGGGTATTTACAGCAGGTAATGAGGCAGCAGGTTGCACACTGAATGACAAAGAAAAACAAATATATAAACTGGGTTATAACAGTATACCAGTCAACTGGCATTTCCCATGTATGAGGCACTGACCTGAGGCTGCAAGGGTAAAGTGGAATACAATAATGTAGTTAAAGGCCCAGTGCATGGAGAAGGGGGCTAGGTTATGTTTGCTTCTGTAGTCTTTGTCTGCTGTTTCCTTCTCCAAGTTCCTTACTTTGCAACCTAGCGTTTTTGACATTGTTCATCTAAAATGCATTGCATGTCTACACATACACACTGGTACAAAACACAAAGTGCTCCAAAACAAACCACAGTATCAAAGTAATCAAAGTAATATGAAAAATTAAAATATCTACCCATATAAAGAATTTTGATCTCCAATTGGAAAAGCACTTTAAACCAACAGATACAAATACTAAAGGCCATAAAAATGAATGTTTCTAATTTTTTTCTGACTTTAGCATGAAAAATGGCCTTCAATGTTTAAATTTTTTAAAGTTATTTGTGTAAACCAAGTAGTCACCTTCAAGTACAGTATCAATAATCACTTTCAATTTGACTGGAATTCCTCTTTGATTCTACAAACAACTGGGCCAAAATCTGTTCTCCTCTCCCTTTTCCTAGTGAGATTTTCCATAGTGAACCGCAGGGACAGGAAGTGAGACACAAATCACAGATCCTGCACAACCTCATGAAACACAATTTCCTCACTCCTGGGGTGCAGCAGACGTCAATATAGAACACAACTCTCACACATAATTTGAGGGTCAGGATCAGCTACTAAGAAGTATGCTTGTAACACTAAAAAAAATAAAAACACAAATCCAGACGAATTATATTAAAGGTTTTTAGAATACAATCCTTTAACAACTGTAATTTCAGAAAGAGTGATTATTACAAAGGATTGTTATTATACAGGCTCATTAGCAATAACACACAGGTATCACCAATTTCAAGCATTTCCTACTAGGTAACTCAGTGCAACTAAGTGTTTGTTACTGCTGATGATCCAAAGTCGGAAACTAACCTAACCTGTACTACATATAATAAAGGCGTATGAACAACAAGATTGAAAATAAGCAGTATCACATTTAAATGGCCGTTCTTTTCAGATGTTAAGTATTTCTAGCAATTTTGTGACACTGAATAGCTACCCTAACACCACATGATCCACCTCATACCTACCAGACAGCAAATTCTAAAGATATCACTACTCATATTTTTCCAATTAAGTATGCCTATAATTGTTGTCAGTGTCCAACATTCATACACTCCTCTAGAACAATTTCTAGAAAGCATAAATTACTATCTATTGCCTTGATTCTACAAGAAGAGTCATGTGAACATTAATGTATATGGAGTCTCAAACATGCAATAAGATTGCACAGGGGTACTTGTACGCCTAAGGAGAACAGGGATCTGCAAAGGGTTCTAGTGATATAATTTTGTTTCTCTGATTGTGTTCTGTTTCTCCTAAACCAAAATTTAAACATTCCAAATGCAAAAAAAAAAAAAAAAAATTTTACTGGTATGCCTGCTTCTATGTCTTTATTTTTAAGAAGTATAAAAACAGTTTTGAAAGACAGAAAAAGGCCTCAGGGAAAGATTTTTTTGTTGGAATAACTTCAGGTAAAACATTTAAGTTGAGAGGGAAAAAGAACAAAAACATGTACACAGGAAACAAATTCAAAATGTACAAGGCAGTCAAAAGTACAAAATAAAAGGTAACAAGAAGAAAGTATTTTCTTCTTTCAGGCAATAATTTCAGAATAATTAATTTTGTATTTCTAGAACACGAATAAAGTAACTACTTCCTCCTTAAGTAGCTAGCTGTTGTGATAAAGAGTGGACCAGTACAAACTAACATCTGGGAAAAAGTACTATGAAAGTGACACAGTCCTGCTTCACACACACACTCTTAAGTGTGCTAAAAAATAAAGTCTAAACCAAAAATAAGCAGTCTTCTAAATATTTCCACATGAAATATTTACTGTATTCTAAATATATTTTTCTGATATAAAGATATTTACAACTACATAGGCTGTGATAAAGCAACTAATTCAGGATTAATCCATGTGGCTCAGAAGAACAAGACCAAAAAACTCATTACAAATCACAAGTAAATAGTATCTTAAATTTTCCTCCATAAATATGCCTAATTTTCATACCAGAAAAGTGCATGCTTTCTGATTTAAAAAAAAAAAAGTGCCACAAACATAATGCTGGCAAGATAAATTTGACAGGAACTACATAACTACAGTAGCTCATTTCCTGCTCTATCTGGTATATTTAAAACAAACCTCCTTAAACGAAAAATAAATTTGAGAAGTTCACTACTGTTAGCTTAACAAAACCATTTCTCTTAAAATGAGAGCTGTCTGAAACAGAAGAAAGAAAACACTAGAGCTAATGTCGCTTCCTGATGATGAAAACTACCCAAGAACTACAACTACTTCTGCACAGTCCTTTCTCTCCTGTAGAGCAGAGTTACACTCGGCCTCTACGCATGCTAAGGACCAAGAGAAAACAGGAATTCTGCTGCAACACACTGAGACAGGGACTGTTAGAGACAACCAGTGGCTCCCTCTGCAACTCACAAAGTTTAAAAATAAAAAGCTGCTTTTTCGAAGTGTAAATGGTTCCACGCACGTAGGCCTGAGGCCCTGTTGCAAACAGTGTCTTAACAGGACCAGGCAGCACAAAGACAGGAATGGGAGATTAGTGGGAGGGAGGGAGGCCGGGATTGGGGCTCAGCAGGATCTTCAAGCTTTTTAAAATTCAAACTGCTCCCTGACCAATACAAATCACGGACACGCTACTGACTACTACACGGATTTACAGCATTAAAAACACGCCTTCTACGTGACAGCTATATTAACTTCACCCTTTTAAACATGTATCAGGGCACTCAGAGGCACGACAGCACAGTTTTATTATAAGACTCTAAACACAATACACCAGAAAGTTACTCTATTAGATACATTAACCACTTCTTATTACAACGAATCTACCCGAAGGACTAAAAATCTGCTGAAACATAGACAAATTATATAATGTTAATTACTTGTTTGCCATGTACAAGCTTCCTGTCCATGTGCAAGACGAAACTTTGTATCTCATAATTTCCTTGAATTATGTAATTTCTGTAGGACTATCTTTACTGCTTCACAGTTTTAGATCTACCTCAGTTTTTCTAACACTCTCAACTCTACCACGCATAAGTCCAAGATTTACTTCACTGTAAATTAGCTACCATTTATTTACAAAGATCTGTCACTTCATCAACAGTCATTTGCAAAACACATTTGATTTGACCTGCTAAAATGACACCTAATTACATATTCAAACATCATGGACACAAACAGCCAATAACAATCTCAGGATCTCAAAGTGGTATGGCCTGACAAGAAAGGATGACACTTTTTAAGCGTTCCTCACTTTTCACTTAATTAAATTTACGTTTGGTTCTCAAATTTGGGTAAGATTTCATTTTCACCTTGGTCCTTTAAATATCATAAATGCAGGACGCTGCAGATGATCCCCCTCCCATTTTCTGTTTTTTAAAAGCATAAAATAGTATTCCTTGTGAATTTACCACATATTCTTGTAACGAATACAGTACAAAGACACTAACGAATACAGTACAAAGACACTAAGATTGTGTGGAGTACCTGATACAATATGTTTGCCTATCTATATTTTCTGGGTCTGCAGGTGTCCGTGTTGTGTCAATCATCCCACAAGCGCTAGTTTTATGCTATAAATATACTAAGTGATTAGAACACTAATCAATCGCTGTATTATTTAGAGACTAAACCTCTACACATTATAAATCCACGTGCATTCGAACTTTTGAACGTTCAGAACGCAGTTGGTTAGAAGGAGAAGGTAACAGCGAAGTGAGGTGGTATTTTTGTTCCTGGCTATTTACATTGTCTCTCTTTCCTCTATTCCTCCACTTACTCCTTCCCCACTTCAGAGGGCTGTCTGCGCTGGGACCTTCCTTCCTTGCCCTAGGTGAAGTTGTAAATATGGCAAAGGATCAGCGCACATTTGCGGCTAATTGTATTGTTTCCTCCTCCTCCTGCTGCTCCTCTCCGGGTTGAGGCCTGTCACTGAGAAGCCGCTTCGCCTTTCTAATCCCCGAGCTGGAGTAAAGGCGCTGGCCGGCGGGCCTGCGCTCTCCACCGGGCCCGGGCCTCCCGGCAGCCCGGGAGGAACCAATCTCCTCCGCCAAACCCGAGCGAGCAGGAAAGGGGGCTGCGAAATAAACACCTCCGGTTGCCACTTACTCCCTTCTACCCCGGATAAATGCTAATCCCCTCCGCTCCCGGCAGTGCTGGGCCGCCTGGGCTGGGAGGCCCGGCCCGCTGCTGGAGAGGGCAGGGAGGGGAAGGGGAGACAAGGAGGGGGGATTACCTGAGCAAATCGGCGTCTGAATCCAACGAGAATCCGAGAGAGGGGGAGAGAAATCCGCCCCCCTCCCTCCTCAGAGGAGCCGCCGCCGCCGCTGGGCCGCCGCCGCCGCCGCCGCGGAGCAGGAGGAGGAGGGGAGATAATATAACAACAATAATCCGGGCCGGGAGGGGGGCTGGCTCCTCTTCCGTCTCCTCCTCAGTGCAGCGAACATGTAGAGCCGGGGGGTGAGCGGCCGAGACAAATCCCTTCCCCCTGAGCCTGCTTCACAACATCAACACGGGCCGGGCCGCGCCGGGCCGCGCCGGGCCGCGCCGAACTGGTTCCGAGACACACTCCGAGCCGCGGGGGAGCAGGGGGGTGGCCGGGGGGGCAGCGCTGCCAGGGGGCCGCCGCCGCCGCTCCCTCAGTGTGTGCGAGCGCAGCAGGGCGGGGGAGGGGGCAGCCTGGGCACGGTGAGTCGGTACCGAGCGGGGGGGTAGGGGGAAGAGGAGGAGGGGGAAGGATCCTGTGTGTGTCTCTCTCGCTCCCTCTCAGAACAAAATGCCGACCGGAAGTGCCGCTGCAGGAATGACTCCCTCCACCGGCGCCAAACACCAACAGCCTCCCCCTTCCCTCCGCTGCCGCCTCGCCGCCCGCTCGCTCCCCCCTTCGCGCAACCAGCGCCGCTTCCGCCGCCGCCACCGCGCTGCTCGGCGCGGCGCCGCTCCCCGCCCAGCGCCGCCGCAGCTGGAGCGGCTCCCTCCGCCGCGCCGCGCCTCGCCTGGCGGCGGCAGGCACCGCTGAGGCTCCGCTGCGGAGTCGTCTCTCCCCTTCCCCACCCCTGCGGCTGCCGCCTGAGTTTCTCTTCCCCCCGCCCTTCCAGTGCGCGCAACGAGACCGGAGTTCACGCCTAGGCCTGCGCCGGGAGGAAGGCTGCCGGCGATTTGTGAAGAAATGGCCCTTGAAAAAACCAGCACACGTTCTGGGGTTTTATTTTTGTCTTCCCCAAGGATGGTGGGGAGGAGGACTGCAAAATGCCGCCTCGCAGGAGGCAGACCTAAAAAGGCGCTTTAAATTGCAGGCACAAAGGCGGCACTCGTGCCCGTGTCCCCCCGCCCCCCCAGCGGGCGCGATGTGTCAGACCCGGGACACTTGCTGGAGTTACTGCTCATGTCCGTCTGTGCGGGTCGAGAGGCCGTGTCGCAGGAACTGAAACACCCGATGCTGAAAGCGTTGCCGGGGCGAGGGACTTCCAGGTGGACATACCGAAATGGAGTGGCTTTTAAAAACAACCTTTTTGGACGAGCACGGGGGAGAATGCTGACGTTCGGGTAAAGGGTCCTTCGATGGAGGGTGATGCTCCCCACCGCCACCAGATTTACTGGAAATATTTTAATCGTGGGTTGTGAAGGAGCGTTTGGAGAAAGGGAATGTCCTAGTCTGAAAGATTTTCTGGTGTTCCTCTGTACAGGTAAAACTCTGGATCATGACAGCACAGGACAATAGTGAAGAAGCATTTATATCCGATGAATTAACTATGTCTTTTCATACTCGCGTCGTTTTGGTCCTCAGTTCTTGGACAAAATGCCCTTGATTCCCAGGGGAAGCCTTGCTTGTCCATCAGCTTCAGGATTCAGCGATGCAGTTGGACACAGCTGTAAATACCCTGTGACATACAAACACACCCTTTCAGCTCCGGATGGATATTATTTGCACAAAGGGATAAAATACCTCACACCAATGCACTTCAGTCTTTCCAAGTCTTAGGATTTCCTGAATAATGCTCTGTCTTTAATACAGATTTACAGTGCTTCTCGCAAGCTTAAACAACTATTAAATGCATAATGTTGGATGAATCAAAGTTCGTTTTACAGGTGTATGTGTTTTTGTTTGGAAGTACAGAAGTGAAGATGGCACTGGCGAATACGGTAATTCAGTACTGGAAATACTAGTATCTAATGGGTACATGCTCCTCTTAAGTTTAATGGAGACAGAGCAAACTGGACTCTGAAAAAAATGTATTGCATACCTTTGTTACAAGTTAATAGAAAAGGCCCCATTCCTATAAGTGTTTATGCGTTTACAACTTAATTAAATTATCCATTTGAAATAAAGGGAAATGATTGGTGTAGTAAATTAAGCATGTTCATAAATCTTTGTGCTTAATACAGATACAGTGCAGCTCTGGAACTCAAGGGGAAAAATTATTTATCTTCTCCTGGTAATAAACTAAAGTTTAATGAACTACCTATTTGGAGTTCACATACCTGTATGTATGTGGACATGTACACCTATGAGTCCACAGGAAAACCTGATTTTAAAATTACAAAGTTGTCCCAGAAATGCTACTTCAATCTACTTCAGTTGTTACCAATTCATGTTGATGGTGTCTTTCTGTGATTTTAGTAATTTATTTATATTACTTTTTTTCCTTAACTGGTGAATTAGTATGTAAATAAAATGTAAACCCTGAAATTTTCCTTTTCAAATGCCAAATAAGGTTTAACCAGTACAAACATCATAGTAAAACACAACACTGATTTGACTAGTTTCAGTCAGAATTTTCCAGTAAGAATGTCACTGGACCATTTTACGCTTTTAAAATCCCATTCAACTACAAGAATTTGTAGAAATAGCTGTTTTGCCTGCATGTTACCTGCACCTGAAAATGACTAAGTCATCAGTTCTTTTAGAAGGTGGTGATGTAACACACATGAGCAAATCAGGATATTTTTTTTCTTAAGGGAAATTAAATATTTTTTATTCCATTAAATATTACCATAATCCACTTTTAAAAGGCAAGTTCAGATTCTTCTACTGCATTCAGAGAAGTGGTTCCTTGTGTTCCTTTTGTTTTAAAGGTCCACTCACAGAAATTTATTGCAGAATAGAGGCTCACTATGTTCCTAAAATACACTTTAGTGTGCATAGTGTTCAGCTCATCATACCTGAAAAGGCCAGAAAAAGGGATAAATCAAGCATTTCAGAACATTACCTGAAAACATATCAAGATACTTTAAACCTTACTACTGTTCCAGGCCTTAGTCATGGGGTGGAGGTAGTCCTAATCTGTATGGGAGGAGCTATGCAGTCATACAAGCATGACTGTGGCACACTACCAAGCATATATACTGCGCTGAATAAAACTGGTGGCAGTGCGGAGGAGGGCAAAGCTCTCCGAATTCCCCTGATAAATCCACACCTCTGTAGTCGTGAAAGTGAATTGCAAGTTTCAGGGTAAAGTTTTAGAGCCTAACCCTACTTGCTTTGATGTCCAAAGGAGAAGTGTCTTTTGCTCTGAACGAATGACTGGGCTCCAGTAAATCTAACCTATTTGCATTAGTCAGTATTCTGAGGGGTGTTCTTCAAAGACTGTTTTAATGCAACTTTAAAAGACAGGAATTAAAGGTCTTTGTGCAGACTATACTGTTCTTAACACGTATTTCTCAAGCAATCGTCACAAGGTAGATGGTAAATTGTAGGTACTTCCCTTACTGGTGTTTACAACTGTGCACTGAGATAAGCTTTCTATATTGAAAGGCAGTATTTGTATGTACACTATAAAATTGTGAAGAGACAGACCTCTTTGCCCTCTTCATTCTTATGTTAACTTCCTTGACAGCAACATGTTGTTACTCAGATTCATAAATTATGGACAGCATGTAATATTACACAAAAAAATACACCTGGCACCAATGTTTTCTTAGAGGCTGCTTCTTATAATGTGGGTTTTTTTCTATAGAATGACTGAAAAATGTATTGTGCTTTTTAATTTTTGTCTCTTTAAGGGCTGATATAACATATAGGTACCTGTCATTTTTTCATGGGATGCACAAATACTGTTTTGTTTACCTTTTAGTTATTTATAAGCAGTATATATCTTTGGCACATTTGTTAAATAAATGTGTCTGTAGAATTTTAAAAAGTAACATTATGATTGTACATTTTTATATTTTTTCAATAATTGAACTTCTCTAGAAAATTTTGGGAGCTCATATCTGGATGTAGTATAGTAATGCAGTCATTAGCTATCACCCTAAATGTAAATATATGAATTATTTAGAATCTGGTGCTAAGGCTGGACTACAACAGCAAGCAGGAAGAATGTAATAATGAATGCTTGTATGACAAATAATACAAAGTTATGTTCTTTATATTGACTCTAGTTCACAGGAGCAAATAATAGCAACATGTAATTAATTCACTGGGGAATATTCATTGTGAGAAGTAAGCAGCCTGACTTATCAGATGAGGCCTTTAGTGCTACAAGTGAAATAAAAAGCCAAGGACGCCTGCAGACTCAAGAGTGAAGTATTTGTGTAGTTACTTGCTCTAAGCTTACAGCTTCATGACTGCTGATTTTCTTTTTTTTTTTTCCCTCTGGTAAGCCAGACAGAGGTAATGTTTAGCATAATTTACCAATAGGAATTAACACAAAATGAAGTAATACTTTTTCATTTTTTCTAAGTGACAAAGCTGCACTCTCTCTACCACGTTAAGAATGTGCTTGTGTTTGTATGAAGACAGAGTATGAATTCTATGGCATATTCATCTTTTAAAACGTATACTTGTAAAAACAGTTCTGTATGGGAGAAAAATTACAAAAGACAAAGCTCTAGTACTTCCATTTGAATGTTATAGTCAGTTCTTGATTATGCAAGGCGCTAGGGATTCTGAAAAAAGTTTAAATAGTTTAAAAAGTTACATGTTTAAAAGTTTAAAATGTGATTTAGACTATAAAACATATATAATAATAAAACACATTATATAACGGGAAAAAAGAGGTCAGTGACAGATTGCTGGACAAGCAGACTATCCAGTCTATTGTACTTACTGTAAGAACAAGCCTAATAACAGTTGTTTTTGTAGGGAAGATAAATGATCAAAGTTACACATCGTCATTGAAAGAAACCTAACATCTGGCTAAAGATGCTCTTTAGCTGCTTTCCTGTGTATTCATCATTGCTGAACTTCAGAAAGGAAGCAGGTACCATTCGTGCTGTAACTTCCTTCCCACAAAATATTCTTCTAAATTTTTCTGCCCCCCCCCCCTCCCCCCCTTGTTTTGTTTTGTTTTTAATTTGAGCCTTGTATGACTGTCCACTCAAATGTCTTGTTTGGAATAGGCATTGGGAAAACAACTTACGTTTTTTAGCAGAGACAGAGAATTGCATGTCAGTTAGATAAGAAATCCTGTGGAATTTCATACAAGTGCCTTTGAGGGCCACTATGGACTATTTTTAGAGATAAAGATAAAAACATTCAGGCAATTACTCACACACACACACTTTTTAAGGTATAAAAGTAAATCAATACAGCTTCATGGGCCAGCAAGTGAATGTGGATATTCCTCTTCAGGCAAAAGACATAAGTTAAGAATTGGCCTTAAAGGCTGTTGTATTCACTACAAGCTGAAAGCCATACTTGTATGGATTAAAGAAATCTGAGAACACCATATCATGCTTACAATACCTTGCCACACTGTTTTTAATGAACTTGCCAGTAAAAACATTTAAGACAGATATGCTTATATAAATTATGTATGTTAAAAAAGCTTCTTGGGCTTTGGCTTTTAAAAACTGTTTCTTTGAAAGAAAGTAGAACTTTTCCATTCTTCACATATGGAAGTGTTAACCATCTCAGCCAGAAGTTTCAATGGCTACATACAAACTAACAGGTTAAACATGCCTAGGACTGTTCTCTGGCATTGAAGCTGGTAGCCACATAATGTTTCATGCCTGTATTATTAAACCCTTTTATTCTTCAAAACAGGGGAGTCATATGCCTCTACTGCCCACTGGGAATGGTCCCTGACTCACACTTAACTCTCAAACTGTGCCTAGGAATTGTTTGGGAAAGCACTAGCTGGCCAGCTTTTAGCCCATACCAAGGTCTGTTCAAGCACTCTAATACACAATTTTTCAACAAATTATTTCCAGTGTCTGTGAATGTTTTGTGGTAGCTTCATTTACACTGCATTATATAGACACACCTAAAGCAGTCTCCTTGGAGAGATTAGCCCAGAAGGAAGGTAAGAGAGAACTGTGGTCCCCCACCAGGGAGATAAGTCATGTTCGTATTTCTGATTAATTCTTTATTGAAGCAATTCATTACCTGATTTTTTATTCAGAAACCTATCAAAAGAAAGTTGATTGAACTTTGGCTATAAGTTAGCTATTTGTTCATGAAAAGACATTTTAGAAAGTCTTGTACAGTGCCTAAATGAGTCTTCTAACCTGTAGCAGATGTCTCTTTTTTGTTTTAGATGTCCTGTGGCCCTTATGAAAGGATCTTACAGTGGGAACAGGAACAGAAAGCACATGTTGTGCAATAAAATTAAATAAACACAAGGAACTGCTGCTTTACATACATCAATTTGTAATGAAAATAACTTCTAAAGTGTAATTTATTATTTTAAGATAAAACAGAAAAGGAGTAAGGAATAAAAAAACCATCATTGGGTATTTTCTGAATGCAGTGTATTCCTCTTACAACTTCTTTTTTTTTTTTTTAAATCCATTTTGTAACTGGACACGTGCTGGCAGTTTACTTCTCAGTGTGGCTATAGGGACAAACATCAGTCCATCGACTTTGTCAGCACTTCAGATGATGTGTGGGTGCTCCATTAGTAAGCCAGAGAGCAGTATTAACTTGTCACACATTTAATTTCTCACATACTTGCAAAAACATGCATTCTGAAGCACAAAGCCTTTTTTTATTCTTTTTTAAACTTTTGACGGGGACATTAAGTGGTCCAGAAAATTGAACTGTTGACCTGGAGAAGCTGCCTGGGCTTTTACAATGCAATTACATACCAACAAACGTTTCTGCCTAGGTGGTGAAACTTGGTTGCGGCGCTGGGGGGAGACTCAAAGAAGAATATACCTTTTAGGAATGGTTAGCAAGAATTCTCAAATAGCCGTAACTTAAAAGTTAAGTCAAAACAATCTATTTATGAAAAATGGCCTTTTCTGTACCATGATGCATTTACATTCTAGTTTTTCATGTTTAAATTTCTGTATTTGTCCTCCCACTGTTTTAAAACACCTACATGACTTCCCTCAGGTTCCCTAAACATAATTCATCTTTGAAGAGAAGAACAACGCAGACAATGTTGGCCCAAGAGGTACATTATTTGGAGAAATAACAGAATAAGCATGAGCAGTTTTCTCAAAGTTTTTAGGTAAGTGGAAATTATTTACAAATCTTGACTACGATGAAAAAACACTAGTGTGCACAGCATTGTTAATTTATAGTTTTGAATGAGTATTGGACATTTTGTAGGCTTGCCACTTTCTCTACTGTATTCCCAGTAGATTGCATTCCAATGCAAGTACTCATATGAAGTATGATAGAGTGGCTTTCCTGAAGAGGCTGCAATCTGTATACCTGTGCTCTCTCTAGTATGTATTCCATGCAAGGTTTGATTCATTAAGGTGGTCTGCTATCCACAAGACTGCTGTTAGATAAAACATACTACAGCTAGTTGTCATAACCAGTGCTCTTTAAAATCCTTCTAAGTATTTATTCTGGAAAAAGAACAGCCTCCATGAAAACATGAGTACATGTTACCCACCTAAAACAAAGACACATGTGGGTGGCACATGTTTTGATGGATATTTGAGGATAGGCATGTGTGAGAGAAGATGTAAAATGCCATAGAAACAGAGGCAGAGAAGACACAGAAACCCATAGACAGGCCTGAGCAATCACTGGGAATGTAGGTCGAAGAGAAACACAGCAAGAGAGATGCACGATGACTATCAACCAAAAAAGGAGTTGAGGCGCTGAGTGAAATTCTCCCATGGTTTCAGAGGAAAAGAACATATGCATTATCTTTATAAATAAAGTGCATCAAAACATCCGATGCCATCATACATTTTTTCTGACAGAGACAATGCACTAGCAATTCAAGTCAAAGCAGGTAAGAATACATTTCCAATTTTAAAAAGTTGCCTTCTAAATATATCCATAAATTACAATAACCTGGCGGTATTAAAAATGTTAATCTTCCTGTCAAGAAAATATATATGCATATGTCATAAAATATTTTTTATACTTTCAGTCACTGGATTTTTTCCTGAACACTCAGTACTTTCATGTTTTCCATAGTTCCATTGCTGTTTCCCCTGATTTCCAGACATAAGTAAGTATTGTGTTTACACCAGTCTACACTAGTGACCACTCTCTTCTGGTCTGAGTGCTTGTTTCTGCTGCATTTCCTTGGACAATGTTTATCTTTTCCCTGCCATTAGACTGTTTTTCCTAATATTTTGGATTCTTTCCTTCTTTCTTGCTCCCAGAGACAGAGGCAGCATATACATTCCTTTACTTTCCTTCTTTACCTATTTTGGCTCTTCTTCATTGGTGGAAATAATCCAAAATATTAATGTCTACCTGATTCTCTTATAGAATCCACTGGCTTAAAAAAGGATCTCTCTATAAACAATGATCTTTTTTCTTTTCCTGGTAATTGTGCTTAGAGACTACTCATACAATCATTGGCATTTTGAGTCTTTGAGTAGATAGTAAACATAAAACCTGCTTCTGTGGGTATGCCATTTTAATACTATATAAAAGGTATTTGCGTTTGAATAATGTTTGGATAAAAAAGTTCAGTAAGGGATAATCTGTTGGTAAAGAGATTAATTGTAAACCCCATGCTATAAAATTTAAAGTATAGTATAGCATAAAAAGTACTTACACAAAATACTGTTTCACAAAAATTATTATATATGTGCAGAACTGAAAATATCTTTCCATTTTCAATTTTTTCACATGCGATTTCAGAAACTTCATTTAGAAACTAGAGTTCAAATTGGTTTTTTATTTAAAATGTAAGTGTTGTGCTGTGTTTATGAATCTCTGTGAATAATTTAGCATACTGCTTATACTATAAAAACCTGGATGTTGTCTCATAATCTTCAGAAGCACTGAAGTTGACTGTCCAGCTCAGGGGCATGCTAAGTAGAGATGTACAGGCTATGTACTACTCTTGATGTTACCCTCTTCTGAGCTTTCCTTAAGAACACAGGCTAATGAAAAATTGGTCATCTAAGTAGGTACTAACAGAACTTTGAGGGGTTCTGGTTTAGTTTGTTTTCTGTTTTGTTTTGTTTTGCCTTTTTAAACGGGATTCATAAAAGTAAATGTAGCTTTTTCTCGTCCATTTGAATTTTGAATGGGAAGCATCAGATTTTATGGTTAGTCACAATATTCTTACGATCCCCTTATTTTCTAAATCTTCTCATTAATATCAGCTAGAACTTGAAAGGTGAGAAAAAATGCTTACTATTCCTATATTGTTGATGATTAACTCAAAAATGTAACATGGCCTGTGGGGAAAGGAGTGTCACATACATATTTTATAGCCTGTCTGTGAGGCTTTGTTTCATGATTACTAACATTGTGTTACACAGCATTTTGATGACCTTCACAGTGTTACGAAGTTAGTACAAAACTGCATCGCTATTGCACGCTCAAGATCAAACTGATTATCCTTAGCAGTTACTTAAATCTTGTATTTCTCACTCCTTTAATCATCTTCCCTTCCAACAACAGGAACAAATGTGTGTATTTAAATGAAGATTTTTTCTTACCAGGTGCTACCAGCTTTGCCCTCATCTAAAAGCACTTCAGAGATGTGCATATGAGATTTCTTTATGGCTGGTGTTCTTCACATACAGTAATTTGTCCAGTTCTCCCAAATTTCATTCAAAATATTATATGCTGATGCCAAAATGCCTGAAATAGAAAATTTCACATGTAATTCCAGGGAAGTTACAGAGCTGTAATAATCTGGATATAGTAATACAACTACATGTTTAGGTAGCTGTAGAATAATAGCTAATTATTGCCTTTAGGAATATGTTTTCTTTTAAACTGCAGAAATTTAAAGGACAAGTTCTTAGAACTGCGTATGTGCCAAGCAAAAAGTTACATTACTATTAATCTAACAGGTTTCCTCCAGCATACATGCTTCCCTTTGATTACAAAAACATCCCGCAACTTTTTCTTAATTAAATGCTATTTTTGGTTATAGGTTAATGTAGAGCTCAAGAAAGGTTCTGGATTGCGAGCTTAGTGCACTGAAGTCCTTACGTAGCCACAAAAACCAAACATCTCCAGAACACAGATTAAAGCAAACTTCCTGGTACAGTTTCACTAATGCACCCCAGAAGGACCCTTAAAATAATATAGTTCAATCTCTTCTTTCTCTTGAGTATGTTGGTTCTCCATATATATACACCATGTTATTATCACAGTATTACTGCCTATACTGATCAGCTGGTACTTAGGAGTAATTGGGCAGACAATAAATGTTTTTAATAATCATATACAAGAAGATACCAGGTTAAAAAAACTAATTAGGCTTCCCAAAGATTATACCCCTTCCTCTTCACCACATTTTATGCTCCCAGTTTGTTCATTCTGTGTGGTTTTGGTTTGCTTTTAAGTTTCAGAGTTTCTCAGGGGAAGCAGGCTTGGCATTTTATAGTTGCCTGGGAAGCACTGCACATGCTTATGATTCTACAGAAATATTTTTAGTATGATGGAATGATCCCTTATGTTTACCACCAATAGCTGCTCTTACACCAGCTACGTCAGGAACATTTTGAGTGCCCTCAGTTTCCTTCTGTCTAGCTACAGATCAAAGAATCCAGTTCCTCGCTTTCCTGAGAAATTCTTCCTGTGGGCACCTACATCAAAGATGCACATCATCATCTGTTTACAACGGGACGCATGTTTCTGTAGACGCTGACGTTTCACATCGATCCTACAGAACACCATCACTGTATCCAAGACACTGCAGGGCAGGGGTGTGCTCGGCGGTCTGAGGAAGCCCTCTGTGTCCCAGCATGTCCCCGAGAGCTGCCTGCGGTGGCTCCCTGCCACGCAGCCCCCGCTCCTCAAATTCCTATGGAATCTGGTCGTTACTTGGCGTTTGTGCTCAGGACTCCCGTTAGCCAAGCCTGTTTGCTACACTTCTTCCAGCGAACAGCTTTTGGCTCTGTACGTCAGATTATAATATTTACACTGAAGAAAGCCACTGGACTCCTCACCGAGCGGCACCCGGGGCTGCCCCCGCGGCGCTTCCCGCGCCATTGTCACCCCGACCCCCTCCTCCCACCACCGCTCCTGTGGCCGCCCTCTCTGCTCTCCTCCCAGTCCCGTTCGGGTAGACGAGGCCTGGTATGAGCAGCCACCGCAACAGTGAGGAGGAAAGCTCTGGTGATGGTGGACGGAGAAATCGACGTGGATCTAGAAGCCCCTAATGCTCCCCGCCAGCCCCAGACGCCCCACCGGGGAGCCGCCTCGCCTCCTCCCTCAAATTGGTCTGAGTGGAACTTGCCCGCTCAGGAGAAAGGGGAAAGGTTCCCTTAGGGTTTTATCTCAGGTTCACCTCTCTTAAAACTTCACAGATCTCCTCTTACTTTATAGTGACTGATTATAGCTCTACTTTTGAAATTTTTTATTAATTTTAAAGGGAATAATCAACAATGTGTAAGTAGATTTCCCCCTCACCGGGTAATGGATCAGTCCGCTGAGTTTCTCGGCGTCGACGCTCAATTTTTAACTCCTTTTATGCCAAATGCCGGCCCCTCCTTCATTAACGTTATTTCTTTAAGAGACTTGGATCCTGTCTCAAGCTTTGCCACGCTTAAACACGACAAACAGGTAGAGCAAGAGCTGTCTCATATAGACAGTGTGAAATGGGGGGAAAGACTACCGACTCTCAAGGTGGACTTAAATGCCATCACGTAAAATCATCCAGCGCGTTTTCTTAGTTAAGGTGGTGTGGAAATAAGTGACAATACTGAAATACTGGTAAACTGCGTTTTTCTTTCAAGTGTTCCAGCGGAGAGCTTTGCAGACCCTGCGCGGCGCCTGGCTGCTGCCCAGGGCTGGGCCTGCCCCGCCCGCCCCGCCCTGGGGCGCCCTGCCCTGGGGCGGCGGGGGGCGGCTGCGCCCCTCAGGTGGGCTGTCACCTTTCAGAAACAACGTTTTTTTCGTCTCAAGCAATAACTGGAGACATGGGGGAGTCCTGAGCTGAGACCCGGGGTCCTAACTTCAATGCGTATCTCAGTTTAAGCACTTAAGTGTCTATGGTAAGATGGTATGGATTTTGATATACAGTCTTTCCTAATTGCAGTTGCTGGGGCATTAAAGAAATTGCAGTAAATGTACCTACATTTTAAAATAATGTTATGTGAGGGGTTATTTAGATCAAATTTCTTCAACTATTCTTCCATTTCTCTATTCCTGCTTCTCCTCGACTTCAAGTGGCAATTCAATCCCTCAGAAAGCTTCAGTTATCCTACATAAAAGTGTGTAAAAAGCCTATCAGCTTAGTTCTTAGTCTCTTCAGTCTCCTGGCTGTATTAAACACTAGAAACCCCATTTCCCTTCCTCAGGTGGTCTCCTAGGTTTGCAGCATTGGATGTCTTCGGAGTTTTCCCTGACATAAATGGTTGCAATTAAATGGTTTTTCTTTCACTATTTTCCATCGTTGACATCTTTCCCAGATCAGGCAATGTTCCCTGTTGGAACACTCTTTTTCTTTCCACTCTCTTTTATTCTCTAATTCCCACAGGATAATGTACTGAACTGTATAGTAAGAGCCATTTACATTTTTTAGGAAGAAAGGGAGGCATATAGCTTAAAGTAAACACAGAAGAAAACTTACTTTTACTCCAAGTTAATCAAGGTTATTAGACGTGTTGGTAGGAGGGAACACCTGGGAAGAGTTCTGGTAGAAGTACTTCTGTAAGTTGTGCTAGTGCTGGAGCTTTTTCCAGAAACAACCTAAGTTATATGAATGGGTATATGAACTGGAGATCCTAGATGGCTTAAAGCCAAGAAGGGTGAGTTACTTGTGCTGGTGCCTGACAATTAATGTTGTTATCATATTTCCTATAGGAAACTAGGCATTATAATAGTTAAAATTATTACAGCTGTATAGCTTCTTGTCTGAAAAGTGTTTTGCACATTTCATTTATATTTCAACATTAGGTCCAGTTTTCTAATCTAGAAAGCACACACGGTGTACAACTGCAACCACAACCCTTAAAAGTAAAAAGAGAAGGAAACCATTTTGCAAAATAACAATAACTTGCAAGATTTTGTTTAAAAGAATGCATATAAGAAATATCTGCTTTTGCTTAGAGATCTTGGGCAAGTTTTTTAAAAAGGTGTAAACTAGGGTACTGTATTCACTTGGTGAATTTTATTGTTTGCTTCTCTTCAGTCAAATGTAGAGCTTTCCTTTTCATATGAGGAAGTGTTGGGAGGACTGGGAACTTCTGAAGTGGTGGTTGATGCTGTTGACCTCCTGATCCCCTCTCCAGTTAAGACTCCAGAAAGGACCTCTTTGCTGTCACACTACAGCCTTGCAAGACAGCTATGATTCTTTGGGGTTTGTTTGTTTGGGTTTTTGTTTGTTTGGGTTTTTTAAATTAAAATGCACAGCTTGTTCTTCTTCCTTGAGAAATAAACAAGGAGATAATATGAAACTTTTGTTTCTACACTTGATTCAGTTTTTCAGAACAGCAATAAACCTTTCATTGTAGGAGGCACCTTGGCTGCCTTTAGTTGATATTTAAGGTTGTCCATACCCATGCTTTTTTGCAGTGCTTTAAACTGAAAGCCCCTCATGGCTTCTGTCAACTTCTGTTTAGTTCTCATGTCAAGAAATTCACTATTAGGATCATATTTACAAGAAATATATCTAGGTATGGAAAGACACAGGTCAGAAAAAAACCCTCTGAAGTCTATATTGACATGTGAAAAGCGAAATGACACCTTTTAATAGTCGAAATCTAGTTTGAAAACACACACACTAAAATACCCCAGCCCCAGTAAAATTTTCTGAGTAATTACCATATCCATCTAATGTCCCTGAAAATACCAATATAGCTTTTAAATTTTAGCCTTATTGGATATAAAATTTGTCCTGGAACCCAATTTTTCCTTTACCACTTCACTAAAGTTTCTGCTTTAAAGTTGCAAAAAGAAGTGTTAGAAGTGTCCCTCTGTTATTTGAATTTTTAGCTAAAAGACATTTTTTCCCATTAGTGTCTTCTTGTCCTTGTTTCAGGGGTTGAGTAAATTACATCCAGCTTTATTTCCCTAGAATAATCACCAGAGTTTTGTGGCTCATTAATTTACAAGAAACCCATTATTTGTAGTGAATATGTACTCCAAATAACACTTAGGAACAGTTTGTAATTTTTAACCTCCATGCATGAAGTTCATGGCATTCAAACATACGCTGGCTGTTTCGGTCTGAAATGGTGAAAGGTTAAAAAAGGTGATGTACCCAGAGCTGTTGGGCTGTTTTTTTGAACACCTCTGATGTCACATTCAGTCTCCTGTGAGTTAATTGATCTCAGGACATAACGATTCAGATAAAGCAGATATTGAGAACTCCATCAGTTAGCGCATTCAGTCAAGAACCTGCTTTCCTACTCACGAAGTTCAGGTATGTGATGTGCATGCTTGTGGAAAGCGACGGGAACTGAGCGTATCGCCATGTGCTGTTCACAGCTGCAGAGTTACAACTGAGAGTAACGCCGTGGCTGCCGGTGCGTGGCTCTCCGGCACCTCCTGCTTCTTCCCCAGTAAGTGGTGATGGCGGAACAGCTCCGGCTTCCCGGTGTGACGGACAGCGCGTTCATCTCCGTGGGCTAACAAAAAGCAATGCGTCTCACTCGTGGATAGGTATAAGCAGACATTTAAAAGCACTTTCAAATAAACTTCTTTCCTGTTTTGTAGAAAGCGTAGTCTGTGATAAGGTTATAAAGAAGCATGCACTTTATCAAGAGGGAGGAGGTATTTGAGTCTGAGTAATTAATGTGTAAATACATGTGGTGGTAACAAAACTTTTAGGACACTATGGAGAAAGATATATTTTAGAAATTTGACATTCCAATGGCATCAGTTATAATCTTTTGCCAAACTCAAAAAGAATGGCTTCTTTCAGTGCACAGCAATCTATCAATCCGTATGGGTGCACAGCAATCTATCAATCCATATGGGTGCACAGCAATCTATCAATCCATATGGCATGAATGATTCTGTGGAAGGCATTAATTATATCAGAGAGAGCAGCGTGTGGAACTGCTTTTTGTACAGGGACTTAGGTATGTAAAAACAGCAGCAGAATTTGAAGTTGAAGCTTTGAATATATTTAGAAAGTCAGGTACTTGTATCAAAAATACATGATACAAACTTTAGGCAACTCCTTGGTACAGAGCTGTGGGAAAGTAATGGTACACATGGAAAATAATTGGTAACGATTCAAAATCACACTTCTTTTTCACATGTGGAACTTCAGTTTCTTTAAAATAAACAGGCAAAAATCCTTTTCACTTGAGTGGTTTTATAAGTGTGGGCTGCTTACAAAAGATTTACTCCACAGCTGTTAATCCCTAGTAGTTTTCCTACTTCATCCTCTGATCCTCTACATGTTATCTAAGTGCTTATTTTCAAGACCTGGTACTTCTAAAAGGGTATGGGTTTTCCGAGTTGCAGGTTACATCCATGGAAATATAACGTAAACTATACAGGAGCATTAAATAAAAAATCATTTTGGAAAACTTGGGATTTGGGCCAGAAAGACAACCTGACATCTAAGTAAATCAAACAAGTGAAGGAGAAATCCAAATACAGGCTGAAATTGAAAACATATTGTAGAGGGCATTGTTGCCATTGTTGTCTCTGAGATAAGGATATCATTCATAATGTTTTCAAACAAAAAATTAATCTGAGAAATTTTATGAGCTGCCAGCAAGGACATTTGAGATGCTATGCTGCTATAGTTGAGTGTCTCTAAAACAGGGAGTCAGGTTTTATTCCTACTTTGTCTTGCTCTGATTGAAAAAGAAATCTGAATCCTGTCAACCAAATGATGGAGACATTGATTTCCCTTCCTATCCCATAAGGCCTCCTGAATGACTAATATTTATGCTGCTTCATGTGTGTTTATGTAATACTTACATTCATAGTACTGTTTGTGACAAGTATATAATAAATTTCTGAACTAGTTTAAGCTTGAACTAAATATTTTAATAATTAAACAATAGGCAATTTTGAGTTCAACATACTGCACAACTTTAAAAAATCACCAGTGGAGAGAAAACTAGAATTAGATATATGCCACAAAGTTAGGGTTGTTGTGCTATTATAATCAGAATTAGGTTATCTGAAAGGCTTGTTTAGATAGAAGAACAGACTTTGTAATATCTTAGTTTTCATTATCTTGCCTACAGAAAAGTTAAGAACATCTGAAAAGATTTCACAGAAAATTTTACACTTTGATCATACTGCTACCTGAAAATCAATGGGTTTATCATTCCAGAATTAAGTGTACACACAAAATTACTGCTATTTTAATGAATATTTTCTATAGATAACACTTTATCTATAACTCTAAAACAGATTTTAAAGGTTTATTCATCGTTAGTAAGAAGTTTTTACAGAGAGGCTAAATAAATTGCTGAGACTGTTTAAACAAATCAAACAATAGCTTTACTCTCTACACTGAAAAATTTAAATGGGAATTTGTAGTTTTCCTTGCCAGCATCCAGTTTACTTTTCTGAAATACAGTTGTTGAAAACATCCTGGTACAAGCTGGTGCTATTAGAAATAGGCAGGAAGTGAGACATTTTAGGAAAGAAGTTTTTCCAGTATGGATTGTTTTGTTATCATTATGGTTATTAACATGCGATACCCACACATCCTGTCTGAACCTTACCAGTTCAGACCTTACCTTTGACTTTCTTGAGAGGTACCCTGATTTTATCTTTCATCCCGTCCTACTGTTTTCTTCACAGCAATGGTAATTATTATGTCATCTTTACAGGCAGTGAAATGTTTCTAGAGAAAACTGCTTAGAGTTTCCTTTACTAGTATTACCCTGAGTAGGACCAGAGGACATGGTGATAACATCTCCATCCTGCCTGTGCTCTAGCCACTACTGCTAGAAGTACCAACAGGATTGCATTAGTGGATGGCAAAATGAACAAACAAACAAAAATCCGATACAGACATTTCTTTAAGGCTATGGCAAGTATTTGCTGGAATATCTATATATAATTTAATTTCCCTTCTTACCCTGACTGGTACCAGTGGTCAAACATCAGCTACTGCAGAATGATTCTGTCCATTTCTGCCTCTGGAAACATGTATATTTTAACACTTTTTTTCTGTGCCCTGCTAAGTTCCCACAGTCATTTCTGCTTCTAATCCAAAATTGCTGTCTCCATTTTTACAACCTACTGTAGCCTTGCATTTGAGAAAGTATTTCAAGAGACAGCTAGATAGTCTCCATTAAAAACAGGTAAAATTTACATTCCACAGTCTCATCACTGAAGTAAATTATTTTTGGAACCAGTTTTAGACGTCAGATTTCCAAATTTGAGAGACAGATTTAATGTAACAGAAAAAGTGGAAAAATAAAATGTACAGCAAGTAGGTTAACAAAATGGTGAAGCAACAGCATTAAAAAGTAGTCAGTGTTGAGCAAAGATGTGATTTTTCCATCCTTTAATTACATGTATCACCTGTTGCCTAATGTGGGCTTGTGCCAGGGTAAATAGTATATGTGCAAGTATCTTTAGTATAATGTACAAAATGGTATAGGAGTGTAGAGGAATGAAGGCAGTGGGTTGATTAGCATCGATAACATGCAGCTGTGGCCTTGCCTCAGAGGCAGTGAGTTGATTGACATGGATGATATGCAGGTGTAGCTCGTTCCTGCTAAGTGGTTAAATAGCCCTGAGGACTGTGGGAGAAGGGGTTGGAAGGAGGGGGAGTAGTGTGGTCTCATCTCTGGAGGAAAGAGATACAGCACAGACAGTAGAATCTGACCAACAGTGAAGCCCTGTTGTAGCTTGATAGTTTATTTGTGCTGCAACATAGGAGCAGCTTGTGTATTAAAAGTGAATGAGAGTTTGATCCAGGAAGTTCACGTGTAACAGGAAAATTAAGAGCTGAGGTATACCCAGAGTGGTTCAAAAGATATGTGGAATGTAATTTGTCACTAAATAGCCAAGTTCACACTACCCTCTCTACCAGTAATTATCCATGTGTCCATTACTTGTATGCTTTAGTATTGTTTTTAGCAATTTTCCTGTAGTGAACATCAGACCAGGGGTACTGGATAAATTGTTTATAACAATAATTTTATTTTATGATTATTTTATTGTATGGGAATTACAGGAGTTTTACAAGGTGAAACAAGGCAAAATATTTAGAATTTTATCTTGAAATAAAGCAAGTAGCATCATTTCAATTAAGGTGATGAAAATAATTTTTACACAAAATTTTACTAAAATGAGCTGAGAACCAATCTTTTGATCAATGGCATTTAGTGGTAAACTTACTAATCCACATGGTATTTAAAACTGAGGTTATTAATCATAACATGTATGAATACTGCCACTCAGGGCTGAAAACTAGTTTATGCTCTTCTGCAATGTGATGTAAGACCTGAATTTTAAGACTGGCAGATGTGAATTGTATTTCTGATTGTATTCTTAAAAATTCCATAAACAACTATGAATTAATTATTCTTATACTTTGTCTATTCTGTTTTACATCTAGCTGACTATTTGCATGAATGAAAAACCTCCCTGTCATCTTTGTTGCTTAAGTAGTCAGTCCATGTCATTGTGCATGTAGTAATCTTTTTAATCAGTCCCTAGAATCTGATAATCTATTGATTATGCAATGTCTTCAGTGATAAATGCACACATATTCTTTATTTCCATTTTGAACGGAATCACTTATTTACTAGTACTTTTGGGTAGCCTTGACATACTACGTTTTTCCATTAAAAAAGAAATGGGTTACATTGCAGATGGAGGTGTCTGTAACATAACTGTGTTGTAGTTTTTCTGTGGTATTGCTGAACTGGTCACTGGAGAAAAGACATCCCTTGTTTCCAACACAGTCACTGTTGTAAAGTATTACTGTAAAGCTTGGAATTTTCTTCCCAACAGCATTTTGGCTTGGGCAATTTCCAGTCTCTGGGAGCTACATAATACTGGATTTCTACTTAGAAACATTCAGCTATGAATGAGCCATATTCATGCTACAGTGATTTACTTGTGTCTGATTTACAACCCTTTATTTTAAACCCTTCAAGTTTTCTAACATGAGCTTCCCCTATGTCCTTTCAATGCTTCTTGCTGATGTTGACACTATCAACTTCTTTTCTTTAACTCCTGGGATCTGACTCATTCATCCATTTAATCTCAGCTGATTTCCAGTTTTCTAGGCTGAAGTGTGGAATCTATTTTCTAATCCTCATTCCTGATTGTTAAAAAAAATATGCTGAGTTTGTATGAAAGAGAATGTACATGTTGTTGTTTGTAATAGTTATTAGTGCAGAATACCAGCAATTTTTACTGACAAATAAGGGAGTCAGAAAACAATGCCCTCACCCAAAATAGTTTACAGTTTAGATAAACAACCACAAGAAGAGGACTGAATGAGAAAGAATGGGAAAGTAAAACAGCTGAGCAGTTCAGTTCATTCCTTATCTTGTTATGCTGTTTGTTTTTTGAAATTTTTTTCCCATTTTTAAGAAAAGATGTGGGAAACTACAGGCTGGTCAGTCTTACCTCTGTGCCCAGCCATATCATGGAGCAGATCCCCTTGGAACTATGCTAAGGCACATGGAGAATAAGGAGGTGATTGGTGACAGCCGACATGGCTTCACTAGGAGCAAATTGCGCCTGACAAATCTGTTGGCCTTCTACGGCAGGGTAACAGTATTGGTAGGTGAGGGAAGAGTGACTGATGTCATCTACCTGGACTTGTGCAAAGCTTTTGATACTGTCCTGCATGATGTCCTTGTCTCTAAACTGAAGAGACATGGATTTGACGGGTGGACCACTCGGTGGGTAAAGAATTGGCTGGTTGCATTCAAAAGAGTTGTGGTCAACTGCTTAATGTCCAAGTGGAGGCTGGTGACAAGTGGCATTCTTCAGGAGTACTGGGACCACTGCTGGTCAACATCTTTGTTGGCAACATGAACAATGGGACTGAGTCCACTCTCAGCAAGTTTGCCAATGATACCAAGCTGTGTGGTGTGGTTGACGAGCCTGAGGGACAGGATGCCATCCAGAGCAACCTGGACAGACTTCAGAGATGGGCCCATGCAAACTTCATGAAGTTCAACAAGGCCAAGTGCAAGGTCCTGCACCTGGGTCAGGGCAGTCCCAAGCACAGGTACAGGCTGGTCAGGGAATGGATTGAGAGCAGCCCTGAGGACAAAGACTTGGCTATGTTGGTGGATGAAAAGCTCGACATGGCCTGCCAAAGTGTGCTTACAGCCAAGAAAGCAAACCATATCCTGGGCTGCACCAAAAGCAGTGTGGCCGGTAGGTTGAGGGAGGTGATTTTCACCTTCTACTCCTCTCTTGTGAGACCCCACCTGGAGTACGGTGTTCAGCTCTGGAGCCTTCAAGTTACAAAGGACATGGACCTGTTAGAGAGGGTCCAGAGGAAGGCCATGAAGATGATCACAGGGCTGGAACACCTGTCCTGTGAAGGCTGGCTGAGTTGGGGTTGTTCAGACTAGAGAAGAGAAGCCTCTAGGAAGACTTTCTAGCAGCCTTCCAGTACCTAAAGGGGGCCTACAGGAAAGCAGCAGAGGGACTTTTTATGAGGGTATGTAGCAACAGGACAAAGGGGAATGTTTTTTAAACTGAAGGAGGGTAGATTAGATATTAGGAAGAAATGCTTTACTGTGAGGGTGGTGAGGCACTGGAACAGGTTGCCCAGAGCAGCTGTGGATGCCCCATCCCTGGCAGTGTCCAAGGCCAGGCTGGATGGGGCTTTGAGCAACCTGGTCTGGTGGAAGGTGTCCCTGCCCATGGCAGGGGGGTCGGAACTAGGATCTTTAAGGCCCCTTCCAACCCAAATCATTCTATGACTCCATGATTGTTCCCTACTTTTTTTCTTTCTTCCTTTTTTTTTTTTTTTTCCCTTAGAAATGCAAAAAAATGCAGAGTATTTTGTTTTCTCTTGGTAGTTTGGGAACTTTTCATTGTGATGGGATCTGACATCCGTAGGCCTTTAAGCCCAAATAAGGATATCAAAGAGGAAAAAAATCCTGGGTTTTTTTTTCTATTAGAGGATTTAAATTATTTGTGTAGCAAAGAAAAGCAAATGTATTTAGCAAGTTATTATTTTGACTTTGGAGAACTAATCTATAGATGTTAGTACCCCAGACAAATCTTATTTCTACAGACTACTATAGTATTCAACCTTGGGAGTGAAGCAACGGTTGCTTTAGTATTCACTGTGCGATTTCCATTTTTTCAAAGATATGTACTATTTCAAATAAACTTTTGTAGGATTCATGTGCAATGCTAAGTTATGTCAGTTTCTGCTAATATAATTTAGAGCAGATGCATTCTGATCATAGAAAGTGTCACAGGAAAGGGTAAAAGCAGTTTAGTTGTCTTAAGGCATCATTTAGAGTCTGTGCTATGCCCCAAATAGGGAAGACTGCAGATAGTAGGTCCATGGCCAGGATATATCTAAAAGTATTTCTATTTAGGGTGGTTTCCATACCAAGACTCTTACATAATCACATAAAAATGATGAAGAAAGCTTCCCGCCAGGAAGATACTATGCAAAAAGTATCAAAATAAAGAGCTGGAAATCTTATTACCTTATCAAGATTATGATCTGTTTGGCCTAACAGTAACTTCATAGGATAAGTCTCATGATTGAAATATGAATATAGAATGTTAAACCTTATTAGGAAAGGCAAGCAGAAGAAGAGGAATAAGGAAAGTATTACTGTGTATATTGAGGCTTGCTCTGAGAGGCAGAATCTGTCAGGAGATAAACCTGTTTAAAGTCCATATTGGTGATAAAAGACAAAAACAACAAAGGTGCTTTCATGGTTAGTCAAATATAAAATGTCAATCCAAGATGATGGGGTAGATGAAATAATTTTGAACTAGGATGAACTTTGGCAGAAGTACAGCATGTGGCAAGATGCAAAATGTGAACAAGTTCTTGGAATGTATTGGCCAAATTTTTTATTTCAACAGTAAGAAGGAAAACAAGGTTAAGTGTATCTGACATTCAGATCATCAGTATAGAGTTGTTTGAGAATTTGAAGGTGAAAACAACACTGATGATTGTAATAATGAAATTAAAGAATTTATGATTCCTAGGAAGAGAATGAAGACACCATTAGTAAACAAAACCCATAGGAAAGAATTCTAATGGAAAAAAGAGCTCAGGATGCCAACAGATACTTAGAAAAATCATATTAAGTGCTTAAATGAGAAATATTTCAAGTGAAGGGGGTGGGAATAATAAAATGCAAAATGTAGGGTGGAGAATGACAAATTTGTAAAGAAGGATCAGAGAATGTTAGTAGCTATTCTGAATATCTATTAGCACTGTTGTGCTACTGTCCAATAATCAAGAACAATATTTAGATGCTTAAATATTAATATCCTCAGTAAGATATATGAAGTAATAGGTCCACTGTATTTGAAACTGATAAAGACTAAACTGTATTATTTTGTTCAGTTTTGATCACTGTAGATCAAGAAAGTTGTGGACAACTGGAGAAAAGTTACAAAGAATTAATGAGAAAAACCTGCTGGAAAACATGACCCATCTAACAACTTGAATGAATTCAGGTTGTTCAAGAAGTTTTCAGAACTGTGTTCAAATATGCAAAGTGTATCTGAAAACATCAAGGAGAACACCGGTGTTTGCTCTGGATGGGACAACAAATAACAGCTCAGTTTGCAGGAAGGAAGATTTACATTAAGCATTAAAGAAAAAATAAAGCCAATATTTTCACACTCAAATACTGAAGTAGATGTCCTGGACAGACTGTAGAATTTTTGTCACTCAAGGTTTAAGGATAGGTGCTGTGAGTAGTTTAGATGTTGTTGCTGGGCAAGAGAATGGACTAGATGAGTTTTATGTAAATTCTTTATGATTCTTAGATTTTGTATCTACTTTGCAGAATGAAGTCATCTGTGAGAAGAAGGTAAAGAGTAGTGGCAAGGTAACTTAACAGTTTTTATCTGAGTGATTGTCCTCTGTTAATGTAGGTAGAGATTTGGGTTGTGATTTTAAAAGCAGAAGACCGGCAGTTTTAGATGTCAGCTGGAATCTAAGTTTGCAACAAAGAATACAGAAAAATTTAATCTCTCTAATGAGACATTGATGTTGAATAAGGTTTTTTTTCTAATTATTCATTGTATTCCAGAGCTACTGGTATTTGTACCTACATGAATGTATTTGCTGCAGATCCATGGTGATATAAGAAATGTTAAGCGAAAATTCTTTCTCAGGGAGGACTGATGTGATCTAGTTTCTTGATTTAAAGCACTTCAGGTTATAGCTATCTTGAAATAATTTATTTCTAATGATTCTGCATTAGGTGATAGCTGCAGAGCATCACTTGTAAATGTGATTGCTAGCCACTGCGGTGGCTGTCTTGAGGCTGGTCTTGACTATGGTACTATATTTAAAATATTAAAGTATATTAAAAGAAATTTAAAGTATAGAGCTGCAGTCAAGAAGCTCTTTGGCCATTAACACTATGCACATTAGTGAATAATACATTTTATTGCCTTTTAACTTTTTGTTTGGTTTTTCTTTTCCCCGCAGACTACAGCAGCTCATAGATGACAAAGTCTCAAGTTGAAAATAGTAAGGAGTTTGTTCAAAAATTGCTTTTGATTAATTTATTTGCTTTTGATATTTTCTGCTTGTTACTGTATTTACTTCATTATTCATGACCTACATTTCAGATACTGTAGGAGTGGTTTGATAGCTATGATGATTTAAGGATATAAGCAAAACTGAAATTGTCTAAGGTAATCAGGGGTTGTAGATTTTAAAACCAATGGTGATGACTTTCCTGTGTAAGCATCGGAAATAGCTCCCAATTAGTCTGCTTTGTTTTCTTTTGTGTGTTGGGTGTATTCTATTTCAAATAGCATGTTTCATTGCCTTCTGTATTTTAGTTAAGGTATGTATTATGGTTGTGGTATAGTTTTGCTCTGTGTATTTGATGCATTTACTTGATGAAACATTCAGGGATGATTGTTGGAAGAAGGGTTCGCCGGAGTCAAGAAGACGCTCAATATGAATTATGCATCTTGCTCAACTTTATTAGTTTCTAACACTACTTATATAGAACCGATACACATGCATATTTGTAAAGCAGAAATAAAATTGGTTAGTAGTCTCTAAGCGCGCACGGTTCTCACACCCCTAATTATCATGACTAAAATAAGCATTCTATCCACATAGCTAATTGTGTTGCTGTGCTTCAGCCTTGTAGTTTGTTACTCCCTATTTTCCCATACGGGTCCCCATCTTTCTTGGCCCTGCACCTGCTTTCCCAGCAGCTGTATCTTGTTACAGCCACGGCCTGTTGGCACAACATAATTACTTGGTCTCAGGATTCAAGAATAGCTCAAGGCTACCTTCTTGTTAACTTCCGCACAGCAACTTCAGTACAATTCTGATTACAGGCCTATTCTAATACCAGGCCTGGATTGTGCAGATCTTCAGAGATATTAAGGCCATGCTTCTGCAGCCATTCTTCTACAGATGATAAAGGGCCTGATCTAAAATCCAATATTGTGAGGAAAAATTTCCTATGCACTTAAAAGAAAATAGAGCTGGGGTCTAAAGAAGTTAGCATGGCCTTCATGAGCAGTTTTTATTCCAACAAGCTATTACAATTTTGCTCTTAACATTGTATAACACAGCCTTTGCATGTTGTGATAGTAGGAAAGACTTAAGAGTATAGGGGCTGTCTCCAGAATGGAAGTTCACTTTATTCAAGTGCATGTTTTTCACTTCTGCTGTTTAACATCTTCCAAGGAAAGGTAACCATAAAAGGAAATCTGGATTAATCTGATTTTATTTCTTTGTGTATTTGGTACATGCTTTTTCTGCCTACAGTGAAGCAAATGCCCAAGTGGCTATATTTGGCTTACTTTATATTTTAATTTTCATAAATGTACAGGATGCATCTTGGAGAAGTACAGGAAGAAATATTTTTTAGAGAATTATGTATCTATCCATTTCTGTTGTATTTTCCAAAGTGAAAAAAAATGGGCACTGTTCTCATGTCATATTCATTAGTTTTTAATTATTGCAGTAAAACCAACCACTGCCTGTCCTCTAGAGGTATTATTACTAGCACCTGTCCTGCTTCACTGGATTACTGATGTATAGGAAGGCTGATTTCAGTCTTCACTCCAGCAAAATTCATAGTCTCTTCTGCCCAACAAGCATCTACTCCTTTCAGGTAGCATCCATTTTTTTCCTCTCCTGTTATCCTTGTGAATGGGAAAAACTATTGTGTCAAAAACAATGAACTAATTTGTTTCACAGTTATTTTCCAAATCTTTCCCCGAGATGCTATACTGTGCTCATTTTTAGCAACAGTTATATATATGTAATTTTGCATAACTTTCTTGTTCAGCTGCTACTGTGTTCTTCCTTTCCTTGCACCAACCTTATTGATTTAATTTCCTTGTATTTGAAGTTGATACTGTAATATTTTCAAAACAGGTAATGTCTGTATTTTTGCTCATTATTTAGAACCATGATCAAGACCTCTGGGTGGCAGGTAACCCATTTAATAATAGTAAACAAGAAAAGAGACACTTCTTTAGCTGCAGTAGGACTTCAAATCATGGCTTACATGATCTGAGTGTCTTGTCTGAGAACTTACCTAATCATGTTCCTTTTGGGATGTCTTCAATGTTTTTCCAGGGTTAAAGCTAGCAAGTTTGGGTGTACTAGTACTTACTTAATCTTGATTTGAATTAATATGTAAATGCTAACCTTGCATATAAGAAGAATTAGTTTCTCTGTAGAAAAGTAGGACACGCTTAAAAGTAAACCTTGGTAAACCATACCAAGTTTTATTTCCCCTCATTATGTCCTGATTTTCTCTATGTCCACAATGCCTTTTCTTTAAGGTGGTGTTTTTTTAAAAAAATTGCTTTCTGCAGCACTATTCTATCATTAGACCATGATACTGGTTCAGTATTCACTTAACATCATCAAATTGATTAGAAATGCACCTTCACAAGTTTTTTAGTTTTGAAGAAACTATCTGACTTAGCTTTGGTCTGCGTTACATAACAGTTTCGGAGAATGCTAAACCAGGATGTACATGCCAGTGCACCTAGCGCATTTTAACTGTTGATGGTCTCTCAGTTCATGGGACTGAGGTCTACGACACAGTCAGAAAGGACATTGGACATTGGCACGGAAGATTTCACTACACAAGTTGAGACCTATTGCCCTGTGCTACTTGCTAACACAGGCAGCACTTGTTTCTTTCTTTGAAGTGTTAGTACCTGAAGGAATTATTACTGTTGGATGTAAATAGTTTATGAAAAATGGTGGTGTCTTGTAATGAGAGATAAAAGGAAAACTGTACTTTAGGAAATGCCTGAATCAGAAGTTGTGGTAATTAATCATTTTTTGTTGGTGTCGTCCCCATCCCCGTCCCCCCCTCCCCATGCTGTTAAAGTTCACGTAGTGATGCTTAACTGATGTTATGCTTTGTTTCAAAGTATTATTCAAATATTTTCCTGTTTATCTTTGCAATAATCCTGGCTACTTTGAGAAAAAGGGTGTGACAGACAAGTCACTGGGGAAGAGGAGACTGGAATGCTGTGAGCTGAGAGGAGGAAATTATTTCAGCTCTCAAATTCTTTGTGTTCCATAGTTGCAGACTCACAGGTTTGTAGATCAATTAATTTGCACCACATAGCTTCATCACTATCATCCCTTCATCACATTTAAATTATTAATTCCACCAATACATATTAAGCCAAAAGTCAATCATTTTAAGTACTTTACTTTAATGTAGGAAAGGAATTTCTGGTTTTGATGACTATATTTCTTACAGTGCTTTGAAGTGATTTTGGCATGAAAGGTACTGTGGAAATGAAGATGGCATGTTTTCCTTGTGTTACTGTAGTGTCATCTCCAGTACACCTGCACTGACTTCATTGGGATTGTAGGATGGGAAACAAAATCCCTTGAAGATTAATGATGGAATTTATTCATGACAAATGAAGTTTTATGAAAAGTAATTACTCTGCATGCTCAGTAATAGTTTTCCTAATGTACAAATACTATGGTTTTTTTTTAACATAGTGAAATGACTCCATCTATTAGCTGCTTGAAAATGTTCCTTCTTACATGTAAGTTCAAAACAGAAGAAGGTTATTTTCAACTCAGTAGGAAGAACCAGAAACCTGTACACTGTTTTTAGAAAAGAAAAAAATAAATATTCCGTCTTTACTGATAGCATGTTATTCACAAAGCTCCAGGCTATTTTAGAATGTTGGAATATTACAGACTGCATAGTGAGCTTTAAAATAGAAAGTCAACCCAGCCTTTATTGCAGGAGCATTCCATGCATTATTATAATAACGATTTGCTCTTCCCAGTCATTAAATCCATCAATCTATGGCAGTTGAGAGTTGCATTTATAATATGTAACACCTCTAAACCAGAAAGTACTTTTCTTGTTATGAATAGACAAGACTAATTTCAGTGGCCATGAATGTGGTCACATTTGGGGTGAAATGTGAAGATGTAACCAAATGAAGTAATGTTCCTTAAGTATCTTTAATATGAGAATAAAGATGATTCTAGCATGCATCAAAACTGCAGGAAGAATTTTGGTAGAAGTGATTTTACTTCTCAGGATACAATTTGCTGAAATAACAAAAAGCAGATGTTGTTCTGTTCTGTATGACAGGGTTTGCTTTAAATGCAAATGAAACAGGGATGTCAAAGAAAATGTAAACGTTATCTGCAGTAGATATATACCTGGCAGTCCTCAGTTCATTGGCTGCCCGGCTTGACCTAATGTAGCTTCTCATGTAACCTTGTGTTAAAAGATAGAAGAGTGAGAATGAAAATATATCTTTTTCATTCCCATTAATTTATAGCAAATATGTAAAGTTTTGCTTGCAGTGATGGGTGATTCACTTGGTACTTCCATATTTCATAAGACAGATCTAAATATGTGTTCTTTGTACATAATCATTCTAGTACTGTTTACCATTGTTGAATTCCTATTGCATTTTCTGGTTTCTGAATTATGAAGATTTTTGCTAACAAGTACTTCAGAAATTAAGGTTCTAATCTCTTGTATCCCAGCTTTCACTCATATGTGTCCATATATTAATTATTTGTTTGAAGCATCAAGTCCTCCAAAAGTTTTGTCATTCAGCCTCTCCATTGTGTCCACTTGTTTGTTTATCCTCTGGACTACAGCTTAAATCTGTGGATTCATATTGCCTCCACTTTTGCTGCAGTCCTTATTCATTCCATGAATATTTCCTGTTGTCAACCTTGCAGTTCTTCCATTAAAACAATCCCCTCCCCCAGTCCAATTTTTGCATCCATCTGTTATTTTTAGTCCCTTGACTGCTCTGATCTTGTTCTCTTCTCAGTGATTCTTGCACCTGTGAGAAAGGAGATGTCACTAGTGACAGTGCTTTGTCTCCCAGGAAGCAAAATCTTTGCTTCTCACTTTAATAAGCCTTCTGTTTGTCTTTGGCCTTTCCATATTGTTTCATAATAGATACATACTATGAGTATTACAAAACAGCAGGGAGTGGATGAAGGCTACATTGTATTATGAAGTGAAATTCAATGCTTGGACACATAGAAGGATTACATTATCTGTTAAAAAACATCAGGGTTTTTTTTTATTGGATGCCAGCTCTGATGATGTCTGATGCAAATTCCTGGGCTAATGAAGGTCTGATATTTTCTTTGTCTCCTGTGGTTTTCTTTATCAATAACGTATTTCTACTGTAGTTACTTTATTATAAGAGATTACTGCAAAGAAAGTTTTGTTTTTTGAAGGGATTAATGTTTTTCTACCATCTTTTTCTGAGAAATGGATTTCTTCAGGTCCACCTTCTGAAAAGAGAAATGGTCTTTTTCTTTTTAAAGACAGTAACATTTTGTTTAAGAAAGTATGATTTTTCAAATAGACGCTAAAAGCAGAATCCTTTCCTTCTGTTAATCACTTACTTGGGGTAAGACCCAAAAGTAAGGGTGAAGTAACATCACTTGCAACACTTTACCTCTACATAACGGTTTGAAGTTTCCTGTAGAGTTACTGCTTACTAGTTGTGTTGCAGGCCAGGCCCGTTCCTTCCTACCCTCCCACACTGGGAGGTGCCATAAACAACCATATCAAAACAATGGTCCCATTCTTACAGAGTTACAGCAGGATAACTAGGGAGACCGAGGTAATTAAGGATAATGCACGTGAGAAGCACTTTCAGTTAGAGCCTGGGAAAAGCAAAAAGTGTTCCTGGATAAGAAAAATAATAACCATTATTATCTTCACATAAATTTGGGTTTGCCTCACTAATATTAACAGACCAGTTTTCGATCTGGAAGTTTAGGTGTATCCCCTGATTACCCATCTTTCCCACTGATAACATACTTGTGTCAAAAGTTTCAAAGGATTTAATTAGCTTCAGGTAAATATCATGAGAGACCACTGTCTTTGAGCTAAAACTCTGTGACAGCTTTTGATCCTGCTCATGCTAACCAGAATGACTAAAACTCCATGAAATTCAATGGTGTTAAGGCCCTGAGAACACGTTTAGGGTACCAATGTGCTTCTTGATTATGAATGTGGCTTTGTGTTTAGCTCCACTGAAGACTTGCACACTTTTCTTAACTCAATATTTATTCAAGTAGAATGTTACAGATCATCACATTTTGAGTGACAGCTTTTTTAATGTGATAGGACGTTTCCCTTAGAACTTCTTCTAAGACAAGTAGGATAGGAAGTTTCAAGTTGGTATAATTTTAATATAAATCTTATTGCATATTTCATTTTATTCACTATCTTTATTCTGTAAGGTAAAAAAGTACATTATTTAAAAAATTACAGGTAAAATTACTTTCTTCTAAATACCTTAGTCCTGTGAAATAATGTTGAGAAATGGATTAACTTTCTGTTTATTTTCACAGTTGTCAAAATCTCTGATACAAATTAAGAAATAATCATGTTTCTTAAGATTCTGTAGCCAATCCTGTAATTCAGTGAAGGAAATCATTATCAAAAAATAAAATCATTCTATTTATCAGTTGCACAAAAATTTAGAAGGTGGTTAATAAGTCTTTCTTCTTGTGTTTAATAATGCAGACAGTAAAAAGTTTTTGAGAATTGAAAGGGGAAATCAGCCTGAGACACTCACATGCTGAAATCTTGAACACAATAAATCATATCACCAGAATAGACTATTACCTTTCTAATTTGACAAGGTTAGGTAGAATTTAGTGTTGAAGCTCCTGATTATGGCTGCAAAAGTCAGGTAATCTGCCTTAAGTGGAAACTGCTGAAGAGATTTAAAGAAAAGGTGCCGTATCTATGTAATCATACAAAATGTAATTATATGTAATTTCAAATCAATGGCCTTAAGATAATTGTTGATACCAATAGAAGCAGAACTAAGTCAATCATTTGTGAACAGCAGAATTTATTCATAGATTGTTTTTTTAATGGGAAGTATGATAGACCAGTAAAAAGTTATCTTTGACCTAGGGTCAAAAAAATATGAAAAAAAAATTTAATAATTTGCTATATCTGATGTCCTGCATTTGAAAAAAAAAGACAACTATCTTTCAACATTCAAAGGAAGAGCCTACTTTATAGTCAGTGTAAATCTTGTAATTTCTAGGCAGAGGAAAAATACCATTGCAGTTTACAATAGTACTAAACCAAAGTGGCAAAAGAGCAACCTGGTATCAGTCTTGATTGTGAAAAGAATACTGTAACTTCTCAATATCACTTTCTCTTTTGGAAAAATATTGGGATGATGAAATACTGTGATTGTGGGAGGGAACACAGTGTTCTTTGAGGGACAGGCTGAAATGCTTTGTGTTTATACTTTTTGCTGTAGAAGAGAAACACCAGTTGGTTTAACCTGAGCAGTTTTATGAATTAGTTGGCAAGCTGTATGAGAAAACTAAACCATACACTTTATGATTGGTTGCTGAAAAAGTATATGTTTACCTTACTGGATTTTGTATTTATTAAGTAAATGGATCCACCATTTAATAGCAGATACAACATAAAATTCGGTAAAAACCATGTTTTAAACTGAAGCAGTGGAAAAACTAGGGACTTTGGATGTGTTTAAAATACAAATCTTACATATAAGATACGCAGCCAAGCAAAAGGAGACCCAAAATTAATCAGATACACTTTTCTGTTACTGCTACCCAACGTGCCCTATTTATGCAGGCATATTTGTAAAAATTAGTATCATTTGTTATTTAATTTCTTTTGATTTATTCTGGCCATAGAACACCATCCTTTCAGTATTATTCCTTTAATTATAATTGCATCATTATCAATTATAGTCGCAAGCTAAATTGTACGAATTTGAACAACAGCAGACTGTTTTTCTAAGTGCTCTTCTGTGGCTTCAGAACACCTGTTCTTCATTCCATTCCTCCCCAAGTATCACCTCCGTAGTGTCTTCTTCATCCTTATTCATAAAGAGGCAAATATTGTATATTGCATAAATAGCAGAAAACCTATACCACCAGTGAGAAAGTTATTGTAAAAATTAGATGTGATGCAAATAATGCTGATCTCCGCCTCCACAATACTGAAAAATGTCCACCTTGAGCTTCACTGAATAATTTTGATGGTCTACAGTTGGAATGATAACCAAGTTCTGTGATAACGTCTGTGCTTTGCTTGCTTAGATTTGTTTGCTTATTTGTTTCTGTAGCATCTGCAGGGGTATGTGATATGTTATACCTAGGAGTGAGATCATTTGACACATTGAAGAGAGGCAGATTGTTAAAGACTGAGAGCCTTTGAGAGGTTCAATTTGCTTATTTTAATCATGTTAGGCTCTGTGCTGTGTATTCTAAATAGTGATATTTACAGGGAATTATGTTAGTTATTTGCACCACATAAGGGAATGTCAGTTTACATTTGTGCCTGAGGTCTATATGTGATAAAGAGGAGTTAATTACTAGGATTATAGCAATAAACTGTGACAATAAGATTGCTTTTTTGCCTTTGTCCACCTGAGAATTGCATCAAATATCTGACTTGCACATGTTGAGATGGCTTTAGCTATCAGTGAATTATCCTTTCATTTGGGAGAAAGAAAATGAAAATGGAAAGTCTGTAAGTAAGTCACCTCCCATTTTTAAAATATTTACCATTTGTATTTGCTGTTTGCTAAATATAACCCTTTGGAACAGCAGTTGTTGCACAGAAACCAATACTGGCCTTTTATTTCATAGCTACTGAGAAGTTCCAGGCTAACTTGTTTCCTCCAAACCAGCAAAGCAAACTGAGGGGACCATAAACTTGCTGAAGAACCTTCTCTGCATGTGGAGTATTCTGAAACTGTCATTGGTTTTCCGTCCATACTACTTCACATCCCCAGTTCTTACACGGTGTTATATTACCTTTTTCCTTTCTCTGCCCTGTTTTTCACGTCTCCTGCAGCTACTAATGCAGTGCCTGCACGTGTCATTTATTGGTGCGTGATTTGTTATTATGTCCCAGTCGAGCAGGATTGAGACTTGATGCATGGCTGTCCCAGTCAGGGATCAGGATGTGGCTTTGTAAAGCCAGTATGTGTAATTGTGTTTTCAGAGTGGTTAATCAGAGCTTGCAGTCAGCATTGGAAATGCAATAGATGCATTCTGGTATGAAGAAATAGGGTTATGTATGAGAACAGTGACTGTCAAGCTGCTAGAGCCTGGACCATTTACTTTGAACATTCAGGATACATTTCTCTCATAAATTGTTAGTCATTGCTATTCAGTCTACATGTACATACATACATACAGCGTCCAACATATGTGTACACATGTATTCAGTCTCATGAGAACTAATGCTGGGGTTTTGCGAGATCTCTTTTTACATCTGCAGAATATCTTGGGTAATATTTTTAAGCCAGTTTGTAAGAAAATTACTGACTTGCACAAGGAGGAATTAATCTTTTGTAGGACCCTCTTACAGTCTCTTTTGTGAGTGAAAATATATATTTCGGGTGTTCTGAGACAAAAAAATCTTAACATTTTCAACCTATGGCTGTAAACATTAACCTCTGAAAATAATATTTAACAATATTTATGGGATATATTATGCTCAGTTCCAAAGATCAAGGGAAATTGCATCTAAATGCTCTTAGTGATACTTAGGATGATGTGAGATATCCTGGACTACCCATCTGAAAAGCAGATGGTTTGTTTAATGAAATCTGTGGGAGCTTCTGAGTAGAGGATCTAAACTGAAGGTTTGTAGATTCTTCGGCTACTGATTTCTAAATCAGTTCCCTCTCAGATTTCTCACAGCGCTTACTTAATTCTCCTACAGACATTTCCATGAAAAAATACCTGGTATGTAACATTAAGCAAGAAACCTGTAATAAGCTTTTAACTATTATGGAATTGATGTGTAGGTAATAAAGTTGTGAGGAAGGTTCACCTGTCTGTATCCTGAAAAGAGTGTTGCATTCATTAGAAGTACTTTTATCCTCCACCATTCTAAAACATGGCTAATACTTCCCTCTTACATTTCTGTTCATGGTGTTTTTAAACAAAGTCAGTCAGTCTGATTTGGCTCTGCAGTGTAAATGCACTTTGTTGTTTATTGCTCTGTAGTACTCCCATATTTCAGACTTAAGGAATATTTGCTCAACATCACTTCTGGTTTAGTAAATTCTGTTGATAATCCTTGTAGATTTCTTGTCATTGGACAAGATGACACATTGTCATCAGAGGCAGCAAATACTGTAAACTCTATAGATGACATACATGTTTTTAAGACATTTAAAAAATTACAGCAAATATTTCCAGAATCAATTGCCTGGACAAAGACACTTTTTTTTTTTTTTGCTTTTTTTTTTTTTTTTTTCAAAGAAGATAGACAAATAAAATGGGATAGTTTTAACAAGTGTAGATGACTTGCTGAAGTAAGGCTTTAGGATAAGTGAAAAACTATTAACTTTTTACAAATTGTTTGTAAAATCCCTGATCAATTAATTTGAAACTTTCCAAAAAGCTCATCTTCAGCATGTCCTGCTGCTCAGGAATGAAAGCGCATCAGCAGTGACTTTGAAATGCAACATAAAGTTTAGACTATGATGACTATACTACCACCGTGGTATTTGGGAAGTAAAGAATATTTTTTGGGGCAAACAGAGAATTAAAGGGTAAAGTTCTTAAATTATGAGTGTCCTTGCTTGTTTTGTTTTCTTGGATTGTTTCTGTTTAATATTTTCATTTTTGATAGTGTTAGAGGAGTCAGAGAGTGCTGATAAAAGAACTTGCTTACAAAATTTGACAGCAAAAGTGATTGGCAAACTTTTAAGATTTGATGGGTTGAAATGATAAAAATGAGGTATGTAAAAGCTGGTTATGACTATGTGTTACACTCATGAAAAAGACAACAGTTAGCCTGCTATGGATCAGATAAAACATTCTCTACAACAATAGGGAATAATTACTGTACAAATTAAAGGCACTTATGAGCTGTAATCTAGGCCACTCTAAGCAAGGCTGGTCTCTCGTATTTAAGGAAAGTGAATTAAATAGGAGAAAATTCAGATGTTTCTAACAATTAAGGAAATGAAGTTTCATGGCAGCTTTCTAATAGTAGAAGTGGCAGTGAGCAACCTGTCTCTTTTGAAAGTAGAACTTGGCAAATACATGAGAGAATATATATTAATGCTGAATACAAAATCATGCTTTTAAAAGAGCATCACCACTTCTTTATGCCTGGACTGTAGTTTTGGTCTCTGTAAGGCTATCATTGTTCTGTAGGTGTCCATGAGATTTAGCTAGCCATTTTCAGTGCTGAAGGTTTATTCTTCATGAGCAGTTATTGATTGTAAATTGGTAGAACTGAACAGGAATCCATGCATTTACATCTCTAAGACTTGTACAAGTACAAAAGAAATCTCTTTCAAAGAATGCATCTGAACTGGAGACAAAAGCAGTTTCAAAGTTGTTGTATGAGAAATTTAAATAACTAACAAAAATATCTTTGAATTTCCCTGTGATAACTTTGAAAGATTCTGTCTTTGTCATGCATGCCAATAGGAGAAGCATTCCACAAGTCCCATGCAGTCCATTAGTCTGTCAAAATGATACTATCCTATTTTATTGCTAATTACTCTTTTTTGTTACAGAGTAGCAAAGACACTTTGCACATGGTTTTAAAGTGATTTACTCTTCCTTATAATTCAATGGTGTGATTAAAATATGCTTTCTGTTACATCACTGTTTCTTTTAAAGAATGGCATTTATGTTGGGAGGAGAAGCAGCTCATAAAATAATGACAAACAGCTTTGATAGGATTGTCCCTTTAGTGAATTCCTATGATAACAAAAGGCCAATAACTTTCCTTTGTTCAGAAGTCACACTGTAAAAATGCCATCTACATTTGACTAGTATACTGCAAGTTATTTGAGACCTTATACAAATGCTTGCAAGATATAGACTTTATTATCATTCTTATTGAAAGCACAGCTTACCAAGGGAACACCAGGAAACTTCTTGGCATTCTCAGCTGGTTTACATGGATAGGTGTTTTCCTGCTAATGCCTTATTTTCCTGTATTTGGAACTAGTTCACAAATAATCAAGGTGAATTGTAGAGGACTGTATGAAAAGTTTATTTGTAAAACGTTTGTGAAATGTTAAAAAGAAAAAAAGGTGGGGAATTGTAGAGTAATGAAGCTGGGTTAATTAGCATTGATAATATACAGCTGTGGGCTGGCTTCAGGGGTGGCGGGGTGGCCGATGTAGACAAGGTGCAGCTGTGGTGGTTAAGTGGTTGAGAGCCAATGAAGAGGGAGCAGCTGAGGAAGAAGCAGAGAGAAGAGAGAGTGGGTCCTGGATGAGGCAAGACCAGGAGAAGGCAGCAGAGAGACTGGTATGAAGAGTGTGTTGGTATGAGATGGTAAAGGACCTTGTTGCAGCTTGGTAGTTTGGAGAGTGCTGCAACAGTGAATGAAGGTATCTGTTAGGTAAGGGTACTCTTTGAGATTTATTTTTACATTTATACATTCTTATTATTCTGCATGTGCTATGTATGGGCATTTCACTTCTTCCTCACCCTTCCCCTTTTGCAGTAAGGCACTATGCTTAATTTCAGACAAGTTATTAGTAGAAAAGTTGATTTTTTTCATGCTTCCACAGAAATCCTATTAAAGATATCTATACTTGGTTTTTAGACTACAGTTTCCAGACATTGATAAACTTTGATTTAGTTGCACTGTAGTGGAGACGATCTACAAAGTTTTAGTTGATGTGATGTTTGTTGACACGTACTACTAGAGCAGGAGCTGGCAGTGCAGTGGAAGGAGGTATGTCAGAGTTTCCTCACTCACCAAGTGACTGGAAGACATTCTGCCAGTTAAGTAGGCCACAAAGAAAAGATGAATGGGTGTCCAAGGAAAGAACTGATCCTGGTTTGGAAGACTGTTCCTATATCAATAATTTCCTGTGAGGCCTTGAGCACACCACTCAGGGTGACATTTGTGAATACTTGTAATACTTACTAAGGTCCTAAATCACTGTTCTGAGTGGAATTGAACAGGTCCCTCGCTGGAGAAACCTAGATGGGGACAAGAAGCTAGCACATGCTTGTTTTCTGTTGCTTTGCTCATGATTCATGTGGTCCTCAACAGATTTGACTCCTTGCCTTATATAGCCCTCCAAGAGTAGCTCTGCAGGCCTTGTGGGCTGCTAGAGGTCCAAGTCCTCATGTTCTTACCACTTCTCCACATTTTCAGGCCACATCTTCCAGACAGCTCTGTAGAAGTCTGTGCCTAGTAGTCCACAAAGTACTTATTTTTAACCGGCATCTGTGAGTAGCTATAGTGCTGACACAAAGTAGTACCTGATGTGTGATTAACGTTTGGGTGGACTGAGCCTAGACACAGGTCTCTACTGCTGGGAAAGCTTCCAGGCAATAATATACAGATACTGGGCTGAAGCTGGGCATCTTCACATAAAATGACAAAAGTCGAGTTCAGGAAACTGAAGGATGTATTGTGTCTACAAAGACAAGAACTGAACTTAACCTGCCGATTCTGGGATAAGTTGCACGAGATACTCAACAAGGAGCTGAACTTGAACTTCTGACAGTCCAAATCCCTGTGCTTTTGTGATACCAATGAAACCAAGGACATAAGGGAAGGACCCTCACTGCTAAACCACCAGAATGCACATTGTCATCTTTTTCGTTGTCAGAGGGATCAGCTAGTCTGGGGCAAGTCTGCGGTCTGCCAGGAGCCTAGATTTAATGCATTTCCTCAAACATTAGTTATGGCATCCCAAATGCAATCCTATTCAAGAGAGAGGACCATGGCAACTGTCTTATGCAGCAGGTAAGTGTAGGCCAGTCAGGAAAGTCCAAGGAGACTAGAGTACGCCACTCTAAAGTCCAGTCTAACTAAGGAATTTATGTCAGATCACCTGCCAAAATGCACTGGTTTCAACTAATAAATCTGGTTTTGGGAAGAGCATCTGAGGTAGCAGAAAGTTCTCAATCTGTTCAACATTCATAGCTACGCTGTAAAGATGCAGGAAGGACCAGCCAGTGTGGTGTCTCACACAGGAAGATAGAAGCTCCTTGTTTTCAGCTAAATATATAGATGAGCTGAAATAATTTCTGTTACGAGATCCAGGAAGAAAAGACAATATGTTGAGAACCAGCTGTTGCTGGTGAACCACAAAGAGCCTCAGGTACTCCTGGAAATTCTATAGCTAAATGCATGTAGTTGAAGCACCAGTGTAGAGAAGAATTGTTGGAAGCAACAATATGGATTATCAAACCTGGCCATGTTTAAGGTACCATCATACTGATGTGCTACAGTAGAGGCAAGCTTCCACGTACTCAGGGGTGCTAGCTGCTCATGCTTCCTAGCCAAATGGTATAAACAAACATGAATAGCAACAGCATCAGAAAGAAGGTAGGTGTTGACCTCTCTTGCCATGATCTCTTACAATAATTAAATTACTTGATATTTTAAAACCCTTAAGGATTTTGAAAAAAAGTATTTCTCAAAGTGGAAATGGATTTGGACAGAATGAATTGAAAACTGCCTTTCTGAAATGCTGAAGAGGATGAAATCTTACAAATTGTTTTGAGTCTCCTGTGAGGTATAGATGTTAATGTAAAATTTATTATAGGAAAGATGGACATGAATTTAGAAATAGCAAATAGCAAATTTGGAAATCCGAAAGTACTTGGAAGGATAGTAAAACTTCTGTTTCACAATTAAAATTCTGTGAGCTATAAAAAATGAGTTCCATAAAAAATTAAAGAACAATGATTGGATACAAGTACAGACATTTTTCATTAAAATATAAAGGAGTTCACAACACAAATCAGTGGTATCATCAAGCAAAAGGGTTATTGTGTCCTCCTTTTAATAAAAGAAACAAATACATAAAACTACTTTTCTCCACATATTTCCAAGCCTTGCAGAATCATTGTTACTGACCAATAGGACAAAGCTCCAGTAAGCCTGCAGCACTGAAGTCTTGGCTGGATTTCTTGATAGATGTATGAAGTTTGACCGGAGTCATTTGTGACTCCAGAAATAACCTAATTACACTGAGATAGATGGCTTAAGTTGGTATAAGCTAGCATTGCCAAAACAAAGCTGTCCTTCCTGCCCTCCCAATACATGGCTGTTACCAGCCCCTTGTCTGTCCTAGCACAGGTATTCATGTGGTCTGTGAATGCTACCAGCAGTGAACTAACGTTACTTTTTGCCTGTGCTGGTTTTGCCAAGTGCTTTGCTTTGTGGCTGGGAAAGCACTTGCACCAGGACAAAGAAAATGTTGCAGAGGTGGGAACAATGACAAGGTAAGACTGTATGTTTAGCAGCATTGCTGACTTATTTGGCTCAAGACATACATAAAGTTATGGCCTGCACTTCCAGACAGGCACCCAACCACAAAAAATAAGCAGCGATGAGAAGATGACAGCTGCCTAGGCTGAAAAGGGTTGTTCTGTTCAGTAGCATGAAGACAACCTGTATCTCAAAGGCGTTTGACATGACTGCAATGGAGAAATGTCATGGTTTTGAGTGGAGAGGCTGGGACAGTAAGCTTAAACATACAGCATTATGCCGGCATTATCAAATAGACCTAGACCTTGCCTAGTTGCCCTTACAGGATGCAAAAAATAAGCTTTAAGGACTGAATAACTTGAATAAACCAGAGTACATTACAGATGGTATCTCCTATTTACAAGGATTACAAAAAGAATGAATTATGTGATTTTTACATATCACCAAGAAATTAATTACCTGATTTTCATGTGACAACAAGAAATAAAAACACCTTTGTGTTTGCCAAGGTAGTGAGTATCAAGGCATGCTGACCTGGGTCTTTCAGGGTGGAAACGAATATGAGTGGGTTCCTGATATGTGATAAACTTGATGACAATGGTGGGCTGTGTAATCCTCTGCTAAGTAAGAAAGAAAAGACCTTGTCAATGCAGAGGAGCAATTGCCAGACAGGACTGAATGAGATTAATTTGAGACATGCTTAGTAACAAAGGCACAGGGGAAAGGTGAAGTGCATTGTACACGTGGAACTTGAGATATTATAACAGCTTCATCATACTTACTAACTTGTTTCATTAATCTCTTATTTGTTAAAACTGTTTCCCTCAATCTCTTGGACTGGCTTTACACAGCAAGGTGAATGAGGTAAGGAAGAGAAACACTGGAAGAAATCCTGTTGTGTAAATTAACCACAGTAGTGTATTCTGAATCTGTTTCAGAATGAATCCTATAATCAGTGTGAGCACATACAGAATGAAAGTTCTTTTTGTAGCATTGTCCAATTATTTGTGTTTGCAGAGCACTGAATATAATGTTAAAAATTGGCTGAAACAGGAAAAGTGACAGTTGTTAGGTTTTCATGTGGCTTCTGAGATCTGTGGTCATTGGGAATTCCAGTACCTTTGTGTAAGGCACCATCTACATTTCAGAAAATTATAATGCTATTACCTAATTGATTGTTAAATGTGAAGAGCAAGCACAGGCAAGAACTTCTGAGGCATATTTTCAACTAACTACAAATAGTGAAAGCAAGGAACTGCTTGAACAGGATTTTCTGAAGGGAATATAATTCAAGATCTCCAAGTTTTCAGAGCAAAATTTGAAAACCTGAAAGGAAAACACGTCATGGTACAATCTGAAGATCTTATGAAGGAACTGTATATAGTTGCCCAAAAGAAAAAATTCCAGGCATCCAGAAGTTGTGTACTATGATTATTGAGATGAAATTGCTCCCTATGATGCTATTATCCCAAATCTGGGTTCTTCAGTTTATTATTGTGTGTCTGTGCAATGATGGGCACTAGGTGGTAAATCCACAAAGCCAGCACACTTTTAACACATGGGAAAACACTTTATACACTTTGAACAATTGTTTACAATTACATTTAGTCACACTTAAGTCTCACTGGTTCTTATGAGTCTTGTCTCCATTTAAAGGTACGCTGTTCTTTCTTTTCACCGCACCTGTTCTGTGGGGAGGGGGATTTGTTAGTAGGGGGCTCTCTTTACTCGGGGGTGGATCTTTTGGTATGCTAATTAGGATAGTTCACCTATGGTTCCAGTAATTTTCTATTTAGTCTCATTAACTTCTGGAGTTTTATCATGTTGTGCCCCAGCTTGACATATTTGTGGCATCTATTCCTTCTCCCAAGGCCATGTTTTGTTAATTGTTTGTAACGATTTAACTAACATCCTCAGTTTTTCAAATGCTTTCTTGATTTCCACTACATATATTTACTTTTCTGTTTTTTTTTTCATTTTTTATGTAAATAATTCTTATAACAATGGTGTTCTGTAAAATGTAGTGTTCATATTTTACTATTCCTAGGAAACTGGTGCAAGCTATGTTACACTCGCAAACAACTTCATTTCCATCAGATTTAGACAGGCAGAAATTTTCTGTGACAGTGAATGATTTGGATTTATTGGTCTGGTTTCTCTAATGCATTCTTACCCCTTCTGACAATAAGACTTGGAAAACTATCACTGGAAAAAGAGGACTCTCCATTCTCAAGGTGTGCTACTGATTATTTATTACGGTTTGTGTTTATGCTCTTCTGAACAGACACACCCAATCTCTTGTGAAGGACTCGGGGAAATGAGTCTGACTTGCAGGTTTCTGTGTTAGAAATGTTCTTTCGGAATTGCCACCAGAATACATTTACAGCAGTGAGCCATTCCTCACTTCCTCATTTTCCTCCTTATTTTTTAACTATTTATTAGAAAATGGTAAAGTTCTTGAAGGTTATGCTTAGTCTGATGCCTTCTGGATACTATGGCACTATGACAACAGGGTGGGGAAGCATTTCTGTGCTTTTTGAATACATTAAGTGCATCCTGCAGATTTTCATGGTTAAGGTCTTTAGAAAAACAGCACAATGCACAAGGAGCTGCTACAGAAACAACATATTGTTTCTACAGAAGGGGCATCAACTACTGCTTTTTATTTTTCACAGCCATGGTGTGTTATAGTAGTACTGTATACATACCACACACTCCTTGTCATTTTTAAATTAAATGTTTATATATTAAAAACCTTTAAGTATGTCAACATTTATTTAAATGGTAAGTGGCCTACCACATCCACATCAGCCATCCACAAAGCCAACATTTTAATATGCTACTCTCAGGAGAGTTAGCAGTGAAATTTCTGCTTCAAGACACTGCTGCCATCTGCACACAATGAAATGGCATACTGTTGATCACCACTGACCAGCCCGGATATTTGCAGGTCATTTGTGATAGAGGAGGAAGGCAGTTTCATCACCAGAGTGAAAAATGAAAGAGACAAAATGTAATCTTGATAGCTAATCTTGTTAAGAGGGGAACTGGAAAGTATTTAAACATCCTGCTTGATACTAATATGCTGTTCTATAGGATTAGAGCAAAGATTAATACTCGGTATCTGTAGACAAAGCTTCCTCTGTACAATCACAAGCTTCACTTGAGTCTTACGAGACTTGCTTTTTTGCAGGTGGTACCTCCCCCTCACCCCCTTGATTATCAGAGCAAAACCATATGCTTTTAGGAAAAAAATGGCATTTTTTAGAAGAATGCCTAGCAACATTTTTACTTTATTACTTATTTAATTTCAAATACAAATTTTTATTTTCTTTTAGAAGTTGATGTAGTTAGTAACTTCCTTGAAAGTCAAAAGATGTCTGGAAGTTGTTTTTTCTATCAGTTGTAATGAAGGCAAAGTACCTTTTTTAGGGAACCAAATCTTCAGGTTCTTGCTTGGCGCCAAGTTCTCTTTTTACATATGAGCAGAGGGAGAGAATGGCTCAAGAGTTCTCCTTGCCTTGGGCAGATCATGAAAATGCCAAGTAGAATTTTAGCCTTTCCTTGGATGGGGCTGGAAAGGGCTACTTGCATTCCTGCTCTTTCCAGTGGAATGATACAGATCTTCACTGTACTGTAAACTGTTTAACAGATTCACTCTGTTATCGTGGGACTATCTCAGTATTTGATCTATGCTGTTAAAGAATTAGTGAATATGTAGAACTGACATTGTTTTTAAGTACAATTCTTCATTCCTTACTAGCATAATGGATGATTTCATGATTCAGTTGAAGTCTGAACAGGAGAACATGGACTTTAGATAGTAGAATGCATCTGTCAGACATGTAATTAGACTATATAGTTAAAACATTTTAGCAGCAACAGCAAAAATCTGTTAGTTTTTTCAATCTGCTATTTTTTGTGTCCTAATAATGGAAGTAATTTTCACATTTTAACTCATTTCTTAAATTCCTTGGTGTAAAATTGAGAGCTACAGATTCATGAGAATAAAAATACCTGCAGAATGATGCTACCAGTAGTAAGTACGACGTTCTGTTACAGAAATCTGATAAAATGAACCTTGAAATACACACTTTGTATTGGGATCAGATTTTCAGAAGAACAGCTGTGCAATTTATTCATTTGAATTTGAGAAGAACACAAATATCTATTCAATAATGTTTTGATTATTGACACAACACTACAAGGTCTAATTCAGTGGAAACCAATTTATGTGTTTGACTCATGTACTCTATACTTAATAGACTATTTTTTCTTCACTGGATTAAGGCCTGTTGTTACAAACAGAGCAGTCGGAAGGGAGAGTCTTTGGAGAGTCAAGTTGTTAGGTAGGAGAGTAAGAGATTCTTGCAGCAAGAATATGAAGAATGAAGTGAGAGCTCTAGAAGAAAATAGGGATGTTGTTTTGAGTTTACAACAGATGTAATTGATGTCTTGTCAATATCCAGCATAGCTATAAGCTTTATAGCTTTATAAGTGGAAATTACTAGGATACGGAAAACCAGAAAAAAGTCTGGAAGAGGAGATCACAATGTTAAATGAAACTACATTATATGAGAAAACGCCGTATGTTTGACAAGTTAATGGAAGAATAATTTAATTATAGATGTTACAGTTTTTGTCTTGCATTTATAGCTGAAGCATTTTCTCCTCCTCTTCCTCGTATTTTCTTCTATTCTATGCTCCTTCCTGCTTTGCTTTGCCTTTTTCTTCCTATTGAACATTTAAATTATTTTCTAATCTGTGACTGCTGTAATTTTATGGTATAATGTGCTTAACAGACCATTTTGTTAATATATTTACTGAAGCTTTATGTGAATTTTTATTGTAAACAGGAGTAAAAAATATGTATTGCAATATGGATAGGCATATTATAAATTAATGTCAGATTCAGAAATTATGATGCTCTGAAGGTTCCAGATGGAAAGAATGCTGTCAGCCTGCCTGAGGGAAACTACCTGTGGGACCTGAAACTAAAGAGCCCCTGTATCCTTCCACTTCGAAACAGGAGATGCAATACAGAATCCTTTCACGAGGTTAAGTGTTATGTTTCCTGCGGACTTGAAACAAAGAGCTATACCTGGATGAAGAGAAGACCAATAACAAAAACTGCAGAGCTTCAAAGACGCACCACAGTGCTTGCACTTTCACAGGCTGTGCAGAGAAAGTTTTAATCATTATGGAGAAATACAGAGGGCAGTAAAGAAATATTTTCACCAGTCCTAGTACCCTTAGTATGATTCCTCCCAACTGCAAGCTGTGAAACTAGGAGCAATACAGTTCTTCTGAGGAGTCAGGTTTGTGTGTCTGGTTTGCAGTCTCTTTCCTAAAAGCTATTTGCCTTTTGCAAGCCAGAATGGAAATGACTCTTCTCCTATCACTCTGGGGAAAAGAGAGGAAAGATTTAGGGTGTATTGTGAAAGAGAGGGGCAGAATCCATCTACGGAAGTGAGACATTTTCCAAGCACTTGAGGCAATATGAGAACAGTCACTGAAATTAAAAGGAGACAAAGTTCTAAAGAGAGGAGCAAAGCTTCAGTAATTCTGGCAAATGAATGCAAACAAGTTACCTTGACCTATAGTACAAAATAAATTTTCAGCTGCTTCTACCATGTATTTCTAATTTCTGTGTTGAGGCCTGAAGAAAGTGGTTTTTTTGGTGGTTTTTACTTCTATAGCATAGAGCTACAAGGACCAAAACAAAGCAGCAGGTATAATATAAATTAAACCAATTTGGTTAAAGAGGTATGTAAACATTTGATTTCATTGTAAAATGACTCATTCCCAACGCTTCATTTAGGATAACAGTCTTGTCAGTGATGAGTTGAGATGCTGCCACACCTGCTAGCTTTACAAGCTTGTTTCAGTACTAAGAGTGGAGATGTTTGGTGCATAAGAGGTCTGACACCTTTAGGGAAAATGGGTGCAGATGCAAAGGGTAGGAGTAAGCTCTGATGATTATTTACTGAAAACAACACTCCAAATCGTTGTGAAGTGAAGATCTTACTCTAAATGAAGACAATACTGTGATCAGGAAGTCTTGCCAGTCATTCACAAGTGGGAAAACAGATCTTACAAGAAATTTCTAATAGTACACCCTTGGTACACAGAGCTGTAGTGCAAACTAAACACTCTCAAACTTAAATGGAGACAACAGTTTATTGTTAGATTTTCCTACCAGCGCTGTTTCTTCCATCTAGCTAGAGTGAGGTTATTCTACCAAAATACAAGGTTTATGGCATTGTTAGCATCTTCTACAGATTGTTTGACAACACAGTTACAAAGACAGCATGGAAAGAAATGTATATTCCTTTCTTCCATAGTGATCAGGGAAGATAAAGTGGAGCTGGCTAGAGGAAACTTTTCATTTTTTCATCACTAGTTTTATAAAAGGTGTATCAGACCAAATCCTCAGATCAACCGGCTTTGTAGTTTGAAGCTGTTTGCTTTTGATGAATGATATACAACATTTCCTCTCCCCCCACCCCTCCCCAAGGTGGTAAACAGTGAACCTACATATCCCATCCAGCCCCTGAAGGCACAGGTAGTGAGAGATCAGGAATGGGAGCCTGGACCTGACTAAGTGAGTGTTCAAATCATTTACAAACTGTTCCACAGTGTTCATTGCTTGAGCTGCTTTTTGGAATTTCCTAGATCCTCTTTCATCAGTCTCAACTTGAGGTAATTAAGCTTGGAGGAGTGGTTTAAGCTTATCAGTTTATATTGCTATATCTCAATAGCTTTTCTTGTTTTGGTTTTTTTTTTACTATTTCATAAGTTACATTAATAGTAATATAATCTATAATAAGTGTTCATCAATTTACTTAGTAGGATTGATTTTTACATGCTATTGTATGCTGAGTTTGCTAATTCAATATTTTGTTTTTCTCCTTCCTTCTCCCCTGTCTCTCACCTGCAGAAAAAAGGTTGAAAGAAGTTGCTATAGAAATGCAGGCATCTCAGTTGAAAACTGAAGTTACATCAGAATCTGAAAAAACTTCGAACTTCCTCTAGTTGGCTCCCAACTAAACATTATTTTATTAAGATACATGACTCCAGTGACATTCATGATGAAGGATGGAAGAGTCTGGATCTAGGCTAGTTTCAAACCAACCACACAATACAATGAACTAGTCTTGAAGATATTACAGAATTCTAAACCACCTAATAGAGCATGACTGTTCCATCGACATTTTTCAAGGGAGATAAACGAGAGAAAAGAAGTATAAACTAATTCACTGGGATTATAGCTGTATGGAATGTTTATTGCTGTAAAATGAATCACGCAGGAGAACGTTTCAGAAGCAGAGCTTGGAAATGGTCCTGTACACTTGGTGATATATTTAGATGTAAAACTGACCTTTAGACCTTCTAGAAAAAAATAGGGACCACTTTTTTTCATTAAAGATTTGAAAATAAGAAACTATGAAAATCAACATTTTGTTGTTTTCTAATACTAGTTTAACAGTAAACTGAATATTTGAAAAAATATCCAAATTTTCTGGAGATTCTGATGGAACAGGATGAGAATCTTCTATTCAGTTTGTAATAATTCAAATTATTATAAACATAGCTTCTTAATATTTGCTTTACTGTGTTGGCCATAGACTTCATTCAGTATCCCGATTCTATATACCTCTATATTCAAAAGGACATCTAACTCTGGAGGAATTGAAATAAAATGTTAGTGAGTTAAGAAAGATGACTTCAGCAAGAAATTTCAGTTTAATTCTTCCTTTCTTGACTTAGATTTTTTTATAAAACTACAATAGCTCCAATATGGCATTTTTCCCGCATAGATCTTAGAAGATGATGAATAAAATTATATGAATAGGAAGATATGCTTAGCCAAACACAGATCACTGGGCTTAATGTAATGGTGCCTTTGGCCTTAAAAATCTTGGGAGGTTTGTACTTCGTTTACAAATGAAGGTGCAGGGGGTGGAAATGAGCCAGCAGAGCAAGTTGCAGTAAAGCAGAGCAGAAATGACACATCTCCTGTTTCTACATTGCACATCCTCTCAAGCTCTTGCTGAATTTAAAAAGAAATCAACTACTCCAACAGAAGTTAATGACATGATTAGGGTCCTTCGGTGACGTAGGCAAAATCAGAATCCTTCTACTTAGCAAACTAATCACTCTGAAGCTGATGAGCACTGGCTGCTGTCAGTTGTGTCAAAGCTGACTGACAACATTTGGTCTGCAGATCAATAGCTTGGAAGACCATAACTACTGGGAAGCCATTGCAGTCAGTGGATCAATAAAAGTGTTGTTTACTGACAGGCTATAATAGTTTGGCAGCAAATGTTTTTATTTGTTGTGTTATGAATTCCTCTGAACTGTAAGAAGCTATCCAGTCAATGACAGCTGAATCCTAATTTTGCTGCTGTCCATACATAGGTGTATGTTATACAGACTAAATAGTGTGCCTTTTTAAAGGTAAGTCCTGATGTGTTACCCTCTGTTCCAGGCATTTGCATGCAAGTGCTCCCCGTTAGGGCTCTCTTTCCTCTACTTGGCTCGTATCGACTGAGGAGATCCATGCTGTGACAGATAGCAGACATCACTCAAAACTGATGCAAGATACTTTATGACTAAAGAGGGTAGTTCAGTTTTCCCAGGTGCTCCTGGTATGAAGACTGATGTTAAGGGTGTCAGGGTAACAGGTGAGTTTATATGTGCAGATGTCTGTCTTTTCCTCTTTTTCTTTCTGCTCAGCACTGAAAATGCACAGGAGTATTTTTTTTAATTAAACAGTAGTTACCTAGACCAGATACTAGCAGTCTGCAAAGGAATGTCATGCAGAGTAATAAAAGCAATGTAACGTCTGCTGTAACACTACACACTGAAACTTAGTTGCTCCGAAAGATCCTAAAGAATATGTAATTCAAGTAATATCTACTACATTAAAAAAAAGTTATCACCCTCGAATTTGAAAATAACTTTGCTTAACAATTTTGCATGTATTTTTTTCTTTGTTTCAGGAAAGGGTACAGAAGTTTAAGTAAATCACACATACATTTGCCCTTTTCTAAGGTCAAAACAAAATGTCATTCTTTCCCAAACCAATTCCTGCCCCAGTATCTGCAAAAGATGATCTCCAGAGGAACACAAGGGAAGCCTTTCACTCAGTTTAGATATCAACAAAACCGGTTAGTCAATTTAGAAGAAGCTTATACTGTAAGTGGAAGTCTTTTGTAGAGGATAAATAAATAACAGCATCCTTTTGTGTCTGAATAGGAAATTAAGTATCTTAAGGTACTATCTGACCTTAATTGTTGTGTAGGTCAGTAACAGATAGGTGAGCTCTTTAGACATCTCTAAGACTATAGATCAGAACTTCAGTGTGGAAGCAAAGAGGAAATCATTGTAGCAGGCACAACCAGTTGAAAAATTGGTGTAACTTCTGCTCCTTATAAATCCAAACCTAGTAACATTCAGACATCTCCTTTGTGGATTTACCTCTTAAGTGTCTTAAAATGCATTCTGTGCAGAATTGCCTAATGTGATTCAGTCCAGATGTCAGAGGTGCAGGGAACTGAGAGCGCTCTGTAATGATAGAAGCGGCATACAAGAGATGCCAACAGGTGTGGAAACAATTAATGCTACTTGTGATTTGAGAAAGAACTTATATCTAAGAACATGTTGCAGCTCAAACAATCATTCATGGGGGCAGAAAGCTGTGCCTATGAAATGTAGAATATTCTTCTGCAAACTAATGGCGTTGCTATAATCTTGTTTGGCCTGTATTTCATCCTTGTTGTGCCTCATTCAGTCATGCTTTGCAAAGACATTTTCAGCTAGCTAATTACAGGCAGTCTCTGCTTTCTGAACAGAGCAAAGGGTCTGTATTTTATCTGGCTTGCAGCATGACTGCTGAACTTTGGTCTGTTGCAGACTGTTTGCAGGCAGAGATGATCTAGAAGTTGCTATACAGTGAACTGGCTCTTTGGAGATGCTTGATTGATAAAAGAGCCATGCTGCTGACTCAGTGTAGAAGTTGAACTGTTTCAGAAGCATAATGGATAGAATGTCCCTAAGGCGTAGGCATAAAGGTCAGAAAAATAAGGCTGTCCTGTCAAACCTGAGGTATAGTCAAGTTCAGACTGAGATTTATGATTTTTATTATTTAACTTAGCAATGAAAGCAACAGGGGAAAAGGGAGGACATGTACACTATATCCAAAGAGAGCATTAGAAACAAGGGAAAGTGATCTTGCTGGCTAGGCAGCATTTGGGAAATGGATCCTTGTCCTTTATGCAGAAGCATTTGTGTCGTCACTGTCTGTGTTTGTACCTGCAAGTGCCATAGCTGTTTATAGAGTTACATCTGCATGTGCTGTGAAGAAAATTTTTGTAGTCACTATATTTATGTATGTAAATGGTTGTAAGAGCAGCATGGACAGTTTGAGATGAGAACAAAAGTGAACATGTTCATAAAAGAGTAAAGCTATAGAATTCTCTCTAATGCTAGTCAATAAATATACTAACCCGTCAGCTTCCGAGGGTTCTTCTGTAGGAACAGGAAATGTAGGGCACTTGAATTTTTTCCTTACGTTTATTTGCCATTAATTCTAATCTCCTTCTGAAGGCCTTGCTCTTACAGTGCTTCAGTGTTGCTAAGTAACTTGATAATTAGTTTAAAGTACTAGTCCAGCCAACTGAGCTCACATCTATGCCTTGGAGAACTACCTTTTACATTCCTCTGAATAATATTTCTGTTTGTTTAGTTTTTTTCACTTTGATAGCTCCGATTTCTCCAGCCTTAGCCATTTCTTACTTGGCTTGCACTTGATGAAACAGAACAACATTCTTCTAGTAGCTGTGCTAGGTCACCAGCATAGACCAGTATCGTTGCAGCCTTATCACCTAAAGACATGGCAGGAAAGAAAAACAGGACTGCAAGCCAGCTACAGAGAACATAGAGAAGCTAGCAGACCTGCTGGGATCAAAAAGGATTAGGAAATCTGAGTAACAGGGACTTTTTAATCAGAGAAGGAAGAATATCCCATGGAGAGAAGGTCCTTTACTAAGAGGTGCCATGTAAATAGTGAAGGGTAGGTAGTTCCCACCACATTACATAGCCAAAAGCTGTGCTTGGGTAGGGAAAGTGTAGAAGTACCTAAAGGATCTATGCACTGCAGCTTGTGGAGTGCTTCTTTGCAGGAACTTTTGGAAGTAGTGTATTATCCTGGTCTCTTCACTGTGTTGAAACCCAGGCTTGATATATTTCCAACTGTAGAGAAGGTTCTGCTTTGGTCATGCAAATAGGGACCCCAGTGCCAGGAGAGTGAATCTAATGCATCATTCATTGTGATATAAATTTATAAGTTTAATATCTGGACTTCTGTAAGAATTGCCTTGTATCTTAACACATACTAAGATGAATGTGGGCTCACAGTATCCAAAATAACCTATTTACACACTCATAGTGCCTAAAATAACCTCTTTAAATGTGTATAAGACTTTAGTTACTTTCCAGTGTACTAGTAAAGCAGAATTATTTCCATTACTAATGGTTGAGCAATGGCATAAACGAGTTGTGGTAAGACAGAATATCCCAGGGTGACAGTGATAGCAAGGGATAATGAAAATATACTCCTACTAGGTGTGTTTAGTACAATATTGTTGTTCAGGGTACTAGACATCATGTTTGTTATGTGGGAACCATCTGTGCCTGACAAACAAAGGAAAGACTGAGCTCTCCTATACAATGCCTCTCAGACTTACCTGCTGGCAAGAAGAAGGTAAAATTGGTGGAATATATCTGCCTTTTGCTGCCTAGTAAGGGTCCTTCCCTAATATAGATTCACAGCATGGCTACACTTTGACTTTTAAACACATATTCTTGCTGTTTTGTATTTAGGCTGCTTCTCAGCTCTGTTAACTTGTGGTGTCCAGCAGGTATTTTTGCTTGTTCAGTGGATGTTGTCAAGCTGTCTAAGTGTTAACTATAATCTACATCTAATTGTTGATTTTTCTTACTTAGCATCGTTTGAAAAAATATTTCCATTCCCTCTCCTCTCTCTTTTCCTCTTCACTGTGGGTTTTAAGCAAGCACAGGTGAAGATTAAAGCTGTCGCTTACATCAAAAAAATGCATATGGCCCTTGTTGGCACTGTAGAAAAATAGTCATTAAAATGTTTGTAAGTGTATAATACAAAACATGGGAAAAGATATGCTGTTTGGGCAGCTGAAGCATTTGCAACACCTTTGTAATAGCTTCAAAATCTCATTACTCTGAATGAGAAACTGTATGAAGTCCAAGCATTTAAATTAGCATATGCTGTAAGCCGTGTTGGCCACGTAGCTGAACCTGATTAAAGCCCAACATCTCTTTCTTCTGAGTTCTAAATCCAAAATCTGTTAGAAAAACAGCATGGGCTACCACACATCACGTGAGTCTTCAGGCAGCATTGACCTTAGAAATTCTGGGACCTCAGGCAAATCTCTTCCATACTTTCTCCTTCTCTCACTCTCAGAGGCACTATATATCCTTTTCTGTTACATTTTAGAGCGGTCTTCTTTCTAGTTAGAGCTACATGCTTCCTTTATGCTATGAAGAGGAAATCCCTTGCGACTACAAAAAAATGCTCTCCTGTTATATGGTGACAGGTCTCCATTCAGTGTTCCTGCAACACATTGCCATAGTGACAGGTGTTGCTAGGAAGTTTTTCCAGTGGTTCTTAAGATGCTGACCTGAATGTTTAAACCTTAAAGGGGCCACTGGAGCGTGCATTTTCAATGATAAGTAAAAGAAATTAAATAGTTCCTTGATACCGACAGATTGTTCTATAAAGCTTAGCAGTGAAAGCAGTTTTGTAGCAAGACCCCAGCAGTTCTCCAAGGTGGTGGTCTAGCTTTCTGGTCAGGTAGCCTGGAAACTCATTTAGCTCAGGGACATGATTCAGATACGCAGAATTTAGTTGTCAAATTACAAATCTTTGCTGTGGCACCAAAGAAGATTTTGTATTACCTGTCCATGAGAGGAAGCTGGAGAGCTTTGTTCCCCCTGTAGAGAGGTTAACCAAAAAGCTCATTACTGTGTTTATGTGTGTGTCACAGCCTGAGGCCCATATTCAAGATGAGTTTGGCTAAGGCCTAATTCAGGGCTAAGCTGAGAAAACACTAAGATAACAGAAGGAGAATGAATCAAGAGTACTAAATAGGAGCCCCACATTTCTTGTCCACCTTACTCCAGACCAGCAAAAGAATCTGCTATGTGGGTTACTGCTACTGTCCTAGTTTTTAAGTTTACCGCCACTGATTTACTCTCTAGAGTTATTTTAGACACAGAAGAAATTTTAAAACCAGAAGATGTAAAACATTCCTTTAGCTATGTTACTTAGAAAATCAAAACTGAAAGAAGTTTTTGTATCTCACTTGTTTTGTTTTGGATATAACTTAACTCCTCAGGAACTATGTACTTAAAAAAAAATCCAGTGCATGGGTTGCAAACCCTGTGGGGATTGTCGTCTTCAACACACCATTATTCCATCTGGAATAAAAAGTATCTTTGAAACAGTCTGCTGGATTTTGTGATATTAAGTCTTATAAACCCATAATCTGAGATTCCGTTTTCTCATTAAAAATATTACATAATAAAATGTTTGCAAATCTTATTTGAAGGATGATTCTGATTGTTTGCACTTTATTGCAGCAACATAAATGCTCTGGAAACATTTATAAGAAAAGTTCCTGAGCTTGCAGGCATGTAGAGAGCAATACTGCCTGGAATAATAAGTATAGAGACTTGCTTCTGTTGTACGCTAATGAAAAGTAACAAACAGATATGCTATTGCACTGCAGAGCTCAAAGCTATTATGTCAGACAGGTCCTGCTAGAAAATGTGTAGTTTTAAAAGAAACAGTGAACTGGATCATTTTTCCATTGCGCTCTTTTCTTTATGTGAAGTTCTGAACAGAGACGACTATAGAGCAGGCCTGTGTGACAGATTCCACACAAAGATGTCTTTGCCTAGATGTCACTGTATATCGTCTTTTTCCAGTTCCCTTTTCAGTCAACTCATTCACAATTGCAGCAGCACAGCTCCGCATCATGAAGTGCCAAGGTTAGGACCGGGGGAGAGATTTGAGAAGAAGGAACAGGTACAGTCAGGTTGTCCAAGTTTAATTATGCTAAACTGACAGCATGGGAGACCCTTAAAAGTGCAGTTCTTAAAGTCTTACTCAAACAGCCTTTAGAGTCAGTCCCCTGAGAGCTGGGGTTATTCTGCCAGAATTACGAGAAGAGGTTAGAAGGGGTAAGCAATACTGACTTAGACAACAGTTGGTATTTCAATGAAACAAAGGAGTTCAAACCTGAGTTCACTCATCCTTAGGGCTGCAGGTATTCTTGTAGGTTTAAAATACTAGTATCGAAGAGAGGAAGCTGGTAAGGGCTCCTAGCTTAGCATGTATTTATTTATTATAAAAACTGGATTTCAAAATTAGACATAAGTCTTTTTAAGAATGAAGTTTCTAAGTGAAAAAGTAGCTGAGATCACGTGTGTTCCTGGTCCTGGTATTTGTACTCCTGGTTCTTTTACCGTCATTTTTATGAATTGTTCTCTGGTTTGAAGTGTAGTCCTGAGAGGTCCATAAACTCAAGTTTGAGCTAACCGAGCAGTCGAACTGACTGCCATGGGGCATGCATAGCTCACCTCAGGTCAGCACCAGCACCGTTTAGAAGACAGTTAACTCAGCTCCTAGGAAATTGCTAAACTTGGAACCGTAGATACACGATGTTTGTATATGGCTCTAGGTATTGGCTAAATTTCCTTTCCTGCTGTCCCCACAATGTTTCTGTTCTAGCATGTAATCAGTCGTGGTGACACTCTCCTCTGTTCATACTGGTGACGTGACTTTGAACTCTTAACTACCACAAGGCTGACTTTTAGGAAGAACTGTTCTTACATGTGACAGAATTGTGTCCATATTTATAGCTAGTAAATCCTGTACCGTTACGATAAAGTTTTCCATTCAGGTGAGGAACTGTTTACTTGGAAAGTACAGACAATGATGTAAGGTCCAGACCCCTTTTACGAACTAATGGTCTACTGCGTGTCTTTACTTAGCCCTACTTGTCCAGGCTATAGGAAACCTAACACATACTTCAGGAAAATGGAGTGCTTCAGGTTAAGAAACTGTAAATGGTATTACAGTTTTCTCCTCCAAGCAGACTAAAAGTAATAAAAAGCAGCTCCTGTCAAACCTGACTCATGCAAAATCAACAACTTGTGCAAGGGGCATCTATTCTGCTCTAGTGTGTTGTAAGAGGCTTCTCATCTACTTTAACTGTCCGATACTGCACCCCAGAGGTAGGAGAGCATTGCCAACTTTCTAACATGAAGGAAACCAAAGCGTAATGCTTCAGTGCCCTTTTGGCCTTCAGTGCTCATTTTAAGCACCATCTAGGACAATTCAGACCGTTCATAACCACTCCATGTCTTGCCATTGAATGTCTTGGGTTTGCATTTGAGAATTACTGTAAGTAGTACGCTTTTCCAGGACAAAGGATTTGGTTGCTGCCAGTACACTGAAACCATCACTAGCTGGTGCCAGATGATTAAAAGTGAGAAACTAGTTGGATGTGTCAGCAGTTTCTCATTGCAGCGTGCCCTGAAGATGCATCTTGGCTCCATTTTGGCACTGGCCTGAGTACTCAAACTTCAAATGGTGGTGAGATTCCAGCTAGACCACATGTTTCTAGATCGCTTCCCCTTTTCTCCTCTCCTCATCATATACTCTTTCATGGCCATTGAATTCTGCTTAATTGAACTGAAATCCAAAAGTAGCCTGGAGCCCAGAATCTAGGTCAGATTCGCCTTTGAGTTGCAGCAAATTTTGTCTGCTGTGCTGGGCTTAGCTGTTCAGTGACAGATGTGCGCTCCAGACATGGCACTGCAGACCACTTGCAAGCCTTGGCCGAACATGGTATTAGCGTGTGTAAGCTTTGTGCAAATCTGCTGAAGCCTAGGCAGGTTCTGAGTGTCAGAAGACCCCTCTAGAAAATGAATGCACTTGTGCTGCCCCACAAATGACTGGAATATACTGTGTGCACCTATTACAACCAATGGCTAAGCAAACCGCCTGACGGATGTGGATTCAGCGTACGAAAAAGACGGTTTCAGATCGCAGAGTGCAGCACACTAAACATAACACAGTAGCATGCAAAACACCCACCTCTGAGTGTAACTCTCTGGTGTGAGTACAGTTAACTTTTCTCAGTAACAGAAAAATAAAAGTGTCGTGAAAACAGTGATTTTAACAAAATAAGTAGTTAACATTGTCTGGGGAGCAGATTGGGTAGTTGCAGGTGTGGATTTCTGTTCCTAAATCTTTGATTCATGGTGTGGCCTTAGCTATATCAGGTCCTACCTCTTCATTTTCTCAGATGTTTTCCCACCTTTTGGAAAATGCCTTCCTTAGGTGGAAGATAACATCTAAAAGCAAAGCATCAGCACTGCTGCAATTCTGTTGCCTTCTGAGCTGTTTCTCTTTTGATTCTCTCTGGTGAGCATAATTTCACTGCACAAAGCTTGCAGTCATTTTCATTATCTGTCTGTCTTTCTTTTGATTGACAAGCCATTTTCTAGAAAGTCTTGCCTGTCTGTACAAAATAAGGACTTACTGGATCTGATGTTTATAAAATGTAGCTGATTTTACCAGGCTTTGGAAACCCTGCAAATCTGTGAATGGATTGTGCCTTCCATCTGCACCGATAAGGTACTATTCCTGTATCTCATATTGTTAATTTTATACTGCATACCTGCAAGTTATGGCAAGTGATCCCAGCCAGGTCTTTGGGTCTTCCTAATTATATTACTCTAAGTGTTACCATACTGAAAACAGGGAGAGTGTAGTTTCTGTAATAGTTTTCATATGTAGGAAAGTAGTCAGTTCCTTTTGGAACTAAACAGTCCCAAACTTTGAAGAACTCTAAAGTGGGGATTTTGCTCGTAAGTTTGCTGTGGTTTCAGTGCAAGAAGTCTGGAACTTCCTACTGTTGTGAGTCTTGAGGTATATTCTTCCTTTCCTCATTTGACCTGAACGATCTTTAATGGATATCAAGACTGTCTAGATACTGGTTCTACATAAAATCCAATTTTCTGGATTGTGGTAATTTTGTCTTTTGTAGAAGCATCCTTTTACAAGCATGCCTCCAAGTGGCATTTTGTTGTAACTTAAGTCTGAGTTTTATTTAAAACTTGAAGCAGAAAGCCAAGTACTCTGCAGGTAAATGACATGAAGAGTCCAATCTCAGTTTTGTAAGAATAAACATAATCTCTAAAATTGTCTACTCTTTTTCAGCTATCAGTTTCCTTGTAGTTCTTTCCCATCCTATTTTGATCAGTAGTTTAATCAGTTACATACCAGCTTCCTTAGGTTTAACTGAATAGTCAGCTCTACAATAAGTACAATTCCAGTTTTTTTCTGCAAGGCGGTCTTTGCATATGTACAATTGGAAGAGATTGCATATATAAATTTCTTGCCAGCAGTAGCAAAGGCATCATGTGCTGTTATACCTGACTGTTGCACATCAACAGATGGTCAAAAGTAACTGAAGTTTGCCCTTAGTTACAGGTAGTTAAACACCTTTCTCTGTCTGAAAAGGTACTGAAAGATCATAGTTCTTTCTTCCAGAACCCAGCATCCCACACCACCTCAGAGTACCAATTCAGTGAGTCAGAACAACAGGAATTGTTAGTGATGCTCTGTTCTCTTTTTGTCATTTTCTCCAGAATGCCTTCTTTTACATATTCTGATTGCTCCTTGGTATTTTTTGTTTTCTATATTGATGTGCAATACAGTTTCATGTTTTCTGTGAAAACTGGAATGAATAAAATGTTGAATTAATGAGATAATGTATTTTGAGTTTTGTAAAAGGGTTGCAAGAGAGTTTTTCATTTAGACCTTACAGTTTCTCAATTTAACTTGTAAAATCAGCCTTATTACATTGCCCTCTGGTGGTATGAACTGGTAGTTTAAAATGCTTGTCACACGGTGATGGAAACACTGCCTTGAGGAATTAAATAGAGAAAATTCACTTTATGCTGCAATGATATTACAGTTCAATATCAATGTGAAATTAAACAGCATTTCCTGCTCTGGTTGAATACATCATCATTCAACTATATAGAAATGAGTTTGCTTAGAACAATCGCAAAAGTAAGTTTGAAGTAAGCTATAGTCATTTTACTGTCCTAGAAACTTCCAGTATGATCATTTGTCCTAAAAGTTTTCCAATATGATGCATTACAAGAGAGAATTGAATTTTAAAGACCAAGATACTACTATTACTGCTACTACTACTTGATGATGATGATGATGATGATTTCTGATAAGCACAAACAACATGCTTGCAATAAAACATGACTAGATATAATGAGAAGCATTTTGTGCTGTTTGTATGAAGGCCTAGAAACTGTGGTAATCTGTCTGTTGCAGACAGAATTCCATTCTCATGCAGAACTCATAGATTACGACTAGAAAGTTGGTGTTTTATTTTACCCAGAACCCTTTTTGCCCATGTATACCTTCCTAGAATGCCTAAACAGAAATAAATAATGAACAACCAGCAATAATGTGCCATGTTCCTCAGCAAAGTGAAGTTTCTTACTATGTCACAAAGTTTCCCAGATACACTAGATTCTGCACAGATGTCTGGGGTGATGCATCCCTGCCTTAAGCAGATTACCTGCATTACTTTCTGTGAGATAACAAAGTGGAATTTTCTGCTAATTATTCAATCTATAAAATTTTATCTTGTAGGTGTGTTCAAATTAATTGGCATGAGTTTACTGTCAGTGTTACTGGATCTGTATCTGCATCAGTACGCTGCTTTCGGTTTTGCCTACTTTATAAGAAAAAGAAAAAAAAATTGTGGCCCACAACGTGTAGCTGAAATAAAAACTCTGCTTCTTGACCGTCCCCCCTCATAAGAAGAGATTTCATGGCGTATAGACAAAGCATCCAGTGTAGGCCACGCTTTCTCATCATGTGTTAGGGTAACTAAGAGCCTCCCTCTGCAGACCATGACTATGTGTGACTGGGGTGATCTTGGTTTTTAATGGGTACAGATGCTTGGCAGTAATAGGTCATATTTCGGCACACGTTGTTTCTTTCTTGCTCATGCTATGAAAAGAGAAAGTTGTCATCAGCTGCTGTGCAGAGGTTGTCTGAGGAGAGGCAGGTGAGCCTGTCAGGCTCCTGCTTGGGGTGTAGGATGTAACTCAGTGGCTCCCACCTCTTCTCCCCCTGCTGCGTTACCCGCCTCTCGTACACTGCAGCACTGCTCTTCCCTCCCCTCCTGCTTCTGGACTGGTTGTGAACCTGGGACGCCAGCACTGTGTTCCATAAGATTGCCACGTGTTCTTGCTACAAGCAATGTGTGAGCAATGGAGAAGTGCAACTTGATCACTGATATACCAACTAGGTAAAAGTGGACTTTAGAAGACAAGTCAGACAGGAATAACTAAAATTAGCCTTAGGGTTGTTCTTGGTATGGAGTCTTAGATCACAGGAAACTGAAAGTTTGCATGTATGCCAAATTTTTTTTTCCAAATGTATTACACTAAAACGTCAAGCAATACATTGCCAGTCTTTCTTATTACTCTTGGCATTTCTTCAGCATTTTAAGATAATAATTTCCTCCAGGCAGTAGTTTAGTCTTTGTCTCTGGAAAGAAGCACTACAAATGGTGGGGTTTAAATATATCTGAGCATGGAACAGTTTCAAAACATCTTCCTTCTAAAATCATCCCCCAAAAGTCCACCTGAGAATGAAAGCAAAACAATCAGGGCAGCCAAACAAAGCTGACATTGGATCTTAGCTCTGATCAAAAATATGCCACCATGTTTTGTATATACTTCAGATATTGTATAAAGAATCTGGCAAGCTAGTTCGTTTTTCCTAAATATGGAATGAAAACTAATGTGTCATCTAGCAGAAATCTCATTGTATTATTTATAATTTCTCTTAAAAACAGTAAAGTGTGCTGTGACACAAAGCATTGTTTTTGAAGCTTTTTTAGAGTTTTTTCTCTTTCACTGGCATTTATGAAAAGATATTTCCATTTTGACTTTTGAATTAGAGAAAACAGGGTGAAGCTCACACGGTGCTTGTGCCTGCAGTCAGATTGGAAGGTTGGAGAGGAATGGACTTAAGTGATGTTTGGGGGTCTTGCCCTCCTCTTGGGTCTCTCACCAATTCAGTCACCACAAATCTTTGCAGTGAGGATACTGTCAATGGAGCCTCATGGTGGGAGGGGGAATAAAATACTTGCATGCACTGATGGAGGGCATGAGCACCAGTGCAAGGCTTCTGGCCTGCTCATGGCACCCCTTTGCACTGTAACATGCAAATTCAGCAGAAGTCATTGTGCTTTCTGGAGTACTCCCAGAGATGTCTGTAAAGGTTGAAGTTCTGAGGATAGTGGAGATAGCTATAAATTTGCTATACATTTTTGGGAGAAAGGCAAAGGCAAGTCTGTTTATATTCCTTTTAACTGCTTCAGTCTTGCAAAGTAATTTCTTTCTACCTGTTTCTGTCACACTCAAAGATGTAGTTCCAGAGTATATCTGAGGTAGGCAGAGGAACCCTGCAACATTGCTGGGTTGCGTCAGATGAAACTGGAGAAAAAGTTATCCTAGTACTTGCCGTAAAGCTAAGCTTTTTGAAAGACTGTCTTAAGATTCTTGGATTCACCATGGACCAAGTGAAGATCTGTCTTTGACCCTCCAGCACCTTACAAGCGGGAAGCACTTAAACTCTCACTGCAAAGAGCCCAACAACTGAGTTACATCATTACACAAAAAGCTCAAGTAAGGATGACTTATTTGAGGTAATATGTGCATCAAGTAGACCAAAATAAACAATTATCTCAGTGGCAGCCACTTCTTTTTCTTAACACTTGTTCTCTGCTACCTCTGTCCCCGGTTTCGTCTCCTGAACATTAGGACCAAGGCTTACAGCCAGCAGATTTCCATTGTACCACAACTGGTTGTGTTTTTCTCACTTGCCCTCTTGTCTCTCTGCTCTCCTCCCCCAGCTCTTCCGTACTTTCAAGGAGCTTTGCTTGGCCTGCTAAATGCTTAAAGCTTCATTAACTGCAGAGCAGTGGAGCCTGACCCAGCTCTAGCCTAAGGGACAGTGGTCAGTAAAAACCAGCTAATGCCAGCTGACCTTCTGACCACTGTAGCATGAACATAGCGCCCAGTATCTTGTTTCAGCCCAAGTGTCCCGGGGTTTACTACAGCACGAGGTTAATCTTGCCTGTGTATAGATGGGCTGTAGTTAAAGTGGTCTGGGATAAGTGGCAGGACCCTTTGACTGGAAAGACCAATAAAACAAGTAGATCTGCATTACTGATTTTCCTGTATTTTTGGGTCTTTTGTATGGAGCTTGCATTGGATTTGGATAAGGAGAGCTTTGCCCACATTCAGTCCAGCTACCACATTTTGGCACCAATGCATTTATTTTCTTCAGCAGATGCACAAAGAACCACATGGGCTTTTCTACAAAAGACACCATTGATGCAGTGAGTCGCATGCACTGGGAGTGATGCTTGCTCATTTCTCCTCCTTACACTGTATGAACCATGCATGCTCAGTGCCCTGAGCTTCGTCTCAGAAGTAAAGAGGACCCCAACCTCAGTGGACAGTCTCCTTCACAATGCAAGCAGTCTTTACTTTGTGAAGCTAAAGTTCCCAAAGTTGAGTTAGAATGGAATGACACAACAGTAGAAGCAATGAGACATGATGCATATGAATCCTTTCATCTGATCTAAAGCACACATGCAGGCTTGACCTGATAGGGTAGAACAAATGGTTATAGGCAAGAACTTAACATTTTGATGGTACTGTAACTTGTACACACATCCTTTTCTCTGGGTATGTTGCGTAGCTGTTATTTATCCCTAGTGGAGAAGCTAAAACTCATAGTCATGAATCTAGGACACATTGTGTTGGACAACATTGTGCTCAAATGTTTCACAAGTGTCTGTCCCTGCCCATTGGAAACCAGCCTTTCTGTGGCATTCCTCCTTCTTCCACAAACTTGTCAAACTTTCCTGGGAAGGATATGAAGAGTTGGAAAGAAATTTAGAGAATGGGTAAGCTGTACGCCAAAGGGATTTTACATGCTTTTTTTAAGACTGTCAAACAACAGTACTTTTTGTTGTGTCAGTGGCTGTGAAATCAGTGATGTGGAGTAGAATAGAATAGAACAGAACAGAATAGAATGGAATAGAGTAGAACAGAACAGCATAGAATAGAACAGAACAGTGTAGAATCACTCAGTTGGAAGGGACCTACAGTGGTCGTCTAGTCCAATTGCCTGATCACTGCAGGGCTGACCAAAAGTTAAAGCATGTTATTAATGGTGCTGTCCAAATGCCTCTGAAGCACGGGCAGACTTGCGTTGACCAGCTCTTTAGGAAGCTTGCTCCAGTGTTTGATCACCCTATCTGTAAAGAAATGCTTCCTCATGTCCAGTCTAAACCTCCTCTGGTGTAGCTTTGAACCATTCCCAGTGTAATCCTTGATGCACTAAAAAGCTTTCATTTTGGAAGAAACAGTGCACAGTGACCCATACAGAGAAGCTGGAGTTACTCTGGAGTTTGCCAATTTCTGTAAAGTAAATTTCAACTTTGCCATTTCTAGCTGCTGCCAAACACCTTATTCTTTGCTGTGCTGAATCATGATTGCAAGAGGCAGCATCTTTTAGTCACTTCAAGGATCCACTACTCTGGTCTGTAATGTGATGAGAGAGCAGGTTGGTTTTTTTTTAAATGCTCTTCAGCTTTTCAGGTATGTCTTTGTAGTAGCAGAAGTTTAGCAGTCTTCTTTTATGCTAGTTCAGATTGTGTTATTTATGGACCTCATAAACTTTGCTTTTCCAATATATGAACTCCGTAACACCTGTACAAGCTCAGCCAGAAGTGAAAGTAAGTTAGGGTGAGTCGCATTGCTTTACAGGTGCTATGCGCCCAGAGCACTCTGTGGTTTCCTGCAGCTCACCTGGTGCGCAAAAACCATTTGCCTTTGCCCACAGGAATGATGTTACTGTAACATTGATCTAGATGCAAAGTATGAATTCTATTTTCTTGCACAAATTCTTGGCCAAGGATCTTTTTGGGAGGTCAGACGTTTAACTGAAAAGCTAGGCATACAGCTGGACAGCAATAACTACAGATTCATACTGAGTCCAGCATGGATTTTAGTTTTGTTGTTTATGTTTTCTAATAAAAAACCAGACCCCCAAGATGATCTTCTGTGTAGTTTGCATCCACAAGATTCTCTCTGATGTGAAGCAGCTTACAGGATCAATCCTGTGTATAGAGGTTGATGAGTAGGGACAGAATAATGCTTAAATAATTATTTGAACAAAAGAGCTGATCAAACATCTCTCAGGGCAGAATATATACTGTAATCCCAAGAAAATCAATAGAGGCTGGAAATGAGCTAAAGTCTGGATAAACTTGGGGATTTATGCTTGCAACATTCTAATCTCTTAATTAACAAGATGTTCTTAGCTGCACCACTTCACTTTTTGGTGATCTCAGCTGATGGTATGTCATCAGGTTCTATCTTTGTATGGATAGATCACAAACCAGCCCGTGTCCTCATACACCCTCCTTTCATCCACTCATTTCTCTCCTTGCCCTCATGAAACCAATTGTTCACATGCTGTCACCCAAACCTCTTTATCTTTGTTCCCAAGCCCTCCACCGAATTCCCATCCCTTAGCATTACGCCCTCCCTGCTGTTTAACGCTTCCGCCGAGCCACATAGATGGGGGCTGCTTTTACTCTGCTTCCAGAGAGAGTTTCTGGGCCTGAATGAGGGATGGCCCCACCCAGCTGATACCAAACCTAAAGAGGTAGTTTGGATATCACCGGCTGTTACACACCTTTTGTCCTACGGCCGTTCTTACCCGTTGCTACACCAGCTGCTCTGTTGGCTCCAAGTGGAAGTGAATGTGTCAGCCCACCAGTGCCTTGTATTTCCACTTGCCCTAAAAATCCTCTTTTGCTCTGCACCTTGGTGAATTTTAGAGGCACTGTCAGTTTTATCAGGTGCTGTGCACAATTTAGACTACAGGAGATCAATAGGATCTCCCAGCTAGAGATCTGTGGAATGCAAAACAGTTAAATGGTTAGGGTGGGGCTGATTCCCATGAATGCATTGTTTATAGTTTCTCAGCATTTAATTCTAAGGCCAGTAATAGGCTTCCTGTCCCTCTGGGGTGAGAGGAAGTGCTGCTGGAACCATGGACCTCCCTGGGGTACAGGGAAGTGTGGCAAAGTTAAGTGTCTGCTCCCCTTGCTCCTAACACCTCCATATATCCTGCTGGCCCTGGATGTGCCAGGGTAATGCTGGAGGCACATCCTGTGGTGATGAGGAGGGTTACACTGCGGTAACTCCTCGTCTCTGCCTCATGCTTTGGTTTTGTTGCCCTGTTTGCATTTTGCTTCACATGTGCTCAGAGTTCACAAAGGAAGGGAACAGAAAGGCTGGAATGAATCTGTAGTGTTCTGAAAGCACTTCAAAGATGCCAATGTGACTGCTATTGCTGCTGTAAAAATGCATCTTCCACCTCTGTCACGCATGACGTGCTCAGATTCTGCCTGTTCCGAGGGCGCTCCTACCAGCCATGCAGAGCGCTGCTGCCCTGCTGGCCGTCCCTTTTCACATCTGACTCATGAATTTTTATGCTGGCTGAATAATTACTCTCTGAAATTAAAATGGTTCCAACCATGGCTGAGATTTCTTACTCCAAATTAACACGAAATGTTGCGTGCGTGAACCCGGTATAGACTGGAAAGGGAGGGGTGGGGTTGCTTTGTGGCATCCAGTTCCCACATCAGATGATATGAAATGAATAAACAAGTTGGCACCAGGAACTGGATTTTCACAGGCTGGCTAGAGGTGCAGTGGAAGATCTTCACTATGGGAGAGCCGTGACTGCAAACGTGACTTGAGCACAACTTATGAAGACAGTGAGATATTTACTTGAGCGAGCTTGGAAGGCTCAGACTGAAGCAGATTTGCTGTTTCTAGCAGAAACAGATTCCCCAGGACAATGTAGACATTTCAAGACATCTGCTTGCAGGTTCAGACAGGGGATATTCTCAGCCTAGAGAACTCTTCTCCAATTGATCTCTGCTATTATAAATGCCACTTAACTTCAAGCAGGTGAACAGAAGAGCTGTGAAATGAGCAAACAACCTGTTCAAATAGCTAGTTACTTAATGCTCAAGAGGACAATAAATATTGCATTGAAAATCCTGAGATCCATGCAGAAAACTTGGCTCACTGAGCTTAACAAAAGATGTTGTTTGGACTCGGTGATCTTTAAAGACCCCTTCCGACACAAACCATTCTATGATTCTGTGGTCCATCTGGCACAGGATCTGTGTCTGGTCATGTTCCTTCCCAGTTTGCTGATATGCTTAGGTAAATTCCTGACAGTGAGCAGCTGACTAGTTCCTATGGCCTTTGGAGGCTGACAGGTGGATCCTGCAGGAACGCCTACAATCCTGCGTAGGCTGGAGCACAGTATCCTGTTGCCCATTCAGCACTTTGCAGGAGATGCTCTGTTGCTGAATCAAGGTGATTTATTCCCCTTATAAAGTTACTCAGATGCGAACTGAGAAGGCCCTTGATCATGTGAGGGGAATTCAATATAGTCCACTATTGGCACTGACATTCTGACAGAAAATAAACGAACATAATTTCCTGCCTTGTTCTTTCCCATGCTGGAAATTGCATTCCCTTTCTCACTTTCCCAGGCCCCCTCCCTTTCCTTCCCCTCCCTCTGCCTGATACTAAACCTGGTTTTAATGAAGATGCTGCTGCCAATAAAACAGTGGCTATATTTGTTTAATGAGCCTGTTCCAATGTGTCATGTAATTGCTCCTTTATTTCATTTGTCAGCCTCTGGATAACAAAGTTATTGGTATTTGCCTAATTTTTCATGCTTGAATTAAAATACATCAGTAAATACAATGTCAGCTGCAGAGAGGAACTACTAGCAAACGACGGGGATTTAGGGCCTTTTTTTTTTTTTTTTTTCTGTCTCCTTAAACAGTAATTACTGAAGTAAATGAAACTTCTGGGAACTATTATTTCCAATCAATTTTTAACTGCTTGCTTCCTGGAAGGGAAGACAAGGAGCTTACTGAGTGAAGCATAAACAAGAATAAATATGGAGAGACTTAGTGAAAGACTCACAGGGAAGGCAGATAGTGCGGTGTTTCTGCTAAATGTTATGCCCTTCATATATCATATAACAAAAGAAAAATGAAGTAAATGAAGTGACTGTTACCGATGTAATGTTTTTATCCTTCCCTGAGGAGATATATGCAAAGGGCATTTCAGGTCCATTTTCTTATTTTCCTTTCCAAAGAGTGGGGCTTTTATAGCATGATCACTGGGAAATCAGAGCAGGAGGCTGCGAGGGGAAAATATTCTTCAATCCACATGGTTGGTGCTGTAAGGGAGAGACTAGACCTGGCTCCCATGATACCACCTCCTGCCCCACAGGGCACCTTTCTGACCTGCAACAGGGAAGGGAAGGGGAGGGGAGGGGAGGGAAGTGGGGGAGAACAGAGAGGAGAGAAGGGAGGGAAGAGAGAGGAAAAAGTAAAGTCTGATTAAATTCCACATTGAGCTTTCATTAGACCTGAAATGAGTGGTTGTGAAAGCAGGTAAGGGCAGAGTGTGACCCATAGTGATATCAGACCCAGCAGTCGTACTCAGAAAATGAGTGCGTAAAAGCAGCTGAATGCTCTGTTGACTTTTTCCAAGAAGTTACTTTCAAGGAGGACTGATTCTGAAATCATCTCAAGTAACAAAAACAGAGTTTCTGTAGCCTTCTCAAGCTGCAGAAGACAGCAGCTTTCCTTCTGTGTTGCCATGCAAGCCCAGGCTTCTATAACCCCTTGAGACATCCTGTCGTTGATTACCATAGAGCATCAGAGAGCGGGAAACTTGGGAAGCTGCCTGGGACTGGAACACACCTTCTGTTTTATAAAATGTATAAAACAAAAAAATAGATTTTTTAAATAAAATTTATTTTTGTAAAAAATCTGTGATTGCTGCAGGACAACATCCTTTCTAGCTCATTTCATTTAAAGGCAGGGCAGCAGAAGTGAGGTGAGACCATGCCACTGAATGTCCTACTGACAAGATAAGCTTAGTGAGCAGCAGAGACACAGAAGAGACCAGGGGAGGGGACTGCAGCATTCTCTGAGGCAGATAAACAGAAGGGTTCATGTCAGGATGTAATTAATAAGGTACAGCTGCCACTTGGGGACTGTGCTACTGTGCTCTTGCATCAGATATTCAGGCACTTTCATCATGGTTGTTCTGACAAGACTGGAATTCAAGCCTGTAAAGTGATGCAACAGTGCTTAACAGCTGACAGCAAGGGATTAGTTACCTCTGTGATGGAAAGGGGTGAAAGAAAACCTAAACATACAGTTTAGATTCTGAATTAGAACACAAAGGAGGATCTCCAAAATAAATGAGTGCTGTAGAAAAGATGTGTGATAGGTGAAGTTATATCTGCTGTCAAAATGATAAATTGATCTTTAAAAAATGATAACATCTAGAAAGTGCTAGTACTTTACTAAGGCTTCTATATGGGGAAAAGCTCCATGGGAAAAGCCTTAGGAGTCCCTTGCAGCACAGGATGGGCGATCTTGGAGCATGGCAAGGCTCAGGTTTCCAATGTAAGTTGCTAAGAGTTTATATTCTAATGATATTGTATGTCTTTGTTCTCCTGAACATTTCTTTTGATTATTGCATAAGGAATCATGGGATCAAAATACCTACCTTCTTTTAAATGGAATTTGTTGAATTTGTGAGCAGACAATGTTACATGGCTGCTCATCTGTTTAAGAGAGAAAATCTCTGGATTTCGGTTCCTGCTTCAAGCTGTGCTTTTGTGTTTGTATTAATTGACTGTTTAATATAAATGTTTAAGTGTGCATTGGAGTAGAGGCCAGAGAACATCTGCGTTTCCAAATCACCAGACAACAGAATGATGATATTCCTAGCTCAGCATCTTGAATTCTTTTCCATGTGGTGGTAAAACTAAGCAAAAGGATGAGACCATACTGTCCCCATCTGTCCCCATCCTGAGAGCTTTTTACAGGGCTAGTTCTTACCTCCAGGGCAGGTGCACCCTCTGCAACTGCGTAATGAAAGGTACTTTCCTTCTGCTTTATCCAAGAATCAGTCAAGGGGAGAGCAGCACCCTTTCGCTAGCAAAATGAGCATGGTGGAGCAGCAGCTTTTTAGAAATATCTGTCTTCCAGAGAGGGCAGGGTACTTTGTGACCAGACAGACAGTCACTGCTGGATTACCCTGTGATGAGTTCTTGCAGGAAGACTGGGAGTGGAAAGTTACACATTGAATGAAATTTCATTTGAATATTCTTTGAATAGTTTTGAATACCGTAGAAACTGGTAGAAATTTTGTGCTGCTCATAGATTTAACAAGTCTATAGGTACTATTTAAAAATGTAGATTTGTATGTGTTAATAATTCTTCTGAAGTTAGTAATCAAAAACAGTGGGCATGAGCTCTGTAGAGTGATTGAAGTGACTTGCTGAAGTTTTTGAGTCTGTAGGATCAGAACTTCAGAAATGTAGGGGAGAGGAAAAAATAAAGTACTTCAAATGGGCAGCAGGTGCATCTATTTGACTGATACACAGTGAAACGTTTGCTTCGCCAGTTACCAGGCTGAGGCAGATCCTGTGTATATTTATTTGTACAGGCACATGTGTCCCTGTGTACATGTTGGACAACAAATACTCACTGTACTGGTTACCAAGTTTCATTTGTACTTGAAACAGGAATTACAGGATTGCAGGTAAATTACACTGTAAATTATAATGAATAGGTTAGAATTTATAATAGTTGAAATATCATTAAATAAACCGGAGAAAGTCCCAGGGAGAATGTGAAGAAATATAAAAGGTTTGTAAAACATGCTATTAAGAGTGGCTGAGAGAACGGGGTTTGTTTAAACTGCAGGAAAGAAGACTGCTAAACAGCCACAGTCTGTCCACGTAGCAAGACTATTATAAAAAGGTCATCAGTAGTATTCTGATCTGGGTGGGAAAAGAAAAAACACACATCACCTTTTGTTGCAGAGGTGGCTTGAAGTGAACCATGGGAGGTACTTCTGACTGGAGTGTAACACTGGTGTGGTTAATTGAAGATTTCCACAGCATGTTAGTTTTTGAGAACAGTTTGGACAAACATCAGTCAAAGATAGTGTTGGCTGTACATGATCTTGCCTCTGCACAGGTACTTAAACTGTACAGGTCTCTCTGAAGCCCCCATTGCTGTGATACCAGTCTAGCCTGAGCTTAGTAGAGTGTAAAGGCTTGTGTAAAAATCACAAGGAAGTGAGATGTGAGGACTAAATAAAACAAGATAAAATGCAATGTGGATGCACGAGACATAGATGAAGGCAACCTTGTTGTATCATTTTCTTTCTGTAACTACTTTTCTTGACAAAAGCACTTTACTAGATCTCATTCAACATAGCATTTGGTATGATGTCTTGAAGAAAGTTATTAACTGAAGTGAAGACTGGCTTGTAAAGAACTGCTCAGGAGTTTGAGACTGGTTAAATGAGAAAAAAAGAGTTACATTGAAGTGGGGCTTACTAGTGAAGTTCCCCAGTTCCCCACTTGAGACAAGTGTTAATAATTCTATTAATGACTTTGATATAAAAAGAAGTACTGGCTAAATGCAATGAAATTCATTTGTGCAAAGTGCAAAGTCATTGCACTTAGGGACTAATAACAAGAATTGTTGCTATAAACCGGGAGATAATTAGTTGAAAATCTTTATAGGATGACTGCATGTAGAGAGAATGAGATGGTAGTAAAGCAGTAAATGAGATCTTGGGATGTGTCAGTGAAATATTTGGTAGCTATTAAGAAGAATTAATGTTTTTGTGCGTCTCTAACTTCATCTGAAATAACATTAGCAATTGTGGTCACTTATATGCAAGAAGGGTAGGGGCTCAAGCCTAGAAGAGAACTACTAGCACAATCAGGGGAGCAGAGATGTGTGGGAGTAGACTTGAAAAAATTTACTTAGTCCAGCCAAAGAAGGCTGAGAGGGAATACTGTAATTCAACTTGGGGAGTGAGAAGCACTACTTACCTGCTAGAAAGTATCTGGAGTAAGAACAAATGGATATAAAATAGTTTTATAAAAGGGAATTCCTAACCATTGGATAGGTTAATAAACAGTTTCCCAATTGTAATGATGGAGGTAAAATGCCAAATCCTAATTGTTTTTTAAATGGAGCTTTGTAAATTCTTGACAGGAGATGTATGATTTGATGTCAATGGTAAGAGGGCATCTGCCTCACAAGCTCTTGCTTTTTTGCCTTCCTGTCCTCCAGTAATAAACATGCATGTCTTTTGCCATCACGTGCTGCTGTGGTAACTGGGGACATGAGAACTGCCATCCTGGATCACACCTCCAGTTCATTGCATTTGGTAATTTGATTTTGGCAACAACAGCAAGGCAAAGCTTCAGGGGAAGTGCAAAACTGCTAAAGAGGGCATGTGATCTAGCAAGCCCCTGAGGGATTTTCCTCCTACTCAGCACACAGAGACTGGTGTGTCTCCTGAGGCATGAGAATTTCTGTCCCTTTTAAAAGTTTGTATACAAATTCGTCTAATGTGAGTATGGATGTTCTTATAGTCTTCATAAACATGGAGTCTCTTCTTGATTCTGCTGAAATATTCACCTCAATATAATCTGAAGAAACTATCTGTAATGTGTGAATTTTCAGTTTCTTATTCATAGACCGCCACTTTGCTTCTTCATTAGAAAAGAGCATAAATGGCAGGCACATCTTCTTTCCGCTTAATGGAGATCTCGACCATTTAGTGTTTTCTTTAGTAGCATTCCAACTATTTCTAGTCCTTCTATGCTTTTCTCAGTTGGAAGATTTTCCATTTCTCCAGTGTAATTTCTCTTGCTTTTCTTGGAATGCCCTTTTGCTGTTGCACAGTTTTTGAAATGATGTGGCCAAAGATGAACAGTGAGGAGCTGCTATTCAGTCCACTGGAGAAAAAACACAACTCTTTTCTGCTTTTATTTGTACTTTCTGGGTATGGACTTTTTTGATACTGCATTTCATACCAGTAGCTCTTGTGTGTCTTTTTGAAAATTGTACTTGAAAGAGATATTAAATCCTTAAATCAGAGTAATGAAATTACAAGTAAGGTACGTAAAATCCAAGATGAATTTCCACCTATCACTTGTACTGAGTGACATGTCTAAAGGTAACATGGTTGTTCTGCACAATCTGTATTTTGACTGTTTTTAAAAAACCTAATGATTATGTAGCATAGTACAGTTATTTTACTGGTCATGTATCAGAGCTGCCTTCTTCCAGAGATGCTTGTGCAGATGGGAAAGACCCATGGCAAGTGGTTCTCTAGAATGCTGGGTGACATCTCTTATACTTCCATATAAATTTTTTGTTTCACTTGAAAGGTAAGCAGAATTCAGATCAAAATGCTGATTTAAATAGTTTTCAGGGGAAAATGCTAGGAAAGGCCACAGGCCCTCTGTCTGTAACGCTGAAGTTTCACATGATGTTCAGGCTAAGTGTGTGTTTTCAAAACGGGAATCTCGAGGAAAAAGCCATTCGGAGTTGCTGGAAACGTTTCCCTTTAGGACCAGTAGATGTCAGGCAGAGCGAAGAGTTCACCCTGCCTGATCCGAGGTGAATTTCATCCCGGTGTCGGGGATTACTGCAAAGCCTGTGAATCCACTCGAGGAAGGGAGGAGGAAACAAGGTCACAGCCCGTGGGCGGGCTTTCCCTGCAGGACTGTATGTCGCATCCGTCACCCAAACTTCCTCTGCACTTCTCTGTGTGGTGAGGTCTCCCCTTACTGGGGTTGAAATTAGATACTGTAGGGACAGTGCATCTTTGGCACAAAAACACCCTGATGAAAGGGCTTTAAACCTCACCGATTTAGTGCAGCTTTTAGATGCAAAATTTCTGGTGCGTGGGAGCTAAAAAATTCTGTGCTGCTTCTTCTCTGAACCAATTTCATGACATGAGGATAGATGGCCACTGCCCAGTCTCCAAGAGGGACATCAAGAAGCCTTTTTGCTTAACAGGCAGTGTACATAAATACAAAAAAAATGCCAGTCCTAGCTCCAGAGAGCAACAGGCAGGAGGGAGAACTGAGTAAAGAAGGAGGGAGATGAAAAGGGGCAAAAATTAAATGAACGGAACTCCTGTCCTTTATGGTTTATTATGAATGTATACTTCATTCTTGACAGCAGCTGAAGAAATGTTTAATCTTGGCAGAAGTAGCTGATCGGCCCAGTGAGTGATGACCCTGTGACTGGGTTATAACTGCTCACAGCCCTGACCTGTTAGGGGGAGGGAACCGTGAGTCTCATATTCTCTCACGCTTGGCACACTAGTTGGAACAGAGACATCACGTTATACCTGGAGCCCCCGGATTTTACAACTAAACGGTATTTGTGTCTATGATGAATTCTCCCAAATAAATGCTTTAGAGGTGTTCAAAATCAACGTGTAAGTCTGATTTACCATGTACAAACCTGCGTATTTTTCTTCAGAACTGCTTTTCAACACAATAAAAACTGGTAATGCTCAGTATGTTGCAGGACAGACAAAACTTCACAACTTTGTAGTATGCCATTTCTAAATATGTTGGATTTTCTAAGTGATACGCTTTTAATAAAATGTTTTGATAGATTTGCTAATCAACAATAAAAATCCATAAAACATTTGCACAAGAACATTTTTAGTAATTATTTGCATTAACAAATTCCTAATAGTTTAATTTATAAAAACAAAAATAATTTGTATTAATGAAATTTTAAATTAAAACCTGAGTTCTACAGTGATGACAGCACTTTCATTAACAGATGATGAATAACTGTACCAAGCTGCTGGCTTTCTTTATCTGTGTTGCTTTCCCCAGCTGAAGGAGTGGTATGAATCTGGAAAGAAGTCTGTTTTCTGGAGTTTTTGCTTTCACAGTCCAAATAATTTGCCAAGTTCTTCAAGAGAATATTGCATGAAGTCCCAGAAGCATCAGAATCACTAAAGATGTATTTCAGGAAAGTACATGTAGGTGAGCTGAAGTCTCTGTGCTTCAGACATTGAGCTTTCTCTGCATGAGTGGATTCGTTGGAAAATGGCAAAGCGCAGCTGTGCAGCTTTGTGCCGACACTTACAAGGTTGTTCTGAAGGTAAACTGGATTTGCTGAAATTGTTTAAGGAATAGAAAAAACAGGAGATGAGAAGATGTGACATAGTTCACCTGGTCTTTCTTACATCGCCCAAACTGCAAAATGATACTTACTGAGAGCTCTAAAAAGCAGGTCTTGCTGCTCCAGGTCTAGAAGACAGGTCTGTGCGGATGGAAGTCATGTCAGTTTTTTAAGAAGTTTAACAACTGAACTTTGTAACATGCTGCAAAGTAAGATAGCATATCATACACATGAGCACACACAGCATTACAAGTGTGAAAGCAGAAAATAATTCTTCCTTAAAGATATTAACCGTCAATTTGCAGGTGCAGGGTAACTATTTTATGCAGAACTTCAAGGCGTGAATCAGTGACAAGCCACAGAAGGAATTACTAGTGCCATAGGATACTTATTAGCAGATGACAGGACAGGCCATGTTGTGTTGCCCAAATGCCTGCTGTTGTGGGACAGGTAGAAAAAAGTAAAACCATTAGAAATGTCCTGCTAATTCACACCAATATTCTTATAAACGCAGCATATTCTTACTGCTCTGCAGTAGAGACACTATTTAGTGAAAGCATGTGAGCTGGCTGCTTCTGTGGGTGACTTGCTTAATTTCCAGAGTTGTTGTTGAAAGACTGCTGGAGGATTCGTTCTTCCTTACTCCTTTCGGTACCTGCTCTTAGGCCTGTTCATGAACGTATATAATCCCTTTTTGAATGTGTTCATCCTGTTGCTTCTGCTGTGATACAGTCTGCTTGCACGTCCTGTGGCAGCCAAGTTCCAAAGTTCACTATCCACTTTGTAAAGCTGTACTCTCTTTTAGCTAGTTTAAACTCTGCATTTTTAAATACTCTCCCAGTAGTGTCATCAAGTTCTCCCCGCATCTAGCAGTGTTGGATATGGTGGATAGCAATTCTACATTTACCTGATCTGTTGCCTTCTTGGTTTTGTTACTCTTCATCATACAGCCTCCGCAAGTAAGGAGTCCCAGCCTTTTTATATCACTTCATAAGGCAGCTGGTTTATTTCAGTGTTCATTTTTCTGTACCTCTCAGTTCTTGTACATCCTCCTTGAAAGGCACAGACTTGTACTGTCTACAGAACCTGAGGTGTGGCTCCACCCAGGCCTTCATATAGCAGCAAATTGTGTCCCATGTTCCTCTTGTTTTGCCTGTCTTTGCTGACGACACCCAGCATCTTGCTGCCTTTTTTGGCCAGTGCATTGATTCAATGATTTCAGGAAACTGTCAGTGACAACTCTAAGATCCTTTTCTTGGCTCATAACTGCCAGTTTTGAGTTCAGCGTCATGTAGACACGGTTTAGATTTTTTTCCATAGGTGCACTGCATTGTCTAAAGGGAAGCTTACCTGGCAACCTTTCACCCATTCAATTTTGTGAGCTCCTTCTGGAACTTGGCACCATTGGCAAGGAATTTAACTATTTGAAAGAGTGTAGTGTCATCTGCACACTTGAAGAGATTTCACTGCGAACATCCTTCTCCAGGGCATTGATAAAGTTGTTCAATAAAACTAGTCCCAGCACCAATTTCTGTGAGGACTCACTTTGAACACTTCTTCATCTGAGTAATATTAGTTAAGCTCTACCATTTGCTTGTTATCTTTTAAGAAGCTTTAAATCCATAAAGGACCTATCCTTCACTCCATGGCAAGTTAGTTTCTGTATTAACCTTTGGTGCAGGAAATTGTCAGTGGCTTTTTGAAAATCCATACACAGTGTATCCACTAGTTTCCTTACTGGTGCACTTACAGAGGTCCAGCAGGTCCATGAGGCAGGTTCTCCCTTTGCAGAAGCTATGGCAGCTCCTTAGCAGTACTCTGTGTTTGTCCATGTGCTGGGTGGGTTTATCTTACCGTGGCAGGAAGTCAAAACTGCTGCTGTTTGGTTCCCAGTATCTCCCCCAGCAGGCTTTTACCCTTCCAATCCTGTCTCTATTGTGTTCACAGCTGAGCTTCTATCTGCAGAGTGCTTTACCCACCAGACTGAAGTATACTGTGAAAAGTCGTGAATGGAAAGGAAAGAAAGAACAAGCAAAGCTGGACTCTGTTACTGCTTATGGCTCTGAAATAGAAGAGCTGCTTTAGGTTAGCAGTAAAGAAAGTCCTGCTCGTGATCCTGGAATTATTTTCACAATTTTAAAACTCTTCTCTATATTTTTAACAAGTGATGCGTTTTTTGATAGTGGTGGAGTTTCATGATGGTTTGGTAGTTGCTAAACTGTGTAAGTCCTCGTGCAGTTTGACAAAGACATTAATTGACAAGAATATTTGTCGATATTTGCTGGAGTAGCTTTTGAGGGATGTTATTCTAGTAGGATTCAGTATCACAGATGTAGGATTCAGTATTACGAATGTCAAATGTTCAAAATCATGAGTTGGTCCCCTTTAAGACTGACTTAAAAATAGTAATTTGGATCTCTTTTTCTTTACTTTCTGATCCTTTATGTCACACCATGTTTTTAGACAGAAGCGAGGACTGGAAATGTATTTGAAGACAGCATAAGCAAAATTCTCCTAATTCTGACTCTAGGATTTTGCAATATAGTACTTCGTAAGTACTGCAAGAGCTGGCAGCACTTCTGCTCTGCAAAGGAAGAGCTCAGGCCCTGGCCTGATGCCACACAGCGTGTGCTTCGTGCAAGCATGGAGCAGCTGCATAGCTGGTGGATGTGGCCTTGGAAGATCTCATCTGACTGGTCTGAATTCTGAAGCAGTTCAGAGCTTTTGAGGCAAATTGTTGGCCCATGGAGGGGGAAACCCAAGGAAGTGCAGCGCTCATGCTTTGTACTGAGGGGTCTGTAAGCTGTTGGCAGGTTAGAGCAGTTGAGTCAGGGAACTAGCCTGGTCTGGACTCCTCTAGAGTTCTAGGTTCTAGAGAAAGGAAACTGAAAAAGTTTTGTATGTTCTTCTCTTCATCAGGCATACCAAATGCTCTTTGGCCACAGCTGACAGCTTGGATGATACTTTTTCAGTTAGGTGTTACTCAGGGGTTCCTGTAGAAGGATTAACGTTTGGCCTGACCCTCAAGTCCCTTCAAAATGCATTGTGTCAAAGTACTGTCTATATGTGTCAATAGGGACAAGGCACACATTCCAAGGGTACATATCTAGCATTGTTGTAGCACCTTGGGGGACATCAGATCATCAGATTGCTAAGAGAAAGCCCCGTCAAAGAGAAACAACTGGGGCTGGAAGAGATTAACAACTGCGTGCAACTCCCCGGTTTAGCAATTCATGTCGATGCATTAGCCTATACAGCGCCGCTCCCCCAGTATCCAAAAGGGTGCTTCAGGAGCCGTGGCACACGTTTTCCGTGTCACACATTCTCATCTTGCCTGAGAAATGCTCAGATGAAGCACAGGCATATGAACACACACATGCAGGAGTCGATGAAGGAATGAAGGTGTTCACACCTGAACCTCTTTAAAGCCGCCTGGCAGACAGCAAGATGAATGACTGTATTCTTTATGTGAATAAATTGGATTATAATAATAGCATTCTGCAGCTGAAGCAAACTTTAAATGTTGTGCTCAACCTTTCATGAGAGGATTTAACTTAATTTTCTTAATTAAAGGGAAAACGTTACTTCTTAACAACATGTGCCACACGATGGCAGCATAATCCAATGAGACAAAAATTTTGGCTGTCATCGCTGGGAAACATCGCAGTTTTTAGGAGACAAATGCTGTGTTACAAAGCCACAGTACGTCTGAAAATGAAGCGCTGGCAGCATCTGAATAGCTCTTTTGCACTGCGGAGGCTAAGTGGCACAGTGGGTTAGTACCGTAGCCTTTTTCTTCTGGAGACTCAGCCTCACATCCTGACTGAGCCTAGAAATGAAAGCACGTTGGGTGGTCTCATCTCAGTCCCCATTTGTGCATATCACAAAACCACCAGGCAATTTGGCATGGCCAGGAATTGCTGCCTGGGAGAGGAGCGGGATTCAAATAAGAGAGGAACTGCAGGTCACAAGCAAAGCAAACCACCAGATCTGTGAAGGGAGGTTTGTGTAGCACCTGCTCCAGCTGAAGGACGGTCACCGTCCGTAATCAGTACTAATTTTATTATGAATAAGTTTGCACCGTAGTTTATTCTCTTTGTGTGAACTCCAAGTCAGATCTTTATTTTATCCTTCTCCCTACTGCTGTTCATGGGAGTTTTGCCAGCGAGAGGAGCCAGCAAGCACCACGGAATTTGGCCTGTTTTTATGTACAATTATGTTGAACAAATTCATTTAGTTTTGTTTTGAAGAAAGGGTAATATAAATTCTTAAATACACCTCAAGTATCTGCAGCACAGGAGATAGTAGTGCAAAGGTACTGTGTACTAGGGGCAGATCTGCAGGGTCTGGGTGGTACACGAGACGTGACACAGGTGTCTCTCCTCCTCCGTTGCACAGGCTCCCCACAATCTTGATTTGTCTGGAAACAACCCTGGTACTAGGGCAATGCTGTTGTCCCCATTTTATTGATTGGGAACTAAAACACAGAAAAGTTAAATCATGTCTATGTTTATGAAGCAGACCAAGAATACTAGCGAGACCTGAGCCTGGGTGTATGGAGACCTGCTGCTTCTTGGAGGAGAAGCTGTAAAAATGAAGAGTATAGCCAAGCGACCAAGTGGGATGGATGGAGAGAGGAATATGGTACTGTGGAACATGAGAAACTGCTCGAGGCATTGAAATGAGACATGATGCAGGAAATGAATACAAGTTTAGGAGGAAAAATAATAGTAACAATAGAGGAAAAATATCAGGGAAGAGTTATTTTGTATCATTTTTTATCAAATATCCAGGAGTTTTAAAAGGCTTTTAGAAAGCGAACAGTATAATGAAGAGAAAAATATAAGCAAACAGGAAAAGCAGAAAAATGTGCAATGTCTGGAGAAAGGAAGTTGTAAAGAACAAAGAAAAAACATTAATACAAAAATATACTGCTAAAAATGCAGTTTGAAGCAAATACTTTTGAAGCTGTGCCAACTTCTGTAAACACAATTGCTTTAAAGTGAGGAGATACTATAGAGAAGTTGAAATACTTCATTTTGACATTTTCCTACAAAATGGTTCAATGGTTTTTTTTCTGAATTACAGTTCATTTTACAGCTGAGTTTGTTTTAATTTAAAATACAGTAAAAGGAATCCAGAAGTGAGATAGGATGTTTAGGATGTTTCAACAAGTGGAGAATGAAACATTTCATTATACCTGAAAGAAACTTTCTTTTTTCTTTTTTTTTTTTTTTTTAAAGCAATCAAAAAATTGTTTCATGGTGTCCTGGAAGAATATTGTCCCCAGTTTTTCAGTTCTCTCACTGAAGTGAAAAATCAATTATTTGTGCAGCCCTAGTTGTGTAATGAGGCATGTTGAAGAAAAACTTTGGTTAGAGTTGCAAGTGCTCCTGTACTAAAATTTTGGAATTTTAGATATATCTGGGTATCTGAGAGACATCTGAGGAGCCAAGTGGGGGAAGAGGGGAAAGGAAGAAGCTCACCACGCAGGATTATATCATCTGACTGCAGCTCTCTTTCTTTGAAGGAATTTTGTTGCCTCACTGATGTTGCAATTCTGGGTTTTCAGTGTAGCGTGGAGGTGGACAAGTCCTTCTCCATCTTCTAAGAGTCTTTCCATCTAACTCCATCCTTCCAGGGTAAGCCATTCTCTTCAGAAAGATGACACTGAAGTCCAGGCAGGGAGTGATCTATCAGTTCTTCTCAGATTTTTTACCCTGTTCTGGGAGATGGTTGATCACACTAAAAGCCTAAACAGATCACACACTGTTGATCACACCTAGCACACCACCGATCACATCAGAAGCCACTCTTCTGTACCATTTCCATTGTAGCATTATTAAACCAAGCATGTGTTATAGAGTTAGTTGAAAAAAATGCCCTAAATTTCTTAGGAGTTGCGACTGCATTGGAACACAAATGTCACTTTGCAAATTCAGTCCTTCAGAAGGGAAGACAGAAATACTTCCCTGTGCCAGTAGCTGATTACATGCATGGTCACTTTGCTTTATACTGGCCACACACCATTACAGACGCATAAATTCTTGCCCAAGGATGGCATGGCTGTTTTGTACCCTGATTTCCAAATGAAAACACTGCTGACAAATTATGGAATAACCAGAGATCTTCTGCATGGGGGTACAGAAGACTAAGCAAGGCCACTGTGCCAGTAATATCTCCAAGTGAGGCACTAACGCTCCTTATTTAGCTTTTCCCATCACCGTAGTAATTCTAGAAACACAAAGATTGTTCCCCGTATTGAGTAAATGACTGTGTAGATAACTAGAAAAAAACTGGGAAAAGCTATGCTTATGTAGTATAGAACACCATGTCTTCTCTGAAGTTTTTTTACAAAACTGGTTGCATTATATATTGTTTTCACTCAAAATGCTACAAACAAATTTCCTAGAGGTCATTGTCCAGTGGCTTGTCATTGTATGTTCAGGAAAGCAGGATTTCTCCCTGCTGCCACCATCTGCTCCAACCAACACAACTTTCCAGATGCAAGTGGTTCAGCTTGTGTTTTATATACCTTCCCAGCCCTTCTGACAAGACATTCACTTTCATTAGATGATAACTGCTAGCTGATGTTGTTGGCAAATGAACTCTGACCCCATCACAAACCACTTCTATGAGAAAAGCAGGGGATTGTCTAGGCTGGCTGTAATGTTATGACTGTCTAATACCCCCGTCAATGGGTGTTTTCCACCACCTAATTATACATCCCAAATGAACTGGCAGCTTTGCAGTAGCTGAATCATTGAAAATGTAAATACTTAATTTTTAATGTGTTTTGCAGATATCAATATGAATTTATATACTTTAATTTGAACAGGATAAACATTGGTTCTTTTAATTTTTAATGTTCTTCCTTGTCCCCTTCTACTTGTTTATTTTTGTTCATGAAACCGTAAGCAGAGGTTTGAAGTGAGGAAGCCTTGCTATATCAAAGCCCTGCAGTTCCTGAAATGCCATATTATAAGTTTGTGAACTCTGAGTTTGTGTGAAGCTTCTGTTATAGACCCTTTGAAAGAAACTTTAAATCAGAAAAAAGCAGTAATGTAAAACTATTTTTATTGAAAATACATCTACAAAGTAATGTTTCACAATCCACTCTGGATGCATACCAATGCAGTACCAGTGAGGGATGGGGAAGGGAATCTTTCTATAATACCTGATTTTTGTAAGAACAAAGTTAGTATAAAAAAAGATCACATTCTTTGTGACACAATTCATTTTTCTCAGCTGATGTCATAGAAAGACAGCCATTTACATTGTCTTTGCAATGTATTTCCAAACAGAATCTTAACAAAAAATTAAATCGTTATGCCATAAATTCTACAGTTAATGTTTATACACACATTCTGAATACAGTATCTATATAAAAATATCTCTAAATACATATCAGAAAATGCCTGTCTGTATCCTAGATCGGCATTTTGTTAGAAAAACCCCCAAACCACATTTGTTTTGTTTTAGTCAGAGACCTGTTTAGAGCTTTGTTGGTTTGATTGCTCAATGCTCTGTATTAAACCCTGCTCACTTCATTCACTGGAGAGTTCCTGCTCATACTGTCTGGGTTACCCAGCTGGAGGAGATGGGCAGGAGTTTTCAGTCCTAAAAGAAGTCTTGCCTGGGAAAAGATTTGCCTTCACCCAGCATGCTAACATTTTCACTACAGTTACTTGTACACAGTATTTATGTTCTTTTAGTGACAGAAACATATTGAATGTTTTTTGAGAGGTAACTGGGGCATAGCAAGGGAATCCTTCATTTCCATCATCAGAATTTTTTGGTAGAGGGAGAGAGAAAGAAGAAAACTGAACATTTTAAGAAAAAAGATCACTCAACACTATCGTGCCTGTTGATTAGTATTTTTTCATTCCCCCAACTGTAACTGCATTATAAAACCTTCCACTTTAACCTTTATAATAATACAAGGCAAAAAGGAAAAACTACATAATTTATATTTCTAAAAAAGGGCTTCATCAGGGAATGATCTTGAAATTAACAAAAAATGCCACAAGATTACAAGTGCATTGTCTCCCTTTTTTCATTCTTTTCTTATCTTTTCCCTGAAAGAAACCTACAATATTGCGATTTAAAATCCTTTCTAATTAAAACTTCAACATTTATTATAGTACTGACTATTTTGCAATTTATATATTTTTCCTAGTAAAAAGTAAAAAAGCACCCATTAGTTTTGCTTTCTAAAGGGTTATTTTTTCTTTTTGAGATGCTACTGATAAACACCAGGATTTCAAAATTTCACATTGACATAGGGAGCCTTCTTCAGAGGGAAAAAAGTAAATCCAGCTAACAGCTCTGATAACTTATCAATGGGATGACCAAGCATTTGGGAGGTTTCCAATCAGAAAACCTCCTGTTGGTCTCAGGGGTTCAGATTTAGAATCCAGTCCCTTTAGGATCTGAGCATCTCACCCTTCTGCACCTTCTGCAGAAGGCTGGCACTGCCTTCTATTCCTATTATTGCTTATTAAGTAGATAACCAGTGTATCCAGGGTATGCTATAGGTTGTTTTTTTTTCCAAAATGAGATGAGATGTTTTCTGTCCCAGAGTCAATTCAGCCTAGGACCTGGCTCTAAAGAACAGATTGTTCAACTGAGTTGTGGTATTGAAATTAAGGGGAAAAATCCAGACTGGAGGTACCTACGTATATGTAAATGTTTGCAAGCCAGTGGGAGCTGACTAGGCTAAGTTTTTGTCAAGATCAGCTGAGGCTAATATGACAAACTGTGTCTAGATAAAATAACTTTCTTAGAAATATTTCAACTCAGCCGATAAAAGAGCTCATCTAGGGTATATTTTTTATTTATATAGCTTCCCTCTTTTTATCCTTTTGATTAATGTCCTTCTTTTTATTGTCTTGCTACTATTTTAACAATGATATAACACTAGAGAAAAAAATCAGATAAAAAAAGCAAAAATCCTGTAAATTTACTTAGCTGGATGCAGTTACCAAGTTAGAAGTATTGCTTGTGTGTTTAGATGTTAGGAATTTTGCAACAAGTATTTAAAAAAATAAAACCTTTTCGGTCTCTGTTGTCTGTTTTTACTTTCCAGTTCATGTTAAAAAAAAGTTTCACAGGACTGAGTAACATATACACTGAATTTTGTTTTTATTCGATTGACAATCTCTCTTTTTTTATCCCCAGTTAGCACATGTCTAGCAGGACCAGTGTTGTTGCCTGTCAATATTTTTAAGTGGGAAGTCAACATATAACACGATCACTGCTAATTAATTCTTTCCAGTGCTACTATAAAGGGAGAAATCAAGGAATAAATGAACTCTGTGATTTTAAGATACAAAAGGCTGGGAAAAGTGTGTATTTTCCACACTTGTAATGTTGGACTCACGCTTTCTCTACCCTACATCTTGGTTTCACTATCTAATGGCTTCTCACTCTCATTTTCTTGTGAGATCAGTTGGTATGGTTTCTTCATTTCATTCTCCTCTATCACAGAATTACCCATTTCAGCATCCCTGTTCTTCAGCTCATGCCGTGATAAATGTTCAACAATTCCTGCTCCAATGGAGTCTCCCAAGACATTGGTAGTGGTACGGAGACGATCCCTAAGGAGAAATAGTAAGTTAGCCTTGATTTCACTTGTTCAGGGAAACATGCAGACTAGATGTTAAAATGGCCTTTAAATAGCTACTAGATGATTCAGCTGTTTCATTCATATTTCTTTCTCTGAACTGTTAATGCCATTATTTCTTCTACAGAGATTAACAAATACACTAGGATTTGGAGTCACAAACACATTAATACTCTTGGCAACTTCACAGCAAGAAACAGCTGAGTGATGAAGATAACAAAGGGAGCATATGGCAGATGCTTCTTGGAGGCATTTTTGTACTTCGGTGGTTTGGGTTGATATCCTATGAACACGTAAGCCAATGAGAATCTACCTTGCTAGGGTCATTTCTCTCCTTACCATGACCTATGGTCATTAATTTAGGGTGGAATAGTGCTGAAATAATGAAAATTAAACTACGTCTCAGCCCTCTCAGAAGGCTTTGCCCAGAAGAGGTAGGAGTCAGATTGACGAGGAGTGCCTGGCACTGTTACTTAGTAAGCGTCCACATATATAAGGCTGTCTGTGGGCATGTGATTAGACAATCGTTTGAAGACACTATGTTCTGATAACAACATGGGCAGCTTCTTGCAGGGATCACTTAAGAAAACTGAAGGGTAAAAGCTTCTAGAAACTATAACTGATAGGTGTTAGATGAAACAGAGGTCAGAAGAAACCTGCCTTTGATTTTCCCCATATACCTACAGGTGTCAGTTAGTTTTCCACAGACAGAGGAATGGAAAAACCGAGGGGCAATACATCTGATGGCTGGATAAAAGAATTAGACAACTGGTTTTCATTTCTCTGTCCATGGAGTGACATGTAAACCTTTCCTAGATTAGATAGTCAGCAGGGCTGCAAAGAACCGGGTTGGATCTGAACCAGCTCTGAGCCTGATTGATGGGAAGGTTTTCATTGCCATCCTACAAAAATAGAAGACTAAAGCAATTATTTGCTAATTTTGTACAGTGCGTCTAAAATTTTTCTTAGTACTCTAAGGATTCAGATTTTTAAGTAACCCTTTTGCATGCAAGAGGAGCCATCATTAACACCCCTCACCATCTGCTCTAATACCTTAACCACAAGAAATTGTGATTCTTTTTAACACTTCCTTCCAACTGTCTTCCACAGCAAAAGCACACCGCTGATTGCAGTATTGCCAGTATGTCCCTGGCTGTTGTACTTCTAAACATGGTCTAAGCCTTTAGTGACTCCATAAAAATACTTACAAGAACCAGTCCACCGCAATGATAAGAGTGATATCATCTGTAGGCAAACCTACTGATGTAAGCACAATGACCATGGTGACCAGTCCAGCTTGAGGAATGCCTGCAGCCCCAATACTGGCAGCTGTAGCTGTGATGCTGTGCAGAGATGGGAAGAGCAATTAATTGCATTCCATAATAAACTCCCCTTATCACCTGGCAAACATTAAAAACAGATATGAAGCAAGAAAGCATTTGCTCAGGAGTACATAAAAAGATGATCCCTGTCCCTTACCTGAGCACTGCATAGCTGCAGGGGGGTATGGATCTTTAATTCAAAACGTTTACACTAAACCTTTATCCAGAACCCTTGAAACAGGATTTTGTTAGGTGTAAATCCCCTACTAGATGCTAAGGGCTAGACAAAAACATTATAGCTACATGCCCACACCCACTGAACAAACTCACTCCACAAGCTTGAACATGTTAAAAGAGAAGTTGAGGAGGTAATTTTGTCCTGGCAGATCTAATGCAAGAACTTTTGTTCTCTATCCATCTCACTGTAACTTCACGCCAGATGAAGTATCTGTCCTCCAGCAGCTGGCGTTCTGCCATCAGAAAAGAGAAAGCTGCCAGAAACCCTGTCAAGATAGTAACTTGACAGAAATATTCACACCTGGTTTGAGAAGAATTTATTTTGTCAGGTGGTTTGGCAGGGAGTAGCTCTAGTACTAATGAGCAAGGAACTATTGCCCTAGATTGTGAAGACAGTTAGGCCTTCTGTTGATGAATATTGAATTAAGCTGGTGGTTTTTATGGAGAGAAGCACTTCTGCTTGAAAATCTTCTACATTCCTGGTTCCACCGTATCTGTACCGTCAGTGTTCCAGAGTGATAAATACAAGTGTGTCTGTCCTGCAGTGTCCCTCTCTCTCCTTGCTGACATGTATTTCTTCTGCACATGTACCCATCACCCTTTCCTCTTAAACTGTTTGAGTAACATAGCGAAATTAATGCATATCAGCTATCATTGAGTGCTGTTTAGTGGGTTGTTTGCTGTTCTATTTCAAACATGAAGACTTGTGTGCTTGAAAACATACCTGTTTCCTCCACCTCTGTCTGTTGGTGTAATAAAAGATGCTAGTGCCCTTTACACAGCTTGCTCTGCTTGTACCCTGAAAACATCAGGACCAGTAAAACACTATCTCTCCTAGAATTAGCACTGCGATGCTCTTATGCTGCTGCTCTGTACATGTATCTGGTACTGATTGTAAGTCTGTAGCTACCAACAGCTGCATGAGCCTTTAAGAAAACTTAAAAGCCATTAAAAACCGTTCTTATTGACTCTACTAAGCGCAGTGATAGGTGTGTCATGTTACAGTTTTTTTAAGGTTTACCTAATGGACAATACATGCTGGGGGGCATCTTCTGTGCAGATGTGATTCATTACAGTTACTCATCTGCTGTTAGCAGTTCTTGTGTTTAGCACTAGATGGTTTCATTTAATCCCACATATAACAGCAAGAAGGAGTCAACACAAAGGTGCTGTTATCAGACGTAGGTAATAATGGCTTCTGTACCTGATTGTGATAATCTGCCCAAAGTTCAGATCAAAGTTGTTAACCTGTGCAATGAAAATTGCAGCCAAAGCCTCATATAAAGCAGTTCCATCCATATTGATTGTAGCACCAACTGGGAGTACAAATCTCGTAACTCGTTTGTCCACTCCGTTTATTTCTTCTAGACACTTAAATGTAACAGGTAGTGTTGCAGAACTGAAACAGAAAGAAAAAAGGTAATATATGATATAAATTCTACAAAGAGGGAATGAAAAGAGTGTCAGGCATTGTGATGACAAGAGAGATTGTTCTGTTTTTCTTAATTTTTATGTGATCTACCAGAATATTTTTTTTAAACATGCAAAGGCTGAACTTAAAGACTTCTAATGACAGACATTCTCCTAATGCTCTTGGAAACTTTTTCTAGTGGTTAATTACTGCTACTCTCTATATAGTCCCTAGTCTGAATGTGTCTTAACTTCAGTATTTTGATATGAGATTCTTCTGCTAGGCAGAGGAATCTATTTAAAAATTCCTACTTCTCATTTTTTATGTTAGGATTCAGTCATCCCTAAACATTGTTTTCCTGAAGTTATACGAAATAAGCTATTCAGGTCTTCAGTGAACAGTAAGTTTTCTTTTTTTTTTATTTGCTGGGCGTTTTGTTGGACGGTTATATTACTTTACCACTTGTGGGTTAACACCAATAGGCAGCTAAGCACCACACAGTCACTCGCTTACTTGCCCCCACACCCTGAGTGGGACAAAGACAAAAGACAAAGAGAACAGTAAAAGGATAAAAACACAGGGGTTGAGATTAAAAAAAAAATAAAAAAATTAGTGCATCAAGGATAAGTGGAAGAAGAGAGAAAGAAAACAAAGCAAAAGAAATGATGCAAAGGCAATTGCTCACCACCTCCCACAGGTAGACCAATGCCCAGCCAGTTTCTGAGTAAAAGATGGCTAGCCTCCCTAAAACCCCCTCTTTGACCTTTTTTGTTGCTAAGCATGATGTATATGGCATGGAACATCTCTTTGTGTACTTTCGGTCATATGCCTGGTTGTGTGTCCTCCTAACCTGTTGCGCGCTCACTGGTGGGCAGACTGAGGAACAGGGGAGTCCCTAATTCTGTGCACTCACTGTTCAATAGCTAGAGCACCAGCATGCAGTCAGTGTTGTCTTGGTCACAAATCTAAACCACAGCACCATATGAGCTGCTATGAAGACACTTAACTCTGTCCCAGCCAGGCCCTGTACACTTATTCTTGTTCCCCTGCTGCTAGTTCCAAATAAGATATAAACTGTAATTCCATTTGAAGATGAATGCAACTGAACATTTGGGCTTCCTGTGCTACAGGAGTACCCAGTCGGCCCACGGGATGCCAAGATCCCTTTCAGAGGCACTGCCTCAGGAGGAAGGATAAGGTGGCTGCCTCTGGGAGCTGCCTGGGCTTGCTCTTCTTAAGGATATATCTCTGTATCTGATCACACCAAGGTAAAGAGGTTTTTCAAGACTCAGCAATTCAGATTACTCTATCTCAGTGACCTCTTCATTCTTAGCTACTTATAAAATGTAAAGTAAAAAAGGACTGTGGAGGATTGTGTTAGAAAAATAACTCTTTTCCGATGGTCAAGCTACAGTTGAACTTTAAGCAATTTTTAAATCCACTTGTAGTATAGTATGCTCTTTTGCATTAATCCAGGTTCTTGCTGAGAATCTTGAGCACACCAAGTGGAATGTCTTACAGAAGCTGGAACACATCCTTTTAACACTGTTACTGTTACCCACTGAAGTTGTAGTTTTGTTTTATTTTCTCTTAAACCATGCTGACTGACATTAGTTTTATTAAATCCTTTTAAAAACCATTGCTAATCAAATTCTCTTTTAGGTGTTTCACAGATTTGCAAGGATTGATATCAATATGTCAAATGTGAAATTAATAATTATCTCTCTCTACCAATTAATGTACTGTCATGATTTTCTTAAGTCCTCAGGAGCTTTTTCAATGGTAGAAAACTTAACCAGATTCTACATCAATGCTCACAATAGCTTCTTATCCAGATCTTCAAAATAATTCCCAACACCAGGGACTTGTATTCAGTAATATAGAATACCTGACTTAGAACATCTGACTTCAGGAGACAGTTTTAAAATCTATTAAAATGAAAGGTGTTTTATGAAAGGTCATACGGTATAGAAATGTATGTTTTATTACAATAATGTTTCCTGTCACCATAGATGCAAACAGGTTTTTTTATTCACATGACATGCCTATGACTTCCATCAAAAAAGAGCCAAAGTGGCATTTCTGTTGCAGGTTGTGTATCAATCACTGGCTACCAGGATTTTGAGCACAGAATGTCAGCTGCAACGAAGGGCTGTCAAGCTCACTCAGAACCCCCGCTGAACTTTGTTGTTTTCTGATCCGTTTTGCCATGCATGTCCTTTGCCAGCTGCATCCTTTACCAGCAAGCCACTACAAACTGCTTAAAAATCTCAAACACCGAGGCTAATCAAAATCACAAGTGTTCCAGCCATTCAGTCAGCATCAGCAAACAGGCTCATTTAATCTCTGTTCAGGGATTCTTATAGAAAATAGAGTTCAAGTCAACATAATAATTATCTCTATAGGAGAGCGGCAGGTCTGAAATAAAGTATCCAAGTGAATACTTGAATACAGAACTAACCAACTACATTAGGCATCTTTTTTTCCTCAAACCAGTAATATTATAAAAACAGTATGGCCTTAAGATACTGTATTATACCTTGAAGATGTTCCCAGAGCTGTGACTAATGCCTGGATTAAGCCTCCAATAAATACCCAAGGGTTCTTACGGGTGATCAGGAAGTAGAGAAGAGGTAGGACAATGACAGCATGAATTAGCAAACCAATGATAACTGTTACAGTGTACATGGCCAGCTGACCACCGATCACACCCATATCTTCCATCTCAACAATTTTTCCAGCAATCAAAAAGAGGATTCCAAGTGGAGCATACCTGAAAATAAGAAATCAAATCAGTATTGTACTGAAGAAAACAGAAATTCACTCCTCCATTCATACCTTTTGTGTTTATACACATGCACGACTGTAGGATTTCACTGTAGAGGTGACTATTAAAAAGCAGTTCAACAGTTTAACTCTTTAATTCTTAACTGTTCAACCTGGATTAAACCACAGCAGCAAATGTTTCTGATAGGCTCCATTGGATTCAGGATCTGGTAAGGGTTTCAAGATGTACAGCATGCCTTTCAGACATGTAGGTAGATGAGCTACCTTTGGAATTCGAGTGACATTCAGAAGCTAATTTGGCCAATTCTGTTATAATTCTGTATGTATGCAGGAAGGCTCAGCTGACAGTTGTAGACTATACAAGTGCTCAGTTCTATCATCTCACCAGTGCTGCTTCCCGTGCTGTTGGAAAGGAATCCACAGGGAGCACTGGATAGATACTTTAGCAAGAAGCCACCATTTACAAAGGTTAGCTGCGCTGTGGGGCGGCCACAAGGGTGGTGTGATCTGCTTTTTCCTATTGGTGAGCACAGCTACAGATGAAGAAACGGCTATCGCTGAGCATAAACTAACATAATTCTGCTGCATCTGGGCTTTTGGTACTGCCTTATTTTTATAAATGTCCACTTGCTTTTTCACACTAAGTTACCATAGAATAAAATTTATCCAGAATATCTCAATTACACTTTAAGCCATCAAATCCATGTAGAAATTTCTCAGATGTAACAATTATCATTCACTGCTTTATCATCTTAATCATGCTTGTAAAGAAGGAGGAAAGATTTTGGCTTCGTATAGAAGCTTCCAGACAGAATAGAATTACTGGAAAAATACTGTTAGTTTTGTATCTGCTATTGTAACGTATCTGTGTGTGCTCTTCGGTATGCTTTCAGACTTGATTTGTTTGTTTGTTTGTTTTCTGCAGTAAAGGAGGGAACGAGACATAATTTCCTAATTACCCTTCTACCTGAAAAATAACAAATCTTCGTCGTTGAAAAGACTTCCTACCTAACGTTTCAGTGAAAAGGTATTTGATTTATTTATCTATTGAATACAATAAAGAAAGTAGGGGAATTATGTGTACGTGTAAGCAGTGCAGCTACAATGCAAGGATGTATGTATATGCTATGCAATTGCAGGAACCAGTTTGGTTGGAAACTAACAATAACAAGGTCTTGCTGCATAGAAATAAGATCATGGGAGAGGTTTGTCTGTTTCCTTTAGTGAAGGCAGATTAGGATATAAGGAAACTTTGATAGCATACTGTTGTGATTGCTATCTTTATGAAGACATACAATGGCTCTGTATGTTTAACAAGGTCTGCCACAGACCCTGATTATTCTCATGTCAAAAGCTAAACACGCTGAAAGAGTAGGTGTGTTCAGGCAGATTATTGACATACAGAATTACAGTTCTTGTGTTGGTTTATGAAAAAAAGCTACAAGGTAGTTAAGATCCTATTGTCCGACTTCCTGCCAGACAGACTCTTGCTATCCGATACCTGACTGTGATGAAAAAATATTGTTAGTACCTTAAGACGGATTTTATCAAAGGGGCACTTACCACATGATTAGAGCTACCAATCGCATGATAGCCTCATTGAGGCTATCAAAGAAGTCTTTTAATGCCTGACCTTGCTCCTTCATGCTTCCGATCACCAGGCCAAAGCTTATTGAGAAGACCACCAAGCCAAGGGCATTCACTCCATTTACAGAACCTGGAACGGGAACTATTTCCTCTTTCATCTGGGTGAGGGTTTCCATTGCTTCTGACACATTGCTTATTATGGAAGCCACTGTGGATGTGTCATTGGATGGAATACCTACTTTAAACATTCTCTTTTCATAGTTAGTTTTGAACTGTTAAAACAAAAATAAAGATAGGAATTCTGTGAATTATAGCAAACAAAGGTAAAAATCACACATTAAATTATTAATTATTATTGCAGGACCTTTTAATTCTTTGTGTAGTATTTGTTGGTAAAATGTCTTGGGATAAAAACCTGGCTTTCCTGAAAGCAACAAAAATGTATATGAACTTCAAGAGCTAAGTCTTTTACCTCTAGCTTCCAGAATTCATTTTCTCATAAATATGTCAAAATCAAAGATGCATATTTGTCATTCTCATGAGTTTTGTGACAAAACTTTTGATTATTAGTTTGCATTGTTATAAATTGCCATTTTTCCTACCAATATATTTCCAACTGTTAAATAAAGAGGTCTTTTTTGGCTAGTGAAAATACTTTCATGAGCTCTGGAATTTCTTTCCTTTTTCATCTCCTTGAATTAGAAAAAATTAGAATGAAAGTATCTTAAATGGAACATTCTTCTTTTCTCCTTTGCAATGGCAAAAGCCGTTAGTTTTCTATGCTTTGCCATAGCAAATCGCTGCTTTTCTTAATTAAGAAAAGAGTGCTACCTTAAACAGTTCCCTTATGGAATGGGCAAATCAATTTAAAAATCTCAATATGCCCCTAAATGTCTGCTTTGAAAACCCATCTTTCGCCACCTAATGCTTTTCCAAAGAGAAATGTGCATTCTGAATATTTCTGTCTGGGCTTAAAAAGCCCTGCAGCCCTGTCCTGATTAAATTCTCTTGAATACAAAGAATACTAATTATCACCAGTAAAATATTTGTAATATATCTCAGGATGCTAGATACTCTACTAAAGCAATGGGATGCTGGTGTCAAGGTTATTCAGCAACTTTGAATTTTTATTCCTTTAGGCCTGCCAACAAAAGACAAATATTAAATCTAGGGCTGTAGTATTATCAGTAGTATCTGGAGAATGTTTTGCACTTCAAAAGTATTTGAGTGAAATGGAGTACTTCTGACTAAGATGGGAAACTTGAATATCAGCATCTCTCAAAACTGACCTAATTTTCTGATATTCCCCACACATGAATAGTTTTATGCACTTCTTTCACATATTTGCTGTATCCCCCTGAAGGCTTTAAGTCTTTCAGAATTTCAAATCTAACTTGCTTACAGGAGAGTTACGGAAAGTTTCAGATTAAGATGTATCAGAACAAATCTCCATGGAGGCCAAATGCTCTTGAACTTTAAGTGAAATCTGCTGAAATGTTTCAAGATTTGGGCTCTGGTGAGAGGAGACAGCTGAGCTGTTCGAACAGTTGGCTGACACAGAAAAGCCCAGTTCCACTCCCATCCAACCTGTGATAATTTCCCATTGGTGGCAGTTCTAGTTGGATCTCTCAATGACCAATTCTACTTTTTAAAATGGCAGAAAACTTACCAAGCAAAAAAAATCAGCCATTTTTGGGTAAAGGCTATGGAGGTGAAGTAGCTCACTGACTGATGAATGCAAGGGAGGGCAAAACATTGAGACTAGAACTACAGAGCCAGGGAAGGAGTGATGCAGTTACCTCTTTAAGTGACAGAGAAATATTAGAGCGGAAATGGAAATTTTCTAGAAGTTCTCACTAAGTTGTTTTTAATTCAGTCCTGACAGGAATGTTAAATTATTGCCTAAGGCTGTATATTAAACACTTCTATTTTTTTTTTTCTTTTAAGTCTGTATAGGTATGACAATTGTGTTATATGTATATCTTTGTTACTGTTTTTCAATAGAAAAAATAATTGGAAAAATTTCCTTAATGCAAATATCTGAAGGGTGCAATTACGCCAGACTTGTGGGCATACAGATTAGACAAACAAAAAATCAAGCTGTTTAATGAGGATTGGAATTAAAGCCTAATTTCCTAATGAATTTTCTATTAATTTCCTACTTCCACTAGCACTTCGTAACTGACTTTGTCCTGATTCTCCTCTGTTACCCTCAGGTCCTTCTCTCATTCTGTTTGAGTAGGTCAAAAGCGACGTGTGATACGGCTGTTAGACGGCGTTAGATGTGTGCTGCCTGGCTGCTGCCTGTTGGAACAGGCCACGAGTGGAGTCATAAACTGCTTTCCTTTCACTGGCAGCACAGCCAAGGTTTGTCTGAAAATCACCCCGCTCATGTCAGATTAGGTTGGAATTGGCCACTGGGCTCAAAAACAAAGACAGGACTGGGAAGAATTTGGGTAGCTACAGGGGAGAAATCACAATCACATCAAGTTTCTTACCTTTAAAAACTCCATCTAGAAATTATTTTAGCTTGTAATATTCATATTCTTTCCTTTTTTGGTGCTAATTCTGGAATGCTGTCCCGGCACGAATATGCTTTTAATTCTTTATTAGTTAAACCTCTTTAGGGTTATAGTATAGATTTTAGGACCTCACTTAGCAAAGTCCATTTCCATTTTGGCTACTAGGCTGGTATAGAGAGATGTAGATACTACCTGTGGAGTCACCCTGCTGGTCAGACTTAAGTATTCAGAAATGTTACGAGGGAGTATCATAGTCTTTCTAGACACCCCCCCACCGCCCCACCCCGCGGAGCAGTGGAGAAACAGTTTATTTAAGAGTGAGATTCAAAATGAGAACCAGAGCAACAGGAATAGGAGCAATCATTTGCTCTGGGACAGTCACTGGAGATAGCCTTTCTTTCATCATTGCTACATGAGGTTAAGGATAACTCTGTGGATGTATCTGCCTTCTTATGCCCAAAGTTGTCTGTCAAAGGTCATGAGAAGATTCCTGGTGAAGCAAAAGAAATTAAAGAAAACCAAATACATGAAATGCAAAGGGGATGTCTATTGAGGAAAAAGTGCAGGTTGAGCTTTATTCTTATTAGTGCTTTTTCAGATGACACTAAAGGCAAAATACAAGATTGCTTGACAACACAAAACAAATGTTCTGTGTGTGGAATGGTGAAAAAGCCAACTGTTTATAAGAAGTGACAGGTTGAAAGACCACCTTCAAGGTGACAAAAAATGTCAAAGGTTTTGATATAGATAATAGAAATAGGTAATAGTGGAGTTAACTATTACTGCTCTGCAGAGGAACTGTTGATAAGAGATCAGTTTGTGAGCTTTTATGAGATCCCTACTTTCAGGCAGACCTTTGTCTTCATGGGAATCAGTTATCAGCTGTTCACATAGGTTGAAATGACATTTTAATGTCACACTGTGATTCTGCTAATCCTTGTTCTTTTGCAACAGTAAGTAATGTCAGTAATTAGACAAAACTGCTCATATGATAGATCGTAGGCTTAAGGGTCTCAGAAGAGCTGCTTATGTTTTACTGGAAGTCCACACACCTACACTGATAATCTGTGATGGGCTAGACAACATCACTGAAATCCTGTCTTTCTGAGGATGGTTGGTGCATTTTGTCTCCAGGCAGAGTTATTTTTGCCTGGTAAGATATTAGATGCAAAATACTCATAATTTTTCCTTAATTTCATGTATAGAGAACAAAAGAGGAACAAGGTAAATATTATTTAGAACATATTTGAACAATCTATTTTTCCTGCAGTAAAATATAAAAATAATGGCATTTCTGAATTTTTTTACAAGACACAGTGCTAATGAACAACTCAAAAATGAATTTTAATTTAGTTAGCTCATTATGAAATAGACAAAGTAATTACATTGTTGCATAATATAATGAATTAGTTGTTTACATTTCTATTATAATTTTGTTTTCGTTAGTGGTACAAGATACCCACAGTCATTTGACTTGAATATATTACATGACTTTTTAAGAAGCAACATTATAACACGGCAGTAGCACATTCCACTGCTTAACTTGGAGACAAAGTAATTGTATGGGTAACTGCTCTGAAAACTAGTAATTTACTGTCAGTGCTCTGAGATAGTGTAATCAGCACTGTTTGTGCTAAGTCTGTGTGATGGTGTAGTCTTTAGTGAATGGTGATCTTAAAAGCAACAAGTTTGGTTAAATGCAAGCCTGAAAAAAATGAAAAGAAATTAAAATAAGGCAGTGACTTCCCATCTCCCTAATTAATTTTTTTCTTTTCCATATAGACATGTCTGAAAATGTTCTTAATTGTCTGCGGAAGACCTGATGACACAGGTCAAAATATATCTTAACTAGCCAAAATTATCATGAGGATTAGACAGCATATATTAATTAATATTCACGTCTGGATGTGTGATCAACACTTCCAGTCCCCTTGATAAGGATGAGTTCAGGAAAGAATATTTAATTCAAAATATCTCAAAAGAAGTGCAAGTATCAGATGCACCTTTCCAGTTCTTTAAACTTCAGCTGGCATCAAATTCCACTTATTCACAGTAGAATGACCCTTCCCAAATTGTCAGACTGATTCTGTTTCTCTTGTCCCAAGCTCACTTGTATTTCTTTGACTTTTGATATATTCCCAGAGCACAACACAAAGAACAAGCAGTTAAAAAAGCAGATTAACAAGCAGACTGTTTATGACTGCTTAGCTCTAGGCTAGATAGCATATTTTAGTTTAGCAAAGAAAAAAATGAGGAGATAATGACCAGAGCTGAAGGATATATCCAAAGATTTCTTGAGATATCCCTAAACTGGGAGTGAATATAGTGGTATAGAGAAAATTTTGAACAAAGTAACCTAGTTTTAGGTAAGTGTGGAATATTTATCTGCAGTCAGCCTTTTGAGATTCTCAACATTCTGATAAAAACCACAGAAGCCCCCAAATGATCAATGCATAGTGAAAGCAGCAACATATGTCATATGAAAAGAACGAGCATCAAAAAGTGTGCTGTTTGGATCAATGATCTGCTGTTTCCAGCAATCCCTATCTGCCACTGATATAATTGGAGGAGATCCTGATAGAGACAGGGTGCCAACAGGACTTTGATCTTTCACAGGGACAGTGGGAGTGATGAGTGAAGAGCAGAGTGAAACTAAAGCCCAGCTTTTCCCAGATTATTGTTCATGACTTGATCTTCTAGGCAAGGTAACTCTTTGTCCCTTTAGACTTTCCTGACCCATGGGGCTGAATGCCACCAGATAAACTTGAAATGGTTCTGCTCCCTCAGCTGAAAGGTTTGATTGAAAGGATTTCTTTAGCTTTTCTGTGGGCTCTTTCTCTCCTACAGGGACTCCTCCTGGCTTCTGAGCCCCACAATGGGTTGCCTTTTTTTTGAGAGGAAGGAGCATTTTGTTCCACCACTCTTCTTGTTCCTAGGGAATAAAATGTGCAAAGGAGGAGAAGAAGAAGCAAGAGGAAGAAGCTTTGCCTCATAGACTTCCTGGGAAAAACGAACAAGAAAAGGAATCCAAAGGATCAGGAGACTGAATGAGGAACAGTAGAAAATTTAGGAAGAGCCTTCCTAAATAAGTCCTTGGGTCCAATCTTCCTTCATGACTCTTCTCCCAGCAGCAATCCTGTAAAAGCTTTCCCAGCTCCATCTAGAAGCCCTCCTCATGTTGGTTACCCTCTCCATATAGCTCCATTTCATTTTGCGTGAAAGCAATTCCATATCCAGAAAGCTAGTTTTACCTTGCTGAAATGAATTATGCAAAGGAAAGTACAAATTTCCATGCTTTGGTGTTACAAAAGTTGAGTGATGGTTGATCTTTTGAGTTTAAAAACTTGGGAAATTATAGTTGGTCCTGTGTGGAGCTGCTTTGGTGTTTTGATGCTTGCTATTGATGGGAAGTAACAGGTTCAAAACCTGCTGTGGGTACCAACACAGTCATTAGGGGACCTGTCTGCTGGCTGTGGTGAGAAAGAAACAAGAACCTTCCAGTGGGTTTCAGTGCAGGTCTGTCAGGAAAGAAACCTGCCTAGGGATGCTACCAGACAGATATGTGCACCTTAAATATCGAAAGATGTGATTTGAATGTGTAATGTATATGCCAGTGATGGTTTCCAGGTGTGCAAAGCTGTGTGGAGGTCAGTATTACACCCTTCAGTGTGTGACTATGAGTGTTTTGTGTTTTGGCCAGCAAACAGTGTTACAGAACCAGATCAGTGCCAGATGGATCATCCATCTTCATAAATCTTCTGAGAAACATATGAAAAACCTGATGTGAACTTTTGAAAATAAAGTTATGGAGTTAGATGGACAAAGTCATCTGGATACCTATGAATCTTACATATACTTGTTTCTCCTGTCTGCTACAATAAAATAACTTATACCTAAAAATCTAGATTTTGGTACCTGATTCAAAAGGTAATAGTATCAGTATGACAGATTCAAAATCCTCGTGCTTCAGTAAGCATAGCTGCTGCTGAAAGTGAGAAAAAACTTTCATTGAACATTTCCATTTTTTGGAACCATTTTTTGGAAATCCCTTTAAGCTGTAAAGCACATGAGAAATACAATATACTTAGTGTTAACAGAATCTGCAGGAGATCTTTGATTAAGAACATAGATTTAGGACTGCTAGTCACAGAGTCAAGTTTCCTGTTGCTGTAGGATATTTTATTGAAAGAATTCTTCAAGCTGTATCTTAAAACTGGTGAGGTAGTTTGCTACCACAACTCCTAACTGAAGATTTTTCCAGGACCTCATGTAGGTAATGAAGGTTAAAACCTTTACTAATTCCCACTTTAAATTCAGTCATAGTGGTACCCACTTCTTACTGTATAAACGTTTTTCTTCATCTTATACAGCTCTGTTCCCACTTTGGTTTCTGTACCCGAATACTTTTAAATCAAGCTTCTTTTTTCTTTGTATGCTGTGTTCTTTTGATAATCCCAGCAACTCCTGTCTCCATTGTAATTTTGCATGAATGTTACTGTGTAATGAGCTGAACATACTCGGTATTCCAGCCACATTCCTCTGGCTTTGTTTCTTTTGTTGTAGTTATGTCACCTAATATATCCTAGAGCTGAATTTGAAGGGGTCTAAATTTTGTTTTTCTTTCCATTGATGGCTTCCCATTTCAAAGCAGGAATTACTGTTCATTTCTAAATGTTTTATTCACATGTGATGAAGAGCTATGAGGAGATAACCATAAGATAACCATCTTATGGCCATATCATTCATAAAAGTACCAATTAAGGTACACTCATTCTTTCAGTCCTTCTATTGCTATCTCTACAAATTTACAGTTCTAACAGTAATCTTATCCCCTGCTCAACTATTTCACTTCCCTCATATTAAACCCTTTGTTTTACGGAAGTCCAAAGAGATTTGATCCATTGTGCTTCCGTGGTGCACACACACCAAAAAACGGAACCCACAAAGCCCCACAAAACCGCCAAACCAAGCAAGAGCAATCTTCTGGAAGAAAGGTGGAAGATTATTCTGGTACTATCTAGGTTTCAGAAACCCATGTTATTCCTCACCTTGTTGGTTCTTTTGTTGTGGGTTTGTTTGGTTTTTTTTTAATGTGTTTTTCATTTTTATTTATTATGAAGCCTTTACTCTTTCCTTCAAGGTACTTACATCCTTCAGTACAACTGAACTCAAGCTAATATGTTACTAACCATTTAAATAAATTCCCAAATCTTGTTGAAATTGCAATTTGAAAGGCACTATGATTGCTTTCACCAGTTACAGATAATAACTTCCCAATTTGAGACATTTATTAAAAAAACTTGTTGCCAGATCTGTAACTTTATGCCCTAATTCTTTCATTATTTTGAGATATAGATTGTGTAATTCCCTGACTTCATTACATTATATTCTTTGACTTTTGTTTCTGGTTTAGATACAGACTTTTGTATTTCCATACTGTTCTTCTGCGTCCCTGTCCTAAGTTCATCATCATACTTACTGAAAACAGAGGCACAGCATTTGTTGATTTTGGATCTGGGTGTAGTTTATCTTTAATGTTGACCAAATCTTTAATCTAGAAAGCCACAGTTTTTATTACTCTCTATTTATATAACTAAAGAAAATGTTACTGTTTCTTTTCAATTCTTCTGCAAGATACAACTCAGCTGCACTTTGGTTAAGTTTCTACTTTATTCTCTGGCTTCTTGACCTCCATATTTCAGCCTTTTTTTTATTTTATCGCTGCAGCAATAACTGGTAAAGAATATCAGTTCAAGACTGTCTGTAGAGTCAATATGAAGCAATTAGATTATGGAAATACATATTATAGGTTTCATTGAATCTATAATGTTCTCCTTTTAAAAAAAGAATGTAACTAGTTACTATTATTTTCTCCATAGAACAGTTAAGGTTAAGACTAGGCTAATGATAGAGGAGTTTGGGAAGCAAAATAGAAGAGCACTCCTATGTACCCCTACCATAGGTCACAGAAAGTCCTCTAGTTTGAATTATTTATTGATGTCGACAAAATCATTTCCTCTGTTTCAAACCTATGCATGTTTTGAGCATGACATTCCTGAACATCCTCCAGCCTTTGTGCAGATGAGGTGTATCTCAGTATATCTCCATTTAAAGTAATACTGATTGTGAAAAGTAAATTCTGTATTGACTTGAATGAAGCTTCCTGTAGACTTATGAATTTGACATTTTGAAAACCTCTTTTGTTTATTTGCTGTGCCAGGTGTGTTTTCTTCACTTTTTGTAGCACATACCGAGACAATATGATTGAAAAGAAAGCACAGATTTGGCTGGTTTAATTTGAGGGGCTTTTGACAGTTGGCAGCATACATAAGATTTGTTACTGCTGTAAGGACGTGATATTCCTAAAAAAAATGCTATTTCATTTCAATTTCTTACTTTGTTATGATCTGGTTGGAAATAACAAAAAATTTTTACCTGTTTAAAGCAAGCTTCCACCAGATTTGGAGGGAACATGTTTCTGTGAAAAAGAAACAAAATAACATGAGATGTAATCAGACTGTAGTGATATTCCAAGTAGGGGCACAGCTAATAAAAGAATTGACCAGCTCATTTTCAAAGGAATCCTAAGACAAATACGTAATTATGTATACAGTGAGTAGAGCTTTGCATATAGCATTGGCCTGGTTAGTGGGTTGGATAGATCCTAGCAATTGCAATCTGTGTATCCAATATTGTATAGAGATCCGATTATGGAGCAGAATATTAGCTAAGTTACCAAATGAACAAAGCTCTGTGGGTCAGTGTTGACTTTTAGTTTTGTATTTATTAATGCTTTCTGAATCCAGATTAATAAAAAGGTTATCAATATTTAATGTATTTCTGCTTCTCAGTTTCTGCAGGCATGTAGCTTAGTACAACATGACACATCACTCAATTTAGAGTCTTGTCATGATTAAGAGATAAACGTTTCTGAACTCTGAGTATTCTTTAATAATAACACATAGACATATAATTATATATGTCTCTCTATATTTGTTACAGATGGGGGTTTGTTTCTTTGCTTTCCAAAATGGTGACATTTCTGAGGGAATTAGAAGCAGCCTAACTGAATAAATCTTGAGGAATCTGAGTGCAAACCTCTTCATGGGTCTTTCTGAAGTCCCCCTTCCTGGCAGCATGACTCTTGGAGGCCTTTCTCCATGTCTCTGGTTTCTCCAAATGGGTTAGTGGAACACAAAATTTTGGTGGCTTTACCTGTGGAAAAGCTCCCGAGTTCAAAACCTCAGCTTCCCTACTCCCTGGAATACATCTGTGACATATTAGCTCTATAAAAGAGGCATTGCAGAGTCTCTGAGCAAGGAGAAAACAAGATTTTATATCTGTGCCCCTCTATTTCAAGCATTTTACTTGCCTGTTCCTTGGATTTATTTCCCATCCATACAATTTAACACGTTGAGTAGATGCACCCAGATTGGCAGCTACAATTCAAAATTAAGATGAATAGCTAAATCAGGAATTCAAGTGAAGTAAGAAAACTGTAAAAAGTTGGAAGTAAAGGAAAGCAGAGGATTTTGGTAATAAGGACTGTGCTTTGGAAGGAGGGGAGAAGACCCATGCAGATAGCAGAACAGAAGTCTTTCTTTTGTGTATGAAAGAAAGAATCTTTCTTTGAATATTAAAAGTAGTTTCTTCCCTTGCAAGAGCTTGGTTGGAAAATAAATGCACGTATTCTTTTGTAGTGTTATAGTGTTTAGAGATATTGGTATCACATAGTTGAAAGAAATTTAGCTAGTTTATGCAGTTGCTGTCTAAAATTTCTACTTTGTTTTCACGTGAATCTAAATATTATTGTCGTTGCTATTGGTACAGAAAATGTGCAATGTCATAGCCATACCTGATTAAATCAAGAAAGGCATCTGCTGCTGTCACTTGCACAATTTTGCCTTCTCTGTGCATGTTTTCTTTAGTACCTTTCCCAGGGTGGATGATGACCACAATGATTATACCAATCAGTACAGCAATGATGGTAGTACTCATGTAGTAGACTACTGCTCGGATTCCCATCTTCCCTGATGCTTTACTATCCAGGGCAGCAATTCCTAGTAAATTTAAGCACAAGGATATTCACCTCATACAGTTGTGAGTAAAGAGTGTAAACTCAGCATGATGAAAACAGTTTTGTGGGAAGAGTTTTGACGACTAGTACATTTAAAGCTACCCAAGGTAAGTTGGCCCTCTTTTGCAGCTCATACTGCCGCTGTTTTCCCATCCCGCCCCTAATGCTTGTTATAATTTTCTATTAGAAGACTTACAGCTTTCTGCGCTTTGTTAACACTTCGTTAAAAGCAGGAATTATTGGTCTGATGCAGCGTGGCACTGTCTATATTCCAGTGAGCCAATTCATGGTTTTTGATTAGCATAGTTAGCATAGTCTGAAAAACGTGCCTTAGAAATGTGCTGCAGCTAATTTGTAATAGTAAGAAAGAAAACACAGTACTCTCAGGTAATGTTGATAATATTTACTACAGTTCATGTGTATGAAGTTTTCTTCATACCCTAATGGAATGACCTCAGTTTGCCTCTGTTCCAAGCCATGGGAGTTTAAAACAGATTAAATGCTGTTAGCTTGTTTCAGAAAATCCTTACTATTGTATGAATAAGCATTTAGAGTCTTTTGTAAGCTTTGCAAAACCTGCGACATTAATCCTAATTCTTGGCTTGTCTTAATGCATCTGATCTAATGTGAATACTGGGGTGCTCACAATGGCATCTGCTAAAGTGTTCGTTTGTGAGATTGCACCAGCAGGGCTGCGATGTGTTTTTAAAATGAAGGTGCAGTTCTGCCAGGGAAATCTCTGAGTCTCTGAGAAGGAGTGTCTCATGAGGACGGTCAGAAATGGAAATGTTTTTTCTCTTTCCAAGCAGGTCCAGTTAATGGTGTTCTCTTTTAAATGCTCCTTTGGTGCTTCTCCTTAAAAGTAAAGTCAATAACTTCCCCATACTTCATCTGGAGGGCTACGCCATCTGTCCCAAAACATTGGTGATGCTTCTTGTCGGAACCAAGCTTTCAAAATGCATAATGAAAAAAAAAGTCAGGAATGGGTATCTTTGCTTTATCATCTCCTCCTATGGACCCCTATATAACACTGCCTAATCCAGACTTCTGTGGACTGCCCAGACATTTATTTTAGATGCCATCTTTGAACATACAACATACAATGAAATCTGACCACCTTCTTCTCTGGGTACTTGTCTCAGAGGAGAAGTGTTTAAAATAAGGCAACAGGACTGCATTAATAGAAATAATACGGAAACATTTGACTAGAATCACGACCTGGCAAAACAAAGTGTTTTCTCAAATCATTGTAGATATATTGTACTTCTGCCTGTCTTCTAAAGGAGAAAATATGTGCTACTGGAGTTACAATGAAAATATTCTAGTCACTGATGTAACTGAGATCAAGGCTGTGTTCCAGGCTCTGATCAAATCTGGAAAGTATAAAACCAATCACACGCTTCATACTTACCCTTGCATTTCAGCTGGTGTTTGCCTGTTGTTTTGACAGAAGCCATTAGAGCCAGTAAGATCTGTACCCACAAAATGAATTGCAAAGGGAGATCACTAGATTTGCACCCCGAATTGCTTGATTTTCGTGTGTCATTGTGGTGGAAGAACAAAAGTGTTACAGGCATACTAAGAGACTGAAAATGGAAATCCAACGTTTGAAGCACTTAATCCTTCATTTCTCTGCTCAGCTTTTCCATCTGTAAAGCCTGATGATAATGTTTGTGGTAAGTTTACCTATATGTTTTGAAATTCTGTGAAGAAAATCGTAGATAGTACTAAGTAATAGATAGTTTTCTTATATTTACAAATAGGAGGTAAGTCCTTAGCCCTCTTGTCAGTGGATGAAGGATTGATTTATTTTTTTTTTTGGCTCCTCAAAATATTGCAAATGCAAAATAATACAAGTAAAATTATGCAATTCATAAAAAAATATATTTTTTTAGAATTTCAGATCTGCTGCTGAGTTGCACAATGTTTCTGTCAGACAGAATTTTATTTTCAAACTATCTGTATGCAACTTAAAACAAATTGTAATTTAAAAAGTGAAAAATGAACATAGACATACTAGTCCAGTCAATTTTATCTTTGTATATTTTAATTTGTTTTTAATGTTCTTACTTACTGTTTCTAAAGTAGCAGCAATGGGCTATGTATTTTTTCATTTTAGCTAAGCTAAACATTTTAAGCTTTAAACTTGGTTACATCCTAAGCATGAAAATGTTAACATAGATAGTTTGGTAAGAAGGTTTGGAAAAGCACAGGTGTTAAATCAGTCAGTTCCCAGTACCCTGCCCTTGTCAGATAATAGATTCAGGGCCAGATGCTGAGCACTGTCAGTCTAGAGGGTTTTGCAGCCGTATGTGCTTACTGCTTTGAGCAAGCAAGTCTTTCTTTGTAATCCACATTGGACACTAGGTTGGGTCTTCTGCAGTTGGAAAATCACTAGGAGTCAGTGTAGGGCACATTTCACCACTGAAGATCGCTGTGTTGAAGGATTAGAGTTTGTGATCCTATTTCTTTCTTGGACAGATTCTGGGATTGAGTGGTGAACCATGTGCACCTGGTATGTCAGGGAGCAAGAGTCATGCACTTTTTCTTTATAAGCTTCTTTCCAGCTTGGTTTCCTATTATGCACTCTGGCTGTGAGTACAGGGCCCCTTATTTTAGGTTGCTCAGTCTCATTCCTGCTCTTGCTATCACATAAATGACTTCTCAGCTTGAAAGTAGAGAACAGCAATTCCTTTCGTCTGGAGCTCTAACTGCTCATGGCATATATAGCAACAAGCATTCAAAGCATAGGGATGACAAGCCTAAGGATGAACAGAAGCTGTATGAAGAGGAAGCATGTTCTCACCTCAGAGAGCCCTTACTGGGAAGCTGCTGGGCAACCTTCCCTCCCACTGAAGTTAGTGGGAACTCAGGGAACTCACAAGAGGGACAGTCGGTACCATCCAGGGCTGAAACTGCAAAAGCTTCCAGCATACCAACAACAAGATTTATCTAAAAAAGTGTTTAAAATCTGTTTTCAAAACATGGGAAAATGAAAGGGGTTGAGGTTGTTTTATTTACACTTTTAAGACGTTGACAAGATTTCTTAGCACTGAATGGGGCTCTGGAAGGGTCCTTGACGGAGAAGCAATAAAGTTTGCTCCAAAGCTTTCATGTGTCACAGACTATTGTATCCTCAGTGTGTCCTTTCACAGCCGGCCAGCAAAACTCCCGTTGTCCCACGGGAGATGTATGTGCCACTTTCATCCTGCTCGCAGCTCTCTCCTCCACATTGCTGCTGGCTCCAGCACCTCTGCGTCCGCTCTTCCCTCCCCTCCCCTTCCCCAGGGGGCCTGGGAAACTCTGCTGTGCCACCGGTCCCCACGCACAGGGATGCCTTGGAGTTGTCAAGGCAACCTGGAGCAGAGTGCCTGTAATTTTTCCCAGCGTGTGCGCGCACACAACATGAATGGGAATGATTTTTTAAGTGTTGATGGGGAGGGAGGGAGGCAGGGAGGGAGGAAGGGAAGAGAAGAAAGAAGGGGGCAGGCCTAATTCTGTGGAACTGCAAAGAAACCCAAGCCCTTACCCCTGTCCTCTCCCTTCACCTACTCTTTCCCTCTCTTGAGAAGTAAGTGAGGAATCAGTCACACTGTGGGTGAAATAAAGACATGACAAGGAGTTCTCCAGTGTCAGGGCAAAAAGCAAAGCACTACATTGTTCTTTAACAAAAGTGTTAAGAGAAGAAAGGGAAATATTTTGTGTCATAGGAAAGGCAGCAAGCAAGTGTCATTGCAAGAGGAGGAGAAAGAGAGAAAAGTTGAAAGGAAAGGAGAAAAAATCTGGTTAAGGCAACTTGTTAAAAATTCTGAATTGTTAATCTGATAGTTCTGATCAGTCACCTGGCTTGATCATGTTTCTCTACATGAACTGATGGTGCAGCAACTTTCCTGAATAGCTACTATACTATGTCTGGTTTTGTGTCATTTATATTCTTTTATATTGTATTTATGATTCTAGATAATACAGAATTCCAAAATTGACAAATCCAGAGTTGCTTTATATTGTTTTTACTTTTCTTGACATTGAAAGCATGCTGTGCATAATGTATGTGTAGTCTTGGACTATACTAGGGCACACTAACACAGAAGAATGGTACTGTACTCATAAAATATACTAAGCATGTTTTCTTTAGATAACATTTAAGCCAATAATAGCTTTAGATCTGCTTGTTCAAAAATAAGTTCCAAGACATCATTTTAAAAACCAAAAAGTAAAGCCTAAGCTAAAAAGTCCTACAGATTCAGAATATTTTCTCCTTCTAATTAACATGACTGCATCAACCGATTTTTTGCAGAACAGTCCAATGTCCTCAAGTCATAAATTATGAGCTATTTCAGTCTGAGATTTGAGTTTAAGCACATACCTAATTTTCCTGTTACAGTACCTAAGAGTTTCTGTCTGTGTTTTTTTTGTTTTAGGAAGAGGGAATATTCATATTTGCACCATTAAATGGAACAAGCATATTTTTATTTCTAACTGAGGCCCTATTTCTCTGTGTAAACTTCTAGTCAGTAAAGCATTCTTGGACTTATATTTGTCCTTGATGTTAATCACTAACTAAAGTGGTTTGATGAATTAGGGTCCATAACTACCTGTTTTTAAATGGGATCTTTTTCTTTACACTCAACAATAAGTAGTATGCCACTGAAGAACTGAGCCAGTAGCAAGATTAGTTTTCTTTTGCTTTTCCTAAAAAAAAAACAGTTGCTACTTAGACTGATCATAGTACCTTCAGTGATTTTTTCATTTCTCAGAGCAAGCAAGACCCTCTCACTGGGATGAGGGGGTGTGCATGTGAGTATATGCATATATACATGTATATAATTTTAGATTGAAAACAGTTAAAATGCTCAGTTACCACTTTTCATGTTAAAAGTCCCTGTTTCGGAAATCTTTTTGCTGACCTTCAAAAACTTTTGGAAAAACTAACAAGTTTATGTGATTGCTTTCCTATACTAAAATTCTTGCATTTGTAACAACCATCTAACATTTTGCTCACAATATTTTTAACCTTTGGTTTCTGTAAAATTACTTTTGATGCACAGTGATGAAAACTTTAAACATATAATAGAGTAGTTCAGTTGGAAGGGACGCACAACGATCACCTAGTCCAGCCGCCTGACACCGCTTCGGGGCTGACCAAGGGTTAAAGCTCGTTACTAAGGGCATTGGCCAAACGCCTCTGAAGCACTGACAGGCCTGGGGCATCGCCCACCGCCCCAGGAAGCCTGTTGCAGTGTCTGACCACCCTCTCGGTGAAGAAGTGCTTCCTGACGTCCAGCCTGAGCCTCCCCTGGCGCAGCTTTGAACCATTCCCGCGTGTCCGTCACCGGATCCCGGGCAGAAGGGATCAGCACCTCCCTCCCCACGTCCCCTCCCCAGGAAGCTGCAGAGAGCAGCGAGGTCGCCCCTCAGCCCCCTTTGCTCCAAACCAGACGAGCCCAGAGCCCTCAGCTGCTCCTGCTAGGAGCTGTACTGCTAGGACAGTAGTAACCTTAGTAGAGGAACCACAAGTTCAGAGCCTTGATGTGGGCACTTGGCTGAGGAGCCACTATCACAAGGCTACAATCTGTGGGTATATAACAGAATGCCTCTACTTCGTAATCCTGCTGAGACATAGCAATATGTTCTTAGAAATACATAAAATTATGAAGCAGTTCTGAATGAGCATGCAGAACAAACTGTGCATTCTGGTCCTTCTAGATAATGGTTACTGGAAAGAAAAGAAAGCATTTCTATGATCATGATGAACCTTTATTCGACGTGTTAGAACTGAATTGATGGCACTTCCTTGCTAATGTAGATTTTAACATAAATTTCCTTTAGAAGTTTTCGACTCAGTCTTTAAAAACAAAACAGTATGAACAGAGCATCTCTTAACTGCAAATTATTTTCCTGTTTTTTTTTTACAGTATCTTCATTAGGAAGTTGCAGTTGCTTGGTAAGGCCTCCTGTGGTGGACCAGTAATAATGGCAACTGGTGACTGAGGAGTGTTGCCCTAATTTTGTTTCTTTAAAGTTGTCTTTCAGTCTCCTAATAAAGCAGTCTTAAATGGGCTACTCCCAACCCCCTACATCCCCTAAGTACTGTGTGATGAGTAAACTCTCAGTGTGAGACCATGAGAACAATCCCTCGTGTATGTTGATGAGGATTTGTGGAAATGAGTAGCACAGTGCAAGGTCATGGTAAAATATGCTGGCAGAGAAATTGTAGGGAAAAGCAACAGTTAGGTAAAGACAGCAGAAGTATTGCCCAAGTTTAATTAACAAGATTAAGCTCTACAGCTTTATTCTGATAGCTGCTAAGCATGTCCTGAGTGGTGCTGAGCATTCCCAGAAAACAAAAGTTAAATGGCATTTAAAGCTTTGACAAGAATTTTAAAGTCCTTCGCAAGGCCAGGTCCAAAATCAGTCCAAACTCTAGATTATTATTTTTAATAGCAGTAGTAGTAAAAGAATAAAATTGCAAAGAAAAAAAGCTAACTAACATTTTCGAAGAACTATATGCATTGGTGAAGTTTATATTAATTGAATACAGCTAATGACTTCCTGAAGCCACATGAAATGTGTCTGAAACATAGTTCTGTATGCCTTTTTGCATGAACTGATGGGACAAGCTGCCCCCAAATCTCAGTTCAGCTTACCCTTATTTGGAATACGGAAATTTAAATAATGAAATTAGGTATTTTATTAACTTTTCCAGGTCCATTAGGAACACTAGGCAAACACCTCACAGGAAAATTAGCAGTTGCATTTGATCCAAAATCTTGTGGCTGTGATTAAGCCAAGCTGACTAATGAAATGCATGGCTGGGATATAGCAATGCAATTCAGTCAGCCAATTAAATGGCTAAGAGTGGCTCCTAAAGGGCTAGACCTGCCCCACAGCTTTGTAGTCCTGTCCCATCCCTTGCCACCAGGAAGCTATTAACTTTAGGGTTTGTAGGGTTCGTTTTTCTGTCAATTTGTTATTCTGAATCATCTCAGAATCATGTTATGTGAACACCAGATCTTTAACAAGGGAAGCAGAAAGAAGGCATGTCAGGAAGCAGAAAACAAGCGTTTTGTCAGCAGTCTGCCAATTACTTCCAGTTGGCTGTATTGTTAAACTGCATTCTTTGGTGGGAGCACTGCTATAGCAAGTTAAGCATTCCTTACTTCTCCCTGCTTATCTTTAAACTGGCTCTGTTCTCATCAGGTAGCTGAGAAACACTGCCCACCATCTGATGACAAGGAGAGAGCACCTGGGCTCAGGAGAGATCTGGAGGGCCACAGCTGCTCAAGACAGTGCTGCCTTCAAAAAAAATTAACAGAAAAATAGACCACTGTGAAGGTACAGACATGTTCCTGTTACACATAAGAAAAAATTTCACTGTGTGAGCAAATCAGAGAAATTACAGATTTTAACAGAAAGATGGGATTTAACAACATGTGAAAGAGTCCACATAAGCACTTAAAGAAATCAATGTACTTTCTTTGTGGATCCTCCACTACCACAGCAAGGAGAAAGGTTGTAGATGATCAGAAAAGACTTCAGAAAAAGGACACTAACTTAACCCTGCCATACATACTTATTTCTGATATTCATAGAATACTTGTTCTGAAATACCCTTGAATGTGGATGCTGGATACCTACCTCTCAGTGATTCTGAAAGCTTTTGCATGTGCAAAAGTGATGTAAACTGAACATTGTACTCTTTCTGTTGGTCCCATACTTCTGTGTGGAAACAGCCTAAAAATAATGCCAGCAAATAGATGTAACATATGCTAGCTTCAAACATATTTCCTCCATCCCTTACTAATTCTTGTTAAGGGAAAATATTTTGTGACGGACCATACTTTTTCATTCTTTACACTCTTTGCTTCCAACGATGCCCTTCTAGCCACAGTTTATTCATCAGAAGGAAAATGTCAAACCATGATAACACAATGCCAGAACATCACTGACTGGGATGAATGGTAGAGGCCCAAGTAATCTCTGGTGGCTTTACAGTGGCTTTCAGTTAACCATGAATAATGAAACACCATTTTGTTGTTATTCATCACTGTGGAACAACTTCACTTTATGAAACTCTGCTCAGTTTCAGTGCATCAAAATTCATTGTTATCTTATTAAAAAATATGACAGTAATCTATGCTGGGAAGTATTTCCTGGCTCATAAAGTATAGCATTCTGATGCAGCAGGCAAATATATTACAGTCTTAGTTAGAAATTTATTGAGCTTGCAGTTCAAATCAGTTGCTATTTTTATCCTATTTTCATGGTGGGGTTTTCCACAGCCTTGCTCACTTCTTACTTGGCTTGTTTCTATGCACAAGTAACTTGACTGATCAACAGCTCAATATCCAGATGGAGGTCAAAGACAAGTCGTGTCCCTCAGGGTTCTGTACTAGGACAAGTTCTGTTTAATATCTTCATCAATGTCATAGACAGTGGTATTGAGTGCACCCTCAGAAAATTCCCAGATGACACCAGGCTGTGTTGTGTGGTTGATGCACCTGAGGGATGAGATGCCATCCAAAGGGACCTGGACTGGCTTGAGAAGTGGGCCCATGGGAACCTCATGAGGTTCAACAAGGCCAAGTGCAAGGTCCCGCACCTGGGCTGGGACAACCCTGGTCATCAGTACAGGCTGGGGCAGTCCTGTAGGGAAGGACTGGGGGTTACTAGTGGGTGAAAAGCTGGACGTGGCCCAGCAATGCCCACTCGCAGCCCAGAAAGCCGACCGTACCCTGGGCTGCACCAAAGGCAGCGTGGCCAGCAGGGTGAGGGAGGTGACTGTGCCCCTCTGCTCCGCTCTGGTGGGACCCCACAGGGGTACTGCATCCAGCTCTGCAGCCCTCAGCGCAGGGAAGACTCGGACCTGTTGGAGCGGGTCCACAGGAGGGACACAAAGATGATCAGAGGGCTGGAGCACCTCTCCCGTGAGAACAGGCTGAGAGCTGGGGTTGTTCAGCATGGGGAAGAGAAGGCTCTGGAAAGACCTTTCAGTTCTTAAAGGGGCTTGTGAGAAAGCTGGGAACAGACTTTTTAGTAGGACCTGAAGTGACAGGACAAGGGGTAGGTTCAGACTAGGTGGAAGGAAGAAATTTTTTACAAAGAGGGTGGTGAAACTCTGGAACAGGTTGCCCAGAGAGGTGGTAGATGCCCCATCCCTGGAAACATTCAAGGTCAGGGTGGGCGGGGCTCTGAGCAATCTGATCTGGTTGAAGATGTCCCTGCTGGTTGCAGGTTGTTGGACTAGGTGGTCTTTACAGGTCCCTTCCAACACAAACCATTCTATGATTCTTCCTTTAAAATTCTTCTCTGTGTCAGGAAAACATCAGTCACTGAGGTCAGGGAAGAATTCCATAAACCTCCCCAGCCTGCGCTTGCTGTTGCTAAATATTTTATAGACACCAAAGTGTTACACCTCCCAGTAAAATGAGATATGTAAATATGGTACACTCAGCTGCTTCATTTATTGAGTGTCTGTGATATTTGCGTTACTACAGGAAACCTCTTACAAGAATATGCTCTACTGTGCTGAGAAGTACAGTTGATTTACTTTTCGGGTTTGCAGTATGACAGAATACATTTGGAGAACGAGTAGGAGAGTACATTTCCTGAAACTCACATCTGCTGGAGAAAGACCCTGCTGTGGGTCTGTTTAGATACCCATTTAACTCTTCACATTATTCCATCTTTTGCTCACAGTATTGGAATGTGCCAAACAATATGCTTTTTGAAAGGAAACTAGGGAGTAATTTATCTTCTTTATGTGTGCTAAGCAGAGCAGGAGGGAGAGGCAAGCAGGGATTCACAGCAAGCCATGGAGCAGTGATTAGTAACAGCTGACAGTCTCAAACCAAGACTCTCTTTCTTCGGTTACCTCATTGTAATAACAGAGTACAAAGGACTGACTGTCTTCAAGCCAAGAATCAGAGACCCAGGAACACAGAAAATAGCAGCTCACAATTTTTTTTTGGTAACAAAACACTGCTGCTACCTGCACAGTGCAATTCTGAAAAGTCATCCTTTTATGTCCAGACATTTGGACTAAGCTTTCCTGGAAATGGGATTCTTCTGTTTGGCATAAAGCTGTTTATTTTCTGTATCATGAGTGAAATAAGCAAGTACATTCCCTAGAGAAGAATCATAATGTAACATGGTAAATTATTTCAGTTTAATTAGGAAAAAAGTTAACAGTGGTATCTGATAAACCAAGCACATTAAGTTAGCTTGAATCCTACGGGACATGTTGTTACAAGACTGAAATAAATAAGCCAGTAGTTGTAGGACTTCTTCCCAGTTCCCCAAGGATGAAAATATTAATTTTCGCTTATTCTGAACATATTGCCAAAAGTATCTACTTTAAACATGAAACGCACCACATGCTGGCAAGATACCAGTGATAAAGATACATTTGCCTTCTGGATGGTGTTAAGCACATTACTTAGCACTCCATAAAAATCCATCATACAGTTTCTTAAAATACACGTGGTAGCTTTTTATCTGCTAAAATGCTGGTCTGAGCTTTGGTACACTGTGCCTGGTGTCCTTCACAGACATGTTGTTGTATGTGCAGCACTTACTAAACAGCATTCCACAAATGTACAGCGCTCTGTTATCTGACTGGCTGTATACCATGTGATGAAGCTGTGAACTATTTACTGTGCTATATCACTCCTGATCTACTTTAGCTGCTACTGAAAATGACAAACTTGAGAATACTTATGTGATATCAGAGGTATCATTAAAGGAACAGTCACTCACAATGCATCCTAATGTAAAAATGCATTTGCTTTTACATCTTTGGCATGTAACAGATGTCTGAAGACACACTTCTGTTGAATTTCTAGAAAAATGAAGTGAACATAATTCTAGTCAGAGAGGTGCAAGATTTAAATGACCTCTTTAAAAAAAAGATAGAGACATATCTCTGTTTACAAAATGACATGGGATTTGGGGTATGGGATTGTACTGATCTGTAACTTGTCACGGCTGTACACTGGAGGCATCACCTTCTCACTCAAAATGTGATCCAGTATTGTTGGCCAGCTAGTTCTTGGCTTCTTCACTAAAACTTCCAATAATAGACTCTACTGCAGTGATAGTGTCTTTTATTTGGATGATTGTCTACTAGGATCTGACACTAGTTAAGTTAATTTTATAGAGTTCACGCAGAAGCCATCATTTGGAAAGAAGCTTTGCCCAGTTGGATGTGACTCAAACTAAGATTTGAACTAATGGTAGTGTGTTACTAATACATCTGTTAACAACCTAGCTTTTGGATTTCTGCTTGGAATTTTAATTTTAGCACAGTTTTTAAAACACTGAGATTATCTATCTTTGCTAATATGACAATATTAATATTTTTTGAGTAATCTGAAGTTCCTTACTAAAAAACCCTGCATATTTTTATTGTTGCAGTAGCTACCATCTATTCTTGTACCAGGTTTACTTACTAGCAACAAAACTGCTCTGTCTTTTTTTTTTTTTTTTTAGAAATCTTGTCAATGACACAACACTGGTTGGTGCATCTATGTCCAACTTAAAAGTGATACATTTTCATTTTACTTTCAAGCTAGCAGTTCATTTGTCTACTGCTGTTTTATCCATTGATCTTCCAGAGAATTTGTCTGAGCTGCTCATGGAGCTGTCACTTTCCTTTTTGTCTGTGTTATGCACACCCTGCTGGTGTTTACATGTTGGTGTAATCCTTTTTCTTTGTTATATTTGTTCCCATGTGCCATGCATTTTTTTCCATGTGTGCTATTTTGCAACACTATGTATTCTTCCATGGGCTGTTCTTGATGGATTCACACTTCCTTCACTGAGTTTCCTCCTCTCATGCCTCAAGTATAATTGTAATTTCTGCCAAGTTGTAGTGCTATCTGCATTTGCATGAAGCAACAGAAATAATCTTGAATGGAGCTTCATGCTGCTGTTGCTGTTCTACTCCCCATATTGATACAAAATGAGCTCAGTTACCTATGACAGTGAAGTCAGCAATGCCAACATAAAACCTTCTCAGTGTGGAGAAGTCTGTTCTGAAAGACATTACCCTCAATACTGTATTGACTTGTGGTGCAGGAGCTAGTATAGTGAGGCCTCAGTCCTCTCGTAGTTCTGGTAGAATTGAGATGCACTGCTACGTAGTATTATCTATCCATGTCAAAAGCAACTGCATGGAGCTCCTTCATGTCTCTAAGTCATTATTTGCGTTAGAAATTGCAGAACAGTAACTAATTTGGCAATATAGAGTTCTTTTAGATTCTCATTATTCAAAGAATCACATTTAGTTGGTTTTGATAAGAAAAATTCTGCATATAAATTTGTATATGGCATGAGAAAATGTGTTGTGTATTAAGAAAGAATCTAGAAACAATCTGAGACTTCCTTTATCAAGTATAACAGTCTATTTAAAGATTATGGGATTGGATGCAGACATAATTAAAAAAAATATTATGTAGACTTTTAAAAATGTATAAACTAGCAGCATTTTAAAACACCACTGATAATCCATAAGTTAATATCTTAATAATAACATACTAAGCATTTTTCCTTTTTTTTTTCCATGGGCCATAGGAGTAAATCCTAATGTAATTGCATGCTAAATTCCAGCCCCCCTACTCCCCGCCACCCCCACCCCCACCCCAAATTTAATGGGTGACAATCAAATCAACTTTAGGAAAAAGATACTTCCTATTTGTGAATTTAAGGTCCTCTGGTAATATGCCATGTGAATGCTGAGGAGTCATTACTTTAGCTGCAATTAGTCTATTATGTTTAAAGCTGTCGTTATAATTTGGGTTTTTTTCACAATTCAGTAATGATGTTAAGGCTGTTGTGTGAACTCATTATGAAAGTGTGGAATTGGAGTTTCATGTGAATAGGCTTTTGTTTTCCTCCTTTTCTCTCCTTTGTTTTGGTGACCTCTTGAACTTTGGGTCACTGATTCAGTTACAGCCTTGCAACATCAAAGCCGTACATTTTTTATTATGTCTTTCTCCACCTTACAGACTTGTAGGAGGCAAGGGAAAGACGTTAAGATTTCATCTGGAATGCCTGATAGTAGCAATCAGTGTTTTTAAACAATATCATTCAGCTCTTTTCCAGGATGTTATAGGGCTAAGTACATTCGGCTTCCACAATTCAAGTACTATAGAGCTGCCATCTGGGCATCATCTGCTCGCAGGCAGGATTAAGGATATGAATTGCTTTGAGAAGTCTGGGGTACCAAAGAAAATATCAGCTGATTTTAAACTAAATGGATGAAAGAGGGTTTTTTTTTATCACTGTTATTGTTGGACTGTGATATTCTGCAAAACAGAAGAGACGCCTATTTACTTTTTAATGAACTATTAAACCTATTATCTTGAATTTGAAAGATTTATTTTCATTATGAATGTGGGTGTTTTGCACAGCTTCATTAGCCTTCAGACAGATATTACCCAGGCTTAGTAAGCTAATGTTCTATAACTTTGTTTTCAGGGATTGTAGAGTTAAGACATACTGCAATTGTAAATATTGGACAAAGCTGATTTTCAGTGCAAGAATGTATTCATTAATGAAGGAGCCATTCATTAGGTGAACTCTTGACCAAGCCCATTCTCTAGCTCTGAAAAGAAACTATAGTCACTGGAGAATCTCTGATATTATCTAGGTATTCAGATCTAAGTTAGAAGTGGGTGTTGAAATATCAGAACAAAGTATTTAGCTCTGCATACAAGTAGAAAGAAAATAAAAGCTGCTTATGGAGGAAAGACTCAGCATCAGTATGTTAATTCTAGTGCAAATAGTGTACTTCTAGTACTATGATGTACTTTTCTTTTTCTTATCTACCACCAGTAAGGAGCTAACAGTATAGCTGACTGAGGATGAAAAACAGATACTATCTAAAAAAATGTTAATTCTGTTTAAGTATGTAATTATTACAAACTGAAGCCGGATCCTGAAAACAAGCCTAACTGAGGCATCCAAATAAATGTATGTGTCAATGTACTTAGTCCAAAAAACTCTTCACAACTTGTGATACACTTGAAGACCTTCAAACTCTTCAGTGAAGCAGAGAAGATGAATATTGCTTAAAGATTAAGAACAGATCTGATAACTCTAACCACTCAGGCACTACAAGTCATGCTTTCCAAACAGTGACCCCAGCATTTTTTTCAGATAAGTTCCCTTTGTTGTGTGACTCCTGAGTTTTCAGAATATAGTCACAATCTGGTTTTGAGCTTTTCTTCACAACCAGGGGGCCAGGAAATTCAATTTGCTTTGTTACTTGACTTCCAGAGATGTTGGGTCTTTAAGAATAACATTAAGATCTGAAAGCTGCTGTTGGCATGCGAGTTGAGCACTTGACTGTTTTCTTTATTTGCATGTTTCTTGCTCAGTATTAGAACTGAATTGCTATTCAATTGTGTGAAACTATAAAGAATTTTATCTTTTTGTTCCCATATGATATGACCTCAAAAATAATGAGTCCTTTTTTTGCACAAGTCTTTCTGTATCCTAGTAGTTCTTACTTCTCTTTGTAGATCAACATTGGTATAGCTAGTTTTGGTAGACTTCTGCAGAGAAAAAAGTCCTTTCAAGACACTGTCAATAGAAGGAATACATGGAACTTTCGTATGCAGTGAGCAGAGGAACCAAAATTTGAAAGGTTGCCATCCTGGATGCTTTTCTTGCTGTTTTGCTAGATAGTCTTCACAGTAGCAGGAGCTGAAAGCTTGTGGTGTACTAAACAGCCCTCTTTTACTAAGTGCAAAAACCTGTGAGGAATCTGTATTTGTACTGATTGCACATGTCCCTCTTACAGATGGAAATGCCATGCTTAGCAATGATGAACACTTGGCCAAGATGAAAAATACTAAATATGCAAACTTTGCTGACCTGAGAAACACTGAGACAGGCAACTCAAGAAAGTCAACCTTGAGAACAGGTAGGGGCCTGTAGGAATTTCTTTTTCCCCTTTTCTGGAATTCATATGGCACTTGCTACCTTCCAGAAACACACAGGTGAGTTTTTAGGTAAATTGGATTAACTTTGCTGTGGTGTGTATTGGTGGCATCATTCAGTTAAACTTGGGAAGATCAAGTCCCAGAGAGAAACAAAGGAAGAAGGTCTTGTGTAAATGACGAAAAATGTCATCAGGGTGGCTCAAGTAAAATATCTGAGGCAGTGCATAGAATTGACAGACTATGCCCAGACCTAGCCAAAACTGATGTTTTCTAGAATAATCCATCACCACAAAACCCAGTCGTTTTTGGAACCGCTGGTATGTTACAAGAGTTTTGCCTCAAAGTTCAGCTATATAACAGCACCCTGGACCCGCTTGCTTGAAGAAAACTAGATCTGATAGTGTGAGCCTGAAAAAGTTCACATTCAGACACTTTCTGCCTAATTAAAAAAGGCTGGCAACTCTGTAAGGAGATTCTAGGTTTCAGCAAACATTTTGCTGTGCTCATGGCTGCCCAAGGCACTCATCTGGAGACAACATTGCAACAAAAGAGTAAGGACACCATATTTTACCCCATGCCAGCCACATCTCTGCAAAAATTATCAGCTCTGAAGAAGAACTACAACACAACTGGAAAGCAACTCCTAGCAACGAGGCAAGCTCTTAAATATTTGCAGTGGTATCTTTTGAGAGACTCTTCATGTCATATACAACACCAATTTTTATATTTTCTTGCATTCGTTTCTCAAGGGTTGAAATGGAGGATATAGAACTGCCTGGAAGAGAAATAAAGAAAAAATATGGACTATCAGGAGTGTCTGGATGAAAGGAATTGTAGCTGATGCAGGATCTGGTTTGTGACTCTCTAACATGCAGCTCAAACCCCAGATATTGCTGATTCATAGTTATATCTCTAGTCTCAACAGATCGTTAGAGATTTCTGTCCTGAATATCTCTGGTTTTAACTTCTTATCCTCCACCACCAGTAAGAGCTGTGTCATGGAGCTGTATACCAGGATGAACAAGTATCTGGGCAGTCTTCCTTCTCTTCCAGACAATCCAGCATCTTACTGGAACCCAGACCCAAGGCTTGAATCCTGTAGCTCTTGTGGTGCACAGTGACTTTCCTCATTCCCCATTGTTTAGAATCCAGGTAAGGCAGCCAGCAGTGCTAGCAAGAGACAATTATTCAGTATCTCTGCCTCCAGTAATGATGATAATGATGGATCTGCCTTATAGAAGTGTGTAAGCCAAATATGTGGATGAAGGACAGCATGTAGGGGATCCAGCAATTTGAGAATTAAATGGAAATAATACATTATAGGTCAACAACTTCCCATTATCAAAACACGGGAAAAAAATCGGGTGAAAACAAGTGTGGAGTACTTAACGATAGAATTACAGTCCCTGTTTCTGAAAAATGACAACCTTTTGTGTGTGGTTTGGTCTGCAGGTGGTTTTCCTGTGTAGCTGATGCAGTGATCCAGAAAGAACTTGTTGTCTGTCAGATTTTACAGCACTGATGAAAGGATTATGTATGTTCCTTCTGCTGGTGTGAAAGTACTCCTGGTAGCGTTACTGGTGTCCCCAAAATGCAGCCACAGGAACTTTCTTGAATTAGAGTCTTCTGGTCTTCATGAGCAGTTACGGCACAGACAAACCAACAAGAAAGCAAATACAATGGAGTTGTGCTACACTCGCATGTAGGAAATGGGGATGCAGATCATGCCATTCAGGCTAGAGGTAAATGGGTGAAAGGAGTAAAAACTGAAAGCTGTTAAAGCCTGAACAAAGCCTCTGTCCACCTAACTACTTGTAACTCTTCATAAGTTCTCAGTCATACTTTGATAATGGCTATTACACTGTTCTGTACAGTTCTTTCCTTCTTTCTTGACATAGGGTTTGCCTTATCTCTTTTATTTTTAAGTCTAACTTCATGTCAATGGAGTGAGTTTACATTAGTTGAAGGTGAGATGAATCTCAGATCCTCGAAGAGCTTTTCCTTGGTTTTGAGCTGGCTCTTAAAAGAGGTATGTGTGTCAGGAGGCTGGAACTGCTGACAGTAGTCATTGCCTTAGAGCAGTTGGTAGTTGAAAATCTTATCAGGTCAAAACAGAGAGACCCCTTCAGTCTGATATTAAATTCTATGGAGTGCAACAAAATCATAAACCTGTGGGAAATTAGTTTGTCTGATGGTTGGCCAACCTATTGTTTTGTTTTCATTTCTACCTGACAACAGATTCTTACTGAAAGGCTATGAGAAACAGAAAAAGATAGCATTCACTCCCCTTGCTGGCCCTCCCTGCATCTAGCCACCAGTGGGGACCAGGGACTTCCTAAATTGCTAGTTCCCCAAATGTAATAGTCAATGATGGCTACATCTATGAACTCTCTAGTTTCATTTTGAAACTATTAATTTCTGGGTTGTGGTGCTGTACAACGCAATTGTGTTGCATGAAAAAGTACTTCCTTTGCTTTATTATAAATGCACTCTCTAATGGCTTTGTTGGACATCCTTTATTATGAAAAATAATCATGAGCTATACTAATAAACAGTTACTCCATCTAAGCCTCTACAAATGAGTCATGATTTCTGTGGACTTTTATGGTGATTTTCTACAGCTGTATCTTTTTCAAGCTGAAAACTTGTAGACTGTTTAATCCCTCCTTGCATTTCACTACAACACCATTCCACTAATAAGCCCTGTCACCTTCTCTGGACTGTTCACAAGTCTGAGAACTCTTGCCTGTCTACTAGTGGCCACCTGAGAGCTTGTGATTTGGTAGATTATAGGTGTAGCATATTTCTCTTTCCCAGGTGTATCTGTTTGCACTTGGAACCATTCCAATTCATCTGTCGCATTATCAGAGGGTCATTCATTATTGAAAACATGTTTTTTTACAATTCAATCTTTGATATACCAAATAAAATGCTTGCTCTCATTAATAAGGTAATTAGTGTCCTAATTACCAAAATGCTAAGGATACTGGGTTTTGCATTCTGGACATTTTGCTGCACAAAATACAAACCCAGGTCTTCTCCATTTACAATCTAATGTAGCTGATTTTACATTTAATAATATTTTTGAGGTTTTAAATTTTCAAGTGTGCTGTTTTCCTGTAACAAATTCATATTCATTTATATTAAACTCAAAAAATTGTTTGGAGTTGTCCCTAAGGTGTTTTTAGTCCTTCTGCCTTTGACTGAAATAGAAGTGTTAATAAAGAGACAGTGTGGATTTACAATGGTGCATTGGTGCTCAGGCAAGATGCTTTAACACTTACATATTCTTCCAAATAATTTTTGCATTTTGTTTTGCCAGTGACTTGCCCATCAGCAAGTCTTGATGTCACGCATTTGAACTAAAGTAAAAAAACAAAATTAAATCTTTGTGGATGGGAGATTGTTACCTATTATCAACTCAGTTGGATTCACATGCAGAATGCAAACTGAGTAAGTGTGTGTGACAACCTGTTGTTCAATATTTCATGAAACAACTAAAAGTAGTGTTCTGCTAGGAAAAACTATATTTTGCATGAAATTTAAATCAGCCTTTAATTAAGAGCTTCTAGCAAACTTGAATGATTTTAGAGGGTTTTTTTTTAGTTTTGCTATCTTTAATTATTGAAGACCTTGTTCTTGAACACCCTTGCTGTTTGTGCATTACTACTTGCAGAGACTTAAGACTTCCAAAACTACACCTGCTGTGTACTTTCTGCTTTTGGATGCTGTATATCATGCTTAGGTTTTCTTTTTTAAGGTATAATCAAATTTTATTTTATACAGTGTCATTATAGCAGGAATCTTATCCCTGCTCTTATTAGGTTTTAATTTTTAGTGGGATCTGGGTTCATGTAGGATTGTTACCTCAGGCTCTGTGAAGATACATTGCTGTGTACTTCCTATTGCAAAATTGTTGCAGAAATAGTTCAGAACTGAGTTCTATTTTCATTTTATGATCCTTTCTGTAGCTTCTTGGTCTTTGTACTTGTATAGGTTAAGTTAGATAACACTTTCTGAGTAAGAAGTTCCATGCAAAGCTGTATTTGTTGTATAAATATGTATGACATTTCATTAAGATTTTCTACCATCCATGCCTTGCACAATGCTTTCCGACTTCCAGCTGAGTATAGTTTGTTTCCTCTGGAGCATTCTCTGTGCAAAACTTTTTTCAGGAAACATATTCAGGAAATCATAGTCAAACTAATTGCCAACACACACTGCATCTGCAAATAGTTCTTTTGTATTTTAACTTGAAAAGTGATGTTTCTGGTGCTGAATATTTTCTAACCTACCTATTGATTTTTAAAAATGTAGCTGACTGCTACTTAAACTCATTTTTTTTAACTTATAGAAGTTTTATCCAAAATACTTCAGAATTACATGATATAATAATTGAACTTATCCTGCCTACATTCCCTTGAAGACTATGGAAGGGAACAGTGTAAGAAGGTTCCAATCTTTTCATATCTGAGTGCCTGTCTAAATAATGATTATTAGAGGCTGTATGCCAGACTTGATAGACATTTGCTTAACACAGTAATACAGGTACTGAAGAGCAGGATGTTTAAAGTAATTATGTGTATGAAGTTTCATGTTTATATAATTTTAGGTGATGTTGGCCCAAATGTACAATAAAGATGCTAGCTTGAGATTAAATTGTTACAGAACTTGGGTCAATACTAGTAATATTTCTTCAATTGTTTCTTTATCTCTACAGGAAATCCAAATTAAAAGTTGACTGGATATTTACTAATTCAGTAATTTTCATGCCCACATTTTTAGCCAGTCTTGGTTTTAGACATACATAAATAAAAGCATGGGATTTCCTTTATTTGTGGAAAAAATTATTTGGATGTTTACATTAAATAGCACTGTCATCCACTTATGCAAATTGCATGTCTAAATACTTATATGAATGCATATACTGATGTGTGCATGAAACGTACAAGTGCGTAAAATCAAAGATGCCATGCAATTCAGCTTTTATAGTATTCAGCTTTGATAAAACATTTTATTAAAAATTAAAATTTGACAAAATTTTATAAAATTCAGCTTTGATATGCTTACATAGTATTGGGGGCGGGGGAGGAAAAGGGAAGAGTTGCCTGAAAAATAAATTAGGTCACCTTTATAATAACATTTTATGTATTAAAAGAAAGGTTTAAGTGGAAAAATAAGACTCCTAGAATGGTCATGCATTGGTTACTCATAGTAGGTGTTTCTACTCTATGAAATATCTACACGGTTCCTCTGTAGGAAGCTTGCAATACAAATATACAGGCAACTCAAATGCTCTGGCAATCCAAAAGGTGCTTCATTTCTGGAGAATATGTCAATTCTCTTTTTTTTTTTTTTTTGCCTGTAACTAGAGTCAATTGAGATCAGTATACACCTTTACATTGATTTGGTAAGTTTTGATTATTTTGATTTCTAAAATAACTTCTTTAGGACATGCAAAGAGCAGAGATTTTTGGGAAAATCAGAGAATTTCCAATTTTTAGAATTTAGAAAATGGGTTAATTGCCTGGTGACCAGCTAAATGGAACACACACGGCCTACTTGTTTCTCAGTTTTCATGTATGAACTATATGAACTAGAATCAGGAATGCTGTATTTCTTAAACTGAAACACAGGAAAGTAAGGCTGACTTTTGTTAGTATTTTTGGCTTTCAGCTTTACTGTGAGTACACGAGGTGTTGCACAGGCACTGGTTTTAGGTCTGTTATGCCAGGATGAATTCAAGGGAATTACTGCTAGGCCCCTCCTTTTTCTTCCTGGGAGAAGGATATTGCTGGCCTTGCAGTATTTGTTCCCTTCTCTGGAATCTCGCTGAATGAGAGACTTCCCATCTGTTGAAATTACCATAAATATTTGTAGCTGATATGAGACAGCACCTGGGACCTTGTAGTAAGTGATAGCCTTTTTCCTGCTATAGGCTTGTAGGCAAGTAGGCAGGAGAACACTCGAACTTTATGGACACTCCATGCAGTGTGGCTCCTGCTTCCACAAACCCAGACACAGGATGGATTCCTAGCCTCTTTTTTTGAAGAGGTGATGCACAGATCTCTATGAATAAAGAATGTTGGCTGCTATTAATTTAATGTGTTAATACAGGACATTACAACTGTAAAAATGAAAAATGCTTATCATTTGCTAGAGGATACATGTTTTGGTAAGATTTAATAGCATTCACTTCCAGTTACACTTCATGGGTCATTTGCTGCCTCATTCCAAATACTGGAAAGGCAAATGTAAAACCTGATTTCTTAAGTTTAATAACATGAGACTAGAATTATGCCTTTACAAAAGACCGGGTACAGCTGCTATATGGATGTGGGAGGCTGTGCCATTGTATCGCAGTTCCCTGTCTTACAACCTAGTTTAGATCCATCACTCCATATGCTAACTTCAGAAGTTTTTTTTTAACTTCATGGTGTGGTATTTCTACAGTAACTGTCAGTATGGTCCCATATACCATTCTTGCTGTAATTATTTCTTTATTTCCATCTCTACACTGATAAAACTGAAATAGTTATATGCTTTGTGTCTGCTGAGCTGTGACAACTTAATCTACATGCCTCCATTAAAATTTTGATCATGTATAGTCATTTTCTTTTTTGCTTAGTAGCTATAAAAAAACTTCATCAGTGCTACCCCCGAAAGGAGAAAGAAGGCAGGGATACAAAAGGGACATGATATGCCTAAGGTTATACAACATGTCACAGCATTAATTTTCCTCATTTTACACCCATAAGTTGCTTTGAGCAAAATCTGGTTTTGCAGCAGTTGAATCTGTTTGTATCCAGATGCTGCATTTTTCCTGAGTTACATAAAGGAGTGGCTTGGATACTATTTTGAGTTCAGTTGTTTCTGTGAACACTATCCTTGTTTCATTATAGGTAATTTCAAGCAACTACATCTACAACTTGGCTGCTAATTGTGATCTCTGCTTATGTTTTATTTCATTGCTTGAGTCACTTTGTATGTCTTTCTTTTTATCTTAGTGAGGGGATAGATCATATTCCTTATTACTTCTTTTTAACATAGTCCCCATTCATTGCAGTCCTTTGAGTGCTGAAATCAAAAGCGTCATATGTACATTCAGGGTTAGTTAAGAAACACCCACACATGGAAATGCCAGCTTTCTGCACTTTGTCAACACTTTCTATAGTTTCTGTAGTGGAAATACTATGAATATGTTGAAAAAACCTGAGGAGAAAATCTTGTGTGTCTCAGCCTGCCTAAAGGAAAGGAACTTTTGTCTCCTGCAGTTGTCAATATTGTAGCCTGTTATTGAAAGGTTGTGTCAAAGGTAGGGGGGTTTCTGTCTTCCAGAATACATGAAAGATAGTCATGGCATTATTTGAATTAGAAAGGTGAGTACATATAAAAATAGATGTGCTACACACTACATACTAAGATGCTTTTCTTCTTTGAGGTAAATTTTGCACACTCAGTCTTCTAAACTCTTACTATACAGCCTTCTTTTGTGTAAGAAGATTCGCAGTCTTTATGTTTGTACAGAATCTTGCACATGCAATCCTTGTGTGTGATTAAGGTTCATTTGTACCATGTTAGTGCTATGCCTATTAACAGTTTGGACAAGCATTATCATCTAATTCACAGTGTGTTGTACTGGTATTGGTGACTGGGATCTTTCCTTGAATCTGTTACAACCTTTGGCGAGCCAGTGGACCTCACTGTTTCACTGTGTCTGTATTCCCTTTCTCTTTCCCCAGCTTGATTTATGTTAGTAAACCTATTTTCTTACTGTTCCTGCTATGTACAACAAAAGTTAGTCTCACATCTTGACTGGGATTTTTATGCTTTGCTATATTTTACCAGACAAAGATATTTGAAAGAAATGCACAGGATTTGATACTAGTTTACTTGCATCTAAAAGTAGTGGTCCCTGTATAACTAAATGCCAAGCTTCCAAAATTTTTGAGAAGGAAAAGCAGCCTGTCTATTAAACTGAGCTGAGACAGGAATTGTGCGAAATATTTGCAAATAACCCTTATAAAATTTTTCTAGCTTTAATATTTGTCACAAATGTTATGATCCAACTATGCTTTTTATAAAGACTGATCATGCATTATTTTTGTGAATGTAATTGCAGGAAATATATAGTTTGGTTAAGAAAATTTAACTTGTTCTGATGCCCTTATATTCAATGAATAACTGAAATGTGCAGGTAGAACTTGGCCAGTTTGAAAGGGTGGAATTTCAATTTCATTATGGTCTTGCTGTAACAGCTCAAAAAATGTTAATGTACATTGCTCTTAATGCTGGTGCAAATCTTGCAGCCTTTGCCTACTTCATGATGTGTTTAATTGTTATCATATACATATGCATATTATTTTATATACCTTTTAGGGACAATGCATATTTAAAAATAATTGTGTCAAGCAATTTGTTTATGTTAAATACTTCAAGTCTAATAAAATAAGAAGGTATAAAATATTTTGAACTCCTACAACTGCAGCAGATTCAAAACAGAAATGAAGCAAAATTATCAGACCTATGTTTGCATAAGAATTCAGGTCAGATTTGGCCATAAAATAATCCAAATGGGAGTTTCATCTATTTCTTTAACTATTTATGCTGCCTCCCATTTACCGTGCTTTAATTTTGCCTTTGGCTTTTTAAGAGATACTAATTGGTAATGCTGACTTAGGAGTTCTCCTGTTTGAAAGACTGTAGAGAATAAAGACCAGCACTGAGTATGCAGGTAGATTTGTGTCTAAACCACAAAAGATAAAGAATACAGATATTCATATAATCATATTTTCCTATAAACAGTGAAAGATGGTGAAAGGTATGCAAGTAACTTCTGTTTTCTCCCAAGCAGCTGTTGGTACATGTCTGGTAACATACATATCAGGAGATAGAATCTCATAGGGAAAACTGCATACTTGCTTGAGCCATGTGTCATAAGGCAAATGTGAGTAAAAACCTCTGAATGTGATTCTGCATCGTTTCTTTCATGAAAGTACCAAAACAGTCTAATAGAGAAATGTGACTGCGTTGACTTCACCCTTTATAGTATATTTTCCCAAGACTCTGTGAATAACCATCAGAACTGTTTACTCGTGTAGCAGAAGTCTTCAGTTTCTCAATCTATCTTTCACTTACATATAACTATTTTTATATAGTTTATACATATACATGTATTTATAAAAAATATAGTTATGTTTTTATGGTTCTAATTTCTTCGACATTCACAAAATTTTCATGGGAATGTAATCATCCCCAGGCTATTTCTAATACCTCAGAGACCATGTGTTCTGATACTGTCATAACCAGTCATATTGAGCACACTTACATAAATACAAATGGAAACCCAGAACATTGTATCTGAGAGGCACTGTCATGTCTGCAGACAGCAAAAACATGTATTCAGTTAATTTCCAATCATAAGAAGAAATTATATTATCAGTGTGCAAGACCCTGGAGGAATCTTTTTGAGCTTAGTTAAAAGGCATCCACTTTGCTTTGCCAGAAAAAATACAGGAAATAAAAGATTTGACTCATGGATGCCAAGATTGGTCTTGAGACTGACTTCAGAAGCATAAGAATTTTACCCAATGAACTATCCTATGATGTGTTAAAAAATAAACAAATAACATCTACAAAATTGCACAGTAGTACACATGTAAAGGTTATAGTTCATTATTATTTAGTTATTCAATAATACCTGTATATTTACTTGGGTATAACAGTTCTGCAGCAAATATGTAAGACCATCTTTTAAAAAAAATAATTGTGTACGCTATATGAAGAATATGTGTGGAAAACAGTTTATCCACAGTTTTTAGCAATAAACAGGGAAATGTCTTTTAATCCCCTGAAAAAAGACATAGTCCTATTGTATTTTGTAATTTTAAAAAAGAATGAAATCTGTTATTTGTGAACTGCAGCAGTTTTCTCTGATTGTTCTCTGCCTGCATAAAGAAATTTAAAATGTTAGTTATTCACCTTGAAAATTACTGACTCTACTTCAAAGGGGAACTCCTAGGAATAATCCACTTAATATTACCAGGCACTTGTATGATAATAAGACAGATCTTATAGGTAGATAAGATTTTCTTTGCCAAAAACCTTTGTGTAATGAAAACTATTGTTATGAAAAAAAGACATAAAAAAGGATAAATGGCTCCAGAGAATTTAAAGAGAAAAAAAGCCATCAAAAAGAGGGGTACTGTTGAATCCAGAGACTGGAGGTTCTTTTCAGAATAGAACTAGTTGGAAAGTAATTATTCTGAAATTTCACAAAAGACCTGGTGATACAGTAAATTAACCTGGTTTACTGCAAGGCCAGCTCCTTATGACACTTGTGACTCTCTGAGGTGGATTTGCTGATCTGTACCTGAACAAAGTGTTCCTACTTAGAATTTTGAAAGTAAATTTAAATCCTTATGTAAGACGATCTACCTAATTTTCTGTTTTAACTTGAGCTCTCTCAGAGAGCCAATATGGGTGCAGAGGTACAAGGAACTGAGCAGGTAAATTCTCCTGCAATAACTCATCCTACAAAATGGACCATCTGACACTGAAAAATGGTAAATGTGTCTCCTTTTCTGCTTTTAGTGGTTATTCTATCAGCGTCCAGCCAACCTGGAGAGTTCTGCAGGTGAAAGGTACAAGAAAACATTGAGGAGATACGACATGTCATCAGTTATATACTGATTGGGAATAAAACCTGTTATTGTTTCCTCTACAAGATTTATAAATTTCTGTCTAATTTCAGTGTTCATTAAACTTTCAGTATCTGTATAATACACATACAGAAACAAACCTTGCTTTCTCCTTGAAATATGTGAAGGCAAATGATTTTGTAAATGTGAATACCCTCGTTTCTGCTCTTATATTAACAGGTTATATATATATATACATACCATCTTTGATATCTGTGAAGATGCAGTCTATGTTCATTTGCATTTGTGAGAAGAGATCTTAACATTAAAATATTTTAAAATCAGTGAAATTGAGAACAGCTTATAGTCTCTGGATCCTCTGACAGTTAAGGTAGGGTATTAGGTGTTTAGATCTTAGGACTGCAGAGTGGGCAGTTTTAGTTAAGTTCTCCACAAGTTATACCACTGATATGCCGATAGACCAAAGTCCATGATTTCTTTTCTTCAGATAATTAATAGGATAAACAACACAGATGCACCATCAACATTCATAAAAAACCCTCAGGGCTCTTCCATGAAACTTAGGTGGAATGAAATGGCATACATCATAATGAGAAATTAAATATTGCATCTCTAGCACAAGGAAAAACTTAGGGCTTGAAGCTTGATAGAATTGATAACCAGGAGACAGGAAACCAGAACTGATGGGAATTTTCTTCCAAACTACTCAGTCTATCCCATCTATCACCTATTTGTTCTAATCTGTTGTTACAAGATTAGGGTGTAGACAAATGTTTTACAGATGTGAGTTTATGGTTATTGGTTATTGCCCATGATCACTAGTTTATACTTTCTTGGGTCTTGGAACTGTTTTTCTGAGACACATTATCTTTGGTAACAAAAGGACATTGTGGAGGAAATACCTGTTCAGAACATAAAAGAAGAAAGTGGGGAGCAGAGTCAGCTTCATAGCAACTACATATAATAACCTGTACAGTTAGATTGCCTTGGAATTCCATGTCTTCTAGGACATAGAATGTTCATTTGTTATGATTTGGTGTGTGTAGCTTTATCAAGTTATTTAAAAGAAAAAAAAAATGTTTCTTTTTTTACCTGTGACTAAACTGGATACAATTAGTGGCAGGACCAACATTTGCAGCATTCTCATGAGTAATTCTCCTGGAAATGAAAAGTACTTGACTTCCCGATAGCTCATCTTGTATGATCGGAGAGAAAATCCAAGGATTACACCTGAAGAGAGGGAAAATATATCATGACTTTCTCTTATAAAGTGTAATAACATCCGAATGTGAACATCATGATTTCGTATTTAGTTGACGTATCTGATTGTAAGATGCACTTTTTAGTATGCCCTAGACTGCACTCCCGATTTGTTCCCACAAATACCAACTACTATTATGAGTAGTCCTACTGAAGACATTACATTTTTTCTCACTGTAACAGAATCAGAAGGTTATTTGTGCTGCTATATTTTAAAATCTGGATTAATCTAAAATGTACATCTTGAGCACTAATGAAAAGGAAACAGCCCCTGCTACTGCAGCAAAGTGCTTTGAATTCTGGAATTTTGAGTCTAATCATATATGCAATGCATAGACATACTAACTACCAACCTGCATAAGTCTTGTCTGTGCCTGTTTACTCTGTGGGGCCTGATCCTGTCGATGTGCTTCAGATTGGGTGAGATAACCAGGACAGACATATTTGAGAATGCCCTTGTGGCTTGGTCTTTACACAACAAAACAGCATCAGGAGGTCAGTAGTTTTACACATGCCTACCTTCAGAAACACAAGCACTTGTGAAAAAGCGGCTAATAGGGGTTGGAAGGTCTTACTGAATGATTAAGTGGTGAGTTTCAGTGCCTGAGGGAGTGGAGTAAGGGAGTGCCTGGATCCATTTATCTTGCTGGGAACAGATAAATAGTGCTTGAGATAATTTACAAATGGAAGCGATAGGTTGACATGTGACAACCTAAACTTCTCAGCTAGAACTTTGTAGATTTTGTGCTGTGCTTGACACCCTCTGCTTTATTTGCTTCTTTGGTTAGTTATTTTGTTATTATCGTAACTAGTTACGATTTACTGAATGTCAAATGATTTGGTGCCTATCTGATGTAGGTGTTCTATGTCCAGCCAGGCAATACATGGCTTTATCTGGAACACCTTAACCATACAGATGGTAAAACTCAACTATCCCTCCTTCCCATTCCTGAATTCATGTTGTTCCCCACCGTCTAGTACTGGCATTTGTGCTAATTGTGGCTGTATAGAAAGTTGGATCAGAGAATTGATCCTGCTGCAAAAAGAATTTATTTTACTTGGTTAATTTTCATCTAAGTCAATTCCCAGAGATAATTTGTTTGCATGACTGCACAAGTGTTGGTATCTTCACAAGGGAATGTACCTTGGTACATTGTACGAGGTACAAGCAATGTATCTTGGAGTAGGGTAGGACTGCTCTTTTTGGCAGATAGGGAGGCTTATGTTTCCTAAAGCTTTTCATGAAACTGTATGGTCAGTGATGTGAGGCAGAAGAGCATTCAAGCTCACTTCTAGACCATGTTAGCACTTGGAGATGTCCTGAAAATGCCATAACATTGAACACTTCCAGAGACTACTAGTTCCAATTCTTAATCACTTTGTGGGTTTGCCTTCTTTTTTTAAATCAGATTTTAGATTGGTACATCCATACAGCAGACAATATCTTCAGGCCAAATTTTACTAGCTAAAATATGCTGTTATGCCTCCTACACTAGCTTGTTGCCATCTGCTCATGTAAGGCAAGAGCTATAACCCTTGTGTTAGTGACCACTGTCTGATCATGCTGTTAGAGACTTCAGCATGTTAGCTAGGTTAGAGTAGTCCAGAAATCTCTTGTGTAGGATAGAAAATTTCAGTGTCATAGAATGGGAGAAAAATGATTAGAGGACAATTGGAACCAAGCACAGAGTTCACACTATGGAAGAAAGCGGTGGGACTAGGAGGCATTTGTTTTAGTGTCATTCATGTTCTATAGACTCAAGTAGTCAAAGTGCATTTTGAATACATTATATTTTTTTTAGGTAAAAGTAGATCATAAAATGCAAAGAGGAAGGACCTCTGAATTATTCTTGATTAAAGACCTGCCTTAGAGTTTTCCTTCTTTTCAGTAAGGTTCTAAATTCCCCTGCACTGTTACTCATTATTTTCTTTTTATATGGGAAACACATTTCCCAGATATAAAGAATCCATCTGGACCCATTGTTTCAGAACTTAATGAGCACTACATTTTGACAACGGGATAACAAGCAAATAGAGCTAGGCCAGTCTCTTACTTAGACCACAGTCCTGCAATTAGTTCCACATGAATTAATTTCTGTACTAGTACAAAGCCTCACTGAATTTAGTAAGGGTTTCTGAGGCTGCTATAAGAACTAGTTCTGACTCTATACTATAAGGGCTCGATTATCTGGTCGGCTACTGTCCACGCAGTACAAAGTGGCCTAAGAAAGAATCAGGACCTGAGTCAATGGCTGTTTGAATGAATATTATTGATAGTGAGAATGAGTTCCTGAAGTTCCATGTAAACCTGTTGAGCCAAAAATTACCGCTTTTTTTTTTTTGTCCTAAAGTGCTCTATGCGTAATTACAGGATTACCCAGCACTGAAGTTGCAAAAAGAATTTCTGAGATGTGGGAAAAATGTGATGGTAATGTATTCCAGTGAACTGGTTGACACCCAGTAGTTACTAATTCTTCAGCCCTAATCTTAGCACTGCTGTTAATTTATATGCAGTCATGCCTAAGCCATAAGAACCTTTCCCTGACTCAGTTTCTCTACTTGTAATATAGGTATAGTAGTAGTTGCTTCATAGATGTTTCTGAAAATTGATTGTGTTCACATAATGACCTTAGCAGTGCAAGAAGGAATTTAAGCAAATTATTTCCTTACTGTAGTGTCTAATAACGAAAGCAGAACCGCATAATTTTACCCATCTCTTTTGGTTTTAGAATATATGGTGATGATACTGGGTATTACATCCTGTCTGAAAGTCAAACTTGGCAAGGCAGCTTTGACTTCTTTGACTTCACTTCTCAGAACCAACATTCACATGTTTTAAAGAGTGAGGTAGCAGCATACAATGATGATTTAGAGATAGGCACAATGATAAAGTATCAACATAAAATTGGGAAGTTGGACCTGGCAGAAGGTACTAAACCTCTGGAAGGTGTTCAGTATTTCAACAACCATCCATGTCTTTGTGTGTGGTAAGAGTTGTAGTGCTTAGCACCCTCCATGGTCAGGATTGAGAAGATTAAATACTGGAGCTGGCCTTTCTCTGTAAAAGTTTCAAGTTTCTGACTAATTCTGAGAATTTTAATGAAGCAAAGCTTTGTGTGAAACAAGTTCCCACAACCTGTTGTGCAGGTTTCTGACTACCCTTTGTAACAGAGAACAACTAATCAACAATCGACACTATCAGAGCCTGACTTCTCAAATGGTAAATGGTGTACCATTTCTGCACTGCAGGGAAGAGTAGATTTCTCAACAGAATTTGTTAATTTTTTTCTGGAAATAATCAGCAGTGCATGTTTAAGTTAAGGAGCTGAATTCTACACATGTGTATAGTTGTATAACAGAACCACTTTGCTGAATCATTTATACTGTTCATAATGAAGAAGCAAATCAGATTACAGTTATAAAAAGATTTTTGAGGTGTTCTTGTCAACAGTATCATCAAATTTATGGAAAACTTGATTTGCACATAATCTTGATGACAGAACAATCCTTGAAATAAACCATTTTAGTGCATTTTTATACCAATGTAGATGTTTAAAATAAAATTCAATCTGTATGAATACAGTGAAGAGAGGATTTAAAACTTGAAAGGAGAAGAAGGTGAAAATAATTCTGACAGTGATGGGAATGGGATGGAAATGGAAAAAATGGCAGATATGATTTGGGATTGCTTATACCTTAGATAGGAATTCACAGTGATGAATGGCCTAGGGTTTTCACTTCTAGATGCTGCAGTACCAGAAAGGAACAATAAAGTCTTCATGTCAGGCTTTAAAAACTATGGGTATACCTGTAACCACTAAGAAAATTACAACTTCTATATAAAATTTCTTAAATGGATTAACATCAAAGTGTGATGAAGTGATCATTAAACTCAGGATCTGAAGCAACAAGACAAAACATCAATAATTTTGTAACAGTTTTTTAGGAACAGATTTGTTATGGAGATGCTGCTGCTTCTTTATTTGTTTTGTTTTTTTCACAGAAAAAAATATCGTAATGATCTACCAGAGCATCATCAACTTACATAGAATTTCTTAAATTGAATTTGGGAATAAACTTCAAAATCCTCTATGGAGAAAATGAAGTTCTTAACTGTATTACAAAATGCCTTGGTCTCACAACAGTAGAGAGCTGTTTCACATGATAGTTTGTGTTGCATAGAGGAAATAGGTTGCACACCTACACGTGGGTTTAAACCACCACATCAGAGAAAAAAAAAAAAAAAAGAACCATAACTTTTAGAAGATAAGAGATGGGGCTTTATTCAGATCTAAATGCTCATTCAGGAACTTCAGAACTATCCTCCTCCTTGGCTCACTTAGAAAAATTAGATATAAAAATTTAATAGAGAGGATTGCTTTTTTCACTACTTCAAGTAATTCATAATTTTAAAGAGAATAAGGAAGTTTTTAATTGGCATGATGTTTTTAAATGAACAAAAGCAGCAGCTTTGTTGAATAACTGAAGTCTCCGTTTTTAAAATGAATCCTTATGAGCTTCTGATCTTCATTTAATTTCAGAAACATGCAGGAATTAAGGCCATACCATTATTTGGAGTTAATATTTTCTACAATGTCCATGCTCTCTGCTGTATTTTCATTCAGAAAGTAGAAAATCTAGGCAGTTTCACTTTTTAATTGATCAAAAATCACTCAAGCATATTTCAAGAGGAAATTCCAAGGTGATATATCAATGACAGTACAAAAGCTGCCTTTTCTTTATTAGTGCTTTCCAGTTCAAACAGAACACACCAATAAGAGTTACATATACTTCTGCTCTTTACCAGTAAAACTCAAACCACTGTTGAATGAGGTTCCCATCAACACCTTTTCTGTAATAGGTGAGGTATAGACCTTTTATTTTCTAACACGAAATAGAAAGATTCATAGTAACTGGAAAATAATACCTTAAACTAGGTAGAATAGTGCACTAAAGTAACAGCTGTTAATAGTCCTCTTCCAGAAGATCTTATAACCAGCAAGCAAATAACATTTTGTTCTATAACAGAAATTGGGCAAAAGCCAGTAAGAGAATCAGGCTCCTACCAGTTTAATGGGACATTGTACGTTTTTGTTAGCTGCACAGCCATTTCGTTCTTACATTCCTGCAGAGCTCTGGAATGAATGCTTTTGTTCTTTGGGTCATTTATTTCTGCTTAATTTACCATTTTGTTCTGACACCTTTTCCTCCAACAACTAGTTTCAGATAAGGCCACAACTGTATTTACTTGAGAGAAAAAGTTAAATTAACTTCTCTAGTGATAAGAAATACTTCAAGTTGCCAACAAAATCACAATCATTCTTAATCTTTTTCTTTGCTTGCCACAAGAACCACAGACTCACAAATTCATTTGCATGCTTCTGATTTTAATTTTTTTCCATAATTTTATATTGAACCTTCCTCCTACCCTCACCCCCCTTGTATATCACATGCTCCTTCCTTACTTTCTGGTTTTCTTTATGTAGGTAGAGAGGCATGTTCCCTTTGAAACCATTCTGATGAACCTAAATACTAGGTACCTAATCTAAATATTCAATACCTAAATACTACAGCAGTCTTTTTTTGGTGATTTTTTGTGACTTTTACTGATTTTATGTTAAAAATTAGCTCTTACTATGCTAATTATTGTTTAGTTGCTAACTAGTTACTTTTTTTACTCAATTGACTTAATTTAGGACTGCAGTGGAGTTGCTGCTCTTAATCATGAGGACTATTTCTTGTATAATACATACCTTGGTACTGCCTTATTGCATCTTTTTGACCTTTTTTATCCTAAAGTTTTAAGATTACGACCCTCTCTAAAGGTTCTTCACACAAAGTATATTTGATGGGAAAACCTAAAAAGTACTGGAGAAATGCCCTTGGTTCAGGAGAGACACTTACAGGCTCTTTTGTCCAAGTCCTGTGTCAGGCAAATAAGTAAGGTAAGGAAAGGCATGTACAGCATCAAACTGAGGGGAATAATGCTGTGGACAACACTAGATTGCTACAGTCAGGAAAATAATACAATTTAAGCTGATTCTTTTAATAGAATAGAATGGACTAGACTAGAATAGAGTATTTCAGTTGGAAGGGACCTACAACGATCACCTAGTCCAGCCACCTGACACCGCTTCGGGGCTGACCAAGGGTTAAAGCTCGTTACTAAGGGCATTGGCCAAACGCCTCTGAAGCACTGACAGGCCTGGGGCATCGCCCACCGCCCCAGGAAGCCTGTTGCAGTGTCTGACCACCCTCTCGGTGAAGAAGTGCTTCCTGACGTCCAGCCTGAGCCTCCCCTGGCGCAGCTTTGAACCATTCCCGCGTGTCCGTCACCGGATCCCGGGCAGAAGGGATCAGCACCTCCCTCCCCACGTCCCCTCCCCAGGAAGCTGCAGAGAGCAGCAAGGTTGCCCTTCAGCCTCTTCTCCAAGCTAGACTGACCTAAAGTCCTTACTTCAAAGGACTTGTCAGATACTGAGATGAGCTCATTTGGGGGCTAAACCAGGGAGGAACTATTTTTTACTGGGTTAGATTTCTGCCAGATTAGTTCCCTGTACAGGTTTACTCCTGTGCTAGGTGGTGGTGGTGCTGGTGTAATGGCAAGGGAGGAAAGAAAACATGTGGAAGTGGGAACATGCAGCCAGGGACAGAGGTAGGACTGGCTTAATCAATCACAGAAACATACCCTTAAGCAACCTAATCAATTACTCTTCCTATGACAATCCAGAACAATCCAGGAGCTAACAGGTAGCTTAAAATTTCTTTACTTCTCTTCTTCTGAGGCCAAATTCAGAGTAAATGTTTTCCACATGAGCTTTCTTCTCTGTTTCATACATGAAGAAGACCAAGTATCAACTGTCTTAATAAACTAGCTGGTATTCCTGTACAGCTGTCACCTGACAGAGACCCAGTAGAGAATCTCACACGTATAGGTGTATATATATTTGTGTGACATCTTCCTTCTCTTTTAACTGGATGATGCCAATGCAGTAGAGAGCTTAAGGAGCTCTGCACTAAGTAGCTTTTATAGGTGGCTGTACTGAAGTGGAATATGTTGGTTAATTTGGACAAAAATAGCTGCCTCTCCTTTGCTTGAGAGATATCATGAGGGGAGTCACTGGAGAAGTTCCATAGAAGAGCTAGATATCCTAGGCACGATTGGGATCCAGAAGATCGCAGTGGTGGGATATGTTGTGGTATGGGATGGTTCTAGCAGCAAGGTGATAACTTACAACTTGTTGACAGTTCTGTCATTGAACTACCTGGTTTATTTGTATATAAAATAGTCAGGGTGCAGTACACTTATTGTGCACAAGTAGACTGACCATGGCAGTTCTGGGTGGCAGGTACTGATTTGTGGCAGGCCTGACACTCTCTGGGAGTGCTAAAGTCATTGCCCAAGGCTACAGCATCTACTGTGCATGCACAGATGCACCCTGGAGCTCTCAGAGACTTCCAGACACCAAGCAATTTAGCTGAAACTGCTGTCTCAATTAAGGTGTGAAAGATCAGAAAACACCAGGACCCAAACCCTCCCATTCCACCTGGAGAGAATTCTAAGGCTGTAAAAAGAGATATGTCTGGAGAAAAGCAGATGTATAGTGAAGTAAGTTACATTGATGTCAATGAGTTTTTCCATGCATCCGAAGAGAAGTCAGTGTATCATCTTTGCTCAGGGGTCATGACAGTGCCGTGGTGTTCTCAGCTACACTGAAAAGGGACAGAGCAGCAATCACTGTGCATCAAGGACACCTGCCTCCTGAGAATGACTCTGAAGGTTTGCTTTGTCCAGTGACAGCTATCGCCTCAATAAAATCACACCAGACTTCTAACATCATTGTTCAGTTCCAATCTGCAAAGATTTATAGACATTTTATAATATTTTATTTTTATTTTATAGTATTTTATGGGCATTTAGAGGTAAATTAACATAGATACATAGCCATTTAATTTGCAGCTCAGAATTAAGATGCTCAGAACCTCTGCCTGTCACTGCCTAACTCTGGAGGTTGCTGAACTCCTGGAACACCTTCATAGCTATGGCTGGGCACTTAGATGTTTTCTTTACTTGTAGACAAAGCAGCAGCTCCTCAGATTTTGTGGACAGAAGGCATACCATAAGAATGGGGAGTTTGAAGTTGCAAGGAAAAACTGATGTAGCCATCGGTGTTTTATGAGGTACTGCCTAAACCAGGATGCTTCTAATGCCAAATCTGAGGATATAACAGCATCTGAGTGCAGTTAAAACTATTTTAAAAAATCACTGAAATCTGTCCATTGGTACTTCTTGGCTCCAGTGTTACACTCACACATTTGTTCCTTTCCCTCTCTAGTTATTTGGTTCATTTGCCTTCCCCAATTAGGAGGTAATTTTCTTCCTTTGAGAACATGTCCAAAAGATTGTTCTCTTTTTATCCAACTTTTGCTTCCTTGTTTGCCTTTAATTTTTTTCTTAAATTTTTTCTTGTTTTCCTTGAACTGTTTCTATATTTATTTCCCATCTTTGATTTCTTTTTTGTTATTTATAAGACAAGAAATTGCAGGGCATTTGTAGGGGATTTGGAATGAAGAGTTTTCACTGCTTGCACTGAAGCCTACTGTTCTTTGTGGAATGGGGACATTATTCCTGATTTTATCCACAGACAAAAGGCTTTACTGAAAGACAAGTACTCATAGATGCGTGTACTCTTATTAGTCTCTGAGCTATAGAAAATATACTTCTGATGCAAAAAATAATTCTATCAAAATTCAGGAATTTGCTCTTACTATGCATATAAAAAAGATAATACATCACAATTACAACAGATTGTATTTTGTGAAGTATTATTTAGAGTTATGGTACTACTCAGTGCTTTACAAAGTTACTGGAATAACTAGTTTTTTCATGCCTGGGTTTGCTTTGGTGCTTCACCTTCCTGATTAATGTTACTGGTTTTACTCCCATAAAGAATAGTTCCCAGTAGATAAGAAAGCTGCTTTCTAAGAGTTTACATAGTTCCTTTCTTGCCTTTACATTTCTGTCTTTCCTGTTTTTCTTCAACTGGAAGTTGACACAGTCCTTAACAGCACCAAATTCTGGTTTACTCTGCTACAATTTCAGCTGATCATCTGTACTATTTTGTCTTTTTTACTGTGTAGATGCACTGAGAAGTTGCATTCAATGGGATTGAGATCTCTCAGTGCCAAGAACTTTGTGCAAACATGCCCAGAAAATGTGCTTCAGCTGTACTCTGAAGAACTCCTGGTGTAGTTTAACAGAGAGCCTGAGGTTAGACCTTGATAGTTGCATTTATTTGTTTTTTTAATACCACCTCCGACATACACTACGAAATAGATCATTGTAGACTTGGCTTCCTTGATAGGCAGTTTCACACCATCATTTGTGGGACATTCAAATAATGCATTCATATCTTTATGGAGCAAACCCAACTTTTAATTCCTACAAAACCACCAGTTAATATAACTTAGTCTTGATAGTCTAAATCGGTAACTGAGTTCTTTGCCACTAAGGATTAAGTATTTTGTTGAATCAAGATATGCCTATGCCAGAACTGTTTGGGTCATGGAACATAACTCATGTGGCAGGCTTTGTTGAAGGATTTTAAAGAATTTTCTATCCAGTATTTTGCTGACACATGCAAACAACCTGGACAGACCTGGACAGACAGAGGAAGGTTTTCCTGTTGTAGAATACAAGACTATTGCTATATCAAGTGTAAGCATTACTGCAATCCTTTATGTTTGGTTTTTTGTTCAGTTAATTCTTTCAATAAGGAAACCAGGTTTGTGACTGAAATTTGTGGAATCATGTTACCATCTTTTTAAAAGGATAGCTAGGAATCCTTCAGTCCCTAGCTGTTCAAATTAGTTACTTGAGCCACTTCATCCCTAAGAACCTCAATATGACTATGAAACTATTTGTAACTAGAACTTTCCATCTATTTGGTTTACTGGTTAACAGCCTCTTTCAACACATGAAAAAAAAAGGTGTTTTCCAAAAGTGTTTTGTTTCAGTTGATTAGAAAGAGGTCTTATGCCTAACTTCTTGTGAGTTAACTCATCTGAAGGATGTGTTGTAGCATAGAGGATTACTCTAGATGTATCCTCTGTATAGGTTATCATACTTGCCTTCTCACTGCTAGCCATTACTCAGAATGACAGAATTTCCCTATCTTAAAAGTCACAAAATTTGCAAAGGGAAACTGGCACCTGGAACAATTACACAATAAGTACTTGACTCCCAGTTGTGACCTTCAAAGTCCTTCTTGGTAAAAAAGCTTAGTTCTAGAAATCTATAAAGTTAAGAGGCGCTTCTCTGTTTTGGAAGACCCTTCCTTCTCACCATTCTGCTTGTGTTTCTCTTAGAATTGCCATGACCTAAACATCTATTTGCATATTTCCAAACTAAGTCCTAGGCATCTAGAAACTGAACACAACTGGCACATGCACACAGAGAATCACCTGGATTTGGGATGCCCTGCTGCGTTCCTGTTACTTTACAGCCTGGGGCTCCCTGTTGCATAGCCATTAGGCTAAAACATCAAGCCACCTTTTGCTCTCTTGGCATATGTATTTGTGTTTCCTTCTGCCTGATGACAGAACTTCTGCCTGATGATGAAAGGAATGGTGGAATTGCATCCTTCTGTAACTTGCCTTTTGAAAGGAAAAGAGTAAGCCAATTCCTCAAGTGCTGCTGACACCATTCCCCAGGTGAGGGCTCTTATGCTTTTGGATCTTGGCTGGGTGAAAATACCTGGCATGGTCCTGACTCAGAAAGGAGTGGGAGTAGGAATGCAAACCTGTTTGTTTGTTTTTCTCCTGGCAAGTTTTAGGCAGTTATATTTGTGGGGTTGCCCTTCTGAGCCTTCTAGCTCTTGCTCATGTACTAAAAAGACACACAGCTCTAAGATTTGGATTCCATATGCAGCTTCCTTTGCTTACATTTTAGGCTTTGAAGGACTAGATTGTACATCCATGTTTGTTTAAAGTGTGTATTCCCAAGTCAACGTTATTTTAAAAGACATCAAAATGTATGCAGTAGCCTTTCTTATCAGCTGCCTCTGGGTAGTGCTCCCAGGAATTCCCTTATTAATGGTCCTGCTATACAAAGGCAATTTTACTCTTTTTTTAATTTAGTCCTTGTGAATGGTAAAACCAGAGCATTTACTAGAGCCAGTTTGAGGCAGCAGCCTATGTTTCAGTGTAAATAATGCTTAATGCTTAAGCCTCATCTTTTATAGACTCTTTTCGAATAAACGAATTTTCAGTTATGCCAAGTTATAGTAAATGGTGAAAAACAAGGCCAAGCTTTGTAACTGTTAAACTGATTTCCATTTATGATCTTCTATCCATGCCAATAGAAAATACATAGACATGTCAAATTTCAAGCAAGAAAATACATTTCTTCAATGTACAGAACTGAATAACAATTCAAAAGGTGAATATAACAGCTACTTAGAGAACAGACCTGGGAGAACAATGAGATAAAATGAGTAACAGTAACATTTTGTTATTCTCCTGATTATCCTGTTACCCTAATGTTCTTTTCCTCTTTTCTTTTTTTAACTGTTATCCGTTTCACTGTTGTACAGTGCATTGGACCTATTATTTTCCTCTTTTCTTAAAAAATACCTTATAAAATCTTCATCAAAATACGTTTATTTTGTATGGATTTTAAAAAGTTACACACCCCATGGCTTCATCCTGTTGATTAAAAGTGCAAACTATGTCAGTTCAACTTCAGGTCTGAAGGGCTGACATATTAAATGGAATAATCCAGCTCTCAGCAAAATTTCTCTGGAATAATTTCCATTTGTACTTTCCCTGTTTTCCATGTTTCTTCCTTATTCCATATTGTCAAATTTTGTTGTATCAATGACTAACTAAAATTCCTTGGTCACAGCCTAGTTGTTTCTGATATATGTTGGAGACACTGTAGCATATTCTATGAACAACACAGTTGCAGAAATTAGTATGGAAGAAACCTCTTAGCTCTTTACTACTTGCATTGCCTTACTGCTCCAGAGCTCCAGCTTGAACCGAGCTATAATATGCTAAGAAACAGATGTATGACGAAATATGGTAAGCCTTAAAGAATCATAGAACTGGTTAGGTTGGAAAAGACCTTTAAGAACTTCAAGTTCAACCATTAAGCTCACACTACTGATTCCACCACTAAGCCATGTCCCTAAGCTCCACATCTACACATCTTTTAAATACCTCCAGGGATGGTGACTCAGCCACTTCCCTGGGCAGCCTGTTCCAATGCTTGACAACCTTTTAGGTGAAGACATTTTTCCTAATACCCAATCTAAACCTCCCTGGCACAGACTGAGGTGGTTTCCTCTTGCCCTGTCACTTGTCACCTGGGAGAAGAGACCGACCCCCCTGCCTACACCCTCCTGTCAGGCAGCTGCAGGGAGTCACAAGGTGCCCCCGAGCCTCCTCCTCTCCAGGCTGACCCCCCCAGTTCCCCCAGCCGCTCCCCACCAGCCTTGTGCCCCAGCCCCGGCACCAGCCCCCTGCCCGTCTCTGGACACGCTGCAGCCCCTCAGTCCAGCCCTTCAGTGAGTGGACTACTGGGTTATAACCTGAAACTTAATGAAATACAAAATCTGAAGGGAATGTGCAGTAAACCAAAGGAACTGGGAAGATGGAGAGAGGATAAACACAACTAATTTGAGTGCATAGATTATTTTATGCAGTTGGTGGTTCCAGAACAACTGGTTTTTTTAACAAGGCATGAAAAAATAAAATGTCAATATCTCTCACCTCTAGAAGTCGTTGCTACAGTACAAATTATCACAATCCCTGCATTTATATCTTAAATTTTTAGCATCCTTATTAACATCCAGAATATCTAATTTCCTTATTTAACACTCTTTGATATTGGATTTCTTTGTATAGTTTTTCAAGTGCACCTTATCTTCATTCACCTAAAAAGGTAAGCTTTTATACAGATATTTTTCCTTTGGTATAATAAAATCCCTGGAAACTTTTAGATGCTTGGTTATTTCAAGAAATGGTGTGAGAAATTTAAGCCACATCAATGAAAATTTTGGGGATTCGTGAACAACTGAACATGCCATCTTCAACTACACCTTCATTGTGGGCAACTCAAAAGCATTCCAGTGCAGATGACAACTCATTCTAGCTTTACAACAGCTAGGGTGCTAGTAAGGGTCTAACAATGTTAAACATTTACTCAGCATACAAATAACTGGCACCTTGCTTGTGTTTCTGATGTTTTGCAATCACCATAGTGACTACCATGCATGCCTGAAACAGGGAAAGGACTGGCAAGCCCTAATACTAGCTCATTTGATGCTGAAATGTCCTTTTAGTCCCCTTTGATGCTCAAATACAAAAAAAAAAAATTACAGTCTTTGAGGTGACCACTGTTTCTGTTGTAACATATCTTTTGATAGCACGATTGCTGTATTCTACTGGCTTTCAGGGAATTTTCTTGTAAAATTTCTGAGAAATCATGTAAACATCCTAAGCATCTCATGCAGTTACTGTCCTGCATGCCACCCAGGACAGCCTTGAAAACTGCTCTGTAAGAAGTGGTATTACATAAATAAACTTAAATTTAATTTCTATAGAGAATTTTGAGAATCTCACCTTCTTTTCCACAAGCTGTATGAAGAGTGCAGCGAACGTAAGTTTGTCTGGATTGTTTTATGACCACTCAGATGTACTGCTTTTGAGCATCACTTTGAAAGCCCACTGATTTGACAATTTAGAGCAAATGAGAAGGTAGCAAGTATGCATTTAGTACATTTTTTATATTTACTGTGCATATACACACAGCTGCTCTCTCCAGAATGCTCAGCTGTGATTTGCAATGTAACCAAGTTTTTTGTTGTTACTCTGTGCCATGTATGCCAATCCTACAACCAGCCCTGTTTCATTTTAGTAACAACAGAGTGCATGGTAGTAAATTCAGATTGTGATCATAAATTTACATAATTTTATTCAGCAAACAACTGCTACACTAGCACACGGTTCACATTTTTCAGCCTGGCTTTTATTACTGGCTACTTAAGAGCAGAATTAAACTTTTTTGTATTTCTATACTTTTTCTCCATTTTGAAAAGGATTATCTCTTTAGAATTTTTAAGTGTTACTCTGGATCTGATGATGTCTGTTTGTGTGGGTTTTTTTCCCAAAATTGCAACCATTTCTTAACTTCAAAAAGGAGTAAGGTTTTGCTGAGCATTTTTTTCAGAATATTATCTAGGAAGGTTTTGCTACTCAGTGAGAAAGCAATTGTGCTGCGCAGGTTCTTTAGGAAAGCGTTGGGACAGAGGCAGCCTCAGAGTTCGGCATATATACAATTAATTTCTCCTTAGCTGTCCCCAAACTTTTCTTGATTTTCTTCTTATATGTTAAACTTCCATCTGATATCACATTTCTGTCTTTATGTTCTGACATATTCTCTCACCTATGTCTCACCTCCCACAGCTGTTTCCCCCCCATAGTGATGCATCTTTGCTTTATTATGCAAATTTTAGCAAGGCTGCCTGGTGCAGGCACTGTCACTGTGTTCATCGTCCATGTGTAAGGGGGATCAAACACCCTTCTCTGGGTATGTCAGCCTCAGTCTTCAGTGGATGCAGATGATCTGCCAGTGGCAGGAAAGCTTCAACACACAAGAGGCTGTGTTTTTGGTGGGCGTGATCCAGGATTCTGTCTACCTGTATATTACAGACTTGCACCTCTTTGGACTCATTTCATTTGAAACTATTGTTCAGCCCAGACATGCATTGGGGTGGGAGAATCTGCTACTCTGGACAGCTTTTTACGGTTCATATATTTCAGGGTTTTTGTTGCATTTTTGCCTTCTGTATTAAGACGGGCTTTATTTAACTCTTCAGTTTTTTCAGAGACATATGGACGTTGGCAATGCCTTCATCTCTCCTGTACTCCTGTACAACATTCTTCCTGTACTTTTCAATAATTTTTTATAACAATGTTGGAAAGTTTTGGAATCTTATATATGGTGTGCTCTTTTGTAGATGTTATATGTGCCTGTCTACGTTTCACATCCAATGTGAGATTGCCTGCAATTACAGAAGGCTGCATTCAGTAACACACCCAGCCCTGCACTCCTTCACTCAAAGGTGGACAGGTGGTCAGAAAACAGAACTGGATCCATCTCCATCCCCCTTGAGTGTCCCAATGGATAGCTGTGGCATATAACTTTGGCAGAGTCAAGAGGATTTTAACTAAAGATTTGGAGCTGTAATGGCTTCATAACTATGCAGAAACTGCTTCTTATAGTGCTTGTTTCACAGCCTCCCTCTACCTCACCAAGCCCCTCAGTTAAAACAGTATTTCTTTGGGAAGAGCTTCTCAGGATCTCTGCTCAGCAGCTCTCTATGTCTTGATCTTTCCTTCAGTACAAGTTCAGAATCCACAGGAGATTCTTTGGCATTAGGAGTCTTTGGCATTAGAGTAACGTCTGAGCTCCTGTGGCATTTTTGGAAAATGGGACATAAGTAGCAGAGAATCAACACAGTCTGCTGAAGGAAGGGTATCTGAAAGGAAGGCAGTTTGGGGACAGGATGATGGAGCTAAGTAGTGTGGGAGAGAGGCATGGGAGAGAGGGCACTGCCTGAGATTTTGCTAGTAATTTGGCTAGGACTACAAAGTTTGTAAGACTTCCTGCAGATTTTCCATGAGCCACAACGACCTCTAGCCTACCTTAAATTGCTCCTGGTCCTCATGACACTCTGAATTTACCAGTGGTGAGCTTCCCAAATTTGTCTCACATAATTGTTCTAATCTATTTGCTCTTGCAAGATCCACTGCAGAAAACAAATTTAGTAATTGTAGGTGTACCAGAAGAATCTGGAAAACTGCATCATAACTAACTCACTTACTGACCATGATTTTCTCAAAGTTTCTCAAAAGGCTTGAAAGCAGTTTAAATTTGACTAAAAATAGCAACAACAATCATAATGGCAATGTGCTACCTAATGCAGAATGTGAAGTCAGAAGGACCTTTAATGAGGTTTTTGTGAAATGGAGAATAGTGCCAAGTAATTCTCAACATGAATTATAACTTCTTGCACATTCATAATTAGGTTTTTAAAGATTAATTGGTTCTGTATTGTAGCAGCTAGTGAATTCTGTTTAGAATTGGGTTCAGAATCAGAGGAATGGTAGAAGTTAGGGTAAATGGCTACATTTCTCCTAATCGTGTGAATGCCAGAAAATCTCTGCTTTGTCTGCAAGATATCAGTATACAACCCAAACAAAGGCATGTTGCAGCTACCAATTTCATAATAAAGTTCATGTTTCCACAGACACTAACTAAAGTACCTGTTGCAAACTACAGCCCTGAAACTAGGGTAAGACATACGAACCTAGCCACTTAACGTCTACCAGCATCAATCCTGCTCAACAAATAAATCAGAAATGCTCTATTAAATAGACTTTTTGATGTAAGTGCCTTGACAAAAGAGGCCTGAAAGAAATTTTTCTTAAGAAATGTTGCTCTCTTTAAAGCTAACGTTTTGCTTTTCCTGAGTTTAGCCTTTATGAAGATTGCTGGATGGTGAGTCCTACACACTGATGTCATCTGTCTGTTTAGGTTACAGAGCATTAAGCATCATTTCTCATAAATGATTCAACCCTGGCTTGAGTATAGTTTGGTTTCCACCTACACTCACATCCAAGTATCTCTGATGAGACAGCAAGTGGTGCTAATTGATGGGTTAATTTAGCAATGTTGATTACTCTCTGCTAGGAAAGGGATCAAGCCCACCATCTGATTTTGCACAGATCACCAAACAACTGAGAGATGGTAACAATTTAGTCCTTGCCAAACTAGACAGATGGAGTTCAACCACTGAGTGTTTTCCAGACTCTTTCACCAACTGTCCCCTGCTTCTGAATATTTCCACAACAGCAAAAAACTCCAAAAACCCCAAATCTTGCCTTTTTGGGAGCTACCAAATGTGAATTACTGTTCTAATCATACATATGTACTGTAGACTTACACCACAAATAACAAATGTAAGAAAATTTTGGAGTATTCTATCATACTAATGAGAAGACTTTTTCTCACATATGACACCATATATGTCTGTAGGTTCATGAGCAGAACTAGAACAGCCAGCTCATCCTAGGCTGCATATTTTTATTAGTTTTCAACTTGTGTTCCAGCCTTATTGGTACTCTGACATTGCTGTATGTGGTAGTGGACCTGTGGGCATGCATTTGTCACCAGTCATCTAACACTAACTGGAACATGCAGTAACAGTTAATATACTTGTCCAGCCTACATTTCTGTTCTCGCATTGCCAAATATACAGGAGTCACACTGGAGCTAGATGAGCTAGAAAAATTGCAAAAGCACATTGGTCTTCTGCAGTATAGACAGGTGACAATCTAAGAATTGCGTTCCTTTGAGGCTGGACAGCATTTCAAACCCTGTTCAATTTGTTCTGCCTTTCCTATCCAGTGTAGATAAAATACCTAAATTTTTTACCCCTCATATTAATGGGAGTTTTGCATGGAACAAATTCTTATTTAGGAATTAAAATCACTTGTGATTGAATACTGTTGGCAGATATGAAAGACTGACATTTCTATTGTGGCAACAAAGTACTTGATTTTACCAACATGAAAATTAATGTAGTTGTCTCCCAGGCAAAGACCATCAAACCTGAAATGAATTTAAAAAAACCCTGCAGATGCAGTATCAATGAACAATAGCGGTAAAGCCCTAAAATTTTAATTCTTGAAGAAGTTGTAGGAACATAGCAAGCAGATTTATACAGAACAGCATTATCAAGGACGTTAGGCCCTACATAGGTGTAGGATATATACCCTTATCTTTCAAGTGCTAAAATTTGTGTTTTCATGAACAGATTCACAGTTTTAAATTTTAAATTACTTAGAAAATGAAAGTAGTACAATAAAGCCATAATATTCTTACTCACACTATGAAGAATGGTATTTCATGAAACACATGGTGTCGTTTAGAAAATCTGTGGTTAAATGAAAATTACCAACAGTGCCCATGCAATTATACAAAGGAAAATTTGTTTTAAAAATTGTAAGCCTTTCTCAGAAGATTGTAATGTAAATTCAAAATGTGTAGCAATATTTTAAATTTACATTTTGGTGCATTCCAAATCTAAATGCTATTTGATGTTTTGGATTCCTTCCCATATACACTAAAAAGGCATTGTCAGGTGCTATCTTGCAATCCTTTGAATAAGTAACATTGCCTTTGTTACCCCAATTGCATCTGAAAGATGCATGTATAAGATTGTGAGTAACAAGAGAGCTTGTACTTTGGTTTGGTTTTTTTCCATTTATCAAGTGAAAACTGAAAAGACTGAGGCTGTAATATATACCTTTGCTTAGAAATGTCCCTTGATGTCATTAATTGAGGACTTCTTTTTGTCATTGCAAGGTATTATTTTTTGATAGGTCAGGTAAATAAAAGTTACATCTTGAGTGTTGTGCTGCAGCTGGATTTGGTAGGAAAATATGTCATTGAGAACATTCAGTTATTCTATCTGATTCTTTAAGGGAAGGATCCATAAAACAGCTGGATTTTTTTCACCAAAATTTTCCTTTGGAGTACTAGAATATTTAAAATAGCTCTTCCCTAAACTTCAACATGCAGCTGACAAAGCAAAACTCTCCAAGCCAGAGCATTCTTATCGGTGCAGAAGAATTTGGGATCTCATTTGTAATGCAAATTGCCCAGGCAAATTGTCATTGTCAAATACATTGGAGAACAGAATATTCCTGTTGAACGAATTACTCACCAAGAATCACAGCAACAACCGTGAAGAGCACAAAGGCATTCCTCAATAAGTAACTTTTAACATCATCCTTTGTTATGCTCTGCACTTTTTTTTTTGCCAAAAGTGTACGTTTCCGGACTCCTTGTTGAATGCGTTCCATCCTACTTCCAAGTTTTGGATCTTCTCCGTTACCTTTAGTCATCTATCTTGCAGAAAGTTTTCTTTTGTAATTAACTTCTGTCAGTATCCCTTGAGAGAAGTGGAAGACTCTTTTCCGTGGGAGGTACTGGAGAAACCTGCAAGACAAAAAATATCAAATCTTGCAATAATATTTTAGAGAAGTGATTAGCCATTTGTTTACATGGAAGTAAATATTCTTCGTGTTTCAGTAAAACTTGTATAATTTGTAATATCTAAGTTGTTGATTGCAGATTTTGATACATAGCCTCAATGACTGTGTAAAGAACTCTTTGAAAAAACGATTGTATAGACTGATCATGATGTGTCCTGTGTCTTCTGAAATTAATCTGAATTGCTGTCATACCATAAAAACCAGGAGTACCTCATTTTTTGCAGTTGCTAGCAATATACTAGTGTAAAATCAGTACAATTTGTAGAAGCCTAAGGTGCTATAATGTTTAAAACTGCCAGCCTTGCTTTTCGTCTGTTTAGCAGGCCTGTATTATCTGAAAAAAATTTCTAGCTCGCTTTCACATTAACCATAGGAGAGAAATATTTTGCTTGAACTGGTACATTTAAAATGTTCTGTATTTTCAGATGTTTTTAAATGGTTGAATGCATTGGCTGAATTCCTCCTTTTCACATGGCAAAAAGCAGCAGGAATAGTTTATTTATCCCTCAGCCACTACTTAGAAGATACGACTTTGACAATTTTGTGTTGATAACATTCATCTTTGAAGAGTATAAACTATTCAGAGCACATCTGTAAAACATTGGAAGATATATCCCACTTAGCTTGTTGCTACAGACTAATACAAGTTCACATTGCAAAGTAATGATTGCCTTGGCCTCACAGCAATTATGGGGATATAATCTGATTTTAAGAAATCACGTACTGAATCTGCCTTAAAACGTTTTAATATTAAAAATCCTTCATTACAGACATTAGTCTTAATTTTTAAATTATCTTTTTTTGTGCCTGCTTGTGAAGCCTGCACAAATGTATTTTTCAGACTAAGAATCTCATTTTCTGAAGTCTTATTTAATACATTGGCATGCTTTTATAAAGAAATGAGAAATTAATAGATTTACTTGCTTCCAATTTATACACAGTCTGAGCCTAACACCTTACTTTTAATAAATCTACTGCATAAATAACTTTATTTAGAAAGCCCTTAGGATATAAATACACAGGGTTTTCAAGCAGCACGTTTTAGAGGAAATAACAAGTAACAAAATCACTTTGATGGGATTTGATCGCTGTTTCTGCCATATGTTTCAAGACTGGCACTTTAGTGCAACGCCCTCCCTGAATTTTAACAGATGCTTTTTATATGCTTTTATTTAGACAGTGGAAACATACTGAGCTGGGTATTTAAACTAGTAAGTATTGGAGCCTGGACGCTACTACTGTGTGCCAGCAGGATTTTTTTCAGAACAATTAATTTAAGAATTTTGTAAAAACAAAACAAAAAAAGCCCACAATTCGTTCACAGTGCCTTTTCTTTCCAAGATGAATAATGCAGCCAATCTGTCTTTTATAACTTACATTAAGGTCAAGACAGAACGTGGGTACAGCCACAAGGATCATTGCATTAAGTGGTGTACCAAGGCAGAGAGTGAAAAATGAAGACTTTGTACTCCAAACCCCACCAAATGAAACAACTGTCTCACCTTTTCAGACCGGTGCCCCAAGGAGACGATGGCGGCAGATCAGGTAGTGGTTTCCCAGCAAATATCGGAGCTGCAGAGCTGGGCGAGTGGGAGGCAGGAAACACTGACAATCTGCATGTGCGCTGGCATACAGCAATTTACTATCACTGTAACTTAAGGAAAGGGGAGGAGACTGGCAGCCCAACTCTGGGAAAAAAAAAAAAAAAAAAGAAAACACGTTAGAAGAGAGGGAAAAGCTGAGCTGCTGGAATATTGATTAGTCTTGGCACAGTGAAAGCAGGGTCACTTTCTTTGTTTTTCCTTTTAGACCACTTTCACGCTTTGTCAGTTCAGCTTCGTTAGAAATGCAAAATCAGAACCCAGGATGAATTGAAGGATCGCACACACATGCACAGAGCGGGGGAGGCTGGAGCACTTCTTCGTTAGACATTCCAGACTGGAGATCTGAACAGCCTAAACAAAATTATGTAACACGACACCTGCGCTTTTTTAAATAAATGGTAAAATATGTGAGCATGCCAGCTTGTTCTAAAAACAGACGTGGTGTGAGGCTATCATGTATGTTTTCATTCTTAAAGACAGTTACTCAAGATCTGCTCTCCCCAGGGTGGGGAAACAGGCATATCTTTCAGAAGCAACTGGAGCACTATCAAGAACAGAGAAAAACATAATCAGCTGTAATTCTTTGTATGTTTCTTGTAGATATTCAAAACACACGATGAGACGTGCCTCTTCTTTAGCAATTTAAACTCACTGGTACTAAGCCCCATTCAGCCTGTATCAATAGCATGGAATGAATGATGAAGGGAAAAGCATAAAACATCCACTTTTGAGAAATAAGTGGCCTTCAGGTTTTTTAGCATTTAAAAGTTTGTACTACTGAAAAGATACTTGCAGAGGAGTGTCAGGGGAATTCCCAAAGACCTCCTTTCACTTTTTAGAGGAACACTTTCATTGTAAATGTTGCTAAAGTCAGGTTAAAATATTCCATAATTATATTTCAGTGTATCTTTCATGACATTTTTCAGTGTATTTCCTTATAAGATGAACAAATACTGTAAATGGAAATTTGTATAAATTTATACTAAACATAGAGCTTCAGAAGTTTGTTTATAGATGATGTGGCTTCTAATGTGTGTGGGTTTTTTTGGTGGAAAGTAATTTTAAGTGTACAGAAATAATCTTATGTACTAGACACCCAAAAAAACAGTTCGGTACAAAATAAAATTAAGAGCAGTGTTACTTCCACTCAGTCACAGTAACTGTTTTACTGAAGTGTTTTCTAATTTAAATGTGCTTCAAATAATGATGTATAATGTATGAAAAATAATCTTACAGTATAATGCAAACTTGCTCTTGACTAATGCAGGTTTGAGATTGAACTGTGTACCATGGAATACCAATCTTAGGTATTGAATTTAAGAAAGAAAGTAAGCATCTAAATTAACTTCTTAATTGACTGAAAAAGGCAAGAAAAAATGTTGACAGCTTGTGTTGCAAAGATAAAAAGACATGCTGTATTTTCTAATACCTGACAGCTTAAACAACTCTCCTTCTTTTCGTGTCGCAGTTCTAACATACTCTCACCATTTTGCCTGGAGATGGGAACTGGCCTTTTAACTGACCTTTGGCCTTTAGTGATCTGCTTGTTTGATCTTTCTTTTTGGATTATGGCATGCTTTCTGCGGGACATTCCAGATAAGGACTTCATTCTGCCCTCTGCTCATATGAATAGTGATGTACCAGTTGCCTTAATGGGACAGGGCTCAGGCCCCAGATGAGGTGATAAAGAAGTATGTCATCATTTAATGCGTTCATTAATAATGGAGTCTGTGAGAAACAAGGATAATCCTGTGAGAGAATGACCTATTCAGTGAGACAAAATGGAAATTGACAATAAGCAGTAGTACAGCTTAGCTTAACTTCAGTGATACTTTTATTAGCTTGCAGTGAGCAACAGATACTGTTACACAGTGCTTAGAAAGACAGAATATGAAGACCTTTTTGGCAAAACGTTCTTGTTCAAAATGTTTTTCCTCTGTCCTTTATTTTGTGACATTAATTTCTTTTATTGATTTTAACTTTGATGGTGAAATAAAGGAACTATAAGGTATAAAGAGTATTATCCTTTTTATTACAGTAAACATGTATCTTAGATATCAATATATCTGGATAGAAATAAATGAGTCACAGTTCATAGCACAGTGTCACCCTGCAATACAAGAAACTGCAGTGTACTAGAGCTTCCTTTTACATATACAATAGATTTAACAGATTTAATATACAGTGTTTAATACTAGGACAAATACAAAACGTTACTGGTTAAATGCTTCTATCTGTGATTTTCCGTGGTATTAATAGTTTCTAGAGGGAGCAACTTAAAACATAAAGTTACTAGAAACACTGTAAACTTGAAATCGGATCAGCCAACACTAAGCATATAGGAAAGCATCGGTATGTTTTGTAGAGTAACAGAGGGCAGCAGTCATTGATGTTATTGCCAGTTTTATAGTGACAAAACAGTTACATGCTTCTATATGCGTTGGGGTTTTTGTTTGGGTTTTTTTTTTTTTTTTTTTCCTCATAAAAGTCAACAGGAAATGACCTAAGCCCTTATTGAGCCTGTCTATGTTGTCATATTAGATCAGCACTCTAATTTGTGCTTGGAGTTTCAGCTTCAGTGCTTCTTTGACAGTGCATCAAGTGGCTTGCAAAGCAGGGAAATGCAAGTGTAAGGTAAGGACTGGCTTTAACCTGAACCTCATCCTCACAGGCAGTGTGGATTCAGCCATCTTCAACTCAAGCCCTGTTTGTTTGTGACTAACAAAATCAGTCAGTAAATGTACTTTGCATGTTGGCAAAGTATCTGAATGCCTTTGTAAAATAAGTAAAGGTATTAGAGTGGAAGCTGCTGTTCAAACATAAAGCATTGTTATTTTCAGCTGACTAAAGCTGTCAGACAAAAACCCAGGGAAGTCAGTTGTAGCAAATGCAAGAAGTGAAAATGAAGCAACAAATTGTACAACTGTTTCATTTCCCAGAGAGTAATATATCTAGTAGGAGAGTGCACGGATCCCAGCTGAAATAAGCTTTTTAACATTCAAAGTAACCCAGTCTTCACTTAATAAATCAGCACTACGAATTAATATTGGCTGAATCTTTGAAGTTTTGGAGTTTTAGATAGAAGTTCAGTGAAATATTATTGAAACCACAATAGCAAAATTGTAATAGATGTCTTGTGAAATAATATGTTTATTCAAGATAAATGGTATGCCAGTATGTTCCCACTCTTCAATTAAGTTGGACAAAGTAAGAATATATGTGACTCCCTTGCAAGCTCCAACTGTTCGTTATTTTAAAAGACAAGCAGATGTGGCGCTTAAGGACATGAACTAGTGGTGGACTTGGCAGTGTGAGGTGAATGGTTGGACTTGAGGATCTTAAAATTCTTTTCCAACCTAAATGATTCTTTGATTCTATGATTATACCCCATTTCACCAATGAAGAACTGAGTCTGTAAGGGGTCAAATTTAATCCATACAAGCTACCAAATAGTTGGCAAAGCTAATACAGAACCATAGGTTCCTGAATATTTCCATAAGACCGTAGCATATTTTTTTTCCTGACATACTTGGTTGGCTCTTGCTTTTTTAATGTTGAAGTGTGTGTAAGAAAATGAGGTTTGGTGTTTGTTTCTTTTCAAATCTGTTTATCAGAGTGGGATTTTACAAATATCCCAGTTTTGGCCAGCCAAAGGTGAAAAATATACCTTATTTTTTATTGATCTAATGCAATGAAATTTGTCACATTGCTTATTGAAGACACAGGGAAGAGATAGTGTGCTGTAATTTATATACTTGCACATGCTCTACAGGCATCAAAAAAGACATAGGCTGTGTTCCGTTAGCAAATATGAAAAGCTGCAGGAAAACATCTGTAGATCCATAGTTGGTATTGTGGACATGACATTTGCCATGTATGCACTGCAGGACTATTACTTTGGATTAGTTCTAACCTTGTTTTGTGGCCCAAACACCCATTAGTGTTTGCACAGTATGATCTGGTTTTGTTTCTCCTAAAGGAACCCGGTTCACACCTTCTAAGACCACCTCATAAATCAAAGCATGTTGCTGTTAATCACTTTTCACAGGAAACTTCCTTTATTGGTTACACCGAATTGAATTCATCTTTGATACATCGCAAAGTTCAGTTATCAATATAAATTCTGTTGTAAAACGTTCTGTTGATGGTAAGTATCAAATTATTATTATAAAATACTACTATTCCATCAAAAGAACTCTTCAAAAACAAAGTGTTTAGCCTGAGACTAGGCAGAATTTCTCTTTAGTGTCTCATTACAGTCTTAACGTTGCTCACTCAAGCCAGCCAACAAATTCTCCTGGACATTTTTTCCCCTGCATTTTAAGGTCTTGTGCCGTGAGAATAACTGTGATTTTATGCTTTGCAGCTCTGTTGGTTGTCAGTCAGAAGCTGTGCAGCAAAACCACACTATTCCTTTTCTGCTCGGTCCAAATTCCCAGCAGAAAAACATGAACCTCAGTATCTCCACTCAGCATCACAGGCTGTCTGGGCCTGAACACATACTGGATGTCTGACTGGCTGAATAGACAACCTTGTTTCCTTCCAGCACAGGGGTTCAGATACCCACTCCCTCCCGGGAGAAGGGGGAAGGGAAATGGAGTTATACCAGCAGAGGATGTGGCTCATGAACTTTTCCCCTGACGGTCTTATCGAGAATTTGAATGTCTGTATGTACAATGGAGCGATTCTCACCAAAGAACAGGCAAGGTTGTCTCTGGAGAATGGGAGGTAGGATGGGATTGTGTCATTGTGAGAAGCCTAATGGGATCACATCAATAGCTGATAGCATTTCAGAGCCAAAGGGCTGTGTAGGATGGCTACACTGGCTTTTCCACAGCTAGCGGCAACCACTTAAATGGGCACAGAAGGACAGAGAGGTTCATTTGAAAAGTTAATACAGCATTGTGGCTAGTTACAAAAGAGTGTGGCATTGGAGCCAGAAACTTGCTATCCCCTTTCTCTCAGGTCCTTCTGTTTCCTCTTCCTGATCTCTCTCTCTCTTTTTTTTTAAAAAAAAAAAAAACAAAAAACCAAAAAACAACAAAACACAACAACAACAAAAAAAAACAAAAACAAAAAAACAAAAAACCCAACCAACCAAAAAAAAAAAAAACCCAAACACTTTTCTCTGATGAGGTGTAAACCAGTAGCTTGTGAATGGACAGAACTATGAGAGTCCCCTGGGGAAGCTCTGGCTGGAAGTACACACTGTCACAGGTAGTCTATAAATTGTAACCTCCAATCCCTGATGGTCACAGTAGCAACAGAGCAATGATTCCACATAGGTCCAATTTTGGATAATAGCACCGTTGGTGGGTGCCCCACTGGCTGAACTGTTTTCTGTCTTTGTTCCCTACAAGACTGTTTATTAAAGAAGCCCATCATTATACTGTACAGGCTTATCACTAGTACATGTGCTACACTGAGAAGTAGACAGGGTTTCAGTTTCCGTTTTCTTTTTTCCTTACTGTATTTTCTTGACATGATCTCCTTAAACAAAGCAAGGGCAGATAGATGAGAAGCAAGACTAAAGAGGAATGCACATTTCTGAGTTACAATCCGATATTATCTGTGCGAAACATGTTCTGTATAAACCACTGCTTTTCCATTGACATGTCCATCGCTATTTTTGTAATGAAACAATGACTTATCAGCTGTTTAATACATCCTAGTGTGTTGTTAGCATAGCAAGTAAGATAAATACAAATAAAAGCACTCATTTGTATGAAGTTCATTTAAGGAAACTCATTTATTTGGAGCAGCAAGCTAACGTGACTTTTTAAATATGCATTTGCTGCTACGGAATCATTACTGCAATCAAGATACACAAAAATCTTTTGTAAAAATAATTATACTTTAAAAGCACACAGCTCAAAGTTGCTGTTATAATAATGGCTATAATAGCAACTGTTTAGCATTTGGACATTTTTTTGGCAGGAGGGTTTTGCATTGTTTATTGTGAGAAAGAAACAGGCTCTGAGAAAAGATGCAAATTTTCAGCAAGGGAAAAAGCAGCATCAGGTTTGGAAAACAGAATGGCAGAAAGTCTTCCATCCTTCTATCTTCCAGTCCACATAGGCTGAGGTGATTTAAAGTCATTAGGTTCTTGTCAATTTAATATGCCAGGGAAGATCTCAAAATATCTCTGTTTCATAGTATCCCTGGCATCCAGATACTCAGGCTGTGCGGTGGTCAGTGTTTTTTTGGGGTTGTTTTTTTTTTTCCCCCTGTGTTTTTCATTCTGGAATTCCATTCTCTGTTGGGATCCAGGGCCCACAGAACTCATTGGTAATCTGCGATTTACTTAAAAGAAAATAAGAACAGTTCTTTCATATTTATTACTCATTGTTCTTCTTGAAATGTTTCAAATGCCTGTCATCAAATCTATAGAAAAATTAAGCATTAGATAGCAGGGTGAATAAGTATGTTTTAAAGGAAAAATGGTATGTCACTGGTGTGATATATTAGCTCAATTTTTTCTGTTCAGAAGGACTAGGTTCTTTACTTAGTGTTAGAGAGGATAGGATATGAATATTACTGTTGTAGAAAAGAAATTTATAAAATTGTAATGAAAAAATAAGAAAGAATCAAGAAATAAAAATGTGTCGAGTCCACATTTTAAAACCATCTTTTCTGTAACATCACAAAGGATTGATGTACTGTCCATTGTTTTTATTTTGATTCATTTAGCATACAATGAAAGCTCTTCTACACATTTGTAGAAAGAACACAAACAGTAGTCTTTTTCATTCAGACCAGAAATTATTAAAAGAAAGATGTAAATCAAATATTTCAGCCATAGTTTAGTATCCCATCCTTCATGTACAGACTAACTACGTAATACATATCAGGTCTGCATTTCCACACAGTCAATCCATCCCTTCTTCTCCCTTCTGAACTTCTGTCCCAAGAGAGCACTACCTCCCCCTCATGTCCTCTTTTCCATGGTAGAGTAACTGCTCTCTATGTTTCTGCAGGTTCATTGCTTTCCTTCTCCCTTTGCTTCCATTAAGACTATTTCCCTTTTTACTACTTAGCCCACCACTACTTTCCTTTGAGTCAGAGAAAAATTTTTAAGGACAGGTCTGGTTTTCATTTGGATCAGTGAACCTAGGTTTTGAGGGAAGCTTAGATCTTGGCCCTGTTTCGTTCTCAGACACCTACTCCAAACCGTCCCTTACTTTATATTCCTTCTGTGTGTTGTCTGTAATAACACTCTTCTCTTTGTTCTCTCATGTCCCCTTTCCCCTGCAGGCTTCCTTGGCTATTTTGTTCTTTTTCTTTACTTCACTCTAGGTCCTTTTTCTCCCTTAGCTTCTCCCTGCGTTCTGCCTATACCAGCCTCCCAGCTGGGTTGGCAAGGGGCATTGAAGGTCTCACTCATGCTGACGTGTGTTCATGGAGGAGTTTGTACCACAAACGTGTAGTTAGGGGTGTCTCTATACATCAGTGCATGTGCACTTACACTGCTGAGAGCTGGCTAGTTCCCTTCTCCAATGAAACCATGACAGAGGGTACGGACAGTGGAACAGATTTCTGTTCTCAGCTGCGGGGGTGTCAGCTCTTCCCCTCCAAACAGGGATGTCTCTTCCACCTACAGACTGCATACAAAAAGGAAATTATTTTAATTAGTTTGTGAAATCAAAGGGAATGCTGGAGCAAACAGCCAGATAAGTTTCAAAACAAAAACATTTAAGCCAAAATAGGGGGAAATAAGAGACAATACATTTGAAGTGCTGCTTTATACAAGTCTTTCACATGGCTCCAAAAATGTCTGTATTTCTTCCAGTTATGTCTACCACCTAGTGTTAACTTCAAAATGGTGATGTATTGGGTGCTTTACTTAGCTGCTCTGTGAATGGATCCCATTCACCAGAAGTCCCAGCTCACTCCATATGCAGGCAAAACTCCCAGTGAAGACAATGGGAGTCCAGGTCTCCTGACTCACATTTTGCTCAGGCAAAACCCCCATTGTCCAGTGGCTGTGGCTGCTTTGCTCAATGAGCAGTGATTCAGAATTGCTGAATAGGAACTCAGTCAGCTGTGCTTTGATATTAATTTCCTGATGATTCATTTATGCTGTAAAATCACTATCTTTTTTTTTTTTTTTTTTTTTTTTTTTTTTTGTAGGATTAGCTAGGAATTTTGGTTTAGCTTAAACATTAAAAACACATCACCTATGACAATGTGCCGTCTTGGGAAAAGTATCCCTAAAGCAGGATTATCTCTGAGATCTGAATACTTCTTGAAAAGTATTTGCTATTCTTGACTTCTTCTAAGCCCAGGAATATGAAAGCTTTTGATTCTTTGATTGGGTTCCTGGTAAGTTATTGAAGAGACAATTCCAGCGATTCAGTGGCTCAAAATAAGAGAATAAAATGAGAGATGAATGAAATTACTTGATCACATACAGCTGCTTTTGTAATGCTGTATTCAAACAGCTTAGAACAAGTTATGTGAACTTTGGATAATCACAAGCTATTAAAGTCTACAATGGTTCAGTAACAAACAAAACTCAGAATTCTTGTTTGCACACAAAACATAGTTAGAATAGCTGAAATCTTGTTTGAACTGTAGGAATAATATTTTACTTTGATGGACCTATGTGAATACCATAAAAATGAAATATGCTTTGCCTCAGATTAGATTTTTGTATTTTGTATTTCCCCCTTTTTGTTAGTGATGTGTGAACAGCTTAATTCCCTTTTTTCCTCTGATACCTAAACATTCTCTAAATGTAGTGCAAAAAACATGTAAAATGCCACTAATTTAACTTCCCATTAATTCCAGTGATGTGAATGCTTGTGTAGGTTGTGTGTATTTAATATTTATTCTGTAAACAATTTGAATAGAGTCTAATATTTACACATTAACAATATACTACAAAATTGTACTTTAAATAGATATGAAGCCCAACCCTTAATATATTTCATTTGTATTACCAGGAACTCCAGGAACCATCTGTAGCAATGAGTCTCATCTTCCGCAGATAACTCACTGCTCTATAAGATGTGAGAGCAGTGATCCAGAAAGTGCAACTCTCTTCCTGCCACAGAACTTCCCCTGGATTACATTAAAAATGCAGATATTTAGCCTCTCAGAGATTCAAGGATGACAGTGTAGCGTAAGGGTCATGAAGCACATTGTTTATATATCAGATGAATGTCATAGCCGGAAATTTATTAAATAGGAATCTTTAGATAATCCTGGAAAGGCATTTCATCCAATATCCTGGGATGGACATCAGCTAGGTATCATACTTCCATCACCAGTAATCAATCAGGTTTTTGCTTTAATTGGGATTCTGGTTCTTTCCTTTCTTTCCTCTTCCACATTAGGTATCCTATCACCCTCTTGTATGAGATAGTTTTTAGACATACTGTTCATATAAAATATTCCAACACTTTCCATCCTTCCAGAGAAAGCTCTCTGCTGGTGGTTCTTTTCCTTGTAGGGTTTTTACTTAATTTTAATGGCTTTTTGAGGTGTTTTTTTTCTTTCCACAGAGGTAACCTTTTCCTACCACAGTGTTGGCTATTGTCATAGATACAGGGTAATAACAAGCCTTCTTCCCATACCAAATAGTAAGTTCCTCAAGTTTCTTCCAGTAAACATCACACACTAATCTCCATAAAAGCTCAAATTCCCATACAACCTTGAAAGGTACATATAAACTCAGATATTTTTTTCCTTCTGTGTCAGACTGTTTTCTGGACTGTTTTCCTCTAAAATCACATTGATAAATGTAAAAGGACCGATCACTGCTCTTTTCATAAGTTATTAGTATGTTCTAAACTTTTCATTATTTTTCTTTGTCATTATGATTACATAGATTAGAATAAGAAAGCTGTTTGAAGAGGCATACAAGAGATATTTTAGCTTCCTCTCATTTTTAATTTTTTTTAAAAAAAAATTATTGCTAAACTGCTTTCCAGTGAGAGGTTTCAGCTCTGGACTTGTAAGCACTGTGAGAACTATTTACAGTTCTGTTCATTTTCTGAGTACTTCGGGTAAAAGACATGGGGAAGGGACATAACCAGTTCCCACAGTAGGGCATCAGTACCTGATAACAGCCTCTCCCAGCCTCAAGATCTCAGGATTATTCACTTCATTCTGGTACTTTTAACACAGTGCAATATAGCAGGTTTTTCAGAGTCCTCATACATCACTTCCAGGTGAGGTCTCAGCACCCAGGATGCACAGCAATCTTCAACAAGCAAAATAATTTCTATTACAATCTGTCTCTCTCTTTTCTTTTTTTCCCCTTCCTTTTATTTTAAATTGCACACTTTGCTTCCTTTTCAGTGGAACAGGTCAATAAAGAAAATTGTTTTTAAAGCATGTTACATTTGTTTGGTTTCCTTGGAATACTTGTTTGTAAGTAGGGTTATGAATGAGTATAGTGTATGTGTAAAATAGAATCATAGCAGTCATTTTGAAAACATGATTTGTGACACACTGTTCTTGTATTTTATGGTACATGAGAGTATAGCAAAATTAACATAAATTTTATATTTTTAAATTCATTTTTTATTTCTATTTGCTAAAAACATTATAAGCAATAGTAATAATATTTCACTAAGATATTTTTAAATTTTTAAAAATGGAATTTCCATTTATGGCACTTTGAAATCTTTAACTTTTAGTAAAACAGCATGTACCCTTCACTGTTATCCATAGTAAAGTTGTCTGTGAAACAGTTAGGTACATTTTGACATAGTAGATCATTCCTGAAGGCAAAGTAAAGTTCAGTAAGTTTTAGGTCTCATAATATATGCGAGTAAATAGTATTGCCACAAACGGAGCCCAACATGGAAAAATGGGTTTTGTTTTTATTGATACTTTGTGAAATAGAACTTTGAAAATGTTTTAAAATAATAGTGAACTGTGTGTTTCTTGGTGTTTTGCTTTTTCAGATCTGAACTTTAAAATCTGTAGCAGGTTACAGCGGTCTGAGTTCAATAAAATAATGACTTTTAGAGTAACCATTACAAAAAAATTACTTTACAGTAACTACTAAAAAAGAAAATCAGCATAACATTTCTGTATAAAATCAAATAGTAAGATGAAATCTCAACTTACTGTAGAATATTGGCCATTATATTCCATGTATGATGCCACTTTTGTTCAATACGTTGGAATAACATGCAAAATACTTGTATGCACCAACCACACAGGTGTAATTCAGACTAAATAATCATACTCAGTCTGAAAATTCAAAGTTATCCATATATGCCACTATTTTGACAAATTTCTGAACAAGAAGACATTGGACATATTCAACCAACGGGCTAACTATTGAAATTTTTAAAACTGTTTGAATATATATTATTGAACCCTTACACAGTACAAACTTTTTGGTTTTAAATGTAAAATGAGAGAAATTATTCTAGTAACTTCTACCAGATGCTAAATGAACTATGAGAGTTAGAAGGTTTTGAGGTAATTGTTACGCATCATTTAAAATAGCAGAAACTGTCCATTCTTCCTAGTAAATTAGCATCTTTCTACACTGTAATGTTAAGATCCCTTGTAGAGAAAAAGTTTATGATTTTAGTTGGCCTTAGTACAAGCCAGTATCTTTGACTGTGCTGAAAGCTAGATGTTTTTAAAAGGTGTCACTGTGGACGATCCTGTGAAACAACTGTCTAGTAGCTGATTTTTATCTTGTTCAGGTATTCTTCAATCTGAGACAACATGCTAAGGCATACAGCAGTTGCTTTGGATATTTCTTAAGAAAAGGTTTGCAAGAAAGACTGTTACCCTCATGAGTATTTCTGTATGTGGACTTCTGATCACATTACTTGCTAGGAATAGTCTACAGAAAAGGAGACTTACATCTGTATTTGTCTTTTATTAGCTGCAAAATTTGCAATTTTATATTAACAGCTATATGCGGCTTTTTAACAGATTCTTGACCAAGTGAGATTACTGGAATATAACCTGGGCTACAAAGTCATCTACAAATTGTTTAGGAACTTCCCTATTTCAAAGCTCCTTGTTGCTTTGTAACTTGAACAAAATCACGAAAGGATCCAACAAGCATCAGAGCCAGGTAAGAATAAAAGACAGGAGAGTGCAGCTGGGAGTAGAAAGGTGGGCAGAGTTGAGGGGAGATGACACTTTGGAAGAGCTGTGGCCTTTGATGATCTCACCCATCTTATGAAATTAACTGGCATAGGATATGCAAATTTTTCCAGGAAAACAAAGGAGCATGTTTAAGCATATGTTGTGTTTACTGACACACACAGCACTGCTTTTCCATTGTTTGTTCATTGTTTATTTGTGTATCAGTCCTTGACTAAAATATTAAATACTTTTGCATCAAAGACTTGGTCTTAACAGTTTTGAAATGTTGTTCATGTAATTTTTTTAAATGCCTTTTGGATGAACTTAATTTCAAAAACAGCTTTGGTGTCATGCATAAACCGAATTCAATCTATCTTTCAGAAAGCTGTAAACAGTTAATTATATGTATAAGTCCATTCATTATTTAATATCATTAGCTAACACAGGTTTTTTTATCATTTGGACTGAAACTACAATGTTTGTAAATGACAAGTGCTGATTTTTTTCCCCCTTTTTTTGGTCATAGACAAGATAATGTCTGTGTTTGCTGGGACAATAACAGAAGATTTTAACATCATAGATTTTAGTCTTAAAGAAGATGATAAATGAAGGAATAGTCAGATTGTGCTTTGTGAACCAAGAGGAACTGCAGCCCACAGCCATGGCTGAGGTGCCCATGGGAAGCTGTGCCAGACGGGCTGGTGCATTACAAGCGCGGGGCTGCAGGACTGGCAGGCTGTAGCTGCTGAGTGTGCTTGCCAGGAGCAGGGAGCAAGAGAAAACACAAACAGCAGCGGTGACCACAATCCCGTTAGGCAGCTGAGAGTCAGAGCTTCTTTGGAAAATGGTTGTCACTGGAAATACATAGTTTTCTGAACTTGGAAATTAGCTCATACTTAGAGAAACAGGATCTTGTGCATATTTCTGAAAATAAAGAGCTACCAGACCATCATCTTTCTAGTCAATAATCTGCTCCTGCTCCTGCAGCTGGATAAATGCTGAGGGCTCTACATCTTTACTTGCCTGTCTTTACCATTACCAACAGCTTTAATAACTCTTGAGTGAGAGAAATACTCAGTGAAATCTGGATCTGCCATAGAGTGAGTACAAACGTTGCAATTCTAAACCTAGGCTTCAATATTTAAATAAGCTATATGTGTTAATCTAAAAACTACTCTTCTCATGCTAAGATCTTTGAAGTCTTTCACACTTTGGACAGGAATGTTACTTCTACCACAGGGCAGAGAAAGTAGACACAGTTTTACTTGAAATTAATGAGAGCAGCCACACCTGAGTAGTTTACGTCCTGCCTACCTTGCTGTCCTAATTATATTCCTCTCTTCCTGCATTTGATCACAAACAGCCTGGCCTTTCCTAAACAAACAAGCGAAAAGAGTCTCCCCCTTACCAATAATGCCTTCTCCTTTTCTAACAATATATGTAAGGTGATTCCCTGGGGTTTTTTGGTACTCATACATGTGAAAGTCAGTACATGCGCTGACTTTTGGATCACAGGAGTTCTGCGGAAACTGCAAACTTATCAGCAAGTATGCAAATAGAAAAGTGCTGGACTGCTGGATTTGGGACACAAAAGTCTTAAAAGGAATCCTCAAAGAATAAATGTATTATGACCACCTTTATGTACTATTTCTCTAGTTTTACTGACACTATAGCTTATCCTGTTAAACTGTCTTGATTGTGTCATCTGGAAAATGTTTTTTACAGTATTCGGGAGCCATCAGTATAGCATTCTGTAGTATATTTCAACAAGACTCTTGCAGACAGGAAAACATTCACTTCCGTCTCCCTGAATGTAGCACTGAATTTTCTCATTGTAAATTCTACCAAGATTAAAACAAGAATGTTATTAGAAAAAATTAATATAGTAACATTTTTGCCATAGGTACTCTCGGAAAATTTTGTGGGAGATTCATCTAAATATCTACAGCACCACTTTTAAGCCTGACATTCTTCTGGGATCAGAAAAGCTTCCAAACCTCTCACTTCCAGCATGTTAATCCATCACTGATTATATGACACACGCAAAATTGAGGGACAAATCTCTAAGCCATATTTTGGCAACCTCGTTAATGTAATTCTGCCTTTCCTCTTTATGCTGCCTCTCCCTTTTGTTTGCAAATGTGGTAATGAGTGAAATCTTCTTCGTATGAATGTACAATGACTTTGTATAGTTAAAGTGGTTTTGTTTTTCTATTCTTCATTGTTTTCTTGATAAATCTGCACTTTGATCTTGAAGCTGCCTTACCCCTGGCACAGCTCTCATGCTGGTGGTGCCTGTGGATTCTTTGTGAATGAAGAGTAAAAAGTAGAGTCTCCAAGCACATGAGAATGTGAGAGCTGAGATTGAGATGATGTCTAGAAATTTGCTGGTTTGTTTTCAGAAAAACACGCAGTCTCTGGGGAAACTCAGAGAAAAAAATGGCAATTCACATAGGTCACACAATGTCTTAGCAGAGCTACTGTGAAAACATTTTTAAAATATATAACTCCATCTTTAAGATCTTAACTATACTGAGGCAAGGGCTAAATCCAGTATTGAGCCAGTTGGACACTGATCACATCCAGTGATGCTGTGAATCAAGGTGAGCAGCTTGTCAAGAATAACATGTCAAATTGTCTTTTTCTTTGCTAAAGCAGACATCAAGCATGCCAATATGTACTCAGTGGAAGCCAGAGGTGCTGTCTCTCAAAGAAGCAAGATGATGCCAGTCAGTTAATTGGTGGTATCTTGCCTCTAAGTGAGGCTCTAAGTGTAGAGCCCAGTTGGAGTTGGGAGCAGGGAGCAGATGACTGAACACACTGAGATGCCAGCCCTGTGCCAGCCTGCCAACATGGTCTTCAGAATTAACCATAGCACATCTTTTTGCACCAGCACTAGGGGATGCTGATTTTTCCTTTGTAGAATTTTCTCAGGCCTACTCTGAAGAAATTTCATATAGAACTTAGATGCAAGTTAACTGAAAGGGTGAAACTGGATTGAAACTGTTATCCCATTATTTGCCATCAGTATGGTATCTTCAATCAAAATTTAAAAATGGAACAATCAAAACAACTTGAGAAAAGCATTGCATTTCCTCAGATCTGTTGCAAATTAAAGTTCTAATTAAATTATAACTGTGAAAAGAGACATTTCAAATGATTAAAATTTCTTTTGTCACAGATGGTTTATGTGAAATTGTACGCCTATAGTATGCACCTTCTCTGCAGCCTCCTCAGCGGCAGGGAGCTGGTGACTGAAAAGGCTGGGAGAGCTGTTGTCCTTGAGCACTGAATTACCAGGGTACCCCTTGGATACACTTCAATAGCTGTCAGTGATTTGAGGTACGCCATAGTGAGAAAACAAACTGAAAAGGCCGTAAGCAAAAAACAGACATTCTTAAACTAGATTCCCCTGCACAGGATTTTTTTCAACTTGAAAAGTATTTTCATCAGCTGTTGTGTATTTAGAGATGCCTAATTTTGGAGGAGAATGGCAGCTGAACCCCCGCAAAGATCTTTTTATTCAGAGCATATGCACTAGAATAATAAATATGGCATGTACTGCTGGCATGATATAGCCTTGCAGCTTCTTATTTTTCATTCTGTATTTGTGTTTACAAAGGTTGATATGTTGACGCAGTGGGAATCCTATGTTTGTGCCTTAGCCATATACACGTCTGTGTGATACAGGCAGCCACATTGGGAGCTCCCTGGTACACTGCCAAAAAACTCAGTCTTGCGATAAAAAGCAGTATTTTCTTCATGGGCAAGAGGTAATTCAGTCTCCGCACATGTTCAGTTTGGGCCCAGCGTGACAAGCAGTTCAGAAAACACACTTTGTATTTGCATGGTTATTTTGTAATTCCATGTGGACAGTGGAGTCAAAACGCTCACAGGGATTTGTTTACCCGCTCACTTGCCACTGTGACTAGTGTGCCTGCAATTTTCACATGCTCAAAAATCCATATTTGAATGTGCGTATTGAGACGTTTGGTTTCTGGCTTTTGGGCAGCTCATATCAGGCTGCATGCAGCTACAAGGTCCCGCGTGTGGCAAACTGTGAGCGCGGATTCAGAGGTTGTAAGGGCGGATTCATTGTGCCTAGGCTGATGTACAAGGAGAACAAAGGCAAGGGGTCTTTTTAAAAGAAGAACAAGAAATTTGTTTGTCTATGGGTTTGTATATGGGTGACAAATTCAGAAGAGCCTCAGCAGTCTGATGCGGATGTCTTGCAGGGATAGCCTGGCAATGGAGGGAGACCAAAGCATCTGTCAGAATCCAGATAGCGCCAGGTTCCCAGTGAGGGCTGGGACTTTTGTGTCCTTTAAGCACAGAAAAGAGACAGACTCTCTTCTGTCTGAGGCTTTCTGCCTGAGGCCGCAGAATAAGGGTAGGTTTTACCAAACAAATCAGCTGGGGAATTGGCCCTGCTCTCAGAGTTGCATGGAATGCACTCTGTTTCTTTTCCTTTTCTTCTGAGTCTGGAGATTGGGAAGGAAGCAGCATTGAAAGGAATACAGGGATGGGAAACGGCCACAAAATCTTTATAGCTGGAAATCTGCCAGGAGCTTGAGGCCTTACAGGGGGGATTTGGGGGAAGATAAAGTAACTTCCAATGGTTTACTGGAATTTTAAGAGGATGGTTTTCCAAACCACAGTATCATGATAGAAGGAATTTCAGTCATGCTTAGGATTTTGGTGATAAAAGGGAAAAAAAGGGAATGTAAAGTTCTTATAACAACCAATAATATTTATGGTGTCATGACTTTGTGTATTTTATTTACTATAAATTAGCCCTTTGAACTGTTAGGATTTATCTAGGAACTAGACACACATGTAAGTTTTCCACTGAATCCTGTGAACTTGAGTAAGTTTGAGCAAAATGTTTTAGGAGGTGCTTGCAGAGAAGCTCTGCTGGCAGGACAGAAAGCATGGTAGACTCTGCAAGGAGCGCACCAGTGAGTAGCCAGGTACAAGTAGGAGTTGCAGCTGTCTGAGCTGGCAAAGCCACAGCCAGAAAGGACATATACCCTTTGTGTGCCCTAAAATACTCATATCCTGCTGCTGCACGAGTAATTGTCTGCAGTGGAACTCATCAGGTCAGCAAGGAATGTGAGGAAAGAGTGACAGCAAAAGAGCAGAACAGTCTCACCACCTGCCCAGTAGCATAAATGACATAATTCAGATCTGATGTAAACTGATCCTGTCTGTACATCTTCCATACAGGGTTCTACATCTCCATATAGTCATACTGACTAAAGAGCTGGGAAGATCTGTCTGGCATTTGTACTGTCCGAGGACTTAAGACCATGTGGCTGTACTGCTGGGGTTCAAAATTAATCCATTTTCTGGATTCCATGATGTTAAACAAACAGAATAATGAACACTCCCGTGCTGTTTTGTGACGTATTTCAAATATAGTTTACTAATGGCTATGTAAAAGACTCAACAGAGTTGGAGGCATAGAGGCTAATAATTTTTCTGAATTCTCTGGAATGTTGGTGTCTTTTTTTGTGCTATGACCAACTTACTTTTCTAAAGCACTTTTGATACTGACTTCTATTTTTAGTAGTAAAGATAATTTAATTTTCTTTTGTTTGGCTCCTCCTATGCAATCACAGTGACATTTACATGACTGTGGTGGTGACTCTAACAAATGAATATGAACCATGCTCATCTTGTTAAGCAGTTACAGTTCAGTGTCATGATTCTTTCTCTTTTCACAAACCCATGACTTTTGGACAGCTGCAGAGCATTTTTTGGTTCCATTGACAGGTTTGCACAGCATCTGCACCTGCATTAGCCTCCAGGGCTGACTGTAAAATGCTTATATATGGCAATCAAGAAGACAAGGTGTGCAAAAGCCTCAATAATAAACTCTGCTGTCCTTTCTAGACAGTGAATCTTTGATCATTTTATCTTGATTTTTCCAACAGCTCTTTTTCTCTGAGTTTGTTGTTTTGTTTTTTTTTCTTGGCTCTTCTCTTGGCAGAAAATCTGCTTCTCTCTGGCCACTGGTTATAGCCTTATTTTTTTTATTCTTGTCTTTAACTTTTGTAGGGCAGCCAGATACATGGGGATGGGTGTTATATAACAAATACAATAAATAAATAAAGCCTGATTTGCAATGTTCTTGCTGTCCACAGTGAAAGCTGTGACCATGGAGAAAGGAGTTCATTACACAAAAATGCCCTGCTTGATCGTGTTGGGGCAAATGGCTAAAAAATAGGAGGGGTAGTTTGAACACAAAGTTTGAAAGCTGAAAACTGAAATTAACAAAAAGTCAGCTGGTTTAGGGACAATGACTAGATGACTTAAGTGTTTTTGTTAAAAAATGAAATAGAAGCATAAAATGTCCCATTAAGCTAAAAGAGTCACTGGATTTAAATTTAAATTCTTAATCCTTCCAAATTTTAAATGGTTGAAACTCAGGTTGCTGCTGGCACTGCCTGCTGAGAAGCAATGCCAGAGTCCCAGTGTACTGCAGAAAGTTGATTATGCAGAGCCAAAAGACTGATCAAGGATTCACGCACTGCAAGCAGTCACTGAGTTTACTTGAAACACTAGGATGGATTTTATAGCATTAAGAACTTTAAAAGGGCTTGAAAGAGGAGGTCAGCAGGGTCTGTTTTTGCAGTAGGCTCTAGAGCTTGAGAAGAGGCCTTCGCTAGTGTTGCCAGACTTTCCAGATGCTTATAAAGACTGAAGACTATTTCTTCCCTTTCACCTCTACAATAATTCTCTTGCCCTTTCCCCTACCTTTTTCCATTTTGGCCTTTCATTAGTCCCTCTTCCTTTCTTCCCATGCCACTACTCCTCCTGGCTAGCTTCTCATTACATCTGTCCCTTTGAACCATTTCTTTCTATTGCATTCTGCAGTCACCGGGATCAAGTACCATTTGTATTATTTTTCCCTTTAGTGTCTAGGGGGTAAGTTGCTGTCTTGAATGGAGAATGTCTCCTAAGCTGGGCAGTAAAATATAAGAGATGCATAACTGTTTTGTTTGCAATTTGAGTAAGGAAGTCCTGATGATACATCTAAGCATACAACCAAAACAGAACCCCCATTTTCACTGACCTTGTAACTCCAGTGTCAGTGTGTGCGTATCTTTCACCTCTGATGGGAGTAACATATTTTCACAGCTATGCTAGTGTGCCATTGTGGAAGGTCAAACACATAAACAAGATGACTTTTAAACTGTAGCCAGTAGGTCAAGGGAGCTTGTTTTTCCCCTCTACTCAGAACTAGTGATACCTCAGTTAGACTACTGCATCAGGTCCTCGGCTCCCCAGTACAAGAAAGACATTGACATGCTGGAGTGACTTCAGCAGAGAGCTATGAAGCTGGTCATGGGGTTGGACCATATGACAGATGAGGAGAGACCTTGGATTGTTCTGCCTTTAAAAGAGAAGACACAAGTGAGCAGATCACACTGCTGTCTTTAATTATTTCAGATGTGGGAAGGTGTAGAGAAGGTGGATGCAGATGCTTATCACAGGTGCACAGTGGAAGGACAAGAGGGCAATGGATGCAAGTTGGAACAAGGAAAATTCTGATTTCATATGATTTTTTTATTTTTTATTTTTTGCCACAAAGGCGATAGACTTTGGAAAAGGGGACCTGAGAGATTGTGGACTCTCTGTCAGTGGAAATATTAAAAATCTGACTGGATAAGGCCCTGAGCAGCAACGCCCTCAATCACACGAATCCGTCATTCTGTCTACATACTACTGACTTCTCACAGTGTCATTGTGTTGGGGGCATTACCCTGAAAGACATAGGATGTAATTTGGGCAGCAGCATACTACAGATAAAAAACATAAACCAGCTCAGAAGAGTAACAGGGATCAAAACTGTCTGGATACTAACTAACTTAGTTACCTTTTGCCGAAGGGAATGTAATGTTATTTAAACTTGGCCTGAGATGTGCAGCACCATAAAACAGACTCAAAGTCTCCTTCCATTTGTAAGTCAGTCTAAAGAGAACAATATTGTCTCAACATTGCTAGCAGAGACCTGGAGATGGAATGTGCTCCTCATGGACACCGGGACTCAGTGACCCTGAAGGAGAACTGCACGATACGAGGAGTACTATGCCGCTCCCTGATACCCGGCACTGGAAGGAACAACTACGATAAGGCCACATAGCAGCTGTCCAGAAGGTGGATCACAACCGTTGTCGTAACAATGGAACAGAACATGCGTGATAACCTGGCTCGAGAAGGCAGAGACTGACAACAATCCACGGGCCAGAGGAGGAGCAAGGTGCGCTGCTCGGCATAAAAGATGACTCCTGAGCAACCGAATTTGGGAGATCTTCCCCACCAAGGATCACAACGATCGGAAGGACAGGCAGGATGGTGCTTGGATCTGGGACCATAGGGACGCCTTGGACCTGTGGCGGTAGCTATAATCCTCTTTCCTTTTCTTTTGACTTTATCTTTTCTTCACTTTCTGTCTTTCTATCAATCACACGCCACTTTATGGGCAAACAATAAAATTGTGCTGTTTGATTGAAACATAACACCTTGGCGTGATCACCTTGATTTTTTTTGCGCTTTGAGATTATAGTAAATGAACCATCATGAGTCCACTGAGTGGACCGTGACACCATTCTCTTGCTTTTGAATTCCAACAGGGCAGGCTGAGGCATCATGGTGTAGCCCACAGGGGATGTATTTGTGCTGGAAGTTAATTTCTCACACTGCCACACAGTCCTTTTGGGAAATATGAAGAGTGACATGCAAGGAATACACAAAGCAAAGCCTTCATTATTAACACAGGGAGAAAAAATACTCAGCTCTTGCAGGGCACTGGTGGTTTGCTTCTTGCATTCCAGATGTTTGTTTCTCCATTAATATAATTGTATCTCAGTCACTGTAACAGTATCTATTGACAGTGATGGTGTTCTTAAACCAATGTAAGCAAGTGATGAAGGAAAAAAGCGAGCCAGTTTGGTTCTGAAATAGCAAAAAAAAAAAAAAAGATTTAATAGCAGAGATACAATATAGCCAGTGAAACCTGCCTTTAGTTATCACCCCAGCTGCATAGATTTAAATTGACTTGGAAAGGTTTTTCTCAAGGAAAGCTTGTAGAAGATTAAACTGAAGTACAAGGTGAGAATTAGAGTGGGTAGTTACAGAAGTTTCTCTCTATTTACTTCTAAAGAATATTAGTGGAGCACCATGTGTTCAAGAAAATGTCTCTGGTACTGGTTGTGATGCCATCATGAATGACATTAGAATTTATTTGATACATTTCTGTTTCTTGCTAAAAGGAAATGCTGTTCTGCATCTTTATATGTTTATTGTCATAGTGCAACAGAGACTGCTTAAATTTTCCTCTATAAATGATGCAAAAGTTTTCATCACTGTTACACTAAGTCCATATATTTGGATATATATAAGAATACAGTCTTTTAAGTGCTAGCTAGGAATGCCTCCCTCAAATTTGGATTTCCATTTTTGCATAGAGCCTAATGTAAATTGCTACATGAGTATCACAACATCTGTATTAATCGATAGAGCAGGGCCATGGTACAAGTTGCAGCACTGATCTGTAGCTTTCCATTCTGCTTAAATGAAACATGCTGCCAGGCATTGTTTTGGCTATGGACCAGCTAACGCTTTTTCACATGTTGTGGTTGGGCATGGGTCAGATTGCGAAACTTGCTAGGAACTGTTATACTGCCCTGTTTTAGGAGGGATGGACTTAGTCATGTAGATGAGAGCTGTGCTGTGGCGTTATATGGCCTTTATGCCATATTTTTCCCTTCTTACTCTTCCCCAGGTTTCATGCAGTCTTTCAGAGCTTTTTCTATTGTAAACTCTGGAAAAATAAAATCAGGGTAAAATTTTAGGATGAATGAAAAATTGCTCTGGTGAAAGCAGTGAGTCAATGGAGACAGTGGTTACACATCAGCCTTTACTGGGTCTGCCACTATGCAGCACACCAGATTCTCTCTTCTGTTGGAAATTTAAGAAATACTTTTTGCAGAGCCTTGGATGAAGATGTGTACTGGCTACTTACCTCCTACAGAATTTGCTGTGGACTTCTGCTAGCTTTCTGTTCACTGAAAGTTCTGTACAGGTGTGAAATCTGTGCTCTCCCATTTTTCATGAGTTATATGAAACTGTGCAGCTAGTTGTTGTTTAATAAAATTCACATTTAACAGGTTACCTGTTCAGTTTCAAGCTGTAAATAGCAATTTTGGCCAAGCACCTGTGTAAGATTTCGTTCCCTTAAGGTAGGTCTGTGACTAAGCCTGGGACTTGAAAAGCTCAGGGGAAATTACCACTTTCATCTCGCTCCTACTAGAACATGGGCTGAGTGTTTCTTTAGGGGAGATATGCACATAATTTCTTAGTCTGAATGACCAAAGGTCTGGAAAGGCTTTTTTGGTTACTATCTCATAATTTAAGCACAGATTCTCTGTATGACAGCTGCCTGAGAGTCTCACATTTCACAACTGGTATTCACCATGTAGGTTGAACACCCTGAAAATTCCATGGTTTGCTCAAAAAACACACCCTGCTCACAGTGCAGCCTTAGGGTATTCTAGTTTTGGTATAATCCTTTAAGACGTACTTGGAACAAGTATAAGGCAGTAACACTGGGTGAGTACATAGGGAAGTCACTGTGTGCTTGCTCTGTTCTTTGATGTTTGTTCTGTTCTTGTACTTTTCCCTAAGGATCTTCTTTTTGGCCATTACTGGAAACAAAATACTGCACTAGAGAGGTCTTAGTCTGACCCAGTACAGCCATTGGTATATTCTAACGATGAATTAGAATTAGAGGAGGGGGTAGTTTTTAGCTGTCTTGTCAAAGACAAAAGAAAGTGTAATATGTGAAATATCTATATATCATTTTGTGTGTCTGCTTCCTTACCCTTTTTGAGATTTGGGAAAACATCCATTCGGTGTTTAATATTCACAAAGACTTCACCTCTTGCTTCAGGCTTCTTCCTTAGATTATAGTGTTTTCTTTGTTATTTGTACATATTTCCTTTCACTGTCAACTGATAAGGCAGTCTAAAGATTTTCTCTTTTTTTTTTTCTTTTTTCTTTTTTTTAGGTGGCATGTCCTTTTTGTTCTCAAACTCTTAGATCTCAGTTTTTAAAACTGCTATGAATATCTTGCTTCATTGCTCTTTTCTTCCATGTTAGACACATCTGTCAGATCATAATTATTAAATGCTAACAACTTTGATTGTTTGGTAATTTCTTTCAGCATGTTAAGTGGCTGGGTCCTCTTCAGCCATTTGTGTATAAAGGTTTGGAGTAGTACATGTAATTCATAAATGTCAGAATTAGTCTTTAGCAGACAGAATTAGAATTCTGTTCTGTCTTCATATTTTATCATGGAACAACTTAGGAGAATTCTGATCTTGTGAATAGAAGAGGCTAGGAAGCTAGTCATGCCCGCCACAGGAATAAATTAGTGCTAAGATATCCTAATTCAGTGGTCTAGAAAGAATTCAAATTGCTGGGGCAAATTTGGAGAAGATAGGAATGAGATAATTTACACCTACTTCTGTGCTGCATAAACCCTCAGGTCAAATATTTCTCTTAATTCAGAATTTCTAGCTCAGGACAAATACTAGCATCATTCTCTGTACTGCAGAACACTCTTCTGTCTCTCTCTCTCTCTGTCTCTCTCTCTCTCTGTCTTTCTTTCTTTCTCATGACAGAGACAGGGTTGTCTTGCTTTGGGTTCCAGGTGGCCTCAGGTGAGAGCAGGATAGCTGACAGTGCATCTGGAATGCAGACTATGTCAACTTATAGACAGGTTAAAAGTTTTGGCTTAAAACATTTGATACTGCAGATATTGCTTGTCACTAACGTAAGTTTTTAAAGTCTGCACAAATTACACTTTGAGTACCTGAATTCTACTTTGATGGGGACTAAGAATGGAAAAGGTGTAAGTATGTTTTGCTAGATTTGATTTAAAGAATCAGTCACCAATATTCGAGTGAGCGGAGGTGATCTTTATTTGGCAGCGCCGGGTGCATGGGGGATCGCTCCACCAAAGCCATGCACACCGAGAGCACCTTTCAGCCCCCTCTTTATACAAGTCACTCATGTCTATTCATTAACTATTAACATATCTCGCACCTGGACAATTAGCACATTCCCATTCAAGGACCTAGTATATCTTCAACGTTAACAACATTAACATATCACATGCCTGGACAACTAGCACACTCCCTATGTCACCCATTCAAGGATTTAGTGCATCCTCAAGTCAACAACAAGGGTCTCCTCAGACAAACATGAGCACACCGTTCTTTAAATAAATCATATATGGCCCATTATTCATTCCCCGCTTTTTTAACAACTATTGTAAATTCTTTTACAACTATAAAAAATTACTATGCCCTATGATCATTCTTTGACAGCACCAAACAAAACATTGAATACATATATTGGTATTTCTAAAACTATTACAATGAGTATTATAACAAAAGTATGCTTTAAGCATTCCAGATTAGGTAACCACTAAGTTAATTTGTCCCATATAGCCTTAAAATTCCATGATAAATCATCTTTAGTAATTTAATGTAACAACTGAAACCTTTTCCATATCTTATGGATATCTGTTTCAATTTTATTACTTTGGTCTACATATATATCCAGTAATCTTTCCACCCATCAGATTGAGAACAAGTGTTTTGCCCTGGGTTTCCAGGACATGCTCCCCGTCTTGCTTTGAGCTTTCCAATGACAGTTATTATCACTTTTCATGAATATTGTAGTGGTCAGGCTTAATATTTGTAAATCAAATCTGGGACCCAACTCATATGTTTTATCATCAAATAGGCAATATCCTTCACCGTCGCCTGGCTTTTTCCAAAAGTCTGGCCAGGTAGGCCATTTGTCATCAAGATAATTCCAGTTTTGAGAGGTCACCCCATACAGGGGTGTTACCAGGCCTCCTTTAGGAAGAGAGGTACATATACAGCATTCCTTAGCTTTCGTAGCATTAACAATCATTTGCAATGTTTAAGACAGGTATTGTTTACCCATGCTTCAGTTTCTAAAATCCTTACAACTGTTACAATCAAGATCAGAATAAATTTACACAAATATCCCTTGATCCTTTTGACAGTCCGTTGTGTCTGCAGAGATTTCTTTACCATCAATATTAGGTTCCTCCTTTATCTTGATTGAAGTAAAGATGGCCAACAATAGTCAATAGGGTCCATTCCCCTTCTCTTGTAGAGGATCACCCTATTATAATTAGGATCTAAAGAACCATAGTCCCATGGGTCCTGCCGGGGTGATGGCCCATGATTTCTCAGGAGCCTTCTTTATTGACAGTAGTGAATCCAGGCTGGTTGTTCTCTTATCTTGAGGGCAGTGAAGGTTGTCAGCAGCACCAGATAGGGTCCTTCCCACTTTTCTTCCAAAGGTTTCCCTGAAAAAGTCTTTATCACCAGATTTAAAGGAATGGACTGGTTGATCTAACCCTCTGGCCCTTGTTAATTGTCTCTGGAGGGCCTTCACATATTCACACAAATATTCCTTTCCTAACTGCCTTAAATCTCTGGCAAATTGTAACTGGTATGGTCTCCCATATAATATTTCAAAAGGGCTCAAATTCTCCTTTGTTCTCAGTTTAGATTGTATTCTTAATAATACCAAGAGAAGAAATTTTGGCCAAGTTAGATTTGCCTCTTGTCCTATTTTCGCTATCTGTTGTTTAATTAAATGGTTCATTTTTTTCCACTTGCTCACTTGCTTGAGGCCTACAAGGAGTGTGTAATTGTCAATCTATTCTTAATACTGTACTCACTTGTTGTATCATTTTGGCAAAAGTGTGAACCTCTATCAGAAGAGATTGTTGCCAGAACCCCAAAGCAGGGGATAATTTAATTCAACAATCCCTTTGTTATCGTTACCTCTCTTGCTTTATTTGTTCTACAAGGGAAAGTTTCTGGCCAACCTGAAAACATAATCAGTCATAACTAATAAATATCAGTACACCTGGTTTTCTTGGGAGTTCGGAAAAATCAACTTGCCACTGTTGTCCTGGATAATTTCCTCTACTAATGTTCCCTAGTTTTATTCTATTTGCTACATTGGGATTATTATGCTGAGTCACCTGTTTTATTACAGTATGTAAGTTTCGCCCTATCAATTTCTGATTTAGACTATTATATAACGTATCAGCTCCCCAGTGAATCTTATTATGTTCTGTTAAGGCTGTGGTCCATATTAAATTGGATGGTACCGCTATACGGCCATCTGCCAAATAAGCCCACTTATTTAATTTTATTTTACCATTCATGTTCTGAATTAGCTTTGAATATTAGAATAGTTTGGCTCCTGATCTGTACTTACAGTTTGAATTTTACCATCTGGTCTTAAGGATAATTCCTCCTTTCCCACCTCCTCTGCTACTCGTTTGGCCTCGTGGTCGGCCAGGCGGTTTCCAATCTCCAAATCAGTGCCTCAATGGGCCGTCTTATGTTCTTCCTTCCTGGATGATCCTCTTATAACAGAGGGGGCCATTCCTCACATCAAGGTCTGGCATGGCATATGTTCCCACCGCTCAACACCTACTGGGTTGCAGCCAACAGCGGAGCTCAAGATTCTTCTTGGTGGCAAACACAGAGGCACACCCAGTCTTGCCCTTGACTATGGTGGGAGGCACCTGACCAACCTTATTCCTTGTACTTCGTTGTCAATGCAGTTTCATCTGCGCATCCCATAATAAGTCACTGTCACGGCAAAACACACAGATTTACATTAGTAGAACTACTACAGAGTGTATTTTATCTCAGTTTTTATGCCAATACCCCCCACAGCCCTGCTGACCAAGGGATACTGTTTTACCTGAACTAGGCAGGCCTCCCCCTTATCATTTTTACTGTAGCACGTAAAGCATTTTTCGCCTTACCTGGAATTTATTTCCAGATATACCTGGTTGAAGGTTTCTTTTATTTCAGGAGGTCCTCTTTTCCACTTTTCTGTTGAATTAAAGATAAGCTCAAGATTTCAATTACTTGATCATTTTAAACTTTTGGTTTCATTTCTCCTTCTTTAAACGTCTAGATGTTCTAATAAATCTCATCCCAACAAAGATTTTGGTGAATTTGGCATTCTTGTTTTCTTAGTTTGTACTTTAAAGGTTTCAGGATGTTTTCCTCGTGGCCAGCAGCTCCCACAACTGTAACAAATTCTTTTCACTGAAGTTTAACACTAAAAATTCCACCTCATTTTTCCTAGTCCCTAGTTCACCAGAACCTCTTGTCGGTTCTTTAGCTTAGGGCAATCTCGCTTCCAGTGCCCACTTTCCCTACAATATGCACAGTGATCCAATTCCATAGGAGAGGGGTTCACTCTTTCACTTCTGCCTGACATTCCTCCTCTGTCTCTGCCTCGTCTCCTCTACCAGTTTAGCACGACCCAGCTCTTCTTCTCTTACCTTCTGTACACGTTCCCTGTTCCTTCTATCAACTTCATGATTACCTAGTAACAATCAACTCGAACCTTTATCTAGTCCTATTAGATCATCCTGATAAGTCTTTCACAACCAACTTTCAAACATCTAAATTTCCCCATCAAAGATTCACCTTTATTCTCCTCAGACCCATAGCCTGGCCTAATGGGGCCGTTACCGGTCCTGTTGTGCTGCAAATGCTGCAGCACTTGGGGTAACTTTTTCAGGTCCTTCTGTTCAATTGTCAGCAACAGCAACCCCCTCCTGCTCACCATCAGAAGGGTTCGGGGCAGGAGATGCTCTTCCTGCTCTGCAGGTTACACAAGCCTGCCTCTGCAACAGCACTTCTGCTTTAACTCCTTCTTACCCTGAATGCAAATCTGCTACTCGTTGCTTTAAGTCTGTGTTATTACATATCATGCCTTTGCAGGCAAACAGCAAACACCCAGCCATACATCCAGCGTGACTCAGCCGCACCTTCGTGCGGCTACGGGGGTTTGTACAAACTCACCCCAATACTTCGACACTTTCACAGGGTCTTTGATTCTCCACCCCCACCCCACCCCCGCTTCAGATCTTACATACATTAGTACAAGTTTTTATCTTACAACGCGTTTCATTCTGGTTGTTCCACAGAAGGAACCACAACCTGAGCTCTTTTTTTTTTTTTTTAGACAAAAATTTCAACAAGAACATCTTTATAGTTTAGGTCTCAGTTTTTCCCTATCCTTTTCTAGAGCCATAATCAAAGATCAGGTGGTGTTAATCCCGCACTCCTTCTGTCACACAAACATATCTGCACACATTACTTCATCCCACTTTTGTTCTCTATGAAGAACAGCGTAAGCTGTAAAATTGTGTTGTAATATAAGACTTCCTTCGAGTGGCCATCTTTCACCATCACCTAATGTATAAAAAGGCCACCAATTCTGACAATATTTTAAAAATGTCTTTTTGTTCAAATTTCCACTGGGATTTCCACCAAATTCTTTCCAATGCTTCAAAATGCATCTCAGGGGTGTTTTGGTATTTATTTCTTGGCTCGGTCTGCCCCCCCCATCTTCCTAAAAGTCTGGTATTTGTCTACAATGTATTAGTTATTACTGGAGGCACCATACTTATCTCAGAACACACACCACAGTTCAAGACCTCTATTTAGCCTTATTTCTTGGTCTCATTATTATTATTATTATTATTATTATTGTGAGGAGATAATATATCTTAGACACTTGCCACCCTTTGTTCGAGTATACAAACAGCACCTACAACACTAAAAGCAGAGGCTAATTCATGCTTTTTCCAAATGATGTTAGTTCTAATGTTTTGTTCACAGTCTCCCACTCTAATTTCTAATTATGCATTCCAACACTTCATAAATTGATTTTTCAATCACTCCGTCCGTCTCTAGCCAGCCCCTCGCGGGGAACACGGACACGCAGATCGGGACTCCCCACTTGCTTCGCAGTGACACCGCGTCTCTCACACACATCACACTCTCCGGGCAGCCCGCAGTCACACAGGCAACATGTTACACGGTACCGTGCACTTACATACAGCTCTAGGAACGCTGACAGTTTGTGTTATCACACAAAGTATGTATTTCAATGAACAACTGCCAAAAACAGATTCTAATTTTTTCTGGCCTTAAGCAGAGTGTTAAGTTTTCAGCTATTTGCCTAGAATTACCAGATATTTTTTTTTTCCAACATACATTTCTTAACTCCAATTTTGAACGTGTAACAAGACAACACATAGAACAAACAAGACACAGCGCGCTATTTCAGTTGATACATTCTAGGATTTCCCCAAATCTTAAGACAACCTAAAGGAAGTTTTTAGCTTCCCAAATCTTAAAACAATCAAATAGAGCTATTGCCCTTTTCCGAAGGCATCCCTTCTTCTCAATCCTGCCAGACGGTGTCCCGTCTTTTGTCTTATGGGGTAAAACCAACTCTTAAGACAATCAAATATTCAAAACAAAGCATAAATATAAATACCTTTTATGTTGTGCAGAAGTCCTTGTCCACCTGTGTGAGAAGCCGAGGGGTAGGGGAGTCTTGCCGACAGAAGATGCAGTCAGGGTCCCCGAGGGTCCCCAGGCCCCTGGATTCCAGCACTGGTGGAGAGTTCTCCTGGCTGGCTCGCCAAATTGATGCCAAAACAGCACAGAGTAACTGCTCAGAGACAAATTTTGTCTTTAAGCAGCAACCCCCACCATATACTCAATAATTCTTTACACTATATGCACTTTAAAACATATAGAGGTTTACACTCACCCCTCAGATGCTCAAGACAGTACTCACACACCCACATTCACACCTAATACAGAAATGTTCTTATATTTACAACATAAAGTAAGTACAATTAATATTAGTCCTATAATTATCAATCCTATGTATATGGATTGACTCCGAATCACCGAATGTTTTTAGTCTCCAGACTAAAACACGAATTTCTGATATTACCTTAATATTGAAACAAATACTAAAACAGAATCAGAGTTCCGATATTACCTCAGCATCAAAACAAATACCAAAACAGAATCAAATATCAATCCTATGTATATGGATTGACTCCAAATTACCCAACGTTTTAGTCTTCAGACTAAAACATAAATTACCAGATCAGAATCAGATGTATGCCTGCAGTGCTAGCTGCCTGGCATATGCCACCCTGCATAAGCACACAGAAATCTTACGACTGACTTACGCATAGTTTTACAGACGGACCGGTCCCCAGAACCAGAAATATCCAGAACAAGACAGTACTGTTCTAAATATAATAGTAATATAATATTTAAAATTAATTTAATATTTGAATAAAGATAGTACCTTTGCTCCGCAAGATGGAGTCCTTGTCTGCTCCTGCGTTGATCCAGATGAGACGAGGAGCCCCTCCGGGAAAATCCTGGGGGTACCCTAGGGAGTTCCCGCTCTCAATGGGTCCCACAGCCAGCCGAGCAGAGGAGGTCCCACCTGGGTAGCCAAAGTGATTTAAAGAATCAGTCACCAATATTCGAGTGAGCGGAGGTGATCTTTATTTGGCAGCGCCGGGTGCATGGGGGATCGCTCCACCAAAGCCATGCACACCGAGGGAACCTTTCAGCCCCCTCTTTATACAAGTCACTCATGTCTATTCATTAACTATTAACATATCTCACACCTGGACAATTAGCACATTCCCATTCAAGGACCTAGTATATCTTCAACATTAACAACATTAACATATCGCGTGCCTGGACAACTAGCACACTCCCTATGTCACCCATTCAAGGATTTAGTGCATTCTCAAGTCAACAACAAGGGTCTCCTCAGACAAACATGAGCACACCGTTCTTTAAATAAATCATATATGGCCCATTATTCAGATCCCAACATTGTTAAGAGTATAATTATTTTCCTGCAACCATGCTTAGAGTAATGAGAAATGCAAAAAAAGAAAACCAGTCTTATTTAATTAATGTTTGAAATGTATTCCTACTCTGCTTCTTCTTCTGAAGGGGTAAAATGAGAAATCATATAAGCTGTGACTCTGGTATCTGCATAACATGATGAAATCATTATCAGTGACTACATGCTACACACTATAATTTCACTTACACATAAACTGTTTCAGCTGAGGCATGTGTGTGAAAATGTAGGAAATGCCTGTATTACTACAATTCAGAACTAGAACATTCTCAAAAAAGTCTAGAGAATCTTGAATATTTCTTTTCTTGCTCTTCCTTTAGTCTGATGTTTTCCTCGACAACATGAAAAACAGGTTCTTTCATTTTGCATTTTTAACACTTGGATGTCTATTATAAAGACTCCTAACAATAAGTAACCAATGCGCTGAATGCCTTAAAACCTGGAGAAAAGTTTTTTAAGATTAATTAATGTTGCATATTAAGTTGCAAAACTGAGGGAAAGTGAAAAAAGAGCTGCTATTTTTTATTCATTATTCAGGTATTTGTGTATCTAAACTAAAGCAAGAGCCCAAAGAACAGGAGGATAATGTCATAACTGTGTTGCATGGATTGGACAGAACAATAATTAAAAAAATAAAATCTGTTTAAATGTATCTGTGCTTGTATTGGGACAGACTGTATTTCTAGACAGAACAAACATTAAAATATTATAGAAAGTGAATGATAAATGATGTACCACTTATCTATTGGATAATGTACTTATGTTTATCTAAAAGTTGGGAGACATCCAAGGACCCTTATTGCTAACATGACGGATGTACTAAATTGCAAAGTCCTTAGATTTGCAATCTTTAAAAAGCCTACCTGGTCCTAAGTTCCTGTTGTTTATACAACGTGGCAAAGACAAGGACTTAAATCATGGTCACTAGTTTAGTGAGATATGTAAATGAGTTCCTGGAATTGTAATGAATATGTAAACGATTTCCTGGAAAATTAATGAATAGGTATGAGTTGCTTGTATCTGAAAAATCCCCTCGGTGTGCATGAGTTTGGTGGAGCGATCCCCCATGCACCCGGCGCTGCCAAATAAAGATCACCTCCGCTCACTCGAATATTGGTGACTGATTCTTTAAATCAAAAGCACAATGCAAAGTGAATTCATTTATAGAGTGAGCTTTGTTCTTTACAGAATTAACTGAATATACATTTATAAAATCTCATTTCTGGTTCACACATAATTCTGTAATTACCTCATTTAATTTCTGATTAACAGTATGATGCTTTACTCAGATAACTTTGCTGACAACATGAAGACCAAAATACTCCAAAACAAACATTTCATGTGCTCTTGTCTCACATTTGTCTTTCATTTGTGATGTAAGTAAGACCAAAATAACAAACCCCTGCAGTCACTGCAGGTCTCACAGGGAGAAACTGAACATGACTAGCTTTTTCTAATGACAAGGGAAACTGCTCAAAGAACTAGACTGACATACGGAATTAGACTCTATAACTCGAAAGTTATAAAGTAGGTATGTTTATTGTGCGCAGATGCACGGGGGATCGCTCCTCCACAAGCGTGCATGCCCCAAGTGACGAACCATCTCACATTTATACAATAAAACAAATGAATATTCAATTAACGCCTATACATATTTGTTACCTAAACCCGCTTACTCTCGCTTCCTATGTTAATCAGCTTATCAGTCCTTTGCCTGGAAGGTGGTGGTCTTGCAGGTTTGTAGGTGATTCATGTCTTTGTGACCATCTGAACTTCTCCAGCAAGAAGACTTAGCACTCCCTTCCTCTAGATAACATTGGAATGTCTCTCATCCTTTTCTCATCCTTTTTATAAATAGCCCCTTTGTTAAAGGAAGAAGGGTAGGTGTCTCCTCAAAGCTGTGTGGCTATGTGACCAGACACCACACCCGTGACCAGTCACCATACCCACATTCCTTGAGCAGACATATACAATCACAACCGATGTCCATTGTCCCCATTTCACACTATTTATCCATATCAAGACTGTCATGTTAAAGGTAAAACTACCAGTCTCTGCATACATTCTCTTACATTAGGAGAATTCTCCTAATATTATATGTTAGGAGAAAACAATAATCTGTGTGCCAGTACTCAAATGTGTTACTTTGCTTTTTGCTGTTAACAGCTGAAGTGATCTAACACCTACATCGAACAGTTCTGAGCCTGTCTCCAGCTTGCTCCTGATGTGTCCTGCCCTGACCTTGCCTCTCTGAACCCCATCACACTCTTCAGTGCTTTGCATAATATCTAAGCAGACGCAGAGACAGTGGTAAGATCTGACAGGAATGCAACTTTTTCCTCCTCATAATGTTAGTTTAAGGGTTTAGCTTCCTGATCCAGGTTACTAAAGTGTCAAAGAAGCACCATTGGCAATGCAAGAGAAGGACTAGAAACATACCAGCATGGGCAGACCAAAGGGAGACCTGTTCTGCCCATTAGCAGTATTCAGCTGTTAGGTGCACTTAGCTGTACCATTATACCATATCCTTAAGCTGCCATTTCTTAATTTCTTTAAGCCTTTGCTCAAGATGCTGCCCAGAGACTTATCTTCCAGAATGAGTTCTAGCCAAGCTAAACAGTTGTCCAGTTTTGAGGACTGATCTGGCTTAGAATTAACATTTTGACATCAATAACAAAATCGCAAATTTTCAGCCCCGTCACCTCCTTGGCTTGGAAGTGGCTCCCCAGGTAAATGTGTAAGTGCCAACAGCAACATGCGTTCAAGGGCTCCGAACTCCAAAGTTTCACAACTGCAGCTTTCAGACAGGCAAAGGACAGCATTCCAGACCGTTTTTTTTCCTTGGCATTTCCTGTCACCTGGATTAGGTGTTGCCTCCTCCATAGCTGCTCTCTAGGTAGGTAACTCCCTCCCAGTCACTACACAGGGAATTTATCTGCACCTTGGATTTTTACCTTTAGGCACTGAAGCATTAAGCATCTCAATACCAAACTAATATTTTTTGGATTCACCCAATGAATGAGATTAGAGGATAACTCAGGAAAGATTATAGAACACATTCCAAAGCTTTAGTGACTCATTTTATTGGGAGGAGTGGAGTGGAGAAAAGGAATGGAATATTCCTGTGTTATTATTTTTGTCTGTAAATAAGTTCAGGTAATTTGTATCATGCCAGCTCAGACCTGATATCACTTAAGGATGTTTTTCAGAGAATAGTTCTTGAAATACGCCTATGGTTTGGAACCATAATGCTAACTGATACCAGTATGTGACATCATCTGATATTATACAGTAATTATATATACTATATAAAAACTATAACATCATCTGATTTTCCTTACTGAATACATTACTTTCTGAACTAGGTTTTAGTTTGGTTTTTTGGCTAACGGCATATTATAAATGTATGTGGAATAAATGGCTTCCCTTATACATAAATCCTGAATTTAGACTCCTGTTTACAAAGACACTAATATAAAAATTACTGTCTTGGTCACAATAATTTAAAAATATGTTAACTTGATGTCATTAATTAGCTTGTACCTGTATTGTATGTAAATTAAGCATTCTAAAAACCTGGGCATGAAGAGCTGATTTTCCTTCTCATAACAGTACCCCTTGGAAAGGTCTCTTTTTGATTTGAAGATAGAAGATTTGCTACTGTATTTGCCACTGATAGTTATTGATATGAAATGATATAGGCATAACACAACATGTCCTTTTATTTTTCTAAATTTATTTTATTCTAAAAGTCAAAAAGTACCTGGCATTATGCTCAAAAGACACAAGCTTTCCTTCAAGAATGTTGGAATGTGTGTGTTTGGTGGTGGTGGTGATCTTACTAATGCAGCTAGGATATATGCAAGTAGTATGCTTTTGTTTAAGACAGTGATGAACATAAAGCATTTAAAGAATTTCATAGGAGTCAGCTATGAATGAGGCACAATGTGCAAGCTGGGGAGAACAGCTAGAAATAACTGTAACAGATGAGATGCAGGAGAGAGATTTTTTGCCTAAATGATCCCCCTATGGGTGAAGGTGGCAGAATAGAAGAGTCTGAGCAAGGACACACATAGGTGAACCACACGTAGGTGAACCACACCTCTTTGGGGACTGTAGGGGAGGGATGCTCCCTAGCAGAAAAAACCTGAAAACAGTGCCAGTTCCCCAAACATGGAGATATCCAAGAACAGACAGAAGACTGAATGGAGATTGCACGACTTTGTGCCTCTTTCCCCACTGACCACCCCCCAGCCCCGTTGAGCACCAGAGAGCACAACAACGAGTTCTGCTGGAGTCATTCTGACTGATAGGTCTGCTCTGCAAAGGACCCTCATTTTTACAGCTTCAGAAATTCTCTACAAGATTGAAAGAGGTTATGTGGATTTCATGTATTGCTCTTTCTTTATACTGCCCTTTTACTGCTTCCTTATATATACTGGACAGGTGGATGGAAGTATCTAGGTCAGTGTGCTACCAACAACATATTACTTAGCATTTTGTTTCAGCTACTTTCAAATGTTTTCTGCAAGAGGCTGTGACCATAGCAAAGTTACTTTCATGATTTTTTTTCACAATAATGTCCTTTCACAACTATAAAATAACGATGCTCTCCTTCGTAATTCTGTGCCTTTAATCTCTCCTGTATCACCATCCAGCCATTGCTTAGCCATCATACACTGGGCTGTAGATTTCATCCCAACTTGCACATGAACACCCTTATTCTTTTGTTGATCTTGTCTAAGTAAATTCCACTAGCTCTTGAGCATTGAGTAGGTGTCAGTGACAGTAAAATTGTTTCATGTTCACATTCACAAATTTACATGATTTATGTGCAATGGCAATCTATATTCAGGGATTTAAAGTGCTGCAGAAAGAAAGCTTCTCTTTGGACCTCTGTATTGCATCTTATTTTTGCAACTTTAGCTCCTTTATGTAAAATAAATCATGAAGAAAACATTTGTTTGGGCAGTGTGATCTGACATCCTGGAGAAACACTGGGGAACCCAAAGAGCACGTCATTTTCAAGCAGTTCCGTGACTCTTTATATTTTATAATTCCATTGCTAACTATTGTTAACAGTATTATCTATTGTGGTTGTGAGTTGTAAAATTGCTTTCTTTCTTTAGCTTATAATTGTATCTGCTTTCCAAGACTGATGACTAAACAATTCTACTGGTTTTGGCTGGGACAGAGTTGATTTCCTTCATAGAAGCTGGTGTGGGGCTGTGTTACAGATTTGTGCTGGAACCAGCGCTGGTAAGGCGGGGCTGTCTGCATTACAGCTGCGCAGCGCTCACACCCAGCCAAGGCCTGTTCTGCCTCTCACCCCACCCCACCAGCGAGGGGCTGGGGGGGCACAGGGGGTTGGGAGGGAGCACAGCCCGGACAGCTGCCCCCAGCTGACCACGGGGGTATTCCAGACCGCACGATGTCAGGGTCAGCATATAAAGCTGGGGGGAGAAGAAGGAAGGGGGGACATTCATAGCTACCATCTTTGTCTTCTGAAGTAACCTTACATGTGACAGAGCCCGGCTTTCCTGGAGGTGGCTGAACACCTGCCTGCCCGTGGGAAGTGATGAATGAATTCTTGTTTTGCTTTGCTCATGTGCATGGCTCTTGCTTTCCCTATTAAACTGTATGTATTTCAACTCATGAATTTTCTCAGTTTTACCCTTCCGACTCTCTCCCCCATCCCACTGTGGGGGCAGTGAGCGAGCAGCTGCTGGGGCTTGGCTGCCAGCCGGGGTTAAACCACAACAACAATACACTAACAAAATAGGTATTCTTAACAGTTGCATATGCTACTTCTAGAAATAGCTTCGTGTGATACTCCTGGGCTTCTTATTCTGCAAGTCAGATAAAGATTTCTTGAAAATTGTTATGAGAAGAAAAAAATTTTGCCATTTCTTGGTTTTCTGTTTAGCAGATTAAAAACCCCACTGGTTTTGTATCCAAGAGAGATCATACATTTCAAACCCTCTGGGACAGTCTTTCTGAGTTTGGGTACTTCGCACGTTGCCATACTGATGTCAAAACCCTCTAGTCTACTCACCTGAAGATCTCCTTTTCATGTATTACAACCTCCAGACTTGTCCATGCACATAGCTGAAGTATCCTGTTACCTCCTGGACACCCTTAAGCTTTTCACTGAGATATTGGGTGCCCTCAGAAGGGTCCTGCCTTCCAGTTTTCAAAGCTCGTAAGAATGTGGTGCCCTGTCTTCAAGCTGCCTTCTTACTCAGACTTAATGTGCACCTATCTCTTCTTCAGTTAGGATTTCTGTGAACATAACTTATTAAGAATCTTGACCCTTTCTGGGAGGGTTTAGCATTTCTACATAATGTGTAAAAAAGCTAAGGCCAGCAGTGCCCATATAGGATGTAAAATCTTCAGTCCAAGTAACAGAGAAAACCTGCTAAGAACTATCAATTTTTTAATGAGAATAGTCTTTTCTGCCCTGTGTGCTGGCGTTTAATTTGAAACTTAAAATTTAAATTGAAATTTAGAACTTTTATAAACATGGCTATGCTGGTAACTGTTTAATATATGAACAAAAATAACATATACAGGTGGTTTTAAGCCTTCTGAGGCTGAACATGTTAGTGATGAAGTAATCCCGTAACAGATCTAGGTTCCATGACTTTTAACTTAGGCTTCAAGATACCATGATGTCTTTCATACAGCATCTCTGAATGACAAGCCAGTGCATTCTCATTTGCCATGGCTAGGAGCATGCATAAAATGGTATTGTGCCTTTGCTATTGACTGCAATTCATTAGACTGTATGCACTCAGCCAAGTGGCTGATACTTCTGTAACTCGGTCTTCCCTCTGCAAAATACTTGACCAGCTCACTGGAGTGTTTCTGTAGAAGTGTTTTGAAACTAAATACACTAAGAATTGTCTGGTACTCATGTACTTGCACAATCCATGTAGCTTGTAGAAACAGTGATGATGGCTGATTTTAAACTAAGGTCTATTAAAATAATTTTTTTCACTCAGCAATATAGTAAGAGCTGAAAAGAGTTCTGCAGAGTGGGAAATTTAAGCTTATAGGGTAAGTTCTGATAGTCTGATTCTTCCCGCTAGCTTTTTTCTCCATAATCGATCCTGTGCCTTAACTCACTGGGTGAGAAATGGGAATAGAATCTAGTCCTGCAGCAAGTGAACTGAAGATAAAAACGTTTTATCTTCCTGCAAGATGTCTTTTCTTTGATTCCTTTTCCCTTCTTTTCTTTTTTCTCTTTCCTTCTCTTTAATTTCTTTTTCTTTTCTTTTCTTTTCTTCTCTTTTCTTTTGGCAGCTTATTAAGAGTTGCCATAGCAGTCATCGTTGCCATAGTAATTGTAAACAAATCAATTATGTGACCAAAAGATAGATGAGGTAGAGCACACAAACAGCAGCACTGTGGGCAGTTCCTGTCACTACCAGAGAGTGAAGGAAGATTTTTTTTTTTACAAAATGAGTACTCACCATCCTTAAGTGGCACATCAAAATCAGTAGAGGTTCCCTGGGGCGTCGTGAGTAACAGGATTCAGTTACAGGTGACAGGTGTCACTTTATTGCAGTATAGTCAAAACTGCAGTCGTTGTATGAAAAAATTACATTTTCTGCTATTGCATTTTTCTGGAATTTCCATTCAGACCTGTTTGTAATGTACCAGTGCACGGAGATAGTTATTAAAACCTGCTTCATGGTTTTGCTCTTCATTTTTGCAGCATAGGCCCATATGCTTTTATGAAAAATTCTTCCAATTCTTCCATATTTTTTTTTTTTGGTATTGTACTTCAGAGCACATAAGGAAGTTATATACGTTTTCCTCTAATTTTGCCTACCTGTTATCATTTTTTAGTCATGTTTAGAAGCTGCAGGCAACCCAGTTTCACTGGCTGAATTCCTGCAGTAATGTCATACATGTGTTGGTCTGCCATAGGGCAGCCTCAGACAGCAGGCTGCTGTGCTGTGATTAGGTTTGTTTCCATCCTGTACTAGCACAATCTACGAGTAAGCTAGATGGCAGGGAAATGCTACATTTCCATGAAGCCTAACATAAAGCAAATATCACAAAATTTGTGGCAGATGATATATTGAAGGTAGTTTTTCACATCTGCCATGAAGTACTGTTTATTTGGATAGGCACATGAGATATATTTTTGCTTTGTTCATCAGAAAATTTCTGAAAAAAAAGACAGTAATGAGAAGATTCATATTAGTTCAGTTTTCCCCAGTATATATTCTAGAATATTCATGAAGCTTGCTAAAAACATTTCTGTAGAACAGGTATCCATCCAGAAATGATTCAATGTGAATTTGTATACCAGCCAATAAGTTCTAGTGAAAAAATATTAGAAGCATGCAGAAAATCAGTCTGAAATCTCTAATTTTATGAATAACCGAGTAGTTAATATCAGAAACAAGAAATAAATCTGTTAATATCTTACCATTCACAAATAATTATTACCAGGAAATGTTTGAATTGCATTGCAATTTTTGCTGTAGGTTCTTTGCCTAGCTAGTCACAAATACTGCCTTCTGAACTGGGAAAAAATCATCTTGTTTTTCAGACAGAACACAGCATGAACTGTTAATCAAAAGCATTTAATGAAATAAATCTAAATCTTACTCCAATCCACATCTGCAAGTAAATCTGGATCTGGAATGAGGTGTATGTTGATTATAGTTTCTCATTTAATTTAGAGAACAGTTTATATGCGTTCAGACAAAAGCTTGTTCAGCAAATTTATAGAATAGTACAAAAAATACCTAAGGCAAGGGTAGTGGTTTTGACATCTTTAAAGAGGTGGAATGGAGGAAACCTAGTGATCAAATGACAATATTTTGATTTCTATTTTGGTTTCAGATGTGATCCGGAGACAGCATACCTGCACAATCACCAACTACTTGAAACTTGTAACAAAGTCATAGTTTAAACTTCACAGAAGTTAAGAGCTCCCAGTTCCAGTAAAGGGTATGGTTTAGTTTCTGTTCCATTCACTAACTTGATAGGCTACGCTTTCATGTGCACTGTCCATGGATTAATGCCAACCTAGTTGAAAGAATTAGGCAAGAAAATGGACTGCAAATTATTTATGACCCAAGTGATAACTACATTTCTTTTGTCCGAGACACTAAAGCAAAAACCCCAAACCCCTCAGAAAATATATTCAACAACTTGAAGAATGACAATATTTTTAAATTAAATAATACTCATAAATTAAGATTCATATGAACAGATGCTACAGTTTTGTTTTATATTCTGCTGTAAAGCTCAATACTACTAATTTCATTGCTATGACATGTAGTATTTTATTGTGTAGGTCAGACATGAACACACAGATTGCTTCTAGTGGAAGGTAGATTGGACTGAATAAAGAGTTTTGATACCTGAACAAAGGAAGAAGATATAAAAGGAGTTTAGCAACTGTAAGTACAGTTAAACACGTCTACTGGAAAGCAGCATTATCTATGGAAATCTGCAAACTTTTATTAGGCCTTCATTTTCAATTCTTAAAGCAATGAGTGATGTCAGGGGACATTTGCACAGTGAAAAAGTATGTGTACTGAGTGTATTATCCAGGTTATTGTAAACATTTTTCTAAGGTTTCACATTTTCAGGCTTGTCTTTTCAGACTGTCTAATGTCTTTCATCACACATCCAGAATCCTGTCCTCTATTAGAATCTGAAAGAATGCTGCTGTAAGCTCAGTTTGTCACATACTCACTTACTGTATAGCTGCTTCAACAGATTATAATGTGAAAGTACATAGTACAGTAAAAGTACATTTACATTTACCTGCATCTCTGTAGGGTGTCTAAACTAGCAAAACATCTGTGTGTAAGCTAGTCTCCCAAAATGTAGATTTTACTCAATATTGTTAACACTACTTATAAAAAACCCAACAACCTAGTTCTTGTGTAGTGCTTCCCATCTGCAGATCTGAAAGTATTTCACAAAGTAACTCAGCACCTTTTACTGATTTTACAGATAGAGAAACCATAGTGAAGGGAGGAGAAAGGACATGGGATTGATTATTTCTTAGCATTCTTTTATGTTCTCTAGCACAGGTGGCTTCATTTATTTTATGTCACAAAAAGTGGTTTTGCTGTGTAGATGGAAGAACAAGTTTCAACTTGGCAAATAACTTACCAAAAATAGTATTTACACATAGGGCATAGTTATGGGAATGAGGCATTCCCCTTTTAAGATTATGACTTCAGTAAATAGAGATCAACAGGAGGTGTATGCTTACAGTGCTGGTAAGCTAACTGGAACTAAATTGAATAAAAATTTAGATCTATGGATAGAGTAGTGAATAGGTGGGACTGCAATAGAGACCACTAGAGAGAGCTTAGCTCTCTTTTTGCTTCCTTGTGTTTATCTGTACTTACCTGAGTTACACTGCAAACATTTTGAGTATTTATGGACTGATAATGAACAGAAGTTAAATCCCATGACAGCAAAGATTTTGAATACGTGGTCTAACTAAAATTAATATTTTTTTTTTTGTTAAATAAAGATGGTTTGCTTGAGTTGCAGCCACTTAAACAGAATAATCAAGGAACCACCCAGCTACAGAAGGGACTAGGTATCTGTAGACATTTTTAGCCCCTACAGCTGTTGTAAACACAAATTTAAGGGACTTCTTTGAATGAATATTTTTGAATTGTTCCCCCTGAGTAAAGACACCCCTACAGAATTTCACAGTTCTGGTTCTGAGGTACAGGCTTTTAATTAGGAGAAACTGAGTATTTCATAGCTTTTAAACTACAGCGTTCTTACATGTCTATAAGCAGTTTAGTTTGTCCTGAAATAGAATCTATAGCTATAATATAAACAAGTGTATAGTTTAGGATCTAACAGGGCCATAATAAATTTAAGTTTCATCTCTGCAGTCTTAATTTTATTTATTATTTGTTTAGCAATTATATAGAGCTATGCCTCACTCTTGTATTCTATTTAGATGACCAATATCTAATATAATTCTTTTACTTAAATAGACAGAGACAGATAGAGTTAGTGTTTATGTTTCTGGGCTTTCTTCTCTGTTTCTTGCTGTTACATGTGTGGATGAATGCATGATTGCTGCTGAAATCTACCAGTGTTGGTTGGGTAAACTAGAGAGTGCATTTTGCATTGTACAATTCTCTTACTTAGTGAGAGTCTTTTTATTTCTTTCTATGAGATATGGACCAGCCTCAGCCATATAAATCACTCGGGGCCTGCATATGGGTCTCACTAATGTAATTTGGTGCTAGATGCTTTCCTGTTAAAGTTCAGGGTACTTTCAAGTGCGCTGTTAGAATTACCATATTCACAGAGCTGGCCTTATTGCTGGGCTTGAAAAACAATGTGTGAAAGATTATCCTTTAGTGGTAGGAACTAGAACTTCAGAAGTGCATTTAAAGATTCAAAAAAAATTATACTTTCTGTTCTTTTGTTTGACTCCTTAAACTCAACAGCTTTTCATGAAAAGGCCCTTCAGCCAATCTGTCCTGCAGTAAAACGCCAAAGCCGTAATGGAAACAAGGAACTCCTGCTGACGCCGCTGGGCTGCATACATCAAGTGCATTGTACCTTGTGCTGAGCACCACAGAGCAAATTTAAAAGCCCTTTGAGAGCAATAAACAGGCAGTACAGGGGAATTTCGGGGCTGGAATCACACTCAGAAGAGTTACATACTGATCTTAAATATTGCACAGAACTCCGATGTATTTTTTGAGATACCACATAGCTCAGAATTTTCAAAAGTGCCCACTGTGTTTATAGATCATTTGAGAAAGCTGTTTCTTTGATTTTCAAAAGGACTGGGTATCTACAGCTACCATTAAAACAAAGCAATGAGATAGAGGCTCAGCATCAGGTTCTCACTATAAATATTTCAAGTGAGTTTTCTGAAAAATGAATGATCCACAGCTATTTGGGAAAGTTTTGAAAATATAGTCTTTCTGTGCCTTATTCTTTAGCAAAATAAAAGTGAAAAGTCTTCTTCACCTCACCTGCCAAATCTTTGAAAAGCACTTAGTTGTCCCGCAAAGGGAAGTGCCACATAAATATATATTACTCTAGATTATAAAGACAGATTTTTTTTCCATGTAACTTAGACACGTGGATTATTAGCAAGTAACCTGAACACTAGCTGAGTTACCTCTAAGGTTTTCAGAGTAAATAAATGAGGAACACAGGACAGGAAAAGTGACAACAGTGATGAAATATAAATATGTATATCTGCCACGGCGATAATCTAACCTTTTTTCCCAAATCTGTAGAACAGGCTGACAATGGTACAGTTCTTGACATATGATGTACAGATATGATCTATGGCTAGGACCTTTAAAATTAAGCATTTATAAAATAAATGTATCTTTCAATCTTATCAGGCCGAATCACTATATACCCTGTTCTTAGGCTTTTTTTCTCATTTCTATTTACACACAATACACTTCAAACATGTGGGAAAGAATGATAGGTCAGTGGTTACAACTTAATTCAGCTCCAGATACCAACAAAAGAATGACTGTGCACAAAGAAGACCTCTGCCAAGCCTCTGTCACATGACACTACCAAATTTCTAAAGACAAATCCAAGAATCTTGAAAACTTAGTTCAGTAAAGTTTCAGTACTCTGTTTATTTTCATCAGGATTTATAAATAATGATGGTTTAATTCTTCTTCCTTTGGAAGTGGAGTAGCAGCAAGAATGAATAATGACTTTTTTTCAAGCCTAATGCTGATTTTCCAATAACAGTTTAAATTGTCACCCTGCAGCTGCTCAACCCTTCCTCGCTGGAGAAAATGCTGTGGGTGTTACGTAGCCAGTCTGCTATCCAAACAGGTGTCTCAAATTATTCTGATAGGTTCCATAGTTGTATGTCACACCTTGGAAAGTGTTGCTGTTGTTACTACCACATTTCAGCTTGTAGTAGCTTCTCTGTGCTAGATATTATCTTACATAGTGTCTCCGCAATGTTATAGCATGCTAGCTGCTAGTACCACTTGAATGAAGTATGAAATCAAGCCCTTGCCCTCTTCTGAATAGTGGAAATATTTACAGTACTATTCTTGAAAGTAGGGTTATTACCTTTGTGTCTTTGCTGAGGTTAAAAGTAAAAACAAAACAAAACAAAACAAAACAAAAACAATCAAAAAAAACCCAACACAAAACCCAAACAATTCAGCCTGGTTGCGCTATGTTGAAGTAACCCTACAATTTTTTCCCACTCTTTGCTGAGTTGTTGCACGGCATGAACAAACTACTGCATACCTCTTCACAGGGCAGGGGGCTGAGGCGGGAGGGAGGTCTGCACTTCTGCAGTGGGTGCGTTCATTCAAGGAAATTACAAGGATTCCAACACACGTGGGGAGGATTTCAGTTCTGGGAGTTAAAAAGCAGGATATACTAGAGTTTACATAATCCCCAGAGAATTTTAAATCTGTTGCTTATTGCATATTAAAACCATCAAATGTTCACAGATTTAAACCCAGGTTTAATGTTTTTAAGAATTTCATCAGAATATCCTTCTAAAAGTATTTTCTAATGAATTTATACTTTTACAAGAGGCACTTGCAACCAGGATTTTACTTCTATGACGTGAATTTGAGATACAATTTGGGTTTAGTACTTTTTTTTTTCTCTGTGTTAGATTTTAGGTGTATATTTTCATTTTTTTGTTCCAAGTACTTTAAACCACTTCATTGCTGTTAGAAGCATCACAGGCTATTCCATGGCTGGCAACATGAGGACCGTGTTTTGTAAGATGGAAACACAGCTGTGTGACATTCTGATAGCAGAAGGACCCAAACTTGCTTGGCAAGGTCAAGCTCAGAGCAACACAAATAACTACTCGCACATAACCAAGAGTTGACTATATGGCTTCCTTAGTTCTTGCTACATTTTTCTGACCTTGTGGTCCCATAACATTAGGGATTATACTTCATCATGGGCAGCTGCACATCTGGTAAACAGAGAAATATAAAAACTCCATCAACTCTGCCTGGACAGTATTTTGAATTGGAAAAATTAAGCCAAGGCCCTGGAAGAGTAGGCATGCAGTCTTGCACTCTGTAGAGTGGATCTTGCTCCTGAATTATATGCCAGGCCTGTCTTTTGTGTAGATCTAGATGACAGTTTTTACAGAAAAATGATGGTCTTTTTATTGGGATACAGGATAGAAAAGAGAGGTTGTCTGTCTCCAGCTTTGCCAGGGGTGCTTGGTGTGACCCAGGAGAAGTAACTTACCATCCTTAAACCTGAGTATTTTTTCATCTGCAAAAATGGGCTAAAAAGAGACATCTCATTCTAGATCTGTAAAATGCTCTGAGGTCCAGGAAGAGAAGCTAGTTATTATTATTTCATGGTGTCTCTCAGCAAGACAGATCCCAAAATATTTGGCAAGCCACGTCATTTAAATTATCTTCATCCAAGTGGAAATTACCTTTTAGAAAATATGGATTAGACTGTACCAGAATAACATTCAGATTTGCAGTCAGGCATGGTGGACTCCATGCTCCCTGCCAGACCCCAGGTCTGTCCCACAGCTGCCAGGACAAGATACATACTTGATATATATAAGATATATACAAGATATGCTACAAACTGAAACCAGGTGGTGACTTTTGGTAAATAAGGCAGAATTCCAAAATGAAATTTGTCAGAATACTTGGGCCTGTTTTTGCAAGAAGTGCTGAGGGGAGACTCTCAAATGCCTGAGGCTTCATTTTGCAATGACACAGATATGCCTGTGATTAAATTATTGCAACTTTTGAAAATGCTTTATTACACCATCATCCCATTTCTAGTAAGTACTATAAAGCTTTCCTAAACAAATAATGATCAGTTTAAGCCATTAACATAACTAAAATACCACAAGGTAATTTTCTGTGAGAAAGCCTGAAGGTTTGGAGCATAAATCTAATTCTCTGATAAAATCAACAGTTTTTAAAAATAACCCTACTTCATGAAAGTGCGTGTTTAGAGTCCCAACTGCTGTTTGATTTTGCACTAGCAATTTACAGTACAATTAGCAGTAAAATAGCCAGTTGTTAAGGCCACCAATAAATTAAAGCCAGAAAACAGTGGTGACTTGTGTTTAGTATGCAGATCATATAAGCCCCAACTGCAGAGCTGAGCATTAGGATTCTGGACACCTGGTCTGCTCTAGTGGTGAATAAAGAGCAGGGCTGAATGTTGGGCTTCAGTAGTACACTTCTAGTAGTTAATCCTCTTTGTAACAGCCAATTTACATGTTAGAAGATCTAAAAGACAGGAAGTACAGTGTCTGGCTTTGAGTCTTGGTCCAAGAGCTTTCTGTTCACCTTCCTATGGCAGGAATTGCAATTTATTGCCCACTATTTTGTAGCATGCTTTGCAAGATTTTTATACATTATACAGTAATACAGCAATTGAAAAGCATGAATACAGTTCAGACTCTGTTTGTATGTCATATTTTCTACAGCTGAAAATAAGGCTGTTCGTAATACATCTTAAATACTGACTATTGTCTAAAAAGTGCAACAGCATTATTGAATATGACTCAAACACAGAAAAAAAAACTTTCAGGCATTCAGGTGGATCTCAGGCCACCTTATTTGTAATACACCACATACCTTAATGCAGTTATTCTGTTTCTGAAATTGTGGTAAACATTACTAAAGCTATAAACCAGGCTGAAACATAGTGGCCAGTTACCATGGGTCAGACAAGAGGCAGTGGTTTGCTAAGGTAACCCCAGACCACGAATACACCTCTGTGTCACAGAGGGTTTGCGCTCCTTAGTGGAAGCCTGTGTTCAAAAAAGCACAAACCCCAGCACCCCCGCAATCACTCAGATTGGCCCCTCTGCCTAGGCTGCCCTCCGCTGAGTGTTTGCCGACATGTGGAGAACCTTCCAGAAGGGCAGGCTGTGAGACTGCCAACAGCCTTTGGCAGCTGATGAGGGAATTTGAGCCGGTCAGCACCAGGCACTCTCCATCCCATCCGCGGTTGCTGCGGGCACTAAGCAGAGACCCTGAAAGGCTCCTGGGGTGCTTGGGGGCTGATTGTGGTGGTGGGACACTGCAGCCCCATCCCCTGTGTGTGCCCTGCCAGCTGGGACCACTGCCTATGCTTTTGTTCTGGATCACGCTGTGCCCTGCTGAAGGATGGGGAGGTTGGGTGAGAGACTGTGACACTGACCACACCGGCTGCACGGTGGCTCTGCACAGCAGGCCAGCTGTGACACTTGTTAACGCTCAACAACATGTCTGGCTGAGCATGGTTCAGCCCATGCTTCATGGTTCATGGTTCAGAATGGGTATCAGAGCCTGTTCAGCCTCCATGGTGTGGGTTCAGTCTCAAATGTCAGTTGGGTGTCAAACAGGCTTGCACAGACCAATGCTTCTGTCTGGGAGCCCACTGGTTTCCTCCCCAGTCGTTGCGTGCCCCTCTGGGTCTCCCTGCCTCATGAGAAGTTCTTCTGGCCAGGCAATCAATTACTTATGATCAGCTTGGGTCTGTGTTTCTGTCTGGTGTTTCCCACAGCTTTTATCTTTTCCAGCACAATCAATTATGCATATTTTGCTTGCAGCCTATTAGTGAAAAAATTCTGTATGCTATGCTAGATGTTGAATGGTTGCTAGTAAGTGTATCTTTGATCTAGAGAAGTTTCTGACTTCACTTTAGCTGATGGGTATGTTAGCTGCCACCCACTCAGTTGAAATGTATAAACAACTACATTTATTGTTCTTTGACTGGTGGCTAAAACAGAGTGAGACATCATCCAAATACAAAACCTGGGGAATGATCTGGATTCATCTGGAAACAAGGCCTCTCTGGTTTCCCCAATTAAGAAATAAAAGTTTGACAGGAATTTTTGAAGGATAAATGCTGTTAACATGATACAGACTCCAGCTTCCTTTGCTGTTTCTCAGTGATGCTGAGCTTTGCAATGTGAGCTATTTATTGGGCAGATGAAGGATCAGTGCCCTTTTAGCATCTGAAGACTAGGTTGTTTGTAGATCACCATATGAGATTTTGGATGCGTGCTGTGTCTTGTACAATATCGATGAAAGGGAAGGTGAGGATGAAAGTGTGTGTATGTATGTAAAATATCTAAAGAGCAGAGGGAGGGTGGAAATGCACATACTGTGATACAAGCAAGCAGAGAGCATAAGGGTTTTTTTTCTGCATGCTGGCTGGAAAGACAGTCTTGGGACTTGTGAGCAAGGAATTGCTTGATGTAGTTCAATCTTACTACATTTAACAAAATGACACTTCTTATAAATTCTGTTTAAAAAATAAAAAATAAAAATAAAACCCCAGCAGCATTAGACGTGTCTCATTCCATCATGGGATTTTTTCTATAGGCATTCAAAAGAATCCATATAATGGTTATGCTCTGGCCACAATGGGTAATAGCGTTTTCTCTGTTAATGGAGTATAGTGCATACAAATGCTTCTGTCACTTTCACAGGAAAAAGATTGGGCTAGCTTAGATCACATTTTTTTTTCTTTTATCAAGTTTATGATCAATAGCATTACAAGGATACAGCTTCTGGCTTTGTCACAAAAAGAATCTAGTTCAGCTATATAGTGCTGGCTACTTTTCAGAACCAATGCCTACTGCAGTTGGTCTAGTTCGTCTTTGCTAGCTTTCTTCATCCATCATATGTTTAGAGATAGGCAGAACCAAGATAATCAGTGCAACAAAAATTGTAACAGTAATTTGGTTTGTCTGGGGATTTGCTTTTGGACTGCATCTGCTACATTTATCACTGCTTAACAAAATTCTTAAAGCTGAAAAGAAATGACTGCAAATAGAATTAATAGTTTTTGCAAATAAAATTAATTTAAACATGTACATTTTACAATAATCACAATCTATCAGCTTAGCTTAGACAAAACAGAAGTGAGCAAATGGATAGAGATGGGGAAAAATTAGAAAATAAAGTGTCATCTGAAAAAGTAATCTTGGGTAAAACTTATCCAACTCATCAAGTAATTTCAGGCATTTTGGAAACAAAATACAGATTTTTATAAACGTATTTCATAATTTTGTTACTGTTTTGAAATGCCTCACTTTTCCACATTTAATTGAAAAAAAAGTAAAACATCTGAAAGCAAGGGGTAGCATTTTATTTTAACCAACAAATTGTTTTGATCCACCCAACTTTGGTCTTTTTTCTGTTTGTCCAGTGAACCAAAGGATCACTTGTTCACTCAGTTCCACAGAGAGATTTTATGCTGTGCTGGTGTAAAGCTCTGCCAGACTAGTAAAGGGAAAAAAAAATCCAGAAGTGAAACCAATTAGGCAAAAATTTTCAAAATCCATCAGTATTGGCCTTACCTTACTTTGCTTCCACTGATGTCATCCAAAACTTTAGAGACCTGTCAGTGCAATCTTCCTTTCATTTATGCCTGTATAAAAAATACAGTCATTGGTGTCTAGTTTCCAAAAATTCTGTCTGTAAGGATGAACAAACATTGTTAGTCACAAGGCCGGAAGAGAGGTAACCTTTCACACAGCAAGGCTGTTTCTCCAGATCATATTGAAGGTCAGCTACTAAAAATTGGAGGAAGGTCTGGTTTTAAGGAGGTCTAAATGTAAAGTTCTTGCTGTCTTAGTATGCTATGTAGATTGCCTTAAGCTGGAGTTCTTTAACAGTAAAACAAGCTTTTTCAGTACATAATGAGATCTTTCTAGTTCCCTGTCTGACCGCGTTACTTACCTTTTGGAATAATATGATTACCCAGTTTCTGCCCATCATCTACAGCTCTTGTTCTTGCATTTCAGGCCCTTCATAATCTCATAATTATGACAACTCCCTATTTGTCTACACAGATTTATACCATATTGTCCCATTACAAATGCTGATAATCTTGACTTCTACTGTGAATTCAACTGTTTCTTCAAACTTCGTGGTCAGTTTTGTTTCTTTAAATTTGTGTGAATGCATTGCCTAAACTAAATCCTGTGGAATTATTTTCTCCTCTCAGATAATTCAGGGAGATGCACTTCCTTGAACTTGCAAGAAATAGGCCGTAACTTGTACAAACTTGCAGGAAGACACACAACCCTGTAGACAACAATAATTATAGTTAGGGCTGGTAGCACTTTCCTTTACGAAAGCTAGCTGACATTTTTCTTAAGAATCTACCTTTGGTGGCTTATAACTTTTTCAAGCTTTTACTCACATTTCAGACTGAAATTCAGTCTGTCACAAATTAAACATATGGAGGAATGTTTTTGTGTGTAGTGCTTCCATTCAGATGGAAGAAACATTTACTCTATTAAATTAGAAAAGTTATCTGTCTTTTCTAATTTCTAATAAAAAGCCCTGCCATCTCTTTACTATGGTACTTGCAGTTTAGCAGAGCGTGCTTACAGCTGTTCACATGGAGCTCCACTCACACGTAGCCAAGTTATACTTTGAATTATCTCACTTGGAATATGTTCCAACTTAAGAAGTTCAGCACCCTAATCTGAAGACTGATGGAGATGGCCTCTCTCAGTTCTCGATGCTGGCCATCCTGTACGCATCACTCCAAAAACACAGCTGTGCGTGCTGTGTAGTAGCCGAGGCACAAAACCTCTCTTGACATTGTTACTCCCAGCTGCTTGTGGGCCAGCTCAGCTCCAGAAGAGCAGATGCTGGAAGCACCCAGGTCTCTCCAGCATTCAGCTGCGCAGACAATGCAGGGGCAGGAGACACCTGACTGGAGTGCAGTGGAGACAGAAATGGAACCAGGGGCTGTATGGGGAGCCAAGTGTTGAGTTGTGAGGGCTGGATGGGCAAAGGGAACAGAGTATTGAACTGGGGGCAAGGGGTGGAACACACACGACACAACATTATGGGCAGGGAACTGATAAGAAATGAGCTGGAAAATGCTGAGGTAGACAGATACAAACAAAATTAGGGATGTGGTTCCTTACAAGAGTGAGCAAACCAAGATGGAGATGTGCCACATCCCTTAATCCCCACTCCTTTCCTGCTCCTCCCTTGCACTGTACCTCATTGCATTAGGTACATTATCCTATTCCTTTCCTTGACACTGACAATGCTACCCTTAGCTGCCTTAATGCACTATATACAGCAGGAACCTCCCCAGCTTTTTCTACTCAGTTTGTCTTAAGCAACATTAGGAGACTAAAGTGACCATTTAAGGGGTCCAACAAGTGCCAATTGCAACATGAGGGAAGGAGGAATGTAGCTCATAGCACAGAGGGGAGGAGAATGAAGTGCCATCACTGAGAAAGTCTCCATTTTCATGGCATTTTGCTCAGTGTATTTCGTGGAACTGAGTTCACAGAGGGAATTGATGGATGTCTAAAAATGGCTTATCGAAGGTATGGGTAATGGTGAGGGCATCAGCTGAAGGTCAAGACAGAGAAATCTGATAAGTTTTAGTATGGAAGCAAGATATGTTTGACTGGAACAAAAAGGCAAGCGATAAGGTTTGAAAAGGCAGTAGAATTTGACTGATACTCAAGAGTTTTGCTGGCAGAGGTAAAGTGAATGGGAAACCAATAAGGTGAATTTACTTCCTTTTTATCACTGTATACTTTGGGTCTGTAAGTCAAAACATGGAGAAAATGAAAAGGGGAGAACAAAAGATAACCCCATTCCATCTGTGGTAGACTGGGTAGGCAAGGGGAATGGGACTGAAATTAAGAAGATACCAGTATATATTTAGAACTGTTTGCCCTCCAAGGAGTGGGTGCAATGTAGATTGATTCGCAGTTTTTGGAAGACCCGTGAGTGTCAATAAATGACAGATTCTTCAAAGCATTCAGTTAGCACCCTTTAGCATAATGTGGTATGGATAAAACAGGAGAACATGTGAAGAACATGTAAAGAGCATGCTGGTCCAGGTTTTCTCTGTTTCACTGTTCCTCTCCCAACAAGTATATATGCATCTGGCCAAGAAGCAGTTTGTCTTGGTACCTCGCAAGGCCTTATTAAAGACAGCAATTGCTAATGATGTGAGTTACTCCTTCAGCACAGTTGCTGTGCCATAAATCTAAAATTCTTATTCCTCTGTGTTATGGTTTAACGCCGAGTGGCAACCAAGCCCCACGCAGCCGCCCACTCATGCCCCCCACAGTGGGATGCGGGAGAGAATTGGAAGGGTAAAACTGAGAAAACTCATGGGTTGGGATACAGACAGTTTAATAGGGAAGCAAAAGCCATGCATGCAAGCAAAGCAAAACAAGGAATTAGTTCACAGCTTCCCATGGGTTTGCAGGTGTTCAACCATCCCCAGGAAAGCCGGGCTCCATCATGCGTAACACTTACTTGGGAAGACCAATGCCATAATGCTGAATGTCCCCCCTTTCCTTCTTCTTCCACCAGCTTTATATACTCAGGGTGATGTTCAAGGGTATGGAATATCCCTTTGGGTAGTTCGGGTCACCTGCCCCAGCTGTGTCTCCTCCCAATTTCTTGCGTCACTCCAGCCCCCTTGCTGGCAGGGCCAGTCTCTCAGAAACATAAAAGTCCTTGATTTAAGATATACATCACCCAGCAATGGCCACAAACATCAGTATGCTGTCAACATTGTCCTCACACCAAGTCCAAAACACAGCACTGCACCGACTACTAAGAAGGAAATCAACTCTGTCCCAGCTGAAACCAGGACACTTTGGTTTAAAAAATATAAAAGAACAAACTAACAACAAGAGGAGGAAAGAAAAAAAAAAGGAGGGGGGGGGGAACCCCATGATGAAACTTGGGGGCTTTTTGTTATTTGTCTATTGTTTCTTATTTGCTTTCAGAGAAAGCCTAGGAAATAATGCATACCTCAAAGTATTTGCCTAGAATGCTCAAACACTTTATTGTATGTGTAAAGTGATACCTTCCCCCTTCATTTCATGAGTGTAGCAAAAGTTAAATTAACAAGAATGAACAACTTAGATACTATATTAATAAATGCCAGAGAAAACACACCATGAAAGGATTAATTCAGACAGGATTTTAATAGTATGTGCCAAATAATTTCCAGAACTAATACTAAATAAGCAGCATTCCCATTATTATTTGAATTAGCTGAAAAAATATTTGTGACATGTAAACAATGCAAGAAAATGCTTACATATGACAAATGTTTATTGCAAATAAAATTGTTACAGTTTATATCATTAAGAGGAAAGGAAAAAATACAAAGTTTGTCATGTCATTGGTGATCTTAGGGAGTGGTGGGCTTAACATTATTCCCACACACAAAGCATTGTTTTGTGGTTTAGGCATTAGCTTGAGACCCTGGTTATCTGGGATCATGTCTTGGCTTAGTTACAGATATGCTGTATAACACTATAGTTCACTCACATAGACTCAGTGGCCTTAGTTTCCATCTAGTTTTTCATATAATTTCTCTTCTCTTTTGTGTAATAATTTCAGACCATAAACCCAAGGCAAGAACCTCTATAATGCCTCTGTATGGTGCCATAAGATTGGGAGGCAGCTGGTGTTAGTTATGGTCACACAGAAAGATTTGAATGGCCTCGAGACTGCAGTAATAGAAATGTGACAATATGAAGTGCAAGGTAATGTATTTCTAGATCATTGAAAACATTTCTAGGACTTAACAGTTGGAAAAATCTTTTTCCAACAGATGAAAAAGGATTTAATGTGCTACTCAGACAAATGTGGCAAATCCAGTATTACAGGCATGGTTGCAGTAGAACTGTATAGAGTGGAGATAGTCTTTTTTTTTTTTTTTGCTTAATGTCAGCTTACTTGGGTATAAGCACTTTAAAAAGTATTGTGGTTTTAGCCATACCTTTTTGCACACTCATAGCTTATTTCCTTTCTATCATCTGGTTTGTCTGTGTTGCCATTTTTTCTCATTCCCTTTTAAGTATATGCTGCATTTATATTTTGTGTGTACAGGACTATGTTTTCATGTGTTTCTGTGTGTTTGTATAGCAGGTATATAACAATGTATGTTTGTGAGATGCTGAATCACTTCCACAGTGGATTAGCTTTTATTTTCCCTGAGTAGACCTGTTTTATAATTTTGCATTTATACTTCTATTTTGGCAGCATTTCTGTCCTTTATTTCCTTGCTGCCTTTGATATTTGGATTTCTTGAAAAACACAGTATCCCAGTTGTTTCTCTCCCTCTGTAGGTTTCTAACCTTTGGTGAAGGGCGCTCTGCTCTCCTCTTTACATGAGACGGGGGGTGGGGTGGGGTAGGAATTTAAGCTTCAAAACATTAGTTTTATAGTGCAGGGATTGCTTTCTATTCTAGCTTTGGACACAAATAGCCACATTATCATTGTTCAGTAAAAACACTAATGAAGATATGCATTAGAGAGTAACAGCATGAGTATACTGTGTAGGAAAATGCAGAAATAATGAGATGCTTCTTTTCTGACCAGTTGACACATTTTTAACAAATGTGCACATTCAAGTATGCATCTGTGCATATTGCAGGAGCTTTTCTGATCTTTTTACTTACAATTAATTTGTAATTCTCCCTTCTTTAATTATAGATGTTTTTCTACCTTATGCTCAGTTGTGCAGCAAAAGTATGTTGCTAAAATGGACACCGGAAGGAGCAGATACAGTAAGTCAACACTCCTCTGTGCGGTACAGTCTTTTTCACTTCTAGGTTGTATAGACGGACATCAACTCATGTTCCCTAGCAAGTTAGGTTTGACATGTGGAATTACAGTAGAAGCAAGCACTAGCTGGACCTCTGTTTTATGATAATGTCATGTGTTGATTTAAGCATCTCAGATATGTAATCCACATTTTTCCAGAGCAAGATTTGAGAGTAATGTAAGTTAACACACCTAAGGCAACGTCAAATGGCTGAGCTGAACCAAAGATGAGCATTTTGCAGTTCAGTTTCTATCTGCTAAACTGCACCTAACTATACCAATAATGCCTTTTTCCTGAACAGGAAGTATCACCACATCAGAATATGTGAGTGGCCATTCTGTGCCATACCAGGAGCATCGGTCAGGCTCTTGTCCTCAGCAGTGGTCATAAATGAAGGCCAGGGCAATGGAAAGAGGAGACAAATGTGCTCTACACTACCACTCAGTTCTTTTCAGCTCAGAGACTTGCTGTGCTTGTTGTGGTGTTGTGAGTACAGTTGAAGAGAAATATTTGTATATAAGAATTGTATTGATAAAATGAAGTGTTGCTGTTCCTCAGAAATGTGCTTAGTGGGTAAAGTAAGACTTGCGAGCTAAAGAAACAGCGTGTGTATTCATTCCCCAAAACAGAGGGAACATTCTAAGTAATAGAATATGAACTTTTCACTCGTACTTATTCAATCTGTAAATGCACACTAGAGCTACCTTTACAAACAACCAAAGTTACCTTACTAGAGTGAATAGCTGGTCTCACTGAATCAATTGATTTCACAGGAACTGTCACTTGACCTCAAAAAAAATGTTTCCTTCCTTTTTAGGTAAATTTCTTAAATTGCCTCCTTTCATTGCCAGCCTTATCATCTGGTGTTTTGTAAGACCTTTTGAACTATGTGTGGCACAGAAACGTAGCACTGCAGCATCCCAGTTACCTGTAAATAAATCTTCATCCATTATTTAATCCTTCTAGCCTCCTGAAGGTGGCTTAGGGAATGTCCATCCTCAGGGGACTACCTGCATTGATGCTGAGACAGGGAATATGAGCCCTGCAAGGTCACTCTGAGGACAGAAACACAACCAACACACTGGAACTAGTGTTGTTACTGTGATCCTTCTGGATTAAACTTCAAATGAGCCCTGCTATTCTCTTCAATTACTGTTGACTAGGAATGGCTACGGCTTGTTCTCATGTCTGAAGGAGAACAAGATCTTATTTTATCAGGACCTGCTTAGTAGCAGTTGTGATTTTATGTATGCGCAGTATGTGATTTTACCCCTTTTCTTAGGCAATTAGTAAAAGTGTCCTTAAAAAAATCAGGTGACCATACAGTAATTGCCATCTCTTTTGCACAAACTGCAAATTAGAGACCCCTAAAATAAGGGAGAGAGCAGAATCCTTCAGTTAGTTGCAAGATGCAGAGAGGAAGCACATTGAAATGAAGAAGATTAGATGGTACAATCCCTCACAAAAAATGTGAACACAGCATTACTCAGATCATTGTATTATAAAAGTACCACTGGTCTAAACTGTCAAAACCAGATTATATCATATCCAACCAAAATTTAAGTGTCACCACAAAAATCAAGTTGCCTGAATATTACCTACAGAACAAGTTTATGTTAGGGAGACTTCATGAATATATTTAAAACTACAGATGATACCTTTGCCTGTTTTAGTAGTTTGGTAAGTGCCAGAATGGCACAAAGTTCCTCTACTGTTTTTTGACAATCTGGAGAAGTTCTGTATGGCTGTCTTTGCCTGCATCTGTGTGTATGTTACGTAATTGTTATTGATAGATTCACCTCACACTTCTGTTAAAACTTTATAAAATCTTTTTTTTCAATGTTCAGAATTTTTCCCAACTTTAAGTGTCTTGGGCTGGAATCTGCTGTAGAAGCCACAGCTTATCTTTTGCCAAAATGACACTAGAAGAAGCTATCTTTTCCTCACATCATGTTACAAAAACTCAGAAACTTTTTGGGTCAGGAACATGTGATTTGTTGTGGCAGTATATATGCGAGTGTAAAAATACTGTGAACTTGTAAATCTAGGTTTGCAGAGGGGATTTCCTAATTTTTCAGTGCTTGATTTTCGTAATATAAACCAAGTTTTCACAGCTATTTGCTGAATATGGAACTACCACATCTAACTCATCAGTGTGTTGTTTAGATAGTGTCTTGTAAGTATTTAAAGCCCCTTGTCCTCAGGAACACAATACCCACTCACGCAAGAAACAGGGCTCTATTGTGCTCCTGTACATGCATGATTGCACTCAGTGTACCTGCCCTTATATGTGCTCTTGCACTTACATATCAGGAGAGGCTGAATTTTCACTACTTGCTGGTGACAACAAAAAAAGTTGTAGTTTATATAGTATTTGAAATCTTAAATTCTTCCATAGTACTGAGTTTGATAACTGTTAACTAACCTTTCAAAATGTGGTAGCAGAGGAGATCTGAGAATCTCGGTTTCTTATCAGGACAACAAATGATTAACAGTTTAAAAGAAAAAAAGAGTATTTCTTCGAGATGGTATCCAAATCAATTTCAGATTCTAGGACTGACATTTTAAGGATGACAGATTTTAGCCTTAGTGGGCAAAACACAGTATGAGTTATTCTGTATTGATTCTCCTGCTGACTTTATGAAATCTGAACCATTTCTGACCATAGTGTTTCAAAGCAGTAATGAATCTCAGTTTCTTTCCAAGAATTCTTTCTGTGCATCCACTGTGTAATGTATCAATGACTATGTCTTTGTCAGTCTAGCTGTTTTGGAAACTACAGTAATTCAGTTCTCATGGTTGCAAGAGTGACATCTCTTGGATCTGGATTTCTCTCTCATTCTCTTGTGGAAAAGAACTGCAAACCAACATTAAAAGTTATCCCTAACAAGACATTCAATGGAATTTGCACACTGGGATACAAAAGGAGGCTTAGCCTTCATCCTTAAGATGTATTTTGTTCTGCACAGATGAACTACTTGACCAGGTGTTTTGTTGGAGTTATTGTAATGCCTGGTAAACACTTTGAGAACTAAAGAAAAGTGTGTTGTAAAAGCAGCTCATCTTGTATTGTGACGTGCTTTATATTTGCATGAAACCAGAGTGTTCAGTGTCTTTCACCAGTGGATAACGCTGATTTCAAAAAGCCACAAATTGAGATAGCCACAAATTTGCCATTACCACAATCAGTCATGTTCCAAGGTGAACTTTAAGAATGAGAGGTTTCATAGTTGGTCTGCTGTGAATTTTCACCATTTTTCACTTCTGTTTTAGCTCCACAGGTTCAGTTGTGAAAGTGGATCTTGCAGAGTGATCAGGAAACCAGCATTCATTTTTTTCGGAGATGTTTCAAGAAAGCTTTTCAAGTAAGTGTAAGAGAGGCTATCAAAGGTACCTAGCTGGCATTTTTGGTGGCTACTGTGTAGATGAGAGGAACATGAAAGGAAGCTAGAAAGAAGAGCATTACTAAGTTTTGGGTGGTGCATTGCCTTAAAAGGAAAGCAAAGAAACATTAAATAAATACTAAGAATTTGGGAGCAATATTTGTGTATGTATTATACTTTGCTTCAGCTGAGAAACGTGGCAGTTCTGAGCTGGAGCTGAGTGTGAAGGTGTGAGTGGCATATAGTATGATATTTTCATGACAGTAACAAAAGCATAAACAACTTCAGTTTTTCTTCTACAACACTTTTTTAATAATGCCTGATGGGAACCATAGGAATGTGTCTAAGATTTGAGAATTATAGTGCATAGGTACATGGAAAAATGGGTCCATCAGCCGCTGGCAGTTGCACACCCATGTAAAGATTCTCCTTCTCTTTGCAGTAAGTTTTGTACTTTTGACTATTATCACATTCCTCTTCAGTCTTGTTTAGACTATGTTTTATTTAGGTTGTTTCCTAGGTGTCTGAAAATCCTGCTTCTTTCTGTTAGAGTCTGCCCCGTGGATCCAAGCCTTTATTGAAGGGCAGTGCCCCAAACCAGATACCCTGCTCTGCATACCCTGTGGGTTTATCAGTGCTGAACAGACTAGACAGATTACTTGACTTGTTTTATATTCTGTTTATGTAACCTAGTCTGAGCTTTGCTTCTTTTGTAACAGCAAGCCAATCCTAGGTCATGTTCAGCTTGTGATTTACCCCTAGTTCCTCCATACAGTTGGCTGATTACTCTTGCTTTTATATAGTACTTTTATGCATCCCTGCTGAGCTTCATTCAGATCACAATACCACTCAATACTTACTCAAATTTTGACAGCTGAACATAAATAAGTACAATCTGGGTATGATTTTCCAACATATTATGCACTCGCTCTATGTTAGGAGGGTCAAGGAAAAGCACCCCTAAGCTGTTCATGGAGACATCATATAGGACAGTTGTAAAAAAACCTTACTAGCATCTGGAAACATGGCACTATCTGCTGCATCCTCAGTTGCAAGTCCTATTACTTCATAGTAAAAAACTTGACATGATTTCATAGAATCATAAAATATCTCAAGTTAGAAGGGACCCATAAGGATTATCAAATCCAACTCACTGCTCTTCACAGGACCAACTTAAACATCATTCTTGACAATGTTTACAAGCTGGGATTTTCCCAGTAATAGAAGATCTAGTTTTTCTTTCCATCTCCCTCCTCTCCCTTTAAAGTTCTGTATTGCATCTTCTCTCTATAGAGCCTTCTTGTCTCCCAGTTTTCTTTCACAAGTACTCAGAGGACTGCTTATGCCCCAAAGTTATATCAGGTATTTTGCTAAGTAAATTTTGATGGTGCATCAAACTGATATGAAAAATATAACCTATTAAAAATTTTCCTAGCTTGTTCTTTTTTTTTTTTTTTTTTTTTTAAGCTAAAGTCATATTTTTTATCACTCGATGAAGTGTTTTAGCTTCCTGTTCACAAGTGATCTCTTTAGTGAATCAGTCCTGAAGCCCTGTAACTTCACATCTCTCCTATGGAACAAAGGTCTATTATCCTTGCTCACCATATTGTCACTAATGTAATTATTACTTATTATTTCTTTCTTGTTACTCTTGGTCTTCCTTGCTAATTGCAGCTGTTTGTACCTTGGCCTGAGTTTTTTGTCTTCTGAAAAATACTTGTCCCTAACAGTCTAACCTAATTTCCACTTTCTCTGTGCTCTCTTCCTGTGTTTGGGGCTAATAACAAGCTCATGACTTAGCCACATTGGGCTCTTTCTACATTTTCCATCCTTCCTCTGCATGGGCCTGTTTGTACTTGTGCCTCAATACTATTTCTTTGAGGAATTGCCAGGTCTCTCCAGCTCCTTTTGCCCATGAACTTGCCTGCCATAAATTCGTAACTAATGTTTCCCTGAGTTTACTGGAATCTACCTTCCTGAAGTTTGTTGTTTTAATTTTGCTTTCCTCTCTTTGGTTTCACTGCTCTTATATCTTATTCTCGTAACAGATTTATCTGTGGTAAGTAGTTCTAATACTCCATGAAAGCAGTGAAAGGTTTCTGAATATTTAGAATGTGAAAAATCACATCCAACATCCATGATTTGTCAAAGAATGCTCCCAATTCTCTTAGAGCAGTGCATGGTCACTTCAGTTTTATTTGCTGAGACCGTGTCACGAGTAAGTATTTAATACATCTTTTTAGTGTCTTTTATTTCTGTTTGCAAGGTTACCACCAGCACCATGTGACAAGCCAGCTCTCTGTGGATGACTGCAAACAATAGTTTGAGAACTACTGATTTAGAGTACAGCAGTTGCTCTGTTGAAGCAGGTCCTTGGTCCATTCAAAAGAATGTGGAAAAAAAGACTTAATGACTTAGAATGCAATGCACGCATGTGAAGATTATTCAGGATAAAGTTCAAGAAAGAATTACAGGGAGGGCATAACTGCAGAAAATATTCTAAAGATTAAGTCCTTAAACTCAAGCACTTCATTTTCCAGTCTGATCCAAATTTTATAACCAAAAGAAAATTAACATTCCCATTGACTACACTTAACATTATTAGAAAGGAAGGTTTCCTTTTCTCAGCTTTCAAACTTTTCTTAGAATTAGCCTTGTTTCATTTTCTCCCCAAGCACATGATTTCTCTGCAAACCCTTTTCTCCTCAAAGAAGTCTCCAGCATAAAACCTTCTGTTTGTTTTTAAAAGGTTAATCCATTTTGTCTAAGCTCATTACAATTTCAGAAAAACCTGTAACTTTGCCTGTCCTGATTAACCAGTCCTTTCTCTCTTTTGACTCCATGTTCATCATTTTTACCTTTGAAGAAAATATCTTATGTTTTAGGTTAGAAAATGAACCTATTTCTTCCATATGCAGTGCTTTTCAATACTAAAGGATTGTGTAGCAGATGATGCACACACGACAGTGATCTTTTAAAATAAATCCTTGAATATATGTGTGTTTATTTCACTGGTGTTTCATAAGTATTAGGCTTTTTCTTAGAGTGTTTTTTTTTTTAAATTCCTCTAACTCCTTAGCAATTATAACCTTTATTCAAAAACTTTTTCATTATTTTGTATGCAGTAAGAAAGTCATATCAAATTTCTTTTCAGTGTACTGTAAATCTCCACCGCTTTCACAAAAACCTCAAATGGTTCTGCAGTAGAATCAAGTTTTTTACCTACATGTTGGTGAGGCTTGTGCTGGTTTCTTTGACATGCAGTTAAGGCTGTAACAGCAGCTCTTCAGCTTGGTTCTTATCATGTCAGGATGGGGGTTGGAAAAAGAAGTACTGAAGTGATTAATTAAGAGGATTAAGAGGATTATGTTAGTTAATGTATGTACAGCGCTTGATGATGAAAAAGAACCGTAAGAGTGCTAGGCAAATGTAGAAGTTGAAAGTCAGTCAAAAATCTGTAAAACAGCATGTAAACATACAAAGTAGGCATTTGGAAAACTGGGATCCAGAACTGTCCAGCACAGGGTAGTCTTGTAATCTTCATGCTGCTGCTTCGTGGATGGAGACTATCAAGCCTCTCAGAATTACTGATGAAAGAATCCTGCAAAAGATTTACGGTTGAAGAAATTACAGGATGCATATTAATATTTTAATCTACTTTGTCTACTGAGGGTACACTGGGATGGAAAAGCCCTTATTTTGTAAAATACTGCCTTTTATTTAAGGGAGAGGTTGTGATTTTCTTTTAGTTAGTAGTCTGTGTGTACACTTGCAAAAAACCAAGATCTGTGGTTCAGATCTTTCCGGAGAAAGGACCCCAGTATGCCTCCACATATGAGGCAGCAAATCCTCAGCTCTGTGTGGGCTGAGTAACTCCACATCCAGTATAGACATGCCTTTGCTCTTGTTGCATTTAACAATTCTGCAGTAGCAGTTCCACAAAGCCCTGTGCCAACCTCTTGGCCAGATCTCTTTTGGCTGAGGTGTGGCTGAGCAGAAGGTACCCTTAGAAGCCTTGAATGAAAGGAGCGTTTCTGCCCATCCAAGTTTTTGAAGAGGAACAAATGTTACAATGCCATTATGTTGGTGGGTCAAATAGCTGTGAGGAAAGGGCAGTGACCATGTCAGCCACACTTCCCAGGAAACTCTGGGAAAGAAATACCTGCAGTCTGTTGTTGAAGGGCTTTCAGGCACCAGGTGGAAGGGTGGGTTGAGAGGCCACTAGTGCTACATCCTTGCCAGAGACGCTGCAGTGACTCCATGAAACAAGAAGTATTTCAGCGAGCGCTGGACTTAGTGGAGTTTGGTTTCCTGTATGCACTGGTTGAATAACCGTTTAACCGAATCATGCTGAGGTTATGCTTTTGGCTCAGCCCTTATCAGACATCAGAAAATGAGAGAAAAATACTAGGAATGTCTGTGCTGTGGAAAAGGGTTCCTTTGAAATTTGTGTGGTGTGAGATACCAGAGAGCCTAAGCAGAGGAGAATGCTTGGATCACAAAGACTTGTAAAAAGAAAATGTGATCTCTTGTGAGCCTTGTTTCCTCAAGAAATCAGGCCAAAAAATCTGGAGCAGCTGTTAGGACTGGCTTTTTTCTGTAGGAAGCCTCCTCTCCTTCTTTCCATGGCAACAAATACTGCGCAGTTGCAACTGTGCAAGATACCATCTTTCTGAGCTACATAGAGAAGAGATGAAAGAGAAAGAAAAGAACCTCCTAACAAGGGGCAAGGTCTAGGTAGGTGTAATTCAGACTTTAATTCATTTAAGCTCTACCAAACTACAAAACATTAAACTCTACCAAAAGAGGCAGAGTTAGCTCCAGGAAACAAACTAGGGTGAGGACAGCTCTGGTAGATATAAGTTTTCTTCCTCATGCAGCATGTTTCTTTTGTCCTTTGTCCTTCTACCAAATGAGGTAGAAAATAACTCCCTTCATTGCTTATGTGTATACAACAAATAATGCAGGGCTGGAAATGCTGTTTATTTTGCAAACACTCACTCCTTTTGCAGTTCAGATACCTGAGCCCGCTGCCACATAATGTCCAATTCCTCTCAGTATGATCGATGCCTGCTCTGTTGGTAACCAGACAGTAGGGATAAGAGGCAAAACAGTGGTGTCTGACTCTGTGGTTTTCTGCTGCCCTACCACAGATTCTTCTAAAGGACCAAATGTGGTCCAGCTGCCAGCACCCTGAGTGACGGTACTGTATCCACAATCACTGGATGTACATACTAGGGAAATGGAGGTCATGTCCTGCTTTTCCCTGGGCCTAGGGCAGGATTTACTGCCTCTGGCTATCACTGACCTTCAGCAGAAAGTTAAAGTAGCTTCTAATGGAAAAACTTTCAGCATAGGCATAGAACATACTTAAATTGGAGGCAAAATAATTGCAAATGTGAACCTGAGAAGAGGGGTAGAGGTTCCTGCACACAAAACTTGCCAGGGTAATGGATCAGGCAGTTTCTAACTGAGGAATCTATCTATAGCTATTTCTAGTACCTTCAAGAAAACAAAACCTTGACTGCATTTTTCTGTGAATAGGTCTGGAGACTACCCAACTCACATTCTCCGTTCCTGATCCTAATGGAAACAACCCATCAGGGCCTTGAATTTTGGCTAACTTTTCAACCCAGCAGTGTGGCAATTGTATAGCGTGACAACGACAGGTGCTGTGAAAAAAGCAGATCATGTCATGAACAAGCAAACCTGAATACTGAAATTATTCAGCCATACTGGATTGCCTGTTTCCCTTTAGTTGCAATTCTGAATTTATTTATTTATTTATTTATTTAAAGTGTTAGATTAATTCAGGTTCACAGAATAATTGTTACATCATAGAGCAATAGGTATAGACAGACACTATCCTAACAGGACTGGAGAGTTTTTTTCCTGATTCATGACAGAGTTACCAACTGATCTACAAATTCAACAAAAAGCCCTTACCCAGTGGAGAACCCGAGCAAGACACAGAGATCTGTAGTGAAGGCTACAGGCTTACAGAGCAAAAACCAGGACATATGGCCAGGCAAACCGACCATAGCACTGCTATGCATCATGCAGTTTTACATACCAGAATAGTCTGGGTATCTCTGGAGATGCTGAGCTCTGGGCTAGCAGTGAATCTGTGGAGGCATAGACATAACAGAAGAACAACTTCTGGTCTCTTGTGCCTTCAGTCCTGTGTTTGAAATCAGTGAATGGTACCATTTGTTTAAGGCAGTCTAAGCAAAGTTTCAGACCAGGACAGGTAGTTTTCAAGAATTTACAAGCAACTGATAATGGAAGGAAAGGATACAATCCTCATGTCTCCGAATCAGCTTTCTATATAGAACTTCTGAAATTATAAATAATAGATACCAAAACCTCTAAAATAATTCCTGTGGGATGAAAGATGCTGCATAAATGGAAATGTTGTTTAAAAGAAATTAAGTTTCTTTATAGATTCTGGTTACACTCAGACACCTCACAGTTTAATTTCAAAGAACCCCTTCTGAGCTAATTTTTGAGAACATATTTTTATGTTAACTTTTTGGCTTTAAAAAACATTTTCTTAATCCAAAATGGTAAAAATCACTATTCTCATTAGGTATTTAGTATTACAAACTTAAATAATCCATTCTTACAACACTTTACATGTTCTTTTCTTGTAAAAAGAAATTATAAATTATTTCTCATTGTTTTGTGCATGGACTAGCACTTGAACATCAGTAAAAACCTATCTCGCTGACGGTCTGCATGTAAAATGAGATGAAAGCCCAGGTTAAAAAACCTGGAAAAGTCATCTCCGAACGAAAGTTACTTGTTCCTTATCTTGGCAGTTCAGTCCATCTTTTCAAAACGAAGCACAGAAATCAAATGACTGGGGGGTTGGGGGGGTGGGGTGTGGGGTGGGGGTTCTGTTCTATCGTGGGAAAAGTGCCTGAAACCGGAGGACTGCGTGGTGGGTTTTGTTCAGTGTCACATAAGCACCACCTCCTGGTAAAAACTAGTATCTCCCAGTGACTACAGGGTTGCAGGCGACCCCATTTGTTTGTTACTTAAAAGTCTGTATTTGAATTTATTAGTCTATGACAGTGTCAGTTTTTACACTGTAGCAAGATAAATAGCGTAAATATACGTCTTGATATTAATCATAATAATATCTGTGATAACTATTATTACCAAATTCCTTGCATTATCTCATACAGTAATAACAGCATTACAGCTGTAAGCCTCATTCATGGAGCAGGAGTGCACTGTGTGATTTTTTTTGGTCAAAAATCTCACAATATAAAACAAGCTACAACAGTTACCATCAGGCAAGTACAAGGAGACATCGAGATACTGTTGGTCAGTATGATAAGCAAACCACAAACTGAATTATAATGTTTCTGTAGGCAGTCTAGTGAAGAATGTTTCAGAGTGCTGCTTATGAGCATCAGGGATATTTCAGGACAAGGTACCTGATGGAATACTGAAGTCAATATCTCAGTAAAAATGGGAAAGAGTAAATAGGGCTGTGGACCCAAAAGAGTCTTGGAGATAGGGAAAGAGGATGATGGCTTGTATTTTCTATAGATGAAGAAAAAACTGTCAGTGAAAAATTGCCCAGAAGATTTTATAAGGGCCAAAACAACAAGTTGGGAAAAGTTTTCTTCTTCCTACATATGAGCAAGGCAACATATCATCTTCAAAGGCAGAAGAGTCCTAATAGAAATGTGATAATAAAGCCTGAATAGTTTTGCTATGCAAATGAATAGAGATCTCTGCTTCTCAGAAGAAAATCAGTGGCAATCAAGCATAGCCTCAGAGTAAGACTGTGGAACCTTCCTGAACAAAGTCTGAGGTCAAGGCAATGCCCAGGTTACATGGTAATTCAAGTGTGCTGAACCTGCCACCAGCCAGGGCCTAGAGAGGGAGGAATGAGTGGGCTTTTCAACTTCACCAGTTGTTCCATCCCAGGGAAGGGGCAAAACAACTGTTCATTTTACTGCTCCAGTCTACAGCTCTGCATGCAGATGGCAATTGCTCATGGGATAGGGCAGCACTGGTCCTGAGTTTTCTAGGTGATAAGGGAAGTGATTTCACGAACACAAGAAGCTGCTGTTTCTGTACCACCAAATAACCAACACAGCAAAAAGAAAATGTGCCATATTGGTAATGAAGCTATTAAAGAGATAAAGGCAGGCCCGTGCGTTTCTGTGATACATTTCCTGAGAAATACCTGGGATGCTCTGGGCAAGATAAAATAATAAACAACGGTAATTGTTAATGTCATAAAAATGCTGTGCTTTGCATGGTATGTCTTTGAACTGTGAGCAAGGAGAACAACGCTGGCAAGACAAAACAGACCTCAGGAACTTCAGCAAACAGCTGCACAACAGGGAGTAGTTTTAAAAGGCATCAGCCATGAAAGAATTGGGCAATTTGTCAGACTGCCTCAAGATTATAGCATTAGACAGCATTTTTATTAGAAAGCTTTCAGTTTGTTTTCTCAGATTTGCTCACAAAAAGCAGATGTTTTAAAGTATTGGGTGTTGTTTATTCAGTTAATATTTTGCAGGTGGTAATAATTCTTCAGCCTTTGAAAAAGAGCATATCAGAGAAAGTAGAAGACTCTCCTTTTCCCAGTGTCCCACCAGGGAAGCATGACAGAAAGCCTCTAGATTAGTTTGGAGTGTAATTGCATCAGTCATTATAATTTTCTGTAGATTGTCACATTATGCTTTTTTAATATACAAGACAGAAAGTTGCCTGCTTAGAGGAATTTATGATGTGAATTAAATGCTAGTATCATTGAATACTTGAGATTGGAAGGGACCTCTAGAGGCTGCCTAGTCCAACCTCTCTGCTTAGAGCAGGGTCAGCTAGGAAAGGCTGCCCAGGACTGGGTCCTTTTATGTTTTGAATATTTCCAAGGATGGAGACTCTACAGCCTCTATGGGCAACCTGGTTCAGTGTTCAATCACCCTTACAGTAACAACATTTTTCCTTCAGTTTAAAGTATTTCCTGTATTTCAGTTTCTTCCCATTGCCTCTTGTCCTGTCATTGAGCACCACTGACAAGAACCTGACTCCGTGTTCTTTAGTCCATCATCCCTGCCCTGCCCCAGTATTTATACACGTCGATAACATCCTCCTGAGCTTCCTTTTCTCCAGGCTGAACAGTCCCAGCTCTCTCAGCCTCTCCTTGTGTTCAGACACTCCAATCCCTCAATTGTCTTGGTGGCCCCTCAGTGGACTTGCTCCAGTACTGGTGCCAGTACTGACTCCTATGGTCAAGTGACTGGCTTCCAGCTGGATTTGTGCCATTTAAGGTGTTCATTTGAGCCTGGCAGTTCAGCTAGTTTTCTGCCCCTCTCTCTGGCTGCTTACCTAGTCTGTGCTTCATCAGTTTGTCTGTAAGGATGTTTTGGGAGACGGTGTCAAATGCCCTACTGAAATTGAAATAACCACCACCCACTGCTCTCTCCTTGCCCACCAAACCCTCCAGCTGTGTAGTAAACAATAAAACATGCGAAGTAATACGTGAGAGATGGTTATAGTCACAGCGTGTATTGACTTAAAAAAAAGATGATGTTATCTGGCTGTCTTTTATAGAAAGGGTTAGAACCCTTAATGTTTAATTTGAGGATGTGTGACCAGATCAGAAATTAAGAATATTAATGCTACTGATACAAACCTTGAACAATCATTACAGTGAGGATAGGGTCAGAGTCTAAGGTACGTAAGCATCTTTTGCAATTGCATCAGGTAAAGCAGGTGCTTTTTAGTCTTTAAATGGCTTTAGCCTTTTAAAAACAGTGACTGTCAGGTGCAACCATTTAAGTAAGGCATTTTTGTAATAACTTATTTTAAGTCTCTAAAACATTCTAAAAACCTGTTCCAAAGTAGCCATATTTTTCATCTACAAGTGTATCCACTGGATATTGCTTTTTCTTGTTACCACAAAAAGCGTAGTGCTTCTAATATGTTCTAGCTCCAGACATGCTGTCTGCCTCTGGCTTTTTGTAAAAAAGCATGGACTCGAATCTGTCACTGCACGTCTGTTAAGATCTGCATTTTACAATTAATTTAAAACTTTGTTTCTGAGAGGGACCTTTTTTTTTTCTGATTTTTAATTGCATCTTTCCTTAAAAGTATTTGCTATGATCTTCGCTATATTTATGATAGTTTAGGAGATGTTTTTGAAAAATCTTATCAGTTCAGAAGATGGTACTGTAAAGGACCAAATGCCTCATATTCACATTCAAGGTGAAAGGTGCAATGTGTCTAAAGCTTCCAAATACCAGCAACTCACAGCACATTCTTTGTTCTTGTCTCAATTTCAAAACCACCAAAGTGTCCATTTTATGTAAATGTAACTGATTATATCAACAATATTACTTTTGAAAATAATTCCAATCTCTTCTGACATCAGAAATATGTGAAATCCAATGTTGTCTTCTGACCTCTCTTTTCATTAGTTTAGAAAAGTTCTTCTGAATCATTGGTAGTAGCATTCATCATTAAAACACATTTCTTACTTCTTGCTACATTCCTGCCTTATTTTTCTTGTCATAACTGAATTTTAAGTGTCCTGAAGAAGGGTTAAAATCTCATTAGCAGAAGCAGAAGCTTAATGTGTTATTTAGGAAAATGTTTACTAAACTCTTGATAAGCCACAGGTACACAGTTTCTTAAGAAATGTGATGACGGCATTGTCTCTCAGCAGAAACCTTGCTGTGCCCGGATAGTTCTGTTTGCAAAAGAATGTAGTGTGGCACCATATGAGGCAGCACGTCCAAGGGGAAGGACTTGCATAACCCATGGAGACTTGCATAATTCGCATTATGGCAATTTATTCTTTACCATGTGGCCAACCAAGTTTACTACCAATTCTGTTAGAGAATGGAAATAGCTCCCCTATCTCCTATTAACAGAACTAAAGCAAATCAGAAGACTTACAAGTTTTTCAAGTTAGATAGTTCCTTTGAGATCTGATTGCAGCTGAGAGCTCCTTTGGTCTCCTTATGTCCTGACTGTGTGTCTTGGGTGTGATTGTTGCATAATTTTAATTTCTTCCAGGCCAAATTACAGGCATCCTGTGTCTTTGCTCTTCTTCACATATAGATGTATGTCATCTGGGATGACAAGTCATCTCAGGGACACATGAGAACATACAAGGAACACCAGTCTTTGTGACTGTTTTAATTGCTTCCCCAGAAGCATAATCTTTTGTTGGGATTTTGTATACTTTTCCTTTTGAACTCTTCTTTGATCATAGTAAACTATTTTTTTCTTTTCTTTTGCTTTTCAAACTTAATTTGAACTGAAAGGTGACAAACCAGATTTCATTAGTGCTGTCCTTGATTTAACAATACTAAGGATGGGTAAGGATCTATCTTTTCACCGTTAATGAGTAGTTTATGCAGCATTTTAATGTTGGTTTTGGTAGCCACTGGTAGCTTCAATACATCTGCTTAAATGGCACTCAAAGTCATTTGGATTGAAATTAGTACAAGTTGTTTAAATGTATATCCAGGACCTTGTAGTTAGATACAGGATATAGGCTACCTAGCAAAAATAGCTGTGCTGTTCTGCTACTGTAAATTCTTCTTAACAATGTTTGTTTCAAATCCATGTATGATCATTTCAGGAGCCTTTTGAACAAGTCTGTGACTGCCTTGCTCCAAGGATCCAGTTCTTCCTTTAACACTGGTCTGGGCATTTCTGCTCGGCTTGGCTTATAATTTTGACGTGATCAAGACTTCATAATTTGTTGCTACTGACACAAAGATAGTATAAAACATTTCTCACCATTCCATTAGATTTTTTAAATCCTATAAGAAATGAGATTCACAGCTCCTTTTAACACATCAGGTATCTTTATGTACTTCATGTAACATAGGGAGGCACTAATGCTTATAAATGTAATTCCACAGAGGAATGTTATCTCCAAAACACACTTGGAGCCTTACCCACTTGATATTACTTGATGTCACAGTCCATGCTGCTTCTATGACCAAAGCAGATTTTTATCAAGAGGATACCATCTAGCTGTAGACTTTGCTTCTCTATATTTTTGCAGAATAATAGATTCTCTCTAGTTTTGCAACAGTAGTAGTGCTTGGCTCTGTGTTCCACGCCACCCTTTAGCCCAGGTGAAAGGGCTGTGCTGGAGGCTCAGCGGCAAAGCAGATCTGAAACCTGTGAATCCTGTCTCAAGTCAGTGTTCTAAGGACACCAGCTATTGTGAAGCACAACTATAGCTGTAGATCCCTTTTCCATTAGAAAGGTGTTTGGAAGGTCTGGTATTCTTGGCCTGACTTCTGGTGATTTGCAGAATTAAACTGACAATTTTGTTAGCTCATTTCAGCTGTGTTTCAAGTTACAGAGTGAATTTTGGTTTTGAAAATCTCTGTTAACATTTTTTTCCAAATTAACTTTTTTAAAGGTAGATGTAAAAATAGCTACAATACCTTTGGGTCAGATTAAAAATTTCCTGTGAAACAGAATTTCTGAGCTCTCTGTGGCTTCAGCGAGATGACCTCTATATTCTATAAAGATGAAGAGTTCACAAAACAGCAAAACTAATCAAGTTAGAAACTGGCTGAAACATAGTAACCAAACTACACTTTTTCTTTCTGTCTTCACCTAAAAATACTCAACCATCATAAAAAAGAATGAGTAATTCACACACTGCATAGTAAAGTATACAGTAATAACAACTTCATACCACAGCTTTTTAGTTGCAAATTTTTGTAAATACTCTGAGATAAGTTTCAGCAGAGATGTCCAAAATGAAGCAGTGCACGTCAACTACTATATCCCTTTCTGAAGGATACATAAGCTTTTTAAGTCAATAACAGAAAATCTGCTTACAAATCACAATAGGCAGTAACAAGTATTGGGTGTTCATTCCTACAGAAAAATGCAAATCTCTTTGGAAAAGGCAATTAGTCCATAGCAGGCTTACCGCAGGATGCCAGCAAACACATCTAAATGCCTTCTTTAATTTTAGAACGCTTTTTATTCAAGATACATCCAGAGACGTGAGAAAACAGAAGAATCACAGTTGTTATTTGGAGCCACTTGTTATTTATCATAAGTTATCAAACATGCAAGAAATTCTGACATTGGAGCAGAAACCACAAGGAAATATTGCATGGATTACTGCATTCTACTTGATTTATCTCCTTAAAGAATAAAAAAAAAAAGTTTTCATGGGCACACATTAAATCTCAGTTCTAAAGAATATTGAAAATCTTAATAAGAAAAAAATCAAACATTGCTTTTTTATTAAAGCAAGCTGTGTTACCTGCTTACCTTCTGTAATTTCTTTTGCCTACAGTTATTCAAATGTTTAAATGTATAGCCTGAGAGCTAATTAGAGATGCATGTATAGTTCACTACTTTTCTTTTTCCTCTTTCACCTTGAGAAATAAGCGTACTCATATTAAGTTGGTGTTCATTCTATAAACTGCATGAACAAATGTATGAAAATCTGAAATAATTATCTTTATATTGTACTAAGTCAGTCTAAAAGGCAATCTAGCCCAGAATTCTGCCCTTGCCAATGGCCAAAAGCAGCTGCTTAGGGGAAGAGTTTACAAGCAAGATAGGAACACAGTGGTGTTTTTCTTTGATGGGCCTTTCTGGCTTCAGGCAGTATGTGACTTGTGAATGGAATTTGTAAATGTGGCTTTGTTTTCAGAGAATTTTACTTGTGTTTGGGTTTTTTTTTTTCCACTATTGTGTCTACTTGCTTTTTAAATTCCATTTATAGTGTTTATGTTCAGGCAATCCTGTGGCAGTCAGTTCTAACATTTAATTATTCACTGTGTGGAAAATTTTGTCTGTGTAGAGACTTCTGCCTGATAATTTAATTTGATCTATTGCAATTTTTTTTTTTTTTCTAATAGAAGAAATTTTGAGCAGTCATTCCATGTTCATCTTCCACGTGCCATTCATAATTTCATAGCTCTTAATCATACCCCTCTTACCTTAGCTGTCATTTTTCCAAGTTTTGTCACTTATTTAATCTCCAATTCTGTGGTATCTGTCTCATCATCTGTGTTGAATTTTCCAGAATTGTCTAGTTTTATTATGTTATCTTCAAGGTGGAGGAACAATGATTTCAATTTGCACAATAATCACCATATTCATAGATTGCACAATTTTGTAATACAATCTGTCCCTTTGCTGCTTGGCAACTCAGCCTGGACTCAAAATCAGTATAATACAGATTGGGTTATTTTTTCAATAAATGCAAAAGGTTGGTTTTCAAAGAGCTTTTGGAAGTTTTCCTACAGCAACAAGAAATAATCTACAGCAGTGGCTGAACTGTCAAATTTTAAACCACATGCTCTGGCTATGAGTAATTTCTTGGATTCTCAGTCCTGTAGACTGATTTTATTAAATCAAATTATGTAATACTATAAATGTAAATGTGCACGTACACATGCACATGCACATGCACATACATATACATATACATATACATATACATATACATATACATATACATATACATATACATATACATATACATATACATATAAATAAACCAAATTTATGTGAAATGAAATATTACAAAGGGAAAAAACAAAACTTCAAAAAATACAAATGAATTACTTTTCACTTCAATGTAGTCTGAGCCTGCTTTAATGATTATACCCCTTGATCTGTAATGATGCTTCCATTCATGTTTTCTTTCAGAATAAACAAAGGTGGTTCTTTATACACTCCTGTAGATCTGATTAGACTTTGAAACCACCAAAGATAATTGTTAAACATCACTAAAATAAGGTAATATCTACAGCTCTAATGGGCGTTTTAGAGTGAATCATTTATTTAACTATGCTCTTTCTGATACCATTGGTAAAATACTTTTGTTGCAAGATGAATAAATAAATATTAAAATTAAATAAAATTATACTATTTATAATTAATTATATTACAATTCAAATTATATTAAATATTATATAGATATAAATATTAAATAATATTTTATTAGTATTAAATGTTTTAAAAATATCTCTTGTTTTGCATGTTTTACAGTATTAGCATTTCTTTGGGAATTCTCAGTATGTGATGAACAGAACAGAATAGAATGTAGTAGAATATTTCGGCTGGAAGGGACGCACAACAATCACCTAGTCCAGCCACCTGACACCGCTTCGGGGCTGACCAAGGGTTAAAGCTCGTTACTAAGGGCATTGGCCAAACGCCTCTGAAGCACTGACAGGCCTGGGGCATCGCCCACCGCCCCAGGAAGCCTGTTGCAGTGTCTGACCACCCTCTCGGTGAAGAAGTGCTTCCTGACGTCCAGCCTGAGCCTCCCCTGGCGCAGCTTTGAACCATTCCCGCGTGTCCGTCACCGGATCCCGGGCAGAAGGGATCAGCACCTCCCTCCCCACGTCCCCTCCCCAGGAAGCTGCAGAGAGCAGCGAGGTCGCCCCTCAGCCCCCTTTGCTCCAAACCAGAGGAGCCCAGAGCCTCAGCCGCCCTGCGCAGGCCGGGCCTTCCCGCCCTCCCACCAGCGCTGTTGGCCTCCTCTGGGCGCCTTCGAGGACCTTCACACCCTTCTGAAATGGTGGGGCCCAGCACCGCGCACAGCACCCGGGGTGAGGCCGCACCGGCGCTGGATGCGGTGGGACGTCGCCCCTTCTGAGCGGCGGGGTGGGCTGCCTTTGGTGCCCCCGGGATGCGGTTTGTCCCTCGGCTGCCCGGGCACTGCTGGCTCACTGAGCCGGCTGCCCCCAGCACCCTGACCCCTTCCTGCAGGGCTGCTCTCCAGCCGCGCCTCTCACGGTTTGTGCCCCGTGTTACTCCATCCAGGAGCAGAATCCAGCATTTGGACTTGTTAAACTTCGTCCCCTTAATCACTGCCCGATGCTCCAATCTGTCTCGATTCTCTGCAAAGCCTCCTGTCCCTTGAGAGAGTCAACACACATCCCGGTTTGGATCAGCAGCAAACCTGCTAATGGTGCATTCAACTCCCATCCAGATAGTTGATAAGAATATTGAACAGAACTGGCCCTGGAACTGAACTCTGAGGAGCAGCGCTGGTGCCTGGTTGCCAGCCAGATGTAGCCCCATTCACTGCAACCACACCTGGGTTTCACCGTTTTCAGGTGTTGGTACCAGGTTATTGTTAAATGTGGTGTTCTGTGCTTAGTTTCAGGAACATTTATTTCTCATGCTAGGACACCTCAAAGGTTTGTCTCACCTCAGAGTCTGCCTCCTACAGTGGCTCCATAGCAGCTGCTTGGAGAAGACCCAATGAGAGAAAGCATACCTTCTGCGGGGGCATCCTCTGCCTAGGTGTTTCCTGAGTCAGAAGCAGCAGAACTTCACTGCTGCTCATTGGATTCACTGCATTTTGCCAGTTCTGTTTGGAAATGCTTAAAATACTGAGTGACACAACACTTTACAACAAGAAATACTTCAGTGAACTGTACTACACTGAAAAAATACTCTTCCTTGAGATTATCTTCTGAAGGGCGATTTCATTGGTGCCCTCTAGTGTTTAAATTGAGATAAATATTTAATGAATATTTTCTTAAGCCAGGTAACAGGCAGCCCAGGCCAGCCCAGCCAGAGGGGATGCATTACTGGACTTGTGGGTCACCAGCACAAGTGAGCTGTCAAGACTGGAGGCAGCCTGGGCTGCAGCCATCATGCACTGGTGGAGTTCTCAGGCCTGAGGGACAGGGGACAGATGAAGAGTAAAGTCTGGACCTTGAATTTTAGGAAAGCAAACTTTCAACTGTTGAAGGAGTTAGGCAATAGGGCCCCCCGGGAAACTTCCCTCAGGGGCAGGGGAGCAGGGCAGAGCTGGCAGATCTTTAATGGCACTTTCCATAGAGCACAAGAGCTCTCAGTCCCCAGGTGTAAGAAATACTGGCATGGCTGAGTCAAGACCTGCTGATCAAACTGAAGAGTAAGAAGGAAATGCATAGGCGGTGGAAGCAGAGACAGGTACCCTGGGAAGTTGTGCCCGGATGGGGTCAGGAAGGCCAAGGTGTGACTGAACCTGAAGTTGGCATGGGGTGCAAAGAAGGGTTTCTGTAGGCATGGGGGTCAGAAAAGGAAGGTCAGAGAATGTGCACCCCCTTGCTGAACACAACTGGAAAACTGGTAACAACGGACAAAACCAGAGCTGAGGAACTCAACAATTTTTTGCCTCAGTCTTTCATGGCAATATCTTGTCCTACACCTCTCAAGTAGATGGACCTCAAGGCAGGGAGTCGGGGAGCCAAGTCCCTCCCACTGTAAGAGAAGACCAAGCCCGAGACCACCTGAGGAACCTGAACATACAAAAGTCTATGGAAGCTGATGAGATGCATCCCAGAATCCTGAGGGAATTGTCATCTATCTGGACTTCTGAAAGGAACCCCTCTGACATTGTCCCCCACAACATTCTTCTCCCTATATTTTTCAGAGAAGGATTTGATGGGTAGACTGTTCAGTGGATAAGGAATTGGCTAGTCACGTCCAGAGAGTAGCAGTCAATGGCTCCATGTCCAGACGGAGATCAAAGACAAGTGGTGTCCCTTAGGGGTCCATGTTGAGGCCACTTCTGTTAAACATCTTCATCAAGGACATAGTCAGTGGGATTGAGTGCACCCTCAGCAAGTTTTCATATGACACCAAGCTGAGTGGTGCAATTGACACACCTGAGGGACAGGATGCCATCCAGAGGGACCTAGACAAGCTCAAGAAATAGGCCTATGTGAACCTCATGAGGTACAACAGTACAACAAGGCCAAGTGTAAGGTCCTGCATATAGGTCCATGCAAACTCCAGTAGCAGTACAGGCTGGGGGATGAAGACACTTAGAGCAGCCGAGCAAAGAAGGACTTGGGGGTGCTCGTTGGTGAAAAGCTGTCCAGGAGCTGGCAACGTGTGCACACAGCCCAGAAAGCCGACCGTACCCTGGGCTGCACCAAAAGCAGCGTGGCCAGCAGCGCGAGGGAGGTGACTGTGCCCCTCTGCTCCGCTCTGGTGGGACCCCACAGGGGTACTGCATCCAGCTCTGCAGCCCTCAGCGCAGGGAAGACTCGGACCTGTTGGAGCGGGTCCACAGGAGGGACACAAAGATGGTCACAGCACTGGAGCACCTCTCCCGTGAGGACAGGCTGAGAGCTGGGGTCGTTCAGCCTGGAGAAAAGAAGGCTCTGGGGAGACCTTACTGCAGCCTTTCAGTTCTTAAAGGGGGCTTATGAGAAAGCTGGGGACAGACTTTTTAGTAGGGCCTGTAGCGACAGGAGGAGGGGTCATGGTTTGAAACTAAAAGAGGGTAGATTCAGAGGAGATATAGGGAAGAAATTTTTTATGATGAGGGTGGTGAAACCCTGGAACAGGTTGCCTGGAGGGGTTGTATATGCCCCATCCCTGGAAACATTCAAGGTCAGGTTGATCTGAGCAACCTGATCTAGTGGATGTCCCCACTCATTGCAAGGGAGTTAGACTAGATGACCTTTAAAGGTCATTTCCAACCCCAAACCATTCTATGATTCTATGATTGTTTTCTATTTACTTTCAGTCAAGTCATGATTTTGTTTTATTTCAGAGGGGTTTTTTTAAGAAAAATCCTACTGTGCTCAGGCTCTCCTCCTATGAAAACCATATCTCCCACTATCTTTGTCACTCATTTTTTTAATACCTTTTCTGGTTCCAGTATATGCTCCTTAGCAGTGAGAAAGAATCGTTAACAGTATTCAGAATTCATTAATACAATGGATTTGTAAAGAGGATAACCATCTATGTTTTCTTTATTCCTCTTCTAATAATTCAGAGCGTTGTGTAATGTTCTCATTCCCACTGAATTAATGTGTTGAGAAAACTATCCACATAGACTAAGATTTTATTCCCCAAGTGCCAGAAGCTCAATTAAGCTCATATTTGTACATATACTTAGTGACTTTATTTTCTGGTAACCTGTCCTATCTTGTGGTTGTCCTTTCCCCAGCCAAACATGTATTTTTGCAGTTTCTCTGCAGCCTCTTGTGAAATGGTCAAGAAAAAGCATAACAATGCTGCTCACTTTTTTGCTTTGCTACGCCAAGGCCTTTTCCAAATCACTGACAAACAAACCAGACACCTCAAGTTCCAGTACTGAGCTTCTTGGGACTCTAGGTAACTTCTTTCCAAGTATTTCTAACTTCCCTCTTTTATCCTCTAAATGATTACTAGTTTAGAAGCACAGGAACTGCTGTTTAACAGACAGAACAGTGCTCGTCCCCAGAACCTTGCTGTTTTTCCAATAACCATAATTAAGTGTCAGCTGTACAGAATTAAAAGAAGGCAAACAGCTACTTTCTGTAAGAAGGAAGGGTGACTAAGTCAATGGGTGAGAAAGACTGGGGAATACTACAAAGACTGCAACGTGTCAGTATGAGGAAAGAGCAGAGCAGGCTAAAATATGATCCTGCAGTTTGCTCTTAGGCAAATGCCTCACAGTTTTTAGTGGATCTGTGCATTGTGACCCCAGAAAACTCAGGAAGACCAAAACCAAAAACTGGTCGGGAGGCTGGAAGGAAAAATAATGTGACACAGCATTCCAATGTGTTTATGAAGAGACCACACACACACACACCCCTTACCATGGGTATGGCTCATTCTTCTGCCAATAAAGCATGCAGTGGAAATTTCCACTGCAGGTTACAGCACATTTCCACCCTTTAACCCTACACATACTGAAGTTTTGCAATTCTTTATGGTAGTTGAAATGTATAACCTTTACTTTACTAAAGATAACTAATCTGCTTTTTTCAGCCCAGCCTAATCTTATCTAATCTTTCTATTTTAATCCAAAAAGATGCTTTTTTACATTTCTAGTGAGAAATATGTAGACAAAATAATTTGAATTATGAGCAACCATCTTAAAAAAATCATAAATATTTGTTGTAAATTGAAATAATGTTATATAGTTCAGCATTTTTATGGATAAAATTGATAGTTATCTGTATGGCAAATATGAGAATTCTAGGTTTTTGTAATTAATAATTGTTAATATGTATTAAGTTGTTTGTTTTGTTCACAGCAGATCATTTCCATTCTGAGCAGGCTGATTAGCAGAACACTTTGTGAACAGAAGCCAGCTCCATTGCTGCATTCGATGGGGAAAACTTTTTAAGACTGTGCAGCCCAGTACTGTGACCTAAATGCATGCCCATAAGCCTAAATGTACATTTATGAACCACTGAATATGATCATTTTCTTACCCTAAAAAGGTTATTATTTGAAGCAGATAGATAGGATTGAAAGAACACAGCAGATGGACACAGAAGAGGTAAGGAGAAATAATCAGGAAGAGAAAAGAGCAGAAAGCATTTCTAGGAGAATTTTTTAAGACAAGATTTTGAGAAATAAGAAAATAGAACTGAAAACGAGAACAGTAAGGAAAACAAGGGTGTCCGGGAGTTGCTAAGAAGGAAGAAAAGATGATACATGGGTTGGACATATGAGACAAGGGAAAAGAAAGAAGTACTTGTTTTTGAGATACAATGGACAGATGACAAAACTTCCCATGATTCCTTCACGTTTGTTTGGTTTTTACCCCACTATTTTGCTAAAAAAACTCCTAGGCCAGCTGAGCCCACCTCCCACACTGTTCTGCAAAGCTTTCATGCGGTGGTCTTGTCTGTGTCTGTGCTGTGACTTCTCTTGCTGCTTTGTTTACTGTGCTGCATGAGCACAAAGCATAGTAAGGGCGAAAGGAGAAGGTGGCAAGGGTGGTAATGCCAGGCCTTACTGTTCTCAGACAAGAGTCTTTTTCCCTGGGAGTCTTTGATAGCAGGATTAATTTAGTTCAGATATGAGGTACGAGGGCTTAAGAAGGATTTGTAAGCTGCCTGCTCCTCAGACGTAACTACTTTGTCTTTCTGTTATCTGAACACTAGTGATAGTATTACCTCTCGGCCCAGTGTTACGCATTCAGTGCTTAGCATTTGAAATCATCTGCAGTTTTCATGGAAATATGATCTCAATTTTGATTGACCTTTGTAAGCCGTCTACACTTCTGCTTTTCTATGCAAACTGGGAGATTCATATTTCTTCTTCCTTGTCTCACATATTTAAGCTGTTATTGTTGCTATTCCTTCAGTACCCCCTTTTCTTACCATTCTCAGTTGTATATCTTTAGAGCCAGCCTCAGGTACACTGTGCACTGCCTACTGCAACATCTTTTTCTTGAGCTGATCCTTTTAAAATGCTGTCACTGAAAGTTATGTTCCTCTCACTCTGTTTGACCATGTTCTTCCCATATTTGCAACTTTTCCATCTGCCATCTCATTAGATTCAAGGCTCTTCATAACTTTTTTATTACAATTCAGCATTTTTTTCTAGCATGGAGAGATTTCCCTATTTCTCTGCCTCTTGCAAAGACTGAACCTAGGCAGATTGTTCCTGTCCTTTTTGGGAATACCCAGGGTAAAGGGGCTATCTGTGTATTGTTGTTACTATTGGGTTGCAATAGAGTTGCAAGTCTGTGTTACTATTTGCAGCTTTTAAAATCAGCTGTCAGATGTCATAATACCAAAAGTGGAATCTCTGTGGCTGGAATCTCACTCATGCTGATTAGCTTTCCCACACCCAGCAGTTAAAATGATGATTCTCACTAGATGGTTTAATTTAGAGGTTGTAAGATGAAAAAGTGTCCATTCTGCTAATGTAGTTTGATATAGAGCTTCATGACTGGCAGTCTTAAATTGCATGCTGTTTGAGTGTATCCATTTTACTAAGTGACTGCATTCTGTACCAGTGATCCATCTCTGTCATTGCTTACCAGTTGTCCAAACTGTGTCATCTACAGGTTTTAGCAATGATAATTTTACCTTTTCTTCCAGATAACTGATAATAGCAGTAAACAGTTACCAGGGAAAGAAATTATCTTATTCGTATTAAACGTCACATTGCTCAAATTAACCAATTGCAAATTAACCTTTGCAATAACCCCTAGTTTTGTGTTAGTCAGAATCCTGCACACTACAGAGTCAGTTGTCATACAGAGGTGTTAGAAGCAGTACTTCAGTCTTGGAGTCTCAGCAAAAAAATGGTCAGTTGGGTTGTCAGGCTCTATTTTCATTATATTTCTATTGACAGCCCATATTTTTAGTATCTTTAAAAAATTCTATATTAATTAAGCTGTATCCATGATTGATTTTGTTAGAATCGGTCTCAAGTTGGTAAATATGTAATTATCTGGACTGCACACCTTTTAAATACATGTTCAACATTAGCTTTGCTTCCAGTTTACTGGAACTTTCCTAGTGTTCTAACAGTTACTGAAAATCAACAGTTACGGTTCAGATAACTCTCAGGTCTTTAAAACCTTCAAATGCAAATTATATTAACCTGCTGACATAAACTTCCACACAACCCTCCTAGTATTTGTATGATATCCTTGCCTAGTTTTGCATGGAAATTGTATAATTATCTGCCTGGAATATACAAATCACCTGCTTTTTTCCTCTGAGGATAAAACCCAGAAATAATAACTGTATGCTGTCTTTTACTAAAATTCAACCGTATTTGTGTGGTCACAGTCTCTATCAATTTGTTGTTCCTATTGTACGGAAAATCTCATTATTGTCCATGTCCCTATGGAACATAGATTTCTTCTTAGAGTTGTTGGTTTCTTTACCAGTTTTCTAAAGTTTCCAGATTTTAGTTTATTTTTCTTACTGACATACAGATTATTGCTGCTGCCCATTTAGCCAAAATATAATGTCTTTGTTTTCCATAGTTTTCTTGAGATCTTTAAAATGCTTCCCACCAGCATTCACATTTTTGTCCTAGGCAGCTGATTCCCTTATTTCTAGCAATATAAAGTTAGCCTTTTACAAATGCTGATAGGTGTATAAATATATGCAGTAGCTTCAGTTTTCTTCTGTTTGCCTATGAAAATCTTCTCAGAGTTCCTTGCCACTTACCTACTGCTACTTTTTCTTTAAATGTCCAGGTCTTCTTTAACTGTGCAGTGTCTTTAGAGTTACAAAACTGTTACTGATAATTATTGCTATCACTGTTTCAATAGTGATTCTTAGAAATTAAAAAGTTGGGAAGATAAACATGGATACATTCCGCTCAAACTAGGAGTGGGTATACCCCATTACGTGCATTTAGACTTCATGAAATTATTTACGTGTTTCTCAGACTGATGTAATCTGTGATAATACAGCTTTCTAGCCTACACGCTATGGACTGGTTCTTACAGTGATGATCATCATGTTCACTAGTGTGATAGGCATCAAGCCCCACGCAGCATATTGCTTTGTTTATCATTTAGTACGTTCATTTGTAAGCATTCAATAACTATTTTCCTACCTTCTCAGTGACTTGGAAACAAGCAATGCCATTTTTGACACGGACTGAGACTCTCTTTCCATTTTTTGCCCACTTGATTCTTCATAAATAGTTGAGACCGAGTGTGAAGTGGAAAGTTACAGGTATGCCTGAGAGTAAACCTTCCAAATTACAGGCTGAGGTCAGGCAAACTGTGAGTAGTATCCTAACAGTTCTTTCAAATGAGAGCAAACAAAGCTTCGGACCTTGTAAAATATTTAAAGCTGTGTGAAACTCAGCAGTTTTTGTTGGCAAGAGTTCTGACTTTGTTGCTGCAGTTTGCATAAGGTTTGCATACACTGACAATGCAAACAAAAACGTAAGAGGAAACCCAGCTAAAGGCATCATGGTTTTGATAGAAACCTCAAAGCAAATATTCTTAATGACTTTCACTAAAAATCTGATTTTGGCACAAAAATAACTCACACCTTGGTCCAGGTTTGTCAGAAAGTTTAGAGTTGTATTCTCCCTGTCAGAAGTGTAAAGCCAAAGCTCAAGTTGTAAGGAAAACAGATGAATCCTATAAAGTTGTATTCATTCAGAAACTCAGACAGCTCTGAAAATATTTTTGCCATTTCATTTGAAAACTGGGGCCCCCAGATCATTCTCATGGTATCGTTGTGGAGATTATTCAGTCTCGTATGAGCTCTTAGTTTGATCTGTAGGAAACAGAAGCTTTATTATTGGAAGTAGTATGAAATCATTCTAATAGTTATTCATCTGGCTGTGCAAAAGAATAGAGAATGGAATACCGGCTTCCTTTAACTCCTTAGAAAAACAGCTTCACATTGGTGAAGCTACTACTAAGATGAAGTATGCATCTTTAGACTTCAGTCCAAAGAATTTCATTTATTACAGTAAATGTGGTGCACATGAGATCATTGAATTCAGCAATCTCTGCAACAAAATTAATTGAAGTTTTTTTCAGTTCTTGGAGCAGTATAAGGCCCTTTGATATGTGCTTTCTTGCATTCTTAGATACAAATTGACATATACTGGGGATGAAACAATGTGGAAATCTGGAGGCATATATTGCATACAGCTTCTTTGTACATATACTAAAACACATTACTATAAGCCAGGATACTTTTGGTTCAGTAAACCAGAGCTTTAAAAAAGCTACATGTTTCAGAATGTCAGAATAATCATTATCACCTTCACACAGGTGTAGGAGCAACACAGAATACCTACCCTGCCTGTTCCAGTTGATGTCACAGTCAAATATGCCACTGATTGCAGTGGAAGCATAAAGCATATCTTTAAACTAAAAAATAAGTATAGTATCTTGGCATCTTTCTGCATATGTTTCCAATGCTCAGACTTTCTATAACATGTTCCTTTCCATGCAGCTGAAGCAGTTAATCATCAGAGACAAAATCTACTGCTTACACACCCGAGTGTTCTCTCCATTCCCCTATACCAGCAGAAGGAAACTTTAAGGAATTTAAGTAGCAGTTAGAGTAGATGTGATGCCTTTTTTTCAGGTTGGTGGTCTGTGAATGCTGGGAGGCTGTGGAGGTACCAATATATTTTGGGGTTTGCAGTTAAATTATTAAGGCTGGTTAGAAAAGCTCCAATGTGGCAATAGAGTAGCAAAATGTCCCTTGCAGTGTAGCAGATAAATTGTTCATTATTTTAAAAGTTTTCATGTAAATTAGTAAAATGTCCATAAATTAGAGATTAAAACAGTGTTCCATTTATAAACCACTGCATCCTCAGCTTCCTGAAGGAAAACTGAAAGGGAAAGCCAGGATGTTTTTCATACAAGAACAAACTACTTCTTAATGTGAAGTAAAAGATGCCATATTTCAGTGCAGATCAGAAATACTTTGTCCCTCTGGAAACTGTTAATGTTAAAAAAACCCAGTTTCTGACATTGAACAGTTAAAAATCCAGTTGGTTCCTCACTTTGATCATGGTTTTCCTGCCCACTTTACAATCTCTAATGTGGACTTTGTCTGTAAATTTTAAAAGTTGTATGTGGAATTCTGATGAAAAGAATGCTGTGAAAACTGATCTTTCTGTAAAAAGAGAAGTTTACAGCTGTCCAGTGGCATGTTATTTGATTTTTGAAAACATTTTCAGATTTTAGGGGATCAAGATTATGGTCAGATGAACAAGGAAAATCATATGGAGTAAATGATTATAAATATAAAGACTTAAGAATCCTGTAATAATTACAAGGCAGTCTAATTTTTTTGAGGTTTTATATAAATATCAAAGGAAATGTTCTATATATCATTGCAAACTTTACCATTTTAAAGTCTTTTTAAAATTTGTAATTAGGGATGGGTGTCACTGTATTTAAATTTGTATATTAAAACTGTATATAATTAATTACATCATATTATTATATTAATTGGCATAATTGGTATGTAAATGTATCAGTGACATGGACACTGGGATTGAGTGCACCCTCAGCAGGTTTGCTGATGACGCCACGCTGTGTGATGTGGTCAACATGCTGGAGGGGAGAGACACTGTCCAGAGGGACCCAGACAGGCGCGAGAGGGGGGCCCATGCAAACCTTATGAAGGCCAAGTGCAAGGTCCTGCACCTGGGTCAGGGCAGTCCCAAGCACAGGTACAGGCTGGTGAAGAATGGATTAAGCAGCTGTGCAAAGAAGGACTTGAGGGTACTGGTGCGTGAAAAGCTGGACGTGGCCCAGCAATGCCCACTCGCAGCCCAGAAAGCCGACCGTACCCTGGGCTGCACCAAAGGCAGCGTGGCCAGCAGGGCGAGGGAGGTGACTGTGCCCCTCTGCTCCGCTCTGGTGAGACCCCGCCTCGAGTTCAGCTCTGGACCCGCCAGCGTAAGAAGGATATGGACCAATTGGAGCAAGTCCAGAGGAGGGCCATGAAGACGATCAGAGAGCTGGAGCACTGCTCCCGTGAAGACAAGCTGAGAGAGTTGGGGTTGTTCACCTGGAGAAGAGAAGGCTCTGGGGACACCTTACAGCAGCCTTCCAGTACCTGAAGGGGGCTTGGAAGAAAGCTGGAGAGGCTTTCCACAAGGGCACATAGCGACAGAACAAGCAGTAATGGCTTTAAACAAAAGGAGGGCAGTTTTAGGTTAGGTAACGAAGAAATACTTCACTGTGAGGGTGGTGAGGCCCTGGTGGTCCCATTGTCCAGAGCAGCTGTGGATGCTCCATCCCTGGATGTGTTCAACGCCAGGTCGGATGGGACTTTGAGCAACCTGGTCTGGTGGAAGGTGTCCCTGCTCGTGGCAGGGGGCTTGGAACTAGATGGTCTTTAAGGTCCCTTCCAACCCAAACCATTCTATATTATGATACTATGTTTATATTGATGGATTTAGACTCTTAGTGAGACAGAAGACTGTAAAAGTGACAGAAGCATAAGAATAATTTATAAATGGATATGATGATGTTCAATAAAACATAACTTCCTCCTTTTGAGGGGATTTTTAAAGGCCCGTCTTCTCAATATTTTATCAAAACAAAATGCATGTGGAATTACTGATTACATGCTAAAGTGATAGTGAACCAAAAGCTGTTTAAAAAAATTTAGGTCATCAGGAAAAAACATGAAAACCACAAGCAGCCTAAAACTCACATCATATTTACAGCATTTTCAGGTGAAAAATCTGTAAAATGGCACAATACTCAGTGTGCCAAATTTCAGGAAGTATGGCTTCATCTGGAGATGCTCATTTAGGAGGTATATACTTAAAAACTGTGATTCTGATGCAAATTGGCTTCATTCTTTATTCTTGTTGCTTCTTACTTTACATTTGTTAGAAACTTTCCTTACGGGTATCAGGTGACAGTTGTCTTGTGAATATTGGCCATATATTATCTGCTTTTCTCCTTTCTGAGCTCTAAAGGGCAAAAGCAGCAAAGGAAAAATTTTTTACAAAGCCATGCTTGAGATTTCTATGTTGATAGAAATTACTTTAGAAAGGCTTTCCCTTTCCTTCTCCATAAACACGCAGCTGATTTTCATCATATTCTTCTTGCTTCTGGCGTCGTCTCCCAGTCAGATCCACCTTGACTGCATGCTCAGTGGTACCCCCTCACTGCACCCATCTGTGGTTCAGGAGCTCTAGCAACTATGATTGCATCCTGAAGTCCTGTTTCCCCCAGTCGTAATTCTCTTGTTTGCTGCTCAGTGACCTTGGATTTGCTGAAGTCAGGGGCTCTGGGTTCTGTTACTGTTGTCCCCTCATTAGTTATCTACATTGCGATGACTGCTTAAATGCTCTTAACCTTCTCTTCTTTCCACTGCTTCAGTCTCTCCAAACCCAAACTCTCCTCCACCCAGAGTACTCAAGTCCCTTTTCTTTTTGCCTGACATCAGTGGATAGTTTGTTTTCCATAACACTTCATCTGATTTAAGCTGGGTTTTAAACTTGAAGCAGTCTTTCTTCTCACTTGTGTGTGTGGATAAGTACAGGTGGTATCAATCCAAGCAGTTAAGCTGAGTATTCTTCATGCAGAGTTGGGAAAGAAGCTGATTTTCATTTAAGCAGAGATCAAATTGTTCCAGTGTTATTTCAGTCTGGGTGGGGCTTTTAGTCAAATACTTAAAACCAACTAACTGTAGAGTTCTTATTTTTAATTGTCTAGACAAAGAAAATTACTATGTGGGAGCCAATACCGTGTTTTGACATTTGTGCAAAGGACAAACTGTACAAAAAGAAAACTGAACATACTTACTTCTGACATCTGGCAGTGTTAGTCATGAGCTGAAGTTGAAACTTCTGACATAAATGTATTGCAAGTGGATAAACTTATTTAAGGACTGAAGGAATGGAGTAAGAATCTGCTTATCTATGTGTCTTTTATGAATATTTTACCAGGAGAAAATTCATCAACAACTAAACCCTAGGCAGTTAAGCTTTTTTCATATATACTAAAGCTTATTAATTTACAGTAGTACTTTTGATAACTGATTTTCCTTTGTGGTCTAACTAGCACCTTTCGACCTTGAAAAATTAGACATAAAATATATTTCAAAAGAGTCAAGAAAACTAAAGCAAGTTGTTTAAAGCATGCATAAAACACAGCAAAGAGTTAATCCAAATCTCTCAAAACTGTTATAGACTCTTAAGCTAATATATTTGAAGCCCCGTAGAAGCATTACATGTATTTGGCTAGCTACATTATATATAAAGGCAAGCAGGAACCGGGAGTCTTATTGTCCCAGAAGTATCATCTAGTGGGGAAGAAAGCTCTTATTATGGAAATACAGTAGGACCTGACACTATCAGGCAGGTTTTAACCCATCATTTGTGATTTTAAGAGATGGTACTTCCAAACTGGGCTGAGCCACATGCAGCATACTCCTGGTGCAAACACTGACTTCAGGAGTGAATACTTCACAGTGCTAGTCTGACTATTCATGTGTTTTTTAAAAATTCCATTTAAAACAGATCTACTTAAAGAGCAGACAGGAAACATCTGAGCTAGCAAATGCAATTTTACTTTTGAATGTTAAATGTTAAATACAACAGGCTGTAGAAGGTAAAAATAAACAACTTGAACCCATTGTGGCATTAGATTTTTAGCAAGTAAATTTTTGGAAAATATTTTCTTAAATTTTCTATGTGAATGTAACAATGCAAATTTTCCTCTACTACAGATTCTTGCCTGTTTAAGAGGATGTAATGGTTCTTGCTTCTTTGTATCCCTTACTTTCAGATTCCCTTATAAAAGAGCTGAAGTGAATTTAAAAAATGGGATAAAAAGCCTTAAAAAAGTGTTGAAGTAAAATCACAATCCCGAAAAACCAAAGTAGAAAAAATGCACTTAATCGTTATACATAAAGAAGACATTTAGAAAATCAGTATGCACCTGTATTATTACTTTTGAACTTTCTATATATGTGAATTTGGCTGGGTATTATAATAAATAAGAAGCTCAATTTTTAGCTGGATAAATGAATGTGACTTCACTAATTTCCAGGGGAATTATTCTAGCAACATATGTGACGTATGAAAACTTGAAAATTTAGCAGAATCAAAAAAATCCCTGCAAACCATTACTGTCTGTCTTGCACATTGTAGCAGAAAATTGGAAGTCTCAAAGAAGCTTTGATTTAAAAATCTAAACTAATATTGGGAACTATACAGAAAGATATGAGATTTCTATCCAGTCACTTGGAATCACATGGTTCATCATTTTATGAAGCTTTGTAATCAGTAAAAGATGTTAACTTTTTTTGTTTGTTTGTTTGTTATGGCATTACTCTTTATTTGCTGTTAGCAATAAACCAAACCTTGTTTACTACTTAGGCACAAATGTCGGCAGCTAATTAGAGATTCCTGAGCCACCTTTACAGATGAAATTTGGAAGCTCAAATTGATGAGGAAAGCTGAAGTTATAATGTCAATTACTTTATATCATCCTAGATTTTGGCTTTATGAATCAGCTATATTAGGGCTGTTATTCAGCAAAGAACTTAAACATATGCTTAGGTCTTATCCAAATAAATGAGATTTAAGCATCGGCTTAAGCTGTGTATATAGATACATATACATTTAAAAGCTTTGTCACATAGGGATGATTTGTTGAACTAAATCAGCATGCTTTTCTAATGTTTTCCAAGGTTGCATTTAAGTTATATTTTTTCCGACTTACATTTTACAAATTATTTTTAGGTTGGGTTACTTTTCCTAGCAGTCTGCTAGCAGTAAGAGTTAGAATCTGATGTCTTTACTTGCACTGAATAGTACCTTTACTGTGTTACTTATTTTACATATTTGAGATGAAAAATAAAAGAGTCTGGATAGGTTAGAAATATATTTGTATAGTTTAAGACTGCTATATATTTAGTCAAATATGATATGAAAGACTATGATAGTCTTTCAAAAAAAACCTGCACAACCTATGCAAAATGATACATAATATAAACCTGTTGCATACAGAGTAAGAATAGAACTTTTTTTGTTTAATTAGGAAAAAAAAAAGAGAATGCCTGTAAGGGTGTAAATATTTGGCAACTGAACTGCCATAATTTAGTAATGTAGGCTACTTCCGTCTTCCAATTTTGTGATCCGTGTTCAGAAGGCATCTTATTGACAAATCTTGTTTAGAGCTGTGTCTTTTTATAGTGTTAAAAGAGGAGGTAAAGTTATATATTTGAGAGTGAGAAGGGGAGTAAGCCTCAAATATTTACTCCTATAAGATGTCCTGTGCTTAGTATTGTTTGTGTAGAAAATGTTTCTGATTCTGTAAACCCTAAACCTGGATTTTAAAAAGAGAATACAGTCCCAGTAAATGAGAAAATTCTTTTAATTCCACAATGAGATTATAGCTTTAATTAGTAGTGTTAGAAGTGACATTCATAACATATCAAACCACATTTTTGCATTAGGCTGTATAAATAAAATATTTTTATCAACTTCACATTTGCCTGCATGGCAGATGTTCTGATTATTCTGCATTTGTCTGGAAAAAAACTTCAGAAAGTTGATAGGGAGCCAAAATATGCATGGAGACAAGTAAATTGCCAATTGTAACATTTTTTGCCAGCAGCTTCCTTAGTCAAGCAAATCGAGTACCATTCTATCAGCACTAAAATCAGACAGCTTGAGACTCTGCTGCCATTTTAAAACTTTCCCTAAGCAAAGACACTGTAGTGGAAAATCCCCAGCTCAGAGGTGGGGATAGAGAACAAGTAATCATTTACCTGTCACCATGTGTGCCTGTAACCAGCACCGGCTTCCCAGGTACGTCTGTCCCCCGCTACAGAATTCAAGTATGGAAAAGGATCAGAAATACATGAAATACATTAGAAATGAGACTGTTTTTCACAAAAGCTCATAGCTACAGCACAGCTACATTGCAGCCCCCAGCAAACAAGGGTTTGTTAATTTCTGTGCAAGGAGGGCAATGGTGACATTATTGTGCATTCACCTCTCATTTTCCTCTGTGATGTAGCCTTTGACTCCTCTGAAACAGTGGAGACACAGAGGAAAAATTTTTGGACAAATGTCACAAGGTGAGGTCAGGGCCTGGCTGACCTCTGCGGTACAATTAGTGTGTCCTGGTTTCAGCTGGGATAGAGTTAATTTTCTTCTTAGTAGCTGGTGCAGCGCTGTGGTTTGGCTCTGATGTGAGAGCAATGTTGATAGCACACTGATGGTTTTAGTTGTTGCTGGGTGATGTTTATACTAAATCAAGGACTTTTCAGTTCCTTTGGCCCTGCCAGCCAGAGGGCTGGAGGGGCACAAGAAATTGGGACGGGGCACGGCCAGGACAGCTGACCCAAACTAGCCAAAGTGTTACTCCATGCCACAGGATGTCATGCTGAGTATATAAACTGGGGGAAGAAGAAGGAAGAGGGGGACATTTGGCGTTATGGCGTTTGTCTTAAACCACCATAACTGTGACTATGCAGTGAAAACCCCTAACAGACCCATATGTTGCATAGGCACCTGCCCCATGCTCCAAATGTGTGGTTTCCACCTGGTGAGATACCTCAGGTCTGTTAGTTGCTATGCTCTACTAAAACAGAGATAATATTGAAAAAAAGGGGAGCCTTGAGGGAAAAGTTTTCGTATCGCCACGGTCTCCATTATTTCCAGACTTAAATCCCAATATGTATTTTTCCTGAGTGACGTTTTGCATCGGTGGGCTTTTCTTCACTGCAGGGTTAATTGGAATCGTAATGTGAGCGTTGTTCCTGCCTTAAATCCATCCACCCAGAAATCCTAACTGTTCTTTCAGCTCAGGCTGGCTGTTTACTGTGGGGTGAACTGGGTAAGAGCTCAAACCAGCATCACTCACCAGCAGTTAACACAGCCGTTCCCTGGAGGAGTTTCTGGTTCCATAGCTCCATTTCCCATAGCCAGGCTTTCATCAGTAAGGGCACACGAGATCTTCCACAGTTCACTAGGAAGGACTGCATTGAGTAATTCGGTTAGCTGTGGTGCCGGGAGCTTGGGGATTTGTTTCTGAAAGGGTAATTCCTATGCAATGGGAGGTAGTACCAGCACAGTCAGAGCAGCTCAAGGCTTCCAACAGCAGTCACAGCCAAACTCAGACCTGGCAGCTAAAGTGATTGGAGCTGCCAGTCTTCTGCTCTGCTGGGCCAGCAGAAATCACTGCCTCAGTAGCAGGGTTGTTGTTTGTTGCTGAATGGAACCGTTCCAAGTCTTTCTTAGCTGCAACTGTCCAGAGGCCACTGTACTGACACCACCACTGGTATCGTACACCAGCTCTAGGCTGTGGCTGGTGTGATCCAATGCCAATGGATGGTTTCCTGCACAAGGCCTGGGCAGCTGGAAGGGGTGTTAGCCATAGCCAGTAAATCCTCTGCAGTTATCTGCAGCACGCTTCAGGTAAAGCCACCACTGGTTTTAGTTTGTTGCAGAGCACTGCACTGATGACAGCTGTTTCATGAACAGTTCAGTCACTGTTGTATCAGGAATGGGCCAAACCAAAGGTGGAGAGAATGATGTCAGCTGTCTTCATTCATTGATTTGGGCCCCAAAGTAGATGAGTTAACATGAGAAGATAATCTCATTCTTTTAATCACCCTTAATAACACAGATACAGTGACTGACTTTTCAAAATATGGCCTCTTATCAGCTGCATGAATTTGCAGACCTGGTTGCAATTCTGAAGCCGATGTAAAAGCTAAAGAACTGCTGGAATTACACTTGCAGCATTTCAGGTTTAGCATACACATGGGTACAGTTAGGATAAAGCCCTTGTAAAATCAAAATCATTAAAGTGGTACTGAGCAGGTGCTTCCCAGATAAATCTGTCACACTGCGTGTTATGCAGTTGCATTATGGAAAAAAGGAAACTATCAGTTCTGACTCGTCACCAGAGGTTACTGTTAGCCATTTGTAAGTGATTTATCATATTACATTTCCTTCACAGCTTCTCCCAGCGTCTCAGTCAATTTAGTCTTATGGATCAGTATGACTTTAATTAGTTAATGGCAGAGTGTAAATAAATGAGCACAAGAGAGGCTTCACATCTTTCACTTTCTTTTTTTCTGTAGGTCCTATAATCAATCAGAGAAGCCTGTTATTTTGCAGCAAGCAAAAGTTTCCCAAGTTTCTCGAGCACAACCCATAGAGTGGTCTTATATAAAAAATAGCCATACAGAAACGATATAGAAAGAGAGGCTTTAGAAATGCTTTGTCAGTTTAACAGTACACACCAGAATGGCATACATTTGAATTACCCATGTCTCCTGGAACCCCTAGTGCTTTCTGTACTATCACAAACAACAACTGTGTTGGTATGGGAAACATGTCTAAGTCAGGTTGAAGAATAATAGAATTATTGCAGAAGAAGCTTGAATACATAAATAATAAAATTGTTACAGATTTAATTATAGATTTTTTTAAAATTGCTTTTAACTTTTAGTCAGAACTGCGCAGATGTCTATTGCTCTTGTATAGTTTAAGCAAATACTAAGTCTTTGGAGCAGAAATGAGCTGGTGTCAATTTTTACGGCCACTATACAGCATGGCTGGCTATATTATTATAACCATACTGTAAGCATTATGACTCTGTGAAGCTAACAAAGGTACATGGGGAAAGATTGCATTTCAAGCTATATATTGATATTTTAAATATGTGAATTGTGAATTGGTTTGTGTCTGCATCATACACATCCCTTCAGTTTATTTCTCCTCTGCAGAAACTTCCACAGAAACATTGTTTGTAACTGTAAATAGCATTATAAGGCTCTATTTCCACCTAGTCCTGGCTTTTATTCTTCTAGCTCTGGAGACAGATGAAGACTTTAGTGGGCAGAATGAAGTGCTGAAGCAGGTATCATTTTTCTAAAGAAGCCAAATAAGGAAAAAGTCCTCAAAGATGATAACATTGAGCAGTTTGGAAGATGCTAAGGTTTCACATGGGAGTGCCAAATACACACAGCCTACCATGATGTCTCCAGCATGGCACGCAGGTAACACAATCACAAGCATATTAAAAATGCACATAATAGGTCAGGTCAGATAAAACTAGTGTAGCTACTTAAACTTCAATAATTGATTAAAGAATAATATTACGTAGATCAAATACCTAATTTGCAACTGTGAATTCATTAAGGTGAATATTTATTTAGATGATGCAAAAATTTGCACTACCCACTTGATGCTGATTTCACCAATAAGCTTGAATAAGCTAATACTTGGCAACTTCTGACCTCCATAGTCAGGAAGACAAGCAATCAGCTAATCAATTTAAATTGTATATTGGTCCCTTGATCTGCTCATCAATTCTCAGTCAGATATTCCTGCACACTTCTAAGTACAGACTGTTCATGTTGCTATGGTGGTTTAACCTGGCAGGCAGGTAGACACCACACAACCGTTCACTTGCTCCCCATCAGTGGGACTGGGGAAAGAACTGGAAAAATGGTAAAACATGTGGGCTGAGATAAAGGCAGTTTAATAGGACAGATAAAGAAGGGAAAATAATAATAGTGATAAAAGTATATACAAAACAAGTGACGTACAGTGCAATTGCTCACCACCTGCTGACCAATGCCCAGCCCGTCCCTGAGCAGTGGGCTGCCTTCCCCTGGCCACCTCCTCCTATCTTCATTGTTCAGCACATCATATGGTATGGAATACTCCTTTGGCCAGTTTGGGCCAGCTGTCCCAGCTGTGCCCCCTCCCAGCTTTTTGCTCACTGGCAGGGCAGTAGGAGAAGCTGAAAAGTCCTTGACTTAGTGTAAGCACTGCTCAGCAACAACTAAAACATCAGTGTGTTATCAACATTATACTCATCCTAAATCCAAAATACAGCACTGTATCAGCTACTAGAAAGAAAAAGTCTCTATCCCAGCTGAAACCAGGACAGTTACATAGTAAACACAGTCAGAAACAACTGTGTGAATTAAATATTCTTTTTACTAGATAAAATTACTGGCTTCACATAAGTAGTCACATGTTCCATGTGACAGGGTTTTATACAATTCTGCTTACGCTTTAGAGCCTCTGTAGTAAAATGGATTAAATAAAAGGAAGTACATAAAATTTACTTTGTGAAAAACCATTTTTCATGTTGCAGAATTCTCTCTGGGATTTTCAGATAGAGCTTTTAAATTTTGGAATGCCAGATCCTTCAGGAAAGTGTCAATGCAATGAAATATCATTTTTCCTTTGCATGAAGGCTGTCCTTCAAGTTCCCTAGTTTAATATACATTTATCTCACAGGAAGTTACATATACTTTATCATTATCTTCTGGAAAGTGATGTCTCACACCATTTTACAACCACTTGATACAGAAGTGTCAATACGCTCCAAAAGATTTGCCACCTAACCTTTCTGAAAAAATATCTACATGTCTTCACAGATTTGACCACTAGACCAGGCAGGTTAAATGAGGGATCCCTTCAATTCTATAACGACAATCCCATGGTCCACTACAAAGCAACGTCTGTTTATGAGCTCTTTGTTGACAGATTAGATTTGTGTATGTGTTTGGACAAGAGCAACTGTAATAGTAATTTTATTTGAATGAGTCCACTGGCTGTAATATATGTTGTGCCTTATTATTTTTAATCACATGAATCTAGATTTTTCAGCATCGGAGGCAGCACAAATAACCCATTGTTCCTAGTAATGTATATTCTGCCACAATATAGCTGTATCAACAGTCTTGTGGTTCTTTGCTTCTTTGTCGTTCATTTGAGAACACAATTAATTGAGGGAAAACATGGTGTTATAGATACCTGGGATTTTGGGCAGTGGAAGGCCACAAATCAATACATTAAACCCATAGCAGCTAGAACAAGAACTGAGGCTGCAAATTCCCAGTTGTTAGTATTAGAAAAGTATAAAAGAACGTTATTAAAAAAGATGGGGTTTGAGTTAAATGTATAGGGAGATCACGTACCCAAAGTTATGTAATAATCTTATTGTGAAACAGTGGATCATGCTGAATTAAAGCAAGACTTACAAGAAGTAGAAGAAAGCAAATCTGGCATTAGCTTCTTTCTGTCACTCAAGCATTTATGTTTGAAAAACGAGCAGTAGCCCAGAAGGAAACAGGAGAACACTGAAGACCTTATCTTGGCTCTCTTTATGACTGACATTCTCTGGAATATACAAAGACACCGAAACTACTGATATGATTAAGGAATATGTACTATTCATATTTATTAAGCACTCGAGAAATGAAATCTGTTTCATAAAAAAAGCATGAGACATTCCTGATAAATTTATGATTGACAATGAGAATATACATTCAGCCTTCTAGTTAAACTTGGGCAGTACTGACAGGTAACATTGACTCTGTTTAGAAAAGAAGTGTGAGAGAAGTACGTATCTTAAAGTGAGTGGGTATGTCTCTGATAGTTGCTACTGATGAACCTGCAAGGACAAGTAACATTCAGAACCTGATCGTGCGAGCTGGCACAGGCAAGATGCAGGAACAACCACAAAACCACAGATGAAATGCAAAGGGTAAATTTATTTTTGTTACCTCACCAGCCGGGGGATCCTTGAAGCAACATCTGGGCACAGGCACACAAGCTGGGACATAGGCACTGCGGAGCCTGCTCCATGCTAAGTGATCACTGGACCTGCTGTTTTCACCTGTATTTCAGGGATTTGCACAGGTGTAGTTTACCACTGGGCTTTGATCTTTGCCACAGCAGGGCAGGAATCTCAAGCATGTTTGAAAGGGTGCCTCTGAGTGTATAATAAGGCCTATGTTATCAAAACACAGATGTTCTACCTGTCCAACACACAAGCCTAAGCAACAACTAGTATGATATATGCTTTTTTTTAGCCCTTAGCTGCAGGTCACTTGAGTGTGTTTATAATCTTCCTCACCAATCTTCCATTATTTTCCCACACAGGTCAATCTGATTAAATGTTTATGATAGAGGAATGATTAAATGGATTGGAAAAAATTAGTACAGTGAAGGCACCACAAATGTAAAACTAGTGAAAAAGTAATAGTAGGTGAGGTGTATATGAAATCTATTCTCATCTTTCATATTAAAAAGTAATACAAGGAAAAATTGGAGGGAATTCTTTTAAGTCTAATGACTGAGATTTTCTAAACATACATATAAACCTAGGCTCTAGAGTCTTATCAGGGAACCTAAACTGGGTTGTTTTACAATTAACTGATAAATTGTGGTGCTTGTTGACGTCAGAGGGGATTTTTTCATTGACATCAGGGAGACTGGGATTGTTCCGTAACACCTAAAACTGCCAAACAAAATGGGTGGTGCACATTAGTGAATGGCAGAGTTCTTATGAATGAACTCTTAATGAATTCTTAATGAATGAAACATAGTTTAGCAGTCGTTGCAACATATACTTAGAGTAGGTGTTTTATAATATATTTTTTTACATGATTAATGGTTTGATTAATATCTAACTGCTTTACAAGTGCTATTTAATTAACTAACTAATCATTAAGGTGGTTGTGGAGAAAACTGAACATTCTTTAAATTTTATATGTGAGATAGTAAGACAGGAGGCTGATTCATGAGTGAAGGCCAAGAACAAATGTCAGAAAGGAGCAGACATAAAATTGTTTAATTCTGTGCAGAGACCTCACTCCACAACAAACAAGCAAACCCGTCCCTCCTTTATGCCTCCTCAGTTCTTTGCCTTTCCTTCCCACTCCGCACTCACTTTTCCTATAAGGCTGCTCACCCTGTCAACTTTTAGCCAGGAAAACCAACTGTTGGGTTAAATGGGAGCACTGACTACACAAAGGCTCGGTAAGGAAGGGAAGGTGTGGATGTATGCCATACTGTAGTGGTCAAGAAGAGCTACCTCAACTGATATCTTGCACAAACTGCTCCCATTCAGCTTTACTGCCCATTCCTCAGAAGAAAATTTGAGAAGCTATTTTTACATTACTGGGAATGTCCTTTTTCAGTATTGAAAACGTATGTGATGAGAAACATTGCTTAAAATTGCTAGTTTTCCACCACTGTATAGAAAGGTCATGATTTAATTCCTCGTCATTTAAGGCAACAATGGACCATTCTGGGTACTGTAGGTTTGAAATAGCCCTTGGAAGAGCTGTTAAAGAGCAAAAGAGGTTAACTAACTGCTGGCAGGCAAAACAGTATGAATGACTCAAAGTACAATTCCAGTTTCTGATTGTCATTTAAAAGTTAAATACTGGCAAGCAATTCACCCACAATGGTCAAAGCTGTTCTATTCTATTGAAAACAATTAGGATATCTTTGGCTACATCTCAACTAATTTATTACATCACTTCCAAGGACTGTCCTAGAGGAATAAGGCTCTTCCAATTGTCCTAGTCTCGGCCACACAACACCCTTCCCTGAAGGCCCTTGGGTGCCACATTTCATCCAAAAGCTGATGCACTATCTCAGCAAGGCCCTTAAATATTCATTTTGATCCCACTTCACATGTACATGTGAAAATGCATCCACCTTGCCGTCATATATAAAGGATGCTACTTCACTATTCATCTACCAGGCTGATGTAACAAAAGGCAGAAGAGCTTGCTCATCCAAGAATCAGCCTTCCACATTCTGCCCCCATCCTGATGTTGTCTCTCATGGCAGCCCACACAGGGTAGGACACAACATCAGGAGAGAAAACCTCTAAGAACACACACTTTATTGGTGAGACTCAAAAAGTATTATTGTTATAAAGGACAAAGGATCTTTGTTTTCCTCCCAATCAGTGGCTGCTGTGAGAGCAGAACAGAGAACAAAACCATATAAAACAGGTACCAAAGGTTAACATTCCCAATTCTTTCACTTAAAGTTGGCCTCCAGAGCAAGATAAAAGGCTGTCTGAAAACAGTGCAACCAGTTTCTACAAGAAAAATTACAAAAAAAAAAAAAAAAAAAAAAGCCTACTACACCAGGGACTTTTGCTTGGCTTCTTGCCTTACTCAGAGCCCATGGTCCATCTCCATAATAGGTCAACAGATTAAAAGACTTTAGAAACTGTCAAATCACATCTACAGAGAAGTTTTCCACCATGCATGTCAGTCATCCCCAAGCCTTCGCATTACAACTGACTTTGTTAGGAGAGACACAGCTCCCAGATTCCTCACAGGACTGCCAACATCTCTCACCACTGTGTCATCCTCAATTCTTTTGTGTATAAATAAATATTTTGTATTTATTTATAAATAAATATTTCATATTTATTCTTCTATGTAAATAATCTGAATATAATCTGAACAGCTTTTTCAGCTGTTTCAGGATATAAACCACGTTCAGCTCTGGATCACTGAGATATTACTTTTATATTTTGTCTTTCCTGAGGTAAACTCCCAAAACAAATCTGCCGGATGTTTAGCAGAAGTTCATGTCATTTGATTAGGTAATAGATCTTGATTAAAGACCCAGACTTCAATAAATGTATTTTTTTATTTTATTTTATGAAGTTGACATGAAAATGAACAGCTTTCTGTAGACAGAAGTACAGACTATTGATTGCTTTAAAAACTCTAGAGAAAGATGTATATGTCTTAATGGGATAAGCATAGTTTCATTTCCAATTCCTAAAAGTGAAATACAAGCCAAATACAAGCCAAGTTATTCTAAAATCAAGTAAGTGTGCCTGAATTCAATACTAGGCATCTCCTAAGAATAAAACATGACAAAGCTCATAGTTTTGATTACCAACAAATACGTTTTCATCTTAGGTCTCCTTAGGATTTTGTGTATCAGCTCACTGTAAACACAAAGACTGAGCACTACACAGCTAACGTTTCCGCAAAGAGCAGTTCTAGTTAGCATTTCAGAATGTAAGGCTAGGATTTCAAAGGTGCCTAACCAAGTTAAGTGCTCATCACCCAATGGATGGCAAAGTGTATTAAATCCCATAAGGAGTCATAAAGGGAACATGTCTTGAAAAGTAGAAACAGTAGGCCTTTTTGTAACAGTAGAAATAAGAATAGTCTGGTTCCAGGCAGATTTACAAATGCAAAATATTTATTATTTATCAGCAGTAATTTTTCTGCTAAAACTGAAAGAGTAACGAATCTGATTCTTTTAATACTTTACTGGGGAGCTAAGAAGTTACTTGAAGACAAAAAGGAGCTCTCCTGGCTACTCTTTAAAACATCCATGTGAAAAAAGTTTGAAATCTTTTAACACAATAAATAAATAAAACAAAATGCACAATACTACACAAAATTAAAATAAATCTTACCTGGCCTTTCAGAAATAAGGCCAACAGAGATTATGAAATACAGAAAAAAACTGAATAAATATTTTTTCTCTGCTTATCAAAGCTCCTTAACTCAAACTAAAATAAATTTATTCAGAAAACAGTAAAGCCAGACAAAACTTTAAACCAAAGATTCAACAGAGGTTAAAACTTGATTCTTCTGTTGAAACTCTGCTTTGGCTATGTTGCATGTCAGAATCTCTGGTATCCTGTGAACAGCACTCCGCTGTTGTGCGACGCTGGATATTCTCCTGAAAAAAAGGTAATATCTCTGTGCACTTCTGGGAGGCTGCAATACACTTCCATAACAACATAAGTCAGGACCACCTTTCCAGATTTACTCTTCTTCCTCTTTCAATCTACAGAGGCATGCAAATGTCCTTAAAACTAAAAATCAGGTGTTAAAGAGAAAGGTTCCTGATTAAGTTTTAAAAATCCCGGAATACTTGAAGAGTCACTTCCTTTTAGGCAGTGGGAGCTGGCAGTGCTAGTTTGACTCCCCTGGCTCACACCAAGATACGGGCTATGCTGGTTTATTGTCTGTCTGGGAAACTGCCGATGCTTTTTTTGCATTTTCTGGTGCTCTTGACTGTCCAGGTATCTGTGTAATTTCAAAAAGTGTACCATCTGTATTCATAGGCAACTCCTTTTCAACGGAAAGAAGATAGTGATTGATGAAATTACAGCATGGATGAAACAGGCAGTCTTGAATGAGAATGCATGTGAAAGGAAATGTTTCTCTTGCTATGGAAATTTTTGTATTGTTAACATTGGTAGGAAAGGAAATACAGATACAGGTTTTACCTGAGTGAACTACCACACTCTAGAGGTACCCAGGCAAATTCTAAGCAGTAAGAACAGTTTAGCTGTATCATAGATCTTTGTTGCTGTTGCCATCTCACTGGAATACACCGCAACGTTCCATGTAGACACTCTCACAGCAGGTTCACAAAGCCAGTGTTTGGCTATTACTCTTGAATAAGATGAATCTTGCACTGAACATCAGAGGGTAAGCAAGATTCCTAAAACACAAACAACAATTACTTTTTTCTATTTAAGAAATAACACAGATTACGATGTTGAAAAGGTATTCAGCAGGGAAAAGAAAAAAAAAATAAAATTCACCTATAGCTGTGAAAACATTGTCCTGGCTTCAGCTGGGGTAGAGTTAATTTTTTTCTTAGTAGTCGGTGCAGTGCTGTGTTTTGGATTTGGTGTAAGATGATGCTGATAGCACACTGATGTTGTTAGTTGTTGCCTGGTGATGTTCATAGTAACTCAAGGACTTATGAGTTTCTCAGGCCCTGCCAACCAGAGGGTTGGAGGGGATCAAGAAATTGGGAGGGGGCACGGCCAGGGCAGCTGGCCTGGACCAGCCAAAGAGGTGTTCCATACCATGGGACGTCATGCTAAGTATATAAACTGGGGGGCTGGCTGAGGCCTGGGGATCACTGCTTGGGGGACTGGCTGGGCATCAGTCAGCAGGTGGTGAGCAGATTTATTGTGCATCACTTGTTTTCTTTTCTCCCCTTCCTCTGGATTTCATTCCTCTCCCCTTCTCCCTCCTTTTCTTTATAACTATTGCTATTGTAATTATATTTTATTTCAACTATTAAATTGTGCTTATCACAACTATTGAATTTTACATTCCTTTTGGATTCTCCTCCCTGTCCCTCAGGGCTGGGGGTAGGCAGTGAGCTAGTGGCTGCATGGTACTTAGTTACCAGCTGGGGTTAAACCACAACACCATTCATACAGGTGTGGCATGAGGAACAGTACAAGGGATACTTTTGGAATACAAGTATTTAACAGCTAGCTGTAAAGTGGATGTAATTAAGGTTTTTAATATCTGAAAGAAGGTGGCTTGGATGATTCCACATCTGTAAGTGTTATAAGCCACTGTACTTTGCATTACATTACTAGTTCTGCTTCAATACCTGTGACTTTGCTCATGTTGCCTTTGGTTAGCATTTCCTTGGGCTGCCCTCAGGTGTTTGACAGCTTCTGACTGATACTATGACAGGCTGTGAGATACCAGATCCTTGTTTTTCTTAGAATTCATTACACTGCTTGCTTTAGTCTTCTGCCGACAGATACTTTCACAGGCTCATCCTTGTACAACTTTGAGCTGCACGTGTGGATGTGTGATACTCATTCTGTACAATCTTCCAGACTAACAGTTAAGAGGTTTCCATAACGTAGCTGTGAACAGGCAGCACATATTTGTAGCAGGTGCACGCTCCTAGACTGATCTCTTTATTTAACTTGGATTGGTAATCTTGTGTCCAGATGTGAAAAGAAAGAAATGTCAAGCTTACTTCCTTTGCAGGAACACTCAACTGTGTGTTCAGGACATTTTCCCATTTGAATAGCTGATTGATTGAACTGTTCCAATGACATTGCACAATAGCATGTAACACTGACTAGTTCTCATTTCTCTCTAGTTTTACACAAGTAAATTAACTCCATCATTGTTTTCAATGAAGTCCAGTTACAGAGAAGCAAAAGCACGTAATTACTTGTGCTTTGACAGTATGAAAACACATTTTATTTTATAGGCCAAACACAAAAGGAGATGTCTGTCATTACATTTCCTGGGGAGAAAGAACACAATTATATATTTCACAATGCTGTCTTTCATCTTTTTTATTTATCCACAGTAACTGTGGTTTTTATCATTTGCATTTCTCTGGCAACTTATGTCCAGTCACGCTGAAGAGCTCTGCGATCACTATTAATGAAACAAACCTTTCTGAACTACAGTGAAATCTATCATTATCCACTATTCTTGTTATTATTATCTCCATTTAACCAAGGAGGAAACTGGTAAAGCATCTGTGATTATGAGAGATGAAACTACTTGCCTTTCCATGCTGAACTTGTTCTGCCTCATTTCCTCTCAGAACATAAATGTTTCTGTCTTTCTTTGGTTTTCTTTTCAGTTGCTGATCTCTAACACAAAAACCCCAATCTCTCAATCCCCACATTTGCTGTTAGTCTCAGTGACTTGTTTAAGCTTTCTGAAATTTATTCACTCTAACCCTGAGCAGTAGCTTTTGTTTCCAGCCCTTAATGTCACCGAAAATCAGGAACAGAATTCCTTAATATCAATGTAGTATTAAGAAGAAGGCATTATTTATTGCAGCACCCAGATGCATGGGGGATTGCTCCACCTAACACACATCCTGAACTATTTTGCAGGTCCCACTTTATGTTGCATAGCTATACATATTCACTAGATTTCCTGGAATTGTTTGCATATGTATGAGTCTTCCCTTCATTAATATTGTAATGTCCTTTTATGTCTGTGCAGTTATGTCTCTAGGTGGTTGTCTTCACAGTCTGGTGGTCTTTACTTCCTCTTCACTCCTTTTCATCACATTGCTCGATCTGTGACCCCCTATGTTCTGGCACATGTCCCTCACTTGGCATTTCTTCACAAACTTGGCATTTCTTCACAAACCGCAGAACCAGCTCAGCCCAGTTTTTCTGCTGCAGACCCTCTCTTATCACTTACCAAATTCATCGACCAAGATAAACATGTTCCTTATATGGTTAGTAGCTACACACAAGAACTACAAAGCCTAAACAGCTGGCCCCAAGGACACAGCCACCCTGCAACTAAAAGCTAGTTTCCTCATACAATACAAACTTTTGCACAATTCTTTCATTCCCTCCTTTTCTTTTGAGGATTTATAGTTTTATAGCTATGATCCTCTATTTCAAATATATTCGTTTCTAGAACAAAGGTTCATGCAGCAATTACAGCATTGTAACAGTTACTTTATGTATTAGCCCGCTCGGCATTCTGACTTTCCTGGAATAAAGGATAACAAAAAGCCAGCATTTGTAACTTAGTTCCTGTTTGTGTTTATCTAATGATGAAAAAATTACCTGATAATAAGTTAATAGTTTCCACTGTAGCAGTGTTAATTACAGTAATTTTAATATACTGTATTGTTGTCTAAACTCACGAATTCTTGAACTCTGATTTAGTGCTAAACTCTGATTTAGTGTTTTACTATATGTGCACTGAGTTTAGGTCAGGCCGACCCTCTAGAGTTGTCAAGAATGATGAATGAAAGAACTTCTAATGAAGGGGGTCAGCCTAAGGAAAGACAAAGAGCATCCTCTCCTTGCCAGGCAAGCTGTACACACTTAGATTACCTCGTTCGTGTGAAACTCCAATTAGTTGGCTCTCAAGGTCTTTAGCCTCACCCTAGAAGTGAACTATCCTCACCAGCAATACTAAAAATCACACCCCTTAAGGGAGAGTCCCAGGCCCACTAAAAGACCCTTCCTCAGAGAGCAAGTGTAGTCGTAAAATAAGTTAGGCGATGGATATGCAGATGTGTAGCAAATCCCTCTGGGCAGGGCAAGTGCAGTAAGATTCTGCATACCGTGTTTGTAACTTTGTACTGCGGTGTGCTGGCTGTGCTCGCCAGCATCCTGACCTGTGCAACTCTGGAATAAAACAGTTATCCCGTCTCTGTGTGTAAGATTGGCTTGTGGCACACCAGGAACGGACTCACATTTTAGAGCCGACAGTATGACAAACCACCACATAAAAACATACTTATGCAGAGCTACTTCCTTTAGGGTCCAGTTTGCTTTAAAATACTATGAACTGGCAACTGTGAATAGTTACTTACTTGATCAGCTATGTATTAGTGCAAAGGTAAAGGATTGTAAACATATTGACACTAAAACCAAACCCAAACCAAATTACCAGTTGATGGGGAGATTATACCAGCACAGCAGCTTGTGTGGGGCTTGAGGAAGTTTCTCTGCTGGGTAAAAGTTAGTTTATTAAGGGGAAGTTCAGAGCAGCAAAATGCAGCCTTGCTATGTCTTTGTCAGCGAGGTCCACCAGCCACTGTAGGACGTGGGAAGTGGCCTTCTTTCTCTTCTTTGTGCTGAATATTAAGAAATCCTTCACAAACAGGCAGAGGGCCTGGGCTTAAACCTGACGAGTCCTGCAGTACACCTGGCACTTGCATGATACGGTCTGCAAAGGAAGGAAGCCTTCCCATGTTCAGTGCTGCCAATGTGGTGTGGCAGTGGCTCAAATTCAGTTTCCTTTTTCTCAGACCTGCCCATTTGCCCACTGTACACACCACCTTAGCATACAACACACTCCTCAAATTACAAAACAGGAAAAAAAATCCAAAACAGGAAGCAAATGGGGGGACACTTGCACTCCACAAGGCCTGTCCAGGCTCTTCTTAGAATTTCACTCAATGTAGGCTTAAGCCGCCTATGTTTTGCTTTGAGTGTCAGCTTCAAGTGAACTCCAAAGGGCTCAGACTCCAAAAACATGGAAATATAAATTCCATATAAGGAAACCTAGCCCACAGGATAAGCCCGCGGAATGTAGTGCTGCAGGAAGTCATCAAAAACTGTGTCTGGACTGTGTATGTACATTTTATTTTTAAAGGACTAGTTAAATAATCTCTCTCTAAGCAAGCTATTAAAGGGAAATAAATAAAACCTCATGTTTCACATCACAAAGCAGGCTGATTGCCTGCTGCAAGGAAGTGGAGCTGAATACCTTTAGCAGAATTTAATAAAGGTTTAAACAGGCTTTCCTGAAATAAAAAGTGTTTCCCTGACTTTAATAGAGCTTAAATAGTTCTAGCCCTTAGATATTTCAAGTTGTAATTTACATTTCTGTGAACCATCAGCTGTTGACTATGGCTAGCTAGCTGATTCCATGTACTGTGTTACTGATGGACAATTCTTGTGCTTTAAAAAAAGAATAATCACCTTTGAAGTGGGGAGGTGTTTTACCAACAACCTTAGTCAAATACTGTTTCATTTACTTGGCCATTTTGTATTATTGTAGAAGTAAGGCTTTGTTTATACCCAGGTTTTGAAAAATAGCATAAGATTTGGTCAAGGGCACTATATACTGTTCGTTTGATCATATCCAAGTTTGACTTAATTGCACCAGTAGAAAGGGACCTTATGGCTTATTCCTCTTCCTATACATGAGTAAATGAGAACTGAGTTAAGAATACATCTGCCTTTCCACCAGGGGAGCAGTATTCTTTCACCATACTTGAATAATTAAAGCAGTAGAGCTATACAGCTTTCGTACTCAGAAAAGGATTAAGGAATTTTCTGTGAATGTTTCCAGGAGCAAAAGAAGTGAGAAGCCATTGTTCCGCATGTGCTAAAAAATTAAGGATTCCTGACAGCTGGAGCAGCTTTTGCTATTCATTGATTTACAGATTAATAGGTTATATTGCTAAAAAGGATCATTCTCAACATTTCACAGCCTCCTGAACAGTGCAGGCAAAGAATTTCAGTTATTATTCCCCTGTGATCCAGGAAGTCACTTTGTGCTTGCGAAGAGGCAAAAGAAAGCACATAAAAATGAAGTCCTCTGACACCACAAAGCAATTGAATGATTCTTACAGTTCAGTCACTTCATTTACAAATATGTGAAAGAGAAACCAACTGATAATAAAGCCTAGTTTTATTCTGATATCTGATATCTGAAGTAATTACCAGAAGTCTCTGTTCTACTGTGTGATAATCTGCTGACAGGTCTTGGTAGCTGAGTTGCCATATGGAAACTCTTCTAGGACTGCAGAGGGTTCTAGCCTTTCTTTTATTTTATTTTTTTCCTTTTTTCTTTTTTCAGAAAACGTGAAAGGTGTAATTGTCTGTCAGTTAATAGGTGGAGTTCTCTTGGGAAATTGTTTCTCTGACATAACAAAATGGTGAAGTAGAAAATAATCTTTTTAATCAAATTCATCCATTTGCTCTAGTCCTGACAGATAACTGAGGTAATAGGGCTCTTACTCTGCATATTATCCTTCTTAAAATGTCTTAATTTTCAAGACATAATTATATCAGTAGCATAACTACATGCATTGCTAATCAGCATGATTTTATTTGAAGCTAAACTAAGTCTTGTTGCCCCTTAGTATCTACTCAGATGGGCACATATAGTTTATAAGACACTCCTGGAAATCTGGCATCCAGCTGCCTTTCACTTCCCTCCTGAATTCTTTAAATTAGCTCTGGAAACAATTTTTTTCTAGGCTTAGATTATATGAGTAGCAACACAACCCATCATTGAGCTGTAAGGAAGCATCTCCCAGTTGTGTGAAGTGTACCAAAATACAAGAGTAACCTTTAACCTGTGGAAGAGTAGAATATATTTGCCTATGCAGAAATATGTATTCCTGGAACTATTATACTTCCCTACACCTGAGCTATTAAAAGCTATTTCTGTTGTTTTGTCACTATGCTGCAGAATACAATGCATGCAATATTCGTTTTCAGTATTACAGCCTCTGCAGTATATATGTTCTGATCGTGCTCTTTAAATCAGTAGACCTTAGCACAGGCATTGCGTTTCATTAAAAAATGAAACAGTGAATTTGTAATTAATTTTCAGAAGCAGTAACTGTTAGATATGGATTATCTGTGAAACTTTCAACTTGCAGCAAAATATGTGACTCATACGCATCCAACGTGATTCTTCACAACATCCCTCTCTCTCTAAATTGGAGACGTATGGATTTGGTGGATGGACTGCTCAGTGAATAAGGAATTGGCCAGATGGTCGCATCCAGAGGGTAATGGTCAATTAATCCATGTCCAGACGGAGATCAAAGACAAGTGGTGTCCCTTAGGGGTCCATGTTGAGGCCACTTCTGTTAAACATCTTCATCAAGGACATAGTCAGTGGGATTGAGTGCACCCTCAGCAAGTTTTCATATGACACCAAGCTGAGTGGTGCAATTGACACACCTGAGGGACAGGATGCCATCCAGAGGGACCTAGACAAGCTCAAGAAATAGGCCTATGTGAACCTCATGAGGTACAACAAGGCCAAGTGCAAGGTCCTGCATATAGGTCCATGCAAACTCCAGTAGCAGTACAGGCTGGGGGATGAAGACACTTAGAGCAGCCGAGCAAAGAAGGACTTGGGGGTGCTCGTTGGTGAAAAGCTGTCCAGGAGCTGGCAACGTGTGCACACAGCCCAGAAAGCCAACCGTACCCTGGGCTGCACCAAAAGCAGCGTGGCCAGCAGCGCGAGGGAGGTGACTGTGCCCCTCTGCTCCGCTCTGGTGGGACCCCACAGGGGTACTGCATCCAGCTCTGCAGCCCTCAGCGCAGGGAAGACTCGGACCTGTTGGAGTGGGTCCACAGGAGGGACACAAAGATGGTCACAGCACTGGAGCACCTCTCCCGTGAGGACAGGCTGAGAGCTGGGGTCGTTCAGCCTGGAGAAAAGAAGGCTCTGGGGAGACCTTACTGCAGCCTTTCAGTTCTTAAAGGGGGCTTATGAGAAAGCTGGGGACAGACTTTTTAGTAGGGCCTGTAGCGACAGGAGGAGGGGTAATGGTTTGAAACTAAAAGAGGGTAGATTCAGAGGAGATATAGGGAAGAATTTTTTTATGATGAGGGTGGTGAAACCCTGGAACAGGTTGCCTGGAGGGGTTGTATATGCCCCATCCCTGGAAACATTCAAGGTCAGGTTGAATGGGGCTCTGAGCAACCTGATCGAGTTGAAGATGCCCCTGCTGATCACAGTAGAGTTTGGACTAGGTGACCTTTAAAGTTCCCTTCCAACATAAACCATTCTACTATTCTTTGAAGATGGAAAGTTCCAAAGTTCATAAAACTAAAGGTTCATTTGCTGAGCCTCTGATTTCTGTTTTCCAGAATGCCTAAGGAGGGTGGATTACCTGGAATGAATGCTTTGTTTCAGAACACAGTTTCTTTGGCTGTTTTTTGCTTTAAAAAGGTAGGTAGATAAGCAAGATAGATATCTGAAAAAAGAAGCTGTATAATAAGAAAAGATGTTTGGTTTGTCTTCTCATTTTCAAAGTATCAATATCTATCATATTTACCACTGTCATCCATCAAGTAGTAGAACTGATACTATATTACTGTCGGCCAGGTTTTGAAGTGTCTCCTTCAATCTTCATAAGGTGTGGGAACTAGGAAGTGGTGATGAACAGCTTAAGAGTTCTAGGGATGTTCTGGGAGACAAACACATCTAGAGTGGAAGCATTTCTGGAGTTCAGTTGCTAAACAAAAGGCCTACATCCACTCATGATAAAGGTTGCAGAGTTCAAATCACAAAAGGCAGGAAATGAAAACATGATGTTTCTAACACCTCTAACACAACTGATCTGTAGTTTCTGTTCCTGTTTCCCTGGCTAAATACATAGATTACTATCTTGGTATACCTTATTTAACAAAAGCCACTAAACACTTGATGTAGCTACTTTTACTTATTGATCAAGCATAGAAGCTGTAGTTTTTCTAACATAAACTCTGCAACATGAAGGCTGTGGTAAAATACCTTTTACAGTTAATATCTACAGCATTTTGAAAGTAAAGGCTGCTTAGGTAAATGGTATTGAAACTATGTTCTTAATAATGATAGTATTTAAACAGTTAAAATCAGCTGTGAAAGTGCCTGCAGTGTACTAAAGGCACTGAGGGAGAAGCTATAGGAATTTTCACTCTGAAACAGTTTAGATTTTCTGGACTAGAGTAAGGTGACATAAGTAATTTGATTTTCATAGGGAAAAATTGATTCTAGTTCATTTTTTAAAAAAAATACGTAGTATAGCTTGTTCAAAGACTTAAGGGTTTCATCTCCGCCCTTGAGTATTGTTCCAGTTGCAAATCATTCACAAAAGCCTCCAAAATTATCTAGGCGAGAAGGGAACCACAGAACCATAGAATCACAGAATGGTTTGGGTTGGAAATGATCTTAAAGATCATCTGGTTCCTCCTGCCAAAGTCCCATCCGACCTGGCGTTGAACACATCCAGGGATGGAGCATCCACAGCTGCTCTGGACAATGGGACCACCAGGGCCTCACCACCCTCACAGTGAAGTATTTCTTCGTTACCTAACCTAAAACTGCCCTCCTTTTGTTTAAAGCCATTACTGCTTGTTCTGTCGCTATGTGCCCTTGTGGAAAGCCTCTCCAGCTTTCTTCCAAGCCCCCTTCAGGCACTGGAAGGCTGCTGTAAGGTGTCCCCAGAGCCTTCTCTTCTCCAGGTGAACAACCCCAACTCTCTCAGCTTGTCTTCACGGGAGCAGTGCTCCAGCTCTCTGATCGTCTTCATGGCCCTCCTCTGGACTTGCTCCAATTGGTCCATATCCTTCTTACGCTGGCGGGTCCAGAGCTGAACTCGAGGCGGGGTCCCACCAGAGCGGAGCAGAGGGGCACAGTCACCTCCCTCGCCCTGCTGGCCACGCTGCCTTTGGTGCAGCCCAGGGTACGGTCGGCTTTCTGGGCTGCGAGTGGGCATTGCTGGGCCACGTCCAGCTTTTCACGCACCAGTACCCTCAAGTCCTTCTTTGCACAGCTGCTTAATCCATTCTTCACCAGCCTGTACCTGTGCTTGGGACTGCCCTGACCCAGGTGCAGGACCTTGCACTTGGCCTTCATAAGGTTTGCATGGGCCCCCCTCTCGCGCCTGTCTGGGTCCCTCTGGACAGTGTCTCTCCCCTCCAGCATGTTGACCACATCACACAGTGTGGCGTCATCAGCAAACCTGCTGAGGGTGCACTCAATCTTCATAATATTAATTATTAAACATACATGGCCTGTTACATTAGTGAAGTTTCTGCTACTCAAAAGTCACTTCACATAAAATTGAAATCTTTACCATGATCTCAAATGTTACATAAATTACAGCATAAAAATGAGACTTACATGAGGCTTGTAGCTCATTGTGCATCTGTATTTGATTAGAGATCTAATGGTAATGAGCCCATTTCCTATTCCAGGAGGAAAGAAAGTGCAATACAGAGAAAAGAATGAAAACCCAGTGCAAGAGGGGTGTATTAAAAACAGAGAACACAGTGCTTGTTAACATCAAGGCAAAAAATGGATATTTCTAACTGAAAGCACAGTGTTTTACAATCAGTTTCAATGGCTTAAGCTTCTGTTCACTACTAGACTTATGACATCCTTATTTAACTTCTATTTCAATAATTTTTTCTTGGCTTCCTAAATGTTTCTTCTTAATTCCTTTTCATTCTTTAAGTTCTATCTCTGGACTTGCTCCTACAGATATCTTTGAGGTGGCTGTTAATATGGCTCAGGGTCAGCTGACAGAACAGACAGAGGACCTTTTCAAGTTCTCTCCTTCCCTGGAAAAGCAAACAAGACAGCCCATGCTCTGCTCCTGTCCCACTGAGCACAGCAGGAGTTTTTTCTTGCATTTCTCCTTCAAATTTCTTTCGGTAATTACTGGAGGCAGGTTAATTAAAACCAAGCCCGTTGTACATAGCATTAAGTAATGTTAACAATGTCCTAGAATATCTATTACAGAAACTCTGGAAAGTTGCCAGGGTATTGAATGGAGCTCATTTTGTCATGTGACCTAGAGCAGAACATACAGCATTGAAACAGCGACAATGCAGCACATTATCAGACAGTCTGATTTTACACTTTGTGATGCCACAATCCCATTAACACAGTGTAAAATAAATGAGTTGCAGGAGATAGGGAGATGAAGAACAACAAAAAATAAATTTTTAGACCTTATCTTTGGACACAAACATACTGCAGTGGTAAATGGCTAACAAATAAAATAAAAACCTGTCTGTGGTAATCTACCTCATTCTATAATAAGAAGTGATGGTAAGCATTTTAATAGATAAAAATAGGAGGTATGATTGTACAAATTCTTAAAACTCTTGGCTTTTGATGTATTTATGCTTATGCATAAATTAAAGCAAATTATTCCAGAGACTTCAGGGGGACAGTTCCATAATTCTGCGGGCTATTCAAGAATGTAATGATTTTCAGGATTTGCATGGTTTACTAAACACCAGCCAAAGAGGTCAAAAAGAGGTTAACCTTTACAGAGAAAGTCGCCTGCTAGATTCAGAATTCTTTTTAAAGAAACCTGATGCGCACATTCTCCTTGTAGCTTAATTAAAATGCTTTTCCAAGTGAGCTGGTTGTTCTTTCTGACATTACAGAGAAGCTTTCTAAAGTTTGGAAACTAAAGACATTGCCCTGATTTTCATTAACAAGCCTGGGTGATATTGCTTGGTACTTAGTTTCCTAAACTGATTTTGAAATATGTTCTATGTAGCAAAATTTTCACGTTGAAGATGAGATCCATTCAACCTACCTGCAGCTGGAGAGCACCTATATCTGGGGCAATGACCCTTGTTTTGACAGTCACTGCAAGCAAATTTATATCTCTAGGGCATGAGTCATATGACCTTTTCCAAACCTCTCCCTTTAAATGACCAGGCATGCAGTGCCACCTTTCCTTACGTAGGAGACATCTGAAGGAAAACCTTGAGAGTCTGGGATCCTTCTGCAGTCAATGGAGGGAAAGTGTCCATCCAGAGACAGTGCAAATCACAGGAACAAAACAACCTCTCTGAAGTACAGTGTAGAAGTAGAGCAATGAGGCTCTTAATTTAGACACCTTACTTAAGTACCTAAAATTAGATGGGTGTAATTTCAGACAATAGTGCTTTGGATACAGAGAACTGGAATGTGTTTTCCTTGAGTAACTACAAGGCATTAACAACTCCCACAACATTTGTTAGCAATTATTTTCTTGATTTCTCTTTGAAACCCAGAAATGTCAGGAGTGTTTTGCTAGGCTTTCTACTGTATTGAATGTTTTGCTGGATATTTATTCATTATGTACTCTAAAATGCTAGATCAAAGTAAGTATTGCTCTCTTTCAAATTCTCATAAGTGATTTAAATCAAGGTCCAAATAGTTAGACTTTAATAATAAAATTAGGCTCTGGAGTAAAAGTCGTTTAGTATATCTGTGTTTAGATTAATGATATGTCCTTATATATTTACAAATTAAGTTTTGCAAGACTTGATTTAGTACTGCATCATGTCCTAATTAAAGAGTTGTACTCTACAATATAAATAGAACACAAGTACAACTAATTAAAAATTGGCTGGTGTTGCTCAAAAAGTAGTTGTCTTTGGGGAATGACCAGTGAACATGCACGGGTCTTTCTAGAGACTGGAAGCCTGCAGCTGTCCTACATTTACATCAACAGTGTATGGATAGCATAACTATTTCAGAGGGTCTTGTCTAGATGGCTTTGTAACTCAGGCCTATTTAAAGATGGAATGTTTTAATATGGCAAAAAATAAAGTTAAAGAGTCTAGCAGTAGGAATGTGTGCATCTGTGCAGAGTGGTGAAATGTATTGTGAACAGCCCTAACTGTACGGGCTAGAGGTCATACAGGGTGCACTCGTGGTGAGAAAGCAGACCTGCTCTCCTGCCCTGCATGTTCAAGGGATGTGCTGGAGAGAGCTACGGGTCTATGTCTGCTTAGATTTTCTTGGTATGAAAATGAAGCATATAGGGGGTAGAGAGTGGGAAGAAAGGCATTTAAAGAACAACACAATCATCAGCCACAGTCAACATAGCTTCACAGAGGGAAGGTCCTGTTCAATGCATTTGATATCTTTCTTTGACAAGGTCATCCGTCTTGTTGATGAAGGAAGGCAGTGCACATAGTTTTTGTGGATTTTAGTAAGCCTTTTGATATTCTCCATCACAGCATCCTTCTGGACAATTTGTCCATATGAAATGAGCCAGTGTGCTGGGTGAAGAACTGGCTGAAGGGCAGGGTTCAGAGAGTTGCAGTGAATGGGGCTACATCTGGCTGGCAACCAGGCACCAGCGCTGCTCCTCAGAGTTCAGTTCCAGGGCCAGTTCTGTTCAATATTCTTATCAACTATCTGGATGGGAGTTGAATGCACCATTAGCAGGTTTGCTGCTGATCCAAACCGGGATGTGTGTTGACTCTCTCAAGGGACAGGAGGCTTTGCAGAGAATCGAGACAGATTGGAGCATCGGGCAGTGATTAAGGGGACGAAGTTTAACAAGTCCAAATGCTGGATTCTGCTCCTGGATGGAGTAACACGGGGCACAAACCGTGAGAGGCGCGGCTGGAGAGCAGCCCTGCAGGAAGGGGTCAGGGTGCTGGGGGCAGCCGGCTCAGTGAGCCAGCAGTGCCCGGGCAGCCGAGGGACAAACCGCATCCCGGGGGCACCAAAGGCAGCCCACCCCGCCGCTCAGAAGGGGCGACGTCCCACCGCATCCAGCGCCGGTGCGGCCTCACCCCGGGTGCTGTGCGCGGTGCTGGGCCCCACCATTTCAGAAGGGTGTGAAGGTCCTCGAAGGCGCCCAGAGGAGGCCAACAGCGCTGGTGGGAGGGTGGGAAGGCCCGGCCTGCGCAGGGCGGCTGAGGCTCTGGGCTCCTCTGGTTTGGAGCAAAGGGGGCTGAGGGGCGACCTCGCTGCTCTCTGCAGCTTCCTGGGGAGGGGACGTGGGGAGGGAGGTGCTGATCCCTTCTGCCCGGGATCCGGTGACGGACACGCGGGAATGGTTCAAAGCTGCGCCAGGGGAGGCTCAGGCTGGACGTCAGGAAGCACTTCTTCACCGAGAGGGTGGTCAGACACTGCAACAGGCTTCCTGGGGCGGTGGGCGATGCCCCAGGCCTGTCAGTGCTTCAGAGGCGTTTGGCCAATGCCCTTAGTAACGAGCTTTAACCCTTGGTCAGCCCCGAAGCGGTGTCAGGCAGCTGGACTAGGTGATCGTTGTGCGTCCCTTCCAACTGAACTATCCTACTCTATTGTATTCTGTTCTGTTCTAAGAATAAAGGGGGGAGAAGTAAGGACAACAGCGATTTTCCAAGTTTTATCAGGACAGGAATTCAGCTTGCAGCCAGAACACACAAACAGCAACTCAAGACTTGGGAGATGCTCTTTGTACCACAACATAAATGTAGTAGAACCGCTCAGGAAACGGTTTGTAAGTTTGCAGGTTGTTTTACAAGACATTGTAAACATGTAATAGTTTCCAGGCTAAAGAGGTAGTTTTATTTCTCTATAAAACACAGATGACCAGATACTGGATAGTACATATTATTTCATACTATGTTATTTGACATGTTCACAGCATGTGAAGGAGAAGGTGATTGGCATAGGCAATGTAAGTGATTATTGCCTCTTACTAAGCACTTGTTAGATGGCATGTAGGACATTGCAGTCAGTTCAGGGCCCCACAGTACAAGACAGGCATTGATAAATTGCAGCAAGTTCAGCACAGGGCCATGGAGGTGATCATGGCCCTGGAGTACTTGCCCTGTAATGAGGGGCTCAGGGAGCTTTGCTTGTTCAGCCTGGAGAAGCATCTTCAAGGGGATCTTGTAGCAGCCTTCCAAAACCTTAGAGGAGCTTATTAAGGAGATATAGCCAGACCCTGCTGAGGTGCACAGCAAGAGAGTGAGACAGAGTGGTCATAAATTGAAATGGGGGAGGATCTTACTGAACATAAAGAAAAAAGAGTAGGTTGTTCAGAGAAGTTGTGGAATCTTTGTTCATGGAGACTCAAGACTCAACCGAATAAAGCCCTGAGCAATCTGGTCTGATTTCAGTGTTCACCCTGCCTGGAGCAGGAGGTTGAACCAGATGATTCCCTGAAGTCCCTTCTAATCTGAATCTCTCTGTCATTCCATGATTTTGAAACACAATTGTTGATGTGGAAAAATAGAAGAAATTTAGAGATCCAAGCCTATGATTTGAAAACTGAAAAAAATTACTTGTATTAGCACATATGCAGTTCCAGTTCTTCAGTGTAAAATATGTAATATAAATAGATTCAGTAGTCCACACATTACTGTCACAATTAAGTACACAGGAAGCACTGCACGTGCACATTCACACAGACACGCATCTGTGGAAAATGTGCCCTTTTAATAAAGCTCATTCCCCCAAATCTTACATACTACTTACTACTAGTAATTATACATTTTATTCTTATAATGCCTTTCACTTTTTAACTTGAAAGTGCTTGGAGGATGTTACAATGAATGTAGAGTTAATTCTGAACGGGCTGGTGTCTCAGTCTTTCATGAGTTTGATTTGACAGCTCTGGGGATAAAAAATTAATGTGTGTGTCCTGAATGTGCAACATGCCTGGGAAGTCAGTTCATTTTCCTGAGCTGTACATTAGCAGAACACCACATGGCCCCAGACTGGTAAAAATACCCTTGCACTGCATGTTTGTTCTGGAATATTACAGTGGAAATTTAAGTAGCAACTTAATGTCAAATACATTCCTCTCTAGTTCCACAACCTTCACCAAGCTTTGTCCCTTCTCCTGATCCCTTGTCAGGTAGCCATTCTAAGTGACCCAGCAGGGCTCAAAGCCTTTTCCTTTCCCTTCTGCCTGACTCTGCCCAAGTTGGGAGCTAGATGTCACCTACCAGCCCCGACGCTGCTGCAGACACCCAGTCAGCAGCCCTCCCCACCCGCGTAAGCAGTAACTAGAGCTGGCAGCAACATGTGCTCTCTCACTCCCTTCCTGCCTCCTTCCCATTCAAAGGCAGAGCGTGTTGCAACCCTAGCGCTAGTTGTCCTTGCCTTTGGGGCAGGTGAAAGGAAAACGTGGTGTGAGTACTCACAGCGTAACAGGTACATGCTTGGTTACCTCACCGAGCCCCCCTCTGTTCGGCGGTTTTACCAGGCAATTGAACAGACAGCCAGGCCAGAAATTCTGCACTCAGACCTCTCTCAAATACAGCATTGGAACCACTCTGAGAAAAGAAATGTGTGAAAGGGTTAAAAATCAATAAAATGCACTGCTGCACTCGGCCAAACAGAGCAGAGCGTAAACTCCTATGTTAGGGGAAATCTGCAAAAGGCAATTAGTAAAGTACCAAGAAAACAGCTTTTGAAGTATTTGTTCCCTGAAACTAGACATCAGCTGTTACCAAAGTCTCATGTCCATTCTTTGTTGTTTAGATGTGGAGAATGGAAATGTCCCAGCTGCAGATTGCCATTACATATTGTAATTGTTCATGAGGGTGGGGGACAAGAGGACAGACACTGTGATATGAACGATCCTTCCTCCTAAAGTTGTAGTAAGTGGAGAGTGCTCAGCGCATGGGACAGGGTGCCTTTTGGCTGAGTAATTAATACATCCGAACATAAAAATGAATGTACTGTGCTTGCTTTATTCATGTTAAATAATGAATTTTCAGAGGTTATCTTTGAAGAAATAGGAATCATGTGGGTGCATCACGCTAACATTCACAAAATCTGTGCAATGCTTTTAATAGTTCTGTTTAATAGTTTAATAGTTCTGCTTAATGAGAGAAACGGATCTGCAGGGGAGAGCGCCAGCCCTGCCAATGACAGTAGGACACATGCAGGCATTTTCAGGACTTTGACTGAACACTAATTGCAAACATTTGATTTTGTCTGTTACAATTGAGTGTTCACAAAACTTTTAGACTCAGATTATAATGTCTTCGGTCTAGAGTTCATTTTGTCTATAAAGGAACCTTGCACCGGTTGGAGACTTGAAGAAATAAGGAATTTATTTTATGACCTAGCTAAGACTATAGCACAGATAACTTCTCTGCTTTTTACTTTTATCCCTTTTAATCCAAAATGAATTTCATCATTATGTGAAGAAAAACTACTTATGGAGAAGCTAACTATTGATTAAGTTACATTTTCATAGATGAAATGTCAAAAGTACAGGATATGTGTGATTTATGATTTCCAAACAAATTACTTTTGTGTTTTTTTACTTTTATAGTTTCAGATGATGTGCTGCACTGACTTGGCTGTCACAGTGTATTAAAAATTTTACGATTTGAAGGATTTCTGCAAGGCAAATGAATATGATATTAATACCAGGGTACGAGGATGGTGATGCTGAGCTGCACCACAGTATCCTGTCTTCAGCAGTGGCCAGCAACGCGTACTGAAGCTGAGAACAGGATGAGCTGATATGATGCTTTCCCAGAAAACTCTCTCCTTCTCTCGCAGTTGCACTTAGGGACATCTAATGATCCCAAAAGATTTTATAAAATCTGTCATAGGGACTCACTTCAAACAGCTCTATCTGTTGATTGTCAGCTGGTGCAGCTGGTTTCGCAGCAGACTTTCTGTTGCTGCCAGGATTGGTGCTTTCTGAAGGCTGATTTCAGTGTGCTCAACAATCACACGGCTGAGGCAGCCATTCTTTCCGTGTTTTACTTCAAAGGTGTTCCTAAATAGTAATAATTGCATGCATAATACAGATTAAGAATCATGTGTTCTTCATGACCATTCAAACTCACTGATTTTGGAGGGACTCCCATCACTAATACAAAATAGGCCACAGGTTCCACATTAGTCGAACAAGCAATGCCAGGGAAGGTGTAGCAGTGATGGCAGCATGCAGAGCAGGACAGCAATGTGGGCTGTGCATGCTTTGCTCTGCTTCCTTTCTCTACACGTATCACATCACTTTGCAGGAAGAAGGACTCTGGCCCTTCGCATTTTTTTTTTCTGAATGTTAAATTTAACCTCCAGAAATAAAACATTCTTCTACTACAGTGGAATGTGCCATTCAGAATCAGAGTGAAACATGGAGGTAGACAATTGTTGCATTTTCCAACAAAACATGGGTGCTCGAAAGGCATGGCCAAATTGAGTGTAACTCAGTAAAGAAGAAGAGCTACATGTCAGGAAAAAGTAATTATGACTTTTCACTTTGTGAAAAGCATCACAGCATAATTCACATCAAACCAATGGAAATACGAAACACAAATGAAGTGGAAATACCCAGAGCTTGGTTTTGGAGGAACTGGAGTATTTCTCATCACATTTGCTCTTAGAATTTTATGGTTCCATGTTTGCCATTTCTGTGATTCTATGGAAGAAACATAAACATTAGATTTGTTGGGCATTTTTTTTTTCACTCCTATGTAAGTTGTATTATTTTACATTTTGAATATCCTGAGCTTTTGGGGATCACTACCTGGATACATAAAACGACATACTGACAATTAAATGCAACACTATGTAAAACTTGCCTCTTCTGCAGTTTTACAACATTTTAAACTCACCTAAGTTCAACTAATGCATTCTAATATTTGTAGTTGTTTTGAACAAGTGTGGGCCAAACATTAAGCTAAGCTGGAGCAACATATGATTTCTAAATTAAGTTGGTGAAATGGAAGTCAGGAAAAAGGCTGTAAATCCAGCCATTAAATTGTTCAGATTTTTCAGATCTAAATATGAAAATTCAATGTGATCCAGCGCATATCATATATGAAGAAAACATTCTCTCAGTTAGGAGAGGGCCCCATCTGCAAAGCTAAGACCACAATCTGCCTCTGGATCCAAGTCTTCCAAATGTTCTGGGATACTAGGGCTTTATATTACAAATTAAGCTTACGTTTCATATAAACAACCACATTTAAATTCATACACCTCTAAACTCAGACTTCCATTTTACTTGGCTATACTTAGTGTTTAAATACACTTATTTACAGTATTGTAGATGAGTTTTACAATAAGAAGTTGTGATGGGTGGGGAAGGCTGATAACACACTGATCACAACGCAACCCAAAACAATGCCCAACAAGAACAGAATGTTTAGCATTGTTAGGTTGGTCTCAGTACACTTCCAGACTCCTGCAAGTTGTTGCTAACCTCTTTGACTTTTAAAGATTTTTGAATGTAAAGAGGTATCAGTCCCCTCATTCTAAAAGTAAAACCAGTTTTTTACACTTTTATGAAATGACAATAATTTTGATGTCAAATTACAATGTCCTAATTTTCAGATGCAACTGCATCTCAACTCCAACTTCAGCTGAATTCATAAGAAGCTTGCTCAAAAAGTGCAAGAAAGATGCCCTTGAAATCCGCGCAGTCAAAATCAGCCTACCATTGTTTAGAATTGACCTTCTAAAATTAGCCCATAGGATTAAGATTCTCAACTCAGACAAGTTAGCAATACACTATGTAAGACCTTTTCTTTTTAAACTATATTTAACACATCGATCAGGAACAGAAAGTGCTCGGCATCTTTCAACATGCATGATTTATGCCTTTATTCACCATACTATTGAGATTGTCCACTGAAAGCATAAGGGTCTTGATCCTGTAGTACAGTACACAGTAAGATTATATGGTATAGTATGCATATATGTAAGCACAATTAAAGCCTCTAAGTACCTAGAAAATCTTTAGATCACTATGTATGAATACACAGAAGAAAGTGTATTACCAAATTATTAGTATTCAGTATCTATGAATTCATTTATTTGGCAGAAATCAATATGTAGTAGATTTAAAAAAGTAATTATGTCAATTATTTAGACATTTGTAAGTCTGAAGTTAGCCCACAACTAAATATTCTTGGGATCAGACCAAGTATTAACATGACTCAAAAGCCACCTAAGAGACAGGGAAAGAAAGCAGAAATAGATTATTAGTTTTATTGAGTAGAGATGAAAAACAGATTTCATATTAAGGTCTCTAGTGTAGATGGATTGGAAAGGGGCCAACAATCTAGCAGCAGCAGTTGCAGAGGAGTTATTTAAGTCAGTCACTTGAGAGAAGATGTTGAAGAAGTTGAGAAGTCTTCCACTCTACTAAGTGAATAGTCACTAAAATGGCAAATACTATGACTAATGACATAATAGTAATCAGAAATTACTGTCTTGAAGAAAAAATCTTTTATAAATACATGGTATGGGATTCTAAACTAATGGTTATAATCTCAAAAAATGGAATCAGGCATTACCCCAAACAGTTGATGACAGCTCTGTTCAATCTACAATATGACAGGAAACTGAACAGATGTTAGGAAACATGGAAGAAAATGAAAAATTATTCTGGAGAAACCAGGCATAGGTCTGTGCCATTGCCTTTTCCGCAATGTTGACCGTAGGCCATCTCAGTCCGAAGGAGGGTGTTCTGCAACTCAAAGCTCAAGAGCTGCAGCGGAAGCAGGAGCCATTATCAAAGGAATAATGACTGAAGTTTTGAACAGTTTTATCACAGAAGATGAATAGATTATGTGATAAAATTATAAAACAATGAAACATTCAGAAGCTAGAACAAGACTGTAATACATACCAGTAACAAGACAGTATTCAACTTAAACTGAAAATTTGCAAAGTAAAAAATGGAAAACAGTACTTTGTGCACTACTGTAACTATGGACCTTGATGACAAAATGCACTCATCAAGTCAAGGGTTTAGTAAGATTTGTACAGAGCCTGCACATTCAACTGAAGTTCAGAAAAATAGCTGGTACCAGCAGTTAAGGCTAAAGGTACTACCCCTCGACTCCTGTGTTCAGGTTGGGCCCCTCACTGCCAGGGGGATGCAGAGGGGCTGCAGCGTGTCCAGAGACGGGCAGGGGGCTGGTGCCGGGGCTGGGGCACAAGGCTGGTGGGGAGCGGCTGGGGGAACTGGGGGGGTCAGCCTGGAGAGGAGGAGGCTCGGGGGCACCTTGTGGCTCCCTGCAGCTGCCTGATAGGAGGGTGTAGGCAGGGGGCTCGGTCTCTTCTCCCAGGTGACAAGTGACAGGGCAAGAGGAAACCGCCTCAGTCTGTGCTGGGGAGGTTTAGATTAGGAAAAATTTAAATGGTTCTATGATTCTGCTGCAGTAGGGGTTAAACTGGCACACGTCAGCATGCATGCCCACCAACACTGGCACTCTAATGAGGGAAATTACTCAACATCTGCCTGCTCTTGGACTTCTTGCATCTTTTTTGTGAAACATCTGGTACTGGCTGTGCAGAGAAACTAGACTAGACATATGGTTCTGATGAACCTTCAGCAAATTCCTACCTTTTTGCCTTGAACTATCAGGATAAAGGCAGTTTAACACCAGGCCTGCAATATAATGGGCTGAAACTGCTCTCACTTGAAGAATTTGGGACTGTTACTGTTTAAGCAAACAACAGGAGACACTGGCTAGGCTTTATTAACTTGCTGCACAGTGCATCTGGAAGGAGTGGACCGCAACACCTTTTTTGCTTGCACCACATTTGGTTCAAGTCAGCACGGGAATAATCACAGCACTTGGCTGCTTTGCTCGATGCTTCCATCTTCTTTTTGAAAACAAAGAGCCCCAAAAATCAATACCAAGCGCATACCAAAGGAGACAGTTGCTAAACAAAACCGGCAGTTCCACTGGGGGAAAAAGCACGGGGCTTTCACGATGAGACACCGGGCAGGGCAGCAGGGCCGTGTTCCTGAGGGGCGGCTTCAGCGGGTGCGTGTGGTACGGGCCGTGCGGGGCCTGCCGCCGCCCCGCTCCGCGCCGCCAGGGGGCGCGCTGCCAGGCAGGGCAAGGGCAAGGGCAAGGGCAAGGGCAAGGGCACGGGCAAGGGCAAGGGCAAGGGCAAGGGCAAGGGCAAGGGCAAGGGCAAGGGCAAGGGCAAGGCCGCCCGCCGGCCGCTGTCCTCGGGGCCCGGCCCAGCCTCGGGCCCGCTGGCCGCCGCGCCCAGGTCCTAGTGTCCACGCCGCGGCAAGCCACGGAAGGCAGCTGCCGGCCTCCCGTCGCCCTGTTCCGGGCTGGAGGGTGGTGGCAGACGGCGGCGTCCAAGCCCTCGCAGACCCGGTATGCTCAGTCCTCTCAGCGCAGCCGGTGGGACCGCGCACGGGCAGCGGTGCAGCCGCCGCAGCTGCCCTCGGGGGGGCAGTTCGCCGCGACGGGAACCGAGCCAGCCTCTGCGGTGCTTCCCTTTCCCCTCCGCCGCCACGGGTGCGCCCGCGGGCAGCCCGGCCCTGCCCGCCGCCCCAGGCGCCAACGGGCGCCAACAGCCCCACAAGTCGCCGCAGCCGCCATTCTGTCGCCCGCGGCCCCCCCTCGGCGGGAGGCTCCTCACGCCCCGCTCCGCAGAGGGGCCGGCGGGCGGCCCAGCCCTCCCCGCCCCGCACACGCCGATGCGGCCACCCGTGACTGAACCCCCCCGCCCCGGCGTTCTCCCAGCCTTTTGCCGTTAAACGCCACGCACAGCCGCTCCGGCCGCTTCCCCGCCCGCCCTCTTATGCTAATCTGCCGGGCTTTACATATCCCCTCCCAACGGCCAGCCCCCGCTAAGGGCTCCCCGCGAGCTGTCACCGTAGCACCGGCGCGCCGTCACTCCCCCGCCGGCCGGCGCAGCGGCCGCCGCCCGCTCCGGTGAAGCGCAGCCCCCCGCCGTTACCCTCCGGTGGCGGCTGCGGGGACGGCTCCCCGCGGGGCCACGCCGGCCTAGTGTGGGGGGGCGGGTGGCCTGGGGGACGGCTGATAAGGCTCAATCCAAAATTGTCGACCCAGCTACGGCTTATAGATTATTACATCTAATATCTCTCCATAAAAAAAATCTATACATCTATGATTGCGCATATGTATCTATAAAGGTACTTCGGAGGACCTCATGATGAGAAACGAGCCAATTCCTGCATGCCAAAGGAATGTTTTATGTACAGGTGTGCGGCGCTCCCGTCCAGGCGATGGCTGCGGTCGGATGCGGGCGCGGTGCGAAGGCCCAGCCGGACCCGCGCAGCAGCGACAGGCCCGGCGGCCCGCGGGCCCCGCAGCACACTGCCGGCCTGTCCGAGCGCAGCGCCCGGCCCGGCCCCGGCCCCGGCAGCGGCAGGCTCGGCCCCGGGGAGGAACGCTGCACAGGTACGTTTGGTGGTCTGGTATCTTCTGTGCGCCCCCTCTGATCCCTTGCAAGGAGGTGTGGGGAATGGGATAAACACAAAGGACATGCTCGGTTGGTAACCGTGTTCTGGGTGACGCAAAACAGGAGCTTGGGTGGCTGTGGTTTCTTTATTGCAGGGTTTTAGTGGTAATCTGTCAAGAACCTCCAATTTGTATTTTAGTTGAGGAAAAGACACTACCAGATAGCATGTGTTTGGGTTTTTATTTGTAGAGCACCCTGAAGTGGTCTCTCTTAAGGGTGTTGATGCCCGCTGTCATTTGGACTTCCTGCAGCTTTCCAAAATGCTGGGCTAGATGGCAGGAACAGTGCTTGCTTTCCTGGCCATACCCAGGAGCAGTGCGCACTTTCCCAGCCATCCCTGCCCTGCCCCGCGCCCTGGGCACCGGGAGCAAACCTGGCACAGTCGAGCTCCTCAGAGAGGTGACTGACTGCAGAGGTGGGCAGCAAAATCCTTTATCATGTAGGTAGTGAAAAGGGGCAAGAACTGAGAATGATTTATATGAAATTGTAATAGTAAAATTTTTTTAAAGGGATGTAAAAGAAACAAGTGGTAATATTAAGGACATTTTGCAGGTGATGCCACCAACCATTTTTTACCGCACAGGTTGATGAATGAACCTAAAGCAGCATGAGGAAGCATGCACCTTCAAGGTCTAAACCTGATGCTATTACTGATACAGTTTAGAGTGCTTGGGCTAATTTGTCAGTTAACCAGCCTTTCACTAATGTGCTTAGTGTTGAGCACACATGGTTCAGTTTACATACATGCCTAAAATTTAAACATGCATGAGTCTTGTTGGATCTGGGCTTTATTACCTGTATAGTTAAATTTCTGCGCGCACACACACACACGCACACACACGCGCGCACACACACACCCCCCCCCACACCCACACCCACACCCACCCCACCCCCCACACCACACACACACACACACACACACACACACCGACCCCCACCCCCCTGAGTGTTACTTCTTTGCTACTTTGTAGTGATTTATGAAATTTGATATTGGTACAATGCTCTGAAAATGGTAAGGCTCTATATGCCTGTGAATTTTAATAACCTTGCATTGAGTATTTTACAGGCTTTTATGATAGATTAAAAGTGCTGAGCACTGGGATGTTGGAAGCTTCAGTGTTTATAAAACAATGCTTGGTTACATATTTTGGCACAGTCCTGCTGGTCTAGTGACACAGTTACTTCTGGCATTGCATCACTGCTAGAATTACATTTTATTGATGAGACTCCCCAAAATACTTTTTTCGCTCTGATGTTTGAAATAAAGCCAACCGGGTTTAGTTTCTCTCAAAGACTATGTTACAGTATTGCTGGGATAGTTGGTTTTTTTCCCCTTGTTTTAAGGCCTGTTTATGTCTTGCCCATATAAAGATGAGAACTGTGCCTACAGAGATGAATGGGTGTGACATATGCTGTAATTATAAACACTTTTACAGGCTGTCAGCTGAGTTTCCATGGCTGAAGTACGTTAATTTTTTAATCTTTTATGCCATGCTGTAAACCCACAGTGAAAGCTAGGAGTAATAGATACAGTTATTTGGGTAAAAGAATCCTTTCCACAGTGATCAAGGAAACAGTATTTATAATTTGTAGAATTGAGAAAAGTGGATGAAGAGAGAGTGAACATGCCTTAAAAAGTTAGGGCCCGATTCCGCACAGCTGTGCCTGGATGAAGAATCCTTACTCTCATAACTGCTGTCACTGATGACAGTGAAATTATTTATGTGGGTTATGAACTATTTGTATAACAAAGAATGTGCAAGACTGGAGTCTTTAACAGTACAGTAAAGCTGCCCTAGGACAAATTCTTCCAGAAGTTTTATTTTGCAATAATTAATTGGATGAACTTTTCCTTCCCTCTTTCTGAGTACAGTGAAACGGAAACTCACTTCTTTGATGATGTACTCTCAGTTGATCCAAATGGGGATATGTACAGTTATTTACCAGTTCCCTAGACTGTATTTACAGGATGCTGTCTGAACCCAAGATGAGTAACCCACAGTTCATATTTAATATGGCCCATGTGTTCCATGGCCCACTGAAGAGCAGTCACTTCTGCAGCAAGCACAGCCAGTGGCCAAATGTCTGTTGTATATGTTTAATTTCTCTAGAAATAAAATTCTCAACAATGTTGTTTTTCAAAATATGAAAGGCTTTGTCTAAAAATTTCATCTCAATATGTTTGAACTATTTTAATAATGCTGAAACTATTTCTTCTCATAAAACGCTTTTGCATGGTTTTGGACCAATTATTGAGAACAATTCCTGTTGAACATTTTTGGAAAATCCAGATTCATGAGGACTTGTTGCAAGTTTATTGATTCCCTGACACTCTTCACTGGAAGAGTATCTTGAAAGAAAAAATTCAATTAGCTTGCAAGTCCAGAAGTATGACTAGATACTGAACTTGAAGATTTGTTGCCTGTATAGCAACATGCATCTCTGAAAACTCTTCTGTTTAGCATTGGAGATTTGACATTTGACCAGATTAGAATTTAATTTGATTTTTGACCCTGTTTTATTTTCCCATTTTGTTTTTAGTGTTTACCAATTAAAAACCCCCACCACGTACATGTGATGTATTTAAATGGAAATTAATTAATCAGTCTTGTCTTACAATGTCTTCGAAAAAAGAAAAAAAAAAGGTAAATTTGCTTGGAAATCCCTGCCATCTTGGCATGAAAACTGATGTTCATTTTTAAGGGGAGTTGTCCTAAAAAGTACTGAATATGCTTCATAAACAGAAATAAAAAATGTGAAGAGTAATAAATGAGAATCTGCAAGCAGATTTTCAGGTCCATATTTAGTCTTAAATAAGTGACGTGATTTTTCAAAGGTGCTGAGCAGCCAGCCGCGCATGTGAATTCCACTGGAGTTCTCAAATGCACAATGCTTCCAGAAGTAGAGCAGTTGCTCAGTATCAGCAATGTGAAATTTTTAAAAGCTTTTTCTGTATCCCTTAAAGTTGGTCAATTCTGTTAAGCTGAGTGCCTAAAGTACTGTTCTAAGATAACTCCATTTTATCTTGTGTCATCTTCCTTAAATTTAAGTTTTGGCAGAGGAAAGGCTTACGTAGTGAGGTCACTGAGGGACCAGAGATGTTGGCTGGCAGCCTTGTACTCCCGCTTGGCTGTGAGCTGTCTCTTATGTTGCAAAGTTCATGAGCATTTATAAAACAGAAACTGTGGTTCTACTGCAGGTCTGGCAAATCCTGTTCTTAGCCAGAAGGTTTTTGCTGTTTTACCACCTCTTTTTAAATGAAAATGGTCCATCTCTGTAAATACTGATAAACATATCAAAAGCCAGAAACAATACTTAAATGTCAGTCCGAGCCTGGATAGCAAAGTATTCTGTAATTTGTCCTACTGCATATTTTCACTATGTCTGTTTCTATTCTGCCTGTTACTGCAATTTTAGAATCTGAAATATAGGTAGTTTTTTTAAAAAGTGGTTGTATTAGTATTTTCGTATTTTGTATTACCTTTTAATTTATTATATTTTATAGTTATTTCAAATATAATAAATTAAGTAAATGATTATATTTTAACTCTGATGCTTCTTGAAGCAACATGTTAATGGAGAGATTATCAGCTAGCACAGTCAAAATAATTAATTTTTTTTTGAATGGAACTATAAGAATTTCTGGATCCATGTCTTCCACTGACATGCTAGATGATTGTTGCTTTCTTTCTCTTTACATATATTGCCACAAAATACCAGGCACAATAGTTTGTCTTAGTGTTTTTTTCAAGCAATAGCTGTACACAGTTTATATTCATAAATGGCAGAGGCAAAACTCTCCCTTGGCTTATTTTCTCAGTATTTTGATAATGCTAAATCCCCTCTGGGGATGGAGCAACTAAAGTCACAGTGAATCCACTTTTCCTCTCAACATCTTCCCCAATTACATGTTCCTGTTGAGCTAATTTGTATGTGAAACAAACAAAACAGCAATGTTATGTGCAAGAATTTGTTGTTATTGCTTAGCTTTATTTGGGTTGAGTTGTGACCTGCAAACCAGCAATCTTGCCTGTAACATCAAAATGCAGAACTGTTTCTGCTTTTATTTTTGCAAATTATAGCAGTAATATACAAAGCTAGTGAAATTAACGCCATAGTGTATCAGAGTGCAGAAACTTGCAAATACTATATCATAGCTTGACCTTTTGATAGGATAAAATTATAATCTAATTATACATTTTCTTGTAGTTCTTATGTGTTGTGTAATGTTTACTGGGATGTTGTGAGGGAAAGCTGGGTGCAGTTAAAGGTTTTGTAAGTCAGTGACGTTATTTGGAGACAGACAACAGAATGTTATGCTATTTAAGACAATTATCTTTAAGAAGTTAGTTTCTTCTTTTTTACTGTTGTGGTGGGCTGGCCGGGGCTGGCTGCCAGGTGCCCACCCAAGTGGCTCCATCCCTCCCCTCCTCAGCTGGGCAGGGACAGAAAATCCACGGAAAGGGTCTGGGCGGAGGTGAGGGCAGGGACAGGGGCAGGGGCAGGGCGCTCGCCCGGGCAAAACAGGCTCGAATCGGGGAAAATGAATTTATCACCAATCAGATCAGAGTAGGATCATGAGAAATGGAAACTGAGCCTTAAAACACCTTCCCGGCACCCCGCCTTCTTCCCGGGTTCAACTTCCCTGCTGAATTCTCTCCCTCCTCACCCCTCGTGGTGCCGGGGGATGGGGACGGGGGGCTGCGGTCAGTTCACACCTCGTGTCCGCCGCTCCTGCCCCCTCGCCCCCTGCCCGGCCCGGCCCGGCCCGGCCCGGCCCGGCCCGGCCCCCCGCGGGCGCAGCCCCTCGGGCCCAGCCCGGCCCGGCCCGGCCCCCCGCGGGGGCACCGGCCCTGCCCCAGCCCGGCCCGGCCCGGGCTCCTCTCCCCGCGGGGCCGCGGGCCCTGCCCGGAGCTGCTCCAGCGCCGCCGCCCGCGGGTCACAGCCCCCTGCGGGCACCCCCTGCCCCGGGGGGGGCCCTGCCCGGGCTGCGGGGGGGGAGCTGCTCCCCCGGGGGCTCCGCGGGCTGGGGGCACGGCCCGCCCCGCCGGGGGCCGCCCCGCGGGCTGGGGGAGCCGCTGCTGCGGCGCCTGGAGCCCCCCGGCCTCCCCCTGCCCCGGCCCGGGGGCCGCGGGGCTGCTGGGCTCGGTCGCACTTCAATACACGGTCTGAAATACACGATCCCTGCGGCTGCCACCGGCACTGACGGGCTCGGCCTTGCCCAGCACCGGGCCCGGCTCGGAGCCGGCTGGCACGGGCTGCGCCGGGCACGGGGGCAGCTTCTGGAAGCTTCTCACAGAGGCCGCCCCTGTGCCCCCCGCCACCAAAACCTTGCCCTGCAAACCCAACACAACTGTGTAAAGTAAAAATTGTGGTTTCCATATCGGAATTAAAAGTTTTCCTGTGAGGTGCAAAGGGGATTGCTACAAAAACCAAAGAAGTACAAACTGTTACTTTAATTTGAGAAATTATGAGAAAAATGTTATTTTTTACAAGTCAGCTTTTGTTACCAGTATTACGTATTTGTTGGCACTTACAAACTACTGGTTGAGTTTTTTCAAGTCTTGTGTGAAGGATTCAGTTTCGTAGCTCAGCCAATCTGAAATACCTGGTTGCAGGATTGGTAGTTAATTGTAAAGAGATATGCAAATAATGTATAAAGTTGTAGGAATTGTAGAAGTTCAGGCAGAATCCAGTGGATTGGCATTAGGTCTTTAAAAAAATTCTCTGTATGGAACTGTTAAAAGAAAGAACCGAGACATGGGAATCCTGCTACCTAACTGGGCAATGGCACTCAACTGATAAATAGAATAAAAAAAGCCTATTGCCAGCTCTGGGATGAAATATTTCAAAGTACAGGTTTTCGTATGGCTTTCAGTTAAGCCTAATTTTAAAACCTAATACAAAGCAGAAAAGGAGAACACCATGTAAAGTGTGTTAACTTTACGTTTTATAAGGTATTAATTTAATTCATTGGGCTAATGTGTGTCCATCCTTTTTCTCTCTTTCGCACTGCAACTTCATTGGTCAGTAGAACCTGGAAAGGACCCTCCCATTGAGGGGTTAATGAATGTTCTTTCCAAGTTTTGACCAATACCCAGTCCCCTGAATTTATTTTGTGGATTTTAAAATTTAACAGCGTGGATTGAGATATCAGCCCCTTTTCCCTCAAGTTTTCCAGATTCTTTGATATGCTTTCAATATATTTGCAAATTTCCAAACTTCCTCCTTCGTAACTGGCCATCTCTTGCTGTGAGATCAGGGAGGGAAATCCAAACATAACTTCACAAGGGGAGATCCCTAAGTCAGTCCTGGGTTGCGTTCTGACCCTCAACAAAGCCAAGGGTAAACATTTCACCCAAGATAGCTGTGTTTCCACCATTAATCTAGTAAGTGCTCATTTTAATGTCTGGTTCATTCTCTCTACTCGTCTTGAACTTTGAAGGATGCCATGGGGTGCGTGGTTCCCACTTGATGCCTAAGGCCTGAGTCACTTACAGTATTATCTTGGAAGTAAAGTGTGTTCCCCTGTCTGAATCAATTTGTTGTATTATCCCGTATCTAGGAACTATTTATTCTAATAAATTTTTTGATACTGCATTTGCAGTGGCCCTTACACTTGGAACTGCTTCCACCCAGTGGGTTAAATGGTCCACTGTCACTAAAAAATACCTCCACCTCTGGACTTGGGGGAGCTCAGTAAAATCTACTTGGATACTTCGAAAGGGACGAAATGCCAAACTTCTCCCCCTGTTGGTGTTCTCCTCATGGCCTTCTTACTGATATTTTTGGCAGGTTATACATCCTGAAGTTATCTGGCCATCATGAAAACCCTGTACACCCAAAATGTCTTAAAAAGTGATCACATAAGGCTTGAGTTCCCCAGTGAGTTTGTTGGTGTAATTCCCTTATAATTTCTCACATAATTTCTTTGTTTAGTATCTGTCTTCCATCGTGAAGGAACCACTTTCCGCAGGGGTCCTTTGGTCCCCCAGTTTTTATCAACTCCTTTTCTTCCTCCTGTCTGAACCCAGGAATTCAGGTGAGCTGGGTAGGTTCATGGGTTATTGCAAGCACTTTGATATTCCCATGCTCAGCAGCATCCCTAGCTTCCTGGTCAGCTAGATTATTTCCCTTTATCTCAGGAGTATTTCCCTTTTGGTGTCCCTTAATGTGGACTACTGAAATTTCGGCAGGTAACTTTAGAGCTTCTATTATTTCTAAAATCAAGCTCTTGTGTATCAACCCTTTTCCTTTGAATGTAATGATCCTATTTCTTCCCAAATTTTCCCAAATGTGCGTACCACACCATAAGCACAACGAGAATCAGTATATATTGTTCCTGTTTTTCCAGTCAAGAGCCTAAGTGCTCAGTTTAGAGCCTAAAGTTCACAACACTGGGTGGACCAGGATCCGGGGAGTTTTCCTTTTTCCATTGTTCTCATCAATTTCCTGTCGATTACGGCATATCCCAATAATCTTTTTCCCTGGATAAATCAAGAAGATCCATCTATGTATATTTATTCTTCCTCAGGGAGTGCATAATCTGCTAGGTCCTCTTGGACTCTAGTTTGATAGCTAATCAGTTCCATACAATCGTGTATTAACTCCTCCTTTGGTTCCCCATGTAAGAACTGAGCAGGGTTTAAAACCTTGCTGGTCACCAATGTCAAATCCTCCTGACTGAGTAAGATGGCCTCATATTTTAACATCCTACTATCAGTAAGCCATTTCCCCACCTTTTGATTATATTTCTGGTAGAATGCGGGGTTTGTACCATCAATTTTCCCCCAAATGTAAGTTTTTGACTTTCCTCTACTAAAATTGAGGTGACAGCTACTGCTTGAATGCATATCAGCTAACGGCTACTGATGGGATCCAACATTTTGGATAAGAAGGCCACAGGCTTTTTAATCCCTCCCCAATCCTGATCCAGTACCCCATGTGCCACACCACCTTCCACATTTACATATAAATAGAAAGGCTTATCCAAGGAAGGGAGGCTCAACACAGGTACTTGTGTCAATTTGGTCTTTAGTTATTCCAAACTAGCCTTGTCTTCCTTTGTCCATGTGGAACTTTCCTCAATGAGTTTGTCATACAAGTATCTTACTACCTGCGTGTATCCCTCAATCCACAGCGTACAATATCCCGATAGCCCCAAAAGTTTCCTTATCTCAGTCTTATTTTGAGGAGTGGGGCAGGCAGGGAAAGTATGCCATTTATTCTTTCTGGGTTCAGTGTACAGCTTCCCTGACTAATTATGTGCCCTAAATATTTGACCTTGGGTTCCACAAACGAAGTTTCTGCTTGGATACTGTCAGTCCCTCCAGTTCTAAAAAGTTCAACAGTCGTATGGTCGTTTCCCATACATTTTCCTCTTCCACCCCTGAGACTAATAGGTCATCCACATATTGTATTAGCTGTGTTCCTTTGGGAGTTTGGAATTGCTGGAGGACTTGCTCCAAAGCTTGTCCAAATAAGTTTGGGGATTCGGTAAACCCCTGGCGTAATTTTGTCCATCTATATTGTTGTCTGCGTCCATTGTAGGGATTTTCCCATTTAAAGGCAAAGACATCTCTGCTCTGCTTATCCAGTGGGCAAGCTCAAAATGCATCCTTGAGATCAATTAAACTAAAGCACTTATGTTGGGGTGATACTTTGCTTAAAAGGGTATATGGGTTGGGTACTACAGGATATCGAGTCATGTTTCTTTTATTTACTTCTCAAAGGTCCTGGACCAGCCAGTACGTCCTGTTGGATTTCTTAACAGGAAGGATGGGAGTATTGTGAGGAGACATACAGGGTTCAAGAGTACCCTTTTCCAGAGCATCAATTATTGGTTGGAGCCCTTTTCATCCTTCTAGTGATATGGGACATTGCCGAACCCTTATTGGACACCCTTCATCCTGAATAGAAAAGACAACGGGTTCTATACCCAGGCTTCCTCGGCTTCCATCCCCAGCCCACACTTTAGGGTCTATTCTCAACTCATCCTCCTGAGTCAACCTCAAAATTTTTACCACCATCCTTCCTTCATCGGGAACAACTCCTATCCCTAGGTGAATTTGTAGGTCTCTTTCCAGTAAATTGCATCCTGCCCCTGGGACAAATAAAATGTTTCCTTTGCCCCTTTGGTTATTCCTTTTCATCTCTATTTGTCTAATTATTGGAGCTTTAAACCCTTCCCCTTTTGCTCCGATTATTTTTATTGGGTCTTTGCTTACTTCACATCCCAGAGGTACTTGACACACAGATGTTCGTTCCACTGCACTGTCCACTAGAAATTTTAATATTTCCTCCTGCGGTCCTACTTGTAGATTTATCAAGGGCTCTAGGTGGGATCCTTCCCCCAGGAGGAATTGCCCCTGACACCCCTAGTCCTCCGCAATGTCTTCCAGGGTCATTTTAAAGACCTTAAGATCTGTACTTCACTTTGGACATTCTCTTTTAAAATGTCCTTCTTTCCCACAGTAAAAGCAGCTGCTCCCCTCCCCACCCCCCCACCCCCCCACCCCCCGCCTTTGGGAATCCCTCTGTTTCTCTGAAGATCCCCGTTCCTCATGGTGGTGATCATTATCTTTGCTTTAACTTTAGCCTTTTCCTCATCCCGTCTCACATACACTTTTTGTGCTTCCCTTAGTAGCTCATTTAGCCCTTTTTCTTGCCAATCTTCTAAGTTTTCCAGCTTCCTGCAGATGTCTGGCCAGGCATGGGTAACAAAGTGTACTTTCAAAAGGGTCTGCCCCTCTGTACTCTCGGGATCTACTCCGGAATATTGTTGCATGTTTTTCTGGAGCCTGGCTAACCACTCAGTAGGAGTTTCATGCTTATCCTGTCACCCATCAAAAGCCTTTGCGACATTCTGTCCCTGGGGAATAGCCTCCTTAATACTTTTAATGATCAGGCTACGGTAATCCGACATATTTCTCCTTTTAGACATATTATTATGATCCCAGTTGGGATTTGTTAGGGGCATCTTCTGATCTCTGGGTGGTCCTTGTTGATTTTCGTTTTCCCAAACTCTCATGCCTGCTACCCTAATCATTTGCCTTTCTTCTTGGGAAAAGATAATGCTCAGTATGGACTGCATTTCTTCCCATGTGTAGATACTGGGCCCCAGAAACTGGTCAAATTGTTCAGCAAGCCCCAGAGGATCCTCTAATAAGCCCTTAATCTCCTTTTTGAAGTTCCTCGCTCCAGTAGAAGTCAAAGGGGCATTCACAAACCCAATCACCTCTCTGTGCCCCTCCCAATGGTACTTCTCTAAGTGGAAAAAAACCCTCTGACTTCCTGCTCTGCACCTGGTGCTGTCGCTTTAACAGTTTGTCTCCGTCTTGTTCTGGGAGTCCTGTCGGGTCAGGGTATACTTCCTCTTTCATCAGGCCCTCCTGTGTCCTCACTTGGAGGGGCATTAGGAACTACCAGGTATGGAGGGGGCAAGGACTCAAGGGGGTCCCATTTATGACATGATTCCTCTACCTCCTTTGCTCTGAACACTCCCACTGATCCTGGCCAAATTTTCCCTTTCCAGCAAGCAGCGTATTCATTCTGCTCTGGATTAGGGGGTTCTCGGGCATTCACATAGTGGTTTAATGCTTGACAAAGCCAACCCTCAAATGACCCATAACGAAGCCAATACAAATGATCTGGTCTAATCTCTTCCTTGGTCCACTCTAACACATAAAATATTTTATCATTTTCATTTTGTCTTTATCCTTAGTTTTCTCAGTACTTTCCCAGTTTGCTAACATCAACCCCAGTGGACTGACCGGGGGTATTTCATTCGGTATTCTCTGGCTCCCCTTTTTCCTGGGACTCGTTTTACTACTTCCCTGTCCCATATTTTCCCTGGGGCTGTCTTCCACATGGCTTTCCACTCGCTTCATCTCTTCAACCGCCAAGTACCTGGTGGGATGTTGGAACGACGGTTAGAAAGACTCCACACTGGCTGCCTGGAAGGGGGCTACCCTGCCAGGTCTCACTAAGTCATGCAGTCAAGCCCTCACTTCCCACCCAACCGAGTAATACTTACAGTCCATCTTCTTACTTGGGCCTTCGTGCACCTGAATTACAGGCAACTGCAGCTTTACCTCCCAGGGAGCTCCAAGTGGCTTTTGCTCTAAGAGCCTCTGCCTCTCTCTGGGGTGTTTGGCCAACAGTCCCATGGTCAGAGGCGTGCTGTCAGAGTTCACGGAAACCGGTGAGGCACGCCTCCTATCTGACGGTCACCAAAGATACTGGGGCCAGGAGAACCGGTAATCCCAGACGAGCCCCTAAATTTGTTATAAATACGTGACCCACTAAAGGTAGGTTCGGAAATCTTTATTGTGAGGCAAAGTCAAAGAGCAAAAACCACAGTGCTGGGTGCATGAATCTAGCCAGAGGCGCGCCAAATGAGTTTAAATATGATCTACTTATACCATTAAGGTTGCATCAGCCATATACATATTCATTATTTTCTCACAACTATTTACAATATTCTTTGAAATTATTTAAATAACTCCACCCCCACTGCGCTTGCTCTTTTCAGTCATTGGGGTCCTCTGGTGGTCGTGCAGGGATGAAACCAAATGTCTTCCTTGCAGTGAACTTTGGACCCGAGGAGGGCAGCTTGTTACCTGTCCAGCACAGCACTTAGTGAAAAGCCAATATCTGTTCGTTCATTTTTCACACTAATGATGCCACAGAAAGCATAATTCCTTGAATAGTTACCCCGTTTTTAATTAGCTAAAGGGAATCACTGACCAAATCAATTTGAACAGAAAACAAATTTCAATGAGAAAATCAGTTTCTGTTCCTTTCTATGACAGTATACATTGCTAAGATTGGAGGAGAAAAATATGATTCAAGTCTAAGAACTGTAACTGCTGTCAAACTCTGATGCCTGCATTTTAGCACTTCAATGGATATATATAAAATCAGTTTGATGTTTAGATTCAGTGGGTGCTCAAAACTTTCACTGGATTCAGCCATACTGAGTGTTATAAAAGCCTCTATTGTTACTTTTTATACATACAGGTTCCTAACTTCAGATACAAAAATGTGAAAGGATTTGGTATGAATATGAATTTAAATGTTTTCAGACTTACAGAAAGTTTGGTAATGGGGGAGATCCAACAGAATTTATTTTCTTTTGAATCTGAAAATACAAAAATTAACTGTTTGTCAGAAGCAAAAAAACCTTGTGTTAAGATCACAAATTCCTATCATACCATCTTAAAGTTTTTGCTTCAGTTTGGGAGGAATAGAGCCACAGCACTGTCAACCACTTTTGACAGAGGACTTCAGGCATATGACTGCCTGAAAACTGGAGAGACATTTGGACTTATGTCCTCTCCACTGTGTCCTTAGCCCTCAAAGGTTAAGGATCATTTTATCTGTTCTCTATGATAATAACTCTAGAATTTTCAAAACCATCAGTGTCCCGCTTAGTTTTTAACATATATATTTTGGGAAGTTTCTACAGCTTTAGAAAAAGAAATAGTAATAAAAAAGAGTGGAATGTCACAGCAAAGGCTGAAGGACCCATAAACCTCATGGACAATGCTAGCTTTTGGGATACAGGCAAAGCCGGTGAATGCAATTTTACATAATTTTTTGCATGTCGTTCTGACTAGTGCTTCCTAGGCTTAGGCATCAGCCAGCAATTATTTTTCCCCAAAATGCATCTCTGTGTTTTCATTCAGTTGGAACATTAGCAATGCAGTCTCCCTCTGGGCATATGAACCACCATAATCTGCCAATTGCCTGCATGTGCAGCGCTAGGCAGAGCACCGAGCAGAGTGATGGAGCTGGGATGCCCATGCTGGATAAGTAGAGCAGAGCAGGCACCAGGCGTGAAACCGGGGTGCCTTCCATGTCAGAGAGCTCAGGTCAGAGCAGGTTTGACAATGCCTCTGCACAGCCAGGAGGCCATGCAAAGAAGATCTCGAGAAAGGGAACTGGTCATTTCTAATGTGGCTTCCAGGCAAGGGCTGATTTTGAACTCTGAGTGCAGCAACCATTCATCCAAGAGCTAAGTGAGCTGCTCCAGGGGAACTGCAGCGAGAAAAAGAGAGCCCAGTCTGTGGTGATTGTTCGTGGGCAGACAGGCAGGTTCCGTGTCTGGACTCTTGGCTGAAGCTGGTGGATTACTGCAGTCCCTGCGGCCAGAAGCAGCCCATTTGGCAGGTTTTTCTGGTAAGTTTTCCAACAGTCTCTTTCATCCACGAGGACCAAACTGCAGAGGACTGGAGCAGCCCAGTCTTAACCAGGCACTCGCCAGCCTGTGTCTGCCTGTGTCCTGTTGGTGAGGAGGAGGAGGAGCGACTTCAGCCCACCCTGTTCCCAGCCCTTTGTGCCAGCGGGCACCCGGCCATGGCTGCTGCTGCTGGAGTCAGGCACTGCCAGGCTGCATGCCCCACTGCTGCTGCTGAGGAGGGCACAGGGGGGCTTCTCCCCCCACCAGCACAGCCACCCACCCTGGCAGCGTCAGCCTTAGTGCAGAAAACGGATCAGAGACACGGAAAGTTGCTCATCGGTGTTAAAATCAGAACGTTGACACAGTTGTGATAACTCCTTGATGGCCCTGTGTGACATCCAGAAGTAATTCTGCATCGCTTTTTCTGTGGGGATCAGCCGCGGATATTTTGTGCTTGGTTGTCTGAGAAGTTCAAAATGTAGTTGGAAATTATGCATAGGATATATATATAGTTAAATATACTTTTTAAACTCTGTTATGAATGGCCTGATTGAGGAGTGAAGATCTTATTGATGAGCTACATAGAATACTTTTCAGGAATGACAAAAAGGTTTTCTTGATTTGGGTAGAAGCAGTAGAGAACCATAGAAATGACAAATAACTGTGGCAGCATCAGCAACCTCTGACAAAATATAGAGACAGCAAGAAAGTTTTCCCTTTGGCTCGAAAGCAGTTGATGGGATATATCTCTTGTATTTACTGCCATATCAAAATACACATATTTATCTTTAAGAGGTAGCACTATACCCTACTTCGCATGCTTCTGTTGGTAATCAACCAGTTATGAATTTTTCTTCAGGAACTTCTAGGTTTTAAACTATTACTGGAATTTTGTTGTTTAAATCATAGTGAACTTTCCTAATTCCTTCAAACTCCCTACAGCCTTTTAGCTCCAGCAAAAGTCAGCTCTGTGATGGAAAGTCAGTTCCTTTTTCACAGCAATTCACTCTTTGCTAATTCCATGCTTTGGAGTCATAAATGTGCCTTTACAAATATTGCTAGCTTTTGAGCTTTGTCAGGTATTGTGGAGAATATGAAGGTTTCTGTAGTCATGCTTTGAGTCACTCAATAAGAATACACGTGTCGTCGTCGTCCCCCGTCCCCCGTCCCCCCCCCCCCCCCCGTTTTTTTTTTTTTTAAGGAGACAGGAGAAAGCCTATTATACTGAATAAAACATATTGCACTGAAATACTATTGCTTATATGTCCCACTCCCCTCTAGTGAATAGAAGTGGAACTGCTCCATCTGATGCCATGCCACGGATCTCCAGCTGTAACCAGATTGTGGAAATTTTCTTCCAACTTTCAGTGACAGAGAGTTATCTTTTATGGAGTTGAACAAAGTGAACTTTCTTCTCCTTTTTTTATTAAGGACAAACCAGACCTTTATTGTAAAGCACGCCAAGTTTGCTAAATTCAGTCCTTCACACACACACACAGTGCCAAAGTAAGTACAAAATTAACCTAAACAACAGTAAAACTGTATTGTTACTGCTGTGTCTGTGCATAGCTGGGTTTGAGTAATAGTTTCTTGCTTCTTGCCCCTGTTCACATACACACAGCATTTATTTTAACAATGTTTACTGTTTTTTTGGTTGTTGGTCACAGATATAGGTGTGCAAACCAAGATAAAAATACTGATCCGTGTATTTTCACTTGAACATTTTTGTTGAACAAGTAACAGAGGAAGCCACTGTTATAAAAATGGTGTGTACATGATAAATACTCTGTCAAAAGTCAGTTAACAAGATATGAAGTGTGAGATTTCTCTGGCCAAAGGCCAGTCATACAGTTCGGTAGTCACCCTGGTCTGTCCTTGCTACCCGTGGAGATAAGTACAGGCATTTAGGTCTTCATTCATCTAAGGTATGCAGCGAAAATATGCTTGTACTCAGATGCTGATTGTTTCTACCATTTGCATGCTACAGACATCTCAAGCTAGCATGAGGTGGATCTTGTATGATGTAGTCTAAAAAAATCTATCTGTGTTTGCTTCTTTGCTCTTTAATTGGTCCATTTATTGGCATAATAAACATGTCATTTATTGGTGGTATTGGTGAAAACAACTTCTTCTTTTACACTGACAAGCAAAGTTAGTCCATTAGAGTTGCACAGGTTGTGAAGGTCTCATTCTTAGCAAAGTAGCCTGAAGAAGTAATGTAAGACGTAGAAGTAGTGCACTCTCAACCAACATAACATTTGATGTGAGGCAACTGTATACTGGGTATGTCTCATTAAAGGAAAAAAAAAAAAAGAGGACCATGGATCCAAAGCTGTTTTCAGTCATACCTAAGAAATGCAGAGGTATGCTTGAGAGTAGAATTTTCTCTATAAAATTTGATATGTTTACATATCATATTCACACATTAAAACTGACACTAGACAGGCATTCACTTACCTGAAGACTAAAGAATGGGAAGTGTGAATGTGGCTGGGAGGCCAAGTGTAACACATTTCCTTGCTTTCCTTTTGGGATAATTTTGCATTTCACATCCTTGCACTTTTCTGAGAAGCAAAGCTGCAGTTCACCCTTACTGTTAAAGGATGGCAGGTGATGTTGTTTGTAAAGGCTAAAAGCACTTTTTTGTCCTTTTTAACTAAAGGAAGTGTAAAAAAAATATAATGCAAATCCTGTGGCATCTACTTAGGCAAAACTCACGCTGGGATTTCAGTACTCTAGCTTTTTTCTTATTTGTGGACTGTGCTGTACATCACTGCAATTCTGTATTTTCTCCCTTGTAAAAAAAAGGGTAAAGTCCTGTTTGTTATTGCAGAGCAGTTTGAGAACTGTAGTTGAGAAGTACTATTACAGAATTGTTATTAAAAACAATCTCTTTTCCAGAGAGATCAGTGCTTGCCCAGCCGACATTTGTGTTTGAAAAGAAGGACCATCCTTTGAAGGTAAAAAGCTTTTTTGTTTACTTCCTATAATTGATAAAAAATGCTGAGAAATGAGGATTCTATAGACAATGATCCTAGCAGTAATAAAGGATTTTAGCCCAGGTTAAGACTTGCAATAAATGGTCTCAAAACAGAATAAGGCAGACTAGAAACTAGAAAAAAAGAATGCTTTTAATGCATATGTGCTGCATTGATTTACTTTGCGTCCTGGTCTAGCAAATGGCTGTTCAATTCTCCTTGACCTTTTCATGCTTATTTTTTTTTTCCAGCGGCCTGCAGAACACCCGGTTTGCAAAGCTGAAAATGGTAATAACCACCTCATTGAAACAGTATAATAATATATTGGGTTATTCATAGGTCTAACTGTTGCCTGTGAAAATAATGTTTGGATCCTTACTTAAATCCTTGTTAATCCTTGTAGACTAAGACTATGTCAATTGTACACACTTACTATGTCCTGATATATATGTCCCAGTCTTACCTCAAGAATTCTTCCATTTTAACTCTCACGTTTACCAGAAAGCCAACTCCAGAAGCCCTGAAAAGTGGCCAAGTATATTCGTCAGCTGTATGAGCACTTAGCTGCCTTTTTCTATATGTTTAGGCTACATTATAATGTAACTTAGCATTCTTAATGTCTTCTGAACCTACGGGCTATGAACTGATTATAAGTGCTATAAGATTTAGGTTCCCTGGACTTAGTAGAAATAAAGAAGACTCCCTGGGGCTTTATGCCAGGTCTTGACTGAGATTCCAAAGCCTTCTTGCTCTTAGCTACTGCCTTATAGCTGTTCCTGTAAGTCACTCCTAGAATTTATTGTGGTCAGGTTTTAATTCTGTGTCATAACACTGTGCTGAAAACTCCTGGCAGTCTGTCCCTGCAGAACATTATATTTACATTTCTCTAGATTTCATTAGTTGTTTCCGAAAACGTGCAAGATCATCATCTTTTACTTTCCAGAAGTCTGACTCTCAGGCCAACACAGGTATGATGTTTAGCTCCCGTTATGTTTTAATTACTGTAGTACTGTATTCTCGTCTGGTAAAAAAAAAAGATTTTTTCTGTCTAAGAAATATTTCTGCACTGTGGAAGTGCTGCAAGTCATGAAAATGTAAACATTTATATAAACTTGATGGCAATTTCCAGTAAAACTGTTCTTAAGTAAAAATATTTTAATTTTCTATACTTAGGTAGTATTACATACAGTAGTGAAAAATCTATATAAATTTCATATCTTTTCCTTGAATTGCTCACAAAGTCATAGGAGGAGGAGGGATGGAAAGGAATGAGAGTCCCTAGTTTGTGGCAGAAATCAGTGTTCCCTGGGCAACCCCTGAAAATGTAAAGCATTTCCAGAAGGGCCCGTCCTTCCATCCAGCCAACAGCAGACCTGGAAGGCCCTTTAAGAACTGTGTATTTCTTCCATGGGAAATGCACACAAGTCACTGAAGCTACTGTGCAGAAGGACTGATCTGGTTTTTACAGTGTTTATTTAACATACAGATGGGACCAGAAGGTCACTTCTGTATTTAGGTATTAATATGTGCACACTGTATTTTGGTTTATCTAGTCCTGTGATGCACCTAAATGTAGTTAAGAACATTTAAAATAAGTGGTTTGGTTTACTTTGGAAAATATACTGAGTTCATACACAAAAAAATCATAGATATGGTAGAAATTTTAGGGTATGCCTATACAAAAAAAAAAGTAGGGTGCAGGAGGAAGCTTGAGTGGTTGACCTCTCGATTGTCCACACTGCTTAACTGGTAGCTCACTCCTTGGTTCTGTTTTGAACCTCTCCAGCTGGTGGTCTGCAAGGCAGAACTATTACAGGGTGGACTAGCCGTAAACTCCGTGCCTGAGCCAGGCTGTGCCACTTGGCTTCAGAGACCTGTCCGATTCAGCAGCATAGACATAACCTAGCAGTCTACTTCAGAAAGCTGGTAGTTATCAGACAGTAATTTATTCTACTGCTAATGAAGGCATGACATCAAGTTGGCTAAGCTTAAAATTAATCTTCTTTCTCCAAAGAAATGATAATTTCAGTCTCTTATCCTTTCAGATACAGTTCTGACTCAGAAAAGGGGGAGATCATCTTACTTTACCATCCTTCCTACCTTCCCCCCCTCCCAGCCAGGTAATTAAAAAAAACCAACAAAAGCAATTAATATTTAGGTAGAAAAGCAGGTATTAGCTGAAATAAAAACGTACGGAAATGCTTTTCCTGCAGGACAGAGCTGGAGTACATTGGACTAGACTGATATTTGAACAGGAGAAAGAATGTTTTAGGAGGAAGACTGGCAGTTCAACAGAAGAAATGTTTTTTGCATTTGGTGTTAGGGAATCCCTGCAGTGCTGGGGAGGAATCTGAATAATTTGCAAATAGGCATTTATACTGTGTGGTACAAATTATACTTGAAAAAACAGAATGGAGTTAAATAATTACATGAATTAGTTTACCTGCAATTTAATGGCGATGGTTCCTATAGGAATATAGTTTTCTATCCTAGGAGCCTGTCTTCCACCTAACCAGTAACCCTGGGAGTATTCTCTTACTTACCACTAACGGGAATGATACAGAGGTCTTGAATCCTAGTCTGTGTCTCTTACCAGAGACAGGCCTGTGACAGACATTGGCATAAAGGATTTCTAAGCAATCTTAAGAGAACACAACATTGTTATAGCAACAGACTACACTCTTTCTGCAATGAAAAAGTAGTGACTGCATGTAGAGTATCAGTTGTGTCATTTTACAGGACGTGGTGCATGGTTGCCATCACTTTCTGGCTGATGTTTGGTATATTTTTTTAGAACAGTGAAAGCGTTAGTAGTCACTGCCATCATTATACTAAGTTATTAGAGCCTTTTTACTAGAACAGGGCAGGGTATGTTTATTTATTCCCATGTTCTTGGGTATAATTTACTTATCTTAAAAATTGATAAGGCTGGACCAGATAGCACTGCCAATTCAATGGCTTTGGCAAACCAGCAGCACCTGGTTTTCAAAGCTGAAGAAGGATTATATGAGTTTAAAACATCCATTAATATCCAAAAGACTTCTGCCTCTAACATAGCCAGAAAACCCATGGCGCTTTCTGTGCCATAGTCTACCCACCTGTAAAATGGAGACAGTAACAGTTGTCTCGGAGGCCTTGTTTAGATGGATAGGTTGGAATATTGCTTAGGTACTACCAAAATAGGGAGAGGTTATAGAAACATGAATTAATATTCAGTTTGTTATTACTTATTACTTATTACTTTACATTTTTTGTTCTTTAGTGAAGAAGAATAACATATTCATGACCTCAGCTCTTCTTGAAAGAAACCCTGACTTGCTCAAAAGTACGAAAGAAGGTAACTGTCATTGCAATATTTATTCACTGTACTTCCACAAAGAGGTTCTTAACAGATACAGAAGACATAAAAATGACAACTCTTCTCTGTGCTGAGTGGTAGGCTAGGTATCTTTATGAGGTTCATAAGTTATTTTTTTGACAGTGTAGATATCCTGTGAGCTCTGTTCTGAGCCTCTACTCTTGACTACTTATTTCCGGAATGGACTGAATATAACTTTGAATAGTGAAATTCCACATTTCTAACTGAATAACTCTGCTCCTGCAGAACTCAAAGAACTCTCTTGGCATCTGCAGATGCAGGATTAAATTTGAAATACCAGAAGACAGATCTAACATAAAGCAGTAAATAAATACAAATACATTTTATAAATATAAATAAGTATATTTATGTATATAATGCATTATTATATTCTATTCTGATAGCATAACTGGGTTGGTGTCACTGCAGAGTTGTGTATTTTACAACAGATTACAGTTTTTTCAGAATATGTAGCAAGTAAACAACAATAAATGCTACTTAAATATGCTTTGAAGCTTTCCGTTGAAGGGGAAGATGCATAGGTATGAATTGGATGTGAAGAAAAAATATCTGTTTAAATATTTTGTCTTTGTATTTTGCCAGGATCCTTGTCACAAAGTCAATTGCAGAATGTCATTAAGCCTGCCATTTTACAACCCCCACAAGCCTTGACCTATCCTGAAAATCCTGTAGTATCTCTAGTGGCTAAGAAAGAAGCACGTGTTCAGGTAAAAAGAAAAGTAATTTTACTGGCTAATATATTTTTGGAGCTCAAATTAAAAAACAACAACTCAACAGTGCTGTTTTAAAGCAGTTAATTTATTCCACTGCATGATTTTCAAGAAAGTTCCCAGATCAGTTTCAGTGGAATCAATGAGATCACTGACATGATCTGAACTGTTAAACCCATGCTGACTGTGTTTGAAAAAATATGTCTTCTCTGCAGGCTGTCTCGACTTTGAGCTATCAGGGTTCTGTGGGCAAATCAGCTTGGGAGATCTTTTGCATTTTGTTTATTTAGAGAGTAACATTTTAGCATTTTGATTATGGGCGCTGGCTTTGTACACAGCTGGAGGAAGCTCTGCCAACTACCACGTTTAAATATACGTCAGTGACTCTGGATTTCTAGCAGGTCTGTTTATAGCTGAAAGTAAGCTTGGTCTAATCAATTAATCTGGTTTTATTATTCCTAGCTATCTGAAGACAGCTCTTATTCCTCAGCTGAGAATTCAGTAAGTTCCAAAACAGTGAGGCCATCTACTACCATGACTCTTTCTAGTTCTAAAACAACACGGTAAGTTTTTATTTAATTTTTGTCTATATTTTGTCACTTGGCCTAAGGCATGCCCTTTTGTCCTACATGTCTAACATGGTACTAAGCCTGTGCTATCTATACCCACACAGTGCTTACTGGCATTTGTGTGTGGTGCCAGGATTTGTGAGTGCTGACATGGACTCCTGCTGGGAATTAATCTCTGTGGGACAGTTTGTTTCTCAGTAGCAACTCCCAAACCAGAAGCTATTTTGGTTAGCCATCATGTATATATATATATATATATATATATATAAAAATAATGAAGCTTATATACATAAGCTTTGGCAGTTCAAGTATGCTAGTTCAAAATATGTCCTGGTTTTGAATGTTTAAAATCATCTTTGTGTTCCTTTGGAGAACTCTCTTCTGATTGCATAGCTGCTGTGTCTTATAAATAGATGCAGAAAAACTCAGGAATTATCAAAATATGTCAGCATATTGGACACAGGAGAAATAAAGAAAACCATACAGGACTGATTTGGAAGACAAGGCGAGTACTTGCAACCAGTGCTTTACTTCCGTGCACATGCCAGAATTCCTGGCATGAACAGCTAGTGGCTGATGATTGTGATAGGGTGGCATCTTTGTGCAGGCATGGGTTGACCAGCATGGACTTCAGAATTTTTGCCTGAGAAAGCTGACTTTCTTGGACTAGGACATTGCCCCATGCCCTTGCCTCTGTATATGACTGAAAGAACTCATACTGGTGCAAAAATGGGCTATTACCTCTCTGTGAAGATTGGCTCCTGAGAATGTTATGTCTGTGGTTAGCCAGCTTAGTGTCAGCAGCTTATCTTGTGGGTATTAATACTGCTTGCTGATGGTTGATGAGGGTTATTTCCCTGGAAGCTGTGAGCATCAGGAATACACCTGAGATCAGCTATGATGAGAGAATGACATTTTAAAATTGCTAGGGCCACAGATAACACATTTGTGATGTTGCCTCCTTTCCTGCTCCCACCTAAAACGGGCAGAGAACGTGTTAGCGGCAAAGGAGCCTGTTCCCGTAGTCTTCATGGCTGGATAGGGCACAGATAAAGGTTCCTGCACACAACATCTGGGATATACAGATGAGGGGGTTCTGAGGAGGTAAGGAATTTTTAGATGCACAGGCAACTTAGATTCTTAATCCTTATCGACGCGATGAGTGTCATTAGAGAGCACATGCTTCATGTTTTGGAAGAGCCAGCCTATCCTTTTCTTTCACAATTAATGCTGTGATGATGCCCTGTGAGGACAGCATAGAGCCACACAACATGCTGGATTTTTAGCAGATTCAGAATGATTGTAATACATATATTGGAAAAGCTAAAGGAAGATAGCACTGACTTCAGAATCAGTTGGTGTCGATACTCCAAGTCTATCTACCTTATCTTACCTGTACAATGTCTAGGAAAAGACAGGTGAGTGGCTTTCTCTTGTGAAGTAGATGGACTGAGAAATGCAGTGCAGTGTTCCAGTACTGACAAGTTACAAGACTTACAAGTGCTTATGGTATTTCTTTTCCTTTTCTTTTTAAAAGAGGAATTGCTAATGTGCTTGGAGTATTTTTGTCTCAGTAATTCTGTATATTGCCATTGTGGTAAATGTTGGTTTATTTGACAAGTTGAAAACTAATTTAAATACAACTAGGTGCTTACTGCTCTTCTGAGATTGCAGGGGGGTGTAAGTGCTTCTTCAATCTCTGTTAAATCACTGATGCTTTAAATACTTCAGTAAAATCTTTTTGGCGTAGCCGTTTTCTCAGATAACTTAACAACAAGTATTCAAACAAACAACTTTATTAAACTCCATAGATACGCTAAGCAGTAGTGAACATTGCAGCCAGATCTGCTCATTGCTAAGAAAATAATTTTTTAGGTTTAGTTTTAATTATCAATCAAAGTCTAACTATTGGCATTTAATTTACAAAATCAAATGCAGAGACATTCAACAGCAGGGATGGCTGCTGCCTGCAAACGTTTGTCTTGCTTTCCTACCTCTTCTTCTCTATGTGATGTAGTTCTGTAGTGAGATGAACGAAAATAATTTGTTAGCCCTCTGTTAGGTGCAGCTGTCCATATCCCAGGAAATAACCAACAGTTCCATTTCCTGAACTGGCTGTAGTAATGAACTGAAGAGGAGAAATCTGCAGTTTCATGATTCTGATTAAAAGCTTGGGAAGGAGATTGTGTGGTAAGGGATAGAAATACAGTGCTGGGAAAACACCGGCTTCTGGTCATCTATTCAGCTTTGCACAATTTCCATTTGCATGGAAAAACTGCAAGGGTTCAAGGCCAGCACTGGAAATGGCAGCCTCTCAGACCCTTCTGGACACTCTGAGAAGGACAGTACCTGGATCTACTCCCTTTCCGTAGTCTCTTCTTCGCAGTATCTTATCCACATTTCTCCTCTCCCTTGCTTCCTTGTTAGTGGTCATTCCCTGAATTCAACACCTCTGTTTTGCATCTCCACAGCAGTGTAATCCCTGACACACGTTGTTCTTGCCCTGCAGCAACATAAGGATGTTGAGGTTTTAGTAAGACTTTAAGGCTGGCACTTCCAGTTAAATGTGTGGAAAAAGGAAGATCCTGCACTGATTACTTTTTCCTTACATTTTGGAAAATAATCAAAATTAATTTCCCACAGTGTTTCTTTAAGACCAGCCTCTAGTTTCTGGGTTTTAGCTCTTCTGGAGTGCTATCCTTACTAAGTTGCTACTAGAGCAGCCTAGAAGTAGCAAATGAAATTTCAGGATGGCAATTGATCACAAGTTAGTGAATTTTAGTGGGGAGTTTTCTTAAGGATAAGAAACTCATTAGTCAGGTTCCCTGTTATGGTTTAACCCTGTTTGGTAACTAAGTACGATACAGCTGCTTGCTCACTTCCCCACCATCTAGAGGGATGGGGAGGAGAATCAGGAAGGAAGGTAAATCTTGAGGGTTGAGATAAGAACAATTTGATAATTGAAATAAAATAAAATAAAACCAATAATTATTATAAATATTATTACAAAAATTATAATGAAAAGAAGGGAGACGGGGAGAGAAACAAAATCCAAAGGGAAGGGAGAAAAGAAAACAAGTGATGCACAAAACAATTGCTCACCACCCACTGACCGATTCCCAGCCAGTCCCTGAGCAAGCCCTGGCCAACTTCACCCGGTTTCTATACTCAGCATGACATCCTATGGCATGGAATATCCCTTCGGCTGGTTTGGGTCACCTGTCCTGGCCGTGCCTCCTCCCAATTTCTTGTGCCCCTCCAGTCTTCTTGCTGGCAGGGCCTGAGAAACTGAAAAGTCCTTCACTTAGTATAAACATCACCCACCAATATCTGAAAGCATATTATCAACACTATTCCCACACCAAATCCAAACCACAGCACTGCACCAGCTACCAAGAAGGAAATGGACCATATCCCAGCTGAAACCAGGATACCTGCTCATAGCCCAGAACATCTATGGAAGGCTTCAAGGCTGAGAAGAGTTTTTCTGATTTCTCTTTATTTGCTTTTAGTCTTAGCAACACATCAAGGATAAGAATATTAAGAAGTACTTTTTTCCTGAAGTGTAAAATGCCAGATAGGTTGTACTTGGGAATTCCTTCATCCTATGTAAAGAGGTTTCAGGCATACTGTAGTTGTGAACACAGAAACTTAAGTTTGAGAGGTGATCATCAGGTTCTGGCAAAAACCCCAGCTTAATAACAGGAATGTCCTCTGCATGACTTGTGTGCCATTAAGCCCTCTCACAGGTGGTAAATGATCTGTAAGAGCAGGTAAGTGGTGCTGAAGCATGCAGTTTGTGACAGAACATCAGATCATCTTCCTGCCAAATCATCCTTCTGGAACAGAAAGAGACAAGAACTTGGATGGTTTTGCCTTTCTCAGCAAAAGATCCAGTGACTAAGCTCGACAGAAAGCATGAACAACCTATAAGCCTTTTGTTAAAAAAACAAACAAACAAACAAAAAAAAACCCTCAAAAACCCCAACAGCAGGAACAACTTCCACACAAAGAAGTTTACAAGAACTTTTCTAGTGACTCTGATAAAAAATGGATCCTGTTAATTTAAAGTGGCTCTGTAATTAGCAGGTCAAATAACAACTCAACTTATATAGGAATATTCCTGAATGTAATCCACAAGTAATATGCTTTTTACAAGTTGTGACTATATTGCTATTTAAATAAATGCATTCACCTTCTTCTCTTAAAACTTCCTGAGAAGGAAGAGGCTAACTGAAAGTAGTTAAGACTCAGGGTGGTAGTGGGAAATTTTTTTTTTAAAGTTATCTATAACACCTGAGACACTAAGAAGGAAAAAGGGACAGAAGAGAAGGACAAGTGTTGTTTTAATGTAGCTTTTGCCAAAACCAGTCATGCTCCAGATCCTAAATGTAAAGTGATTTATCTACTGTATGAAATTTTCTGCCAAATCTATGTGCCTAAAGTACAGTTGGTCACCACTAAAGGATTGCAAGTATTTAGTTTTCTTAGCTTCTCATTTTAAGTACATTTGTGGAAAGGGTCATTGAAAAATGGAAACAATATCTTTCTTTCCTGTTCTAGTTATACCTCATCCTATGCCATCTGCTTTCATACCTTTACATTTGCAGTATTTATGTCAACTGAAGGCATGTGCTTTAGAATACACTGCCCCTCTGCCTTTCCCAGATGTTAGGTGGATGCCCAAGGAGCGCCTGTGAGGCACTGGGGAGTACGTTATCCTGAGGGGTACCAGAACTGCACCAACATGAAGGGATAAGTGTTAATTGTTGATTGTCTTTTGGTGGAGCAAAAGGAAACAGAAACAAACATAACTCATTACAGTTTCTAGAGTAAGACACTTCCTTGAGGAGGAGGAAGAGGTTGTTTTGCTTCTTGTTCTTTGCTTCTAAGGAACATCCTCAATAATCTTCATGATACACAGTGTGATACTCTCTGTTCCTTTTGTGAAATGTTATGTTGAGAATATTCTCAGATTCTTTTGAAGAATTTGTCTGGTTACTTAAGTGGTCATTTTTTGTTTGTCTTTAAGGTAAGGTAAGTGGTAAAGTAAATGCATGAACTTATTTATTTCTCTACAAAATTCTAAATAGTCCTAAATCATACTGTTATGCTATTTTGTTCCCACAGAATTCAGTTGTTTGAGGACAGAAGCGTACGAAACAGCAGCAATTCTGATTTTGTGTTTGGAGAAAACATGGTTGAGAGAGTTTTGGTAAGATCCATAAAAGCTGGCAGACTTTTTGTCAAGGATAATGATAAGTACAGTATTTTTCAGATATTGATTCTTTTTATCTCCTCCTGTGCTTTTAAAGATGTGAGTAAGTACGATTCTAATGACCGTTGGGGACAAAATACCTAAATATTTGCTGTTGGAGGGGTGGGCATCCCTATCTTCCCTGTCCAGTATGCACTTCTCTTTTGCTCATTTTTTGACTGCAAACTGTCAGACCTTAGTGGATCAAGTCCTGAAGGAAACTCATACAAAAAGGTGGTTCCCAGACTGAGGACTGCACCATTTAAAGTGGAATTGAAATTCAGTTTTCAGTAGAAATAGAATGGAAACAGTTAAGTGTATTTGCCAGCCAAAAAGCTTGGCAACCATAGGTCTGGGTTCTGACTTCTGACTGGGATTTAGTTGTAAGGTAGGAGCTGAGTGACTAAGCATTGTCAGGAGCCAGAAGCATTTATTTCTACATGCCTGAGAAACTTCATCTCCAAAAACTGAATGTCATGTAAATTTTTAATTCCTCTGGGGTTAAGTTTGTGGTGTTTGGGAGTTTTAAGCTATTCTTCTGGGGCTTAAGTGCTTCAGCTGGAAATTAGCTGGTAATTAAACAGCTAAGTCCTTCAGTGGATTTAAATCCTAGGGCAGGATCCAAAGAAAGAAGCCATTCTTTTTGGTGGAAGAATGATATACTGATTTTATAATAATAAAATCACTTCCACTAGAGACTGAAATTGTATCATCTGGGCCAGTTTTTACTGCAAGATACCACAATTGCTAATCTTGAGCCTAGCATGCATTAAATGATTCAATGTTCTGTTTGATATGAGTAACATAGTCCTTTTATTTAAATAGGAATTTTTATTCCCCCTGTTTTTTTTTTCTAGAGTCCTGAGAAGCATCCCAAGCCGTGTAATGAAGCTGATTCATACAAAGGAGAAATAACACCCATGTACATAGAATCTTTTCCTGTCAGTCCACAAACAAGTAAGCATACTCAGCAGACGAGTGCAGTTAGCTTTAGTATTATGTTTCACTGTATTTTAGAGGATGTCAAATCAGTGGTGGTCAATAATTTTCATCTATTCTCAAGTTATCCAGTCACTAGTACACTTGCAGTATGTGCCAAAATCTGTGTTCAGAAAGCAGCTACAGTTTGGTTTATGACATTTGAACTGAACTAACTTCAGAACGAATAATCTGAGTTACTCAGGAAAAAATACGAGTTTTACAAATTATTATTGTTTATTATTTGGAAAAAAAATGCAGTGAACTTTGTGAATGCCTTTTGGAATGCATTTTTGAACTACAGTTTTAAGCTGTCTGCTGCTTGCATTTTGTGACTGCTCATATAAATTACTTTGCCATGTTTGTACCCTGACTGTCGGACTGAAACTTCTATACAGACAGATTTCAAGGGTTGTTTGGTGTGAGCTTTTCTAGTCGGCAAGCCATGTAAATCGAGGATGTGAGGGGATACCAAGTAGGCTCCTGTCCTGAGCCATCTTGCCAAATTTTGCACCAGTCTGTACTAATGGATGTGTTGGATCCTCTTACTTTGTGTGAACACTCTTACAAGTAAAAAAAATATTAAAACCCATGGAAAACCTATGCAGATGATGCAACTATACAAACTTTTGTAACAGTGGTTTTCTTTCAAGTCTTGTCCTTTCATGTTCCTGTTCAATATTCTTTGTATATGTATTACTGTTCTGAATATCGGGACGTGTGTCCATTATTTATTAATCTGCAGAGCAGTATGACAGCCCAGTTTCATTTGAAAAATCAACTTTAATTATTTAGGGCTTGTTTCTGCAAGTCGTCCGTTGGGGCAAAGCTCTGCAACTGCAGAGAGCCCTGTTCAATTCAAAATGATCCTAAACAGGTGAGACATTTTGCAATATATGTAGTAATAATATCAGACATCACAGGTCTAAAGTCACAGGCCTTCCTATGTGCTAGTTTTGTTGTCCTGAAAATATTCCCTGTACAGAAAGGATTTCCTTTATGGTTTGTTTGTTTGTTTTCCCTACAGGAACAGCTTTGTTGGGAAATGCAACACTAACTGAATCAGCAGCTGCTTGCATTTCCAAGCCAGTGGAGAAAATGCTGTTAGATAAAGTTGAAGTTGTAACTGGAGAAGAAGCAGAACACAATGTATTACAGGTGTGTATTCCATAAAGCCTTGATGATGAGCAGTTTTGCTGTTGAAAAGAACATCTAGTTGTATTACAGATTGCAGCAATCTGAAAATAACTTCGGTTTATATTTTACATTTTTGCTTTTTTAAGATATGCCTCTGGTAACCCATTTTCTGTAGGGTGGTATTTTCTTTTTTATATTGTAGTTGTTAATTTTGTAGTCCCTTCCAGTAAGTGCTTCAGAATGTCATTCTACAGTTGTATTTTATAGGCATCTACACAGTATACCAGCAGTAACTAAAACTTCAAAATTGGAAGTGATTTGAGTAAAGACTTTTTAAAGACAAAATTTTTTTGGGGGAAAAAAAGCGATGTGTTGTCAAATAATTAGTTTTATCATTCATGTAAGATATCAATTATCTTTCTGGTCTGGCAGGATGTATCTTGCCATTCTTCATCTTCAAAATGTTATTGTAGCAGTGATGTATATGATTTAAAAAATCTTAACATTGAAAGTTACATTATTTTATGTTGATTAAATCTTCTGTCTTGTCAGAACATGGAATTTTTACTCTCTTTGGAGTAGTACTCTCCTAGTAGTGGTATCCTGGCTTGTACAAGGTTTCCGAAGAGTGAAGGCATAAGACTGTAGAACACTTGCAACAAATTCAGCTGTGTTAGTGGGTATCACAGATGGAGAGTTAATGAAGATGAAATAATTGGAAAAGTAAATGGGGATTCATGCTGAATGTTTTCTATGACCAGCAGAAAATTTAGAACAGATCTGGGAGCCATTTCATTTTAAGTAATAATGGTGATATATCTATCTTTATATACATGCATATGGATGTATTAAAAGCCATTATCCAAATTTTAAAACCATAAAGTTTTAGAACCAATAAAATTAATATTGGCTGGCAATTTCCATCATGTATTTCTCTTTCAGATCAACTGTAAGCTGTTTGTATTTAATAAGCTTTCGTTAACCTGGATTGAAAGAGGCATAGGATCCCTGAGGCTTAATGACACTTCTAGCAATAAAGATGGAATGTTGCAGTCAAGGCTAAGTAAGAATTAAATAACAAAGTAACACATACACAAAACACTAAATGACTTGCACAATTGCTGGCCAGAATAAGTTTATTTCAGTACATTTTAAACGGAGTAGCTTGTTTTGTTTCAGTCAAGTTGCTGAAAATGTTTTAAACATTGCCTGATAAAGTTAGCTCTGCTACAGACTGAAGCACTGGGCATTTTTCACTCAGTTTGTACGCTCACGCTTGGATATGTTGTTAGGTTCTGGGTATTTCTACTGCAGTGTATCTTTAGCTCAATCACCAGTCTGACAGCTTGCTCTTTGTTGATTCTGCTTTACTGGGAGCAGTGTTTCAAGCCACTTCTGGAATGTTGTTTTTACTGGGCTGTCAACTTTTGTGCTGCATTGCACAATTTCAGGAGATTATTTGCTTTGTATGCCAGGTGTATTGAAAGAAATGAATATATTTGAATACTTAAAAAAAAATAAATATCTCACCATGTCAGGTTTTAGACCAAATTTATAAGAGTAATTCATGAAAATATTAGCTGTATGTAAGTAGTTGAGAAAACTGTTGCAGTAAAAATGAAGATGGTTCCAACAACTTTTCATATAAACCTTCTTATTTCAGTTATGCGAAATCAAGGCAGCTTGAGACTGATTCTCAACACCCGACTCTGGGAACAAATGCTTATAAAAAGAGCAAACAGAAAGAACCTGTGCTTCACTGCAACAGACCAAGAGGACCACTCTGTTCAAGTATTTCTGATTCAGGTAAGCAAGAGATAAAACCCCCATGCATTTCATTTCATCTAGGATTCTGAAGACTTGCTGAGGCTTTGGTGTTAGCAAATGGCCTTTTATGCTCTGTCAGTCTATGCTTAGCTTAGCTGTTACATGGCTTTTATTATGAAATGAGTTAGAAGTGCTGTTCCTTAGCAATTTTTTTTTAAAAAAAGGTGGAAGATGGGATATGGCCTTTGGACAGACATTTCCAGACTCTGATTCATGTACCACTGATGGAATGGGTATAATTCCAGTCATATGCAGCAATTACCCTTTCTTACAGAAGCAACACTAAGAATTTCTACACAGGTAGTTACATATTTTTGAAGTTACTTTGGTACAAGGCAGCAGCTTTTTTGCCTTGGTTCTTGACACGTTGTTTGAAATAATCCATCCAGTGTAGGACCTCCATCTCTCACCTGAGGAGGACACAGATTTTTTTATGTCACCTTACGTAAGACTTGGGAATCCTGGTTTTCTCTAGCAAAAGCTGCTCAGTTGAGGATGGAAATGTAATGGATTTATTTGCAAATAAACAGCACATATGTCTCAGACTGGGGAGTGACAGCATCCACGTGAGTTTGAGGATGTCTGCAGTTTCCCCAGTAGACCTTTCTGGGAAGGGTTCAGACGCCTGGGCAAGAAAAATAAATCACCACTTCCAAAAGATGTCGCATGCCATACACAAGCAAAGCGTCATGCACCATATATGCAAGCACTGCAAGTTTATCACTTCCAGACTGTGACTGACTTAGTTATGGCTGTGCTGCACAGCTGGTCTGCATGTGAGAATTAGAAATGTTCTAGATTTCCAAATGTGCCGCACAGTTCTTCTCATGTATGTTGATGTCAACATTCTGTTCTGGCACTTCTGGACAGTAAAAAAATAGACATGTATTAGAAGACTAAGACATATGACAGCTGTATGTGTGTGGCAAGGGTTGCAGGAGGCTGCATTTACAGTCGTCACTGAGGTGGTTGGTATCCAGCCAAACTAGCACCGAGACTCTTGGGCGTGGGAGGCAACATGGTCAATGCGTGAGATACCCAGCAGGCATGACCTGAGCCTCAGCATGTAATCCAGGCTGGTCTAGAAGTCAGTAGAGGCGACTCCTCCAAGGCACCAACAAACATTTTTAACTGCCATTTAAATTTGTTTTTCCCATGTCAGGTGAATGAATGATTGATACATTTGGTTCGGGGATGTTATCCAAAGGGCTCTTCATGAGTGAGGGAGAAGTCTCACATGATGCTGACTACAAAGCAGGCAGCTCACAAGACAACTTCGGTTGGTCCTGTAGTACTCACGGAGGTCTGGGCAGAGGGCTGACCCTGCCCCCTTCCCTCATGCTTGTTCCTTCCTCCTCGCTTTTGGTGGCATTGGAATTTGTACAGCTATGAATGAGGCAGATCAGAGAACTGGTCTGGGTGGGTTTGGTTTTGCTCGGTTAGTTTTTTAGCTTGATTTTATTCACCCTGCGATCACCCTAATGGTGGTACTGGCACAATGGGGAGGGTAGAAACGAAGAGTTGGAGGATGCTTGGAGGTGAGTCCACCCCTCTTGGCAGAAGCCAGAGTCCATATTAGATTAAAGTGACAGAGGAACTCTGGCTTTTGAATGAATGAGTAGAAAGCTACGAATAGAAATGATCAGACTGAACAGCTACCTTTTTCGTATCTATGACCCTTCGTTTCCTGAAAAGCTGTGTTATCTTGAGAGCTCAGATTTGTCCACTGGGAGTTGCATTTGCAGTTGAGACACCTAAAAACTAAAAAGAAGAATTTCCTTCTTCTTTGCCTGGCTGTAGGGAGAGAATTGTTTGCTCTGTGAGTCTGGGTAGCACAGAATGCTGATCTGCTGCTGCTTCCCAATTCACATAGCTTTTCTGCCTGTACACGCTGACACACATCATTCCAATCCAACAAAACGTATTTCTTCCTGTTGTCAGGTGATACAGATAGAAATTAGTCCACATGATGCAGAAGTGGAGAACTGGGCTACAGAAGACCGTATGCATTCAGTTACCCTCCAGCAGATGATCTGCTTCATAAAGTCTTGTGTAACCACACCAAGCTCTGCGGTTTACGTGTATGAAATAAACATAAACAGCTTGTTAGCCTCATACAGCTGGGACATGATTGCTGCTTTTAAAGTCAGGTGTCTTCTGGTGGACTTAAGAGTTGATAAGGACTTGCCAGTGCTAGATTAAGGGTTGGACTCAATGATATTAAAAGTCTTTTCCGACCTCAATGGTTCTATGATTCTGTAAGAACCTAAGAAATACTCTGCTGGCACTTCTGACAGTGCCCAAAGGCAGTGCCTTTGGGAAGCTCGGGCAAGCATGGCCACTTTGTACCGTCTGTTCACCTCATTGACTCCCAGCGTTTACCAGTGTTGTATTAGGGATGTAAGAGCATGCACCCCCACTCACTTCCTTTGCTGTCTATTTTACGGAAGTATTTTTGTAATGCTTTTTTAAAAAAACTTTTATTACTGTATTTTTGGCCTGTTGTTTTTAGTCTGTCTCCACTCTCTTCCAAGACAGCAAATTCTAGTTGTTTTTACTCACTCTGTGAAGAAGCACTTTCTTTCACACCGATCCTTTACTGCTTTAAGCGTACCCTAGTGCATTCATTTTGTGGTCTGATGAACAGCTGTACCATATTCAGTTTATCCATCAGTTATACTTTCGAAAACCTTAGTTACATCCCCCTTCTCATCCTTTTCAGACTGAAAAATCTCAACTATTCATAAGGAGCTGCACCACACCATTGATCATTTTTGGTGCCCTTTACCTTCTTTAATTGTACTATATCCTTGAGAAGTGATGACCAGAGTGGAACACGGTACTTAGGACATGGCTGCTTGAAGTTTTTATGTACTGGCAAAATGCTGCCTTGCCTAGTTCTCAATACCCTTCTTGATGATGCTCATCTGCTGTTCAACAGTAGCAGTGGAATTTATGGTATCTTTAAAATTTATAATCACAACCATTTTTTTTTGTTAGGCTTAAAAATTCTTACTTATTCTGTAAACCAAAATGAAATACATATATTAACATTTCAGATACCTCCAGAATCATATTCCAGAATTGTCTCGAATATCAAGTACTCAGTACAAACTGAGCCGTCCTTGAGGGGAAATAATAATTTTTAAGCTTATGTTTCTTGTAACTATAAAGAAGATAATCAACAACTATATTATAAAACTCAGGCCACTTAAGAAAACTTAATATTATTTGTATTTAAATTTATTTTCTGAAATGAATGATTAAGTATGAATCTTAAATGGATTGTTTTTTAAAAAGAAAAGGACAAAAACCAGCTCGTTACTTTTGAAAATTTCTCAGTCAGCTTCTCTGTAAAAAACACAAATTTTTCTTGATTAGTTTGGACTGTATGCATTTTATGTTCTGCAGGCAAGCTCGAAAGACACTGGATACCTGTATGCAGCAATACATCACCGTCTTGTGGCATTGCGAAGCTTTGCTGAGCAAGATCCATGCGCTAATCAAGTAGACACAGAGACAGAAATAGCTTTTCAGCCATTAAACTGTGATAGTGATGATGAAGATGACGTAAAAATAACTCAAATGAACAGCAGTGGATCTGGTAAGCCAAAATTTTCCTGGGAATGCTGTAATCCTTTCAGGGTATTTTCTTGTAAGCAGTGAAATTGCACTTTTTTTTTCATGCTGATCATAACTTTAATCTGTTACAAATATCCTTTTCCAGGTAGAAGAGGGCAATTCCTTTTAATATTTTGACTTACTATTGTTAAAATGCAAGGTTTTGCCAGATCAAGTATCCACATATCTTTATAGTAGTGGAATACTCTTTTGACAAAAGGCTGAGGGTTAAGATATTTTAATATTGTCGAGCTTTACATAAAGGTTTACTCATTATATTTCAGTAGAAATGACTAGAGGTACTGAGATACTAATTGTTCCTTGAGTAAGTACAAGCTGAGTTCATTCACATCAGTGATTAGGTAGTTACATATAGCTTAAAGCATAAAGTGGTTACTAAGGTATTTATTGCAGTGGTTAACTTCATTTGAAACACTTTATTCTTGATCAGCTGTAACAGCTACCTCACTAGGAAATTTGTAGGTCAAGATTTATACACCAGTTTTGCCAGCTTTCTTCAACATAACAAAAATTTAGGCTCCTCAAAGGAAAGAATGCAACTAAAAAAAAGACAAAAGGAGTAAATACACCTCACAACAAAGTCAACATTTGCAGAAGGCAAGACAGAAACAGTGTCAGAAATAGAAGCTTTTCTCTCTTAGCAAAAGACAAGGCATATTTCTGGGGCAAATTCACTTGCCTGTGCCAAACTGCTACAGTGGATACAGGACCTGCCACTTTTCTAATAGGACTACAGCAGGCACGTTTGAGTTGTTGCTCATAGCATGATTTTCCCTCTGCCACCAAGTAACATCCTGTCCTCATATTATAAACTCTTCCTTTTAACAACTATTCAACAAGAATAAACTAATGCATGAGTTAGAGCTATGAGTGACTGTTTCCTTAAGGAAACAAGTCTCCTCTCCCCCTTAAGCAAATATATTGCAGTTTACATTGCTTGTTCCTATTCTTAAGTACATTTCAGTCGCATTCAGTGCTCTAAACAAAGCATGATGCTCTTATAGAACATTTTCTCACAATACCTTTTTTCTCTTTAGGAAATGGGAAAATTGTTAGCTCTGAGAACTCTCCAGATTGCTCCCAGATAATCAAGCATTCCTCCTGTAATTCCTAAATAGTCTCTACTGACTTTACAAAGAGTTTCTGGTAACTTGAAAACTCTGGATGGAGCTTGATTCCTTTCCAGAATTATTGATGATAAGAACTCTTTGTTCTTTTAGGGAAAACAAAAAGGAGGGGAAAGGGAATGTCAAAGCAGCGTAGGAGCACAGATTTACAAGTTAAATATTTATTTTGATTTGCACAGACTTCTGATACAAATATTCAGATGGCAGCCAGCAAACAGATTCTGAGATATGACAGTGTCAGATGCTGTTTCTTCTTGACCTTTGAGTTTAAGCATCCGTCCTTCATTTATGTCCAGCTACTGACAGAAGTTCTAACAATCCCTTTTAAGTGCTTTTTTTGATGACTTCTGGTGTTTCCTGCTTATCTTAATCTCCTCTATTATTCTCAGAGCCATGAGGTTTTAATTTTGCATACATTTCAGTTACCGGTATCCAAATCCCATTTTACCTGCAGACATTCACATCTTAGACACGCCTGTCCCTGAAACTCGCATTTCCAAAACAGGAAGAAAAATATACCTCATGGGTTTTGAACAGGGTGAGCTCAGTTTTAAATATCAGCCTAGAAATGTCCATTTGGACACAAGAGAGCAGATCCTGCATATTTAAAAGCATTTGTTTAAATCTTTCATTTTCATGCTTTCACTTTCATTGAAGGATGTGCATAAGTCATCTCCTTTCACTGATGTAATTCAGTTTCAGAGATTACCTCTCACTAAGACCACATAAATGTTAAGAAGTGTAAGTTCTCAGTGACTGTTTTATTACAAGAAAGACAATTAGAAAGGTATACTTTCTGCATTTTATTGCATTCCATTCTACCTGGTTTTTCTTAAAAAATTATAGTTGTCTCTTAATATAAGCAATTTCCCCCTTGTTAAATAGAACTAACACAACTCCCTAGATTATGCTATATGTTTCATGACACTGTAAAAGACATGAAAAAAACAGGCAAGAATTATCTTTAGTGCTACAGACTGAAGGAAGTAAATATGATACACATAATAAGTAACATGTTATGAACATTAAAGTGATTCTCCATGTCTGCAAGACATTTTTCTAAGAATTTTTCAGACGCAGTTCTTCACTGTAACATCCACAGGATGTCAATACTGCATAAAGACAGTGTATAAAGTAGTAGAGATATTTCTACCATTTTACAAATTCAGTATAGAAATTTATTCCAGTATTATTAAAATTTTTAATTGAATTGCTTTACTTTCAACTAGAGAGACTAATTTCATCATAAAGTCCATAACAAGTAAGTTGCTATACATGATATTTTTATCAAAGCATATTTCACCAGTTACAGTTGAGATATTTTTAACAACAAATTGTTCTGTAAATCTAAGTGAAGAGAAATGGAACAATTAATCTTTAAACAAATTTTGGGAGTAGATGGCATCAATAACTCTCTGGGAGGTATTTATCTTTTCCCACAGACTACCAAGTGAGCTGAGGAGATTAATTTAGACTGAACAGAAAACTTATAGGCTGACCAACGGTAAGGAAATCTCTTCCATTTCTTTCATTGCTAACTCATTTCTTTAAGTATTTTAACTGTTTGCTGCCAGGTGTATTGATTACACATATGAAACATTTTTTCACTAAATAGTTTAATGAACCAAACCATGAAAAGTGCTGCTATGACAATGTGTGAATGATTAGACCAAGAGTGCTCCTTTCTGAAGGAAATGCTACTGCTCTCAGTTACATGACTCTCCCCTTTTGTCTTCCTTCTCCTTGGACTTATAAACCTTACATTCTTGGCTGTGTGGGATAATCACCTGAAGCCAGTGTCAGGTTCCACTGTCCCACAGAGAGAGGGAGGAGTTACTTAGATTTGCTGATTCCCCTGGTTGGATTAAGATGAAAGGACACCAAAGGTCCACAAACACAAGGTCTTTATTCTGGGCTCACACAATGAAGTGGCAATAATAACATTTGGCAAGCCTTGTAGGGAGGAGGGGGTGTGTGAGGGAAATAAAGTAAAAGAAGGGGACAGAGAGAGCGCACACAAAGCAGAGGGAATTCACCAATCCTGGATCCAGCATTGGTCTGGCCAGCAGGGTGTCTGGTGCAGAGTCCCCAGAACCTTTGGAGAGTTCCCCTTTATATATGGTCTTTCCCCCCACACATGCCCCAACATGCCTTCTCTGCTTTTTGTGCAAATTAGCTTGCATATGTAGATTTGGTTTCCAGAACATTTGCCTTTTGAGGAAGGGGCTTCATGAGTCGGGGGTACACCCTCCCCTACCTCTGCACAGTGACCAACAGTCAGGCAGGCCTCCACCCACCTGCATTTCAGTTTATCCTTAGAGTGTTGCCATATCCTCAAGTGGACTGGCTGGGTTGTCTCGATCTCTGCAGTTGCCTCACTGTTGGAGACAAACTTCTCAGCACAAACTTCTCAGTTCTTTTTGGGTACTACAGACAGGCATATAGAATAGCCTAGTAGTGGAGGATGGTCTCCTGGTAGGCAACAAGTTGTACCTGACCCCTGTGGATAAAGAGGATCGAGCACCTGCACTCCATAGGTCTGTGTCTGGGGTGTGTTCTGCAATGAGTAACAACATCAAACTGTTGCCAGTACCTCCTCCTGCTTTGCTAATAGATCTCAGCCATCAGTTTGGGGCTTTCCCGTATGTTGGCAGCCCTGTGTCAGGTACCTGTGCAAGACAAAATCTTCTGACTTCTGTTGTTTAAGCAGCTTGACGACACAATTACAAATTTGGCACATGGGAGTACTGAGTTGCACTGCTAGTATGGTATTGAATAGACAGTCCTCTAATGTAGACACTGTGCAACGCTTGCAGGGTGCCCGTCTCTTTCCACTGGCAGCACAAACAAACAAGATTTCTGTGTCAGGCCCAAAAATACATCCTGCCAGAACATGTATCTGGTAAAGCCCCAACACTGAAGCTTGCCATTGGCAGCAGGTATGAGGAAGTCACTACTTAGGCCCTAAGTGACTAAGATGTCTCCAAAAATGTTACTCCTTCCTTTTGACACTTCTAAGACATGTTTCCGTGTTTTCTTCAGAGCCATAAGGAGATTCTGTCTTTGCTCCAAAGGAATGCATTTTGTTTACATTTAAAAATATGTCCATCAGTGTCATGAGAAATAGCACAAGATCCCTAAAGTGTTGTAACCCTGTTAGTATTTAGAGAGACACAAGGCATTTCTTTCACAGAGGAGTACAAAATGTCAGTCATATTAGTAAAATAGCATGGGACTATAGGTAGGATGGTTCCTGTAATTTCTGTCCTTTTGCCTTTTCTGATTTTGCAGGAATGTGTTTATTCGTATCCCTGAGGGGGAACAGAGAAGCTGGAAAAGTACATGCGGGAGACAAGGATGACAATGTCACTAGGCAAAGAAATGCGCTATGCATTATTTCTTACACTGCACCTCAGCAATAACTCTTAAATCTTCTCCTAACTTCATCCTGATTGAGGGATCCTCTCTTTTGATTGAGGTGTCCTCTCTTTCCTGGCATGGAATTCAAAGATGCTGGAGTCTGGGACTAAGTAAGTCCCAGGAAGTCCCTCCATACGTAGCCATAGACCTTAAGAGAAGACCATAGTCTGTAAAGCCGTAGTGTGTCCCATATGGGTCCACCGAGAATTGTATGGATTTTGGAGACTACTGCTGTTGAGAGCTGGACAGTATCATATCAGAGAAGTGCAGCCTTTTTTTTTGTTTTAAAGACATCTTCTAGTCTACTATACATGTACCTCCCATGTTGGCCTCATTAGGACTTGGTTATCTGCTGGTGTTTATTAAGATTTAAAATGTTATGAGAGCTTTTTTTATTTTTAAGTAAAATACTTTCGAAGTTTTTAAAGGAACTCCTGTTAAGCAACACCACAAGAACTACTGAAAAACTGATTTGTTTGATATTTCTTGTCAATTTAATTTAAATTCTTATCAGTTTTTAAGGGTACCAAATCATAAATCTAACACACACACATACATACCTGACAGTGATTAAAACTGAGGAAAAGTTAAGAATTAACTTCTTTGTTGGAGTCCAAGTTGCTGTATTCTTTCCAGCAGATACCAGTATCATCTGAAGCACAGAAGAAAAGAAAACTTTCTGATTGGCTTTAAATACTCACATATATGTAATGTGTAATCAGGAAAGAGAGGGGGAAAATCAGATTTAATGTTCTGACAAACGCAAGGCCTTTCATTTCACCTGTAAGAGGTTTAAAACTTTTAGTAGGTATTCAGTGGTGGGTAAATTGTAGCAGCAATTTTTAAACACTGTGATAGTGATACCATGTGTCTGGCATTAGTGAGCTGTATCTATACTTTATGCAGATGCATCAAAGTCATAGAGATAACACACCACAAGCACTCCTGGGTACATTCTCATGACTAGTGAGTTGTTTGAAGATGTGCTGGATTTCTCACAGTTTACTGAACATCTGTTTCGAAGTGCTAAGACAGTGTTCCCCATATAGAGCGAGATGATTTGCATCCCAGGCACATTGTCCTATCTAGACACCTGAATCCTTAGTGCTTATGTGCTTGTCTTTATCGACATGGGGGGTCACAGTCTTCACTCACTATTCACATGCTCAAATATTTGTGAATAATCCTGTTATCTAGTTAGATATTTACCTAAACCAGGAACTGATCATATCCAAACTTTAACCTACTGCTTTGGTATTATGAAATGCTGGATTGTTTCAAAACATGAATATGCTCAAATAAGCAAGATTGCTTAAAAATTCTTTTTTGGATCATTCTAGATGGAACCGCAGGCAGTCTGTAGTCTGCTCATGACACCTACCACAGGTTACAACAGCACAGCCGGGAACTCATCTTCCCAAAACGTCTAAGCTGAGTCATTAGAACCTGAAAGGATGAAATCAGATGCATTTTGCTTTATGACTTCTAAGCAAAGATTAATTTTAGTGACAGCTTAAGTTTAATACATTGAGAAAGAACTTGAGATGCACTTTGGAGGACTCCAGTCGGCCTGCTTTTGCACTGCGATGGGAATGACACAATGGCTTTCAATATTCACAAAGTGTTAAAAAGGCTACAGATTTTAGAATTAAATATATTTAGATGCATTATTAAAGTAAGGACTTTTATAGGAAATAAATGTGTATTCATCATATTGATGGATAAAACCACATAACCATGAAGTAATAATATACGTGAAGAGATATTTGTTACTTTTCATCTGTTATTTAAAAGATTGGATAGCTTTAAATTTGGCTTCACTGAAAATATTTATTTAAAATTCTCTGGTAACATTCAGCATCCTGTTTGTAAGTACATACAAGCAGAACTGGGAGTGCCAGATTAGCATGACCAAAGCCTACAGAAACCACCTTCATAACAAGTTTTTTAGTTTCTTTTGAAAAGATCTGGAGTTGTATACTTTTTTGTAGAATTTTTTTAAAGGGCAAAGGACCACGATCTGCCTTTACAGTCATAAGCACCAGGAGAACTCACTGTGAAGAACTGCAGGCCACTTCTAGGGCACATATAATCTTTAAAATCTGAAAGTGTTTCTGCCTGCACTCATCAACACCTTTTCAGTTACAGAAAACAAGAACTATTAATTGTCCATTTGATATACACAAATAAACGTATGCACAGTATAACTGGATATCTGCATCAATGTTTCTTGTAAATGTGTGAGATTATCTGAGATTATTTCTGATTTAGCTGTAGCTATCCCTAAACAGCATCATTCATTGAAACAGATGAGTATGTTACACATCCTAATGTGTTCAATAATCCCAGCAGCCCCAGACCCAGTCACTCTGTAAAAGTGATTCCACAGACTACTGCCTCCTATCTAACCATTCTCATAAGGAATTAGAAAACTCAATTCTCTCTAATGCCACATATCAATTAAGACTTACTGGATCATTCTTAAGCACATGCACAGTACAGATGCCATTTTTGCTCTGTTTTCTATTCTTTCTGTCAAAAAGATAAAGAAGATATGTCTGTAACCATTCTGCTGCAACTCACTGCTGCCTTGTGTATTGTTGGATACAAAATATTATTTCTTTGTCATCCTCAGAGCTGAAAAAATGTTCTGAAATATGTGAAGTCCTTTTAGTTAAGGTAATTGCAATGATTTCTCAATCTTAAAAGCTGCATCACACCTGAAGAATCAAATTACAATTTAGTTTTCCTGTCTGAACATAGGTATGCACTTGGAAGAGTACCAGCTTCTTCCCGAGTTCTCAGTGCCCTGTAGCATCCAGGTGAAGTTTAACTAGCATTTAGGATTATGCTGAATCCTAAATAGCCTGCCAAAATTAGCATTTTGTCTGACATTGATGTAGCATCTGGGTGACAGTAAACTGAAGTGGGACAGGATTTTTGCCTTCAGGAAAAGGGAAGTACTTCACAATAGAGCACTAGTGTCAAATAGTAAAGCACTTGGGATTCTCTTTGACTCTTCGTCTGCTAATAACAAAAATGTTCTTTCCATAACTAGCTGGACATTTTGTCCTTTCTATCAGCCTCACTCCTGACCACAACAATATTTGCATCACTGACCTTCATATTTCATTGCTGCAACTCATACTCAGGAACAAAGCTCCATGTTATAAAAACTTCAGCAGCTGTTAAACACAGCAGGCAGGCCTATGTATTTAGCAACAGGTCATGGTGATAACTTTGCCCTGGAGTTCAGCTGGCTGTGCACTGAATGCAGAGTTTGATTTCAAAGTCTGTCCTGATAATCAAAGCCTTACGTGAAACAGGATTTAAGCACCACAGTGTCATGATATCCCTCTAAATTCTACTACAGCTGTAAAATCCTTTGCAAATGCAGGAGTGTTCCAGGGCAGGCACAACCGAGCTTTTGCAGACATAGGACTTAAACATTGTCATTTGCTCCCACAGCATAAGGAACAAGACTTATGATCATTCACAAATAAACTCTCTTCTGACCTGTCGCTTCCCAAGTTCATTACATATATACACAAGTATACACAAACACATGCTCATGTGCACACAGACACAGACACTCTCAAATATGAAGCTAGGTATCCTAAGAACTGAGGAGGACAAGAGATGTTTTAACTACTTTGAAGAGTTGGGATGCTGTGGTAATAGAGGACATATAAACACATGTATGTGCAGACATATTTAAGGTATGAATTTTTACTCTTGAGATCCTAATTATTTATTCTCTTAAGTCTCATTGCACTAAAATTCCTTGTTTCTCATGACTGAAGGTATACTAATATGTAATATATTAACTTGGTTTTAAAAATGTAAAGTTTGTAATTTTATGACAGCCAGAGCAATTTCTATGCCTGAACATAAAATTTTCTTACAGCTGTAAACTGTGTCTGACTAGTTTGTCTTGTTTTGTGCCCTAGTTAGAGCTTCCTGCAGACAGTGCCTTCCACAATGCAGAACTTCAAGCCTGCTTTCCTAAGGACACAAGATTTAAACAGTGGTGTACTCTGTCCATCTATGTGTCAGACCCACTTCAAGCTCACTGTTCAGTTTCAGATAAATTGGACATGAGGTAGAAAGCTCAAAGGCAACTTTTAAGTTCTTTATGAAAACTGGTGGTTGTTGAGTGGCTGAACTTAGAGGCAGGTATCCTCTGAGGAAGAAGTTTCAGGGTAAGCCTGGTATTTTCTTTGAGGCCTGTGGGGCTGAGTGGTACATTGTTGCTTCTGAACAAGCTGCAGCATTTGCTGGGAAGTAGGAGAAAGAAACTTGTGCAATAATGGATACCTGCGATTATTGTGGCTTGAAAAGGGTCGTAGGGACATGACCCAAATCCATATGAAACTAGATGTCATTAGTTTGCTGTTTGTAGAGCAACCTGTCCTATGTTTTGGGGTTTTTTTCAGATTGTTGTTTACTTACTTATTTCTAAAAAATCCCAGTGATTAATTTATATACATAAGGGGTGCAGAGCTGGAATCTCTTATGTATTAGTGCAGTTGTTTCTGAAAGAGGGAAAAGTAACGGCTCCTAATATAAGGATACACATGCAGATATCTGCCACTAAGATTATGAGTTTCTAGCAAAATCTGCCTGGATGAGATAGTCTAAGTGGCTTATTTTAAGTTCTGGAGGTGTTTGTATCTCTTCCAAAATCTTCTCACTCAGGTTTTTATGTCATGATCTTTAGTGACCTCTGAATTAGTTTTGACAAACTGTATGAAGCTAAGAGCTTGGTAGTGTCTGTTATTGAGAGAATGAGTACAGGGAAAACCTTGAGCACTTTGATACTACTTTCAGTACTAATGAATTTATGACAGCCTGTATGACATGGACAGGAAGAGGAAAAGCATCCTCTTTTCCTTAAGTCAGTTTTAGAGGACCTACACTGGGGCATGCTGGCAAGAAAATCTAGAAAAAGCATACATTGCTTGTTCTAGAGCAGTTGCCTGTCTAAAAAGTGGAGTTCAGATTAATGAGTTTTTTTTCACAGTGAAGTTAATCTTAAAAAACATTGTGTCTGCAGCTGTTTGAACATACTCGCATTGCTTCTGAAATGGTGAAATCAGTTAGTCCACTTCAAGGATGGTGTAGTTTGCTTTGCACAAGCAAAGAGTGGGAAGAAAAGTAGAAAAATAAAGTTCTGCTAATTGTAACATGTTCTAATGAAAGTGTGGACAAGAAAGCATGCCTCTTCTCACTGGTCTTTTGTGATTTTTTTTCAATAATTTGCACCCCCAAGAATAACTGCATTTATTTTGCTTTTTCTGAAGCATCCTCCTCTATTTTGGAATTTATGAAATGAAGTATATGGCCCAACTGTGTAATCACTGGTAAGGGTACATATGTTGCAAGCAAAATGCAAGCACACGTGGATAGAACCTGGGATGAGAAATTCAATCCAACTACACCTACTGATGTGTTCATCTACCTGCCTTGTAAGGTGTGTTGCACAAGTGTGACATGTTCTCCAAGTATTAGTCTGGGGTTTTCCTCCAGATAATCAGCATTAACAGCTGTGGTCAGCTGGGCTCAAAATCTAAGGGCTCAATTTTGTGAAATGTTATAGTGATGGTCTGTTTACCTCCTCCTCTGTGAATGCAACACTGGTGGCATTATCATTTCAACACAAAGATAGTGCTATCATTTTCAGGTACCACTAGTACTTTTAGGGGCATATAAAGTAAGTCTAGAGAATGTAAATGCAAATGATTGGATTAGTTAATTATATAACTGGTTATTAATTAAATGATCACAAGAAGGCATTACAGCAATAAAAAGTAGAAACGAACAGTTCTCCTAGATTATAACTGCACTAGAAGCAGTATGTGCCTTCTTTTGGAGACATTATGCAAAACTGCCCATAGTCTTGCATGGCGAGTTTTGTAGTTATTTTAACAACTTGGGGATAATACAGTATTTACATAGATTTTTTTCCAGTTACATTGTTTTGTGACACAGAATAGATTATTTTAAGTTTATTACATAGAGGATGCTTAAAGTCCACTGTCTTGGAGAATGTAAAGCTAAGGGTGCCTGGTTTTCTATGGATTAGTGTCTTGAAATTTACCTCATGTATTATAACTAACTCCTTGGTGTCTACAATGGGCATTACTCTGAAACATTTTCCTTACTGCAGGCAGTATTGAGGTGTCTGTTTCCATGAGGAATTTTTAAGTACTTTGTGCCCAAAACAAAGTTGGCTGTGGTCAGCCACAATAACTTTTGAAAGTTATTACAGTAGGAATTCACCCCTACTCCATACTTTTATCCTATAAGAATACCAGGCTAAAATGCTTGTGCTTATTAATTTAATTCTGTATGAACAGATCTGTCCCTTAATGCACTGGGTATATTGCTCTGAAGATGGGGCATGAAGACATGTCACAAGCTGTGAATGTATGTCAAAATAAATAAAGCATCATTTGACAGATAGAAAAGGTGTAATAAGGGAGAGGTTAAGTAGTGCCTATTGAGCATTTTATAAGTAGGCCATTTACAAAGTAAGATGCAAACTGTAAGTAACATTCCACGAACTCTGTTTCATTGTCTTATGGGAAGTTTAAACCTTTTCCCACATAGATAATGGGGTGTCAGATGAGCTCTGTACTCTTCAGCTAGGCTGTCAGAGACTTCTTGCTGGGAAGCCTGAACAAATTGCTTTCATGCTCCATCCCTCCGCTCTGCTTCCAAAACATTAAGATACCATCTACTGTTTTGAATTTACATTTTAAAATATGTATTTCATATTTAATGCTTATAATGCTTGCTGTGGGTCTCAATTCAAAAGGCCATAGCGTGATAATTGCATGGCCTCAGAGTATTTTGTTCCATATATTGTTCCACATTCAAGCTTGCCTTAGTGGTTGAAGCAGATTTGTTTTTCAAAGATGAAACCAGTTCAATGTAACTAGGTAATACATGAAGCACAGGATCCTACAGCAGCAGCTCAATGATCAAGCAAGTTACAAAACAGATACCACTCAGAACAGAGCTGTAAATTTTCACAACCTCTTACCTCCTCTTGGGTCTCTGGGATCTTGTACCTACTGCTTTGTACAATCCAAAAGTTAATGGTTATACAGAATGAGGTATTTTCTGGTTAGCAAGGGAATTAGTAATGTTTAATTACTCTCCTGGTAATCTGGTTTGTGGTAGTTTTCTTCAAGGCTAAGCTAATCAGTAGATAGAAAATCCTCCTACCCGTCAGTGAAGACTGGATGGAGCTTTTGTATTGTTATACAAGAGCAGGGAAGGGCTGAATGGCTTAGCTAGTCTCATTTCCTAAGACTCTTAGCAAAGCACTCTAGCAGGGTGCTGCACTGACAGGTAAACAGCTGAGGCTTCAGTTCCCCCAGCGAGAGGCTGTAACTTCCCGCAGGGGAGGAACAGGCACAGGGTGAGTAATGAAAAAAACGTGCATGAATGAGGCTTTCAGTGCAGAAGTAGTCTGTGAAAGTCAATGCCTGCAAAGGCAGCTATTAATAATGATTTAAAAACCGCACAGTATTTCTGGATAGCTTGCTCATGATATGAAAAAGTAACTCAGGATCTATTTACTTTTTTTTTTTACCTGGACTTGCAAAGCGCTGGCTCACATGCCCTCGCAGCGCGGCTGCACAGGTGTTTCCCCACACCTGCTGCTCTCACCCTGCTGCCTCTTCCTGCGGCTCCTCAGAGACCGCGATAAATGCAGGAATGAAGACCAGAATAGTCATGAATAAGAGATGGGCTTCCCAAGCGTGTTTCTCTCAGATCCTGATGAGATACGGTACCTAGTCCTTTAAAACACAGAACCTGTTTGCTTTTCCGACACCTTCAGCGTCCTTTTCCTCAGGGGAGTTTACCGAGGGAGCACGCCAGGCCCGCTGCGAAGCACCTCCCCGCCCGCCAGGCTGCCGCGGCCTGCAGAGGGCCGGCTCGTCTCCCCACCGCCTAACGCAGAGGACGCAACCGGCTTGATTTTACAGCCCTTAGCACAAAAGCAGGCCGAGCGCAAGGCGGCCAGGGAACATCGCGGGCGCCCCCGGGGGGCGGTGGAGCCGCGGCAGCCCGGCGGCGGCGACGGCCCGGCCCCTCAGCGCGACCCCTCCCCTCCCCCGCCTACGTGCCTACGGCCCCGTCCCGCCCGCCGGCCCCGCGCGGCTCCAGGCGCGCCAGGCGCGTGCGCACTTCGCGCTCCCCGGGAGCTGGAGGGGGCGCGGGAGCGCGCGCCACACGCCGTTCCCGCCTCCCCTTCCGCGGGCCGGCGCGGTTGGTCGAGCAGTGCGCATGCGCACCTCGCGCTGGAGCGCTCCCCACCGCCCCAGCCCCGCCCCCGCGGCGGGTGGGTGCCCACCGGCGCTCTTCCCTATTGGTGGAGGCGGCGCCTGCGTGCGGGGAGGGGCGGGGCGCCGCCGCGCGGCCGTGACATGTGTGTCGATCGCTGCCCGGGAGCGGAGGCAGCCTTAGAGTGGGGGCGGCCGCGCCGGGCATCGCTGCGCCCTCCCGCCCGCCCCCGTCCCGGGCGGGGAGCGAGCCCGGGCGATGGCCTCCGCGCGGGGCTTTCTCTGCGGCTACTTCTGCCTGGCCAGCCGGGCTGCCGCCCGCCGCTCTCCGCCGCTATGCCAGCGGGCGGTGGGCGCTTCCTCCGCCCTGTCGGAGCTGCCGCTGCTCGGCGGCGCCCGCCGGCGCCTCCTCGCCCTGCGCGGGCTGAGCCTCGCCGCTCGCTGTCTGGCGGCGGGGCGGGGGGCGGCGGCGGGGCCCGGGCCGTGCGCGCCGCAGCGGCGGGGCTGCGGCGGGCTGGGAGCGGCCGGCGGGGGGTTCCGGCCGGCGCGGGTGGCGGTGGTGGTGAAGACGACGCGGTACGAGTTCGAGCAGCAGCGGTACCGCTACGCCGGGCTCTCCGAGGAGGACCTCAAGCAGCTGGTGAGCGGCGGGAGGGGCGGCGGCCGCGGCCTCCCTGGGCGCTGCCGCTGGGGTGGCGGCGGGGCCGGGCTGTGGGGGCGCGGGGAGGCTTCACCCGGGCCGGTGCTCGGGCCGCGGAGGGCCCGCGGGGCCGGGGCGTGCGGAGTGCCCCGGGGCTTCCCCTCGCCCTGGTGCGCGGCCCGGCGCCGTGGGGCGGGGGCGCGGTCGCGGTCCCCGCTGTGCAGGTGCCGCCGCCTCCCGGGCCCGGCAGCCCGGCGCTGGGGGCGGCAGGCGCGTGGCCTGGCGAGGGGCTGCGAGCCGCGCCGCTTAACCGCGCGTCGCTCATCTATTGCAAATTACCGAGGGATTTGTGCAGTAATCGCGTTTGGGCTTGATCCTCGCAGTGATGCCAGCAGTCTTCAGCAAGCCGGAGGCTGTTTTCTGGCAGTATAGAGAAGTGCTTGCTGTGGAAAGCACTGTGTTGTGAAAATCTCCTCTGAGACTTGGAGAGGAGGACCCCTTGCCTTCTCCTTTCCTTCGTATCCTTGCCTGGCTTCCTCACTTCAGGCGTTTTCCTAACTCCTCCACCAGCCAGACCTCTCATTCACATTCACCTGTGTTGCTATGGGCTTGAAAAGCCTTTTTTTTTTTTTTATTTTGGTGTTTAGGAAATAATTCGGTACAAAACCAGCTGGCTGTTCCATTAATGAAGGTGTGCTGAGGAAGGCAGGTGTCCGTAGGAATTGATATATGCACCCAGTGTCTCATGTCTTCGTCTCCACTGAGCTCACTGGCCCCATCCTGTCCTCCATATGCCCCATGACTCTCTCCTTCCAGTGCTTATCGGCCACAGGTGGGCTAAAGGATGGTACCTGCTGAAGTTATGTTGGTTGCCAGCAGTCTGTGCAGACCAGATTGTATGAATTTGTATTATTGTCTTTTTTTCGAGTAAGACCGTTAATTTGGGTCCATCTGGAAGTATTTTAGACCTCTATTCATTTGCAGTGTTTGGATTAAACTTGCAAATGTGCTTAACTTCTGTATCATAAACAAAGGCTATGGCTGCATAGTGTTGCTTTGTAAAGCACCAGGATAAAAAGTGTAGTATCTAAAGCAAGATAGTTCTTACATTTTTCTGAATACTTCAGTTGGTCATCCGCCTCCTAGGGAATTCTTATCCAAACATTTTACGTACTTTGTAAAGTTCTCTAGTCAAGTTCCTTATGGCACTGAGTTTAATATGGAGACATCAGCCAGTGTTCTTATTCTCACCTACATGTAGGTTGCTGTTGCTGAGGTGTACGTCCTTTCATATGGTCACTGTGGAAAAGCAGTGTCTCTCACAGCTCATCTGTAAGACTGCTTTTCTTTGTTTAAGCTTAGAGAAGCTTCCTCAAGAGCGGGGAAGCATTTCTTGCTGTTAAGCATAGAGAATCAGGTTGTCCTCAGTGTGCAGCTAAAACCAAGAACACCAAAATGGCCTGTTTGGTCACCTTTCTCTAACCACTTGTGTACATGCAGGAGCGGGACAGTCAGTGAGCAGTGTCGTTAGCGTTGCATATTGCTAAAAGTACTCTTTTGACTAAATGCAGTGATAGCTGCAATTTTACTTATCACAAGAATGCATGTTTTGCGTGTTCGGTACCTGTGTCAGTCTGAAGTAGTTGCAGAAACACCTTAGAGTTTGTCCTTTTGGAGAAACTTACAGGTATAAGGTAATTCTCCATATTTGGGAGAATTCCAGAATTTTTATTAGGACTGGCACTTTTTTCAATCTAGCTTTACCTTGAAAAATACCTCCATGTGAAGAATTGCAGCCGTAAACCTCAGTGTTGCCAGGTAAGACAAAACCTAACTTCCTTAACTATGTGTAGCAATATTCAGTTAGACTCTTGCTTGTATGCGTGGGAATACAAAGATTTGTGCAAGAACACACTGAAAAGCTCTTAAAGAATTAAATCTTTGAAATGGGAGTTGAGAGGGAAAGAATTCCCCTTACTGTCTTTTTTCTCACATTTTTTTAGCTGACCTGTAAAAATTTCTGTATTTACATTCTGCTGTGTGGTTTCAAATTCCACACCTTCCCCCCAAAAAAAGAATTATTAATAATATTTTTGAGTTCATGGCAGCCTCAGTAAATACATTAGGTGAAGCTTCAAAAGACTCCCTACCATCTCTGTTGAGGACCTTCTTAGCAGAGCGATTGCTGCTAAGTGTCCTTCCCCCAGTGTGCCGAAACCTTTGAGGGCAGCTTGGGAGCACGGTGCTTTTTGCTTCCCGAGATCAGTTGCACTGTGTTCCCCGTCTCTCTGCTTTTCCTGTGGAGACTTCTGAAGCTGGTCCCAAGGCAGCAGGTCTCAGAGATGAGGCCAGACTGCCCTTGGGTGTGTGGCAAGTCGCTGCTACCCAGGGTGATGCTCAGTTTATCCTGAAGGTTGTGAATTGAAGCAGTCATGAATCTGACCAGGAGCTTGGTTATGCTCAAGGATCGCACAGAGGGCAGGGTGGCACTTGAGGCTCCCGTGAAAGCCTGCCGTTGGGGTAGCAGCAAAGAGTGAAAACGAAAGCATATAGGAAAGGTTTGGCTCACTTGGGGGTGGTGGTGGGGATTGTGTTACATAGCAGGGGCTCAAGCTCAGGTGACCCTGGAGGTGGCTTGTGGTGTAGCAGAAGAAGAGCAGGGTGCTGTTGCTGTCACAGATACTCATGTCCAGACGTTGGCTATCTAATAGAGAAATTCAATTTGAAGGCAGTGTTGGAGGTTTAGATTTGAGGAGCTGTACCTGGGTTTGTTTGCTTACTGGTTGTGGACAGAGGAGATGCTTGCAAGTTCCCAGAAGGTAACTGGTGTCTCTACTTGGAAGCTTCAGATTTTGGTATAGCACAAATAATGATCATTGTAGGCGTGAGCAGATCGTGGGCTTGTGCCTGATCACAGTGACAGAAGAGCAGACCTGATCCTAGCTGTTGCAATTAATGTGTTTTTGTATTAAGACAGAAAATGTGGTAAGTCACTTAATGCAGAAGTGACACTACCTGTGTGTGCGCCTTTGGGCGCACATCCTAATAATGTGGTTTGTTCCATATTTGGGAAAGCTGAAGAAGAATCACTGGTATACACCAGTAGATAGAAAAATGGATACAGATTAGAGCATGTATCATATATATGATATACTGTGTAAATCACGTTATATTCCAAGAAGCAGAATATCGAAGCTGGCTGGCTGGCACTTCTAATAGCACCTGTGGTCTAAATACTGCCGTGGCCTTTCTTTTTGAACACACCTAGGGAGTTGTACTGTACAAACACTATTAAATGTTGCAAAGTCAAAGGTGCAGGGTCATGATTCCTGAATTCTTTCTCTGTGCAAACAGACAGGAGAGGTGAAGAAGCAGTCCAGACAGCAGAAGAGCAGAACAGATGGGGAAGAGACGGAGAGCCAGGGCAAACACTCAAGAGTTTTTAGGAGATCTGTGAAGGATTAAATCTTTCATTGCATCTCTACACGCTTTATGTGTTTGCTCCAGGTGGTTGTTTTTATTTACATATCTTGTGGCAGATACTCTTACACACTTACAGGTGAGTCTTTTAAATCTGTTTATAAATGTACTTAAACACATTTGACTATCATTATCAGTATTCTAATTCTGAAAAGCCTAAAGCACTCTGAACAATGTTGTATGAGGCTTTTTTTTCCCAGAGTCTTTAGTTCAGAAGGGAGATTAGAGGCTTATAAAAATGAGAGATTTCTCTTCTGATACCAGGAAAGAAAAATACCCCAGCACTGTTTTTTTTTTTAAGTGTTGGATCAGTAAATTCTGTGCATTAGATTACATGAGGAATAAGTTTGTTTGCCTTCATGACAGTTAAAGAGACTACTTGATTTCTAACACTTGCAGTTACCAGCTTTAAGTTAAATAAAAACCTAGTAAGCTCCTACAAACAGTTTGCTTATCAGAAATGACAGCAATTTGCATTTTTTCTGACCTGGTTATTGAGACTGGCATCTAAATGTGGCTGCTTACAAAATGAATAATCCAGTCAACTAATGCTGAAGGCTACAGTATGTCCTCACTATTTATTTCACCCAGCAAACCCATCCAGAGCAAGCATTGCTGTTGTCCTAGTATAAAGAGGACGTTATATGAGAGAACTTAATATCCCAGTAGTCAAGAAAGATAATTTCCTGAGCCCTGGGGTATTTTTTGTTGTTGTTTGATAGTGCAGTTGAGATGCAGCTGCCAACTTCTCTCAGCTGTTGGGTGTTTAGGGAAGATGACCAATTTTGCTGTCCAAACACACTTCATATGCAGTTTTAATTACATTTGAAAATACCTTGTCAGTGAAAAGCTACCTTTGTTTTAGCCTTAACTGGAGGAAAATGATTCTGTGTGAACCACAGCTGGTAACAGTGTTGTGGCTGGTTTATATGTCTTTACTTTTAGCAAGGAGTTGGAGGTTTGGAACAAGTTTGGGCTTTTTTTGGACCACTGCAACAAATTGTCATGTGTGGTCATCTCAGAAATCTGAAGCTGGTATGGCTTTCTTGAAAACTGGTGTCTGGGTAGGGTAGACATAACCTGTCAGCAGGATATTGCCTCGCATGAAAGAGGCACAATGCAAACTCCATCTTCAGCATAGGGTTCCAATAACATACTGGGCAGGGCTGGTCAGGAGGGAGCGTTTCGTAGCAGGTGGGAGAGCTTCAGCAGGAGTTTGTATGTTGTGCACCAAAACAAAACCCACAGAACTGTGGAAAGAACACTACTCCCCCCACGCCCCCCAGTTCCTGATTTGGGTGCTTACAGTACCAGCTCTTATTAATCAGCACATTAAGGTTTTCATGTTTCTTAGAAAAATCTGTCTTGGGGGGAAATCTACTATTGTACCTGTAACTTGATAGGTGACTTTTTTTTTTCTTTACCTTCTTCTACATTAGATGATGAAATACACATTTTCATTATCACTTTTGAATTATCTCTCCTAACTGCTAGTGTTTCAAGCTTGTGAATGTTACACAGCCACCCCAAGGTAGTCTTTTAGAAACTAGCTAGGTATTTCATTCTTAGATTTCTGTTTTGGAGAACTGTACTTCAAGCCAGATGCCTGTGATCCACTAGAACTCTGCTTAGAAAATATTACTCAACTATTTCCAAAACACTAGGATTTTTACAGGTGCAAGGAAGGTAGCAGAAGGAAAAAGTGATACGCAAACTTCAGAGCTCAACTGAATCCTAAGTTTAAAATGAAGTTACATAATTCAGCACTTCCCCCCCCCCAAAAAAAATATAAAAAATTGTGTTTTAATTTTTTTCTTGGTGGGTGGAGGAAAGGCTGAGCTATTCCAAAAGGCAGTATGTATTGGGGTATTTATTCTTATGTTCTCTTGTGGATCCAAATGTACAGTGGTATATTTGAAGGTAGTAACTTTAAATAGAATCTTAACGAATGAAGTGGTACTGTGTACTACCCGTCTCTGCTTATTTTGTAATGTAAATTAATTCAGTAGATGTTTTAGGGAGCACGTGTTTAAAAACTGATGGGGCTGTACTTGGCTCTACCTCACCCTGAAAAGAGATAGGGAGGGAAAAGTCATCTCAGTCTACTGAACATGAAACATACAGAATTCAAGACAGGGGTTAGAGTACACCAACATTACATAAAGATAAAGACACTTTTTCTCAGAAATAAAATTTTCAAGCCAGTCCGTTGGAAATTGAGATGGGTGTAAATGTTCTTCAAGTTACACAATCACAGCGGGCATTTGTTTACCTTTCAAATTTTATATGCTTGCATCGATGTTAAGTAGTGTCAGTTGGCATCTGCTTTATGTTGCTGTTCTGTCATAAGAGGAGTGTGGAAAATGGAAACAAATAAATGGAATGTACCAACTCCTTTTTCCATAGCATTTATTTTTTCCAGCACAATATTCCAAGTATACTGAGTCATATATAGCAAAGAGATACACAAGTAGGGCATTTTAGTGTACCTAAACTAAACTTCATGGAGTACCTCACCAAGCACCTGATGCTTTATACAGCTGAAAAAGGCTACTTTTTGGAACTGGATATTATTGTTCTTAAGTACTTAGCTAGTTGTGACATGACATTGTGTTGGTGTTCTGCTGAATTAATGAGAACCAAATGATTGAAATGCCTGAATTGCACGGGATTTCTAGAAACCTGTTAGTGCAGAAAGTAGTCACTTGCTGTTGATGGTTAACATAACAATTTGCGCGGCATTAGCCTTTGAATTATAAACCATTATGTATATTCTTCAGTTGTGGTTAAAATTAGAATAATATTTTGATGTGGTAGATGAAGAATTAGAAAAGAGTTTATAGCATTTTTACTTTTGTTCACGTATGGATCAAACTCTTCCTCCAGAGCAGCATTTCTGTGAAGTTTCAGGAACGTAATGTTGCCAGTTTCACTAACCAAGTGAAGAAATTATTTGAAGTCAGCTGCTACAGAAGTGGTGGAATACAAAATGCTACAATGGGCAAAACACCTCATAATTGTTACTGTATAGCAGATATAAAGGCAGCATTTGAAAGACTGCTGTATGTAATGAAAGTAAGGGGACTAAGCTGCTGAAGAAAACAGTGAGTAAAGTATAAGGAAAAAAAAAAAATTCCTAGCTAAAGCCCACTGGACTTCTGCAGAACAAGGGGTAACATAGTGAACTGGTAGAAACTGAGCACATGACCAGGAACAGTTCTGAGCATTTGACAGGTGGTTAGTACATCAGTCAACAGCAGACAGGCAGGAGTGCTGGTCGGGTAGCACTAGCCTGCTACCTTTCTTTTATGGTAGGTACTGACCTACTGTGTTGCTTAACATACCACATTTTTTTTTTTTTTATGAGCAGTTAATGGCCTGTATACTAACTAATAACTCAGACTGGGAAGCGGGGAAGAACTGGGAATAATGCCTGCAGCTTGCAACTCAGCAGTAGTTTGTAATTTAAGACTTGATTCATATTTAAAGCTTTATAGAGAACTTAAATCTGAGCCTAGGTAATGCTTATTCTTTGTAGGACTTTGTTTTGGGAAGCTGTGTGGTTTCTCTGCTACTTCTAAGGCAAATGCTCGTTATTAAAGCTATCCTGTAAACAATGTATTGAGTTTGTGGATTGCATTTTTCAACTGTTACCTGAAACCAATGCATTTTTAGTTCACCCAGGACCTGTAGCTGCTCGGTGAGACTGGTTCTCAGATTCACTTCAGAGAAGCCTTGAGAGCATTCCTGCTAGACTGAGTGTGCTGGACTGCAGGTTCCTGAAAGAGCTGGGTGTCCCAGAATGGGTTAATCTGCTGGTACCACAGGCATGATTCTGGTGAAACCTGTCCTGTTGTTAGCACAAGATTGAGCCAAAGATATATCAAAGTATCAGTTCAAGTAGCCTGAAACTTTTCAATAAAGACTTAAATCTGACTTTTGCTTTTTCCAGCTGAGCTGACCCTGTCATGTATTTTTTTTTCCTCTGGCAAAACCACGTTAAGTTCAGACTTGATGCATTTAGTGTTTCTAGTGCAAAAGCAAGTAGGAGGAGAACATACTTCACCTTTTAAACTTCTCAAAATTCTTAAGTCCAGCACCTATAATGAACACAGAGCCACAGAATCACAGAACAGTATGGGTTGGAAAGGATCCTAAAGACCATCTCTAGTTCCAACCCCACTGCTGTGGGCAGAGACACCTTCCACCAGACCAGGTTGCTCAAAGCCCCATCCAGCCTGGTCTTGAGCACCTCCAGGGATGGGGCATCCACAGCTTCTCTGGGCAACCTGTTCCAGTGTCTTACCACCCTCACAGTAAAGCATTTCTTCCTAATATCTAATCTAAATCTACCCTCTTCCAGTTTAAAGCCATTACCCTTTGTCCCATCACTGTGCTTCCTGGTAAGAGTCCCTCCCCAGTGTTTCTCATAAGCCCCCTTTAAGAACTGAAAGGCTGCAGTAAGGTCTCCCCAGAGCCTTCTTCAGGCTGAACGACCCCAACTCTCAGCCTATCCTCACGGGAGAGGTGCTCCAGCCCTCTGATCATCTTTGTGTCCCTCCTGTGGACCCACTCCAACAGGTCCGAGTCTTCCCTGCGCTGAGGGCTGCAGAGCTGGATGCAGTACCCCTGTGGGGTCCCACCAGAGCGGAGCAGAGGGGCACAGTCACCTCCCTCGCCCTGCTGGCCACGCTGCTTTTGGTGCAGCCCAGGGTACGGTCGGCTTTCTGGGCTGTGTGCACACGTTGCCAGCTCCTGGACAGCTTTTCATCCACCAGAACACCCAAGTCCTTCTTTGCTGGGCTGCTCTAAGTCTCTTTGAGTGCACACTGCTGGCTCATGTCCAGCTTTTCACTCACCAGTACCCACAAATCATCCTTCCACAGGGCTGCTCTCAATCCCTTCATCCCCCAGCCCATATGCAGGACCTTGCACGTGGCTTTGTTGAACCTCAGGATGTTCACATGGGCCCATTTCTTGAGCTTGTCCAGGTCCCTCTGGGTAGCATCCTTCCCTCTAGAATATTTGCTACACCACTCAGCATAGTGTCATCAACAAACTTGCTGTCATTAGTATAAATACAGCAACTGAAGCTCATAGGTGATGCCTTGATATTTCTTCTCTAGTTAGAAGAAGTTGAGGGTGGGCATGGTGTCCTACAGTTACTACAGAAGTTGCTGTCATACCCAAACCCGGACATCTGTTGTATATAACTATCAAATACAACTCCCCCATCAGTTCCAGCTGCTGCTGAAAAACCCAGTGCAGGTTCAGGGCTGTGGTTCAGGGTTGCTCTGGCTGTCCTTCGAGCAGACCCTTTTCTGTGGAGCACTTGAAATATGTCTCCAAGGTGCAGATTTCTACTGGGCAGGTTCTGCTGTGGCTAACTACAGAGATTTGGAACTTGAATCATGCTTTAATTTCACATATTTTCATATGGATTATTTTTACGTTAGGAAATAGGAAAGCTTAACATGTGATTTGAGCTCCTAAGAAATCACAAAGTGCAGTGTCTCCCTGTCCTGTGAGAAAAACTGGATTTGTTTCTAGCTTGACAGATGAATATTTAGCTTAACTAGTAGTTAACAACAGAACACAGCAAAGTTACTTCTGCGTAACTATAGATTGCCAGTCTTTGACTTTGGTATTTGAGCAAATTTGGAGTCGGTGTGCCTTATTTGACAGGGAGGCTAAGAGGATTGTGTTAATTGAAGCACGTGCTATATTCAGAGTTGTTTGTAGTTCAAAGCTTAACACTTTTGGAAATGCTTATTTCTTTTAAAACTGAGAGCAGAACAGAGAGCACTAACTTTGTGTTTGAGAGACGTGGTCAATCTAGAGAGACTGTTGCTGAAAATAGAGGACTTTTAATAGTGCTATACTCTGCTTAGAAATGGTTAGATTATTATACCTACAGTGGTTGTAGTATTTTCCTCTTCAGGTTAAAATTCAAACTTCTGTGTATAGCTGTTGCTCTCTAAATCCATTTGTTTGGTGGTTCTTTATGTAGAAATTAGTAGACTGGAAAGCAGCGATCTGTTCTTGTTTTCCTGCTAGGGGTGCATGTGTAGGCAAGTTCATTGTGGGAAGCTGAGGCAGCAATCATTTCTAGATCTACGCCTTTTTTGTTTTGTTTGCTTTTTGTTTCTAGTCAGTCATTTATTTTAACTCCTGAACGTGTTAAACAGTTATAAAACAACTGATTGGTACACCAGGTGTTTACTCAACCCTGGTGTGGTGGCACTTTAAGGCGATGTGAAACTGCTGTAAATTCAGGGTAAGCCCAGTCAAAAGAATGTGAATATATATTATATACATATTCATATATATAGCTAGAATGTGTCTGAAAAGTTCCTGTTAATCTTTGTGTACTAGGATGAGATGTACAAGGTGCTTGATTAATCATTTCACTCTGGACAACATTCACGTTACTGTTCTGAGAGCATATACTATTTTATCCTAATGCTTAGGTCAGCAGTGCCAGTAAGACTTGACTTTGGCTGTTGTTTTCCCTATTTTCTAAATCAAGGGTCATAACCCACATATATAGACTTGGGTATTTGGGTGTTGCTTGGCTTCATGTTGCTTCTGTATTTGTGGCTACAAGCCTTGTCTTTGTTGCGCAGCATTGTTCCTGGAGGACCAGCGTTACTCAAGGACAGCGGACCCACAGTTCACACCAAGTGGAGTGAGACTTGCTAGCGGTGAGAGCCAAGACTCCAGAAGGACAGCAGTCATACAAATGTCTCTTGCTTAAACAACTATTAAAGAGGCTCTGTGAAAAATTATCCTTTTATTAAAAAGGGATCAGGCCAGAAGATATGAGAAAGGTTTTTTTTTTGGTATTTGATGTAGACCTTTTGTCCTTCAGGCTTCTAAGGAAAAGTAACTCGATCATAGAACATGTTCTGCTTACCTGAGTGTGTTTTCCAGTTCAAGCTCATCTGGAAGCCAGCTTTGCATGGCATCTCTGCTGTGAGCTTTAAGAAGACTACTGAAGCTGTGCCTGCATGTATTTTGGCCAGTTTGTCCCTGTTTTCATATTCTAATGCACTTTTAGCTAGAATAGCTCTCATGCATTTTATTTTACAGTCATGCATGCTGCTGAGGTCAGATTAACAGGCCTACAGTTGCACCTGTTTCTTCCCACTCTCCATTAACACTTCTGCTTTTGGGTACTTCTGCTAATGGCATCCGTCGCTGACTGCCCCTGTGCTCTGCAAAGACATTTCCTGTGCGTTTTTCCCCTTTTTTCCCCCCACTTGTTCCAGGAGCCTCAGAAAGTGGGACTTGGCAAATACTGTGTTTTCTGTGTGTTTATAGACCCATAGCCAGTAACTTCTATTTATCAGTACTTTTCAGTTTCCTTTGCTCTTACTGATCTTTCCAGATGACTGCTGGAAGAAGTTACTTAACCCACAGCACAGGGCTCCAGACCTGTGTGTAGCCCCTCGTGTAGGTTTTTACAACTTCAGCACCAAGAAATGCCAGGTGTGCTCCAGTCTGAATATCCTGAGCTCTGTAGGAATAGCGGGTTTTTTTGTTCTAGCCTGTGAACAGAAAGTCAGTCTGCAGTGCGGCAGTTTCTGAAAGAGTATTGCTGAGTTGAAGCGGTTTGCATTTTGGAGCATACTTCTTGTACTGTACTGGCAGGCTTCTTAACATTCTTTGTATTTTTTTAGGTTTTCTGTGTTAGTATGAGTGACTTTTGCAGAAGTATACACTATTGGCCCATGACACTTAGTTTAGGTATTTTTTTTTTGATTTTACAAGATTTTCTTCAGTTCCACTGAGCAAACATAGCTGCTTATTCCATGAAAGGAAGTGACTTTTCATAAAAAGGTTAGTGGTACAATGAAGTAGAAGGTTTACTGTGGATGAGAACTTTTTCCTGTAAAACATCAGAGCTCTGTTGTTTTACTTCATTTAAGCCTTAACAATGATTTTAAAACAGAAAACCCAAAGAAACTACCTTATACAAAGTTATTTACATAAATGTTATGGGTTTGTCATAGTTTAACCCCAGCTGGCAACCAAGCCCCACGCAGCCGCTTGCTCGCTCCCCTCCCTGCAGTGAGACGGGGGAGAAAACTGGAAGAGTAAAAGTGAGGAAACTCGTGGGTTGAGATAAAGACACTTGAATAGGGAAAGCAAAGGGTGTGCATGCAAGCGAAGTGGAACAAGGAATTAATCCCCCATTCCCATGGGCAGGCAGGTGTTCAGCCATCTCCAGGAAAGCAGGGCTCCATCACGTGTAACTGTTACTCAGGAAGACAAATGCCACGTGCCGAATGTCCCCCTTCTTCCTCCAGCTTTTATATACTCGGCATGACATCCTATGGCATGGAGTAACCCTTGGGCTAGTTTGGGTCACTTGTCCTGGTTGTGTCCCCTCCCAATTTCTTGTGCCCCTCCAGTCTTCTTGCTGTCAGGTCCCAAGGAACTGAAAAGTCCTTGATTTAGTGTAAACATCACCCAGCAAAGCCCAAAACCATCAGTGTGCTGTCAACATTGTTCTCACACCAAATCCAAAACACAGCGCTGCACCAGCTGCTAAGAAGAAAATTACCTCCCTCCTAGATGAAACCAGGACAGGGTTGTTTGGTATAACTCATTTCTTTTCAAGTAGACTTGATAGTTAGGTCAAATTGCTACTCCATACAGCTCGAAATACCAAATAAACTCAACATGGGTCTGTCGTAATATTTTTTTCAGTTTTTAGCCAAGAGTGTCAATACTTGGTATAAAGATATCTGTAAGACTCTCAGACTTGCTCTTGTATGTTGGAAGTGGAGAATGGCCTGTCAAACCTTTTCCTTTTGGAAGGACAGCTGTGGCTTCCTCCGAAGGAAAAAAAAATTGCAAGGTGTCTTCATGCAGAAGCTAAAACCCGTGGGCCTTTTTGAGGAGTTGGTTGGTAAGACCTAAGCCTGGCATGGGTTTGTGGGCCTGGCAGATCAGTGGGCTTGGGAGCCAAGATGCCCTGCAGTCAGGCAGTTCCTCTGTGTCACACGTTCCTCCAAGGCTCGTGGGGTGGATGATCAGGCACACAGCAACTGGACTGTCTGAACTTTGCTTGCAGCTCTTTTTAAGTAAAAAGGAGGTGGTAGTCACAGTTTGTCTTAGGCTTTATCCTCAGTGCAAAGCTCTTAAGAAGCAGCATTTGTCATAGTTGTAGTGTGGCATACACATCCTGGATATGAGGCAGGACCAGAAGCAGTGGGCACAAACTGAAATACACAAAAGTCTTTCTGAACATTGGGAGGCACTTTTTCACTGTGAGGGTGGCTGAGCACAGGGACAGGTTGCCCAGAGGGGCGATGGAGGCTCCATCTGTGAAGATCTTCTAAAGCCATCTGGCCGCAGTCCTGGGCAGGTGGCTCCAGGTAGCCCTGCTTGTGCAGGGAGGTCGGACCAGATGACCTTCAGAGATCCCTTCCGACCTCTGACTACAGGGCTGTAGGCTTTTCTCTGGTTCTTTGTTACATGAAAGGCAGCTGATGATTAGCATTCTTGTTTGATACAGTGGACTGTGGTTAAGCTCAGGCAGGCTGTCCCTTTGTGAGTTCTGTGTATGAACTTGTGAGTTACTTATCTCTGAGCTAGAAGGATGAGGCTAGAGACGAGCAGACTGTTTTAATCTCCGGAGCCTTTTTCCAAATTAGAACGATTCATTAACTCTGTAGATGTAGCTTAGCTATTTAAACTCAAGGCCCTAACTTTTCATTTATGTTGTTGCTTAGGGATGCCTGCTTAACTTGTTCTGGAGCTATTAAATTCAAAGATGAGACCTCTGCATTAGATCTTGTTATGCAGGGCTGGAAGTGTGGTAGTATCCATGGAAATTGTTCAGCCAGTCATCAGGATACTGGTAGCTTATTTGTTGAGCATCTTCTTCTGCTTTCTGAAGCTGTTGAAATAATTTAGCACACCTAAGGCAAATGCAGTGATGCTACCCATACCTCTCCTTGCTGGTAATGCCAAGAAAATGTTAGCTGTTGGCTCACCACTGATGATGGTGGCTCAAAAGCCTGCCAATGATCATACAGAGATTCATTGCACTGTCATTGTTCTGAGATAAAAACTCACTTTGACCAAGCTGAAAGATAGTATGCTGACAAATCAGCCAAATAAATGAGGTACATAAAATTGCAAGATGGAGTTTGCAGTTTCTGTTGTGTGTGGAAGCAATAGGCTGTGGAAATAGCAGTCTGAAAAGCATACGTCTGCCTGTCAGGTGCTTGTGTTAATTCACAGCAGATATTTCTAGAGGAAACGTGAATGGGAACCCTGATTTTAGTGACACAGTTGAGTTTTTTGAGGTTATTTGCTGTGGATTTCTTGTTCTTTCTGGTGGTAAGGCATGGTCAATTTGTGCTTCAAATGTGCAATTGAAAATCCCTTTTCTAGTAAATTAGACCAGTGGTGGTCAGCAGCAGATGCCTGTGGGTGGCAAATACCTTCTTCTTTTCTCCTTTCCACTTTCTTCTTTCTGCTCAAAATGGATCATGAGAAGCTGACAGCGGACGCAGCAGTGGGCAGTGCTGCAGCTAGCCGTAGCCTTTCGTACTCTTTCCCCACTACAGCAGCACAGCGGCACTGTTGAAGTCCCCAGTGCAACACCGAGGGCTCTGGAGGAGCAAGAGGTGTGTGGAAGTGCACAAGCACTGTAGCTGGGGAGTGAAACAAAGGGTTTGTGTGAGGCAATTAATGGGACATAGCACCCTGTATGCTGTAAACCAGTGCTAACAAGCTTTGTAAGGATGACCTGAAAGCTTTATCTGGGTGTTTTCTGTTCACCCACATGCTTATCTGTGCGTGTGGCAGATGCTCCCACTGCGTGCCTGTAGAGTTGTTGGTGGCTTTCAGGTAAAGTACAGGAGCCCATCTGTTGGAGCTGGTTTCCTGATCCTAGCAGTAAGACCACCTGAAGATTTAATTCCTGCAAGTCGATCACTGATCGTAAGCACAATGAGCAGGACAGCAATACAGTTCCAGAGCAGCCACTTCCATTCTTCTCTGTGATTTCTTCAGCGCCGAGTGTCAGTGCTTAGTTATTGGTTGGATTTCTTGACATCAGTGGGTGTCAGGTGAAGAAAGATTGTGTTTATTGGGTATCGGATTGCTGTTAATTAATTAACTGTAATTGTCATATCCTGCCAGTACTCTCCTCTTCACTGTGGAGTTTTGTGGTGTGGGAACCTCTATGGAAATGGGATTAGATGTGGCTGTCTGGCACCACTTCCTCTTGGAAGGGCGTGCAACTTTGAGTAAAAGACACTTGAATAAATTGCTGGAAGTGCCTGTTTAAAGCTTTTGGCAGAGATTAATTTCTCTACACAAACTCTGGGAGAAGGTCTATTTCTGTGCTGGCAAATTGTTTTTAACTGGTCAAGGAAAAGGAAGCAATGACAGTATAATTGTAGAATAATTCAACCTAGAAGAAGCCTCAGGAGGTCATCTCATCTAGCCTACTGGTTATGAATGTATTTATAGACTCCTTTCACTTAACATCCGTTTCACCACCTTTCTTCTACTTGCTTAATCTCCATGCAAACATGTATTTGGCAGTACCAGCCCCACATGAGGACACTGAGTTAAAGAATGAATACATACAGATGGTGACTGAATTACACGAAAACCTGCTGCAAAAAATTCTAATCTTCAGCCAGCAGTCTCACCTGCCTGCTGTTAAGAGTCTATCTATATGAACTGCAGAATGTTTCTGTGGTCTGAAGAGTGTGTGAAGATGAAGTATTTAAATTCTCCAGCTTACAAGAAGAACAAGGCTAGAATGCAGCTGCTGAATACTGTTTGTCTTGGTACTGATGTGAATTTGTTTGAAAAATCTGGTTTATAATCCAGGGGACAGTATCAAAGGTAGTACATAGATTGTCCTTACGCTTTTTTTGATGCAGGGGAAATGTCACCTTTGTCAGCACTTAGCAGTCTTCCTTTTCAGCTCAAATAAATTTTGAAGATCAGTGCTGTAGGCGTTTCATATTCCTGTTTTCTTAATTATCGTTCCTGTTGCTTCTTCTGTTGTCCTCTTTCTCTATAGCGCAATGTTTATACTTCTTAAGATAACTGTCTTAACTGTTTGTCTGAGTGCTTTTAGCACATGACAGGGGTATAGTTAATATTACTATTTCATGTAGACTTACACAGAGTTTAAGTTATTTAGCAGAATCAGGGAAAACAAAGTGTCTGAAGTGTCACAGAAGTCAGTGTCGCATACTTGTTTGCATTTTTCTGTTGAGCCCTTAAAAACTCTGTGATTCTTGGTTGCTGTGGCCGTGTAACTCATTTGATGGACTAATTAATGTAAGCTGACTTGTATACGTAGATGTAATTCATGCAATGCTTATAAAAGCACTTGTCTCTACCAACATAAAATACATGCTTTTTTATGGCTTCTATTTGTATTACTCAAGAGCATGTACTGTAGTGATTAGCTTCTACAAAATCTATTTATGTCTTACAGCTTGCCTTGAAAGGATCTAACTATGCGGGTCTGTTGGAGCGGCATCGCATTCATACAAAAAACGTGGAGCATGTTGTAGACAGTTTACGGTAAGAATGTATGGATGTTGAGAATTTTAGACACAGTGCAAATATCCATGGATTGTGTAAAACGTGTAAAACAATGGAAGGAAGCTTTCTGTTACAAGCTCTAATAAAATAGGAATACGGAAAACAGGATGATGCAGGTGAACAGGCATTCCTGAAAGAGTTGTAATGTGACCTAGCTCTGTTCCATTCACTACACACTGTGTTACTATTTTGACAACAAATGAAAAAGATCTAAAGGATTTGTGTGTCAAATGCTTGTAAGTCAAATACCACTGTAAGTAGTCCTTAATTACATGTCAGTTTTTCAGAAGGATGTGACAAGGATCAATATAGGACACATTCAGGCTTTTTCTGCACTTTATAGGAACGAGAGGATAGAAGTTCGTCTTGTTAAGCGTCGAGAATATAATGAAGAGACGGTTCGGTGGGCAGATGCTGTTATATCAGCAGGAGGTAGGACTTTATGGGAGTATTTGTTTCAGGATGTTTTCACAGATATATTTTTTTCAAAAATATTTTGAAGTGGGTGAAGCATCTGGAGCACTTTTGGAAAACAAGTTGCTTATTTAATTGTCAGGATATATGATGAAATGCAGTGGTTGGGACCATCCTCTCTACCTCTGGTATCTAAAACCGTAGCACTAGGGAGTGAATCCTAGTGCATGGCCACTTTGGAAATGTTCAATTGTCTTGTGTAAAACAGTGTAAACTGTGGAATTTATTACAGGTTTCAGCTAAAGAGGATAAAATGCTTGCTGTCTTGTGATTATACAGAGCACTAAACTCTATTCTTTGTTTTTTGGTGTGTGAGGTGGAGACTAGCATACTACTGCTTCCTCCCTTTGCCCAAACTGTCTTTCGTACTTTTACACTTAATTCCAGTAACTGGAGTATCTAGTTGGATGGTACAAGAAAAAGTATGCGACTTCTGAGGAGCCTGTGCCACTGGTTAAACCTTCTAAAATGAACCAACAGAGCAATTAACCTGATTGCTTGCTTTTAACATGAGATCACAGCAGTTCATTCCGTGATCGTTGTGATTTGCTGCAAATTGCTGCAGTGTTGTTGGGCTCTGTGGATCTGTCATCTGTGGCAGTTAGACCTGACCACTGCTTTGCCTTTCTCTCCTCCCCAGTGGTCCACTTTGCCCTTAGCTACTGATTACCACACAGGGTGGGTATAATGGGATACGTGTATATTCCTGAGGCATCCTCATATACCCCTGTAGGTTTCAAAAAACTCCTCTAAGCTGGAGATAAAGTGCTGATGTGGCTGTGTCAACATTTGTCATGGTTATGAGGCAAGCAGCTGGGAAGTGATACATCATCTGCACTTTTCAGAGTTTGTGTCTTGGTGCAGTGACTGAATCATCAGGTTATAGTTCTCCTGTTTAACAGAGAGGAAAGAATACCAATATCTGAAGAAACGAGGGACATTTAAAGATTTCTACTTCAGCAGTTTTATTAAAGACTTCTTTTCCAAGTGTGCCTATTTGGGGCCAGTTAAGACCTTTAAATAGTGCCTTCTAGGACAACAGCTGAGATGGAGCTAAAGTATTTGTTGTTCTCCTGTGATTCCCAGTAAAATTTGGCATTGTTTCCTCTCTCCTGTGGCTTTAATTAGCAATACTTTCCAAATTTATTTTCTTCAAGAGTTTCTCTTACCAGCTGATAAATGTACAGAAATTTCCATAAATCTCTTTCCAAACCTGCTTCTGCCAAATTAAGTTGCCTAGGCATGTGTAGCTGTCAGATAAGTTGCACTTTTTCCAGTCGCATTTGCTATCTTGAATTCATTTGTCAGTACTCTGCTTTGAAAGGTGTCGGTAGTTTTGTGGTCCCATTTTGGTCTTGTGCAGCTTACCTCATCAGCTGTTGATATAAAAGCAGGTAGTGGTAATGCTGCAGTACATGTGAGATTATTTTGTTTGGGATATTAGAATGTGAAATGAAATTTAACTTTTGTTTTGCTTTTTCTATAGGTGATGGTACAATGTTGTTGGCAGCTAGTAAGGTCTTTGATAAATTTAAACCAGTTATTGGAGTAAATACTGATCCTGAAAGGTAAAAACACATTTGGGAAAGCAGTGCTTTATTTACTATCAGGCAAAATATGCGTCTGTTTTCATCATGCATGAAGTGTACCTGTATCATTTGGTAGTGCAGATGTCTATTTTAGTGGATTGTAAATATCAAGTGAACCTGTTGTTTTATTAGAAAAGTCTCCACAATGAGTTGTCCTGTCTCATCTGAGAGGACATTAAGTAGTATTGGGTAAGCATGACTGTTTAACTGCCACAGCTGTTCTCCAGAGAAGTGTAACAGCACTTGCAGCTAGTTAACTTGTATAACTAACCAGAAGTTTGAGGCTAGGGGCTAGGTATAGCACAGAGACAGGAAGAGGGACTTAAAAATAAAGTGTGGTGCCGTAACACACAGAAACTTGGTTTCTTTATGAAGGTGGATCCTACTGGAAATCCGATAGGTCCTCAGATGAGATTTGTTATGGTTTCTTCATGTAAGCCATATCATACTGCAGAGGACGCAGTCTCCTCAGCCAATTAATGGCATTTAGTTGTCCTATTATAAACTCCACACAAATCGCATCCACCTAGCCATAAGATTGATTTGGGCAGGTGGATGCAGTGTATTAGTACTGCCTGCTTGGTATAACCTTCAAATGGATTGCAAGTAAAACTTAGAATTCACCAAGGCTCTGTCTGCTGAGATTTCTAGATTTGGGCTGCTTCTTTTAATACTACCACTTGATTTAGTCTTAATGGATAAGAAAGTGGTGGCCAAAAGTTTTAATTCCTTCCATACCTTACTCCTCTTCCAAAACTTTTCAAATGCTGTGGATAGATATTCTACAGTATCAGGCCTGAATAGCAGGGTTCAAATAACAAATGCCTTCAAGTTATCAAATATCACTCATGAAAGGGGAGCAGTGTTTAGTCTTCTGGCCTTGTTACAAGATTCATTTGATCTTAGGATGTTGCTTACCTGTCTCCTGTCACTAACTTGTGTGTAAATGGAGGAAATTTTCCTTCTGACCTGCAAAGTTTATTAGGCTTGAATTCCTTGCCTAGAGCTATAGTGACAGGAATTATGTTAGTACCTACATATTCCTGTAGGATTACTAGCTGAACAGCCAGATTTTAGGGGAAATGTGGGAGGAATATCCTATGTCTCACTCAGACACACCCTAGGAGCTGAAAGAGGTGTATTGTTGATGTGCTGTTACATAAGAATGGTATACATTCATAAAGGTTGGAGTATAGCTTTGCTTTATGTAACAGAAGGAGATGTTTGATTTGTTTTGTTTTTTAAAGGTACCAAATCTTAGTAGTTATACTGTTGTTTTCATTTTCCTTTTTGCTGTCAGATCGGAGGGTCACTTGTGCTTGCCTGTGAGGTATACACACTCGTTTCCTGAAGCACTGCAGAAGCTTTATCGTGGTGAGTTCAGGTAGGATTCACTGATCTTTGGTTTTCCAGAACATATTATGGCTCTAAAATACTTACTTAATGATGTGCCATTCCTAAGGAGCAGACAATGCTTAGTAAAACTTTAATGCCTCAAATTGTGTATTCTCTGCAGATGTTTGCCTTGTTGAAAAGTGGGTTTGTGGTCAAGAGTGAAGTTGGAATACAAAGGACAAAACTGACTCCCAGTTCCAGCAAAAAGACTTTTATTATGACCTTCAAGAATTTTTTTTTTCTGACTTAGCAAATTCATAAATGAGGAACTGCATTCTTCTAAAGGATCTCTTGGTTTACATATTTTAAGACTTGAAAGCATATGTAGTACAGTGATGGGCCATACTAATAGAAGCTAGTGAAGCCTATATGAGTAGGAAATGGCCAGTGTGTTGCATCTGTGGTTTTGGTGATTAAGGTAAAGTGGCTTAAATTTTATTAACAGGTTAGTTATGCTGAAGATGGCTTGATATTTTCCGTACTAGATACTCTTTAAAATAGAAGAATCTGAACTGAATTAAGAAGCAAGCTGAATTTTAAAGGACATACTAAATAAAGTATAATTTATTACATATAGATATTATAAATAAATAAATATAAACAAATACTTGTTGCGACGGAGGGAAGACACAGTCACTCAATATGAGTGATCAGCAGACTTCGTTTATTGTGCCTTACAGTCACCTTTTATGCCTTGTTATAATTAGCTCATACATATTACAAAAGTTAAGCTCATTATTGGTTAGTTGCCTAAATACCAAGCCCGCCCCTAGTTTCTCTTCTGTAGTTATCTGTTCCCACCTGCAACATTCTTTTCCCACCTCGATCTTCCTGTTATTGTGTAACAAGAACAGCCAAGGACAGCGTATTTTTGCTTTACTTCAGATAAGCTGAGAGCGATGTGCATTTTTGTCTAGCCAGCTGGACTATGTCTATGTGAACTTTTTCAGCTAGCCAGTTATCCACAAATACTAATAAAGGACAGTTGATAAAAACTTTAAAAAGAGACATTGATTTGTGGTGTATTAATATGTCAGAATACTTTCATGAAGGCAAACCATCAAACAGAAATAAGCAATTAATGTGAAAATATACTGCAATTAGGTTTTGTTTATACTTCTAGCATATTTAATTTGTATCTTGAAGCGTATTTGTGCCATAGAAGAGTTCTGAAATGAGGTAAATACAGTAATTGGGATTGATTATAAATAACTGAAGGGGTTTCAACAGGTTTTGCTAAATAAACTTCCAAGAGATAAAACTTTCAGCTCCGTATTCTGACACTCAGAAAGCAGAAGCTTTTAACTCTCCGTCATGCAAAGTTGCTTAAGGTAAAGTTGGTAGTGCTAATGCATTTAACCTTCCTTGGTTATCTAAGTACTTACAATGTTTTGTTGGATGCCCTGTTCTATTTTTGTTGCTGATGTTCCTGTTGTGTCTCGTTGTGGAGCTGAAACCTCACCAAGAAAGAAACAAAAGGGATCTCCCTGGTTATTTTTCCAGAACAATAGGAACTGATACTCCTAAGCAAGGACCTCAGCAGGTGTTTCACTTGGCAGTTCTCATTTGGCCCTAAGGAAGCTTTAAAATACATGTGTAACTGGATCAGCCTGTCTGGAAGAGCTTCTGGTGGCTCTTATCCTTAAGGTGTCAGTCAGTGCAACAGTCTGTGTAAGCACTTACCTTGTAGTCCCATGAAAAATACCAACGTTATTGATTTATAAAGGACAAAACTATATCAGACTACCCGTGTTTGCTTTTTTTCATGGTCAGTGGTGTAACAGGATCTCAGAATAGGGGTATAATAGGGGTACAGTCACATTTTCTAATTTGGTAGGGGTTTTGACATGTTCTAGCATGATTACTCTAAGGAGGGTAGCATAATGATACTCATTGCATGCTGTCTGCCTGACTACCTAAAACCATACTTGGAATTTAAGGGCAGATAGGTAGTTATACTAAGGATGTCTTGAATGAGGCTCTACAAGGATGGCAATGAGGAAAAACTAGAAATGTAGTCATACGAAGCTCTTAAGTCTTGTTGTAATTTCAGGAAACGTGTAAGCTGGTTGCTGTCAGCCAGGTATCAACGGTATGAACTGGGAAAAGATGTGGTTATAACAATCCCTTGTGATTTGCTTTCTTGATCAGAACTACTATTACTAATTTGTTTTATATAATCTCTAAATTGTAAGAGGAAAAAGGAATTGATACGTCCTCTAGGAAAAAAATCTGAAAGTTGTAACAGCTTAAGGAAGAATGCCTTTCATGTCTTCTTTTTCTTCATTTGAATTCCTCTTAAGCATCCTACAGTTCCTAAGCTAGGAGAGTTCCTTAAAATGAAAGGATATGTGTGGCCCTTATGTATGAAGGGGTGGATAGAGCTGCTTTTCTGGACATCTGCAAATCGAAACAAAAGATGGTAAAAATACAGCATGTATTGCTGTATAAATTCCTGAGAGCTTGTTCTCAAAATCACTGTGTCAGTCATTAATGATTGACATATCTCATATGCTCATCTCATATCAGATTAATTACAGGTTAAGTAAGTTAGGATCACATGCCTAAAAAGATGAGTTGTTACCTATAATGTCTTACTTTACACATACAAAAAATATTAGGTAGCAAATTGGTAAGTGTAAGCTATTTACATTTTAGTATGATTAACTTTCTAAATTTAGAAATTATAGTGGAACTATAAAACTTGAAACGTGACTTTGAATATATTTAACTTCTACTCTTAAAGGTGCTCTGATTTGAGAGCGAAGACTGTGATCCTAATTCTGTAATGAATATTTCAGCTACTGATACCAACTTCTTTCTCCTTTCTAAGGTGGCAGTGGCGACAGAGAATCCGACTGTATCTTGAAGGAACTGGTATTAACCCAACCCCTGTAGACTTACATGAACAGCAGCTAAGCCAAGAGCAACACAGCAGGGCTCACATAAATGAAAGATTCCAGGATCAAAGTAGGTTAAAATCTGACAATATAATCATTTTGCTATGATAACTTGTAGTAGGAGATGAAGATTTGTAAGAGTTGAAGTATTTGAAGTCTGGTTGCTGTATTTGACAGGCAGGGAGAGATAGCTCTCGTTAGCTGAAGGCCCAGGTTAAGGCTTTTTAGAAGGGAGTGGTTTTTGTTTTTCTGTGTTTATTCTGGATGGTACACTTTAGAACCAGTTTTAGATATTAACATGTAATTTAGAGATATATCTGATAGTATTATTAGCTGGCAAAGTACCTGAGATTTTTTAAAGTGCTGTCTCATAGGCTTACTATAGTTGCTTGAGGTTACCATATGAACATATTACCACGTCTAGCTGTTGCATGCTAAAAGTGCAGGCATTCATGTGTGCTCTTAACTTGTGCTACGTTCGAGGTAGGTTACTTCACAATTGAAAAAGATGTTCAGAGACTGCCAGCAAGCAAATGAGAAATTACAGGTTAGAATCTCTCCCTGGGTAATGCTTCAGTCATCAGACACTTTTGACTGTTTTCTTTATGATGGGTTGAAGATGCATGATTCTATCCTTAACCTGTGTCTAGCACTGCACTTCCTCACTGAGAAATCCTTAGTCAACGTGAACAATTTGTGAATCCCCCTTAATTACCCAGTGGTATAAAGCCAAATTCTTTGAAATTTAACAGAAATGTCTGTTACATCACTGTCAGTGAATAACTAGGCTGGAAGAGTGACTCACAGGAGAGAGGGCTTCAGTCTGTCTGCTTGCCTGTGAGGGGAAAGCAGTGTCTGAACATAAGTGTCATTGCCTTATTGACCTTGGTCCAAATATTGCTAGTCTCCAGTAAAAGGACAGTGACTGGTTACAGACTAAATCAGTGAAAAATTGAGTCCTTGAGGAAGATGAAGCCTTAGGTCTAGGATAGAAACCCAGGTAGCAGAGTGTGTCCTCCAATGAGTTGTGAATTGTTCTTGAAAATTTGGGTTTTAGAGCTGTAATTCAAAACTGATATTAAATACCTGCAGGATCTGACATCTCTGGTCCACATCTTTTACCAGTGAGAGCACTCAATGAAGTTTTCATTGGGGAATCTCTTTCATCCAGGTATGTTTAATTGTTTGTTGTTGCAGCAAGACACAATTGACTTAGTTTTTTTCTATAACGTTGCAATGGACAATCAGTGATGGGTTATCTTTGCTGTCAAATTTCAGTTCTAGTCCATGAATGCATAACGCTGATTTTATTGTTGCTGATTACAAAGTGTATTTTCAGACATGTAAGCGCAGTGATGTTGGTATCTGATTTTCCACCTTTCTGTCTAGCCAGTCATTCATCTTTCATGATTCCTGGCTTTTTTTCTTTCCTCTTCATCGTTTTACTCCTTTCCTGGTTAGTTCTTACGTAACTAAATGCCTTCCAGTTACTATCTTTACAGTGAACTGAAGATTTAAATACCTGTCCTTAAACTGTCTTCTCTCCTGCATCTCTTCTTAAATATATGTTCATAAGCTTTTAGCATGACCAAGCAGAAATAGCTTTAAGCATGACTTCTTTGCCCTGCCTCTCTTATTAGAGGCAAAGGTATCAGCCTGCCTTCACCATAAGCTTTGTTATTGTGTGAAAACACTTACTTCCTTGTTTTAAGAAACGAGTTTCTGTCAAATTCTGGTACTGCATTATCCAGGATACCTTTGACTGTCCTTTTTATTCTGAAGATCAGTATATTTCTGCCAGCCAAATGATAACAGGAAGCGGGGAATGTGACTGGGGCTGTGGGAGAGGAGTTAAAACATTATCCTTGGTCAGGATTTGGCCAAAGTTTTACTTGTCTTTTATATCCCTTTTCCCTGTATCTAATTAAAAAAAAAAAACACCAACCCAAAACATAAGAGAGTAACATCTTCTTGTATTTGTACAGTGCCTGGGACACCGTGATTTCTGCTGGAAACAGTATAAATATTCCATGAGTGCTTTATCTTCCATCTGGACTGTAGCTTCAGATTGGCAGAAGGAATTAGTCTCAAAAAGATACAAATTTTGCTCTACTAAATTGAACCTAATTTTACGAAGAATCTAAAGAGTTTCTTTAACATATAGTGATACAGGAACACAAAGTTGCTTTTCAACTCTTTATAATAGCCCTCTGCTTCTGAGTGTCACATATATATTGTGCTTTTTGGTTCCAGTATATTTGAGAAGCACTGAGGAACACAATGCCTGGAGGAACAAATCTCTAGTAATAAATATGTGTTAACAGGACCTTACACTGGAAGAGTTAAGTAATGATGTCACACAGATGAATCTTCTGTAAAGTTCAGATACACGAGTCTGTTGTGTATTAAGACAAAAAGACTCTAGGTGCTTCTTCCAAAGTCTTACTCTTCATGTCAGTTAAGGAAACAGGGAAATTGAAGGAAAAAACCCCACCTTTCATACCCAGCTTGCAAAAATTATCTTAAACTCAATCAAGCTGTGCACCTGTGTTCTTAATTTGCTTCCAGTTCTTTCATCTTCCCATCTTCTCAAGAGTGAGTACATAAAATGCCCTTAGTTACCGAGGGTCTAAAACTGTTTGACACCAAATACTCCAGAGGTGTATTCCTAGTTGATCCAGACGGAAACACTGATCACCTAAAACAGCTCAGTAAGGTCCTTTTACCAAGGAAGATGAAACTCAGGCATGCTGAACACAGTGAATATGGTGTTTTTCTAAGAGAGTATCTATTAATCTGAAGACTGTATCATACTGTTTGAATTAGGCACTATGAACATGAATAACTTTAGATCATAAATGTACCCCTGAGTGTTTTGAAGCTTATGGAGGGAGACTGTCTGGTCTCTCTAGGCTTAACATTAGCATGATGTATGCATACTGTGCAGAATGATGATTGTGCCGCAAGGCTTGCTACAGTTTTAGGAAGAATTTGCCCTGGAGCAAAATGTAAGCCTGCTGACTGTTGTAGAACTAAACCTGTTTGTGAAGAATCACAGTGGATTTTTAATTACTGCAGTGATCAAGAATTCAGCTTGAAGCTATGCTATTACTTACTGATGTTGGAGTGCCTTACCTCTTAGTGTTCCCTGATGTAATTTTATGAGACTCAATCCCAGCATAAACACAGTTTTTCGATAGTTCAACAGTTATACAAGGAAGCTAATGTATTTGTAGTTTCATTTGTAAGTCCAGCAAACCCTGCTTGTATATGAAGCTATTCGCAGACGAACCAGAGTTCTTTGTGCATAATTTAATATGAAAAGTTGCTGTAGAAGAACTACCTAAAAGTTCATGCTGCAAAACAGTGAATAAAAAATGTCTGCTAAATCGGAAACACTGTTCAAAACCTGTGAAATTGTCATCCAGATTTGAAACTAGCCCCTCTAAATTTTTATGTGCCTGATAAGGCTGTGTGTTCTGTCTTATTCAGGGAGAACTTTAAGTCCTGCAAACCCAGTTTTAAATTCTCGCTTCATAGGGCCTCCTATTATGAGATATCAGTTGATGATGGTCCTTGGGAAAAACAGAAGAGTTCAGGGCTTAATGTGTGTACTGGAACTGGATCAAAAGCATGGTAAGTAAATGTTGTTGCTTTTCATATAAAATGCTGCTTCCAATAAGCTAGATGGACCTATTTTGTTTAAGCATTTTGTTTAACATACTATGAGTAGGTCTATGAGTAGGTCAGTGCATGTCAGTTATGTCCAAATATTTTCACTGTCAGTATGGTTCAAAGCTGTCTCAGGTGAATGAGAAGAGCAGAGTACCCCTCACTTGTAGGTATGGAGAAAAGAATCGAAAGGGTGAGGAGCTGAGCCATTGAGACAGATGTTTACCTTAGGTGTAATTTTGGTGAAGGATGCATGTCACACATGGAATTGAATGGTTGGGGGTGACGGCTGAAAGAGATTCTGCTTGGACTTGCAGAGTGTATTGGGGGATCTTTGAACTACTCTTGTTGGCTAGAATTAAGATGGTTAGATGAAATAGCTCAGAAAGCTCAGTATAAAAATCTAAGCTCTAAGAAGAATGAGAAAATATGTGCTTGGAAACAGTGTTAGGTGTTCTCGTAGAATCATAGAATGGTTTGGGAGTTGGGTAGGAAGGGGCCCTAAAGATGTTCTAGTTCCAACCCCTGTCCATTCTCCTTCCAAGCCTCATGCTTCTTTCAAACTGAATTGAAAGGGCACAGTCTTTTTGCCAAAATAGTCCCCTTAAACAAAGGCAGGCATATCTAAGCAGGGCTGTGCTAGCATAATCAAAGGAGTAAATTAACTTGGTTTAAACAAGCTGGAGTACTGCATCTAAGTCTCATTAGTTTAGTTTTGAGATGTGAGAGACTTGTACATTGACAGCCTCTTATTTGGAAATCTGGTTATGCTTATACTTTAAAGTTATACAACAGGCCCTGGATTTATGTGGCAGGCTAAGATTAACTAAAACTGAAGCTTTTAATGAAATTTGAAAATGAATATTCATGATGTAACCATGGTTACTGGGTTTTCCTCGTTATTGTAATTCATTGTTTTGTATTCGGTCAGCATTACTTAGTCCTGCAGGCTGCCAAGGATGAAATTGGCAGGCTGCATGGGGAACTTCCCTAGTGTTCAGGACCTTGGGAATGTACAGTCTTACTTCAGTGCTGTTGTTATGCATTTCATTTGCTTATACACTGTGTACTGAGCAACCCCAGAACCGGGCACCAGACTCCAGGGTTGCCCATCTCCATGGCTTAATCATTGTGAACTGTTGGACTTCTGTAAACTGAAGCCAAACCTCAGTGGAGCGATCTTCCTTAGGCCGTGTTTTAGGGGCTCTTCTGGGATTTCAGACCCACTCTGACTGAGGCATTTAAATGCCCTTCAGCTTCCTTCAGCTGCCAAACTTGCATAAAAGGGTATCTAGCTGAGAGGGAGAAGAGTTTCAAACTGTGCATCTCAGCTTCTTGCTAGCATCTGCTCAGGCTTGCAGGTAAGCAGTAAGTGTGAGAGAGAGCTCCTTGATGGCTGCCCTCAGCATCTCTGTAGTTTGCCAGATGTATAGTGAATGTCTCTTGCAGTCCGAGGTGTTAGACTGCATGACAGAAGTGCTGGACTGAGGATTTTAAGCTGTATTGAGATGTGGGCAACTGAGATGTTCACAGTACTGCTGCTGCACAGAGGCTGTGATTAGTACTTAATCCCTTTTGAGCCTGGGCACAGGGGGAAGACTTTTGCTGGAATTCAGACTTGTTTCAGACCGAGGCTTTATGCTCATCTTATGTGCACCTAAATGTGGCAAAGCACAAGTGTCTGGTCTGATTATTTGTTTTCTATATACACCAGTTCTCATGAGATTCAAGCCCACGCCTTAGGGTATGGACAAAGAGACATAATATTTGTAAAGAAGTGTTGGGTCTTATAAATGAGAACTGACAGAAGGAATTAATTAGCAAGAGGTGGGTAGAAGGGATAAGAACACACACAATCTGTAGAACTGTCATGCTTCATTTTTTTTAATGCAGACTTAAATCAGCAGTTATTGGGGTTTTAAGGCAGGATTATTGATAAGGAGACTACATCCTGTGTATTGTGCTCTTGTTTCCTGAAGACTTCACTTAATAGATTAGGGTTTACAAAGCCACAGGTAAATGTCAAACCAAGAGTTAATTGAAGGCATTTTTAAAAGAAACTGATGTCACCTCACACTTAATAGCATTCTTCTTTTTTTTCTTCCTCATGTTGAACATAGTTCTTCATCTGTATGCAAGATTTTTTATTTTGTTTTTGTTTTTCTCCCAAATTGTATTGCTTAGCAAACAAGACTTCTTCTCTGTCTAGGTCCTATAATATTAACAAGGTAGCACATCAAGCTGTTGAAGAGATCCTAAAGATTGGTGAGTGAACAGTGTGGCATTACTGGCCAAGTTTATATAAAGGTACACCTGTCTAACCAGAGTTCTTTCTCTTGGCTTAACAGCTAAAAAGCATGGAAGTTTGAATATGCCATTGAGCATGGAACTGGTGCAAAAAGGTTAGTGAAAAAGGCAAGATTCCTTTAAGGTATCCTAACTTTGACTAGTTCATTTTTTGTTTGTACTCTTTAATACTCAGCACTGCTTTCGACATTTTAGAACTTCTGCAGTATCAGTCTTACAAACATTATTTAGGCACATTTGTTAAAAAATATCTGACTGGATATGAAAGCACTTACGTAGACTTTCATATGTATAGATCTCCAGGAGAATTTGGGTTCTCCTAAGGTTGGAGACACTTAATATTTAATCACATTAAAAGAGCTGTTGAGTGTTCATCATGCAATAGAACTGAAAGGAATATTCTTTAAAATTAATTTTTTTTGCAGGTGAAGGCTGTTAAACGTCTGGCAAGGCTTAATATTCCCTCTTGGTAGGGGAGCTGTTCTTTCCTGGAGAAATGTGTATTTCTGAGAATAACTGATCTGCTCTGTAAAAACTAATGGCTGATTTCTCTGTTCACAGTAACAAATGATTACAATGAGTCCTTGCTCTACAGTCCAGAAGAACCAAAGATGCTTTTCAGTATTCGAGAACCAATTGTAAACCGAGTTTTCTCAAGCAGCCAGCAGCGTGGCTTTTCTTCAAAGTAAGTGTTGGGTCTAGCAGTCACTGAAGTCTTACTTCATTCTGTGTATTTGTCAAAGTATGAGTAATCCAGGAGTTTCCCTTGAATAATTTCAACATCCAGTTGGTGTTTTGAGGGGCTCCTTATAACAACAGGAAGGAAATGTATCTAAGTTGTGTTAGGCCTTTTTAATGTTTGATCCATGCACAGTCTTACAAAATAAAAGAACCTCACTGTTCTGAGTTTTGGGGGTGTGCCATTTCTCTTGGTATGAGACACAGGCATTGACAGACTGGACTCAGTGCAGGAAAGGGCCATCAAGATGATTAGAGGGCCAAAACATACGGTGTGTAAAGGAGAGACTCAAGCGGTGCTTTTGTTTAGCATGGAGGAGGCAAAACTAAGTGGGTGGATCCAGTTGCTGTTTTCAGCTACCAGTGGATGGTTACAGAGAAGTCTGAGTTAAACCATTTTCAGTGCAGAATATGAGGCAACAGCCATGATTTTATAGGGCGTAAGATTTTGATAAAAACCCGAAAATGTCACAGTGAGAATGGTCAGGCATTAGAACAGGCTGCCCAGAGAATTGTGCTATCACTGTCCTTGGAGAAACTCAAAACTTGGCTGGGCAAGGACGTAAGCAACCTAATCTGTCTTTGAACTAAGGCCTGCTTCGAGTGGAATGTTGGACTAGATACCGTTCCAAACTGAATTCTTTGGTAATTCAGTTATTTTAACTTGGGGCACTCATGCCAGGGGAGGTTTAGATTGGCTATTAGGAAAAAATTCTTTACCGAAAGGGTTGTCAAGCGCTGAACAGGCTGCTCAAGGAAGTGGTTGAGTCACCATCTGTGAAGGTATTTAAAAGACGTGTAGATGTGGCACTTAGGGACATGGTTCAATGGCGGACTTGGCAGTTCTGGGTTAACAGTTGGACTCAATGATCTTAAAGGTCTTTTCCAACCTAAATGATTCTGTGATGATTCTATGATTTTTCTGGGCCTTGCCACAATCACATATAAACACTTGAAACTGTTAGTTATATGTTCAGAATAACTGTTGAGAACAATATAATATCTTGGTATTAATTAAATGTTAATTCACTTTTTATATCAAAACAAGTATCTAAAGGAGCTCTGACTTGAAGGAGACCCAAATTCTGCACCTTTTGAGCCACATCACATTTTCTGACCTAGCAATAAATGACTTGTCTGGCTACTGGGACTAAATATTATATTAGATGTCCACTGTGCATGTGTCATGTCTTTAAACATTTACTACTTCTTAGCCATTTGGATCTGGGAGTTCGCAAGGATGAGTAAATCTTAAGAGAGAAAGTAAAAGGAGAGGTTAAAATAGGAGCAGGTAACTGTGTTTTCATCCATGGGTTCTACAGGACTAAGTCTTGTTTTATTTAGAGTCCTTGGCATGGGATAGACTATAAAAACTATAGTGGAGCTATAAATATCTGCATGCTTGTGAGAAAGATCTGCCCATTTTTCCTTTTTAAAGGAGAATTTGCCCCCTGTCATAGGCTTGATCTTCAGCTCTTGATACTAGACATCTCCCTGTTGCTGTTCTTACTCCTTTTTGACGTAGTAGCTGCCCAGAGTGAAATGAAGGAGTGGAAGATGTGTCCGTGTTCTTCTGCAGTGTCCAGCCTTCGCTGTTCAGTGATGCACAGGCCAATTAAGCTTTGACACTGTGGCTATACTTCCAAGTTATTCATATTTGTGAAATATAGGTCTTCCTGAAAATTTAAGTCACTGGGTAATTGCTGATCACATTTTGGAGGTCAGAACATTGCCTGTACCGAGGCGTAAGTCAGAAAGAGTGAAGCACATACATGTGAGACTGCAGTCTTGCAGCTGCTCTGGCGTAACTATTGGTCCCCGTCTAGCAATATGAAAAAAGTTTGAAGAATTCTTTACTTAAAGAGTTCTCACTTTCTACATATGTGAAAGGATGAATTCTAATGGTTGCGTTAGTTTTTCTTTTAGAGGAAAGTGGAGATGGTTAGTATCTTTATTCTAAAAGAGCTCTAAAAGAGCTGCCTTAAATTGTGTAAGCTTAAATTTAAATTTATTAGCTTAGTATACAGCAGTCACACTCTAACATAGGCAGTAATTTGCTGCAATACCCATTTATGATGTTGCTTGGCAATCATTCTGACCTTCAACTTTGTGTTGGAATTACTTTTCCTTATGTCTCTGAATGATTCATGTAACAAAATAGACTATATTAATATCCAGATTATTTGAATCTTAAGCATTGCTAGCTGAAACTGCATGTTCCACTTAACATGAAGACCATACATTAGAATCATGAATTGAAGACTTTTACGTGAAAAAGTAAGTAAATCACTATGAAATGGGATCATCAGTAGCTTGCTTTACAAAATACACCTAAACTGCAGCTTTCAATATCAAGTGTTACAGGCTGTTCTCAGACTCTTGGAGCAATAGTCCTTCAGTGCTCTCTGGACTCCTGGCTAAGTCTATACAAAGTACTGATGGCTCGGGGGATTCTAGTGCTTAGTACCATGCTAAATTCTTCTCCAGCCATGCCTGTGTGTGCTTGTGCATCTGCTGACCCATGCAAAGGAATGTGCAGGAAGTAGTCTTTATTGCTCAAGGTCAGTGCTTGTGTGAAATACATCATCTTTTTAAACTATTTTGTGAAAACTTATTTTTTGCAGAGTCTGCGTCCGTTCCCGCTGTTGGGATGCATGTATGGTTGTAGATGGAGGAACATCTTTTGAGTTCAATGATGGGGCAATAGCTTCAATAGTGATTGATACAGAGGATGCACTGTGCACTGTTCTACTGGAGGAATGAAGGATCCTAGTGTCTTCTGCTGAAACAGTTCTGGATCCAGAGGGGGAACTCTTGGGGAGAGCACATTGCAATGCTGCATTATTTTGGAAGTTGTCCTTTTTGGATGCAAGAGCATTGGTGGAAGCTTGAGATGCTTTTCATTCCTTTGCTTTGGGGATATTTAAGCAATTTTTGCATCTGGTGTAAAAAAAATACATCTGAAATCTTACCTCTAACTTCAGTGAAAACTGACATTCTAACCTGTAAGGCAAACATGAAAGAACATCTTTTTAAACACAGGCAGATGGGTTCAAGTATTAAGTCCGTAGCATTAAATACTCAGATGTACAGTTTTTTAGTAACAGTCTGGGACTGATGAAACTAAACACCTTCATACATACACTTTTGTAGAAAAGTTGGCTGTCAATCTAGAAATATGATGCAAGGATATATAGATTTTGGTAAATCCTGATGTTGACGTAACAGGAACAAATAAAAAACTTTTGTATGCTTTTAAAAACTTTTACAACTTTGTAGTTTCATACAACTTGTGACAATTTTTTTTCCTTTTCCAGTATTTTTTCTACTTTGTAGATTTACATCAAAAGTCAAAGTCTGGTTTAATCACGTCTTGAATGATGTAGCTCTTACCTTTTCTCTTTGGCTAGAGAGGGACTTAAACCAAGGGTTTTCTTGAGCCATTTAATATGAATATACAAACTTATACAAACTACAGGAGACATTGAAGTATGACATGCTCCTTCACTGAATGGATTAGCTGGCTAGCAGGTATTCAGTCACAGTAGTGTATGTAGGTGGCTATCATCACGGAAGATATTTGGGCCTTACTAAGTTGAATGGTTTGGAATTTTAGGTTCAGAGTTTATAATTGAGGAAGAATGATACGTACTGGGAGCTAGTAGTTGGAGCACAAGTTAATGGATGTCTCCCCATTTCCTAAGTGTGTAATTTCAACTTACCCAGAAAGTTTAAATTTCCAATCCTGTGCTGATCGTTACCAATATTTAATTGGCAGCAAATTAATGTTAACTTTACGTGACTCTGATCATGTGTTGGGTAGGCAAGTTGATAACAGAAAAAAAAGCTCTGATTATAGAAGAGGAAATGACTTTCTAGATGTTTTAGAGAAACTGTGAACTATGATTGCCTTTGAAAGTCTATGCTTATCGTTGCATAGATGAGGGGGCAGAATTTGACAAAATGAAGATTCCTGCAGTAGTAACTTTTCTGCTACATGAAACAAATGTGTTTTGTCCTGTCTACTACAGATCTATTTCCAAAAGTGAGTTTTCTTAAAACTGCTTTTGAATGAAGAGACTTCTGTAACAGATGTTCTCGGGTCTAATGTGAATGTTCTCCAGCGTGGCCAATCAGTGTGTCTATTGCCAATCACAACATGTAAACTGATCTTTATAGGTGGAGAAAGTGGATAAAACATCTTTTCCTTCTGCTACTAAAGTCTCTAAACCAGAATCAGGCCAATCAGTTCTAGAAGAATGTGATACTGATGGACCTTTCTGAATATGCTATCACTGTTTGTGTACATTTTATCTTCTAAGTGTGCTGCAGACAAGAGTTATTTACACCGTCAGTGTGAGTTGTCATGATTGCAGACCAGAAGGGAAAATCAAAGTAGATAAAACACTCTTTCAAAACTTAGTAAGTTCAGGAACTATCAGAATAACACTCTTAATGTCTAAAATAATCTGCAAAACTGGTCTAAAGGTGAAGATGCAAAAGGCTAATCTTTCTTTAGAAAGCTGGCTGCACAGAGACTAGGGTGTTGTAGTTACTCCTAATCCATCTGTAACCAGTTAAGGGTGGTTTATGTGCCTCCATCTAGTACACTGGTCAATACGCTGTAAAGATTCAAGAACGCCCACCACCCACCAATGCCATTAACACAAATTTACGACTTCCTAGGACCTCACCAGTGTTAGATCAGAGGTTTAGGTATTGAAAGCATCCTTGAATACCTGCATAGACAAATTAATGGCAGAAACCCTGTCCCCATCATATTTAGAGACATTTGTGTGCAGTAACGTTTTAATGGAGACTATTAGTCTGATCAGGGCGCATACCTAAAGATGCCTCTCATTCCTTATCATGACTGCTGAGACTAAAATGCAATGTTTTGAGGCCCTGCAGACCCAACGTAGAGATTAAGAGATTTCAGTCAAATTCCTAGCTTGCTTAGCAAAATGGAAACCTGACCTGCTCGTGAGTGGCCTCTACTGGTTTTGTTTATATTTAATTGCACTTCTGTTGAAGCATTTACTGGTGAATGCTTTATTTACGTAACTAGGATGATTCAGAGATGTAGAATTAAATGAACAGTAAGAAGCTACCCTTTTTAAAATAATGAATTCTAGAATCCTTTTTAAGGATTCTGGATTTAAGGATTTAAGAATTTAAGGATTAATAAAATACTTTATTACAAAGGATTGCAGAACAGACACCTAGTACGTATTCTGTAACAGGACTGAGTATTGGTTTCACACTGATTTAATCTGCTGCAACTGGCAGTGAACTCTGTACCTCTTCTACTGGCTGAATCAAATCCATGGTCTTTTCATTTAGTGCCAGTCCACACTGTGTTCTACTAAACTAGACCTGTCATTCTTTGCTTTTTTTTTTTTTTTAAAAAAGTGGTGTTTATATGTTATGTAATAAAAATTAATCCACACATGAAGCTGTCCTGTGCCTTATTTCAACTTTCAAAGGTGTTTAATGCGCTCAACTTACTGTACAGTTCGTTTTACACTGTTTCATGCTTTAGGTAAAATGCAGAGACTTACCTATGTAGCAGTTTTTGGTGTGGACTGCTCAGGGCTACCAAATAATGTTTTTCATTCAAGAAAAGGTCAGTGGTGCATCTTACCCAGAGGACCTCCATTATGTGTCAGATACAACTACCATCGGAACTGCAATAGAAACGTGTGTCCTCTACCAACACTGAACATGGTACTTAAACAAATTTGGGACTACTCCTTCTAGCTAAAGCCACACTACTATTCCAATTCTGTACAGGGTTTTAAAGCACTGTCTATTAAATGCTAAATGTACTGGTGGTAACACCCTGTCCTCTAAACCACTGTTTAGATGTTACTTGGACAATTGTGGGGGTTTTGGGTTTTTTTTAGACCCACAACACAAAGTTGGTGGCAAGTCAGGGAAAGTCTCCTCCCATTCATCAGTTGTTCTGTACAATACAACAATTCTTCAGATCTTTATTAAATGCAGAAGTTGTATGGGGTTAAATTGTGCATAGGGAGAAAAACAATTTACAGTAGTGCTGTGCTGCAAATATTTACTTTTTTCTTGAAGAATTCAAGTCATAAACCTAAGGCTACAAACTGTGGAACAGTGGAATATCCAATATCATCCAGCCTCTGCTCCAGCTTTGATGAGGTATGTCACCCCAACTCCTTTGTAAGGGGCACAGACACATTAATGACTCAAAGTCTTACACTCTGTTCAATTTAATAAAACCCAAACCAACTTAGATTAAAAAGGTAATGCTGTATTTGCTATACCACAGAAAGTCAAATTAAATATCGAGGTCTAGTAACACATAGTTAATAATGTGCTCTGTACTACCAGGTATTTATTCCCGAACTCTTCAGTTTGAGATGGGAAACACTATACCTATGCAACAGCCCCACAGCAGTGTGGTAGGCTAACCTTAAACATCCACCTAACAAGTGACAGGACAAGAAGACATGGTCTCAAGTTGCACCAGGTGAAGATTTGGATTTGGTATAAGGAGAAATTTTATCTGAAAGGGTTATCAAGCCCTGGAACAGGCTGCCCAGGGAAGCAGTGAGTCACTGTCCCTGGAGGTATGTGTGAGGTAGCACTTGGGGACATGACTTAGTGGTGGACCTGGCAGTGCGAGATTAATGGTTGGACTGGATCTTGAAAGTATTTTCCAACCTAAATGATTCTATGAATAAATTCACCACCTGCTTGCTTGCTGCATTCATAGGAATAACAGCAGCATATTAGCACCCTACATCGAATCCAGGGGTTGCCCTAGGACTTCCCAACTAGCACACCTGCTGGAACATTCCAGGCTTACGCACGAGGACCCTGGAGCAGCTACCCTGGCTACCCGCTAGCAATACAAGCGCAACACTGAGGGTTGCTATGGGGCTCAGTCAGACCCAATACGGACGGCAGTGGTTAGTTACAAGAAGTGCAATGATACTACAAACATGCTATTATAAAGTGATGCCTCAATAGCACCAAAGCATCTCCCTTACAACACTATTATGCAGAAGTCCCAGGTTTTGCTTTTGGTCTGAGATCCAGAACCATTTGAGCCCTCCTCCTGCAACATTTCTGCCAATTTATCAGATGGTGTTGGAAGACCTTGTTCTTGAAAGGAAGCAAACATTATGAAGTTTTATCTGAGATCAAGATCACTGAAACTACATTAAGGTTCCGTAATAGTTAATCGGAAAACCTAGCACCACAACCTGGAATTATTCATAACCAGCTTCTACATTTACAAATGCTTATTCCAAATGGGATTTTCAGACTGGTTTTTTTGCAACAAAAATACAAAACCCAGATATTACCTTTGTGGCCTGCTAAAGAAAAACTTCACTGTAGCTCCTTAATACTGCTGAACTTTTACAGTATTGAGCTGCCTCTCCACTCCTTTACGTGTGGACATCCTTTCCCCTATTCACGGTTTTCAGGTTTGGTGAATTCAGACTCAGTCTTCTGTCCCCCTCACGAACAGTAGGTAGCCTCTCATCTTACTGGATTTGAATAGGTTTGATATCATTAGTCATTCTGAGTTCTGCAAACTCAGACAAAAGACAATTCCTTAATAAGTCTCATCAAGATACCTAGCACTTCTTGTAAGACTTTTCAGGAGCTCTAGAGCTGAAAGAGCTAACCATATGCATCTTTAGGGCACCTTAAAGCAATAAAAGCTGCATCAGAACCTGCAACAGTTGCTAGAGGCTCACACTGTTTAAAACCAATTATAAAACAATCATTGTCATTAAAGAATCTCCCTTGTAAAAAAACAATAAAAAGCTTAAAAGAAATACTACAATTGCTCACAGATAATCAGATTTCTAAAGGCTTTACGTAAAAAAAGAAATACTTAAAAAATATTTATGAAACTACATTAAGGCATAAACCCAAGTTAGAATGATTTTTAATAGTAACAGTACTATGATTAAAGGTGCTCCAGCACTCTGCTGCTTAAGGAGCTCCAGTACACAGCGTGTCCATCGCACCCAGTGCATTGTACATGATCATATGCCACAAGGATTTCTCAGGATTTTCAATCTGCATTTGATGCCCCAAATCTCATGGTTCTTTTTGCTGCTAACAGTTGGCCTTGCGATACTTGTAAAGGGTGAACAATTGATCTTCATGCCAGGAAGCATTTCCCTGAGGAGCTGTAGAGAGCTATCATTCACTATTCCAAACACCTGAAGAGTCTTTAATGTTGGAATTTCACGAAGTTCTCTAGAAAGAGAAAAATATGGAAATAATCATGAACCCGAAAACATTTTTTTTTGCAGTCTGTACCCAAACTTGGTAACTGCATTTCTACGAAGTTCTAGAAGGTAAGCACTTAAACTAAATTCTCCTTCCTACTTTTTAAAAGCACATACTTAACTGAAACTAGTTCTCTGTACTGACAATTCAGGAAACCTGCTGAGTAAATTGCTTCTTACTGTTCTTTCTCAACACAGTGTAAGCAGACTGGTTCCTGCCCCTTCATTTCCCTGGACTGATTTATTTTGGTCAAGAAGGAATTGCCCCAGATGAAGTTGCAGGATATGGGTCAGGACACAAGCCCCTAGGTACTCTCAGCCTCCAGTCTGTTACAACATACCAGTGAATAGCTAGCCCTGGCTTCTTGAATGCTTCATGTTTGCCCACTCATCACGTGTACTCTCTATCTGTAAGCAAGTGTAAGGCAAAACTGACAAGCAGGCACGCAAGGTATCATCATGACAGCACAAACTGCTACAGAAAAGTTTCTTCAGATCCTCATTTTGGTAGTCCTGTTCCTCTCACAACCTCTTCCTTGTTGTTGATCATTTCTGTAGATTGACATCTTTCCTGAGAGAATTAAGTTGATATAGTCATAATACAACAGAATGACTGATATACTAATAAAAGGCAGAAAATACCCACAAGCAACTAACTCTAAGCTGTGTTTCAGTGGCAACCAGTAACTGACACAGGTGCACACAAAAGCAAAGGAGTATAAACAGATTAGCTAATCAACTGTCAACTCTGTTAAAGGTTTTCCAAAGGACTATCCCTTCCTTGTTACATTAATTGAAAACCTAATATTGACACTGATACTGGTCACTGGCAGCACTGGAATCTCCAGCTGTACCTCACAGTAATGAGTACCAGTAGTATAATGCCATTAAGGGAAGACCAATGGACATACTGATCAGCAAGTTCTATGAGTACAGACAGACATCACGGAGAGATTATCTTGGATACCTTTGGTTCCAGTCTGGATTGTCAAAGGTACATGCTCTAGCAGTCAGGTTATTTTATCTCAGTTCCTTATTCCTCATACCAGTAAGTTTTTCAGAACAGTACTTGCATTTCTAAACCCAAAATAAACCTAGTTTAAAATAACATACCCTCTGTATGAACAGCAAACCAAAGCCATTTAGAGATTACTTACATTAAGGCAGCAGGTGATATCTGGTAACATCGGCTAAGACACAGATGTTGTAGAAAGATGAGTTGATGAAAATACCAGAAGCACTCAGGCTTTAACATCACACTGTCACTGTACATGAGAGCATATATAATGGCGGTTTAAGTATAAAGCAGCAGTAAATTCGGTGTTTCCAAAATTCAGGCTAAAAAACTCAATGAGTATCAATTTCTTTTTCTACCACTGAAGTGTTTTTTTGCTCAGTACGGAGGTAACCCCTTTCTAGTGTGTGTGTGTGTTGTGTGGGAGGGTGTCCTGGTTTCAGCTGGAATAGTTAATTTTCTTCTTAGCAGTCAGTGCAGTGCTGTGGTTTGGATTTGGTGTGAGAATGATGTTGACAGGACACTGATAGTTTTAGTTCTTGCTTGGTAATTTTTACGTTAAGTCAAGGCCTTTTCAGTTTCTCACGCCCTGCCAGTGAGGAGGCTGGAGGGGCACAAGAATTGGGAGGAGACACAGCCAGGACAGGTGACCCAACTAGCTAAAGGGTTATTCCAAACCATATGACATCATGCTGAGTGTATAAAAGCTGGGGGAAGAAGAAGGAATGGGGGGACACTCAGCATTATGGTGTTTGTCTTCCAAAGTAACCGTTACACGTGACGGAGCCCTGCTCTCCTGGAGGTGGCTGAACACCTGCCTGCCCATGGGAAGTGATGAATGAATTCCTTGCTTTGCTTGTGTGCATGGCTTTTGCTTTCCCTATTAAACTGCTTTTTTTCCTCAGCTCAGGAGTTTTCTCACTTTTACCCTTCCGATTTCCTCCCAAACCCCACTGTGGGGGAGGTGAGCACGCAGCTGTGTTGTGCTTGGTTGCAACCACAACAGAGAGATTTTGATTTTCACTGAAGGGCAAGTGAAGCAGAAGCTTCTCTGCAGGCAGATATTCTGCAGCAGATCTTGTCTCGTGCCATGAAAAGACAATTACTTTACACATTAAGATTTCAAAATATTTTAATTTGACTAGGTTAAAACCTAAATACACTTTTTTTTTTTCCTCAGTTCTACGGCCAAGTAAAAAATTCATATCAGATGAACTAAACCTTCTCTAGGATGCTAGGCTTATAAACTGTATGCATCTGAATGCTTCCTTCTACTCTACCTATCAACTACTATCACTTGTGAATTAACAAATCCTGTATGTATGCAACATTTATGCCAAAGTAACAAGAAATCTTCAAGTTAGTTACCTGCTTCATATTAGGTCATGCCAGATAGCAAATCTCTTGTAGGTTTAGCACAGAACATATTTTCTGGTTGCTCAATCCTACACAATCATGCATTATTACTATATAGTTACTGCACTGTAGTAGAAGTGGCAGTCCTCTGAACCAGAGCATTTAAGGACCAGGTGCACAGGTCTCCTTACCTTAGATCTAAATGGGTGAGAGAAGGACACCTTTCCACCAGCGTTTTAACGTCTGAAAAGAGGTCACAAAGAGTCAGTCCATCCTCCAGTAAGAAAAACATGCTTTATACAGCCTACTCACTTCCATACATGTTCATTTCTGTTAAAAAGAAAACTTAAGGCTTAAGAGCATATAGTCTGCCTATCAAGATACTTCAGGATACAGGGACTTCTTTTAATCCTCAGTAAAACAGATCTATTTAGTTCAAAGCAGTGTCCCTAAGTCAGTTGCACCAGCATCTTACTAAGTAAGTAAATGATACTGCTGTAGAAATCTACTGAGACACAGTAATGGTGAGATGCCTGAAACTCTTACTAGTCAAAAAACACCAAAAATTTTCCACACAACAAATACCCTTTCAGACCATCAGGTTCTTCAGGCATCTCAATTTCTACCCACAGAAAGTTCTCTTCTCCTGACAGTTACGGTTTTCCTAATTTAAACTGTAAATTCATGATACTATCTTTTCATTGTCTGTAAACAGCATAGGATCACCTGTGGCTCAGATATCACTGAGGCCACTGTTACTAGCAGGTTGTTAATCAACATACAAGAGGATTTTGGTATTTCAGAATTCACGTATAAAACCTAAAGAAAACAATACCTAAATTATGATGATTAGTGAGCTACTGAAATCTTATGCATTAAAAATTGCATTGAAACAGAGTAAAATTACTCATAGAAAATGTTCTGCAACAGAAGAGCTCTACACATTGTCTCTAATGGTCACATCAACAGAAGGTTCAAATTCTTGATTTTGATGAGATTGTGTAGCATGTTTGTTTATGGGTTTTGGGCTGAGGTAAAAAGAAGACTGGTGCATTTCCCCTCAAAGGAATGCATGCCAAGGTCTGTGTGACGTTTAAACAGAAGAAAAGAGAGGTTACCACCGGTATGTTGCCTACCTCCTTGTCAGCCAATGCCCTGGCATCACATTTGCTCATTGAGAAAATTCACTTCTCTGTACCACCAAAGCCATTTCATCCTTTATCTATATCCTTGCCCATTTTGTTGTGCCCTCTCCCCAAATCTAATTTATCTGTATTTTCTATTACCCTGCAACTTTACCTAACTTTTCCTCCTAGAACTCTTAGCAAGTAAATGGTTAATATTGATTACTGAGATGATTTGCCTTTCAAATTAAATGGTATCTGTATGACAGCATGTCAGGCTGAAACTCAAGTAGTTACTATGACTGATGTCTTTTGGAAGATGCCTTCAGCCCCCACAACAGCAGAAGCCTTAAGAAAGCTCCAAAAACTATCTGGAAGGCCAATGCACAGTTTACAGTGGAACATGGGATCCAGCGTATCCAGCTTTCAGGACTTACTTCAGAAGTAAGGGCTGTACCTTTCAACTGAAGATGACATGAGCTTTCACCTGACTATTATTTAAATTCAGAAAGCAAATCATGTCACTTCTCATGGCTGAGCCAGAGACGGAAGTAAGATTCTCTGACAGCAAGAACATCAAGCTATATAGAGCACAGAATCGGTGTTGGTGCATGATTTTTCTATATGCACAGTGGATGCCAACCAGAAAAATATATAAAGCCTGCTGCTTTATCTTATAGTGAGATAAAGGTTTGCCATGCTGTCATTTACCTTGTATTTGTAGATTCTGTCTGTATCCACTTAAATTTAATTGCATTACTTTTGAAGTGATGTGATTGACTGCTGCTTTGACGTGGGTGGCTGTGAAGTCACACCAGGACAAGTTCAGCTCCTCCAGCCTACACACAAACGAACAAGGAGTTGTTTGGGAGAACCACCAAAACAGTGAGTTCTGATATCATCTATTACAGTTGATACTTTCAATGCAAAAAACTTGTAACACACCTACTACCAACTTCCTGTATTCATGACTACAAAATCTGGTGTGACAATAATTAAGCACTAGAGCCGGTTGCCCAGTGAAGCCATGGAATCTGTGTTTGGAGGTTTTCAAGATCCAACCACACAAAGTGATCATCAACCTTGCCAGCGCAAGACCAAGCTCTGGGTAAGGGGTTAGTGACTTCCCAAGGCCACTTCCATTAGGAAGTGATATGATTCGCTCCCGGGGACTGCCACGGGGAGACACTGTCTTTTCATATTGCTTTTGGGTTTGTGACCTAAATCTGTTACTACTGAACAGATGTTCACATTGAGAGGGAAAAAAGGCTATCCATTACTAGCAGTGGTCAGATGACCAATTAATCCTAATTGGCATAAAATACTTCATAGTTTTATGTAAGCATTGGTGATGCTGTAACCTTAAATCTCTTTACATGCTTGATTACCTACAGCCAATCACCATTCAGGGCTGGAACAAAGTCTTTTGTGTGCAGGTGTTGTAGATTTAACCAGAGGACCAAGACAGTGAACAGCCCAACTAGAGCATTTAGCTGGCAATCTCTGTATAAATTAAAAACAGTTAAATCACCACTAGCATTCTTAGGATCAGGTTTGCCATCTGCTATTCGCTGTGCACTGTACAGACTGCCATTCTCTAAATAGCTCATGATCCAAGGAATCTGACCAAGCAATAGAAAGCATTACCTACCCATGAGAGGCAGAAAAAGATTAAGGCTTTGTCTGTCCACTAATAGGCCATTTGACTAAAAACATGCTTTTGCAGAAGCAAAGATTAAGTAGATTGTCCAGCATCTCACAGGAAGTCAGCAGAAAGATCACGACATAAACTCCAGACTGACTAGGGCTCAGTTCAATGACTTCCTGGTGGCAGATGGTTTAATCATTGGAGCTGTCAATCTGAACACTGTGCTTCATAAAGTAGGTTACTGAAGGATTATTCTGTCTTGGATGGAAAGGCACGGTGTTTTTGCCATTCATGCTGTACTCTGTTTGTAAAGGGAGCCCTGGGACTCCACTTTCTGTTTCAAAACACACACTCTACTATGTAAGGGTCACATACTGCTTTCATTAAGAAAATCAAGTTTACATGATATCAAAGGAACATAAATGGGGTTAACCCAGCAAGACTTGCTTTAAGGATGATTGAAGAAACTCGTTAAAAAATACTGAAGTTCATCTTTGCTATTAAAGAAGAAAATAACTTGATGGGAAGAAACTATCTGACTATTCAGCTAATAATCAGCTGTTTGGCATTCAGGAACAGGCTCATAAAAAACATAGAGACAAGTACAATTGGGATGCCTATGGAAAAAAATACAAAGGATCCTTTTTCTCAGGAATAGCCGTAAGCAGCAATAGTAAAAACTATTTTTGTCTTACATAGAACAGCTGTTCAACATCAGCTTTAAGGCTTCTGCAGAAAACCCTGAGCACCCACAGAGATTTAGTCGCATCAAATCAGGATTCTTAGCAATGTTCCTGTAGGGAAGAAAAAAGAAAAGTCTAATAAAATTTAAATGTTGGAACATTGTTTGCATTGCTAGGATGTGTGATTATTTTTAAGAGTTAAGATCCCAGGCACAGAATTATTGGTTAAACATGCAGCACCGTATTTTTAGTAAACTGACCAACTTAAGAGTCACTAAGGCTCTCAACCCTGCACTTGCTGTATCACTGTGAAGTATCAAAGGGGATACTTGCTTATTTACCTGACATTCCTGATAAGTCTGCATATTTATAAACTGCTAAGTTTAAAAGGAAACAATGTATTTTCACCTTGTCTTTGTCGTACACCATTAAATACACACCATGGCTTTATTAAAGATCACTATGCCTCTAAAAGACAAAGCAATCACCACATTCTGAAGTCACCTCTGCAAGATGGAGGTTATTCCTGAAAAACACACATGTCCAAATAGCATCCCCCTGAATGCATTTGTTTGCCAGACTAAAACAGACTTGCAGTTAGCGAAACTTACATTTGTATCTACATTCGTACACAAGGCAGTAACATTTCATCACTGGTGCCTAGTTAGTACCCCATTTTCAGACACTTCTAGTCTGGTATCAAAAGCCAGACTAATGGGTTTGTTTGTGCTTTGTTTCCCCGCCCTGGAGTAAGGAAGGCATCAGAAAGCTCCAAAGTAGAAAGCAGGACACCCAGAGTCTCTGCCACCTGACCTATGGTCCCTGGCACTTCCACAATCACCTGTGATTGAACAGGACATTGACTGCACACCCGTTAAGTGTCTTTCCAGTTTAATCAAACAACAGTTATCTGCTTGACAGAATCTGTGATTTTCCAGACAAAGTGGAGTTTAAGAAAGAAGTGAGAAATAGTGCAGAAGCACAACAACCTTCTGGCAGGAGAGTTACTTATACCCCTTAAAACAGAAAAGAACCTTTATGCCAAACACAGAAGTTCTCTTAGGAGCACAGAAATAGGAAAAAAGTAGCTCTGCTATGCAGCTTGGCTGCAGGTGCCAATCTCCCCCTACTCTGAGGAATGACAAAAAGCCACCAAGAAACACTCTTCCAGAGGAGTGTTTCCTCCTCGCCTCATCTGTTGGAGGACAAGAGAGGAAAGAGGCAGCTCATTTAGCCTGCCAGGTAGGTCTGTTAGGTGCTCGAACTGGCCATTTCAAAAGACTCCCACAATGAAAAACCCTTAACTGCATTCTTTTGCTAGCCTGCACAAAATGATAGCACCAAATAGAAGGTATTTACTGAATATTCAAACATGTCACTCACTGGATGATGTTGTCAGAAAGTACTAGTCCCTCCAAGCTGAGGTTCTGCAGCCTTTCACATAGACAAAGAATACTCTGGAGATCTGCCACAGACACTGTGCAGTTTGACAAATCCATATGTTGAATTCTGAGAGATCTACAAAAGGAGAAAGGCAGGTTACTAAAACTGCAATAAAGCCTGTTCTACAAATTCCCCATACCATAAGTATACCCCATACACTAAAACAGTGCAAAGCTTGCAGATCATAATTATACCGTTGTATTCCGCTGTACACTGGACATACAACTAAGCTCACCCCACCTACTGCTAAGGTACCAACTAAAACTGCACAACTTTTATCTTCAACGCATTTAGAGGATTCATCATAATACCTGAAAGTCTACTGTGCTGGAGTTAAATCACTTTGATCTTCCCATATAAAAATGCTGGAGATGCTGACAATTCTTCACGCTACAAGATATAAATTGCAAGTGGATGATGGTGCTTGATACTTTTCAAAAATCACATTAGCTTGGTTTTAAGTAACTGACAGGTGAATACAGATCCTCTAATTTCAACATATGCCTAAGCACTGATCAGCTCTTCTACACTCCAGAGACAGCACAAATGCTACTGCTGGCGGAGATCTTAAACCCAAAAATACACAGAGAAACTAGGAATATTTGATATGTGGTTTCAGGATCCACAACATGCAGAAAAAGTCTTACTTGCTTGTTTTAAACAATGGATTCCCAATATAAGATCTTGGGCAGCGGAATGCAGTAACACCTGCAGGCAGCAACTGTCCAATCACTCCCGGCAGCAGATTTCTACCAGTCAGATCAAGAGTATGCCAGAGAGATTCATCAAACCTAAGGCACAGAATTTTACTTGTTAGTGATTTAGAAAGGGTCAGAACTATGAGTACAACCACAGAAAGTTTTCAGTGTCACAAAAGACAGGAGGGAAAGCCATTTTATAGAATTTACTAACGTTAAAATATGTGAGCCATCTTTTGATTATACATACGTATAACCCCCTTCCACATAAACCGAATTATGTGTGAATAAACAAGGTAAGAACCAGATCATTTAACAGTCTATGGAAGCAAATGTTTTCTTAGCACTAAGCGATGATAAGTAATACTTACGAAAGACGATGCCATCTCTTGCAAATCACGGAAACTTTTAGCAAGTCATTTAGAGGCAAACATGCAAAGATTGCCAAAAGCAATTCATCTGGAAGTACATCCCAAGAAACACCTTTAGTGAAAGAGCAAACGTGTTTCAGTTAAAGCTGGTTCATTTTTCCTGTTGATCAGATGCCTTGTTTGGCTTAGTTTTAGAAGTACCTCTACAGTCTCCCTCTAGACTATACAGACATCAGCCCACTACTTATTCCCCTTTCAGCTCTTCATTGTAGGAAGACAGTACCATCTTTGCCTAGGTATGACTGGCAAACGCAAAGCTTTTGATAACAACAATTTAGCGTACATAATAAAGTTATACAAAACCAATTTCACTGAAAAGATGACAATAATCTTTATTCACATACTCACTTTTGAAACTGGCATTTGCATTCTAAGGCTTGTAGGGTCCTCACTTTCTTTTTCTTCCCCTGCTGAAATGCTCATCCTTCCTGTGCATGTCAGCTCCCAGAAGAGAGCCCAAGGTGAGCTATGCTTTTGCATGGTATACAGAGAAAACCAGGTACTGCAAACTGCTCGTTAAAAAACACATGCTAACTACCACCGCCCCCAGCATTATCTGAAAGGATGTGGTGCATCTCAGCTTCTCAGGGACTTAACAGTATCAGTAGATACAAGGCTCCAGAAGGTGTTGCCATGTTCACGGGAGATTTCTGGGTGGTGGAGCTCAAGAACAGCTGCCAGTGATCCAGCACTGTCTCATTTAAAAGTAGGGTTGTCTGAGGGTATTCCCACTATTTCATATGACAGCCTAGTGTCTGGAGCAAGCTATTTCTTTATTGTGCATTCTGTAGTCACTGCAAACTGAAAATACATTTTGATACCAGAGGAAAGAATACAGCATTCTATAACCCCTTCTTCAAGTGCCCCAGGTCTTCAGGCTACAGCCCTGCTCTTTCCCTCCCAGTCTTTTTCCAGCCCAGGAACCTTACACCCTTTACTGCACCTTCCCTGTAGCTCTCTGGCAGGGTTCCTTGCCTTGTTCACCACTCAGCCCCAGCAGAAGCCAAGATGCTGGGCCCCTGGCATACCTCAGCCTGCACTGCAACAGATGCGGAAAATGGATCCCTTTGGTCTCAAGGACCAAGTATCTTACTGCTTAGATGCTTAAGTATCAAGCCTCCCTGGGTTTCAAAGTTGTACTGGGGACAGCAGCACAAACAGTCCATATTCATCTGGCAGCCACTGCTGTGCCCTGAAGAGCTTGGCCCTGCTTGGTATGTGGCAAAACATCTCCTGGAATAGGTCCCTTGGGCTGAGCAACAGATGCAACTTCAGGCCCTGCTGGGCCAAGGTGGCACCCAAGTCCCAAGCAGCAAGAGCTGACAGACACAGAGGTATGCCGCACAAACCCCTGGCACACAGATGGGGGCTGGTGGGGCTAGGCGGGAGCCAGCCATGGCTCACATGGGTCTCAGTTCTGGAGCCTGACGTACTGCCTCTGCTTAAAGGCTTACATAAAGGAGTATTTACCTGCCCAAGCCTGAATGCCACTAGATCTAAAAGTGATACTCTGCTGGGAAAGAGCAAAAGCCCGCAAAAAATGAAGTACTAATGACTTGTGATACCCACTCTCCATCTCTACTGAAGGGTGAACGAAACCTGGACCGGGGTGACAGTACCTGACTCCGCCTCTTGGAGCAGCCGAAGCCGACGCACAATGATGAAGTCCTTCACCTTCTGCCGTTTCGGAGGAGGACAGGGCGAAGACACCAGCAAGTCCTGCGGTGTGTTTTCATTGCCCAGCTTGTCTTTCTTAAGGACGGACACTCCCAGGCCCGAGAGGGACTTCAAGGTCTTGCTGGAGTCGCAGTCCCAGGTGAAGCTGCTGGAAACATTGCTGGTGAAGGATGGTATCTCCTGGAGGTGTTTTCTGCAGAGACAGCAAAACCCACAGGGCTCTGGAAGTACCGCCAGACTGACACCAAACACAGGACGGGGCTCCTCGCACAGAACCCTCTGACAGTCGCGCATAACCCACGTCCCCCGGCAGGGCGATGAGCAGCGCTGCGCCCGCAGCGGCTGGAAGCGCAAGCAGAGGCCACCGCGGAGGCACGTGCTCGCTTCAACAGCCCGCCGGGGACCAAGCGCGCCCCGCTGCCGAGCGGCGTGAGGGGGCGAGCGGGGGGACCGGCGAGAGAAGCCGGCGAAGAGGTGGGGGCGCGGCCCGACCACCCCCGCCCCCCGCCCGGGCTTCTCCTCCCGGGAGGTGCGGCGCGCGGGATGCGCGGGCAGCGGGCGCTCTGCCGCCGCGCGGGAGGCGGGGGCGGGGTCCAGCGCCGGGCGGGAGCGGCGCCGCGCGGGCTGTGCCCCGCCAGCAGGCCTGCGGCACGCGCCTCCGGGGCCCCAGCGCCCCCCGTCCCCGTCCCCGTCCCTTCCCGCGCCGGACACCCGTGGGGTTCCCGCGCGCCGGGCGGCAGGGCTCACGCGCAGCCCGGGCATCGCGCGGCTCTCCCCCACCCCGCCGGCGGGCGGCGGCCGCCCCCCCCGTACCTGTGCATGGCGGCAGCCCCGCGCTGCGCCCGGCCGTGCCACCCTCCTCGGCACCGCGCTGTCGACCCGCGCGCCACGGTCCCCCGGCCGGGCGGAAGCCGGCGGTGCCCGCCGCAAAGCCGGGCGGAAGCCGTAGCTCGCCGCCGCGCACACCTTTGCCCGCCGCCTCAGCGCGGAGGGGCCGTACCCATCGTACCTTGCGCTCGCCTCCGGGGCGGGGCCGTGACGACAAAGCGCCACCAGGGGGGCGGGCGGCTGGCGAGGGGCAAATGTCAGCGGCCCCTCTCGGTCTGATGCGGAAGGAAGCGGCCGCGGCTGTCGGTGCGGCTATCCGAGCCCTCGAGCAGAGGCTGGCGGCGGCCGGGATGGAGGGTGGCGGCGCGCCGTGAGGGACTGGCTCTGCCTGCTGAGCAGAGGGCTCTGGTTGTGGTGAGGGAGCGGCGCGGCCCGGCCCAGGGTGGCAGCGGGCGGGGGGGGGGCGAGGCCGGATCGCCGGGGCCGCGGGAGTGCCGCAGCGCCGAGTCACGGCGGGGTGGGGTGGGGTGGCGCTGCCGGGGCGGTGGGTGACCGCGTCGGGAGCGGGAGGGCCCTGGGCATGTCCCGGGCGCCCTTCGGGTGGGAAGCGGGTGCAGCGACCGTCGGGCTATCGGGGGGCGAGGGGGACGTGCGGTGTCGACGCGTCCTTTTTCCGCTCCGGGGCCCTCATTTTTCCCTTTTTTCAGGGACCCCAGGCACGTAGGTTACAGGGACGCGTGTTGGTGTCTGCTCGGTGCCTGCAGACTTGGATTCTGTGCGCCTTACAGGCCAGCCGGTATGCAGCTACCACCTTTATGGGCGTTAATGTGCGGCGGCAGCGTCTGGTTTGGAAGGCCAGAATTCGGCTGACAGTGACGTTTTACCGTGAAAGGTTTTTCCCGTGTTTCAGAAACACCTTCGCTGTGAAGGCCTAAAATTTGATTTTATATTCTGGTCCTGTCCCTGACCGTGCTGGTTTAGACTCCACCGTGTATGTGAGGCTATCTTTTGGTAGTGCAGCTCTTCACGGTTTTTTTTCAAACTGCTTGTTTTGAAATCGGTGAGGCTGGAAAACTAGCGCTGAACACACCTATTACTCTGCTCTTAGTCAGGTGCTTGCTTGTAAATGCTGTCCTTTGTTTACTGCATAACGATGGAGAGATGTGCCTATAAAATTGAAGTTAGTAATGGAACGCATGGCGAATTGCACACAGCTATTTAGTCAGGTGTAGACAATGATGTGACTCAAATTAGCATTCATATAATCTTAAAAAAGAATTTCTGATAACTGTTTCCAGTTTTAACTAAACTCATGGAACAGTTGTTTAAAGGTTTTTGAAGTGGATAATCTAATGAAAGAGAAGTGTTTTTTTAGTTTGAAGAAGTAAAGTGATTATATTTAACCTGTTCTGCAGCCACTTTTTTCTTTGTCAATCTTTGCTTTCCTTTATTAATGTGTGGGAAATTGAAAGAAGACTTTGCTGAAAGGGATAAAATCGATTTATTTTTTTTAAAAGCTCTGAATTAACAAATAGTCTTAAGTTTGCCTTATTGCAGTGTTAGGGTTGTGATCATGTGAGTGACTGCCTTACTGCCACCTGTTTTATGTGATTGCATTAGTCTGGCAGCCCAGGAAGCAATTTCTGTTCTTTTTTTAGGTTCTTTTTGCAACTCTACAGCTTTTGTATCTGATTCTATTTTAATTCCTCCAAGCAGGTAGTTTTTTTTGATGTGTTATTTCCAGACTACTCCTGTAAACCCTATGAAAGCATCAGCTTCAGTGGTACTTAATATCCTGTATTAGAGGACAAGGCAGCATGATGTAAAGCAGATAAACTTCCAGTGGCTTTGTATTGATGGTCTCTGCTTGCTTTTGAATGCAAAAATATCTATGTTCCTTGGTCTTTAATTTTGTGCTTCTGTGGAGAACCTAGTCTCCCACCAAATCAGAGGATATTGCTGTTTTGAACGGATTTGGCACAGCATTTTTTTTTTTTCTTGTCATTAGCAGATACAAACCTTGATTCCCTAAATATTGATATATGATCAATTAAATATTCAGTCAATTTAAAATCTTTTCTTTGTTGCAAGATAGTTGAGATTACAGGTACTAATAAAGTATTAATCAGTACATAGGCTAGTGTTTCTTAGAAGAACAAAGCAATGCAAATCATGTTGTTTTGATTAATCTCAGAGGTTTGATTTGATTAATCTCCCAAATAGTGCAATCAAGTGACTTCTCTGGTTGGTTTTCTCAGGCAGTTCGTGGTTATTTTCCTTCTTTAGATAGTTTGCTCCCTGTGCTGAGATTAAGCAGCTTTTCATCTGTCAGTTGTCTGCTTATAAATACTGTTTCCCTGAGCTGTAAAGGTCAATGTTTAATAAGGATGTAAAAAACTCCTCCACCCCCACCCCTTCAAAACCTGAAACCAAACAAAAAAGAAATCCCAGCAACACGCTAAGCAGACTTGGATATGAAAATGGCTGAAGGGATTATTTTTGTTGTTGCTTGACCTCTTGTTCTCTGAGATTTCTAAAATGTGAAGTTAGCCCATTTGGTTGTTTAAAGATGGAAGTGTCAAGGGCTCTTAGTGTGGGGCAGTTCTGTCTGTCAGTCCAAAAGGTCTGCTTATGTCTGAAGTGTTACTTTAGGATTCTTAGCAGCATAGCTTTGCAGAGCAGGGCAGGCTTCAGAAACCTATTACAGGTGTTGTGGCATACTATTTCTGGTTTTGCCAAGTGAAACATGCTGGAAGAAGCTCAGTAGGAGCTCGCACATTATTCCCTGGCAGAAAGGCAAAAGGGCAACACTGAACTGTCTGTTGGTATTTGGCTGGAGATGGCAGCTTTCAGTTTATACTTGCCACTGAGTCGTGAATTCAGCTTGAGGGAGATGCTGTCACACAGATGTTTCTTTCGGTATGCTGTGGCTCTCGCTCAGTTTTGTCCATTGCTATCTTTGATACCTCTTTCATAGTTTTGTAACTTTCTTGGTGACAGTTTTTTTCAGAGGTAATTATGGCATTTAAAATACAAAGTAAGACAAGGAAATCTCTAGCTGGTTGGTTCTTCAAGTGTTTTAACTGAAATATCCCGCATTTCTAGAAATGTAACTTTTCCAAATCTGTTCGATGATCTTTACCTGTGACAACTTCAGGAACAACAAAAAAAGACCGCAGTATTCTAGAAATGGTTGAAGTACCAAAGATGTGAAAGCCAGAAGCCTGGTGGCTGTACTTATTGGTTGGAAGAAGGGTTCGCCGGAGTCAAGAAGATGCTCAATATGAGATATGCATCTTGCTCACCTTTATTAGTTTCTAACACTACTTATATAGAACCGATACACATGCATATTTGTAAAGCAGAAATAAAATTGGTTAGTAGTCTCTAAACGTGCACGGTTCTCACACCCCTAATTATCATGACTAAAATAAGCATTCTATCCACATAGCTAATTGTGTTGCTGTGCTGCAGCCTTGTAGTTTGTTACTCCCTATTTTCCCATACGGGTCCCCATCTTTCTTGGCCCTGCACCTGCTTTCCCAGCAGCTGTAGCTTGTTACAGCCACGGCCTGTTGGCACAACATAATTACTTGGTCTCAGGATTCAAGAATAGCTCAAGGCTACCTTCTTGTTAACTTCCGCACAGCAACTTCAGCACAGTTCTGATTACAGGCCTATTCTAATACCAGGCCTGGATTGTGCAGATCTTCAGAGATTCTAAGGCCACGCTTCTGCAGCCATTCTTCTGCACTTATTACTAATTTTTGAAGGACACGGAGAACTACAGATTGGCAGACTAGTCTGCTTCCTTTTGATTTCCTGAAAAAAATCTGGAACAAAAGCTGTTTGTAAGCATCTAGAATATAATAGCTGAGTAAAAGACAGCATCAATTTGTCAAGGACAAATTTTTGAAGTAATTAACTAATTTCAGTGGTAGGTCTACTGTATACGAGAGGATCAGTTGATGTCTTATATTTGGTCTTTAATAGGACTTCTGATTCTGTTTCTCAGTATGCTTTTCCTTGGGAAGAACAGTTGGGAATAGCTACTGTTGTGATTAAGGAGGCCAGTTCCTTGTCAACTACTTTTCATGATTGTCACAAAGAGTTTCCATCATGAAATAATGTGATTATTAAAACTTAGAGGCGTAAAGCTAAAAGGGATTGTAGACCATTTTGTGTGTGGTAGTGGAAATCAAAATGCCCTGAAGATTCAGAAGCCTGTGGGAGGGGAAAGGGTACAAATGCATAGAGTTTTGTGCCTGCGCTTAAGCAGGAACACCCAGCTACACAAACATGGGATCGAGAACAGTGTTACGTTTCTTAGAGGGAAATAATTTGGAAAGCCTAATAAGCTGACTACATGAAGGGGACATCACACAGGTTATACTTCTATTTATCCATTTCAGTAAGCCATGTGAAGCAACGTTCACCCTCAGTACAGGCCTTCTCAGGCATTGGCTGGGATACTGCGTAGGTTCCAGCACACTGTAGAAGGAATTGGGTAAGCTGGGGAGACAGTCATGGGCAACAATGAGAAATCTGCAGAAAGTGTTATATTAGACTGACTGGAAAGAAATGAAGCACCAATTACATTAGTCTGCAAAATGAAAAATCTGCTGGTAAAATGTTTCCCTGCAGAGCTTTAAAAGACTAAAACTGGTACAGTCTGATCTGGGATTTCTGATTAAAGGGGTACTGGACTCCATGTTACTGAGACCAAGGCCTTTTCCTCACAGATACACTTTTTTTTTTTTTTAAACTTTTCTTTAAGGAGATGTTACTGGACTGTCTTTGTTGTTAAATTTGGTGCTATATAAAAGCTCCAAGAAAATGTCTTTTTTTTCATTCCCTGCTGCTGCATTTAGTAACTTGAGTATTTCTGCAACAGACAGGATAGTTAGTTCATTTGTAATGTAGATAGTCATGAGTGTGCTTAGTCTTCAGCCTGGCAAGGTAATTTAATACTGTTGATAGTGGGGAGTCTCCAAGGGAATTAGGTGTGAACTGAGCCATTTATGGTGCTTGTCAAGAGTTATTAGCAGGGTTTGGACTCTAGAGGAGTTTGTGTCAGAATTTTGGAATGAATTTCCTACATGGGGGTAACCAAACACTTCCATTCAAAAAATTACAAACTGTCTGATTTTGTCTATATCTGCAACAAAGCACAAAAATCCTAAGCCTACACAAGAGCATGTCCTTCCTTTTCACTGGTTAAATTGCACTTCCAGTGCCACTGTTTCATCTTTGATCCTGTTTGTATTAGTCTGTAGCTGCCTTGCTCTCCAGAAACAAGAGCGTGTCAACAGACACTCTTCCTTTCAGAGTGAGGAATTCTGTTACTTTTTGTCATTGGTTCATAGGAGCATCTTCTAAGCAGCTGAAGGTTGTGCAGTACAAGGGAACTCTTCTGAAGTAGTTCACTGATCTCAGGAGAACATTCTTTATGGGTTGTGAATCTCAAGTTCACTGATCTCAAGAGAGAACATTCTCGATGGGTTCTGGAATTTCAGGCAGCTGATGCTAGGGAGCCATGTGCTAATAGCAAGAAGCCTGTCTAAATAAAGTGAAGAAACAGAACAATAGGTAAGGAGCTCACCTTTCTTTGAGCTAACCACCAGGTTCATAGGCAAACGCTGGCCAGCCCCACAGGAAGGCAGGGCTTTACAGCCTGCAGTAATGTATTTTAAGGTTTGATTCTGGGAGCACGCGTCCCTGCCCTGTTAAGCAGGACTTAGCTCACGGGAAGAGCTCCTCTCAGGCACTGCATTTCTCACCCGGTGGACTTTTTTCCCATTTAAGCCACCTCTGCGGACAGCTAGTTTTTAAGACCTTCTGTCTAGAAGTTTTGAACTGTAATTTTGAAGATGCGTGCACGTTATTTCAAAACAACTCTTACTTGTTATCAGTTGCAGTCTGGCGAAAATTAGGCCTTTCATTTTGTATTTCAACATTAAAATAAAAACCATGGTCAGAACCGTGCTCCTGTAGCAGACACCACAGAGCACGAGGCACCTTGGGCCCTAGTGACCCGCAACAGCAGGATTCCACCGCAGCCTCCACCCTCCTGTGTCACATCCAGAAACAGACCAGAAGCTTTAGCAGCTGCAGACACGCACAAGCAAGGTCCGCACGGACAAACTGCACTGGGTGAGAAGCTTTGGTGCCAAGGTTATTCTTTCTTCTGTTTTAGCAGTAAGAGGAAAAGGTGCAGCCGAAAATGGACCTGTAATGCAAATCAACTTCTGGCTTCAGGGCTGGTGCTGTCGTGAGGGTTTGGGCTTCTGTGACAATGGGACATTCCTTGACTACAGCCCGTTAGAGAGGAACGGGATCCACCTGTCTAGAAGAAGCAAGGGAATCTGTGGCAGTAGGCTGGCCAGCTTGGTGGGGCTGGCTTTAAGCTGAAGGACTGGTGGGCATGGGTCCAAAGTGGCAGTGCTCACGCCGTCACACCCAGCTGGGGAATAAGCCAGGCCAACCAGAGCAGCAATGCATGCTCCTTAGCAGCCTCCCAAGAGCAGAACCAGGCGGCCAACGGCTTCAACTGCCAGTCTCTTTTCAGTAGTGCCCAGTGACACAGGACATGGGCAACGGGCACAAATGGCAGCACAGGAGGTTCCATCTGAAGCTGGGGAGAATATTCTCTACTTGGAGGGTGACAAGAGCCCTGGAACAGGCTGCCCAGAGAGGCTGTCCAGTCTCCCTCTCCGGAGTCATTCAAAACACGCCTGCGTGTGATTCTGTGCAACCTATTGTAGGTGAGGCCGCTGTAGCAGTTCGCTTTGATAAGGCAAAGCAGCTTGTGTCTTGGAAAATGAGTTTAGCTGTAGGTCTCAATTCCCTCTCTATTTTATCATATTCAGTACTTTTTTATAATCTTTTTGGAACTTTGCTCATCGTAGTAACTAAGTGCAGCATCTTGCACAAAAGCTTTACACCTTCTGTTCTGAGAGCAGCTTTTTAGGTGTGACTGTAGTAAAAAATTGTGTAGGTGTTAGTAATGGAGAATACAGTGCATAATTTTTTTGTTTACGTAGTATAAGGTGTGGCTATAATGGGCACCCAAAGCTACATATGTCAGATAGCACTGACTTAATGACCTTGGTATATAGTATTTATTTTTCAGTAATTTTTTGAGGTGGAGTTTGCTCCTGTACAATAAATACAGAAGACTGTTTTCTAAGGAAAAGAGAGTGGTAGAGCAGAATATCAAGGACATGCTTGGAATAAGTGGTTAGGGAGTAGATTAAATATCTTTGATTCATGATTTACAAATGATCTAGCCAAAATGTAGTACAAACAGAACGTAAGGGGGGGGGGGGGTGTGTGCTTTGACATAACAGAAATGCTAATAATTTGATTAAAATGTTAGATGAAAGGGAGAAGATAAAAAGTGAGTGTGCATCTGAGAAAAAATCAGGAAGGTAGCTCAATCTGTTTTTTTTAATATGGGATACTCTGTGTATAACAGCTGATACGGAGTAAACAGACTGCTCTACTATTTGGGAATTAAATGTGAAAGTAGCAAATTGGGGAGAAAGAAAAACTTCAGGAAGAAATCAGAGAATGATTGTTCTGTGTGTTCTCAAGGAAGTACTGCCATCACAAACTTTGGAATTTTTTAGCGGAAATATGACAGTTTTCACTGCTCTAGTTCCCTCATCCATAACAGATCTGCTTAAACAGTATACTGAGAAATTCATAAAAGTAGTAGTTCAACAAATTCTGAAGGGATTTAAACATAAATTGAGGAAAAATTTAGTGGTAGCATTCTAAAGTTCCAATGAAAGATGAAATCACTGAAAATCCGACACTAGGGAAGCCAGAGCAAAAACTATTTCAGTTAAATCAAACCAGCAATAAATGGTAATCTTGATGAAGCAGCATGTCAGTCTGACCAGAGTAATAAACTTTTTTGTTTAACATGTGAAGTACCTGTGGTAAAATGTTGCTTATTGAAAAGGTCAGGAGCAGTTTAAGTGAAAATTTAACAAGTCAGTGAAATTTTCTGTAGTAGCCACGCAGCTCACTGGCCCTCTGCATAATAGCATGCTAGTATGAAGATGTATGAACTTTTTAGGCACTTGTGGCAGTCCTGACTATAACGCTGAGTAACTAAACCCAGAAAGATGAGCAAAGCAAAAACATATCATGGCAAGACTATTAATGAATGGGTGAGACCTTTGCTTCTCTGAAAAACAGGAGAGGAGCAGGAAGATGAATTATCTAGCATGTTACCTCCTACCACATGAAATTTCAAACCTAAAAGAGGCACATGCAAGTAGGTTTACATGTAAGGCCCTTTATAGGCAGATACAGGACCAGCTGCATGTTCACAAGCCCTGGCCCTCATGGGGGACTTCAGCCATCCTGGTATATCTTGGAGGAACAACACAACAGGGCATAGGCAATCCGGGAGGTTTGGGAAATACACTGACAACAACTTCCTAATCCCAGTGACAGAGGAGCCAACAAGGAGAGGTATTATGCCTGACCTTGTTCTCACCACCATGAAGTGGCTGGTGGGGAATGTGAAGCTTGAGGGCAGCCGTGGCTGCAGTGACCATGAAATGTTGGATTCGAAGATCCTTAGGACAGCAAGGAGGGTGTACAGCAGGATCACTACCTTGGACTTCAGGAGAGCTGACTTTGTCCTCATCAGAGATCTGCTTGGTAGAGTAACCATGGGATACAGCCATGGAGGAAGAGGCATCCAAGAAAACTGGTTAATATTCAAGGATCACCTCCTCCAAGGTCAGGAGTAAAGCGTCCCAACAAAGATGAGGTTGGGCAAAAACACTAGGAGGCCTGCATGGTTGAGCAAGGAGCTCCATGGACTAAATAAAAGACAAAAAGGAAGTCTACAGGTAGCCTGGGAAGTATACAGAGAAACTGTCCGCACAGCCAGGGATCAGGTTAGGAAAGCTAAAGCACTGATAGAATGGGACCTGGCCAGGGACATCAAGGGCAACGAGAAAAACTTCTATAGGTACATCAGTGATGAAAGGAAGACTAGGGAAAATGTGGGTCCTCTCCAGAAGGAAACCGGTTACCCAGTTACCTGGGATGTGGAGAAGGCTGAGGTACTTCATGACTTCTTCGCCTCAGTCTTCACTAGCAAGTGCTCCAGCCACACCACCCAAGTTGCAGAAGGCAAAGGCAGGGACTGGGAGGATGAAGAGCTGCCAGCTATAGGAGAAGATCAGGTTCAAAACCATCTAAGGAATGTGAAGGTGCACATGTCCATGGGACCTGTTGAGATGCATCTGATGCATCTTGATGGTCTTGAGGGAACTGGCAGATGAAGTGGCTAAGCCACTATCTGTATTTGAGAGGAAGCAGCAGTCTGGTGAAGTTCTCATGGACTGGAAAAGGGGAAACATATCTACCATATTTAAAAAGGGAAGCTACAAGCTAGTCTGTCTCACCTTGGTGCCTGGCAGGATCATGAAGCAGATCCTCCTGCAAAATTTGTTAAGACACATGGAAGATAAGAAGGTGATCGGTGACAGCCAACATGTCTTTACTAAGGGCAGGTCATTTGGAATTGGGTGAACTTCTGTGACAACAGCATTGTCAGGTGGCATCCTGGAATTGTGCAAAGCTTTTGACACTGCCCCATGTGACTACCTTGCCTCTGACCTGGAGAGACATGGATTTGATGGGTGGAGCACTTGGTGGGTAAAGAATTGGCTGGATGGTTACACTCAGAGTTGTGGTTAATGGCTCAGTGTCCAAGTGGAAATCAGTGATGAGCAGAATTCCCCAGAAGTCTGTACTGGGACCAGTGCTGTTCAGTGTCTTTGTTGGTGACATTAACAGTGGCAGTGGGTCAGCAAGTTTGCTGATGACACCAAGCTGTGTGGTGCGGTTGACACTGGAGGGAAGGGATGCCATGCAGAGGGACCTTGACATGCTTGAGAGGTGGGCCTGAGTGAACCTCATGAGGTTCAACAAGGCCAAGTGCAAGGTCCTGCACCTACGTCAGGGCAGCCCCAAAGTTGTGGATGCCCGTTCCCTGGAAGTGTTCAGGACTAGGTTGGATGGGGCTTTGAGCAACCTGGTCTGATGGAAGGTGTCCCTGCCTGTGGCAGGGGGTTGAAACTAGATGATCTTTAGGGTCCCTTCCAACCCAAACTGTTCTATGATTTCTCTGTATTTTTGTGCTCTGTTAAATTAGTATAGTATTTAAATGCATATTGAGGAATGGTCCATTAAAAAATGTTGTTCATTAGCTTTCTAGAAACATGTACTTTAAACACTTAACCCGTTTTCCAAATTAGTTGATTTCTTCTAAAAGAAAAAAAAAAGAGCAAAATAGATTTTGTTTTGAAATTGATTCTGGACTTAATAAGACTATAAGCCTAACTTTTCAAGCACAGAGATTTGACTTCTGGATCTATATTGTGTATCAAGAAGATGAAGCGGAGTTGTTCTAATATGCTGCTAGAAATAAAAAAAAATAGAATTATAGATATGTCTGCAGAGGACTTTAAAGCACCTTGCTAGAAGTCTTGTTCTTCATCTGATCAGAGTTCTTGTCATGTGAAATAAGTCTATTAGTATATTTAAAATGTCTGTTAAACTACTCTTTTCTGTGTAATTATCTTCCAGAAATTTTAATGTAATCAATGTCTTTTTGTCTTACAGTTACGATCTGCTTTCCTACGTGAGCTGCGCTGTGTAGCTGGAGTGAACATTCAATAATGAGTGGTGCAGCGTTGGGCCTTGAGATAGTATTTGTCTTTTTTCTAGCCTTATTCCTACTTCATCGGTATGGAGACTTCAAGAAACAGCATAGGCTGGTGATCATAGCAACGTTACTGGCTTGGTATCTTTGCTTTCTTATTGTATTTATACTGCCTCTGGACGTCAGTACGGTAAGAAACTTGTGAGATTTTCTGTTTAGTTGCATAAACTGTGTATGGTATTTTTTTAAAATCATAATTTCAAAAAGACAGTATTTTAAACAGCAAATACATTTTCCAGGCAGTATCTTACAAAACTAAACACTTGTTAACTTTTTGCATGATGGTGTCAGTGTTTACAATTAATTTTGATTTTGTTGATCAGATCAGATAACAAGTCTATTTCAAATGTTCTAAAACTTAACAGTTTTTAAAATTTATTTGGGAAACATAAAACCACTTTGTTTTTTACTTGTACTATAGATTGCATGTTGTTTTGAGGGGTGAGTAGGATAAATGCTCTAAAATGTAAACCTAGAGTACAGGAAATGTCTTTAAAAATGGGGAATGACTTATTTTTAAATAAATGCTATACATTTTTTTAGTCACTGATACAAAATTAATTGTCTTTTAGACTATTTATAATCGGTGCAAACTTGCTGTTAACTCCAGCCCTGCAGAAACTAATGGCTCTTATGTTACTCTTGCTCCAAGGTATGAGCTATAAGTTTTCTTCATTAGATTGTTTTTAAAGAGGTATTTTATGATTTTCTTTTTTTAAAATGCTAGGAGTGTACTGTGTTTTTAAGGCTAATAAACAAGTGTTTTCTGTGTGATACAACACTTGAAGGTTGTGTATACAGGAAGGTGAAGGAAGAGGTGAAGAAAAGTGCGTCTGAATCTATTGATAGTAATTATACAGCGGTTCTAACAGATTACCTAAATATTCCTTTTTTAATTTTTTATTTTTTTTGTATTTCATGCTAGATTTCTTTTCTTTTATTGTTAAAGTAATAGAACTAAGCTTTTCAAGCAATGCTGTTTTACCAAGACCTCTTTGCATAGATAATGTTTATCTTTCCTCCACAATCTTAAAGGCTGTAGGTCTGAAAACCTAATTTTATAGCTTTTGAATGAAATGAGTAGGCTTATCTTACATGTAAGCAGCAGATCTATCTACTTATTATAATTGCATATATATAGTAATTGAAGTTATCTGAAATTTACTGTAGTCTATCAGAGTAATGATAGCCAGCTCAGTCTTCTTGCAGGAAGAAAATACTCCCTGTAGCATGGTCAATGTAGGCTAATTGTGGCCTCTTTCCATGGCTGCTTATACTTTAGCCTCCACTGGCTATTTCCACATCTTGTAGATGTGTGCAGTGTAGTTATCTGTAGGGTGATTAGAGCATTTTAAGATGTCAGTTGATAACATCCATGCAAAGTACTGCCGGTTTTATTGCCCTGAAGCAGAGACTATCTGGATATTGTATATCCATGGAAGAACAGTAAAATGCCAGACTTCATGACACAACGTTGTACCCTTTATTTAAGAGCACCCAGTGCACATAAATTAAATGTAGATAGGTAAACACAAAATTTGAAAACTATTCAGTAGCCTTTTAATTGCTGTATAGTTTCAGAACATGCTGATGGATGTTATACTGTAGTATATGACTTGAATATATAAAACAGAAGTATCAGTTAAGTAAGATTTGAGCAGATGTGGTGTTGGTGCCACTCAGATCGTAAAACTTTATTTGAAACCTGTAGTCACACTACCTGTCATTCTATGGTAATATGATAACTTTGAAGAAATTTAGGCTGTTTACATAAAAATTCACAGTTTAGGCTTAACTGGTTTCACCCTGGAAAATGCTGATTTTTTTCTCAATAGATAATCCCATTAAATTGATTATATTGCCCCTTGATTCACCACCACTTCCTTATCCAGACAGGTATGATGAAAAAAACCAGGAAGTATCTTAATGTGGATGGGCACTTTGTCTTTTGCTCTTTCTTTACTGAAAAAGCTCTCATGGCTTTTCTGGTCTTCTGAAGCAAACTACCTGTCAGAAAAGTATTGGTTCAACAAGTCAAAGTATATGTAAGCCTGACTATATCTGGCTGGGTGACAGAAGAAACAGTTAACGCATATTTTTCACTGCTAAGTCCTCTTAAGTAGTAGAGCTAGATGATGGAGTCCCTAGATATTTTTTAAAACCCTGCTGTACTAACTAAAGTTGAGTAGTCTTCTGTCTACAGAAATGTTTTTTCTTTGCATGAAGTACTTCCTGCCTAAAAAGAAAAAAATGTAATGTTCAATTGTTAATTGCTTATTTCTCTGTAGACTTTGAGCTACTATTGTTTTCTCCAAGAAAGCTGTCCTGTCTAGTTATGTTATTTGCAGTGAGGAGAGCAATAAATATTTTTAAGTGGTGATTAATTTTATTTTCTTCTGAGATGACTGATGGTTGACTCTGTACTCAAACAGTAGTGTATTACTTCTATTTTCAAATAACTTCCTAGATAAGGGAATTTATAGAAAATGTGTTTTATCTTGGCCCTACAATTAACAGTAAGCTTCTTTACACTGTTACAGCAAGCAAAAATGTTTGAAACCATGGAGCTATATTCCTAATGGAATTATGCCAATTTTCTGGCGTGTTGTATATTGGACGTCACAGTTTTTAACGTGGTAAGTAAGGCAAAAGAATATGACAGACTATCTAAGTGCAACATCTCAACACTCACAGCATACTCTTTAAGAATATATATCACTATGTCACAGAGCTACCTAATCATATATTATTTGCTAGCAGTAAAATTTCTCTAATAATTACTGTACTAAATTGACTATACTTTTTTTTTCTCCTTTTTAGGTGGTAGCCATTTACTCTTGGTTCATTTTTATAGTTGAAACTGAGCAGTTTACGATAGATTGCCTGAAAAAATGGGGTTTAGGCAACTGAGCACCAAAATAATTACATGAATAAGTTGGGTGATTTTTGAGCAATATTGTAAATTATTTGATTTTATTTGGTATACTATATAAAGCTATAGATACAGCTACAGCAAACAGATGGTCTGTGCTTTTGGGTTAGATTGATGTGTGGCTTCTGATCAACCTATCATCAAATAATTATTTTTGTAGCTCAGTCAGGAATATCAGGGTTGGTAGTGACTTCCCAGTTAACACAGATTTTTCATAGTAAAGCTAACTGTAATGTTTTTATCTGCAGCTTGTTTAAGGTTTGGCATCAGACCAGCACATCTAGAATAAAAACATATAACTAGCTAATTTATTAGAAGCTTAGGGGTCTTTAGCTTAAACACTCTTGTCTCAATCTCTCTTACTTTGTTTGTTGGCTGATGTGGTTTGGTTTTCTTTGCTTTCCTCCTAGGATTCTCTTACCTTTCATGCAGTCATATGCTAGATCAGGAGGATTCTCCATTACTGGAAAGATTAAAACTGCGTTGATTGAGAATGCAATCTATTATGGCACTTACTTGCTGATTTTTGGAGCATTTTTGATATATGTGGCTGTAAACCCAAACTTCAATTTACAATGGTAAGAATAATATTGGAAGCACTTACATGAGTTCTTAAGAAATTGTCACGTGTCTTTTTTGCAGATGAAATGGGTCTTTTTAAAAAAACAATTTTAGTTGGTCTGTTTTTTACTAGATATTTGGAAAGTTTTGCTGACTTTCATGGAAAGGTATTTTTTGACTACGCAATAAAAATCAGAAAACTAATAGACAAATTTGTATATGTATGGCAGAAGAATCTTCTTATATTTGCAGTGGGTTTTTTTTTTATTCTCTACAAATGCATTTGCAATTCATGCAGAAACTTTCTCAGTGTTTTCAGAACAACATTTTCCAGAATGTCTCTGTGAGCATTTATGGTGTAGTGCTTCTGTCTACTGTAGGTTCTATTCAAAGGCAATAAGGTGGGTTAAAATAATTGGTATTTATAACATTGCTAATGGTCTTCCACACTCATGTAATGCCTAGTTGATTTTGACTTCCACTTCTGAATATAAATCCTGGGTTCTCAGGCTGTTTCTTACAGTGACTGTCATTATGGTGTTATGACCACGCTTCCGGTAAGATTGCTAAGTGCATGTTGTTTCCTAAAGGAACATACTCCTTCGAGAACAAACTTTTTTTTTTTTTTGCCTTCCTTCCAGAAGGGGCAAAAACAGATAAAGAAAAATCATGGCAACTTTAGGTATGGGCAAGTAACAGACTGGCCCTAGGTGAGAATTACAGATTATACTAAGTCTGTTGCTGTGAACTTGAAAGCCATATTGGAGCATAGATACTTCAAGGTCACTTTCTTGCAGGTGGGGTAGGAGTATGCTGTTTGTTTTTTCTTTTTTCTTGTTTTCCTACCTCCCCCCCCCCCCCCCCCCCCTCCCCTTAGGAACCAACTTCAGACCATTGGGATAGCTGCTGCAAACACATGGGGTCTCTTTCTTCTTGTGTTGCTTTTGGGTTATGGTTTGGTGGAAATACCCCGTTCTCACTGGAATGGCGCCAAGAGGGGTTATCTACTCATGAAGACCTATTTCAAAGCTGCCAAACTGATGACTGAAAAAGCAGACGCAGAAGAGAATTTAGAGGACATTATGGAGGTAAGTAACTAGCTTCCACTGTGAAATAAGTGAAGGCTTCTGTTAATCATCTCGGAATTTTCTGGTATTGGGCACTTGTGGCAAGAAAACATAAAGAACTTACGTGAAATACCAGTAAATTAAGAAAATCACTATAGTGTGCTCCTTGATGATACTTGATCCTGTGTAAAAATCAAAAGAGATACAGTCCCTGATGTGAAGAACTTGGTAATTTGATAGCCATAATTTGTTGATTTTATTATTTTATTGACCCTTTCATAGTAATATTGGTCATTAATGAATAACATTCCAGAGTGAACTTGAAAATACATTGTACAGATGTTTTACTAGTGTTCATGCAACTTGTGTATGCTTGTTTTTTGCTCTGCTGCCAGTATATTTCTGGAATCTTGACAAGAGTTTTCAGGTTGGTTTTGTGGGACCATGCTGTATGCCTTTTGAGAACAGAATATATAGATCATTGGTTTTTTCCGAAGAGTTTATTTTGAGACTGTTTATTGTTATTTGTAAGTAAGCAGTAGGCTCTACTGTAGTTCAAGAACAGAATGAAATGCAACGTGTTGAATAGCTATTCAGTATTCTACTGCTCTGATACTATGGCTTCGAAATAATATTTCTTCTGAAGAGTTGTAGGGTAGGGTGGGACTTCTGTGATATGTCAACATAAGAGTAGAACTTTCATTCTTCAGTAATACCATTTTGAAGAAATTGCTAGAAACATCTGAGTGGGACATAACTGCAGAACTTATTGGAAAATGAGCAACAAAAACTTCGGTCACTGTAATAGAATAGAATGTTTCAGCTGGAAGAGAACTACAATGATCTAGTCCAACTGCCTGACCATATCGGGGCTGACCAAATTTTAAAGGAAATTATTAAGAGCATTTTCCAGATGCCTGGAGAATCAGGTGCTGATCTCTTCTCCCTGATGTCCAGTGACAGGACGCAGTCCAACCCCCTGCTAAAACAGTTTCACCTAGAGCAGGTTGTCTGCTCATCTAACCCACACTTCTGGAGCTTATATGAGGGTATCATGGGAGGAGTCAGAAGCTTTGCTGGGGTCAAGGTAGACAACAACCTTCTTCCATTCAGGATACTGAACTCCACCATCACTGCAGCTGAGGCTGACCCCAGCCTTCACATCCCCAACCAGTCCTTCTGTGTGTGTTAGCACAAGGTGCAGAAGCACACCTCGCCTCATTGGCTTCTCCACCACCTGTGTCAAAAAGTTATAATCAGTGCTCTGGAGGAACTTCCTGGACCACATAAGCCTAGCTGCTTTGTCTTTCCAGTGGATACCAGGGAGGTTGAAGTCCCCCATGAGAACCAGGGCCTGTGACCATGAGGCTCCAGTTGTCTGTAGAAGGCCTCACCGACTTCCTCTTCCTGATTGGGTGGCCTGTAGCAAACACACAGAACAGCATCACCTGTGTTGGCCTGCTCCTTAATGTAGGCTCTCGAGTTGTTCTGCATCTACCCCTAGGGAGAGCTTGATACGTTCCAGTTGCTCCCTCACATAAAGACACCACCACCACCTCTCCTTGCTAGCCTGGCTTTCCTAAAAAGTGCACAGGCATCTATGATAGTGTATCAGTCATAGAAACATAGAATCATTTAGGTTGGAAAAGACCTTTAAGATCAAGTCCAACCCTTAACCCAGGACTGTCAAGTCCACCACTGAACCATGACCCTAACCACAAAAGCTACATGTTTTTTAAACACTTTCAGGGGTGGTGATTCTACCACCTCCCTGGGCAGCCTGTTCCAATGGTGACGACCTTTTCAGTGAAGAAATTTTACTTGATCAGAGCTATTCCGCCATGCCTCTGTACCTGCAATGAGATCATGACCCTGTGACCGCACACAGAACTCTAGTTCTTCCAGTTTATTCCCCATTCTACATGTGTTGGTGTACTGATGTTTCCAAGAGGTAATTTAGAATGCAGGTGTCCCGGGAGGGGTGCAAAAGGATCCGCCTAAGGAGCATATAGAGCAGTCTGCTTACTCCATATCAGCTGTTATACACAGAGTATCCCATATTAAAAAAAACAGATTGAGCTACCTTCCTGATTTTTTCTCAGATGCACACTCACTTTTTATCTTCTCCCTTTCATCTAACATTTTAATCAAATTATTAGCATTTCTGTTATGTCAAAGCACACACCCCCCCCCCCCCTTACGTTCTGTTTGTACTACATTTTGGCTAGATCATTTGTAAATCATGAATCAAAGATATTTAATCTACTCCCTAACCACTTATTCCAAGCATGTCCTTGATATTCTGCTCTACCACTCTCTTTTCCTTAGAAAACAGTCTTCTGTATTTATTGTACAGGAGCAAACTCCACCTCAAAAAATTACTGAAAAATAAATACTATATACCAAGGTCATTAAGTCAGTGCTATCTGACATATGTAGCTTTGGGTGCCCATTATAGCCACACCTTATACTACGTAAACAAAAAAATTATGCACTGTATTCTCCATTACTAACACCTACACAATTTTTTACTACAGTCACACCTAAAAAGCTGCTCTCAGAACAGAAGGTGTAAAGCTTTTGTGCAAGATGCTGCACTTAGTTACTACGATGAGCAAAGTTCCAAAAAGATTATAAAAAAGTACTGAATATGATAAAATAGAGAGGGAATTGAGACCTACAGCTAAACTCATTTTCCAAGACACAAGCTGCTTTGCCTTATCAAAGCGAACTGCTACAGCGGCCTCACCTACAGTAGGTTGCACAGAATCACACGCAGGCGTGTTTTGAATGACTCCGGAGAGGGAGACTGGACAGCCTCTCTGGGCAGCCTGTTCCAGGGCTCTTGTCACCCTCCAAGTAGAGAATATTCTCCCCAGCTTCAGATGGAACCTCCTGTGCTGCCATTTGTGCCCGTTGCCCATGTCCTGTGTCACTGGGCACTACTGAAAAGAGACTGGCAGTTGAAGCCGTTGGCCGCCTGGTTCTGCTCTTGGGAGGCTGCTAAGGAGCATGCATTGCTGCTCTGGTTGGCCTGGCTTATTCCCCAGCTGGGTGTGACGGCGTGAGCACTGCCACTTTGGACCCATGCCCACCAGTCCTTCAGCTTAAAGCCAGCCCCACCAAGCTGGCCAGCCTACTGCCACAGATTCCCTTGCTTCTTCTAGACAGGTGGATCCCGTTCCTCTCTAACGGGCTGTAGTCAAGGAATGTCCCATTGTCACAGAAGCCCAAACCCTCACGACAGCACCAGCCCTGAAGCCAGAAGTTGATTTGCATTACAGGTCCATTTTCGGCTGCACCTTTTCCTCTTACTGCTAAAACAGAAGAAAGAATAACCTTGGCACCAAAGCTTCTCACCCAGTGCAGTTTGTCCGTGCGGACCTTGCTTGTGCGTGTCTGCAGCTGCTAAAGCTTCTGGTCTGTTTCTGGATGTGACACAGGAGGGTGGAGGCTGCGGTGGAATCCTGCTGTTGCGGGTCACTAGGGCCCAAGGTGCCTCGTGCTCTGTGGTGTCTGCTACAGGAGCACGGTTCTGACCATGGTTTTTATTTTAATGTTGAAATACAAAATGAAAGGCCTAATTTTCGCCAGACTGCAACTGATAACAAGTAAGAGTTGTTTTGAAATAACGTGCACGCATCTTCAAAATTACAGTTCAAAACTTCTAGACAGAAGGTCTTAAAAACTAGCTGTCCGCAGAGGTGGCTTAAATGGGAAAAAAGTCCACCGGGTGAGAAATGCAGTGCCTGAGAGGAGCTCTTCCCGTGAGCTAAGTCCTGCTTAACAGGGCAGGGACGCGTGCTCCCAGAATCAAACCTTAAAATACATTACTGCAGGCTGTAAAGCCCTGCCTTCCTGTGGGGCTGGCCAGCGTTTGCCTATGAACCTGGTGGTTAGCTCAAAGAAAGGTGAGCTCCTTACCTATTGTTCTGTTTCTTCACTTTATTTAGACAGGCTTCTTGCTATTAGCACATGGCTCCCTAGCATCAGCTGCCTGAAATTCCAGAACCCATCGAGAATGTTCTCTCTTGAGATCAGTGAACTTGAGATTCACAACCCATAAAGAATGTTCTCCTGAGATCAGTGAACTACTTCAGAAGAGTTCCCTTGTACTGCACAACCTTCAGCTGCTTAGAAGATGCTCCTATGAACCAATGACAAAAAGTAACAGAATTCCTCACTCTGAAAGGAAGAGTGTCTGTTGACACGCTCTTGTTTCTGGAGAGCAAGGCAGCTACAGACTAATACAAACAGGATCAAAGATGAAACAGTGGCACTGGAAGTGCAATTTAACCAGTGAAAAGGAAGGACATGCTCTTGTGTAGGCTTAGGATTTTTGTGCTTTGTTAGACTAAACAGATAAAGTCCTTCTGTATGCCCAGTGATCGTATTTGACAGGATTTTTAAGCCTTTGCAATTATTTCTGTCCTCCACACTCTCTGGAACTCATAGTTGTTTTTAAAGTGCTGGTTGTAACAGCAAAACAGTGTGAAAAGATTACTCTGGATTGCCAGTAGTATTTAAAATAAAGTCTAGTTCTCAGTAAGCCTATTAAACTCTGAAGCCACTTCTGACACAACTTACCTAGCTGTTAGGTAGCATCTTTTTATTACTTTTAAATACCAGATGGTCTCAGAAATGAGGTATGTGCAGATGCAAATGTGGGGAAGATACAAACTGAAGTAGTGTAAAATGATATTCCTGAAGCTGCTCAAAGTAAAAAAAAAAAGGAACTACACCAGATAAGAATGAAAGTAGTTCTTTTTACCTATAACAAACAAGAATTTTTTTTCTGTTTTCAGCATTCATGCATAGAAACCAAGCCTCCATACATTCACAGAGTAATGTTTGCACACAGACTTGTGCTTTTTTTAAAAAACACATAGATGTTCTTTATGAATAGTCCTTCAATTATTTTTTTATTATTTGTCTGGTAAAGTTGTGGGGTTTATGAATGTCTATTGTTTTTAAGCTCTGATACTTATCTCTTCCGTTGGGAGGGCTGGAACGCTTATCAGACTGTGTAAAATCTCTTGTTCTATTTAACATAATGAAACAATCATTCTTTTTCCTCACAGGAGGTCCGTAAAGTAAGTGAGAGTATCAAGTATAACCATCCATTGAGAAAATGTGTTGATACAATACTGAAAAAGGTAATAAATTGCCTATCTTCAACCATATTATTCAATTGATAGGGGGTGCTTCCTGCACCTGCTGAATACTTGTATATTTTTTTCTTTTCCCCTTAACATAAAACCTCTAATTGGCTTCTTGTGGGTTCCTGACCAGGCTTTGAGAGGAAGTCCTTTGTGTAATGCTTTCTTATGATTTATGCAATTATCTGCTGTATTTTAACATAATATTTTAGAAATGGCAAAAGCTATGCTTAGAGTGAGTTTTCAGTTGCATGAAGTGCCCCAAACATTCACAGAGAATTAACAAAGACCATTTGCTACTCCTTCAGCTTCCAGTTAATCTTACCTTTTCCTTCCAGTGTCCTACTGAATACCAGGAAAGAATGGGTAGAAACATGGATGATTATGAAGATTTTGATGAAAGACAGAACAGTTATCCAAGTGAAAAAAGTTTGGTCAAACTTCACAAGCAGGTATATTAATGAATGAAAGAATGCCTCACTTATGCTAATGTAATGAGAATAAATGCTAGTCAAACAAAGGTTTTCAGTGCACTTTACCTGAATTGCTAAGTATAGTGGATTTTGGGATTGCTGCTTAACAGAAGGTTTTCTCAGCAAAAGAAAATGTAGAAGTTTAATATTCCAAGTGATGTCCAGATTAAATTTCTGGATGTGTAAGAAGTGTTGATATTGTGTTACATCTTGACAGCATTTTAACTGTCTGTGAGTAAGCTTTGTAATGATTGATTGATAGTGCATTCTGAAAAAGAAATTGTAGTTAAAGCTTGATATTCACTAAGATGAAAAGAAAATGGTATTGTAGAAAAAGTAGGCTGTTAACTGCTATAGATAGGCTGTGATAAAAAACCGGCAAAACTTAGTAGTCAAGTATGTAGTCTTCTTATGATTATATTTTTAGAGAATTAACTTCCTGCTTTTGTGAGTGTATAGAATTAATCTTCTCAGTTCTGTAATGCAGACATCTTTAAGGGATATTGCAAGGCTTTTTTTCTTGTTTCTTGAAACAAGCATGTTGTAACCATAATTTCTTGGAATTTATTGTAGGTAATCTATTCAGTGCAGAGACATCGTCGTACACAAGTCCAGTGGCAAATTCTTTTAGAACAGGCATTTTACCTAGAAGATGTGGCAAAAAATGAAACCAGTGCAACTCGACAGTTTGTTCATACCTTTCATTCCCAGGAACCAGAGAACAAAATTATTCAGTATTTCTATACACCAACAGTTGGTAAGTGCTGTCATGCACATTGTGAAAGGAGTAACTGGTGCTGATTTGTAAGAAGAACTGATTGTTCTATATAAAAAGTTCAGTTACAGTAGAGAGAAGCAAACATTCATCTTAATGCATTTATGTAATGGAATAGTCCTCCGTTACTGATTCATGGTCTTGACCAAAAGCTTTATGTTTTTTACAAGTTTAATAGTAGTTACATGCTGTAATAGGAATAGCAAACTTCGCAGCCTTAGAAGAAAGAAATACAGCAACTAAATTACTGGATCTTGGCCACCTTCTACATTTGCAGGATATTATTGAGGTAGCACTGCTCTTCCAGTAAAGCAAAGAGGAAAGGACTCTCATGTTTGGTACATGACATGTTACCAAACATTAGAAGATGTGGCTGCTGCTTTTTCATCTTTTCAGAAGGTGTCTTCTAATCATGATTTAACTTACAATTCATAGTATACAGCCTAAGCTTTGTTTCTGAGGAAGTAACAAATGAACAAACAGGAAGTGCATTACCTAGAGTATTTGGGCCAAAAGTGAAGAGTTCTGTTCTACACGCCCCACACACCCAAATGTTTACAAAATTTGCCTCCCAGATCTTACTGTGTTTTCCTCAGTTGTGCATGATTCCTTAGGGCTGAGCCAGATCTCTAGGCATTGGAAAAACCCTGAAACTGAGTGTGTGATCCCACAGATCCCAGCCTTGATTTTAAGAGTGTGCATGTGGGAAGTTCATAACAGTTATTGTGAGCAAGTTCCATTTTCGGTTGTGTGATATTTTATTAACCCATTCTGGATGTGTCTGTCTTTTTTCCAGAGTGGTACTGGGAATGTCTTCTACGACCGTGGTTTTACAGGGTGCTTGCAGTTGTTCTGGCCACGTTCTCTGTAATTGTTGTATGGTCAGAGTGTACATTTTTCAGCACAAAACCGGTTTTATCGCTATTTGCAGTTTTCATACAGCTGGCAGAAAAGACATATAATTATATATACATAGAGGTAAGTTTGAGGTAATCACTCAACAGAAATCTTTTCAGATAGATTGTTATTACAACAATAGTAGACCAGATTGATTTAAAAACAAGTCTTTAAATAATCTGTCAACTTTCAGAAGGTCTCTAAAATCTGTAATACCAAATTTTGTTTCAGTGGAGGGAATCTGCATTTTGCCACTTCTTAGAACACTACCAATATGGGGTGAAGGTGTGATGCGGTTGGGCTGAATATCGCGTGTTGAGTAATTTGTGAAACGTTAGTTTGGGTGTTTAATTAGATTGTGTCTAATCAGCCATGTGTGTGACCTCTCTTTCCTAAACAGGAATTTGTTGCTGACCAAAAATCCAGTCACAGGCGTGGCTATAGCATATGTGTGCACAAATCTATCAGTAAAGGAACTGACCTGAAAAATTCCTGTATACTAACAAAATAGGTTGAATTGAAAACACTTGTTTTTATCATTTTGTGTGGGAAGAAATGTTGAATTAGTCATAGTAATTATCAAGGCAATTACAGCAATTTCATTCACTTACAAGGAGTAAATGTTCCTAGAGTTGATTGTGTTAACTTACATGAAGTGCAGAATGTTACAAATATCATTCTGAATTTAAATTAGTCAAAAAACCTGAAACTCTTCTCAGAGCTGGTGTTACTGGCCCATCTCAAACTGAAAAATCAGACTACAGTCAACTTGTTGCATGCACAGATTGTGCTGAATGCATTAAACCTTTAGCAGAGTTCCACATTTAAACAACTTCTTTTTTCCCCCAGATGGCCTGTTTTCTTACCATCTTTTTCCTAAGTATCTGTGTTTACTCTACTGTCTTCAGAATTCGTGTATTTAACTATTACTACTTAGCTTCACATCATCAGACAGATGCGTACAGTCTCCTTTTCAGTGGCATGTGAGTATATGGCATATATTTTGCAGATTTTGTGTCAAATATTCAATTGAAAATGTCCATGAAACTTTCATTTATATTATTTCTTTTATAAATGTATTAGTATAAATCTTATTGAGCTGTACGTCATTATTCTGTGGTACATCCAGTTATGATTTCTTAGTGCAAGAAATTGAAATGCTGTTGCCTCTCGCATTTGTGCAGGTTATTTTGCCGTCTTACTCCACCACTATGCTTGAACTTTTTGGGCTTGACCCATATGGATGCAACAATATCTCACAAAAACACTCAGCCAACTGCTTATACATCTGTAAGTACAGGAAATGTGGGTTTGAGCCTTCTACATTGTTTGGACAATAGGCAAAATATTTTTAAACACTTCTTACAGAAAGATTCAGATACTCAAATCTTTTCGCTAGTATTAAACGAAGTAGAAATACTTATTTATTTACAGACCAGGAGTTTGTTAATGTTTGCCAGGAGGCATCAATAGCTCTATTTTTTCTGGTTTGGTCTCTTTATCCGGAGAAAGTAAAGTCTTATCCTCAAAAGTTCAGGTTGTTCTTCACTTCCTAATAGCTTTGGTTTCCACTGGCTTTAGCATATGGAACATCTTTTTAGTTTGGGAGCAAATCTAACTTGCCACTGAAAACTAGTGAGTTTGGTTTTACTGAAAAACCAGTTTCTGTAGGATAGCAAGTTACATCTTACATGTTTGTTGTTAGCAAGTAGATTCTTAGTATTGTCCAGAGACTCCTTTCACAGCAGATGAAAAGATCCACCAGATTTTAACTGGTTCTGGATTAGGTGAGACAGCAACATCTAGCATCTTAGAAACCTATGAGTTGATACACTGTTAGAGGCAGCCTCTGTATCTGGTTATTCTGGGTCAACTGTCTGAATGAGATCTGTGATGATAATATTTACCTGTGTTTCAGTAACTGTAAAGGATTGTGTGTTTGTGTGTTGTGGACTGAAAATGGTGAAATGACATAACCTTTATGGATATATGTAGAATATAGCTGATTAGTTTCTCCATGTGGATTTTTTTCTTTCAGATAATGGGATCCATGAGAGTCCTGTCCTTCATTGCAGATGGATTCTATATATATTACCCAATGCTTGTTGTCATTCTCTGTATTGCCACATACTTTAGGTAAGTATTTACCAGATAGAACCTCCACATTTCTTTACATTAATAGTATTAGTTTCAGCAATCAGGAAGAGGTTCACTTCTCCTTTTCCAGCAGCTGAGTTGTGACATATTAATAACTGCAAAAAATAAAGCAATAAATTGCTATTTATATATGTGAAATGTGTACATTTAAAGGTTACCAATTGTATGAACACATAACTGAATTGTGAGGTTGTTTTTCCCTATTAAACTTCATTCCTAGATTTTGAGGTCTGATCTGTTCAAACTTTGGAGGCCATGAATATTTAGATTCTGCTTTTGAGATAAAAATTACTGTGAGGAAGCTATGTTTTCAGCAAGGTTTTCTAATAAACTAAGAAGCATTAGTAGAAACTTCAGGTAGTGAACTTTCTGACAGACTCATAACAAATTTCTGATCCATTACCAGACTTCAGTTCAGAAGTATAGTGTGTTAATCTTGTTTCCCTAAGCCACAATTTGTTGAAGGCTGGAAGGGTAATTGCAGAAAATACTGTTAATGTGCGTGCTTTATCCTTACATGTCAAAAAATCTGCTTTTGACCACTGTAAGAGATATTTTGGTCTGACCTTGCTTGGCTACATTTATGTTACGTGCACCTCGTCAGTTTTGCATCACCATTCAATCAGAAGCAATGTATGTGTTTTGAGTCATGTAGAATTAGTTAAATGCCTCGAATGTCCATTAATACTCTGTGTACATCCATAGATAGTGAGGCAACAAGGATCCAGGCCTAGGTTTTCCCTGCTTACCTTTAGCTTGGGTGATAAAACTCATGGTGGGGACAAAAGAACCCCACCACTGAACAGGAAAGGCAATGACAAGAAAATAGTTGGTGTGAATTCTCATCCATGATGATCCTGAGTCTTTAATGCCGTACTGAAAAGGAAGAAAAGAAACTAAAGGAGAGGAAGTTCTTTTACATTAACTTTAATGCCCTCTAATAAATTAGATAGATGCAAAACTGGATGTTTAATTAAAATCTATCAAGGGAAGCTGTCTCCCTTGTTTGATCCAGCAGTCTTAAAGTTCAGATTAGTATAGGAATAAAACATCTCAGCATAAATATACAATGAAGCCAACTTTGAACATGATAGTGATGCTGTACTTTGGAGAGAGGAAAACAATAACAAAAACAGCAGTTTTGTGTTGCCTGGTATGACGTTGAAAAGGTGAAAGTGGTTCCATGCTATCTAGTTCCAGGACTTAAAAAAGATGGAGCAAGTTTATTATCTGACTGCTGCCTAATGGGTATCTGAAATGGCAGCCAGCATCCGTACAGCTTAAAGAGGATGCCAAACGTTTCTCCTGAGTGAAACCTGAGATGAAGGTGGCTTTCTTGTGTTTACTGTTTCAAAACCACAGAAACAATAATAGGCAGAATTTTTATAGTAATTGTCTTCCGGCAAAGAAGAGCCAGTGAGATATCATATGTATAAATTCTATTGTATCTAAGAACATTTCGAGAAATTCTCTTAAGTCATTTACACTACTCTCAGACTATAAACAGTTTTAGTGCTCTATTTGAATAGGATTATTCGAGCACTTCCAGTTGGATTTAGGACCATGTCACTGTTCTGAATTTTCTGATTTCTCAGCATAATAATCTGTCTTCTCTTTAGTATTGCTTTTTTAACTTGAATTACCCATACATTTCTAAATAATTTGTTCTACATTTTGCATTGTAATATATTTTAACTAGTCATTGTAAATTAACAAAGGGATTGAATTGCTTGTCCTACTTTTACCAGTTTAGGAACTCGTTGTTTGAATCTTTTGGGATTCCAGCAGTTCATGGGGGATAGTGAAATGACTTCTGATTTGATTGATGAAGGAAAAGAACTAATCAGAAGAGGTAAGCTACATCCTTTATCCTAGTCTTCCTACAGAATATAATATGTTGTTGCATTAAACTTGTCTGAAATGTTGCACACAAAAAAAAAAGGCATATAGCTTGTCAATGTTTTGACAACTGTACTGAGGCAGTCTACTGCACAAAGTGCAATAGACTTACAGCCTTGTAGTTGCTGTACAAACAGCGCTGGACTTCATTGACATCTTAAATGAAGTATCAGTTTTACTCATCCAGTATCTGAATTTTAGATGTTTCTAAATACTTTACAGTTCATTGAAGTGGTGCTCCTTTGAGGTCATTACTAATCTAATAATACCTGAGCAGATTTTGTGTAATCTGTCATAAAGGACAGTTAGGACTTAAATTGTCTGTATCATCAATTGTCTATATTCGTTTTAATCTTTCTTTGTGTAGGTGTGTTGACTGAGCTGGCCAAATTCTGTCGTTTCCTTTAGGATTTTTTTACTGTTTCAACTATGTTTTATCACAGAAAGCATGTTCTGTAGAGCTGCAATTATCTATTGTTTTGGAGAACTTTGGTTTTTTTATAAGGTTTTTATTGAAAATGTTTCATAAAATTTGTTGAAAGCTGTCAGGGTTCTTGAGTAAATATTTAGAAATAAAAATCTCTGGATACAATGCTGTATTATGGAACACTTCAAGTCTCCTTTCATAGTTTATGAAAAAAGCTAGATTTACTTAGAGTAGTAGTGTTTCTTATTTGGAGAAAAAGGAATGTCTCTCATTCTCTTCAACAAGAGGTTACTATTTCTTCGATACTGTGATGTTACACTTCCAGCTCAGTAGCAGATTTTGACACACACTATTTGGCTTATACTTTGGGCGTCACAGAACTTCAGCAAGATTTTGGTTGAGTAATGCTCAAGTTTCTTCTTAATGTCATGCTTTTTCCAAGTATTTCTAAGAGGTTTTTTTTTGCTTTGCCAGCTGATACCTAGATGTTCAGCCTTGACTCAAGCTATCATCATTATGAGTTTATTTTAATGGAAAACTCCATAATGATAGACAAACAGCATTGTCTTTTGGTTTTATTTATTTGAGCCATCTATTTCAATAAGTATCTTTACTAGTTAGCTTAAGTTTTTCATTGTTGAAAAAAAAATACTGGTAATGATTTTTCTTGTATGGAGCTCACACAATTGTTTTTTATCTATAGAGAAAAGGAAACGACAAAGGCAGGAAGAAGGTGAAAACAGAAGAAGGGTATGAGATTGTTTTAGCTAATTGTAATATTAATATACTACAATATCTGATAGAATTTGCCATTGCTATTTAATTGTGTGCTATATTTAAAAAAAAAGTAAGTCCTCATTAATTGATGGAATCAGTTTAAACTTGTGGAATAGTCTTGGCTGACAGGAAAAAACATAATTTCTGTTTTAAAAGAGGGTGCTTGTGGTCACACTACTTGGACACTTTTGTTACTCAGTGTGCTGTGATAATAGTGTATGCCAGTAGGTGTAATGAGTATTAAAAAGGGTCCAGCTTTCTAGGGTGCAGAATAATCTGAAATGGTTTATTATCAGGCTCTTATGTTCATGCTGCTGTGCTGGTAATAACTGCATTTGCAGTGTCATATTAACTGAAATGGGGACTGTATATGCCTCTCCCAAACCTACCCATTTATTTTTTTGAGACGAGAGATTTACATTTAAGGCAGAATTAATACTGTTACCACTGAGGAACAGAGATCTTTGATTCAAATTGTGCTTTGAGTGCATACTGAATTGAAAGATTTATGAAGGCAGTTATCTGAATAAAAAATAACTCAGGCAGATTCATTTTAAGCAGCTTCAGTTAACTATGGCTTTAGTTTTTCATTAATTTATAACATTTGGAATTTAGTATAGAAAGTCACAATCAAAGAGAGAAATCAAAAGGTTGTGTGCAAAAAACCAAGCTGACTAAAGGAAGCAAAAGCCAGTATCTGCAGAAAAGCAAGATAATACCGGAACTAAAACCTCTTTGCTTTTCAAGCTCGGGGATAGTGTAATTTCACATGACAGCCACTACTGCATAGACCTTTCTTGTAACTCTCTACCCCTTATCTCAGAATTTTAGAACATTTTATTTCGAGTGTTTTGTGAAACAAAATAGTAGCAAATGCATGATGCATTTAGTGTACACTGAAATGGTCTGACATTAAGCAGCGATTTCAGTTCAACAGCAGTTCAACAACTATTTGAGATGTTACCTATTCTTGCAGTTTGCGCATTCGTTCTTGACACTCTTGGGGCTTTTCAGTGTTACATTTTACTGGATCATGACTAAAGGTTTGATCCTTCTACAGCTTAAACTTGTAACATATGGCATAAATTAGCACAGTAACTTTGAGCATACCAGTTCCTACCAGTCCGTAATCTGAGGTGTAGATATGAATCTGAAGCATATTAAAGTTATTGGAGCAATAGGGAAAAGTTTATGTTGAGATGTGAAGTTAGAAAATGTTAATTTACTAAAACATGATGGAATTGAAAGACAACAGAACAAGTTTAGTAAACGTGGAGTGTCCAAGTGCTTTTTGGTGCTCTCTGCATCTGGTTATTTTTCCATTCTACCGCTAGGTGGAAGTAGAAACCAAGAAAAGCAGCGTTCTCACCTTAGAGCAGCCGCTTTGAGTGCAGATTTAATATATAGTCGGTTTTCTGCAAGTCTTTTTTCTAAAGAACAGAGTTAGTGGTTTAGTGAAGGGATTTTAAATTTTGATTAAAAAAAAAAAGGGATTTAAAATCTTGATTTTAAAACAAACAAAAGTTCTTCCTGTGTCAAGATACTGAACAGGAACATTTTCAAAGTATTGCTTTCATAGTCTGATGTTACTGACCAATGAGCTCTAAATTGTGGTTCTGAAATATTTCTTCATTCGACATATGCATTCTCTTCACAGCTTATATTTTACTTTTTTTGTCATTTTTCCAGGAATGGAAGGAGCGGTATGGAAATAGAGACGATTCCACTAGAAACAGAGTTGTGCACACAGACCAAAAAGAATCCAGCTTCTCAGAGACCAATACCAATAGACGTAAGCTTTGTGGGTTTTGAGGGGAGTTGGTTTTGTTTTGTTTTTTTAATATCTTGTCTCCACAATACTTGCTATGTGAGTAGCTTCAAAAGTGCTCCTTTTTGTCTTAGATGATATGCCCTTCTGTGGCACAGTGCCATCTTGCCCATTAAAGACACCTGAAAAGAGTGCTGTGTTTTTTCCCATCTTCAGCACTTCAGCTAGTTGAGGTTGGAGATCCTGACTAGTCTCAATTACTTGGTCTTCTTATGGGACATGTAATTATTGCAATTAGAGTAGCAGTTGTCAGGAAAGAGATGTTATATAGGTTGTGTCTTGAAGTTGAGAGTTTAAAATCTTAAAATATACCTCTTCTAATTGCAAATGAACTCCCTCAGACTGAAATAATGGAATAACTGGATAGACAACCAATAAATGTAAAGCAAATAACATATCACAAACTCAGAAACCCAATTTTTCAGAATTGAATAACTGGTAGAATAACTGAAATTGTATGAAATTATATTTTAACATTAACCATAAGAACGTGTAGCATTCCAGCACCAAAACAAGCTGTAGGTCTGGCATACTGAAGGTTGCAGAGTGAACTGCAAAACAACTGTATTGCATTAAGTCATGGCATTGCCTCTTTAAAAAAACAAAAACAAACAAAAACACAAAACAAAACCAAAAAACCTCCAGCTAGCTTTAGTTAAAGTGGGAAGTTGGGAAGATGAATGGATGATTGGTAGATTTAGTAGTAAAGTTTGCATATAAATTATTTTTTGTTGTTGTTTGTTTTGGGGTTTTTTGTTATTCTTTGCAAATTAGACCTCATCCTGTTTCAGGGGCAAAAGAAAAATTTTAGTTGCATTGCAATGGAGATACAAAAATGGAATACTACAAATCCAAGCATGTAGCCAGATTTGGTTTAATATTGAATCTCCTCTAAATCTTTGCACTTCTATTTTGGATGAGACAGTAGCAAATTATGATTCTGGTCTTTTAAGTTTGATGTCTTTACACACTCCAAGGCATTCATAGACCAAATCAATGTCTTTCCTTCCTTTTACCTATTCAGCACTATCAAAGTATACCCGATCAAATGGTAAGACTGAAAGGGATAGAATAGAACTCCTCCAGGATGCAGAACCTTTGGATTTTAATGCTGAGTCAATTAATGATGACCCTCTTGAATCGGACTCGGGAAGGTGAGGAGTCTTCTGTGTTATTTGCAATTAAATGATACTGTCTTCTGGCTTACAACAGCTGTATCAGATGGTTTCATATTAATAGACTTTTTTAAAAAAATGTATCGTGTCACATAGCTCTTTTCCTTTCTTCCTTCTCCTTTTCTGTTTTAAAACCAGTTGAAACCTGAAGGGTTTTCAGTTTTTTAGAAATGTTTGGGTAAGATTTGAGTTGAATATAAATTTGTATATTGGTGTAATCTGAAAAATACTACGTATAAACCCAGAAAACTGGAGAATTACCTACTTTAGAAATCTTAGTTGATTTCCCTGTATAAAAACCATCATAAAGGGCTGCAACAGAGAAAACAGAGTATTACAGGACCAGTAGTTGCAGGAATACACCTGGAATCAAACCTTGGAACTACTGAGGTAAATTAAAAACTGAATTTATTGAACAAAAAGTCCCAGTCCTGCACAGTGTAGCTCTGTCCATGATAGAGAATTCTGTAATTCTGTGTGACTGCAACTCCAGATTTACTTAGTTGTGAAATAGAGTATCTTATGTAACTGCTAAGCTCTGCTTATATTTAAGAAACAAGTAATGCATTTTATGGGTGCTTTTTTTATCTAGGTAGTTATGAGGTAGAAGCTTTTAATAGAAATAATTTTCAATTCCCTGACAAAAAGGTACAGTTTACATTATTTTTCATCTGAAACTATCATAACAAATCCAATAAAAAATCATAAATTGTTTCAGTTGACGTATATCTATAATGGGAACAGTTCAGAAGTATGCGAAAAATGCTGTTAAGTGACACTGCCAGGTTTTACAGATTGATTTGTTTCAGAAGTTGGTTCTTTTTAAGCACAAGAGTTTAAAGAGTAACTAGCCTAGCAGTTCTGTCAGCTATTGACGACTTCACAGTGTGAAAGGGGTAGTAGTCTACAAAAATAGCAGTATGCATATATAATTCTTTTGGAGTAAATACTTTTCAAGTACAGTATCTGAAGTCTTCTAGCACCGATGTAACTTTGCAGAGTGAAACCTTCTGAACTTTTTTCTTTAAAAGGAAAATCTGAAGCCACAGAGCTTAGTTCAGATTTCCTCTAGTAACCTACATTTCATTTCACAGAGGTAATAAATCAAGAATAATTGCATATGAACTTTCAGTTCACTTAGAAATAGCTTGAGTAACATTGATTTTCAAAACTATAGCTCCTGCAATAGTTGCAAGCGTTTTAGGACAGTAAGGGCACTAGGGACGCTATGTTCTGGCTTTGTGTCTGTTTAGGTTTTGTTAAGTACTGCACAGAGGGGGTACACTGTGTTTGCACTGAAACTTATTTGTCCTTTTAAAATGCTTTTAAAATACATTTGACCAACAATTTGTGAAGCTTCTTTTTTCCCACTAATTATGCGGCCATTTTTTTCATTTTCTTTGATACTGTTTCTTTTTGGAATACTGAATGAGATGTTCTTTTAAATCACCCGAACTACTTTAGGATGCTGTTGTTTGCCCATTTGGTTTTGTTTTGTTTTGTTCAAAATAAGGGGGGGGAGGTGGGGAGAAAAACATTCTGTTCAACAAAAGCATTCAACTCTTTTCCTTTGTATCAGGAAGCAAAGTTCTTTAAGACTCCCAGTATTTGTATCACTGTTTTTCTTGGTCACATGAGATTTGATCACTGTCTATCAAATTTTCATGGAAACAGGAACTCAGTAGAACTTCAAAATCTGTAATTTATTAAGGAGTAAAAGTGCAGTGAGAATTATATGATTTCATAAGTCTTCATTTTTTTATTTCCTGTGATACTTTTTCATGTTTAAAATTGATTCTGCAGGTACCAGCCTGGTGGAAGATACCTGTCAATGTCTCGAAGCAAAATATTTGATGATGTCTAAATTCCTCAAAGCTGAAGATTTGGTGGATATCTATTTCCTATTCATTGTTTGGAAAATAGTGTACTTATGATATATCGCTGAACCAGAAAAGACCATTTTTGTTTAAAAAAAGAATATGAAGGAGCAACTGTTTTGGAAATGCACCTGTATGGTAACTTTTACTACTTACGACAAGAATGTGCTTCTTCTGTTGTAGATATTGTTGTGCGTCAGTGTGGGCTTTTTTGTTATGACCAAAAGGAGAAGACTATTACTTAAGTTAGTAGAAGATAAACTTCATCAATACACCTAGGGCTCAACTTGAACTGTAACTTTGTGAGTTTTAGGAAGGGGATATTTTGGATGGAATTTTTTTGTATTTTACAAATGCTGTGAGAGCATCTTAATGCATCCAAAGTGCAGTTATATCAATTACTGTAGTAAACACTTTCTATATTTTTTCTATTTGAACTTTATGCCTAGTCCAAAACCTACTGAATTAAATAAAGGCTTCTTTTGGTTTCAGTGGTCTTTGAATCAGACCCTGTATAAGCAGAAAGATTGAATGGCAGGCTGTTTTCCATTAAATCATAAAATACATGTTCCAGTGTTTAAGGGTGGCTAAAAAGAAGATGGGAGACTCCCTTTTTACAAGGAGTCACGTCACATGGAAAAGACAACGGGTAATGGGTACAGGTTGCTCCTGGGAGATTCTGATTGGACATAAGAGGAAAATTTTTCACAGTGAGAACAATCAGCCATTGGAATAATCTCCCCACTGAAGTGGTTGATTCTACAACACAGGATGTTTTTAACATTGAGGTCCCCAGTTCAAGAGAAACGGGGAACTACTGGAAAGGGTCCAGTGGAGGGCTATGAAGACGATTAGAGGACTGTTCCCTTATGAGGAAAGGCTGGGAGTGCTGAGCCTGTGTAGCCTGGAGAAGAGAAGACTGAGAGGGGATCTTAGCAATGTATACAGTATCTTGAGGATGAGTGTCAAGAGGAGGGGGCCAGGCTCTTCTCAGAGGTGCCCAGCAGCAGGACAAGGGGCAATGGGCACAAACTGCATCACAGGAAGTTCCATCTGAATCTGAGGAGGAACTTCTTTTCTTTGAGGGTGACAGAGCCTTGGAACAGGCTGCCCGGAGAGGGTGTGGAGTCTCTTTCTCTGGAGACATTCAAAACAAGCCTGCGTTCAATTCTGTGCAGCCTGCTCTAGGTGAATCTGCTTTAGCAGAGAGTTGGACTAGATGATCTCCAGAGGTCCCTTCCAAACGCAACCGTTCTGTGATTCTGTGCTTTTGCCAACAAAGGTTGGACCAGATGATTCTTGAGGTCCCTTCCAACTTGGTATTCTATGATTCTGTGAATTTTTGGCATAAATTTTGGATCAAGAAAGCAAGCAATTGGTCAAGAAAGGCCATTTCTTTTTCATTGTATGCAGATAAATGATCTTAGCATGTGTAAATAGTTGAAACTGAATATGAATCAGAGTTTCACCGTCATATGAGCATATGTGCAATAGCAAGAATACATTATCAAAGATACGACATCTGCTTAAGATTTTTACAGTTGTAACTGTTGAAAATCTTGGCACACTAGTGTTTTTGTAACTGCAAAAGAGTATAATGTGAAAATTGAGTTAAATGCTGAAACATTATAATTTGCACACACCTCAAGCACGGCTTCAAATTGCAAAGTATTTCATTAAAAGAAGGGAAATACATAGCATGACTAGATAATGGTAAACACTTTTAATGTCCCAGATGCCCTGGTTGCATTATGTATCTGTTTTTAAGGTGCCTGTATTTTGCAGTAAGTTGTTGCAAGAAGAATAATGCTTATTCATTTGAATGCCATTCAAAAATGCCAATTATTAACAGTGTAAAAAAGCTTCACATTAATTTCATTGGTGTAGATATATTTTTAAACTGTAGTTAGTGGAATGAATTTTCAAATGTAATCATAAGGTAAAAGATGTTGTCAAATTCATGATATCTTTGGAAATTTGGTTAATTTAAATTGTTGCTTTATTGCAGTTTGTCTTAAATCTTTACCACTTGGGAGGTTTCTTATGTGCTTATTGCAAAGTTATATTGAAAACTGACAGAGAACATGTTTCTATCATAAATTCTTTATTGTGTTTAAAAAACAGACATCCCTTAACACAGCTAGGAATGACTTCTTCTGATAAGTAAATTTTCATGAGTGAGGTGTTTTAGTAATTTTTAAAAATAGTCTTTGTTTTCTGAAGTAATTGTTAATGGGGATCTAACTACCTCCTATGATTTAGTACATCATGTGTTCTAACAGTAGTGGTATTTGTAATATATTAATCAGCCTGTTTGAAAACACTGAATTGTTGCTATGAAGGAGAAAAAATACTCTATTTGTATAGAAATAATTATATTAATAAATCGGCAGACATAAGATAATTGTCAGTTCTGTTCTTAGGTGAATACACTGATCAACAGCCATGCCCTCATGTATTCAGGCTTACGCAGTGTCCAGATTACCTGTGAGAGGACACTTTTTTTTAATTTGGGTATTTTATATTTTGTAAAAGCTTGACCAAAATTTTATGGCTGTTTCAGGGACTGGAATTTGAGAAAATGAGACTCTTTTTGTTGGGGTTGTTCTTTAGCAACTTTATGTTGGCACCTATTCATTTTAAATCTACTTAGTAATGCTATCCTGAATTCAGCCTTACATGAAAGGGGTTGTATGTGTTCTTGCACATGCATCCACATGAATGTTCTTAGACTTCATACTTCTATTTTTAAAATTTGTATCTCATTTAATTACCCAAAAGTTAATTTGTAAAAATTTTTGGATGAAATAAGGTTCAATTTCTTTATTTAACTCTTGAAATGGCACTACAAAGGGATCTAAATTCAGTGCAGGAATGTTTGTTTTTCTGAATGCATGTGAAGTACCCTTACCTAGCCCTTGCTGGCTTCAGAGTTGGAACCTTGTCGGGGCCTGTTTTTTCTCCTCGCAGAAAATTAGTGGAGTGGCTGCAAATAGGACTTTCAGAATTTTATATACCAAAGTAACTAGTCCCTGGTGTAAGCTCTCTGCGCAGTTTTCATTGAGATAGAATAATTTGAGGACTTGGCTAAATAAATAAATGGCAGTGGGCTGTCAGTTGCTAATATACAAATTCTGAGCTCAGTGAGGTGGGAATCCACTGACCTTTTTTTTAATGTTGCAGTGGAGTAGTGGAGTAACCAATGGTTGCTTTTTGAGCTCTGAAAATCTCAAGAATTCTCCTCTGGATTGTACTTGGAGATCCCTGGTGTCTCATGCTCACTGAACGCTGGGTGTTTGAAGTAACAAGTTGATAAGTGAAGTCAGATTTCATCCATAGTGTTCGTTGCTGACCAGCAGATACTCTTGCCCTATTTCTGTGCAATTTGTAGGACAAGTAATTTAAAGTGTGTTTTGAACACTATTTACAAGTTCATCTGACTAAATCTGGAATACTTTCAACAAAGAAATAGGGAGGACAGCTATAAAAGAACATAGCGGAAATAAGGGATATGCCTGCACAGCATTTACTGTGTGCTTGAGCTAGTTTTAAATTAGTTTGGTTACTGCTAGTACAAGTAATGCTGAACTTGTGTGAGGGCTATGTACCTAAGGATTTACCCCACTCCGAACTGGAAACGTTCAAGGTCAGATTGGATTGGGCTCTAAGCAACCTGATCTAGCTGAAGATGTCCCTGCTGATTACAGGGTGTTGGACTAGGTGATCTTTAAAAGTCCCTTCCAACCCAAACCATTTTATGATTCTGTGATGATTCCCAGCCAGATTGCGGCAACTCTTGATGAGTTCTTTGCTACTATTGCTCTAGTCCTAACAGTACTACAGTAAAAAAAGTTAAAACTAGCTTTGGTATGTTTAAGCAGTGACTGTACCATAGGCTAATGGTGTTCTTGCATCATATTTGATGCTCCATATTAGGTGATATATAATATAACTGTCTTGCAAATCGTGCTTTTGGGAACTGAATGTTGGTGTATTTATTCTGTCACTATTTAGTCTATATATTTATTTGCAGCTAAAGAATGACAATTAATGTATTTCGTTTTTATATCGCTTTCTGAATTACTGAGCAGTTAAGGTATACTTCCATTTCATCATAATTTCCACAATTTCCTCTTCATCTCTGAACACCAAAAAAATCCCCCAAAACGCAAAGAAACCCACCCCAGTTAAGTAGAAATGTTTGAATATCTTCATGTCAGAGGTTCAGACCAATGAAAAGAATCCATGCAAGTTGTAATGAACTTAAGTGGGAGTGAAAGCAATAGCTACTTTAACACTGTGTCAGTGTTAGATTTCTTAAAAGGTATGGATAGCAAAAGGTCTGGTCAAACTTACTACTCCTACTAAATCTGTAGGTCTGTTTTTTCAGGCATTTAAAAATATACATATTCTGATACTTATATTGTGAGTGAGTCCTCTGCACTCTGCTTAAGAAAGGTGCATCTCTTGGCAGTGAAGTGAGAGAGTATTTTTATGAGGGAAGGTAAAAGATATGCAACTTCTGGTCTGTGCTAACAGTGACACTTTGGGCAAACTATGATGTATTTTTTTATTTAGGTACAACAACACGTTAAGAAACAATAAACATCATACTACTGTAACTCACACTACTGAAAATCATGAGATTTAATTTGCCTTTATCTTGCAAACAAGCACTTGTAAAATAGTCATTAACAGTGTTAATGGGGATGGTGGAAAGCTGCTATCTTTTCAATATTTATTCTTACTATTTTGAAACATAACCATGACAATGATTTTTACATTGAAAGTATTAAAAAAGTGATTGCTCTGATTTTCTGTACTTATGGTAATTTGTATTTTATTAAATTTATCTTGAAATACTCTAAATGTTATGTGAAAAATACAGTATTTTGTTCCAATTTTAATTATTGCTGTAATTACTTGCAATCTGAGAGGCTTTTACAATACTAAATAAGAGATTACTTTATGAAGGAAAGCTTTTTATGAAAAGGCTTCTTAAAGAAATCAGATATATCCATTAGAGACAAATGTAAGCATATTAATTATTAACAAAAACACTACTTAGGGTGTGTATATATATAGTCTCCTAGCTTTTAATTTTTCTTTAAAATTCAGAAAATGGTTCGTTTTTTCAGAGCAACTTACTTGTGAACCTTGTACACTTTCTGAAACTCTTACATTCCTTTTCCCTAATGGGCTCTGCAGGAACACGTACTGCTTCGCAGCAGTTCTCTAATACTAGCTGTGCCTCTAATGAAGTAGTCTAGTCTGAAGCTGAGACACTCCTACACCATTTGATTATGTTAACAGAAACTCAGCATTCCTAGCAAAAAAAGCACTTTGAACTAGATCCCTTTCTAATGCATTAATTGCTGTCATTGTTCACATTGCATTGTATTTGGTGTCTTGTTTCATTCATATGGTGAGCCCAGTCAGGTTTGTTCTTGGTTTCTATTAAAGTGCACTGGAATGTATGTATTCTTCAGCATGCTTTTGTGTGTGCGTGTGTTTTAGTTGTAATTGGCAGGCAATAATAATATGCAACTTCAGTTGTTTCTTCAGGGTAATGTTATATTTGACATATTCCTGTGAATTATAATAGTTCCAGAGTGATAGCTTAGCTATCACTGTAGGAATTTATTAATTTCCATAGAAATACCTTCTATTTCTATAGAGGTATCTGGAAGATAAGGGAATTAATTTCTAAGTATAGGTTTAGTAATAGAAGATCTTCATTGTCCAGTGTAATATCAAGATAGGCTGTAGGAGTGCTGCTTATGGATAGACTATCTTCTTTTGCCTTATGATACAAGTATGTATGCATAATACCTTGTTTTGAAATTCACTGAGTTACAAATTTTTCTCTGTAGTGTTCTAAATTATTGTACTGGATATATTTTTGAAATGTGTGTTAAAATATCTAGTCAAAGAGTTAAGCTGGCATGAAATAAATAATTTCTGCACTGCATTTTTCCTGGTGTATTTTAGATATTCATACCTCTGAAGTGTTTTTGGTAGTGATCTTTTAGAGAAATTTGATCTATTTCTTATTTCCAGGTAGAAATTAAGTTTTAGAAGACAGTCCAACCTTGTTTCGGTCATCTTTTTGCATCATCTTTAAAAAGCAAAATTGAGAAGAAGCTTGCAGACCTGCACATGTCATTGTCAAGAGTCCAGGGATGAGACTTGGACCCACATGTGGGGCCAGTACCTTTACTGACAGCTCACCCCAACTGTGGAAGCGCAAGCAGCTTCTGCGGATGCAGGGAGAAGAGCATCCAGGCTAGCTGAAGGTGTGTGCTGTCTGGAGGAAGCCTGTGAGGACCCTGTACGCTCCTGAGGCTGACTGGGCACTGGGTGTTTTTGTGGGGCATAAGATAGGATGGAAGGTAGGGCTCCTACACCTCCCTCCTTTCCACAAGCAGTCAAAGTAGGACATAATTCCTTCTAGACGTCCCCCACCATTGGTGAGAATAGAGGCAAGAGACTGTTTCTATTACAGCTGTCAAGAGACTGGCCCAGTGAAGGAGTTAACTCTGTCTCCTCTTTTGCTACTTCCAGATGTATCTTCTTTTGTCTTCCTTACAAAGAAAAAAAAAACACCACAAAACAACAGGTGAAGGAAAAAAGAGAGTTGGGTTTTTTTTATATATATTTTGTTGTCTCTATGCAGCTATAGTAGCAGGGTGTGTTCTCAGGTTTCATTTTACATTCTGATAAAGTGGCATTGTTCTTGAGAGGTACAGAGGAATCTTCTGGATAACATAAATAGAAAAACCATTCCCTGGAGCAATTAATCTTTTTAGCATATTATAATATTTATAACCACTAAGACTAGGTGATTCCTATATTTGGTATATTTATTGTTTCCTGTAGTTAATCTGTAACTGCTGTTTTAAGTGAGTTGCAGGAAACACTTTGCAGACCAGTCTGTGCCATCAGTGTGGTAGGAATATCTTGGGACTGTTAGTAAAGACTTCTCCTGTCACAGCTCTTCTAGGACTATCACCACTTTCTCTTCTGCTGGACAACTAAGTGTCTTTTCTGCATCTTTCTATCTGTTTTTAATATATGTGAATTCAGAATAATACAGTAAATGAGCGATGCATGCAGATGTTGAAGATTAGTAACCAGATGTTCAGTTGACCGTACTGAGCCATCTATCATAATCCACTGGGTGGCATTTATTCTCTTGATGGGACAGGAGATAGGAGTAGCAGAACGGGGATGCATGGATTGAGAGCAGCCCTGCAGAGAAGGAGCTTGGCAGTACTGGTGGATAAAAGGTGGGACATGAGCTGGCGATGTGTGCACACAGCCCAGAAAGCCGACCGTACCCTGGGCTGCACCAAAAGCAGCGTGGCCAGCAGGGCGAGGGAGGTGACTGTGCCCCTCTGCTCCGCTCTGGTGGGACCCCACAGGGGTACTGCATCCAGCTCTGCAGCCCTCAGCGCAGGGAAGACTCGGACCTGTTGGAGTGGGTCCACAGGAGGGACACAAAGATGATCAGGTGATGGACCACCTCTCCTATGGGGACAGGCTGAGAGTTGGGGTCGTTCAGCCTGGAGAAAAGAAGGCTCTGGGGAGACCTTACTGCAGCCTTTCAGTTCTTAAAGGGGGCTTATGAGAAAGCTGGGGACAGACTTTTTAGTATGGCCTGCAGTGATAGGACAAGGGGGTAGTGATTTTAAACTAGAACTGGATAGAGTAAGACTACATGGAAGGAAGAAATTTTTCATGAAGAGAGCAGTGAATCAGTGGAACAGGTTGCCCTACCACAGAGAGGTGGTAGATGGCCCATTCCTGGAAACATTCAAGGTCAGGGTGGACGGGGCTCTGAGCAACCTGATCTGGTTGAAGATGTCCCTGCTGATTGCAGGAGGGTTGGACTAGGTGACCTTTAAAGTCCTCTTCTAACCCAAACCATTCTATGATTCTAGGAATGTTACATGTATATTTTTTTTTCCCCCAAGGTGGTTTGGATGTTGAAGTGAATCACTCAGCACAGTTAAGCAGCCACGCTTTTCCTCCAGACTTACTGTGATGCTTAAGCCTGACTATATAGTTCAGAGGATGGGAGTTGTCCTGTATTAAATACTAACTTTCCATTATTCCATTGTCAAATTTCTGTTTGCTCAGAGAGCAATATGAATTCTGTTGTTTAATTGTCAGTGGTTGCTAATGGAACTACCTTGCATGCTCAGTGAATTTTAAGTCTTGTGAAATAGCATTTGACTGACTGAATTACCAGGGTTGTGAATTAACCTTGCTCTGCCCTTCTCACTTCATCTGTGCCACTCTGGTGCCATGGTGTGCCTGCCCCAGTGTGTTGTTTATCCTAGTCTGCTCTGCACACGGTGGTAAAGATCTTAACCCTTTCTCTTCATAAACGTTGTGTCTTTTGCAGCATCTTGTTATGTGTTGGTTCATTACACACCATTGTCCTCAGGTTTTTTGAGAGCTTTATCAAGAAGCCAAAGTTGGCCAGTGCCCAACTTGGACAGAAGACCTAATTTCTCTTTCCTTCCCAGGGAACATGATCTGAGCTGCAAAGAAAGAATCAGTTCATAAAGAGAGGTCAGCTATTGGAGTGGTTTAGGAATGTGGGTTATGCACAAACCCAAGAAAAGCTCTCAAGTTCCTTCCACAGGAACAGCTTACCTGGTTAAAGGTGTGTGTTTTGACTTGGTTAGTCAACATCAAAGGAAAGATATGAGGCAGTGCCTGGACAGGCTCTGTGGAAACCTGCTAAACCTTTGAAATCCAGGTGAACTCTTACAGTTAAACAGTTCATTGCAAAAGAAATAATTTCCAAAGCTTGGGGAAGGTCATCTATTCCAAGTAAACTTCGCAAAGGTCAGATGCTAGTGGGAATTCTTGTGTGTTCTATGTTCTTGTCCCCTAGAGGCTGGCTTCTTCCAGAAGTACTAGTACTCCTGTAAAAACATCATGCTTTTAATTTTTTTACATTTTGCTGTTTTTAAATCTATGGGAATTGAGAGGAAGATGCAAATGCAGCGTACTACTCTTGACATGTTTCAGTGAGCAAGCAACAGCTTTCAAGACCAGCGGTTTCACAAATAACTAGCATGTCTGTTGCAAGAGGCTAGCACTTGTGGCCACCAGTGTGACACAGCATCACCCCCTTCAGAGGTGACTTGCGTGTGTCACTGTGTGTGGAAAGGAATGAGGCAAAGGGAACCCAGGGCAGAGAGAGATGGGACAAAGGAAGTGGATTGAGAGGCAAACCAAAGCGTGGGAGAATATTTGAGCAGTGGTGACAAGGAAGGTGTGAGCTCTGCCTGCTCCTGGGGTGAGTTTACACATTTTACTGCTCACAGTCTCACCTCAGAATTCCTGTAAGAAATCTGCTAGTAACATGCTGATGGCTGGCTGCCGAAGTCAAAGCATACATAGCTTTGTAGAGAAGCGATGAAAGCTTGTGTTTGGGCTTAGCACTGTATCTAGCCCAAGTACAACTCATGGCTTGAAGTTAAGAGTACCCTGACAGAGGGAGAAGGGAGAGAGGGAGTTGGGGGAGAGATTGAGATCGTGAGCAAGTGTGGTGCAATTCAGAGCACCAAAATAAAATAATCTTGGATTATTGCTTTTCAGAGACAGTTCAGTGGTAGATTGGGAAGACATAGACATTCGGAGTCAGGCTTTCTTGACTAATGCTTAAAAAACATCTTCACAAATTGCCAGGAACTTGACAGCTCTGAGTGATAAACGTTGCAGAGGCTGTGGCTGCAGGCTTGAATGCTGATGTGTTGTAAAGCGATAGCCAAGCCAGTGCAGAACAGCAGGACTGGGATCTGCAGGCTCAGGGTCTGTCCCAGGTGCCCACAGAGGTGGGAGGCCCCTTTATCAAGGGGCCAACTGCAACAACTTCAGTGAGTGTCCCACTAGTTCTGAGTGATTTGGAACAAATTTAGAGCTAGAAATAAACACAACCTTAAAAACACTTCCAGAAAATGGGATGGACTTGCTGCCTGTTTAAGCAGACATCTGTTGAAATGCTGCAGTGGTATAACCAGATGTTGAGTCACCATTTACTGGGAATGATGACTACTACCAAGTCTTAGGAGTTACAGGCTTGATTCCACTGTTGTTGAAATGAAGATGTTCTTTGTCACTAATAGTACCAGACCTTGTCTTATGTGGGAGCTGTTAGATGTCTGAATGCGCTAGTGTATGTGAATAAACAACAAATATGAAACAGTCTTTCCATTAGCTATATATTCTAGCTGTTGGGGTCCATAGCTAGTTGATCCTCATGAGGAGTCCAAGCTGTAACGTTCATAGAGTGGCAACCTTGAGCTTACCAACCACAGGGCAAGGTGACACTTCCGTTTACTTTGGGGTAGGTAGGCTAAACCAGTATTCCTCTGGAAGAACATGTTCAGCAACAAGGCTGAGAGTAGCTGGCTTAATGTCACCATGAGAAAAACTGAACTTTTGAATTTTGCTATGAAGTCTTCTACCGCTTGCAGAGAACATTAAAACATGCCAGTCTGTGAAGTAATTCCTTGATTCTGACGGCACCAATGTTGGATTCAAGCAGTTGTTTCCTTGGATGCTTGTACTCTTGAGATATTTTTTCATACCTCTATTGCTTTAAAATTAAGAACTCCAACAGTCTCTGCTATCTGCCACACAATCAGGAAGGATGGGGTAACAACTGTTACCCCATGTGGGTTGAGAGAATTGTTAATACTTTTTTCAAAAAACCACATTCTATATAGACAGATTTGTGTTGGATTTGATTTTACCTTCTTTGCTGATATTTCCAAATTTGGTCTTTTCCTGACTTTCTGGTATCAGTGATCTGAGAGGCACAAAATTCTTCATATGGGTCCAGAAGTCCTCAGCCAAGTGAGGATGAAATACTGAGACACAACCCATAGGACTGTCCGTCCCAGCTTGTGGCCTGGTAGCAGCAGCGAACTCTGATACAGAGCACATCTTAATTTTTCTACAGCAGAGCAGGAGGATTAAAATCATCAACCATGTTATGCCAAACTTTTCCTTCAAGGAATTGAGGTCTTTGAGCACAATATTGGTGTGCCAGTTAATTCATCAAACTCGGGTAAGTACTATTTGTATGGGAAGAAAAGCAAGACCCTTTAACTGGGTGCTACCGGTCTTGAGGATATTAATTGCTACTTCCTCATCAGATCTATAAATTGTGAATTATTTAAATTTTAATGGTTTAGAAGTTCACAGATGTGGTTAACTTTTCAATTAATCCTGTTAAAAAGAGAAACAGAGAGTATTAAAAAATCTCATGCAGTAATACCTCTGGGTTAAAAAAATATCCTTGATGCGTTTTACCACTGAAATCCATATCGGTAAGAAGAACTTTCAGAGCATGTCTGCAGAAACAGGAACATGTATCTTGTTTCAGCAGCCTCCTTGGCAGCTGTATGTGTGACTGTCCCACTCATCCCATCCCACACCACAGCACACTTCTGGACTGCTTGCTTCTTTGTTTGTGATGACCATGGGTTGCTTTTCAAGAAAGCAATGTCAAGATAAGCATCACAGTGCCTGAAATAGCCTCAGCATAAGAGTGAGGCAAAGTCCTGCCTCCCAGGAAACCATGGACAGACTTGAAAAATTCTAGACCACAGATTATGCTGGCAGGCAAAATCTGTTTAAGTATCTATCCCTGTATATAGCTAGCTGTCCACACCAGCCACTTGAGAAACATGCTGCTGCGCTTTAACCCCATCTGGCAACTAAGCACCACACAACCGCTCGCTCGCTCTCCTCATGGTGGGATGGGCGAGAGGATCAGAAGTGAGAAAACTCGTGGGTTGAGATAAAGGCAGTTTAACAGGAAAAGCAAAAGCTGCACATGCAAGCAAAGCAAAGCAAGGAATTCAGTCAGCACTTCCCATGGGCAGGCAGGTGTTCAGCCATCCCCAGGAAAGCTGGCTCCATCAGGCGTAACAGTTAGGGGGAAGACAAACACCATAACGCTGAATGTCCTGCCCTCCTCTTTGCCCCAGTTTGGATATATCTCAGCATGTTGTTCTATGGTTTGGAATATCCCTTTGGCTAGTTTGGGCCAGCTGTCCTGCCTGTGTCCCCTCCCAACTTCTTGATCCCATGCAGCCCCCTTGCTGGCAGGGCCAGAGAAACTGGAAATTCCTTGACTTAGTATAAACATCACCCAGCAACAACTAAAAATGTCAGTGTCCTATCAACATTGTTCTCACACCAAATCCAAAGCACAGCACTGCACCAGCTACTAAGAGGAAAATTAACCCTGTTCCAACTGAAACTGGGATACTTGTTCTTCACCATACAGCTCCAAACTCACCAGATGCCTGAGCTCAGTGTGGTGATCCTTTCCTCTTCCTCATCAGTTGAAAAGCCTGTCCCCAGAGTAATCTCCTAGAATTTACACTGATTTTGGAACAAGATTTGGACTAGAGCAGGATTTATCAAGAGGATTCCCCCCCTCCCCTTACTTGCCACAGTGAAGGACTGGACTGAGCTCTTAGCACGGGCAGGAGTTCAGCATTTGTTCTGTTTTGGATCCCAGCTGTAACACTTCAGAAGAGCCAGATGTCAGGAATCCCTAACTCAAGACATCATCTCTTCCCTGAAGACTTCTCTACTGGGAAAGTCCTTGGACTAGACAGTCGATAAGAATTTATATTGTGCTTTGTAAACTTTGCAAAGGAAATGTTGTACCACCCAAGAGTTCCTTCAGTGCGCTGCCTGACTTCCAAGTTACACCTTAAGGCAGGTGGCTGATGCCTTACCCCCACCACCCACAGAAGATTTCTGACACTGATGACCAGGGATGTCCCAACCAAAAATCCAAAACCTTGAGAGAAAATGTCATACTGCCTAAATCAGAGACGCATTGTGTCTTGTGCTTCCTTTTGCTTCTAATGGCTCAGTTTGGGTAACAGCCTTACGTTGAAGTGTTGGTGACAGAGAACTACGCTGGCCTGCATTTCATGCCTAGAAATGTTTTGTATTTTACTCAAAGCACAATATCCATGAAGGAAATCCCTGGACTTGAAATGGCAGGACTTAATTCTATGAATGCGTTTATCTAAAATCTGTTTTATCTTGCAGCATTAACTTTGCCGAGGAATGATGTGGTAAAGAAAGGACTGTATGTGCATGGAGAAAGGAGAGAGAACTTCCACCAAAATGCCTTTTGCAGCCTTACTTCATTATTTAATATAGTATTCAAGAAACCACAGGCTGGAACTGTGAGGAATGCTGATGGGTTTTGCAGATAATCCAAGCTGCTTAAGGGACTGTACACAGAAAATACCAAGACTCTGTACCTTCCCTCCACAAACCTGTTCATGTTGCTGGCAAGGCCTCTGTTATACTCACCAGTGCAGTCCTGGCCACCAGAGTACTTGGTACCTTGGTAAGGATTAGACTCCTACTTTAACCCACATGATATTACCCATATTTTCAAAGGGAAGACATTTTAAACATACTGCCTTTAAGTCAGCCTGCATTTCTTTTTCCTTTGTACTCTTTGGAAGCTAAAATTAACCTCTTCTTCAAAAATGAGGAATAAGCAGCACTTGTTTTTCACAGCTCTGAGGGAAAAGGAGGCAAAGAAGTCACAGGTCATTCTAGTTTGAATCCCAGTTGTGACAAAGTCAAAGAACAGCTAGATGTCAGGTACCAAACCTCTCAGAAAGGTCCTCTGGCTGAGGGTCTCTGTGTCCTCACCCTCCCATTTTACCCTCTTTGTCCCTAATTAAGGAACAGGCACTGATTTGTGCCATGTAATGCCAAATCCTCCAAGACAACCTTAGAGCCCCACATTTTCCAAAGGTCCAGGACTCTCTGTTTTCCTTTTGGCTAGCGAAGGTCTGGTTCCTTGTACACAAGCAGGCACTGGGGTGGTAGTGCAGTTAGGAGTGTTCACTTGACGTTTGTGTCAAAACATTGCTGAAAGCAGCCAAAACAGTCTCAGGACTCTGCTCCCAACTTCTTTCTTGATGCTACATGCCATTCAGTGATGGCCGGACAGGGCTATGCCAGGTCAGCCATTGCAGGCAGGGAGCAACACCAGGCGACGTCAGAGGAAGAGCTGGACTGGCATGCCGAAGGTGCTGCTCGGAAGCACCTCTTATGGTCAAGGATGCTGCAGTGAGCAGCTCACCGTGGACTGCAGCCTAGCACTGCAAACTTTATCCTTGGCAAAGGCAACTGGTGGTGGACACAATGCACCGTTACTTGAGCTTACATATTATTTAGACTAGTAGTATAATTAGGATTCATGTTAAACTTGTAATGTTCTATTCTGAGAAATGTTTTGTAACATTTTGTTTTTACTATGTGAGCTGGTTTTATTGGGTTTTTGTTTTGTTTTTTGGGGGGTTGGTCTTGGTTCCTTGGGTTTGTTTTTTGTTTTCGCTTGGCATCATCAAAACAGCCATCTTTGGGGACATCCGGATCATATGACTGTACAAAAACTTGTGAGGTTTCATCCATCAGAAGATAGTGACTTCCCCCTGTAGATAACCAACATGACAGATTATGCAGCTTCTGGGTAGATAATGTTAACAAGCATTATCTGGCTTCAAATGCAGGAACAGTGTACCAGAAACACAGCAGCAATTGTAGTCTGGTTGCTTGTTCATATAGAACTACTTTTTCATATAGAACTACTATAGGACTACTTTTTTTCAGTAGCGTAAATCCATTTGAGACAATATGACCAACTTGGTTTTAGAAAGAACAATTCTGCAGGCAGAAAAACTAGTTTACAAACAATTGAGTGCTGACTCGTGCCAGTATCCCAGACCTGACGCTGTGTAAATGACTGCTTCCTGGTTGCTGCTAGTGGTTTGTACCGTGGCAGGTTCCCCATCAACATCAGCGTCCGTAAGGGGGATACACAGAGTGAGAACATTAGCTAGTGTAAATGGTCATGACCCAGGTGACTAACTTCAGGGAGAAGTATGAATACAGGATGCTTCACCTCTGTTGCCTCAGGCCTGAATGCCCATATTAGATGCCACACTCCTAAAATCAGCAGGAACTTTGCTAGGGAGTGAAATCACAACTTGACTAGTGGAGAAGGTCTGGAAACAAAGGAGGCTCTGTAACATGTTGTAACTTGGCCTGTGGAGCTAGGAGAGTTTTGGCAATCCTGCTACCATTTCTGTAGCATGGGGTGTGCCTACTTCTCTGCATTCCCCTGTTGGATGTCCCCTCCAGCATGTGCCTGCAGAACTGTGCCACCGTAAAACCCTCCCCGGTCCCTTCCCACACAAGCCGCGTAGATGTCTGCTGCACTGTGCAAGCTGGGGTCGTGAATGATTGCCCGGGAGCTGTGGTCGCCTTCTCCTGGTTACACTCCCACCTAACCTGCAGCTAGGCAAGAGCACGTGGGTTATTGAGGAAAAGCTTGTGTACAAGTAGGGGGAGTTAACAGATTTATTTTTTCCTAGCATTGTTAAAATTGAGGTCAGACACAAGGAGAACAAAGCTTGCTGGTGTGAAGGAAAGAGGATGGCACTGCTAGAGCATATTTCCTCACAAGCTGGACAGGAGGATCTTTGCTGGAGGATGCAAATAACTGATGCCAAATCTGCTGGGCACAACCAATGCATGCTATCACCTCTATTTAAAACCATTCTTGGTTATATGCTAAACAGGGGTCAAGGGTCAAGTAAGTGGCTTACACAAAGACATGACTACCCTGCAGCCTGTATCACCTGCCTAACCTGCCAGCTATGAAAAAACCCACCGTGCCATTTCAAGGGAAATATTCGGAAGGGGCAAAACAAGCCTGGGACAGACCTCAACTCTTAGATGTGAAAATAACCACACACAACGTAAGAGTCAAACTTCCCGTTAATGCAGTTTGCACCTGGCAACGTATGTGACACCTCGGAAGGAGAAGGAGTTATGTTCCAGCGTGCCTTTTGGCCCCTTGCTAGGAGCTGTGTTTGAGGAGCCCCTCGTGTTCACCTTTCCTCCCTTCTGTTGCACTCAAGGTCTTGTTTATGGGCAAAAACAATACCTTACATATAAGTAAAGCCAAGAATTTATTGTTAATTGCGATCTGAAGAGTCTATTATTGCTAATCCAGATTCAATTGTTAAAGGAAAAGAAAATATAATGCAGTTAAAATACTTCAATATGTATCTTGATACTTCAAAAGTATCAGTAATAGTATTAATAATACAGTTAAGTAACAAACACCTAGTTTTTATCCATTTTCTTGGGATTCTCTTCACCTTTCTCTTGTTTCTCTGGGTCTTAAAGTCAGCATTTTCAGCCTGCAGAATTAGTTAACACTGTAAATCTGCAATTTCTGGTGACCTTTGTTGGGAATATTGTCATGCTGATGCTCTAGGATCTACCTGAGGTCTTTTGTCTGCATTTCCTAACGTACATTTACACCTTTCTCTTTTTCTCACTGATCTGCAGCTCCATGTTACAGCTGAATTTACTGTATGTGGTGAATTTCACATACACTGAAGGCTATTTCTTTGTTCTCTTTGGTACAACTAAACCCAGTTTTGTCCAGCTCCAGGTCTGTATTTCTCTAACTGACCATTGATGAGGAGCTGTGGGGTCTCCAATGCCAAACCTGTGACCCAGCTTTTATCACTGCATGCCTGTTCCGCTCTACACTGCATGCTGTGTCTCCGCTTCGCAAGTCCTTTGCAATTGTACCAGCCTGGTATTTCTCAACTCTGTATTGCGTTAGTCATAAACATGTCATTATACATAGCGCTACTGCTTATTGCTGCTATTTATATAAAACTGCACCGTACAAAGATAAAGAAAATTGAAAGAAATTACTATAGGCAAACTGATCAGCAAGCCCTCGTTCTGAAGCTCTGCAAACTTACTGCAAAGCTGGTTGCCTGCTGCTTGGAAGTGGCAATGCCAGATTACAGGGCTGTACTGCTGCACTTCCCAGGATTTCTTGCCTGCCTCTCAGGGAATAAGGCATACTATCTTGTGGAGTCCTTTAAATATTTGTGATGTAGTACATCCAATGCAAGTCTGTATGTCTCTAGTTGAGTTCACCAATGAAAGAGATTACCCAGATTTGGAAGTTTTGGAGATCAGTAGCTATGACTGAAGCAGCAAAGCAAGGAAGCAGTGCATGGTTTTTTTAACCTCATGTGTCATCCTGCACTGAATTAAGCCTTTGTTGTGCAAACACATCTTTCAGGACCTTTCCTGCCACTAGTACTCTGCTACCAAACTGGAATCACAGCTTTGAACCATTTGTCAGGATCATCATCAAAGACATGAGAAAGTCTTGCTTGTATGTTAATCCTTTTAGCTCTGATTTTCTCATTTCAGTGGTTCGTAATACACGGGGGTAGTAAGCAGATGGAACTAGCTGACATGGCACTACTTCATGTGAATTCTTTAAAAAAGGACTTTTCAAGTAGTATGTGTTTGTCTGAAGCTTTGAATACCACTGTAACATAGAAAAAGCATAGTATAGAAATACATCTCTAATTTCATTTCCAAAACTTCTGTGTGGGAGAAAGGAAGCCTGTAGGACTGAGATCGTGTGCAGCTACTGAAAGGAATTCTCTGTATTTCAATCCATGTTAAGAAGCATGAAAAAAAACCAGAATTTTAAAACTAGTGTAGACATTTTGATTTTAATTTTGCATATGAAAAGCTAGAGAGGAGAGATGCCTGTTTATATTTTGAATTGGACATTATGATTTACCTGGAACTCTGTTGCAGAAAGCTTTTTCACCAGAAATTTCAAATGTGTTTTTGCCTTAATTTACATGAAAAGCAAATGCAGTATTGCCTTTGAAAGGGAAAATCCATGATATTCTTCTCCTCACCTGAAAGCAACAGGTGCTCCCTCCCTATCACCTCAAAGCGGGCGTCATAAGGATGTGATTTTTTTGCTAAAATGGAAATGGGCTACAGCATCTGAGCCTGTTATTTAGGTCTCACTGATATCTGAAAAACACTAGTTTTATTGCCAAACCTCAGAGAAAGCAGGATTTAGCAGTTTCTCCTAGTCAGCATTTACAAAGCTGTGGTCCACAAGCTCTAGCTGGAGCCTCCTGTCTCAGTGGTCTGCTTTCTCCAGTAAGGAAGAACATCGCCAGACTGTATGCTGGGTGATGACACTGGAAAAAACAATTCAAAAGCCTGACAACAGGGAGTCAGGAGATAGTGGAGAAGGGATATGTCTTCAATTTCATCCCACACGTGTGCCCTGTGAGAGCTGTGGCCTCAAACCAGTACTGCAGGCTGTGATGGCAGATTCCCCATCTCTCTGCTGAGCATTGTGAATGCCCATGAGAGCCTCAGTCCCTTGGAAGCTTTGGGGGAAACAGACATAAAACTCCCTTGGGCTTGCCTGGAGGGTGACAAAGGCACCTACACATGTCCACTGCCTAGGTAGGGAATGCATGCACTTATTTTAAAAGAGACACTTTCCCAAGAGGCCTTAAAATTAGAGACTTAGGGAGGTATACCAGGTGCTAAGAAGATTTAATTCCACCACAGCTAAAAAGTAGCATCCTTAGAAAGCCATGTCTGATGATCTAGCCTGGAATTACAAACCAGTAAGTCTGACTCCTACATCAGACAAACAGGGAGAAACTAGTAAAGGAGGAGTGTGCTTAAATATTTTCTTCTTGCGTACGAGCATCTGAGCTATGCAGGCACTTGAGTTGGTTGCCAGCAGTGCCGCTTTCAGCTGGAAAGTGTTAGGGCCACGCCATGCCTCTGCTTCTCCTCAGGTGTTGGTCCTACATCCTGTTGGATGTCCCCTCCAGCATGTGCCTGCAGAACTGTGCCACCATACAACCCTCCCCGGTCCCTTCCCACACAAGCCGCGTAGATGTCTGCTGCACTGTGCAAGCTGGGGTCGTGAATGATTACCCGGGAGCTGTGGTCGCCTTCTCCTGGTGTCACTCCCACCTAACCTGCAGCTAGGCAAGAGCATGTGGGTTATTGAAGGAAAGCAAAGTCCCAGAAAACCTGGGTTAAAGCCCTTGTCATAAGGTTGGCAAGCTTGTTTCCAGAGGCAGTCTTGCTAAACTTTGCCAACCGTGTCACCTCTTGCCTTCCAGACCTCATTCATCAGTGAGGGTGCCCCGAAATCTGGACGGCTGCTTGCAACACCAGATAAGACCTACAGGGTATGACAACTCAGCACTTGTGGTATTTGTTACTGTTAGATTTTCACAAGGGCCGAATGTGTTAATGGGTTCAAGAAGAGGCTAGAGAAACTCACGGAGAATAGCTCCATAGGTGCAACTTCCAGTGCAGGCAGCTGTGAAATGGCTGGACACTGGAGGGCAGATGGGGGATAGAACTCTACAGGCATGCCCAGTGCTTATACCCCAACGCTGGCTGCTGGCCACTGTGGGGATCAAGAGGTTAGGCCAGCAGACCTTTGGGCTGACCCAAACAAACTGTTTTTTAACTTTAAGTGTTCTTACAGTGCTGCAATTCTATAGGAGGGACAGCTAGAAGATAATTCAATTGCCTAAATGCCAGCATCTGGCACTGTTAGGGTTCTGCCATCCCTTCAGCTCCTCTCCAAGGAATGCTCAGGTAAAGTTCTGCACAGCTCTGTGCAGATACCTGGGGCGTCCTTGGTGGCTAAAATGTCCCTAAGCACATACGGTTGGGCTCTCATTGTTTCTGGGACCAGCTCAGAATTGGTGCAGGGGTGGGGGGTGAGGGCTCTTCAAACAATGGTACTTTTGAAGGAATTGAATGTTCAGGTTCTGGTGGTCACAAGCCACAAGGTTTTGGGCACTGCAGCATTAGGAAAGGGTAAATGCCAGTACTTGTCATTAATCTGTTTTGAGATCTGCCCCTGGGTCTTTAGTCTGTTGACTCATCTCTGTACAAACCTGCTGTTCACAGCCAGAGAAAGAAGATATTTGCTGAGGCAACAGTGCCTCATACACCAAGGTGGCACCATCTCAGGGCTCAAAATGTGCAGAGGAGCCTGACAACAGCTAATCCTTCAGGGTGACTTAAGTCACCCCTGAAGGGAGCAGACCATGGAGAGAAGGGAATTTGGGACACTACTAAGCTCTCCAGACCAACAGTGTAATGGCCGTGTGCTGATGAGTAGAGCGAATGAGAAGGTGGCCGTTGAGGTAGGTAGCCCCTTGCTGAATCGTGCTGCCATGGCAAGCATGCCCCAGCAGGGAAAACTATCTGACTCACACGCCACCAGCAAGTTTCTGGAAACAGGAACCAAAGCAGTCCCTGGTAATTTGGAGAGAAAGCTCTAGAGAACAACAGCAAAAAATACATCCTATTTGTGGTTATTTTAGTGATGGTACCACACAGACCGAAGCCATAGCTGCAGTCAGACAGGCTCCATGGGGCGACAAGCAAAGCATTGCCCCCACTGGCAGCTAACACAGCTTCTCCTCCCCACCACCTCCAGCTGCTCCCGCAGTCAATGCTTTGCCCATGTCCTGGAAGAAAGAACCTCTGCCCTCTCCTGTGCAGCTACTTCCTTGCCACCTTTTTCCCTCCTACTTGTGCCTACATGATCCCATACACCTGTAAAAATCCTCATTTCAGAGGCCTGGCAGGCAGGTCAAAAAACGATCAAGGCTTCCCTTCTTGGTGCGTGTCTGCACCAAGGGCAGAGGCTTCACAACCGCTCCCCCTTCCGCAGCCCATTCCAGCACTTTGTGATCATCCTTAGGGAGGCCTCTTTGAGGAGCAGCTAGCTGAGATCTCCTCTCTGGCTTTGGCTCCCTTCTCTTTGTCCTCTTCACTGAGGACAGATTGTTCTGGTTTTTGTTGCAACAAGCTGCAGACTGCTTTCCTGTTCTTCCTTACTCCGTCCCCTCTGCAACGATGAAGCACAGCTTTTCAGCGTCAAAAGCTATTTGATCCTGCTAAACACTGGATCCAATTAACTGTTCTCTTCTCTGAAGAAAAGAGAAGGGGCTGAGCACAGAAATTTCTCATGCATGTCAGACCTCCAGTGATTGTTTGACTGTGGTTGACAGGAGCTTGTCAATATTTTTGAGAAATGTGAGAGAATAAAAAAACTCAAACCCCCACAACACTGGGTTTTTTCCACTTTGCCTGAAATCTTTAAAAACCTGAAGTTTCATTATTTCAAGGTGGGGGATAAAAATAAATGATATTTAGTAAACACTAGTTGCCAAACCTCTAAAAAAGCTGAAGTGTCCAGTGTTTTCATTTTCCCTTCTCCATCTGAAAACAGATCTGTGGTAGATTCACAAGAAAAAAAAAATATTTCAAAATAACTACCCTCTTCTCTGGAATGACCCTGATCTCAAATCAACTGAAAAAACTTGTCAAGCAGCATGCCTCTAACAGCAGGCATAGTGCTAAAACCAAATAACATCTGCTTGTGCTTCCCCGGCGTGAGAGGACAAGGTAAAGGCAAGGAACGCTGAGGACGTGTAGCTGGGCCGCGGGATCCATTGGCCAGGTGCTGCCGGCACTGTGCACTCTTTGGGCTGGAAAGGCTCCTCAGCTTGGAGCGGTGAGCTGGTGAGGGTCCCTGCGGTGGGGTCAGGCCCATGTGGAGACACTGGACTGTGTCTCCTGTGAGCAGAGCTGGGGACCATCCCCGGAAGGCAGGTTGGACATGACCACCCTCTTTGGAAGGAGTCCAGTAGCATGGGCATGGTCTGCATATGCCAGCTGGTCTCAGCTCTGGAAAACCATCATGAGCACAATTAATTTCAGCTGGATGACTACAGACCACATGGAGACAGCATTTTTGGATATAAATGCATCGTATTTAGGTTACAAGTTCAATTTAATTGGATTATAGCTTGGTTTAAAATCAGAATACTTTTCCCTTGACAATGTTACTTACCCCATGGGGGTTTCTTTTTTGGTGTATATGAAACTTTCTCAGTTGTAATGGCAGGAAAAACCCTAGAGGCTTGAGGCTTACTCTGTAAGATTAGTCTCCTTTGGTGAATAGTGTTCTGATGCTTCATGCTTGCTTGCTTTTTTTTTTTTTTTTTTTTTTTTTTTAATATATCTGCTTATTTAGTTGTATTGAAAATTAAAGACCCTGCTGATTCCCCTACCAAATGGATGTATTCGTAGCTGCATTTCTCACGGATGGACAATTTACGGGCAGTGATGGTCACAGGTCACAGATTACATTAAGAAACACAGCTAGTGTATGTAAACTAATGAGAAAATACTCAGTGGCTTCTCTCTTTGAGACACTTCTTATAATGCTTATAAAGCATTTCCTTTACCTTATTTCCTACCCAAATTAAACAAGAAACCCGAATTTTTGGAAACTTAGACAAAATCTCAATCTCTGTCATGAGTGTACAGATTATATTAGATCTCATGGGTTTTTCTTACTAGATTCAGGCCATTTCTGAACCACAAATGAAACAGACAGTTCAGGCTGTTCAGACTGAACAAAACCAAGAATCAAACTGGTATGTATTCAGAGCTAGTTAGAAAGCGAAGAGGAAAAACTCCACAGTTCTGATGAAATCTTTCTCTCTTTTATGATAAATTCTGCATTCATTGAGCTCTGCTTACAGCTTTGAGCACAGTCACAGAGCAGGTACAATCAAATAAACTTAATCACAGCCTGATGCAATCTGAGATACGTGAAAGCACATTAATTATTGGTCAGGTTCGTAACTCGTTAACCAGCTCAGACATGGCACACTCCAGTTTTCAGAGGAGTATGTAGAAGGTAGAGTGAAAATCTGTGTGTGTAGGTGTATGCCTGGGCTCAGTGGCAGAGGGCAGGAAAGGCAGCAGAAGGCAGTCGAGCATCCACATGTTAAATTAACTTATTATTTTGCTTTCAAGAGCCCATCCTTGCTGTTCTAATCTACACGCACCCCTCTGAAAGCCAATGCCAATTCTGCACCTGAAGAACTGCTTTACTCAGGTGGAATGCCAAATTGCAAGGGCCGAGTTGTTCAGCGAGAATCATCTCTCCATCTCCAGTCCTCAGTACTTTTGCAGGGTACGTTTTGCCTTTGCAGGGTGTGTGGGAAGACAACAGGGGCAACTCCTCTCGTGCTGGCAATCAGGTGGTACGTGCAGCCCCTTATCTATCCTGTGTTCCCAGGAATCCTCTGGAAATCAATAAACAACAAAGATACCAGGAAGGGGGATGTTACCTTGTCACAAAGTCAATATTTTTGAATCACTGATTGATTAAATAAGCATTATTTCCTGCTTGTACGTTACAATCACTTGCTAGATGAGAGATACAAAGTGTATACAAAGTCTTGCACAAGCTACAGTTTAGTACCAGGAAGTACCTGTTGATGAAAGATAAGCAGCCGTCCAGGATGCGAATGTGATTGCCTAAAATAATTTTTTGCTTTTGTCAGGAAATGATGCACTTATTTGTCCTTGCTCACTGTTCTATCTATCCATGGCCAGAACTGGGCTCTTTCTCTCCATTTCCGACTGGCTCTTGAGCCAGCTTGTACAAGCTGCCATCAGCCCTGATCCTGTGTATTCAAGATTGCTGCTGCCCAAGAGGGCCAGGGAGCATAACCTAGGCTATATTTCACCCCTGATGAGCCTATCAATACATTGACTCCTTCTCCAAGTGTTACACTGTGTCACTGATAACGTTTGTGACCTTCTGCAGGCAGAGTTCTTAATAGCTGTGTCTAGGCAGAGAGCGATTTTTCTGCATCATATGGATGTTCTACCTTTCCAGTTTTCTTCTTGCTGTGGACGAACACAGCCTCAGTGTCTCCCTGGAGGCTCTCATCATCAGTCGGTCTACAAAATGGCAGTTAAACAACAGGAAAAAATACACCACCAACTTGGTTTTTAAGAAACAGAATCAATAGGCTTTTACTCCTGCTGTGTTTTGAGTAAAGGATTGAACCAGCAAGTTTTTCAACCCTATCAACTATAGAGCAGAGAAACATCATCAAAACACAGCCATAGCCAAAGCTGGCACGGTGATGCTGCACTGTCCTGTGAGCATCCCCAGGTATCTCGGTCAGCACAAGGTGTATCCCGCTGTCCCCCACCAGCCAGTGTGGGCAGAGAGAAGAACTAAGGCGTTGATTTAAAAAGAGGTTAAAGAAAAGGACTCTTGCAACCCAACGGCAATCACCTAGGGAAGCAGTGTAATTGCAGGCTGGGCCAGCCAGACACCAGTGTCACCTTGGAGACCGGCTGGTAAACTCCAAAAAAGCAGGGGGGGCAAGGCAGCCTGGTGTGTAGGTGTGTAAACAAGTCAAACGAGATGGACGAGGAAGCTCTGCTGTGAGCTCAGGTCCCTTCACCCCCTCCACTTGCCACCCGATCCCGGTGAGAGCCTGGGAGCTGAGAGGCAGGTGGGGCACGACGCTGTCCCAGCCCCCCGACACCTCCCAGGTCCTGGATAGAAACCCCGGGTGCAGAATAGCATTGCAGGTAAGGGATTTTGTCTCTTGTTTGCTAGCTTACGCTGAGCTTCTCTGATCAGTTGAGCTTGTGGTTCAGCCAAGAGTAGGGGATTTTTGTATACATATACCATTTAATATATTTTTTGCAATATATATATGGGGGGGGGGGGGGGGGGAAGGCAAAACAGCGAGAGCAGTAATGGCCCACATGCTAGAAGATGGGAGTCAGATGATGCTGCGGATAGTGGAGGGGCACAGGGGAGGCTGCTTACAGTAGGGTCAGTGGGGCTGGGGAGCCAGATTTTTAGGGAGGTGTTAAGATGATTGCCAAATACTCACAAAGTTTTCAAGCTCTGAATAATTTAATGAAATTATTAGGAAGAAACCCAGTGCCTGCCGTCAGTTTAGGCCACTCGGTCTACTCCCAGACTCTGAGCTTTTCTGCTCAGGAGTGGTGTGTGACCCATGCGCTTGGCCAGGACAGGAGCTCTCAGGAGCCTGCAATGATCCGGAGGGCCGTAGGGGTTTCTGCCTGCCTCGGGGGGGTGTTTTTCAGTATTTTCACAGGAGGCTCTTGGGCTCAGCTGAAGGATAACGTATAAACAAATGGTGCTGAGCTTACATTAAATCTGACCCTCCAGGTTTAAGCTTCAGGCTTAGAGGGGTATAAAAGGATCTGGCTGCTGAACAGCCTAAGGTTTGCCTGGAAGAACCCAACTTAAAATTTCAGGTTTTGTATTTGTTAGTAAGAAATGCAGGCATTTCTGTTCAGCCTGCACAACACAACTTTGCCCATAGAAACGAACAGTGCTGAGAATGTGGGGTATTGTAATTGCTCATAGCCCAGGCTGTTAGGCAAAACAAAACTCTCTAGCATTCAGAATTGAATTAACCAGCCCCTTTTTCATTTCACCATGTGAGACATCTGATGATCTTGAAGAGATATAAGAATTAAAAACATGCAAAATTATGGCTATGACCTTTTCTTGTTTTATTAATGGTTATCATTACATAACACATAAGTTATACAGAGAACTGTTCAGCAAATCCTGACTGTATCTTTAATTACTTCATATAATCAAAAAAGGGGCAAAGCAAAATGAAAGGAGAGGAGACAGTTCACATGGTGTTATTCCTCCATCCTTGCTCTGATTCAGAATCTGTTCTTACAATGCAGTACTGTCTTTTAAAAGCATAGGAAGGGTTTATCTCTAGCTTAAACCAGCAGCCAACAGAAATAAGGAAGTGGTAGATGTGTTACTATGGACCAGGGTGTCTGGCATCCAATAAGGTTTATATTTAACTGTTTTTCTGTAGTCATTGAATGCATAGAAAGTGATTCTCAAACATATGCTGCTGTGTGACACAGGAAGCCAGGTCATGTTTAAAAGGCTTTAGTGTAATCTATAATCACATTACAGACTTTAATTGCCGAGTTTTGTATAGCAACATGGTGTTGGTGATTTTGTTATTGAACGTTACAGAGAATGGAGATTTGTAAAGAGCAGCAGAAATATTTGCTATTAGTGTTTTTAAACATGATACTAGGGGAAAAAATGCAAATATCTCAGCCTATGGCATTAGTGAGATTATTAGTGGTGCTCTGTCCCACTTCAAAAGGAACACTGGAAAAAAACGGAAAAGTTCAGCAACAAGACCAGAATACCTGACAACTGGAGACTCATTTTGTAGCAAGAGTCCTAAGCTCTGTCTCATTACTTAACCAAACAGAATTTAGAAGGCACCTTCAGATATTTACATCTGGACTTATTTTTAATAGATAAGTCTTTAATCTAGTAAAAGAAAGTAAACCAGCATCTAATGATGGGGGAAATTCAGACTAGAAACAAAGAACGTATTTTAAAATGAAAATGATTCAATACTGGAACAACTTAGCCTAAAGATGGTGAGTTCTCAGCTAGAAGTGCTTGTAGGTGTAGAAGAAAACCATACTTAGAGACAACGGAGGATTGGACAGTTTCAGTGGCTTTTATTGAGGTACAGGAGATCGTAACAGATACCATATCAGATGATCCTTCCCTAGCCTCAATTCATGAGTCTCACTGCAATGGTTACTTGATGCATATTACAGTGTACTGGAAATGCCTGCACTGAACCCAAGGCAAAGAGCTACTACACTCTTTGCACGCTGTGTGTTTGTGTAGATTTTTGCAGTGTGCAGTGGAGACAAATGATGTCATCATTGGTGTCAGTATTTATAGATCTATATAAATGCATAACATAGTATAGAGGCATACTGCACAGTGCTATGCATGCATGCATTGTGCACTTGTATATAGATATACAGGAATTATATATATAAGCTACAGTATATAACTGTATAATGTAAATATAGTTTGTGTCTATGTAACCTCACCATATTTTATATTCTTGCCAGCTAAACATCTCCCCTTAAGGACAGGTCATTGTTTGCAGAAAACATTTTTGACTGCTGATCTCACACAGCTGTAAGGTCTTTCTGGTCACTTGTTAATGAGTTCCTGGAAGAACTTTGCTCTTCTGGCTGAAACAAAAGCTGGAACAGTCTCTTTTTGTGCCACTCTAGACTTCTACAATAAACTAGCACTGAAACCATTTTGAGGCGAACCAAAACATTTTATTTTTCTCTTTTTCCAAGCCCAGCTGGTGTTGTCTGAAGGATTCGCAAAAGTGAGCACACATGACATTAACAGCTGCCACAGCAAATGCTCTGTAGACAGGAGTGGAGTAGTTAAGATGGAACAGTTTGACTCCGTGTTTCTCAGAAGCTTTCTCTGACCGTTTCAGTTCACACTTCTGCATGTGCAACGACAAGAAGACTGGAAGTGCAACGTGCACTGATGATGCCTCACAGGGCCACCCATCTTCATCTCCCCATCCCAGAGCACCCTCAGCAGAGCACCCAGTGCCCTCTGAGCCAAGAGCCCTGCTGTAACTCAGCCCAGCCCTCTGTGACTCTTCCATGCTCTGATCCCATGATACTTTAAAGGCTGGAAAATATTTTGAGGGCCTTCATGGCTGCAGATCCAGCAGCCAGGCTAAGGAGTGACAGTCTTGGCCCTGAACATGTGCCCAGGGGCCAGGATACAGTGTGCCCTTGGAATGTCACCATGGGCATGGGCAGCCTTGTTGCTCTTAGCACTAGGCACAAGTGATCCCTGAGGGAGAAGTGACCCTTTGCCAGCCCCGACATGCTGTTCTTGGTGGTGCTGTTGCAGTGCTGCAAGTCCAGAGTTGCTTTTCCCACTTTTTATTCCACTGTCTTCCTCTGAGGGAAGCTTGAAGGCTTGCGTGAGGGCTGGCAGGGTCCTGAAATCCAAGGGTGCTAAATGCTGTGCAAGTTTAAGTTATTAACTTGTTCTGCAGTTGTGTTAAAACAGCGAAGATGTCATCAGTAGGCGAGGTCAGGTCTTGGGCTGATTGCTGCTGCTCAGATGTGCAACGGGAGCAGGTCCTGGCTCTGGAAAATCAGGACTGCAGTGGGACAAAAGCAAACATAAGAAAAAGGTCCTCACCCAGGAGAATTTTTTCTGTCACAGCTCTGCCTGTGGGCAAATGCAAACTGCAAACCTGTCCAGGCTGAGGGGGCTCAGTGGGGCTGCCGGGGGTGCAGGGGCAGCAGTGCTTCCCTGAGTGTGTCCACCAGCTTTCACTGTGTGCGTACACTGTAGGCAGCAAATGCTTACCCACATGTTCCTGTTTGTGTCTGGGCTAATCACATATATTGCGTCTGGGTGGTTGGCTGAGCGTTCCTTTCAGGACTGGTGGCCTGTATTGGCAATTTCCCCTTCTGGCAGAATGATATAAGGAAAAAGAAACAGAGGCTCAAAACAAGTCCTCATGAAAGAGTTGCCAGTACTTTGCAAGTGGGGGATCTGGGATACTCCATATGCTAAAGCAGGTCTCAGCTCTCTGCTCTGTGTATGTGAATCCAAGCCATATGAGTGCTTTGGTCTTCCAGATGCCGGGCACAGCAAGGCATGACCGAGAGATGGCAATCCAGGCTAAAAGGAACCTGTCAAAAACCACGGACCCTGTAGAAAGGCTTCGTCTGCAGTGTTTAGCAAGGGGATCTGCAGGCATCAAAGGACTTGGCAGGTGAGTCTAAGAAGTCAAATCCATTATTCGTCCTAATAGTTCTGGCTGCAAGAGGCTCAGGGGCTAAGCAGGGACCAAAACTTGAGTTTTCTGGTTCCAATGCAAATGCCATAACCCACAGAGCCTAGGCTTGGTGCTCCTGTGTCTTGGGAGACAGGACTGAACTGCTCACCTGTTTAAGGACCAGGAACCATGAATCCCTCACAGTAAGGTGCTTCCTTGAGACCCAGAACAAGTCCTGCCAGGGAGAGAGTGGGAACATCAAACATCTCTCTCTTTGGAATTTTCTGTAATTATCTCAAGTATCACAATACTGGGAATTTTGTGCTTCCTTTCTTTTGGGACGTGATTCCCTTGGGTGTAATGGCCTGTTAGCTGTCCAGTCTGACTAGACTGCAGTCACCCATGTGGGTCTCCCCACCCCTAGGACAGGGCAGGTACATCACACCCTGAAGCCCCTCCTGGGACCATAAAACACAGAGGGACCCTATGTGACCAGCCAGAATTCATCTACATGCCCAGCTTTTAGATGTCTCAATGTATAACAAATAGAAGACTCCTCCAGTTGAGGCAGCCTTCACCTCGTTTTAACTTCAGCTGTGTAATGTTCAGGCACCAATCTAAGCAAGTCATCTCTGCTGTCAATAAGTGTGGGTTTTTTTGGCTGGGTTTTTTTCTTTCCTCCCTCTTTTTTTTTTCTTTCTCAGAAGACCGTACAAGGGGGAAATGTTATCTCAGTAAGGTGTCCCTGTGCTCTGGCGCTGTGCTAAACCGCTGCAGCATTCTGCAAGTTTTCCTATGCATTTTCCTCAAATTGCACATATTCCACAGAGTATTTCGGATTATGGATGATGACAACAGCAGGACCCTTGATTTCAAGGAGTTTGTGAAAGGATTAAATGATTATGCCATGATGATAGACAAGGAAGAAGCACAGGAGATTTTCCGGATATTTGATAAAGATGGCAGTGGAACAATTGATTTTGATGAATTTCTTGTTACACTGAGAGTAAGTCTGGAAATTTTTGTTATTGCTGCACCAAATGGAGAAAAAGCCTTGGTTCGTCATTAGCTGAACACAAAACACAGTACTTTTCTTTGCCTTAGTAATTAACAAAGCCTACAGGTCTATTTAAAAAATCAGTAACTCTTGAGAAGTTAAAATATTCTATTTCTATCTAAATACGCTAAAGAAGAAAATCATCTTAAACAACACCTCTGTGTATTTGAGGGCTCAGAAGACAACACGTCTCTGCAATTTATTGGCAAGATGTAAGGCTCTTCATGAATAGAATAGAAAAGAATAGTTGCAAATAAATGGTTGTGATTTTTTTTTATTTATTAATTACTGTCTTGATTTAGGTACTTAAATTCCTATATTGCAATCTGGGTACCTCAGTGGTTCAGTCCATTAATCTCACTTCTTTAGCTGTCATTTTAAGATGCATGAACAAATCCAGTGCTGCCTTTCTCTAATCAGTGACAATGTGACTGATTTTGGTTGGATTCTCTTTGCTCTGCTGGAGGCTAAGCAATCAAGAAAGACAATAGTGCTTAGAGTATTTAGTAATCTCGTGATAAATATTTAAAATGGGTAAACCAGAAAATTGTTCTAGGCAGCATTTTCTCTCTTACTGTCCATTTACTATTGTATTGATAAACACTGAATAGTCTTGATAACACTGCTTTTTTGGTGATATACTATCCTTCCTACCTCATGGACAGTGTAGACTGTCAACAGTTTGTTGTCTCAAGTGCCTTGAAACAGGTTTATTATTACAACATGTTTACTAGTATTAATTATGTTTACTATTTCTTATTAAATAGGTTTACAATTTACAACAGCAGTTACTTGAATTTGGAACTGAGCAAGTAGCTGGCAGAAATAAAATGGTTCTGTTAATATTTCTTTACAGCCTCCCATGTCAAAGGCAAGAAAAGAGATTATCATGCAGGCATTTAGGAAGTTAGATAAGACCGGAGATGGTGTCGTAACAATTGAAGACTTACGGGGGGTGTATAACGCAAAGCATCATCCCAAATACCAAAATGGAGACTGGACAGAAGATCAAGTTTTTAGGGCCTTTCTGGATAATTTTGATTCACCCTATGACAAAGATGGGAAGGTAAGTGAAACACTTAATGACAAGCCATGAGATCACCATCTGACTCAGCATTTGACTTAAACTATTACATGTAGGAGTGACTGCAGTACAAACGTGCATTTGCAACACATTTATGGGGGAAAGTAAAATACTTGTAGGACTGTTGGTGTAGCTTGCTTATGCATTCGGAGGCAAAGGGGCCTTTGCAGGAGGTGCAAGGGTAGACAGACGTGAGATTGCATTTACAGGCTGGTAGCCTTAATACTCTACTTTCATAGGTTAGTCTAAGTACATCTTCACTCTAACCCACACAATTGCTGATTTTCAAGATCCACATAAAAAACAAAGGGCTTTTCATTTCTTAGGAGAAAAAATACCAGGATCCAGTTCAAAAGCAGGTTCCCTAATACAAGGAATACTTCACAGTTAGCATGTGTAATTACTGAGTCACTTGACTTGGAAATTGGTGCATAACAGAGGTAGATCTATCCACGGAGAGCTGGAGGGAGGGTGGGGTTGGGGGGCTGCCACAAGCCATGTCCCGTGAGGAGCCGCTAGCTGTGGCAGGGCTGGGAGCACTTCCTACCTCTGCTTCTACCCTCTGTGGCAGGTGCAAAGCCTGGGCACCTCCTGTGACAGACTTCTTATGCATTCGCTTTCTAGCTGTCTCCGAGCCAAGCACGCTTTGTTTCCCCTTGTTTCGTGTCTGCAAACTTCCTTGGTCTGAATGTACAGGTCTGACCAACTCAGAGCAATCACGGATCTCTGCTATTCACATAGGGACATTCTCAGTCCAAGCTGTTCATGATAACAAACTAGATAAGGTTTCATCGGTGCTTTGTGGAATGTCTTTACATACTTCACACTTCGGAGGTTGCACCTGGGTTTTCATGGCAGCACTACACTGGTGACTGTTACCTGTCTAGTGGCTGGCTACTACCCCCAAGTCCTCCACTTGCTTTGTTTCCAACAGACAGGCTCTTAGTTTGTAGGGAGGTGATGTTTTTTATTTCCCTCAGGTATAGCTTTGCACTTTCTAGAGCTGAATTTCATCCCTTTCCTGTTCTGTCATCCTCAGAGGTACCAGTTGCGTGTGTTGTCCTCTTTCTTCTCTGCAGCAGTGGTGACGTCTAGCAAACCTCAGACAAAATATTTCTGGAGTTTTGTGCCAAGGTCATACACAAACACATTAAATGAGTCCCCAGAATGATCCTCTACTAGTTCAGTGCCTTGTACTTCATAAACGCTGCAGTGTTTAAGCTTACAGGAAAGTTACTCTGAGCACCCACTTCTTGCTCAGCAATCCTGGTATTAAATTGCAGTTTGTTCTGAGAACTGACTGTGACTTTCCTGCGCCAGAATCAGAGTCACTAATGACTCTGGTATAGCTAAACACCTGAAATGTTTTTTAGCAGAAAGGCCTCAAGGCTAAGCATCTGCTAGAGAGGTCCTCTTCACCATCACCTCGCTAGATGCCTCTGAAACAGGCAGGGTCAGTGAAGCTTGTAATCGATTCCTAATGGTAGGACAGTTTGCAAGGTTAGCTTCTCCCCATTGCCACATTTTACCTAGCTCTCAAATGCACAGCACAGTAGGAACAAGTATTTTTCCATGTGATGTTAATTCAAAGAATGATCTATACAGGTCAAGAGTTAAGGCATCACAAGAAACATGCACTGTTTGTATCTGCTAATCGGATTATTTTTTTTTTTAATTGTCATTTTAAAAACCATTCAACTTCGAAATACCTATGAAAGGTATTAAAAACTCTCAGGTATTTGAAAGAATGTTTGGTTCTTTAGTTGAACCTTCTTTAACGCAATGATATTTTCTCTCTGTTGAATGGATATGAAGCTCCTAGCTGCCTCTGTGTTGCACCAGAAACACCCTCTACTTTTTATTAATAATAATGCACAGAACCAGATTATAGCATCCCTGGAAAAGGAAAGCATTGAAACATTTGTCTTCTTGGGCAGCAATGATTTTAACTTCAGTTCCTGGTAAGGTTAGTTTAACTCTGCATGTTTCATTTCCATCAAGTGTTCCTGGAGGACAGTAGCTCTTAGTTCTAGCAAAGCGAACTTACACAAATTTTGTGTCTTCATTCTTCGTGTCGGGTTGCTTTACACTAGCAACAACAAAAAACAGCAAGTGTTACATTTCTTTTAGAGTTTTTCTCAATGTGTGTTTTTGACTTACAGCATTTAAAAAAAAAAGGTTAATTTTCCTGTTTTAAATCCTTCTGTCTCAGGTCACAACAGAAGAATTCATGAACTACTATGCAGGTGTCAGCGCTTCAATAGACACAGATGTCTATTTTATCATCATGATGAAGAATGCTTGGAAACTCTGATCATATGACTAAAGAAGCAAGACTTTACTTCTACCATTTGTAGGTTCCCATGATTAAGTGTATGTGCAACACCACGCTCATTTTCTGTAATATCAGCTTCCAGTAACTGTGCCAATTACAGTCAGTCTGCAGAAAAAAATTCCAGATGTTTTGGTAGGCTCAGCCTTAGGGGATTGGAGTGTAATCAGAGAGCAGATCTGGCTCCACGAATCTGCCCCTTTCCTCCCTGCATCCCTGACATATCTTTTCTTTCCTGTGATGAGCTCCTTCTCAGCCATCCGCAGTAGATCCCTGTGGCTCCTGAATGTATCCCCTCCTCCAGTGTTAGAAAAAGCTCTGTTCAACAGAGGGTGCAAGAGGAGGAAACTGAAATATTCTGGTAGGGTGGTGGTTGGGGGCAGACTGTTATGAGCATGAGGCAGCCTGTCCCAGGAGGGTCACGTAGCCTTCTCGGCTGCAGCACTGCAGGAGCTCTTGCCTTCTTGGGTCTCAGTTGTGGGGTGGAGCAACTGCTCAGCTCACCGCTGGGAACATTTCCCAGTGCCAGGAGGCTGGAGGGAGAAGCAGATTGGGAAGAGGAGACATGGACCAGAATAAATGCAAAATGATCTTTAAAGCCCTGTTTTCTCCCTGGCTTACTAGTCAGTATACAGGCATTTTTCCTGTGCATGCCTTGTTTCAAACCTCCATGGACCTGCTTATAGCTTTTTTTCCCTCTTTCATTTCTTTCTTTTTGTACTTCGAGATCATATCACTAATATTTTTCTTTAAAGGGCATATATGTGCTACAGTATTTTCTTCTCACTGTTCCTGGAACATTTACTGGTCTGGTAGCTGTTGCTGTACACACCTACACCAAAAGCTGCTTACTACTTTTTATATTTATACTGGTTTATGACCAAGCTTGACTTCAGGGAACTTTCTGGGAACCCAAGAACTCGTCACTTTCTTGTCTTGTCATAGCCTGAAAAAACGATGGGAACCTCCCCTCCTGGTCACACCAATGAGGCTGTCTCATTTCTGAGATCTTCTGTCCTTTCCTCTTACAGAGAGTGGGAAAATGGTGCACAAAGGAAACTGGAAAAAAAAAAAGAAAAGAAAAAAGAAAAAAGGAAAAGAAAAGGAAAAAATAAAAAGTAAAATAAAATAGAAAATAAAAGAAAAATAAAATAAAATAAAATAAAATAAAATAAAATAAAAAATAAAAAGAAGAGAAGAGAAGAGAAGAGAAGAGAAGAGAAGAGAAGAGAAGAGAAGAGAAGAGAAGAGAAGAGAAGAGAAGAGAAGAGAAGAGAAGAGAAGAGAAGAGAAGAGAAGAGAAGAGAAGAGAAGAGAAGAGAAGAGAAGAGAAGAGAAGAGAAGAGAAGAGCGGGAGGGGTGCTGTCTAGTTATTCCTGCCTTGATTCCTTTTGTCTTCTTTCTTCTCTCACATCGTTGTGCTGCTCTCCCAGCCTGAGATGTTGCTGCTGTAGCAAGGAGTAAATGGCTCGTGTATGGCAGCATTTGCTCCATTTCAGGCTGGCAGCCAGCTAAAAGGAGTATAGGCTTATACACTGGACTTTCAGAAGAGCTTGACTGATGAATTCTCAGCTCTTACATAGCCTGGGCTGCTAACAGGTCAAACACTGAATTCCTGAGTGCTTGCTGCTCTGGTCCTGTGCAAACGTTGCTTTTGTTTTGTTCAGCTGTGATCTCAGTATGAGCAATACCTGTGTGCAGTTCCTTAGTAAAGGCTGTGCAAACTCTATTGTTTTCTTTGATCTGTAAGTCTCCAGAAACTTGCATACTGGCTGACACTGGAAACTGGTGGAAAGTCTCTTTAAGATTGCCGTCCATCATAAGAGGAGCCTTTACTTACTGCAATGCTGCTGAAGTGCCAACATACCTTACATGAAAAACAAACTTACTGTCGCATAGAGGCTGTACATGTCACGGCAGCTTGAGTAGAATCCATCTATTTCTCATTTATTAATTGGCTCCACAACAAGGTGTCATGTCATCTGTCTCCTGTGTTTCAAATAATAGGAAAGTAATGTGAATGGACTATGGGAATCGCAAAATGAAAGAAGTATTTCTTTCTGACATGCTATCTCACGTCTTCAGACCCCACAGTGATCTGTTGTGCTGATATTTAATCAAGTGCAATGAAATTTTTAATCTGAATAACTGCAACCAGTTTCTCTTTTCAGTGCTAATACTTTCCAATTTTACCGAATCCCAAATGCAATATCCCTTTTCAGAAGGGAGGAGTGGTACTGGAAGCAACTATGCAAGCAGCAGCATAGCTGGAGCCTGCAATGGCTGGGGAAAGCTCAGTGCCCCAGGGTGACATTTCTGCACTGAGCTTGACTAACAGGGTTTTCTGTGGGGACCTGAAGGACATGAGCCAGGAGAGCTCAAACACTCTCCTCCCGGTGGGAAGGCTCAGCGCCCACCCTGCAGGTGAGAGCTGCAGACAACGTACCCTGCTGCCCCCAGAGCGCACTCCCTGCTCCTTGGGTCTGCCTATGGGCGGACCTCATTGCTCACTGGACACATTTCTCAGCAGCAGGAGGACATTTTTCACAATGTAGTCATTTCAAAATTTGTGCAGAGTATGTTTCCAAGGGCCGGTTTCAGATTTCCTCAAAGTCAGTGACAAAGTTTCCTTTCACTTCCCTGGGAACAGAGTTGCTCCTGGGGCAACCTGAGTATAAACTGTTAACTGCAGAGAAGGTATAGTGCTTTAAGGAAAAAGAAAGATTAATGTGATTTTTCACTTGTAATCAGATGCTGTAGAAATCAAATTGGAATCTGTACTGTAAGAAATGTCATTTGATTAATATGGGTGCAAGTTCATGGAACAAACACAAATGTTGCATCAACTGTTAGGTAGTAGAATTTCTGCTAGAAGTGCAGCCATAATGACATACTGGGAGCACAAGCCTGAGATTCAGCAGAAGCACTTTGCAGAAGTGAAAAGCAAATTAAGGGGATTTGAACCAGATGTGAAGGGATATCAGGGCTAACAGCAGATGCCCAGAGCTGCCCTTCAGCCCTGCACTGTCCCTGTCTGCTGGGACTGCTGCACCGTGATCTGGGACAGCCAAAATGAAGCCCAAATGCCTGTGTTCAGCTAAAGGCTGCTGTGTGCAGATGCTGGAGATAGGTGGTGATGCAGGCTGTCCTGTCAGTCTGTGGTTGCACAGTGCACATGGCAGATACTGAGAGATAGGTGGCAAGGCACGCGATCATATCTGTCACTAACATCAAGACTGTCAGATCTTGGTTGGTGCTTCATGTTTGAAGCACTATTTCTTCTTTCTGATTGTGCAACAGATGCTAAACAGGATGGCACAAACCATAGGAACATCTGAGTCTGTAGGGCTGTGTGCCAATACCAGAGGCAAAGGTTTTGCCTGCACCTTGAGCTCCCACCTCCCCCATAGCACAGCACTTTGCCAGGGATGCACTCTGCCCACCCTGCCAGGCAGCACCAGAGCTTGCTCCAAAGTGCTGGTGGAGCCCTGTGGTCCCTCGTAGAGGGAAAAGGCTCCCTTACACCTCTCCCAAAACTCTGCCCCCACTCCCTACCTCTACCTGAGCCGTCAGAGCATCTCTGCGACACCCTCTTCCTCCCTCCCTGAAAGAGCACAAGGCACGGGAGCAGAGGGGCAGGGGACAGCCTCTGCCTCTGGTGTGTTCCCAGGGAAGGGTGGCACTCCTGCAGCATCCTTTACTGCATTTTGGTTCTGCCACTTTTTTTGGCTTTGTGCTTTTATCCTGGAGGGTAGATTTTTAGCTGGATATAGTCCAGAATTGTTGTTTGGCTCATGCTCTCTCCTGAAGCATAAACTTCTGGTTCAAGCGACTCAGTTTTAATGCAAGCCCCACTCACTGGCATATATTCTTGAAATTAGACTACAAGGTATGTTCAACGATCTGACTCATTTTGTTGGTCTCCTGGCACAAAGCTGGTTTGACAGAGGCAGATGGAAGCAGCTGAGGTTTTTGCAGATTAAGCCACCTGCTCACATTGCTGTATAAAAGCCAACTTGGCTTTAAGTAACAGCTTTTGCACGGTACTGCCTCAAACCTCTGCAGCTGCTTGGGCAGAGCAGAGCTTTGCCATCCTAGAGCTGGGCTCATCGCCTCTGCTCTCACCGGCTGGCAGAAGGACCAAGCCTGGTGATTTCGGTTATTTTTCTCTCCCAGATCCTGTCCTCGACACCGGCAGCAGCAGCATGCTCAGCTTTCCCTGGTGACACAGATAATGCCAAGAGCAACCTGCTGTCATCTGCAGCTGCTCACTTTCCATGGCTTTTGCTATGGTTATAGCCCATCCTGTTTCTCTAGAAATCCCTTCTCATAGCCAGCCTAGGAGGAAGAGGTGAGCTGAAAGCACATTTCCCAGTGGGCTGTACTTCATACCAAGTCCTCAGGTATTGGTATTTGGAGCAACCTTGGTACATGGAGCAGCCCCCTGCCGTACTGGTTTGCCCCAGCTGAATTTGAAGTCTCTGTGGTTCCGAAGTGAGCGTTGTTTTTTGGCTCTAGCATCTCTTCAGCTCCCGTGCCAACAGAGGCTGTAGGAGGCAGGAGCACTGTAGGATGCAAGAGCATCAGCTCGCTGGTTAGCAGTTGACTCCAGGTGCAGCAGCCCTGTCGCTGCCAGAACCTGGACCCAGGCTTCCTCCCAGCCTGCAGAGTTGCCACTGATCCTAACAGAGGTTGCAGCTGGAGGACGGGGATGAGATCCAGACTTCATTGCACGTCTTGGCACACAGGGAAAATGAGAAAGCAAGGAAGTGCAATATTTTGTTAAAGTTAACTCAAGTCTAGTTTTCTGTGGAAAAGCACATATTGTGGTAAAATGTGAGCAGTGTTCATTTTCCATAGATAAATTTGTTCTTTTTTCACTGAAAACTTGATATTTTTGCCAAAAGCTGGAATTTATTTTTTTACTATTTTCAACTGATCTTTTAGCATTCAAAATCTAGTGGGTTTGGGGGTTTTGTTGGGTTTTTTTGTGGGTTTTTTGTTTGGTTTTTTTTTTGTTTGTTTGATTGGTTGGTTGTTTTTTATTAGCTTATGTACATTTTCTGGAAAAAAAATAGTGGATTTCTTTAGAGCAGTTCTGACTTTGTGGCAAAAAAATTATTCCTTTGGACATTTCCACCAATGCATTTCTACTTTGTTTCTCATTTTTTCTTGCTTGACTAACCTTTGGGGCTTTTTACATTCATTTGATAATGATGGTAATGTTGGACTAATCTAATTTCATTGTGACGTCTAATTTATGCAGGAAATGTCCTCAGGTCATGCCAGGGGGGCTTTAGATTGGATATTAGGAAAAATTTCTTCACCAAAAGGGTTGTCAATGGAACAGGCTGCCCAGGGAGGTGGTTGGGTCACCACCCTTGGAGGTATTTAAAGGATGTGTACATGTGGTGCTTAGGGACATGACTTAGTGGTGGACTTGGCAGTTCGAGGTTAATGGCTGGACTCGATGATCTTTTCCAACCTGTTCAATTTTATGACTTCATGCTTCTAATACTTATCAATAACTGAAATAACCTTTCTTAATACATTTTTTCAGGAAGTAGCAACAGCTCTGTCTCCCAATGCAAGAAACTCAGACCACTGACCTCAGTCTCATTGGACCAAACCCTGAAGCTTGCTGTGGCAGCACATCCTAACATCAGATTAGGACAGTCTGAGCTAAAAATCAGACTTCTCTGGAAGATGCAGAAGAATTACTTGCAAAAGATGAGGCTATGTTAAACATCTTACTATGGGCCACAGTGTATAGCCATCATACACACTGTAAACACCGTTTTTCTCATTCTTAGGTTACAAAAGATGAATTTCTGGACTACTACTCTGCAGTCAGTGCTTCTGTGGACAGTGATGCCTACTTTATTTTAATGATGAAGAAATCCTGGAAACTGACTTTTGCTTTCATTTGCCACAACTTCTTTGGGACCAGAGACTATAAAGAAGTGAAACACTGTTTAGTTTGTTGTAGGTTTGATTTACTTCCCCAGTTCCTGTCTGAGCAACGTTTTCGGAGCTGCATGATTTGGTGACACTAACCAGTGTCCCATTGCTGGATGCTGACATGTGGCTTCATGTTTCAACAGGTGGCGCTTAAAAGCCAAGGAATCGTCAGCCTCACCGAAACACAGAGCTGCCGAGCAAGCAAAGGGAGGGGAATAGTCGGTACAAATTAGCAATTGCATTTCCTGGCATCATGAGCTGTTTTCTTGTCTGCCTGTACATTAGATTTGTTTTGCCAATGTCCTGTTACACAGAGGAGTGCTAATGTGGGGAGGCTTCACGATGACAGTGTTAAGGAACTGTTCGACCCTAAAATAATTCTGCACAGAGATGGTAAGTCGTCTTTATGTCACATTTTAGCTGGGTTTAAAGGACAGCTTCAGAACCCACAGCCAAAGAGATAACTAGCTTGAGCCAAAAGCATACGGACTAAAAACCCTGCTGCTGCTGCTCCCCCACAGCAGCAGCACTGCAGTACGGCTGTATAAATACAAGCCTCCAAATCAATAAACACTTTTGCTAAGAAGCCTAGAAGGGGCTGAACTCCTGCCCTGCAGAAATACCTTGCCAGCATCACCAGGTCCCTTGCTGCCAGAAGGGATGGCTTCACGGCCAGCTTGTGCCTGCCTAACACCGCCCTGAGCTCAGCCACGTGTCTCTGCAGCAGCGGTGGCCAGGCCACCTCTTTGCTGCTTGTGCTCTGGCAAAAACAGCTCCCCTGCCTCCCCACATTTAGCTGGTCTACCACCCCACTGGCACACACATTTTTGTGTGTTTTATCAGCCTGTCTTAATGAATGCACATAAGAGGAGAAGATTTGGTAAACAAACTAATAAATTCAGCAGGGAACAAGTATTGCCTTGAGAGGTAATTAACATTTTTCAGCATCATTAAAATTAGACTGTGACTCAGCGTTATAACTGACAAAAGTTATTTTATTTCACAGATTAGCATCTGTGTGCTGCTAGGAGATGTTTGCATAGTGCAAATGAACTGCGCACTGCTGAGGGGAGAAACAAAGCCAGGAGAGAGCTGTGTTGTACCACAAGCGCAGGAGAGGTGGTGGGGACTGATGTGTAAGTGTGGGGAGAGGAGCAGGCAGCTCCAGGCGTGGTGTCATGAAGCAGCTACACAGAAACCAGGGTCACCAAGCTGCTTGTGCGTGTGTGGCTGAGTATGACCACAGGAGGCAGAAAGGGTGGAGGAGGAAGGAAGGCTATGCTGAACTTCAAGAAGGTGCATGGAGTATGTGAAATCTGAGCTGTACCCCTGTGCAGGTGTTGAGTCAGATGGGAATTTGTGAACAGCTATGGGGAAAACTCTGTCTTGTAGAATAAGGAAACTACTTGGTCCTGACCTGGTGAAGTGTTGTCAAGACCTAGCCATGGCTTTATCTCCATATATGTATTATGCATCTAAAAGCCAGCCATGGACAGAAGTATTTTTGGTGCTTCTTGCCTTGGTGCATGTTCAGATTTGTTTTTTTCCAAAAGGAAGCTGAAAGTTTCATATCTCTATAAACCCATGAAATTTAAGTTGATGGCTATAAAATTGCACATGATGTTCAGGGATGCTGATCCTAGGCCTGCTCAAATATTGGTACTCAGCACCTGCAAAATAGTCAGGGAGCAATTTTTCCAAAAGATTTAGTTCCCACCATTCAGGACAGATTGTCAAAGCTGAAGGAGACTGCTAGTCTCTGCATGCTTCAAAGCAGCCTAGTCCCTAGACACGGTGATCTCAGAGGAGCTCAGTGCTTGTGAAAGTTCAGCTTGACAGGACTTGACTGAACACCTCTGTAATGACCCATTTGTTGTCATTGGCTTGGAGCTGTTGGATGTGGTTCAATGAACAGGTTTAATGGCTGTTTCTGGGAGCCGAGGTCCTTCAGAAACCTTCATGCTCATCTCGAACCCTCCTTGATTTGGCTGTGCTTGCTGCTGCTCTCCTGGGAGGACACTTTTCTGGGTAGGCTCCATCATATGCCCAGGTGCATACAGGGAATGAGGTAACCCCCGTGTCTGGCATGAGTTAGCCTATATCCTCCACTAAGAAATACATCCCCCCTACATTGGGACGAACATAATTAACAAAAGGCTGCTTTGTTTTCTGTCAGTTACATACTTGTCAGCATTCAGCAGTGTATTAACAAAGCCCCATCTCTGAAGACAGGCTATAGGGGACTTTGCCTTACTGTACACATGCATACACTGTACATGATACATACTATCACAAGCCTATGGGCTTTTTTTTTTTTTTTTTTTCCCGGTGCTGCTTGTGTAGACTCATGGCTGTACCCAAGGGCTTGGGCAAAGCTTCTGGCTTGCCTGAGCAAGAACGAGCCACTGGCAGGAGATCAGCTTCACCTGCCTGATTCCCAGAGCTGTTCCCTCTCTGCTTTCTGGCTAATGAGGATTGGATGGCAATCAAAGTCCAAAGGCTGAACAAAGGCATGCCCAGTACAAAACATAGGGACCGGAGCTGTAGAGAGGCTTCCCTGGCTCACAAAGTGGTGGTGGTAAAGGGAGGGTGATACTTGCTGTTGTCCTACAGTGCTTTCAGGCCTCTGAGCTGTCTGGATTTATGTGGGATTTATCCTGCCTGAAGGTAGTCAGAGACCGTGGAGTCCTCATTTTAGTAAAAGCAGAGTAAGTCCTATCCTGATAAAAATATATTAGAAGACTGAATTACAGCAGCATAAATAAGTCATGCAAATATCCATGTTGTTTTAATACAGTGACACCACCGTAAAACCAAAGTTACATGTTATCTAATTAAATAAAGGTAGTAAGACATAGAAAAAAGAATGAATGTTTAAATATTAGCAGCTATGCAAAAGTATGAGTACTACATAGAAAACATATAACTATTTCAGAGTGATTGAAGTAAATAAACATCAGGTTCCTACTACTTTTCCCATATTAAAGGCAAACACTATGTTTCTACTGATTTTTCTATATTAAATGCAGTATACCTTTCTGGACAAACAAAGACTACTATACATGGTAACCTATTGCCTAAACAGTGCAAATAAACATTTCTGATGTCCCTTTTAATCCTTAAAAATGTGTGTGTGAGTTCAAAACAAGCATAGCACATACTGTACAGGATTTTTCTGATGCAGTTTTGCTTCTTTCTCTATTCTGTTTTTGTCTGTCACTGTAACTGGAAGAGGATGTCTTTCCAGCCGTCTGTCTGCATCTACAACTGCACTGTGCAAGTCAGCACAGTATGAGCATTACCAGAGGCTCTTTTAAAAAAGAAATACAAGCATTATAAAGCAAATGAAAGTCCAGGGCTTTCGCCTTTTCCTACTTCATTAATCAATGTTCAATACGGCAAGAAACAGCAATAAAAAACATTCTGTAAAATGACACTGGAATGCCTTGACCAAATCCTCAGCCCCTTTGCACGCAGAGACTGTAAGGTTATCCCCATGTGAAGGCTTTCCTGGTGTCAGGTGGAGGTGGAGTGCTGTCTTGGGAGTGCTGTTTTTCTCCAGCAGGCTACATCATATATAGATAGCAACATCTCAGTGGCTCTTACCAGTAAGAACAAATTCTAGCAGCTCTGAAGATGAGAAAGGACTCTTTTACCCTTAGCCTTTGGGAATGTGAATACATTTTGGGAAAGGAGAATTTCAAGCAGCTAGAGGAACTGAGACTGCCCAGTAGGGTGAACCCCGATCCCAGAGCACAGCAAAGTGGCTTGGATTTCCCATGGCCACACTGCTTGGCTGTCATGCAACCATGCGGCTGTAGCAGTTTCATCTCCAAGCATGTGCTCTGCAATGCATGGCATCCTAGAGAGGCTGTGAAGTGGCTCAGCCATCTCTGTGTGACAGCAGGTGGGGAGCTCCTTAGGGCTGGGCACAGAGCCCACAGAAGGGTGAAAGGGAAGGGACAGGATGCCTTTCTCCATAATAACATTTAAAAAACAAACAAAAAAAGGTATCTCCAGGCCATATTTTTTACAAGGTACATTAAAAAAAAACACGCAGGTCTTCTAATCACTGGCAGGATCCATGACACTCCATCCATCTTCCTAGGTCAGATGTTGCATGAGAACATTACCTGGCTAAATTCAAAGTATTGTCATGCAGCCACAACCACAAGGAATAATGCTAGTAAACAAACACAGTCCTCTCAGCCCTTCTGTCCTGGAAAGTACTTACATGCTGCACTAATATTTGCAAAACAGCTGCAGAGAAAGACAGCATCATGCATTTTACAGCCCCAGCTGAGTTTACGGGAAGAGATGGGACTTCACTTTTCATTGATATAATTTTGTTTTCTTAGCTAAACATTGCTAGTACATGAAATACTAAAGATCTTTAATATATAGCACTAGCAGAAATACCTGTGTATCCTAAAGTTGGCCCCAGGGCAGTTCTTTACCAACAGCAAAAAGCAGTGTCATGTAGGGTTTTGCTTTGTTTTACTCCCTCTCAAAAATCCCCCAAAACCTCAATGTAAGAAAACATCTTCTTAAAGTGAGTCAATGTCCATGTGCCCTTTTACCTGGAGGCTCAGCAGACTCGCTTTGCAGTGACCAAGCTCCTGAATCCCCTGGCAACTAATGCTTGATAGCAACTCTCATTTACTGGCATTTTGCAAACTCATGGACTTCCACTGACTGCAGAGGAATTGCTCCTGACATGTCACTTTATAAAAGAGATTGGATTCTAGTTAACTTGAATTTGTTGCTGTATAGCTTGCTTATGCATTAATAAGAGCTTAACTCTGCAACCAAGAGGTTAACAGAAGAGTTTAGAAGACAATAGTTAACTTTTATGAGACGGCTGTGATCCTCAGCTAGGACTGCAGTGTCATTGCTCTGGATTAATCATATCTGAAGATTTGATAAGAAAGTCAGATTCAATTAAAGTCAATTTCTGCTGCGGTGGAGATGGCTGCTGGCATACTGAGAGCTAAGGTTAGGCCACTTGTCCCTGAAACATAGAAGAACCTCCTTCCTCGCAGGCACAGCGTCGCACTGCAGCTGGGTGTGTTGCAGAGGCTCAGAGGGTGCAGGATAACAAAACAGAAAGCTTCAGTGTCCTGCTTGTGTTAGAGATAAAAAAGTATGTTGCCATCCCTGTAAGGTTTACTGAATTTTATAGAAACTAGACATAGTGACATAGGCTTCCTCATTGTTTGGTGACCTCATTTCACTGGTAGGCAGTGTCTGGGACGCAGTGTCACCATTGAGGGGTTCTGGTCCAGGCTGGTCAGAGAGATCTGGGGGAGGAGTGGAGGAAAGGTTGAAACCATCATTGCACAGGGGCACCCCATTGCTGTGGCACACCTTGTACGTGCTGGAGCTGCAGTTTCCTTCGGTGACTGCCAACTGGTTTGTGCCCAGGAGCTTGTGCAAGGCTTCAGCCGGCCAGATTCCTCCGTATGTCACAGACAGATTTAGATTGCTTTTGTCTGTCATCGCAGGGATCATCTTCAGGTCTGATCTGCTCTTAAATTTTTCTGGAAGGTTTGTCTCTGGAGAAGTTGATGGCTGCAGAAAATTTTCCAGTTCAGCTTTTGCTCGAATGCCATCCACTTTATGGATATGAACGTAACCAAAACTCTCTGGGTTAAAGCTTATATCAAAATTCTGCATGGCAAAGGCAAAGGGAACAGCATGGTCAGTTAACAGTGGGTATTAGCTTAAGAGAAAATGTGCTCTGATACTTTGTTTGCTTTTAGAAAGGTATCTGTCATTTCTTAACTCTGAAAGTAACCCTGAGTGGGCTGAACAGTAGGTTAGCAGAGAATAAACTGTCACGTGGCTTAAAATCCTTTTCTGTATTAATCTGAATCTATCCATTGGCCTCCTGCAGGCAGCATCACTCTCCAGAGCATTTTGTGCTCTACCAAATGTGGTGGGAACTGGAGTTTCAGAGACTTTTCTGAGCCATGCATCTATTGCACACCAGTCATTTCACAGGAATGAGTGTGCCAACCCAGGCAGTTCCTTTCAGTTTTACCTTCCTAATTTAGCAGTGAGGGAAGTAAAAAGTTGACATGACTTCCTGAAACACATGAGGAATCCCTGCACTGGGGAGCACAGGGAATAGGAGACTTGTCTGAGACCTCTTTTTAAATTAAAAACGTGTTAATAACGTACCAACTGGAGAGACCAGCACTAATGAATTTCTTAGCAAAAAAATGCAGTAGCCATATAGTTTTAAGGCAACAAGTTAATCCCCCGTCCTACAGTTTGTAACATTTGTCTCTCTGGCTTTTATCTGGCATGGTGTATGAACAATTCTGCTGGCAATATAAGGGTATATGGGCATCAACAGGGATGTTTGCAAAGGGTCCCCTTCCAGCCCCACTTTTACAGTTTCATAGAATCACCAAAGTGTCTCAGTTGGAAAGGACCTCTGGAGTCTAACTGGTCAACCTTCTGCCAGAAGCAGGAATCAGATTAGGTTATCCAGAGCCCTATCAAGCCAAGCCTTTGAACATTTCCAGCAAAGGAGAATCTACTTTTCTAGGCAACCTACACAATGCTTAATTGTTCTGATGGAGAAAAGAAGCTTTCTTATATCCAGATGAAATTTACCGTGAAGTAACATGTGTCTGTTGCCTCTGGTCCTGCCACCATGCAGCCTTGTGGCAACAGTACCTTCACCATCTCTCTACCTACACTTTAGGTATTGGAAGGCTGTGATTAGTAGCCCCCACCCCAAGCTTTCTTTTTTCTATAAACAAACTCAGTTCCTTCAGCCTTTCTTCATATATCAAATTCTCCATCTGTCTGTAGCTACTTTGCACAAGTCAAAGCTTGGGCATCAGTTGAATTGTCTGTTATTTCCATACCCTGGACTAGCATCTGCCTGTGCAAATGTGGGCTCTCCTCAGTGAAATGTAGAAGTAATTTCTGAAAGATGTCCCAGTTCAAGCAAATGCATCTACTCTCTCTCACAAGTGTTAGTTTCATTCCCAATGGTTTACACTTAGCTGAAAGCAACAGTGGAAGTACATACATTTTTTGGCTTCTTGCATAGTTGCTCCAGCGTTTTTTTATGATCGGGAAGATTTGGCCACACAGCAGGCTTGATTCTGAAACAGCAACAGTAGACAAAAGGTGGTTCAACAGCAGCAATAGAGGGACATGCTGAGATACCAGAGGTTCATATTGCATCATTTGTACTTATTCTCATAAAGACTGAGGGCTGGCTTGCATTACTCAGAATAACAACAGAGAAGTCTCAGAATAAAACAAAGAGAGGAGAAGAGGAGTCATAAAGGTCACTGAATAGTCATTGTTCTTTTGAGTGCACAGATTGTCACAGTTAAAGAAAGATGCTTCACCAAGTACTGGAAAAGGAGCAAATGATGCCAGCAAAGAGCTCATTTGCATCTAACAGTGTTAACAGGGTTTTACATGATGACACCAATTTCTGCAAGTGAAAAAAGATGCTGTGGTTCAAGTGTAAATTTGCTGATATTTGCCTCTGCATGTTTACGTGTCAAAGAACTGTGCATTGTCCCACTCCTTGGCCAGTTATCTGTGCTTCAGATAGCCGTGTTGTAGCCTTGTCCCACTGGTCTCATTTTTACTGCCTTGATTAGCAAAGTTCTCATGCTGTGCTGCTGGAAACCCTCAGCAATGGTACATTTGGAGAATATTGCCCAACTGACATTAAATCTTGCAGTAATATAGGTACAGCTATAGATGCATATGAATATATATTTTGTTTTATATGTGTGTCTGTATATATGGATATATATATACACACATGTATAAAATCCTCTTCTTTTTAAAAGGGAAATATCTGGGTTCAAGAAGTCTTTTTTTTCATGAGCATGTTTTTACATAAGCAGAACTTCTAGCACAGTTAGAGAACTGCAGGTTCCCAGCAACAGTAAAAAGCAAGAGCTAGAAATCTCAAGCTACATCTACACTTGCAAATAAAACAGCACCAGGGAGCATTGTCTGGCAGATAACTCCGGTGCCTAAAATGTTTAATTATTAAAATTGTTCTTGGCATGGTTTGACAGAGGCCAACTAGCATATTCCCATATTCCCCTTGTGTAATTTAGGAGTTAGCACAGCCCAAGTGTTGTCCCCAGAAAGCAACTCGCATGCAGCCCCCTCTCTGGATGTCAGTGGAGCTGGATGTCATGGATGGGCTGCTCCGAACGCCATTGAACAGCCCTGGGCTTTCTGCCTTGTGAGGGCTCCCTCTTCTATGGTTAAACTTGGGAGTTTCTCATTTTAGATTCTGGTTTCACCAGATTTTCTACATACCTGTTAATTTTCTTAAGTTTGTCAACACTTCTATTATATAGAAGCATATATAGCCACATATTTAAAAAATATTTTACTGCTGTGTAGCCAATATATCAAAAAAACCCCAATGCAGACACAGGGCTGCCTGTGTAATGAATGTATCTCTGGTCCCATTCTGCCATGACTGCTTTGGTGGGGGATGTGGAGCCTGATTTTGCCACATGGCTGGCTGGATGTGGACGTGGCTGGGCTGGTGGTCGACACCATCAAGCCCTCGCTGCAGAGAGCTGTGCCGTGCTGCTTCTGAAAGTGCTGCAGAGCAAAGGCTCCACTGACTCAGCCTATGAAAGGAAAAGAGGCAGTCTCCCCAGTATACCATTTCCACACCTCTTGGGACTTTACTAAAGCTCGCTTTCTTTTCTGGATCTTGCTTGAAGCTTTTGAGTCAGATTTGTCTCCAATGAGACACTGACTCTGCAAGTGTTCCCTTGGTGACTTCAGCTCCCCAAAGGTTTCAGTGTTTTGATCCCAAGACTGAAGTCTGCTCAAAGCGGTAAGTTATCCTCTTCCTGCCAACACCCCCTCTTGTATTGCCCATTTCTACTTTTTTCCTGCTTTTGGTTGATATAGAGGTCTAGGGATGGAAAAAGAATAGTTCACAAGTTTAAGAAGGAAAGCAATAAGAAGTGTCAGAACAGGATTGGCTTCCAACACTTCTTCTGATACAAAGGGACTTAGATTACCTGTTTTCCCAAAAAGTTATGATCAGGACAACCATGACAATGGAGAGTATGAATCCCAGGATGGAGAGTATAAGCACAACCATGCTGCTGTCTAAAGAAAAACAAAGAACATCAGTCAATACATCTAAACGTCTCACTGTTAAGCCACCATGACTGTAATTTATCAGGTGATAAATTAGAAATTAATGCCAAGCATTGCATTTGCCTATCATTGGGCTGGTGCAGTGGTGCATTTCTCCTGTCTCCCTGAAGGAGGAAAGAGGTAGGTGACCAGAACATCAGCACTTGGCTGAGCTCCAAGCTGGGTTCCCAGATTGGATTAAAGCAGCTCAAAGTCTGCTTTCACTTTCAGCGCATGGAGCCACTGCTCGCTGCATCCTTACAGCAGCACTGAGGTGACTTCCAAGAGACATAATGCCAAGGTACCTTGGGGGACCCTAAGGACCAGAAGGATTATTCACATTTACAAGTGCGATGATGAGATTTTATCCCATATTGTATTTGTGATTAAAGTGCCATGCTTGTACGCAGATCCAGGGCCCTGAAATGGGGCATGTTTCATTGCTCTTTGTGCCTTACCCGAAACACTCAGTGCAAGCTGGTTCTTTTCCCTGCACACCAGCAGGCAGCAAGCAGGAGTGAGTCAGTCTTCCCCCTCCCCTCATGTCCTTACAGCAGCACTGCATATGATCTTATTACCCCTGAGTGAGATTTAGTTTTGTGTGGAGAGTCAGCCCCAGACCAGAGCAATACAGCCGCTTTCGGGGCCATCTCCTCCAGGGTGCCTGGTGCCTGTGAGGGCTGACCCTGCCATGGCTGTGGGCTCTTCCCTCCCCGTGCTCTTGTCCCTGCTGCTGCTGAGGATGGCCAGGGAGCCAAGGGCCCCTAGCTCTGCTTTCTGCCAGGTGGACCAAAGTGGTTTCTGCCCTTACAGCTCTCTGTGGAATGCTGCTCTCTTGCAGTTCTGAAGCTCTGGGAAGTGCTCCATTCACTCCACGTGCCCTTAAAATAATCTCCATTGGGCTGAGAACGTACTTTCACCTCATACGATGCATCATTTTCAAGGTTTTTCCCCAGTAATTTTATCTGAAGGTACGGCGTCTCTATTGTCTAAACACACACATAAAAATCTGATTAATTTTCTAGAAGATACAGGAAAAGTTTAACTTTTAAATTTCAGCAAAATGTGCAAGACCAGGTGCATCCTTGCAGTACCATGCTGTTTGCTCCATGTCTTTGGTTATTATACAGGTGGTCATCAGGCCATCAGCCTAGTTTAACAGCAAGGTAGCCCAGCCAGCCAGTATCGAGAAGAAAGACAAACACCAGGTAAAAGCTTCTTGGAAAACAGCTTGAAGTATTAACGGTGCTTTGCTACCACCTGCACTGCAGTGGGAAATGCATGCTTCCTTGGGGAGGCTCAGAAGAGAGAGGGGAAAAATACATTTTGCAGCATAAAAAGACAGCTTCTGAAAGAGCAGCTACAGGAAAGAAGCTGAAATCCCACAGCGCAGCTCTGGTGCTCTTTGTTTCAGTGCATTTCATTGCCTGAAACCTTTTTCTACTTACAGTTCTCCTCTGTTCCTGCTGTAAGAAACAGGTACAGTCCACGCTTTCAAGCATCTGGACTAGTGTTTGCACAGGTGCTCTTGTGACAGGGGACACAGAGGTCTCAGCAGCTGGGCAGCCCACACCAGATCCAGTTCACAAGCTGCTGCAGCTTGAGACACCATCTGAGGGTGGGAAAGCTGCAGGGCTGCACCCGAAGCCTGGAGAGGCTCAGTGAAAAAGGGACACAAAGAAACTACTGCTAAATAAGAAAAGGGGTCATTCAATTTACTGACTGATGAGCATAGAAAATAAAAGCAAAACCACCGTAGCAACATAGCAAGCCATCCAAACACTTAGGATTATGTCTTAGATTAGATTAGGCATTATGTCTTCCCACTGCAAAGCCCGAACAAATAAAACTTCGTTAGCCCAGAGAAGTGTATAACAGGCATGGATGCTGTTGGTCTGGAATTGTTTTGGCTGATGACATTTCCAAATGCCAAACACTGTATCTTTCCAAGTTTTCAGCTGGAGAACTGTAGAAATGCAGATCTGAAGGTTTTTACATGGTCTGGTATTTCTGGTAATGTTTAATTTTGGAAATTAGTGTAAGCTCACCAATACATCATCACTTACCTTCCAAGTGCCTTCTTCCTGCCGATAGGCTATTTGGTGTATTAATTTGTCCCTTAAGTATTTCTTCCATGAGTGTGGGGTACTATAATGAATAAGATATTCATTTGCTTCCTTTTGGTATGTGATGTTTATATTGAATGGTACTTCAGGCTTAACTGCAAATGATAACAAACCAGGATATAACAGGAGTAGCACAATGTTACTACAAAATAAACAGGTTTTGAAAAGCAAGAAGTAACTTCAAGTTACGCTCCCATCAGGGTGACCTATCTTGCGTGAGAGCTGGCCTGAGCTGGATGAGCCTCATGCTGAGCCCCAGCTCATCCTTACACCTAGGTCCTGAGACTTCCTAGGGATGTGCCATTTAGTCTTGGAAAGCATTTTCTGAGCAGCCCCACTTCTGCGGTAGTATTGCTTGAAGACCTGAAATTCAGCCCCTCTAACCCATGCTCTGAGATGGAGGTCCCATGGCAAAACCCGTCGCTGTGCTGGGAGGAAGGCACTGGGGAGCAAACTGGGCATGGGTGCAACTGCTGGTGGTCGTCAGGGTGGTGGGGTAGGCGTAGGGACAAAGTATGATAGTGTTAGATATAACAGAGGGGGCTGTGGCTCCAGGCCCTTGCTATGAACCCACACCTGACCTGGTCTGCAGGAGACTGTGTCAAATGACCGCCTGTGCCAGTACATGCATTCCAAAGTGCAGCCCTCAACACTGTCCCCAAGCTGTGCCTGAGGTCTGCAGGAACCTGTCTCTGTGCTCCTGATGCTTCCTGAATGTGCCATGTAAAGTACGCCAGCTTTCACAGGAACAGAGACCCCACCTCTTTCCTCTCAGGAAAATGCATATAGCCAGAAATTAGGCCCATTCCTTCTGAAGCCCCCAAATACTTAAACCTTCCATGTGGGACCCACAGTTTCTAGAGGAGAGACCACCAAAGATGGTCCAGGCTGGCCCATAAACTGAGAGGCAATGTAAGATTATTAGAAAACTACTGGACTGGGGCAGAAACGTTTCATAAAAGACAGATGTTGCAGAGCCTGTTGCCAAAGGAAGGCAAAGCAATATGGCACCACAGCAGAACGGAGCCATGCTACATGGGCTTCTCTGCAGCCCTTGAATGACACCAGCTCCCCAGAGGGATGAGTACTAAGAAGCCCCTCTTTCCCTAGGTTCCCTATTTCTCAGCTCAGGCAGGTCCCCAACACAGCTTTGACAAGCCTGTCCTGGGCTCTCGGCATCCCTTCGCTGTGGGATGCCTGAGCGCCATGTTCAGACAACAGGCTTCACCAAGAAGCAAGGTGCAAAAAAGTGAGATCTTGCAACCTCAGTGTTCCTGTGCTACCAAGCTCACACTAGACTTGGGGTGGTCAGTCCTGGAAGTACACAGTCCCTAGGAAGAGATGAACAAAATGTCCCTGCTGGACAGTTCATCCTTGCCTAGGAACAGCTGCTTCACCAAGTGCGTGACTCAGTCTGTGTCCAGGTCAGGGCAGTGTCAAAATAGGCCAGAATTCAGCGGCACTTTTTGAATGGAGGTTAGTCATGTCTGGCTTGGAAGCCAGGGGAACACCACACACTGCCAACACCCCAATCCGAGTTACATGCTCTGCTAGGACACTGTTTTATACTGCCTCTGTGTCATCCAGATTGATGCTTAGGCTTTGCACTAGGCTGGTTTTTTTTTTCCTTCAGTAACTCCTGTAAAAACATCTAAAATGTTCAGTGTCTTACCAATGTCAGTTACAACCAGACTCTTGCAGATCCTTCTCTTCATCTCAGTGTCCATGCAAAGGTCTTTGTTGGAGAGTATATCAGTGAATTCTAGGAAATACACATCTTCCTGTTTCTCCATATTGAAGCACACATAATCGCTGTCTTCTTTGGTACTGTTGACCGAAGTGACACAACATTAATTTTTTTCTCAGTCTTACTGTAACATAGTAAGGGGTGAATCCTGGTTGCTCATTTCACATTAACTGAAGTGAGACTCCATGTGAAATAAGAAAAAAATGCCACACAAATAAGGACTTTAAAAGATTGATAGTGTTTTTCCTTATGGTCCTTGAGGACAATACTCAAGTGACATGTATCCAAGTAAGAGTCCTGGAGCTCTCCAAGAAAAAAATGCAATTATTAAATTGGAGATGTATGTGTTAAAAACCTTTGTGTCTTTAAAAATTATCTTACTGGTGCCGTTTTTAAATATAGGGCAATAGATTTGGATGCTCACTGAAGATAAAGACAAATTTCTTATTGACCAAAGTTGTAGCAAATACAGGCTCAAGTCAGCCAGGCTGTGAAAGGGTCCTATGGCACAGTTTCAGCAGTGGAAACATATCTGTGTGTTCCTCCATCCGTGCGACACCCGTGTTTGAGGACTTTCATAAAATTTCAGCCAAAATCCAGAATCAATCTCATGAAATAGAAAGATTCTAATAAACTAGGTGGAAAAAAAGTAGTGATTACAATAGCATGATAAAAAAAAAATCTGCTTCTGCTGGCTGCCACAGAACTTTCAGTTTCAGGAAAAACAGGCAAAGGGAAAAGCAGAAGTATTCTAAAGAAACCAAACCTGAGCTTCTTCAACTTGGTGTATCACTTAAAAAGAAGGTGGAAAAGAGTTTCAAGAAGAAACTCAAAAAGAAGTGGAGATGATTGATGTGTTTCGTAACTGTCTGGGTTTTGTATATTCATTCCAGCATGTGCAAAGACAACTGCTTAATTTTTTCCTTACCTACATAAAGGCATTTTCACTGCAGTAGAAAATCAGCCTTCTTGCCAAAGAATTTTCTGTGGGAAGGGTCTGCCTCTTCAAAAACTTTTTTACTTTTCACTTGATAAAGGCTAGGTTTGATTTCCTAACAATATCATTTGATTTAATGGAAAAATGCTCAGTTCATGCTAGGCTGCATCTGTAATTAAAGGTGTTCCAGAGAAGCAGAGGCAAGATCAGGACTATCAGAGACATTATAAAGCCCTTTACAGACCCTTCCAGATGACTTTTTTTCTTACTAGGGAAGTTATATTCTATTTCAGTAAACTCTTCTTCTTTGCTGAATAGAGTAGTCAAGCTCAGCAAAACTCTCTGAAACAGAATTTTGTCTAGCTTTGCTGTTCCTGTGTCCCAGCATAGGGCAACAGGATTCACCAGGGCTTAGCACTTTGCTTTCCAGAAGTTTACCAAAGGATGGACTGATAGCACTTACCACAGGGATAGGGTATAGTTAGTGTTGTGAGGAGGCAGCTCAGTAAAATTGCAGGTCAGGCTGCTATAGGAACCCTTAAATTCCAGATGACTGAAACAGTCGATGTCAAAATTGTCTGGTTCATCATCTCCAAAAGTCCCTAAGGAGAGATTAGTAGGATGTTACTGAAGCAAACCCATGAGTGTATTCAATTTGCAGCTCCGTTGTATAGGAGGTTGTTTCTTTACATGGTTGCCTGAAAGGAAGAGGATCGACCCACCTGTTTTGTAAGAAGCAAAGAAAGCTTGTTTCAAAATGAAATTAAAGGCCACTTGCACCTTTCAGGTTTGCTTTCCCTGCATGCCAGTGAAGCCCTGCCACTTACCACGCACATAGATACATTCTGCATCACCGGTCTGTGAACTATAAAAAGACATAGCGTTGCAGATGGTTTAGTCAGACAAGACACCCTACGTCTCTTCTATTAATCACTGGCAAAGAAGGGCACTGATGTTGACCTGTAAACCTCGGTAAAAAAGTCCCAGTGTCAAGTGCGAGACAGAAAAACACATTGTTCACACTGCAGTTTAATTCCTCCTAAGTCTGAGCCAGGGACAGGAGCATTCTCATTTTAAAATTACGGATAAACTTCATGCCAAGATAACACCAGGACCTACTCTATCTGAAAATCATCTCAGAACTTTCTCAAACAGGTTTTCCTATTAAGAGCGACAAAATTCTGCTATCCTGGGGCATGCGAAGCAGGGCAAGTTCATGGTGCCTGCTGAAAAGCAGATTATTCAAGTCAAGGACTGAAACACTCTTAAAAATAAGTAGAACAGAAACATGCACTGGGGGATATACTCTGCACAGTCACTGCCAGAGGTGTCTGGGACTGATGCTTGAGGGGAACATCTGTTCAAGAGCAAGGGCTAGTTTCAACGGGAGTTTTTGTATGGGAATTTTAGCTCAAGACAGCCTGAAATTGCATCAAACACCTTGTAGCTCCAAAGTGGCAGATCCACAGCAGAGAATGCATGCTCAGCAGTTGCCATGGCTTCACCTGCATCAGGACCAGCCATGCTGCAGGTGGCCAAGCACGCCCAAACAGCATCCTCTGGCCTCTGCTCTGCCCCTGCCTGTGCTGTGATGGTCTAGCTTGTCACCAGGTTCCTGAGAAGACTGGGAAATTAAATGGGTGGGTTTAGGAAAGCAAGAGTATTTTGGTATCATGAGATAATTAAGCCACATTTTGATTATACTGCAAAGTTTTCTGAAATGTCACAAATTTGGGCTCAGGAGGGAAAGCTCAGACTTTCTGCCAGAATGCTTGGCTTCCTGCAGATTTGCTTTGATGACTAATAACACAATCACTATTTGACTAAGAGCTTATGTCTCAAGTCCTACACTTGGCAGGTATGAGGTCAGTGAAGCAAAACCTGATGCTTCTGAGAGGAGTCCTCTCCGGTGGAAACTGCCGGTTCAGCCTCATTTCATGAAATCTCACCTACTGTAGACGAGCAGACAGGGAAAGGGTAATTGCCGTGACCCCTTAATGGATCCTTGGGGCAGGAGTGTCTCTGCCTTCTTTTACCAGTGTTAAGGGTAGCTGTGGTGATACATAACCCTCTTTCCCATGTCCAGCGGCTATTCCCCATCTCCTACTTGGTGTCCTCCTACCCACTGCTCAGGCGTGGCCTTGTCATGCAGGGCACCTACCACTGCAAGAACAGGACCGTGGCTGCTCTGGGCATATCAGTGACTCACACTCACTAACAGACAGTGTGGGAAAATGCCCATGGAAACATTTCAAATGGAAAATCCCTCCCAGAGGAAATGATGGTCATCTCTGCTGTCACTTAGGTGAAATGAATCACTGAGACATGACCGGCTACTTGGATACCAGATTCGTAGTCCTGCTGGTGATGTCCTGGCCAATCCTGCCAGTGCACACCGAGACGCACAGACCATAGACCTAGTCCAGCATGGGAGCACATCTGAAGATCTGAAACGGTCATAGTTTGACAGCAGGTAGAAAGCAGGGGAGAGTTTGTTGATTGCCTTAAAATCTAAGTAAAGAGCATTATGCCACAGGGTCACTATCAGCAGCACTTCCTTCTGATCTCGGAGCTGAGGTGCATCTGGATCAGCTTTTGAGTAAGAAAAGAAATTCAGAAGTCAATCAGGAATGTAGAGAAAAATGCAAAAGCAGTGTGGGCAGGGACTAGGAAGGGGGCTGCTCCCACCAGTACCTGTGGCGGGCAGCAGGAGGGATGGGAGCATCTGATACTGCACTAATCTGGAACTCAGCAGCAGATCTATCCCCTGTGCTAAGATGTAGTGGCCATTTACCACCATGAGCAACCAGTGCTAAGGGGCAATTACTGATCTCACTGCAGCTCTGGTGGGGTCTGTCCCAGGGGTAGCTCAACTCTCCCTGAAAGGCATCAAAATGCTGTGCCTTCCACCAGCGGTGCTGCTTTGAGGGATAATCTGTGCACTACAGCCACAGACAGGGCAGGTGCTGGTCAGAGTTACTCTATTTGACCACTACATTCAAGAGGTCAGTGCAACTCCAGGACAAACCCTGCAGCAGTTTCCTACATGTTGAAATACATACATCTTGATCAATGCAGCCCTGAGACATTTGGGCAGACATACATGTACAGAAATGTGTATTACATAAAATTACATATTTGCAGGTAAAAATGTGTGCATACAGATACACACGTATTCAAAATTCAGAGGATAACAAGTAAGCTGAAATGAATCTGCGTAAAATGGAAAACCCCCATATTTTGTATAGATAGATACACCCAAAACTCAAATGTCACATTTTACGCCTCTCTAAGACTTTACTTGCAATTACCAGTAGACTGACTTATTTATACTGATAGATACCTCAAGACATTAAAACTTACGAGGTAGGATGACCTATCTTCCTTCATATGAGAGAGAGAGAGAGATACTTCTTGGTGCTCTCTGTACATGCAGACTACATATATCTGATTTTGCATAAACACACAAACCTGATAATCATCATATTAATAAACGGCATATGAGAAACAACTTTTTAGCTGGCTGCTGCTGCTTTGCAGAGATGTGACAGAACTCTTAATTCATATTCTATCTGGCTTACTGCAAAATGAAAAGAAAGAAAAAGGCTTTATCCTGCAGTTTCAACAGCCATGTAAGGTTTCACCAGCACAGTGCACCTTTGATACTGCACTGGAAGGAAAGCTGACCTTGCCTCTTTGACACCACATTTTCATTTGTGATTATGTGATTCCTTATTCATGGAAACAACATCATAAGCATAGATAATTAAATAATAATTAAATGATAATTAAACCTCATAAACAGTGTTAAGTAAGCAATTTGAAATGTTTTTTCTGGTATGATTCCTCCACGACTAATTAATTTTTTTTTGTCTGACATAAATATGCATGTAGCCTCAGCTACACTTCTTCCCTAAACCTCAGAACATCCACACATGAATGTGTTTGCTATGTGAACGGTTTTGATGACTGCACCATGACTCACACTACTAAGGACTCTTTCCACAATTTAAAGTTTACAGGATAATTTTTTATTTTTTTTCCTTGCGAAGCCCAGATCAGGCAAAGCCCTGAGTCTGGCTTAGCTGAAATCAAGGCAGGGCTTGAGGTGGGGCAATTCTAAGCAGGAGTAAAACTGCTTTTAGAGCTACAGCCATGGCAGGGACTTCACAGAAATGGTTGTCTCTTGGGTTGGGGCAGCACCCAGCAGGCTGGTGCAGATCACTGCAGGAATCATGAGCCTTTACCAAGAGAGGAGTCTTAGCAGAGGCTGTGGACATGCTTCAGCTTTAAAGTCTGAAGCCACCGGGACTAGCAATAACATGTGAAATCAATGGCACTGTTAAGCACCTGCAGAATCTGTGACTGAATTTCCAAGGTCAGTGAAGTCACTGCCTCCAAAGGCGGAGTAAGGCAAGGTCTCTCGCGCTGATCCGATTTAGGAAGAACTTATTTTACTAACTGTAGTTTTGAGGTGGGTTGCATAAAAAGAACAAGGGTGGGTAGGAGGACCACTGAAGCCAGCTGAGCCATCCGTGAGCTCCTGCAGCCTGCTGCCCCCTGCTCCCCCTGCTCATGCCCTCCTGCATGGCCATGGCTGCCCCTTCTTAGCTCTGCTGACAGCTCTCCTAGGGCTTCTGGGGACCTCCACCAGCTCTGCCAGGCTGGGGGACAGCACCTGGGGGGCAGGCTGCTGCTCAGCAAGGAAGAGATGAAGGCAAAAGCTGCAATGAGCTTTTCCTTCCTCTGCCCCTAAGAAGGGGTGAGCTCATGCCTGTGTTGGCTAGCAGCACTTTGACAGGAGGAAGGGCGAGTCAGAAAGGTGAAGAATGAAAGCCAACATCCATCACAGGTGAATTTACCCTGGATTGTTTAATTTATTGACCAAACCCACAAAACTCATGAAGAAATCATAAAAGCTGCTAATTGCTCAGTGGGGATTTTCTGAATCTGTTTGTCTTTAATTCTAAGCAAATTATGGTTTAGTGGAAGTTAAGTCAGTCATTCCAGCTTTTGGGAAGCCCTAAAGGTTTCAGTGACACCCATGATAAATCTCTAGGGTTAACCATTCACCACCACTGGTGCTTGCCAAAGCTGGCTGCAGACTGTATAAATTAAAGGCAAATAGGAAAAAACATGGCTCTTAGATGCACTTCTGAGACACTCACTGTTTTCCTCTAACTAAAAAAAATTATTGCATATATCTATCTATGTATATATGCATGTATGCACATACATATGTGTTATATAATACGTGACACACAGGGGAAAATGAGATTCCCCGTCTGTGAGAGAGCATAGGAACACAGCCATTAACTTCCTAAAAACCAAAACCTCTTTTGCTTCCAAACAAGGGAGCCCTAAAACTACCAGTAACTGAGTGAGTGCCCATGTCCTTCAGGCACAGTGCAACAAATCGTCACTACTGTTTGTTTAGTTTTAGACAAGTAAGAGTTTAACAGATCCAGGACTGAATCTGTAAATCCATTTTTTTTCAGCTGCCTTTTCAGAAAAGGGACAGCACACTTGAAACAGTGGTTTTATTGCTGTTCTTTATGATTTGATTTTTTATTTTGAAGCTACTAAATAATTTTCACTTCTCTAAATGAGGTAATGAAATCTGCAATAAGATCAAATTTAAGCTGTTGAATGCATTTAGAATTATTTTGCTGAGTAAGGGATAAATGGTCTTAGTGATGGGCTGTGAGAACTCCCTGGTTGAGTTGCTGCTTCAGCCATACTACAAGGGACACTGGGACTGTGCCCCAGATATACCTGATGCAATTGCTTAAAGAAAGAGAAAAGAGAAGTGGAAAATTTGGGCCAAGTTTGAGGCACATTGAAACGTTTTCTCTGGAGGAAACTGCCAAGAAAAGCAAGAGAAGCCAGAACCTCACCCTTCTCTGATAGCAGCTCAGAGCTACCATGGACTGCAGAAGAGTCAAGCAGTACCCTACTCCCAGGCATAACTCCTCACATGAGCAGTAGATATGAGAGAGGATTAATGGGTCTGATCTTGCATGCCCTCTGCGTACAGCAATGATGTCCCTCATGCCATACAAATGTGGACATTACAAGGACAGGAGACTTGGGAATTAAATTAAATAGGTATCCTCTGCCCCACATCTGCCTCAGATACTGGCACTGGAAGAAAGAGACTGGAAGCTAAAACACTAACACGTTTAACCCAGCAGTTGCATTCTGGAGCTTTTAATTTAGTTTTTTCAAGGTCATACATGAGTGGAAAGATGAAGATGAAATGACTCACCATCACCATCTGCTGAGGTGCAACCACTTTCCCCAAAAGTGGTGTGAAGAAACAAGGCGAAAATGCTCAATGCTGTACTCGTCTGTGTCATCCTGAGCATGCTGCATGTATACAGTACATGTGCGTGCGAAACCTGCACTCACTTGCTTTATACTAGGCGCAGAACAAACCCATTGCCTGATAAAGAGACGTCAGGCAAGGGGAAATGTAAACATGCCGACAAGGATGACTAGTGGCAGAGAGCAGGAAGCCAGTGTGAAGATACTTGCAGAGCTTTTACTTTGAAACATGCTTCCCACTTCAAAACTAAGGACCTTCTGTATCAGGCCCACTGACTCACTGGACGAAATCTGGTCAAGTCCAGTGGGTCGGGAGCACATTTTACAGATGGCTCTCCTGGCTTGGCTAGTGGGATTCTTGCTGCTGGTTTCCCTGAGAGCACAGTTTAGCCCTCTCATCCACTTTCCTCTTGATGGCGATACACAGGTCCAGTCCAGATATGAAACATTGAGAGTGATATCTGCTACTTATTCTTTAAGTGTTGGCATCAAAAGCAGTGTGACCAGCAGGTCGAGGAAGGTGGTTCTGCCCCTCTACTCCATGCTGGTGAGACACCACCTCGGGTAATGTGTCCAGATCTGGAGCCTCCAGCACAGGAAAGACATGGACCTGTTGGAGTGGGTCCACTGGAGGGACACAAAGATGATCAAATAATGGACCACATCTATGAAGACAGGCTGAGACAGTTGTGATTATTCAGCCTGGAGAAGAGAAGGCTCCAGAGAAACCTTACTATGGCCTTTCATTATATAAAGTGTGCATAAGAAAGATGGAGAAAGACTTTTTTACCAGGGTCTGTAGTGGCAGGACAAGGAGCAACAGTTTTGAACTGAAAGAAGATAGATTTATATTGGGCATAGGGAATAAATTTTTTACGATGAGGGTGGGGAGACACTAGAACAGGTTGCCCAGAAATATGGTAGATAACCCATCCCTGGAAACGTTCAAGGTCAGAGTGGACAGGGCTCTGAGTAACCCGATCTAGTTAAAGTCCCTGCTGACTGCAGGGTGAGGTAGAACTAGATGATTTTCAGAGGTCCTTTCCAACCCAAACTACTCCGTGGTTCTATGAAGTCCCACATAAGGCAATGCTGACCCAGAAAAGCTGTGATCTAAAAAACTAATCCTGCAAAACCTATGTCCTGAGAATGAAGTGGTACATCTCACTTTTTTTCAGGCTTTGGACAAAGCAGAGGTAGAAAGCGGAAGATCAAGAGGCGTTAAGTATTTCCTTCACACGTTTTCTGTGGCTGCATACACCAACGCACACTAGAGCATGATGCAGGGCCTTGTACACAGCTGACTGATGTGGCTAACTACAAGTGAGATGAAGACCTGAAAGAGAAGAGCAAGCTCTGGCGCAGCCCTGGCTGCACCAAAAAAGTTTTATGTTGGAGGCGTAAAATGAACTGAGGGCAAAGTTGGTAGCAATACCCAAGCAACGAGAAAAATGATGACGCTATAATCAGAAGACTCAGTATACAAACCACACCAGATTTTTCATTTGCAAGCAAATAATCTAAACCGCTCACTGAAATGATGAAAGCTCAGCTCTCATGTCTGGAAAAGTGTCCTTGCTAGGAGATCAGGGACTGTCCTCCAGTGTCACTAGCTGCCCTGAGCAGGGGGCAATGGGTAGCCAAGAGGGTGTTTCTGGGCTCCCCTGCCCCGTTTTAACCTGCCTGGAGTTAAACCATGACAAATGGGAAGAAATTGCTCCCTTTTCACAAAAGCTCAGCGAGGCTTCCCAGAAGATGGACATCTCCCATACCTCTGTCAAGTCCCTCCTTGTGGAATTACCCTGAGGCTCCCCACCAAAGCATTCCCTGAAGGTGTACTGAGGCTAGGCAGATACAGAACTTTGGATTCATTGGTCAATACGTAGGTATTTACAGCGTATACTCCTATGTCAGAGCTTTTCACGCTTTGTTCCCATCCTGCCAGTGGAAAGCATGGTTCATCTCATCCTAACACAGACAGTCAAAAGATGAAATCTAAACCCCTAAAACACATTTATTTTTCTCAATTCAAAAGAAGCTCAAGGTGAGGCATGGGGTAGATGTCTGCTTGGCAGACGTCTACAATACCTACCACCCACAAGCAGGAAAGGGACCTGCCAGGTTACAGCAACGACCTATAGGAAGCAGAGCAGGAGCTGGACACGGCACCAAGGCCAAGAAGCCACTGACGACAGAAGCACCGTAGCCTGGCGGACCCTTGCTCAAGAAATTTTCTTCACTTACAGCTTTATTTGGGTCAGTGATCCCTTCACGAAATAACCCCTTTCAGGGGTCTGAGTCTGCTGGTGGGACTTTAGGAGTAGTTAGTCCACATCTTTCCCTACTGAGTTTTCTAAGCTTGATCCAAGCTCCTCGATGCCAAACTTGAATCAATGAGACTGGGTCCCAGTAACTTCACATCCCTAAAGCCTACCCCTGGCTTGCTTTGGAGACATTCATTTAAAGATGTCAGCACCTGGCTTAATAATATTCAATGTCATATTATTCTGGAAACCCTCAGGGTCGTTTTCAGCCAGAGGTGTCGATAAAGGAGGACTCTCCTGTGCAAAATGATCACTCTCCGGAAACGACACCTTCTCACTTTAAATTTTCTTGTTTATAATTGAGTGGGCTATCACTTTGATCTTTTTTTTCTTTTTTCTTTTTTCCTGTTTCAGCTGGAACAAACTAAAAGAAAAAGACTTTTCAGACATAATATTTTGGTTGAACCTGAACAATCTTATTATCAGAGCTGTGCCACTCAGGGGATTTCCATGTTGTCATAGCTGCATTTTGTCTGGGTGGGGAAATGAGGGACCACAATGAAAAGAAAAAAAAATAGTGTAGAGAAAAACCCTGTAGCAAAAGTACATTTTGTTTTACTTCTGGGTCTCTGCTTCAGAATTTGTTTGATTTCTATGAGGTACTTGAGTCCATTCGTCTCACCTTGTTGCCTTCCTCTAATGCTCTAGAGACAGGAAACCAAATTTGTGAGTGTCTAAATCTTAGAGCAGCTGAAATGTTAGCATCCAGGAGAGGCTGAAAGAAGACTGGATTACTTTTCATCTGCAATAAATTCACACTGCTTCTGCCTCTTAGTTCAGAGTTCCAAAAACCAAAACAAAACCAAACAACAACAACCACACACACACACAAAAAACCAAAACCAAAACCCCACACAAACAAGCAAACCAAACCCCCCAGTTTAAACGAGTAAGAGTTTTGATGGTCCAGCAAAAATGCATTTGTGCTTCATTTGTCTGCAGCCCTCTTTGGGTCCCAACACGCTGCTTTGGAGCTTCTGAGTCACCCTAGGCCCTCTTACATTTTTGTCAGTCAACGAAGTCCAGGTTACAACCTGTATGACTGGGGAAATTTTCCCAGTGCCTTATGTGCTGACCCTGCAGGGTACCAGCTCCTCAGCACTCCCTGCTGACTGCTCCACATGACCCACTGTCTTCTTAGATTATCAAAGCAGTTGAAAATGACTTGGTTAGCAAGTCATCTACAAGTTAGCATTCCTATTTGCTTCTTATACTGTTTGTTCACTTGTTTTTTACTCTCCTGAGGACACAAAAGTCCATTTTGATTCTGTTTTGCCTCCAAAATATGCAAAAGGCTTCTGTACATATGCTGATTTAAGCCTGCTACCAGTACCTGCTACTAACCTGAAGGTAGATCCCATGCTTCGACCAGCTACAGTTTCCAAACATTCCAGTTCAGGGAGATGCCAGAGTGTTAGTGGGAGCCAAAAGAACCTGGTCCTCCAGACACATCCCAGTGTGCAGCACTGGAGACAGGTTATGTAGACACTGATGGCTGGAGGATACAGGCATCTTTGAGTCTGAGGACCTCATTTGGTGTGTCTTTATGTAAACCCATGTCCCATCTGGGGACCAGGACAGCACTTTTCTCAGGTTGGTCAGATTTGGCAGGAGTTACTGAGTTTCTTGGCCATCCATACAGCATAGGAGTTCCTTGGGCTATTAACAAATTATCTCAATATATCACAGAACGAGGGTACCGGTCTCTCTGCCTTCTCTGATCTGACCCAGACCCACTCTGCACTGCTCTTCAAAGACATGGTGAGCTGGAGGACAGGACGGCACAATTTCTCCTCCCTTGTATGGGCCATGGGTGTTGATTCAAGATTGGTTTGTATTTTAGGTTCATCCTCCTTCAAAGCAGTATTTAATTTGTGCATAACTTTAACATGTTTCAGAATCTCATTAAATAAAAGCTTCAAGAAAAAATACCCTAAACACCCTATTAAAAAATCTGCCATAGGATGTTTCTTCAGATTATTGCCAGAAAGACAAACCGGGGAATTCATGCAGCTCTGAAACAGAATTTATGAAACTCAATAAACACTTGAAATTGAGATGTTAATACCCATATTTGTAAGTTACAGTTTGGTGCCTAAGACTAAAAAAAATGTGATTACCATGGTTATTATTACTTTTTACTGTTAGCAAAGAGCTTGTTAAAGTTAAGGCAAGTAGTAAACCAGAATCTCATTACAACATGTATTGCATATATACTCAGACTTCATACTTAGATTTTAATTTTCTTAACCAGATATCCCAGGATGCAGGAATCTTCCAGCCAACTTCAGCCGTGAGGAGGACAACTTCTACATAGAAAAAGGATTCAGATTCTCCTTTTTTTGTTGCCTCCTGACATTTCTTCCTCTGACCTGCTTTGAAAACTTGATTCCACGTATCTTCTTGCTGGTGGAGACATCTCTCGACAGCTCCCCAGCTGAAGGACTTCATGTTAGCCTCAGTCTGCTCTAAGAAGTGTCTGGCTGGCCCAACAGCAGGAGCATGTGGGAGTCAGTATTGCTTAAAGCAACGTTGCTATGGACAACATAACTTGAAGCCTTAGGTGGAAAGAGGGACAGAGGGTGTGAGAGTAGACACTGCCGTTATTCAGCTAAGAAACCAACTCTGGCAAGAGTGATGGAAGGCGTGAAACGCAGAAATTAAATAGAGTTACTTGCTTCCCTCATAACCAAATGACATTGGTCTGCAGAGTAAGAGAGCAGCACAGGGTGGAAGATACTTCTTCACCGTGTTGTCCTGAAGAAAGGAGCCATGAGTAAGTAACAGAGAGCAGAAATTTTTGACTGTTTCTTTGAACTGTCTTCGTCTTTGAGGTTTTGACACTTAAAATTACTACTTTGAACTTCCTCCCCCAGGACTTATAAATTGGCACCGTATTTCAAGGAGCCCTGTTATACTGAGGGAAGAATACAGAAAAGTTAGAACATTGCTGGGTGAAGGGTAAAGCAGGAGGGACTGGTGTCTACTTTTGTCAGGCATTCAAATAGTATGAGCTCAGGCTCCAAAACTACAAGACAAACTAAAAAAGGTGATTCCACACCCCCACCCCCACCTCACCATAAGTAACATATACAGCAACAGCAGTAACATTAACAGCCATATTAAGTCATATTCTGGGCTTCTTTTATTTCTTTGCTAGTTTCTAAGTCTTTAGGGTGCTCAGGATCATACTTTTAGCTATTCTCTACAATAACCTGAGTTAAAGCACAGTTGAAGAAATTAAAGCTTAGATTGTCTTCACAGTATTGTTTTATGTCTTAAAGAAACATATAAACTACTACAAGACATATTACTCACTTAGGAGATCTGGCAAGAGAATGCCTGCCATAAGGCCACCGTACTTGCTCAATGACATTTTTCAAAACCAATGCTGGACCAAAACTCTGCTATTTTGGTGACAACTAAGCATTTTGCTAATGTATTTTAATTCTGCAAAGTACTCCAGTCTGACTCCTGCAACTTCTGAATTACATATGTTTTAATTTTCTTTCTTTTTAATGAATTTGGTTTTAAATCTTCCTTTACTTAAAAATTTTGAATTACTAAAACCTAATTTGGTTTCATCTGAATACATTCTTTAGGAATCTGTCCGTGACAGCTGCGGCTGCTTTTGGGTAAATATTTAGCCATAGTGTTCTTGCATCCCAACCCTATACCAGAAATAAAAGCCAAGGGGGTGTAGGAGACTGCATTCCAATGTATGACTAGCCCATGACACAGACCTGGACTCTTTGGTAAACCCCAGATGAAAAGCAAGCATAGACCTCAGCAAAGAGAACAAAGGGAAGGTGCGAACAGAGGCAGTGTGATGGCATGTCCCTGTAAAATCAAACAGGTGGACGGAATGAGTCAGAATGAATTAGGTGGACAGAAAACACACTGAGGGAGTTGATGCTGGTGGCACATGCGAAGGAGCGCGAGGAACCTGAAATCACATTTCTAATGTTTATTACAAATACAGCTCCAGCACTGCCAGGTAAGCAGGGGGGAGGGGGTGTGCACCCAGCAGGCGGTGCTGGCATGAGGGTGGCAGCACCCCTGTGCTTCTCCCCTTCCCTCCCACTGGGGCAGGCAAGGGACCCCCACCTGCCTGGGCAGGGCATGGCATGCAAGTACTGCTGGTACTTCTGCTAACAGCTGCTGCAGTTATGAAAGTGGGCAAAAGTGGAAGCTGAAGCTTCAGGGGAAAAAGCCAGTGTCAGCGACAGGTGGTGTGGCAAAGCTGGGGTGCCCACAGCCCCACGGGAGCTGCAGTAAGGTGGGATGGGAAGGACCGTGGCTCCAGTGCCGAGTGCCCTGTCATGGGGCTGGCCCTGCCCATGTTTGTCCCCTCACGCCATTTCTGTGGGTTTTGTGCTGCAGCCCTTGAACACAGACCCCAGAGTGGGCTGAGTCCTCACCCCTGCACTCAGGGAGAGGGACAGTCTGCAGGGAGAGGCAGGTCCTCCAGAGACAGGCTTTTAGAAGGCTGGCGTGTTTCCAAACCAAGGTTTGTGCTGGAGATGGATGTGGAGTGGACTTGGGTGGATCAGGCTGCTGGAGGCAACCGTGAATACCAGCAAAGGTTCCTTTTGCTCCTCCTTGCACATCTCAGCATGTATCAGTCTTCCAGTGGCTTAATGAACAGCATTAAAACCCCAGCAACAGCCATAGCGACTGCTAGCCACAGGGATAACAGAGCTTATTGTTTCTGAAAAAACATTTAGAACACTTAAGCGGATGAGGACTAGATAAACTAGATTAAAAAAGGTCACAAAAGAGAGTAATAATTTATTTACAGTTTTTTACATTTATTTACATTTAAATATATTTTAAAATCTTCTTCCTGGTATGAAAGCTACCTAGAAGTAGAGGAGCTGAGCAAGACACACAAGAAAACGAAATTGCAACTGAAAAAACCATATTTTAAACAGACATTATCAAAGGTAACAAAAAGGTACATAATTCATGTGATTTGGTTTGACAAACATTTTGTGCACTGAGATGTTTATCTGTTCAAAATGAATTGCAACTACATTGTATCAATTAAATAGGACTAATGTTTGAGATATCATTAAATTGAGACACTTCATGCCAGAAAATCACAGGAAAATACATGTGATCAATCTGAAAGATTATCCTCTATTTTCAATATGAATGTAGGGGTGGGGAAATCTCTCTAACAGGCAAAAATATTTACAGGTTTTCTCCCCATTCATTACTCCTGATCAGTAAAGAGAAAAAGAAACATGCAGATGAGGCACTAATTGCAGAAGGCCACATGCAAGTTGTGATGGGACCCCAGATGGCAGAGCTGGCGCGCAGATTTGTCCTTGTCTTGTTGTTCTAATGAGCATTTAAAAACCACCCAGAGATGGTTTCATGTTTTTCACATTTGGAAATGGAGAAACTCCATCAGATTTCAGATACTGCCCAGTGTAACAGAGGACCCATTCTGCAGGCTTGCTCTCAGCCCAGCCTACTGGCAAAAGGCTCTACGGTACCCTCGGTGTCCTTCAGAAAGTCTCTTTCTTTTAATCTCTGCTAAGGCCTGCTGCTGCCTGCCTTCACTGTCTCCATTCCTGCTGCAAAGCCCCCGTTGGCTGACTTGTTCCCATTCCTTCCACTCTTCCCTGCTCCTTGCGCTCCCTGTTCCTCTTCTGCCACGTGTAGCCACTCAGGCTGCTCTTCCCCACCAGCTCCCCAAAGCGAGGTGCCACAACCACCACCGCAAGGCAAACACGCCATGCTCTGCCCTGCTCCTGCCTGGACAGAGCGCAAAGAACGCTCTTCAGCCACCCAAATAAAAGAGTTGGGCACTGAGATAACACAGTCCTGCTGGCCACCTCCTTCACCCCAAGGGAAAGGTTCTTAACTGACTTTGAATTTTTTGTTTAATTTTTAGACGGCTCCTTATCCATGCTGATCAAAGTAGACTAAAACACCAAACTGAGTATGATTGATCTTTCTTTCTCTACAGGATTAAATTGGTCTATGTCAGTAATGTGAAAAAAGAAAGGTGATATAGGACTGAAATCTAGAGCGTGGTGTCTGCTCAACAGAAAGCTTCAGGTGTGGCATCCAGCAGGTCTACATGGCACAGCAGAGGACTGACACATTGTTATTATATCCTACACAGCAATTATTTTTGAGGGATTACTGCATCAGTGTAACATCTAAAGGGTAGCAGTATGGGGCTAACAATCCTTACCAGGTCTCCTTTGCTTCACGCCGAGGCATATAAGCAAAAAGATCAAAGAAATACAGGGAATTTCACCACAGCAATATGTAGAAAATGTAAGAAAGAAGGTAATCTGATGCAGTGAGAATTTCATCCCAGCTGGAGAACTGAATGAAGGGTACCAACAAAAAAATTGCTCCCATTCAATGTAATGTGGAAACTGAATCCTCCAGCCCCGCAATATTCTCAGTTCACAGTCCAATGAAGGTAAGAGATTCAGGCACCACCTCAAATGCTATAAAGCTGGAGTTATGAAAGCTGAATGCTAAATAGCATTATTAGCATAGAGTTCTGATTCACCTAATTTACTGTAATGGGAAGTAAACTTCAACGGACTCTGCGTCAGCATGACCATATCACCACAGTGGTTCATTCCTGTGTGCTGTGAACGTAACCAGAGGTTTTATAAAGCAGAACAGACCATCATGATGAAGTGGTCTGCCCTGCAACACAACACTGTCCAAAGAATACCATTCCCTCATCCCTGTATCAGTTTTATTTGTGATGCCTGAGTTTATTACATTTGGTCTTTTGAAGACTTGAAGTGGAGGAGGAGCTACTGCACCCCTGAAATTAACCGTCTGTATCATTCCAGTTATATGTGAAAATTTTTCTAAACCCAGCTTCCAGTGAGCAGACCTTGTCTTCTTCTGTTTACAAAAATGAATTATCTGAAATCCTTTCCCATGCAGAAAATTGTGGTCAACCACGGAATTACTGTTTTATCACATTTTTGTAAACTAGTAAACTTACAAGTAAACTAGATCCAGGGCTTTAAACTCACTTGTTAAGACATGTCTTCCCGACATCAGATTTTCCTTCAGCTTTTTTCGGAAGTGCTCAGAACCAGACACAATACTCTCATAAGAGCCTCACTAATCCCCGTGTGCAGGGATTTTATCATTACTGCAGTTCTCCACATTCTTGTGCTTATACATTCTGGATCAGAGTGGTTGTTTTAACTGCTGCATCTACTGCTATCACCTGCTGAATTACATGGCCACAGTCTCACCTAACTTCATTTTTGAGCTATTACTTCCCTGAGCTCAGACCTTTATCCAATAAAAAGATTGTCAGAGTGCAAACATTGACCAGATGATATACAAAAGCTGACTTCTGGGAATGTGAGGCTACCTTTGAAAGCACCTATTTTGGCCAGGTTCACTTGGGACTCTTAATTGTTTAATTTTATGGAGCTGTTATTTGCCTTGCTCACATGTCCTCCCTACAAGCTGCAGTCATCCTCCCAGCTTCTTGGTCTGGCTAGCTGGGCTGCCCAGCATGAGCTGAACAGATGTTGTTACAGTTAAAATGAGGCAAGTTTCATTAAGAAATACATTACCCAAAGCGGTTTCAATGATCAAAGAAAGGGTCATTATTCTTTCCAATTTCAGCACTACTGTTTAAGAGAGATGTTGCCTGTGTGGAAGAGGAGGTGGAAATCACAGTGCATGGGAAGAGGAGAAAGACAGCTTTTAGTGTCTGCAGGCATCACACGTGCAGGAGAAGGTGAACTGCAGTGGGAGGGTTCACTCACCTTATGCTGTCCTGAACGATCAGCATGGTACTCATGGAGAAGTTTGCCAAGATCTGTGCAATGTCAGCATCACAGGAATGGGAGCCAGCATCCCAGAGAGAAGGAATACAAAAGGCCTGACTAGTGTTCAGGTCTCTGCACATAGGCACGGCGCAGAACATACTGCCCTGCAGTTATGCCTTCTTGTAATTTAGGAGGTGACCACATCTACGGTAATACGGAGCTTTTCCCTTGCTGTGGGTGCAGCGTAGGCCAAGAAGGAGCTTTTTGTTTGCTGTTCACCTCACTGAACAACACAAGCTCCACCAGCAAGAGCTCTTTGCAGTCAGCAGGGGTGCGTGTGCTCCCGTAGGAGCTGGCCACCCACCGACCCTCAGAGGGGCCAGGTGTGTCGCCCTCCTGCCCAGTTCCAGCAGCAGGTCCCCTGCACAGCATCAGCCAGTATTTTCTACCCATGAAGCTGATTTCTTTCCACTAAAATGCATACAGGAGTGTTAGGTATATGCTGGTTCTTACTGTCTACCATCTGTATGGATTAATATCACATACTGAATGTCGAGGCTGTGGGGATGGCACTGAGTTTTGTACATAAGACACAATTTTTATCTTAGCTTTCACTCTGTGGTGGGTTATATGCAAGGAGTGTTGCCATAAAAGTCAAGGAAAATGCCAAAGCCAGGCCAGAAACTGATCTCAGTCATATGAACCTGTGCCAAGGCCTTGTATGAAAGTGAAGCAATGCTGGTGAAAAACAATAAACATGGATTGCTTACAGGTTATGTAGGCTGCCCAACCTTTCAGTGACCTTGGCCTGAGGTGGAGTTTGTAACAAAACTTGAAAACAGGCATACCTCCCCTGGTTTCACTTTTCAAGGCACTGCAAACCCAGCCTCAGCACAGCCACAGGAGCCGTCAGTGTCAAGGTGTTTGTGTTCACAACCAGAATGTTCTGTAAACCTGCTCCAAATCACCTTGGCTTGGAAAAGAGGAAAAGATAAAAAGAAAAAAAACAAGGAGGAAAACAAAAACCTGGATATCGAGCAGCCAAAGAGAAAAATCAAACTCAACAGACACCAGATGCTGAAGTACACATTTATTGCAACCTGAGCTTCAGCTAGGAGAGTGATCGGTAAGATACCGAGTGGAAGCACAGCAGAAAACAAAAGGATGGCTCTGACCACAGATGGGGTCAGATGGGACCAGTGATACTTAGTGTCCACTATTTCTCCATGTGATCAATTAGAGAGGAAGTTCATGAAATGCCTACTTCTTTTCTCAAGGAGACAACGGTGAAAACCAGGGGAGAGCTGGTGGTCTGGGATCTCTGCTCTCCACTTGCCACAACACAGCTGGATAGAGGAGCCGAGCTGGCACAGGGAGGGAAGCCATCCATATCTGGGCATAAAAGGAGAGGGCATTCTGCCCCTGAGAGGAGTAGGAAAGGCCAAGGACTGAAGTGAGACACAGGGACACCAAGGCAATGGGCCCTTCCACCCAGCTAGCATTGCTGCCTGGCCCAGGGCTGGCCAGAAGGCATGTGCATCTGAGTCCCTCACAGCTTGCAACCTGCTCTAGTAAAGTTATTACTATGCTATAAATGATACCCTACACTCACTGAAGTGAAACATCAGCATTCAAACATTCCCCATGTCATGACATATGCTGCCCCTTGTCCCCAGAAACCATGCTGTATGGCCAGACCTTCACTTCAGCAAACAGGTCATTAGCATTTGCATTTCCTTCCCTGAATGTTTCCATTCCCTGAATATGTAATTCTCCTTTGAGTCTCAGATCCAGTAGATTTTACTAAGCTTTCCCCAATAGACTCAGCCAGACTTGAAGGAAAGCCAGAAATTTTAATTGCTGGATGCTATAACCACTGAGAAAACTGAGCATATGGTGAGATCCTCCGCAGTCACAGATACACCATGTAGTGCTTCAAGATCATTATGTTAATGTGTACAGTGTAAAGTTATAATTCCCTATGCAAACTTCATCACACTGAAAACATCAGTGACAACTTTTAGTGCTTGCCAATGCTTCACTTACTTCCTTCTTTCCCCCAACACCTTTTTTGCATGCTACAGCACTCAGCATTTGTGCAGGCTTATGTGAAGTGAACTTTGCAGGGATGAGGAAATTGCATGTTGCATTGCAAATAGTACTGGAACTACATCTTTGCACTTCCTACACTGTTATATTTACATTTCTCAGCTTTCTTATTATTGTAGAGAAAAAAATTGCAAAGTGGAATCTTCCAGTTTAGCTCCCACTCTAAAAAAAGATTTTCAAAGTAATAAAGAAGAAGAGAGGGGAAAAATAATTTCAGTGGGATTTCTGCTTCGCAGTCACTGGAGAGCTTTTGAAAATCTCATGATAAACCTTTTAATCCCTAATATTTGTCTTGATTTTCACAGCTGCTCAACACCCTACATTGATCTGTTAGAAGTTGGTCATTACCTTTGAATATTTGACTATATATTTGAGTAACTAAAAATAGATTTCTGCACCTGAATTTGAGGATGTATTTTGGAAAGAACTGTTCATAGTTTCTTCTGCAGAATAGTATTTACAAAGCTGTGCTCCAGAAAATGTTCCTTCCATTTTACAGCCCCTTTGCCTAACTATGGGGCAACATGAGGCAGTTTTATTGGTTACTTTGGATTGTCATTCAGCAGCTATGGGAAAGTGTGTGTATAATATTTTGGAGAAATTCCCAGAATTGGAGTCGTTTTATGAGAGTGACTCATTCAGAACTTTGACTATGTATGAGGAGAGCTGGTTTCCTTCTATGAAGAAGTCAGAAAAGGACTGGCAATATATAACGGTGTTCATGTGAAGTGCCAGCATTGCTAAGTACAGTTTTAAAGGCACGCTGATGTAGTCATCCCCTGCTCCCAGCGAAGGCTGGCTGCACAGGTTCCCTGTGCCTGTTGCAGTTACCTTCAACCCCACAGCAAAGAGGATGTAGACACCATCACGAACATGCTTTGTAAAAGTGTATTGGAATCAAGCTATTTACAGCACACTGATTTGGGACTATTGATAACAAAACCCACAAAACCTTAATTTTAAAGATAAGTAAATATTACCATCATTTCACAGAGAGGAAACTCACTCTGCAACGTGAACTACAAATCCTGCCAACATCCTGATCCTTTAGCAGCCTTTTTTGCCCACTTGTCCATCAAATTCAGATACCTGAAAAGGATGAGAAATTTGGAAGAGGAAATTTGGAACACTGAACGTTGTTAGTTAGGAAAGCAGACTGGAAAAAGCATCAACATTTTAACAGAACCTCATGGTCTGGAGCACTTTGTACTTCTGCTTTACTGGAGAGTTAACAAAAGCAACCTTGTTAGCAGTAATTAGCTGAAGGCACTAAATGAATAAATATGCATTTCCAGTGAAGTCACAGTAGCTGTCCAACTGAGTTTGGGAAAGTCAGGATTTTAACCAGCCACAGTGTTACATCATGAACCATGATTTTGTACTTAGAAAGTAATAACAATAACAAACTCTCACTTCTGCTCCTTTCTGAAACCACGGAAAGGCTGTACCAAAAAAAGTGAATTCTGAATCTTGAGAATTTTTGATTTCCACTCTTTATGTCAGCTTCACTTTATTTTCTCTGAAATTGCTCACTCACGTAAAACCACGATGTGACCGCTGGTTTTAACTAAGTAGCTGAACAGAGCAGCAAGGGATGCAGGATGGGAAATGCACCATGAATCAGAACAGGACATGGGCACGTCCTGCCTCTGCTACTGGTATGCAGCTTTGGGTCCTGTATAGGTATGCTGAATCTGTCCCAGGCACCTTTGCTATCTAGCAGTGGTTTATGCTGTCACAGAAGCGGTATTGTAACAAACACATGCTGAATCTTGAAGTTTCCTGACAATTAACTTGTGCACATACAAACGAGAAAATGGTGTTCAGATAAGAAGCTATAAAAAAAAAAAAGTTTTCCTGTTTATGCAGTGGAGCCAATACTTATAGCTTGAAAAAGTTTATTATAATCCTGAATACTATTAAAATATTCTTAATAATATAAAAATTACCAACACTTGACATGCATTGACACCCCAAATTTTCTTTTCCAATGTAAGAATACACAGCTGATGAAACAGAGGGTTCAACAACAGCTAGCAACAGAGAAGATACCAGCATGGGGGACTGTGGGGAGTTAAACCACTGTAATTGGTTTGAACTCATTGTTCAGTTAGGCTAGAAAGCCTCAGAACAGAGGTTTTGGAAAGAGCAGCAGATTTGATAACTGATTTATCGTTGGTGATCAAGGTCCCTAAATGCTACTTCCTATGTTCAGGGGCGGTGGAACACTGAAGTGAGCGTGGGGTTTGCTGCACAAGTGGGATTTTGTCATAGACATCTGTGAGGCAAAGACACTTCTCAGCAGCTGTTCCATTTAGCTTTCTACCTCTTTTCATATATTATGCACAAATAGTTGTTAAGAGTAACATTAATTTTATATAATCATTCAAAAATTGCTTTGTAGTTTAGTTGCTACAAACACCTGTACTTGGATGTGAAGGGGACAATTATTAGTAATGTATGAACACTAAAATATCCTTGCAAATTGCTAAAAATGCATAGGACTGACATGTACAAACTGAAAATTATTAATCCAAAACCTAAATGAAGTTTATGAATCACAAGTACATTGCCACATTTTTGGATCAGTTTCTGAATGCCTGGCAAAGATGAGAGGAGCTATTTTTATTATTATTATTTGAAAATAACAATTTCAATAACTACATATCGTGACTGATTTGGCAGCTGCGCTAATGCTGTTTATCATGCAATTTAGTCTGAAAGCCTTTCATTTGCTGTAAACCCACAAAAATCTAGTGCCTTCAAATCATCTGCAAGGTTTTACTACATCTGAAAAGACGGTCTATGGCACTTACTTTAGATGACAGCTCCAGCTGATTACCTTAATTAAAACTCAGCTCTTATAGTGGGTTTGTCATCTTCAGAGAGATATGGAAATTACTGTTACCATGTTTTGTTCCATGTCTTCTTTTGAACTCATTACTTAATAGACTGTTTAGTTGTGTAAAAACAAAGGTACTTCTGAAAAGACATTGACCAATGTAGATTTTTTATTTACCCTAAAGATGTACAAGTGGTTCATTTAGGTGTGGGTGCGACGTGACACTTTTGCCTGTGGTTTATGTGCTGGAACTGTTTTATCTAATGAGCCACCAGCATGCAGGCAACCTGCTGCTTGTTGTACGTGTTGGGAATGAATGATTGTGGTCTGCATGTTTCTCATAGATCAGCACTCTACAGTTACTTAAATTGCATAAGAGAAATCTCTGTCTTTTGAAGAAGTTCCACTTCACACAGGTGAAAATGGAAAAACCTAATGCTTAGCAAGACGCAAACCCCTTCCCTTCCCTTCCCTCATAGTGTGAAAGGAACCATTATGATCTTGGGAGGTTAATCCTACACAGCTTGGATGCCAGCCAGCCTGGGTTTAGCATCACGGCAGGACAGTCTTTTACCATTTTTTATTTAGCCATATAGACATAGCCTGGGCGTCTTTCTACTGCCCAAGAGTAGGTCTCAGTGTCTGCTAAATACTCAAGTAACATCCTTAACCATCTCCTTCCTTCTGTCTTTCTGCCACTCTCCCCTTCCCCTTCCACCTCCTTTCTCTGGGATCTACCAGCTTCTGCTTCTGTCCTTCCTCTCCTTTCTCTCAGTGATGCTGCCCCACCCCCCACCCCCAGGAGCACTACTCATTAGTTTTGTCAAAAATGCTAGTTAAACCATAAAACAACTGAACAGCACAGCTGAAGAGTAAAAAAATCAGAGCTTCATACTATAATGCCACCACTACTTTTGAAATAACCTTTTTAACAGAACTTTAATAGACCTAACTTCATGCCCATTGTAGTCCTCCAGAGTCAGTTACAGACCATCTGAAGAGACAGATACTTGCCCTTTCCGACTTCATGAAGGCACGAACCTATGCAGGAAAAAGTTCCTGATTAATGCTATTGACTCTGCATTTCAAAACCACACAAGAATATGTAAAAGAAGCTGAAGATGTCCTCCAGCACTGCAGCACTCTGACAAAGGATGTCTTTGCCATCTTTTCAGACAGTTAGAAAAAAGCTGACCTGATATGGAATTTCCTGAGGATATTTCAAATGTTTAAAAGCCAGGTTAAACTCAAATATGCAGATTACTATATCTGAGTCACTGCTGGTGCAGCAGTTACTGAGACATTCATTTCATTTGTTTTGGCTGTCTGAAAAGTTTCAACAGTCCTTCACTTTTAAATAAGCATGACAATCGATGTAATGCAAGGGCCTTTTAACCACAGTAACGTATGATGATCTAAATGAGGTCAGCTTGTATTTGTGAGTATGTTAGAAGTGTAACCTACTCAGATCAAATTAGGTCAGGTCACACTGTCCTCCTTATTGAAATGTGCCTCTAGAACAGGAGACAGAAAAATCCATCAAAACATTAACATACATCTTAGAAAGCCAAAGCAGCTTTGGAGTACAACATCTTATGTTTCAGATCAGTGCACCTACATCTGGCCCTTATAGATTTAAGTGAGAAAACATACCAGCAACATACCTTCCCGTAGACAGTGTAATTATGCATCTCCTCCTCCAACACCATTTACCTGTTTATATCCATTGTATGTCCAGCTGACTATAATTCCTTAATCATTTAGATGAAAATCATCAAGGGAATTCTACAATATAGTCTCTGTTTCCAGAGAAAAACTAGTACTATAAAACTTGTATTTCCTTAATCTTTAATTTTACAAAAGTAAAGTGTTAATTTTTCATGCTTATGCATTCTTTGGCTAAGGAGAAACAATATGATAATGCATATTGGTAGTTTCTTTTTGGGTATTCACACAATATTTCAAAATATATTTCTCTAGAGATTTTCTTGTTATGATGGTGTGTTAATGGAGCTGGCTGTGTTAAACTATTGCTCCCAAAAAGGCTTTAATCTCAGATGAGTGTACCATACACAAAGCAGAGGCTAGGCAAGTTTTTGGGAAAGCTGGCTAAAAGTTTTGTTAATTTCTATTACAGGCATGAATGTTTTTGCACATCAAATAGTTTGCCTTCACGTAAGGAAAGCCATATTATTTTCTGTAGTGAAGTGCTAAGAGTGCTGATCTCATAGTGCATTCAGGTATTTATAAACTAAAAGACCTGTACGTGTCAGCATCAAAAGTCTTTATAAGGAATTTGAAGTTAAGCTGCAGCTGCAAGATGCTAAATTAATCTATTCTAGTAGTACTGTACTATTAGAGGTGTTAATCAATAAAGGAACATATGGTATAAGATAAATACCCAAAATAGCACAACTCCTCAGTCCTCTCCAAGTCCAAGACAAGCATAGCTGCTGCCAATAGCATATTTTAAAGAAAACTTTTTTATTTAAATTATATTATATATATATTTATTTATTTTATATATATATTATATATTTATTTATATTATTATATATATTTATTTATATTATTATATATATTTATATTATATATATATAATATATATTTATATTATTATATATATTTATATTATATATATATAATATATATATATATTTATTTATATTATTATATATATTTATATTATATTATATATTTATTTTTAAAGAAAATATGCATCCATATTCTGTAGTAATATGGGCTCACTAATTTTCTAAGGGTGTGTTAAACTTTAAACCTTTGTAAGATATTTGTTTATGCTTTTTTCTACTTTAAAACCACATCAGAAAGCTTTGTTAGCAATTTATTGAGGAGAGAGAAAGTGGGAGAAGAATTGTGAACATTAAAATAATGTTTCTAGATAAGCTTAACATAAGTTAAACTGTTAAGCCTGAGCAAATACCTGGGATGCTTGATTCCAGAATGTGAACTCACTAATACAAAGACCATACAGCATATGGGAAAAGACATCTGAATGTAACTTTTTTCTCTATTAATGTTTTTTCTCTGTAAATGAAAGATTAAGAAAACATTGTCATTGTGTCTAGCTTCCAAAAGAAAGAAGGCTTTTCAGCTTAGAACACAATGCACAACAAAGTCCAGGCACTGGAGCACGAGAGTTCAATCTAAACAAGAGGTACACATTTTAAAAAATGAGAGTAGTTGAATTGTTAGAATAAATTGGTGTTTGATGTTCTGCACTACCTTTCTCCCAATCTCTTGCAATCATAAATGGACACTTTTCTAAAAACTATCAAGAAGAACTACTAGGCTTTCTGTTGGGAACTTGAGGATGAAGTTTCTCGCAATCACAGGTAAAATCTCTGGATAAAAACTTGATTTAGTTTGAAATCAGTAACAAACAGTCCACTGATTTTAGTAGAGACAAAAATTCACCCTACGAATATAAATGCTCCAAAACAAACTGATGGTAGGAAACAATCTTTGATTTTATCTGAGTACCAGCTTTTTTTTTTTTTTTAGTTTGTCCTCACTTTGTTCCTTACCTTACCATTGTTTTTGTTGTTTGTATGTTCAGATGTGGGTAGTGGTAGAGAAGAGGAAACCTGTTTCTTACTTCTAATTCATCTGCTTCTGAGAAGCCACCTTAGCCCTTCCTTTGCTCAGCTTTGGATCTTCTTTTAAGTAGTCTGCATTTTAACCATTTGGGCTTAAAATTGAGCATGAGAAGAATGAAGTAACAGATGTTTTTCTCCTTTTCCTTAGCATCAGATTGAAGAAAGATCAATCCAAACTAGGATAGTTTCCATGGGGCAGAGATAAAGCTGTGCTGATTATCAAGTAGCCTATGTAATTCAGATAATGAGAGGTAAAAATATGCCATGGGCTAAGCTTCAGAGGGCTCATCTAATTCAACAAATTTTAAAGAAATTTTTGGAAGAGAAAAAAAGCCAAATAGGCTGAAGTACTGAAACATATTTCTTTTACAGTAAAAACTAACTGTTGCCAAAAGCATTAAGCAGAAAACCTGAAGAGATTAATGTTGATCTCAAAAATGAAGGAAAAAAGCTTCTCTGCATTGTCTGAGATCCCACTGACACAGAGTGAAGCTGAAACCTTCGATTTCCTGCTCCCTGTGCCAATCCAATGGAAGAATGGAAAAGATAAGAGGCCTTTTTCAGAAAACTGATTTTTGTCTCCTAAGGATGTATGCATGCTGCAGAACGCAGTATGAAGCTCAGGTGCTCTAAGTTTAGCCATGGCACTACAATTACCAGCCTCTGTTTGTTTTAGCAAGACTTCAGTGCCTGAACTAACTTACTTGCAGCCAGCTTTGGCACCTCTATGTTATATTTCACTTGACAAAGACACACATCCCTACTGCAGAACCCTAACCACAAGACCATCCTTCTTCCCTTTTAGGCTTCCTCACAGAAATAATGTGAATGACATGCCCAGTTTTAAAAAAAAAAAAAAAAAAAAAGCTGGTTTCATTGTGTCACTATTAATCATTATGAAGCTAAAAAGGAAAACACGACGCTAAATCAATTGCTATGTGTACTATCTGAACTTCAGCTGTCATGGTACTGCAAAGTTTTGTGTGTTTAATCTAGGCCTGAATACACAGGACCTTGAATTCCAGGTGATTTAAGCACATCTGTTTTTAAAATCCTGGAAACAATGATTTGATTTTTGTAGGTACCATTACTTTTATTAACAAATTAAAAATGCCCAACAAGAAATCCTACACTGAGGTAATTAAGTATTATTTCTGTGGAAGTAGCAACACTTCCACAGGACTGACTACAATCAAGACCTGCTCCTAAACCTACTTTATGATAGCCATAACATCCATGAAGTTCTGTAGTGGATCAGACTGTGAGTTCAACAGTTATAATGCTGTAAATAAAAAAAAAATATCAAACTGAGAACAGAATGTCATTTACTGGAAGAACAGCAATTCACAGTTAACCAGGATGCTATTAAACTTCTTCAGATTAAAATGTACTCCTATCTATAAATAGCCAGGAAAAGTTTTATCTTTTTTTATCTATATATGTATAGGTATATATGTGTATATACACATATTGGAAACAAAGAAAAGATGAACCACTGTTACAAGAAAAAGAAGAGAGGAAAAATGATGTCTTTGACTAAGCTGAACTATGAAGTGGGCATGGGCACATTCTTTGTTACTAACAGGTACTGCTGCTACTTTTTGATTAACAAATATGATGTTGATAGCACAAGATAAGCACAGGTTTTTCTCGAAGTACAGACAACCACCTGTGTTATGTTAATATAGTAAGGCCATGAGCTAGAAGCTTGTCAATCCTTGAGCTACTAAGTCAAAGCTCTGCTATTCTGAAGTGTAAGGATGTCTAAAGGTGTTGCTACTTAAGTCATGACAGTGAGAAATCTTGAATGTAAAGTGACTACAGAAGACAAAGGAAATAAAATTCAAAGCGTTTCAGAGAATCTTTAAATGAAGAATAGAATATTTAAAGGTCAGGAAATTCCGCCTACATGTACCTTTACAATATGAATGCTTCCAAACTGTATAAAGGTAGTGAAGTTTTAGTTCTGTTTTCTTTGCTATAACTCTATTGAATCAATTTCTGTATATAAATTAATTATGAAGTGCATAATGCAAGTATGGCAAAGCCAAGGGTGAAATCTAGAACACATTTAAAAGTGACAGTGGAAGGTGTCATTTCAGCTTACCAACAGTGCTACCTGGAGATAGCCAAAGTCATATCTTTTGATCCAGCAGTGAAAGGATGTTCACTTTTTCATTCCTCTCAGCATGGTGCTCCTAAGATAAGCAAAGACACTGGAAAGCATTCTCATCCATTTTCATCTTCAGGAGAACTAGTTATTCAGAGCCATTTAGTTGTGCTTGTGTTGCATCAATTAAGTAAATGATTTTGCATGATACAACTGAAAAGAATAAATTTAAGATCATAGAATAATTCAGAAAGGGATTTCCAGAGGTCATCTATTTCAATCTTGCTCAAGCAGCATCTGCATGAGGTTAGAACAGTTTGGTCAGGTGCTCAGTGCTTTATGCAGTCAGGTGCTGAAAGCACCACTGGGTAACCTGTTCCACTGCTGGACTGTTCCTATGGGGAAAAAGGTTTCTTTTACATCTGCACAGAACCAGTCGTGTTTCAAATGGTACCCATTGCCTCTTGCCCTCCTGCCATGCACCACAGTAAATAACCTCCTTGATAGCTGTGTCATAGGTGTTGTAAAACTACTGTTAAGATTCCCCCAGACCTGCTTTCCTCCAGGTTGAACAAGCCCATCTCCTTCAGTGTCTCTCCTACTGGCAAGCACTCAAGCCTCCTGCGCTCCTGGTGGCTTCCACAGAACCTACTGCCATTTGCCGAAGTCTTTCTGGTATTAGGAGGCCCCAGACTGGACACACATCCTAGACATAATGAGTGCTGATTGCTGGAGGATAATGACTTTTCTCAATCTGCTCCTGTTAATACGTGCCAAGCTGGTGTTGGTCTTTGCTGCCAGGGAACACTGCTGGCTCATGTTCAGCTTGCTGTCCACCAAGATCTCCAAGTTCTTTTCAGCAGAGCTGTTCCACCGCTGGAAAACCCCCAGCATTTACTGTTGTGAGAGGTTACTACTTCCAAAGGGGCAGCCTTTTGCATATGTCCTTCTTGAATTTGCAGGTGTGTATAATGATGAGATGCCAAACGGCAGAATATTCATTATCCATAATACTTAAAAATAAAAAAAATGTATTTTATTTCCTACTGTCAAGGAAATTTTGTAAAATTTGAAATTAAATAAAATTGCTTTTCAACTGACATACTTGTTACAGATATTGTTAGAAGTAGCAAAAGCAGTACAAAGCAAGTAATTCGTACCGACAGTGAACAATATTACGTCTTGAAATTTTTTGATTGCTGTTGTTTTAATTTCATAATGATAACGTTGCAAAGAAGTTTGTGAAGCATGCTTGATTTTCAGATTGGACCTATCATTCTGTGCTTATTTCAATGGTTTAAAGAACTCTTTAGCAGTCTTCATGCATTAAGAAATCTCAGCATAGCTAAGAGGCTTTTCACAAAATGGCTTGCTTCACTTATGAGGGATATGAAAAGAAGCCATGCTGAACCTCATGCTCAGTGGAAATTTTGAGGTATGGACCACAGAGCAGACTGAGGAACTATAGCCACATCTTAAAAGTGAAAAAAATACGGTCTTTAAAAGTGTTCTGGTTTCTTGGAAATTTTTGAATCTTCCTGCACCAAACTCTGCTTCCTGAGGGACGTGTCTGGAGGGATTCTACTTATGTAAAGGAATATATCACAGCTCTGAAACAGACTAATATGGAACCTGAATTCTTTACAGAAGAAATGTTGAGCTTGATTTATACAGAGAGATTTTATGCGAGTCACTAAAACTGTAGGAGACACCCTAATTCAGTAGTACCTTTTAGTTTGTTGGGGTTTTTGAAAGAACATTTTTTCAGGGATGGAATACAGGTAATTTTAATTATGATAAGAATATTGTTAATATAAACTCCCTTGCATCTTTTCTAAGGCAAACTATCTAAGGCATACCCAAGAATACCTGAAATAAGTGAAGGAGCAGAAGAAATACAACATTAAAATACAGCATACTGTGAAAAGAGGATTAAACATGTTGCATACAATTAACTGAAAGCCAAACCAATTTTTCAGATTTTTTAAATTATGTATTAATTATGTATTAATATAAAAAATGCAGTTATTTCTTGTTTCAGTTGCCATCACAAACTGGATTTAAAAGACTTATCCCTTTTGATTTTATGACTCTGTGATGAGGAAATTGCTACAAAATTTTAGCAAGTTGCTTCAACAGTTAATCTACTTCCTTGTTAAAAATCTGCATGTTACTTTGAAGGCTAAGGTTCCAGCCATTGAATCTTGCCTGTCTTTGTCTACCACAATGAAGATGTCTTACATGGATTTTTGTAAACAGGTATCTGAACCCCTTTTAAGTTTTCCTTTGATGAAGTAAGAAGATTGAGCTCCTTGAATTTTCTGGTACAAGACGTGATTTCCCATCATTCTTGCAGTTCTTCTTGGAACACTTTCCAGTTTCCAGCATCCTGCTTGAAGTGCAGATACGAAAACTGAACATGATACTACTGTAACTCCACTGGCAAATATGAATGCAAATCTGTTCAGTATTCCCCCTTCATAAATACAAGGACGTCTTTCATGTCTGGGCCCCAACATTAGGCCGGGAACCCCAAGTCTATTGAATAACTACCAATACTGATGTTTCGAGAATATTGGGGATGACATTTTGACAAAGTTGTATGTGCTATGTGAAGAAATGATTCAGGTAGCAAAGCAGATTAATTTGTGTGCATCATGAAGTCTGTTGTCATAAGTAAAACGAGGATGTTGAGGTTTTACCATGGTTTGCGGGGGCACAACAAAGTTACATATGTTTCTAAGATAGTACTTAGCTACGATGTGCCGGTGTGGTTAGCACAAAATATGTAGAGTGAAGAGACACAACATTATTTGCCTGAAGTGATAAGCCTACTGTGTTCTATTCCGAGCTTCACATATCACATATAGATGCTTTGATCTGCTCCTGCTGGACTACCACTTTCCTTTCAAAATCTGTCTTTAATCAACAAATAAACAAACCTGCCATTATTGACAGCATATTCTAAAAATGTGACAAAATGTTTAATAGTTTATTGCAACAAAGAACAGAATATATTTTACAGGTAGGTCTGCTAGTCATTGTCTAACTATAACTATGCCAGTTTCTCTTTTTTCTTTGGAGCTTTTGCTTTTCTGATACATAATTATTTTATACCTCAAGCAGGTAATTTAGAAACCTCATTAGGAACATCAGAAGATGTTATGCAAGTACTATACTATGTTATACATACTTGACTTAAAATAATAAAGATACATTAAAAACGTAAAAGTTTTCTGTGCAGATAGCACTTCTCAACAAAGAGCAAAGGTCTGTGGTTCCCTATGAGTTAGCTGACTTCAATGGGACTATCTGTATTCTTAGAGAGCATCATACGTTTGAGTATTTTGCTGATCAAACCAGGGAAAGGGTTCTTTAAATGTTTTGTGCATTGTTATCAGGGTATTGCCAAATGCAGGAAAAAAACAACCCAAAATGATGGAGCAGTGTTCAGCTATGAGTAGGCGTCTTGGAAGTATTTACTTACCGTGTTTCTAAGCTAGTAAGACAATGTAGAATGCACATGGTTTGCTAACATCTTGGGCAGGTGACAGATTGCAAATCAGAAGGTATACTGAGTTCAGATAACCAGTTACCTACTTGCTGTGTTCAGTCTTCAGAAAACTCGAAACTGCAGATCAGAAGGATGAGTACCACTGAAAACTAAGGATTTAGTTGACATCTAAATTTAGTGGATATCTTTAGTTCAGATTTAGTTGACATCTCAATGTTGAATTCCAGAGGAATTAATTACAGAGCATGTTCTAAAATTTATGATAAAAATTTCCATGAAAAAATAGTTCCTATTATCTTATAGTTAGGCATCACTAGCCACATGACAGTGGAAAAAATGAATAAAACTGCAGGGAAACACAAACATTTTATTAACAGGAAAATTTCTATGAAAACTATTCCAGAACAACTTCCAGGAAAGCCAGTGAAGGTCAGAGGAGGTATAGAAAAAGAAACAACCACTTCAGCATAATCTGCCACAGAATGCAACTCCTCTAGGTGTCACCGTCTGCCATGGAGATTTTTAGACAAACATCATGCCTGAAAACCTGATGCGTGTGCCTGCAGTATTTGGTGTCCTTGGATACACTGCGCGGACCGAAAAAGGACTTTCAGCCGATCACTGAAAGCAGTTCTGTGGAACCCCACTGCAAATTCTACTGGTGTGGGCAGATTGTGTGGCACCCACCTTACTGCTTCACCTGGGGCCCGCTCGGTGCAAGGTGGTGTGAGGGGAGCGGTGGGGAGCAGCACCCTGTGCCCCCTGTACTGCTGGGCTGCGGGCCAGGATGCTCCGGAGGAAGGATTTCAGTGGGTAGCAGCAGAGCTGAGCTTTAATGGAAGGTTAGAAATAGGCTGGATAACACAAATTCATCCTATATGCTGTCAACAAGCACTTCATTTTCACGTATGTGATGTCCTTTTGCTAGTTTATACTGATCTTAGAGAACAGTGTTTTCATTTAGTTATTTTATTAGCTATGAATTGCAACATGTTTTTAAAAGTTAATTGATTATAATATTTGATTAATGAAAAATTGATGAATTAATAAACTATAGATGTAACAAAAGGTGACCAGGTATCTTAGCATGCTGACAAGAACTGGACATATTTTATTCTTACACTAATTATTAATGAACACACTATCAGCTCTATTTAAGTTCAGAAACAGGCTTAATTTTTTTGTTGTTCGTTTGTTTCTTTCAATTTAAAATAACAGAAAATGTGTGCAATTGCAATGCAATTTTGCTTTCACAACAAAAAACCAAAAAATCCTTCCCCATGGAAGGGAGGACTGGAGACGCAAGACACACTTCTTACAAACTTAAAAAAAAAATTTCTTATTATTCATGAAGAACAATTTTTCATTCATTTATGTCTTTAAATGGCATGTTTTGTCCATCAGTTGACTGTCCTTGTTCAGATCTTTGGAGAAAGATTTAATATCCTGTAAAAAGGAAAATGAAACATTAAAAGCTCATTTCATGTTGCAGCCTGATCTACCTTAAAACTTTCAATAATAACACCTGTCTTTCCATGGGGTGAGCTGTCTAACTAGTGACTATAACATTATGAAGGAAAACTAACTTCAGTGGTGATATATTTATATAAACTACACTTTCCTTAGGTTACATAAGATGTGTGAAGGGCGCTGTTGTTTAGGTTCAGGTTAAGCACTATGTATGTTCAGTGCACTAATAAAAACATAAACATACAGTGACAATTGCGGAAGGAACATTCTTCATGGCAAATGCTAAAAGACTTCCTTATGTATCAGGAATATCACTGAGATGGTGTTTTCATGTTATCTATACATTACTGTTTTCAGCAGTTTTAAAAAAACTACAGTGTTAAAATGTTATTTTTAAATAAGCAGAGATCTTCAGCTTCAGCTTAAACTTCTCAGTAAAGAGAGATATTAGAAGTGTTGTTTAAACTGGCAAATATTATTCAAAACGTGCAGAGACAAATTCGTCAATAAAGTTTCTTTTTTTATATGCTATATTTCAAGCCAAACTTAAGTAACACTTCGAGAAAACGGAAATAAAAGAAAACAAGTAACTAACATTTGGAATAATACATACCTGCACTTAGTTATTTTTTTGTGAAGTTCTGCATTTTTTATAACTTTATATATATACACATATATTTATATTTATATTATTTATAATTTATATTTATATCTATATTTATATTTGATTGGTTGATTTTCAATAATTTTGTATTAGCACAATCTCCTCTATTTCCAATTTCAGCGATACTATCCATTGTGTAAGTAGGATGAACAAGGAATTTTTGATTAAAAAAAATAATGTGCTGGATGTTTAATACAAAGATAAATAGCAATTTAACTTTCCAGCAATTTCTAGTATTGTCAATAAACACATGTTCCTTTAGGAGAATAACTAACAGAATATTTATAAAATAAATCAATTTAAATTCTAACATACATTCCAATATGTATTTTGTGCAAATATATTGAAGATACAACCTATTTTCAAAAGCAGAAGCAGCCTGTATGTAGCAATGCCTCACGTGCCTTGGAAAATATCAGGAGCATTTCCATGAATACAGAATAACCATGTTTAAAGATAATTTTGCCAGTCCTTTGTTTCTGAAGGTAGTACTAACATTTATCTTTGGCTCTAAGAAATACTTCAGTTTAAGGATGCCTTTTCCAGCACACTAGGTCACAAAAAGGAGTTTGAATTCTGGTTTGACAAAAATAAATGTTAGCAAATGGAACCTTCGTCAAGTTCATTATCAGTACTTATCATTACCACACAAAGCAGATGAGGATCTCAGCAAACTGTAGTGCTTCTGGCATGGCAGTACGTGAATTTTATTATAAGAGTTCTACAAGTTTATGTTCCTGTAAAGAATAAGTTTGAGAGAGCTACTGCTTATTGTCTTGGAGCAAATATAGAGACACATCCAATCCTGTCACTGTGTTCATGTGTGTGGGAAGTGGAAATTTTATGCTTTAGCAATGCCACAGAAGTATATGTTAAATATCAGTCTAAAAGGAAGAATGGTATGATTGCAAAATTATAATCTGATGCAGAAAAAAGAGTGTAAGAACAGCATTTAAGAATGTGTTAAAAACGAGAACAGTTTTATCTGGACAGATTTTACTTATGTAACTACCAGTTTTGCAGAGGAAACCAAACCTAAACAACCTCAAAACACTGGAGAAGTAGTACTCCTACAGATTTACTATACCATGTCTAATGAAGCAATCTTACTGTTTCTGCTATATTAGTTGATATTTTTATCACTTTTAATGTAAGAAGCAGTATTTTTCATGTTTGTTTGTATTTCTTAAGATTGTTTTTAATGGAATATATGAAAAAGAGAAGCACAACATCAGTCTCTTTTTTAAAAGTAGGTATTTAAACACTGAGTTACATTTTCCTTCTCTTGCACATTAGGATATTTAAAACACCACATGAAAAAGGCTTCTTAGGTTTCATAAGTATTACAACTACTGGCTATGAGTAGACAGTGATTCAGCAGTGCTTTTTTCTGCCAAAGCATTGACTAAGAAGTATATGGTCCACCTCATAAGCCTTACTGAATATAATCTGTAGTAACTGTGTCCCTAGACAGAAAGCATTTTTACTTTGTTAAATGATACATGGGGTTCTGAATGCTTGTTCAGTTGTGTAATATGAAATGACTGCTGTGAATATAAACAGGTATTTTAATAATTGTGCAACATATAATAAGTAGGTTTTTTCATATAGACATGTTAACTACACATTATTAGAAAACCTATCTCAGCAGAAGTCCTATTTGAATGAATATCTGAGTAATGTTACTGAAATGATTAATGAAACCAACAACAGCAGTAATAATATGACAATTAATTTAGAAGGAACAAGCTTGATGTGAGGGCCTACATTACATATATTCAGAACACAGATGCACAGAAATACAATGTGATAATCCTATCTTCAAAGCTAGAGATTTTTGAAAAGGATTATTCAGGATTTGAAAGCAGGGTAAAAAATGTAACATAACATTATCAAATGCATTCTAGTTTCGATACAATGCTGACTGCTGAATGCTAACTCTCAAACTACCTTGTTATCCTGAGTAATTATAATAATGTAGTCCACTCAGAATAACAGATTAATGCAAGCATTAAGAGTTATAGAGATAGAATATATCCCAGACTCTTTATTGAAATTTATCGACAATCAAAATGCAGAGTTACTAAATTGTATGGCTGTTTTTGTATTACTGTATCTGCAACAGCCTCAGGATGGAAGGCAAAATTTGTAACAAGAAATAATACCAGGCCTGAAGACCCCTTAATAGACCAACATTAATAGACAAACCTATGTGATGGAAAAAGCAGAATTGCTTGCTTCTTCTGAATCAGTTGATGTAATAAAAATATTATCTCATTTATTATTAAATGTATTTAAAGACAGTTTAATTCAGAATGTAATGAAGTGCATTCATAAACACACAATCACATATAGGTGTGGTCTAACTATTTAAAGGAACAATTTTAATTTGATAAGTGAAAAACGTGTGTTGCTAATAGCAAATCACTTGAAAGTTCTAGTCAGGACCAAAGACTTCTAATCAGGACAGAAAAGATCAAATGGAAAAGTAATAGAATTGCCAACCTTTTTCATTTGGTGGCATTTGTATGGAGGCTAACAGAAAGGCCATCATCATGTCGGATGTTGCCAGCCCATTGGTATATGAATTGATAAAACAATTTCCCTTCTCATCTGGAGAAAATATTTTTATCAGAGATAGTATTGGTTAAAATTGAACAGTTCATCAAGAGGCCAAAGGAATCAGGTACCCTAACTCAAATGTAAAATGTTTTAAACTACATATTCCATTTATAGTTTTCAGCAAACCAGTTTATTTTCCACTGTTTATGACTGCAGTAGTAGAAACATTTTAACCTTAGAAACCACACCCTACCTTGCTATATTTATCTTGTAAAAGATCTCAGAGTAACAGTACTGTGGTTGAATTTCATTTTTACAGAGATTCTTACAGTCTCCAGAGTATTTCTGTAAAAATAATTGAAGCTAAATATATTCTTTACTTACTTTGGAAATGTTTTGGGAACAAAAAAGTTCACCTATTCACCAAGTATAGAATTGCCAGAGGAAAACTGTTCCTGAGGTTCATAAGTTTGTGACCCGAATCCTAACTGACATAGAACAATGGCCACTGGGTCTCTGTCTGTTTGCTGGTGAATATAATATTTTGCTGTCAAGCTGAGTAAGAACTTGTGGTCTTAGCTCTTTCCCAGTTAGTCAGAATTTCAAAGTAAGACTGTGAAGTGTTGATTTCATGCATAAAACAGCAGTCTGTATTTACCAGTACAGTCAAGGAATATAGAAAACGCAGAGCACTCTATTTGAGATACAGTCAGTGTAAGCCCTTGCAAGAGGACATTCTAAGCATTACAAATGAAAATTGAAGTTCTGCATCATCTATCTGTCAAGTCAGGAGCTACAGGCATCAAATGAATCTACCAAATAAGTAGAAAAATGTATTATTTAAATCCAATTATATGAAAGTATCTTTGATAAACAAGCTGTGGAAATTCCTTTGGGCCACAGCATGTGCACTGAAATCCCAGCTACTGCCAAGATTCATAATATATATATTTTCACACCTACCCCTTTTCTCACAGACTGACAATTTTTATAACTGTACTTCCCTGAAAATACCCTACCAGTCACAAATAACATAGGTGATTGATTGTAGCTAATGCATTTTAAACATATACTAGAATCTACTCTTTAAGCTATATAACATAGTTCCTCCTGAAAGTGGTACAGGAAGATCAGAAATTTTAAGAAAGAATATAAACTGTGCTTTTGATATTCAGCTACTGGTTAGTGTGAAAAGGTTTTAATAAAGAAATCCCTCTCTCTGTAAATAGCAGAGTATGTGCATATAGCATTACCCAGTTTAAACGCTAGTTAAGTGTTACTTCAGGTTGCATGACATTTGGTCTTTTTGGGGAGCTTGTGTTACGTTGAATGTGGCAAAGTCAGTGAAATGTTTGTGTAGAGAACAGTTATTGACATGGATCACGTACAGAACAGAAAGCTAGTTTAAAAAATGGTTTAGTCTACAAGAAATTCAGTGAAATTGGAAAATTGATCAAATTAGGAGATGCATTAAGTACTTGATTAAATAATAAGGGTCTGGAAGAAAGAATGGGGAATGTAAGGGAAGAATGACCTAACATTCCATGGTGTTTATTTTCCTTGGCTGAGACATTAAGATAGTCAGGACAAATACTCATTAATAGTCATAATCTTCAGTTGTGATGTGTTGTCTTAAATTTTCCTTTGTAACTCTTCCTACCATAGCAAATAAAATTTTAACCCTTACTTTGACAGAGTAAATATATTCTTTAATTCTTGTATCTTGTTTTTTACTAACAATGATTATAAGTGAAACAACAAGTGATGGGCACTTCACTTCTTAGAATTAGTACTGGGACCAGTCCTGTTTCATATCTTTACCAACGATCTGGGTGAGGGGACCGAGTGCCCCCTCACCAGGTTCGCAGGTGACCCCCAGCTGGGGGGAGCGTTGATCTGCGGGAGGGCAGGAGGCTCTGCAGGGGGGTCTGGGCAGGCTGGAGCGATGGGCCCAGGCCAGTTGTGTGAGGTTCAACCAGGCTCAGTGCCGGGTCCTGCCCGTGGGTCACACCAGCCCCCGCAGCGCTGCGGGCTGGGGGCAGGGGGCTGGGAACTGCCTGGGGGGAAAGGGCCTGGGGGGGCTGGTCGGCAGCCGGCTGGGCATGAGCCTCCCGTGTGCCCAGGCGGCCAAGGAGGCCAGCAGCATCCTGGCTGGTGCCGGGAACAGCGTGGCCAGCAGGGCCAGGGCAGTGCTGTCCCCCTGCACTGGGCACTGGCGAGGCCGCCCCTCGACTCCTGTGTTCAGGTTGGGCCCCTCACTGCCAGGGGGACGCAGAGGGGCTGCAGCGTGTCCAGAGACGGGCAGGGGGCTGGTGCCGGGGCTGGGGCACAAGGCTGGTGGGGAGCGGCTGGGGGAACTGGGGGGGTCAGCCTGGAGAGGAGGAGGCTCGGGGGCACCTTGTGGCTCCCTGCAGCTGCCTGACAGGAGGGTGTAGGCAGGGGGGTCGGTCTCTTCTCCCAGGTGACAAGTGACAGGGCAAGAGGAGACGGCCTCAAGTTACGCCAGGGGAGGTTTAGGTTGGGTATTAGGGAAAATTTCTTCCCCGAATGGGTGGTCAAGCATTGTAACAGGCTGCCCTGGGAGTTTGTTGAGTCATCATCCCTGGATGTGTTTAAAAAAACTTGTAGATGTGGTGCTTAGGGATGTGGTTTATTGGTGGACTTGGCAGTGCCGGGTTAACAGTTGGTCCTTTCCAACCTGAATGATTCTATGATTCTGTGATTCTATTCTGTGTTTTAATGCACATTTAAACACATGTGCAGGTAACAGGAAGAACATTTGAACCTGTACCACCTCTGCATGCCCTTTTCTACAGCCTGGTTGGCCTGGGATGGAATGTGTCCTAACACATATCCCATAATGTCATGCAGTAAGATCCTTTTGGGAAGATAATTCAAGGTCGCTCCTTCCCATGGATGGGGGGAAAGGCAGTGCCACATGTGACAATGCAGTAGGAAACCTGTAGGCAGCCACAGGCCAGCATGACAGGTATGAAAAAATAGGCCAGAAGGCAGTTCAGTCTTCAATAGACAAAGTTTTCATGGAAAACAAATCAACTGATCTCTCTACAATCTGCTATGCTGTATAACTGGTCTATACTGGAAACTGGCAGAATTTCAATATGTGTACTTAAAAAGTTCTTCATCCCAGAAAGCAATACTTACAGGAAGCTTGTATTCTTGATACTTGTTGATCAAGTCTTGAATGAAAGGATGCTTCAAAAGGAGTGCAGCTGGAATGGGTTTCAGATCTTCGGTGCCTAATTCTTTGTAAATTTTGATTAAATGCTGTAAGAAAAAAAAAAGAAGTGGTCAATTTATTAAGTGTTTAAAAAATCTGGGGAAAAGCAAAGCTTGCAGCAGGTATTTATTAATACAAAATAAATCTTCTTTAAGTCTACCAGCCTACCTTATCATAGCCGCCTTCCTTCTCCAGATAACTAAATCTATGACTATCTATATCTTTACTTCCTCCAGTATGAAACACTTTGAGTAGGGTTTCCACTGAAATTATACCTTCACCCGTGTAATTCAAGACTTCTTTTTCACCTTCTGGTAAAGTTTTCTCATGTGGCACTATGCTGATATAAGGAAAAGCCTAAGCAAATAAAGCATAGGTGTAATACTTAGTGATAAATCAGTAGGTCATCTGTTTCAGTTAGATATTCATTAAGGATCAGTGGGTTATACATGCAAATTTCAGTTCTTATAAAACAAAAATCACCAGCTCACACAAAACTACCTACTGAACTATAGGATGAAGGAATAGATCATGAAAGCCCAGAAACATCCATAATGTTGGTGTTAGTAGAACACCAATAAACAGTTTTTTCCAGGGACATGGCCAACATTACACTGAGAAACTAATATTCTTCAGAACAACAAAACATAAAAATACCTAATAGTTACAAACTACAATACTCTACCAAGAACTTTGTGTCTGTATAAGTAGTAAATTTGGTAATTCTGGATGTTCACATGAAAAAAGCAGTATGAATTTTCTAGTCCAGATCAAGGAGTCACTGCAAGAACTTTATTTTGGCTAACAGCTAACATGGGCTGACCAGCACTCCACAGAAAAAGATAAGAAAGTCTTTATGCAGAAAAATTAGAAGTTTACTATAAACAAGCCATGAGGTATCTGCAGTGCTATCAGAGATGGCCAATGAGGAAAAAAACAAACAAACAAACAAACCAGGTGCTTTAGAGATTTGTGAGCACAATGATGAGAAAGAACCTCACACAAATTAACAATGCTTGGACCAGATTAGGCCACTGTGTAGACTAACCATTAACAACAGGATTTAATTGAATACACCATTTCTTTCTTCATTAGGAGGAGGGAGAGACTGCTGAGATTAAGTTGCACTTGTGTTACACGTCTTAGGCCTTAATATATGCCTTTTTCAACACAGGAGGAGCGGAGTCATTGATACAGCCTTTTTAACACTCAACAGTGGACTTACAGAAATACTGGCACATAGGTTTTTCTGTCTCCCACTGTAGGTTTGTATTTAGCTATAAGTTCTACATAGCCAATAACAAAATTATTGAGACGTAAAAGCTAAGCATTTTGAGTGAAAGGGTCTTTGCTGTGGATTTAATAAAAGTAACAAAAGTCCCTATAATGTTTGATCTGCTATCAACATCATTGGAATTTCTGGCATATTTCTGTAGGGAGCTATCCATGAGAAGTCATTACAATTATCAGCACAGAACAAGAAAAAAAGAAGAGACAAATTAGGTGCTGCTCTGTTAAGTGCCTACTTATAAGCTGTCTCCACTGATGAATATTCCACTGATAGAATTTACTAGGTTTCCAGTACCTGTAGTGAGACTTGAGATATTTAGGTCACATGTAAACTGCCACGGGTAGACAAGGGTTTAGGTTCTTAATTTGGTGCTGAAAACCACTTTGGACGTCTTCAGGGATCTTGACTCAGATATACCACCATACCAACTCATAATTTACTTTTTGCCCCCGTGTGGTTGTGGAATATCCTACATGAAATGCTGGTGAAAACTCATTCGCTGCAGTGTAACAGGATTTTATTTGTTCTCTTTTTTCTGTATTCAATGTTACAGAAGAAAGAAAATATTAGAGTGATGTTCTAGCAGCCATGCAATTTTGACCACCAATTTATGAAAGATGACTACAAAGTCAAAGAGCATCCATACATGCAAGATGCTCATTTAGCATCTAATTCTTAGACGTTTCTAAGTTTCCATGGGACTCCCCAAGCTGAATCAGGCATACAAACTGTCTGTATAGTACACTGTAAGACATGCATCAGACATAGCACTGATTTAATGAGACAATACTTTAGGTGGGAAACTAAGCATGAGGAAATTCTCAGGTTGCATAGGGTGTAACTGTGCTCCTCAGAGATATGCTGTTAATTCTAGACTGAAGGGAAACGTGTCCATTCACTGTGACTCGCAGCCTTCAGAATCATTGACATAGGTGATAATGCCAGTGTAGTTACTTACAATCTTGTAAGTCCCAACCAAACAGATCAAACAAAACAGAAAACACTGCGGCGGAGAACAGGCTGTGTTGCTTTATATCCCATGATGGGGGGTTAGAACTTTCCATTGAAATATGGGAAATTAAGTTCAGATGTACTGTATCTAACTAGGAGCATTCTGTGCTCTCCTCCTTTCTATGAAATATAAGAAGGCAATTGTCTTATTCAGTCTCTCACATGGACAAAACCTCTGATGTGACAAATAAAAGCAGACACAGGGAAGTACAATACCACATTTTGCCATGTGAAGTAATAAAATGTAATTATGAATATGTATAGGTTTACACTGTGTGGTAAAATACTGTTTTATTTTAGGCCTTTATATAAAGGCAGAAAATACTGCCCTTTCAATACTGTTTCCAGTGAGCACAACTGTATTTTAAGTATTAGGCAAATGCTACAGTCATTGTGGTTGTGAAAGTATATGAAAAGGTTTTGTTATCTAGAAGAGTGAGCTCTTTCCAAGTATGTACAGATACATATTTTATGTCTCAAAAAAATTCTTATAATTCAATAGTAACTGATGCATGTAGTGCACTAATGGCAGTTTTGAGACTTTAAAAATAACAGCATACTCCAGAAATACTAACAGTGTTCAAAAGCCCATCATTTGATGTGACAATACATTCATCGTAGCTCGAAAAACAACTGAAAACCTTATTTCATATGAAACAAATTATTAATTATTAATCCTTCTGATTTACAGGTAAACACAAACACTTGAAAATAATAACAAAGGTGTATATACTTCTAGATACCCAAAAAAACCACAATGGAAAAGAAAGATCAGCAATAATACCAGGCTTTACATCTTTAGATAACAACACTGTAAGTCACAGTCTAATTCCTGGGGATGGATAGCTGGACTTAATTTTTAAAATTAGGTCAAAAAATGCCCTCCATTCACCTATACAAGGACCAGTGCCTTCAACTTTCATTATTATTTGGCAAGCAAATTTTCAGACTTCTGGAAGAATACTTCTGAATATTATTACCAAAGTCAGTGGAACTATTTGCAGAGCTCACATGAAGTCAGTGGGACAACTTGTAAGGACTGGAACTACCCAGGATAAGAAAATATACAGAAATCTAGCTAATACATAATTCTCAAGCTTTTCTATTGTTCTTTAATATTTTACTGTAATATTTTACCACACATGGAAGAGAAGCTTCTTCTTCTCTATGAATATATGTTCCAGTAGCAATGCTAAGTGCTCTGTAAACACCTTCAACTGGATCAGAGTGGGAGGCAAAGTAAAGTAGCATCTCAGTATAGTTGACCAGAGCAGGATCTTTACTGGTATCAGCAAATAAACTGAAGAAAAACTATAAAAGAAGAAAAATACGTAAATTAATTTCTACAAGTGGGATTTAATAAAATACAAATTAAAGATTGTATATAAAAGGATAAAATAATGACTGCTGATCTTTTAAAATGTGTTGAGGTTGTGCAAATCAAGGTAAATCAGAAGTGTGTCTGAGTCATTCAAGGAAACAGAAATTGTAGTATTTTCTTTTCTAGACTGAGGACTTTCACAGAACAAGGAGAAATTAATAAAATCTTGTATCATGACAAGTAAGTCCAGAACATGTTCTTGTATTCAGATCACACTATTACCTCCCTTTTCCATGGAGATTTCCATCAGCTTAGATGCAGAGATTATTTGCCTCCCATTCTTTACAAAGATGGTTACTGTGTAGCAAAATTAATGAGGTTCAAAGGAGAACAGGAATAATTAAGTCTGAGTAGGCTATGATTTAGAATACTGAAGGAAAATTCCTAGATTCCTTTCTACATTACTGCTAACTTTGAGGGTTTTATACATGGAAATCATATTCTGAAGCACCACCTGACCTCAAAAACCATTGAAACATTGCAGCAAATATGGAAAAAAAGAGGAGACCCAAGAATCTTTTGCATGAGACCTCTCAGGTCAGAACAGTGAACAGTCTCTTCAAAATACCAATGTTTTTTAAGTTACCTTTATGAGATGTCTTAGCCTATCTAAAGGCAAAGAATCCATGCAACTTTCTGTTGTGTTTAGACCTTCATTTCCATTAAACCATAAGCCAACCTGATTTAAAAAAAAAAAGTAATTTATTTTCACACATTAAAATAAAGTGGTGTTTCCATTCTATAATTGTTTAACAGACAGATTAATAAGAGCTTAATCACTGGACTAAATTAAGCCGAATTTGTTATTAATATACAATGACATCAGAATAATTTAAGTAGCTGTTTGTAATAGATACTTTGGAAATTACTGAAAATAGAGTTGAAGTGACTCTCTGCTCTTGAAAGTGTGAATTAACTAGGTGGTTGTAAACCTACACTGCCCAAGAAGCAGAACATAATGCAGAGCTTCTATGTGTGTTCTGGCTTCTTGCTTTCAGGTTATCCTTTGCTACACCATAGCTTTTGTCCTAACTGTACTTTTGGAAGAAACTGTCCACACACTTCAGTATAATGAAGGACAGAGGCATGGCTCTTCCCATGCTTGCCTGCTCCCAACAAGAAGACTTACATTACAGACAAGAAGTGTTCTGTAATGCCTACAGAATTACACCTGCAACTGCAAACTAAAAATGCCCAAAACTAACTCTCCAATGCTAGACCCAACCCACAGGACATACCAGCTAAATCTTACCTTCTAAAACAGGATGGCCATGAACAGACCCCCTACAGAAAGAAACCCTTGACTGGAAGTGACCCCTATCAAACCTTGCCAGGTTAGGGAAACGTCACAGCATAGACAATTGAGTACCACTACCTGGGGATGTTCCCTAGTACTGCACAGTTTATTACTACAGGCACAGACAGAGGGGCCAGCTGGGGCACCTCAGATTCCCTGTGGAAGGTTCTTCCTGCAATTCTCAATGACTATTGTTTGCCATTGTCTCTTGTGAATACAGTAAAATAAAATAAAAGTTTCATGACATTTTGAATGCATGTAGGTCTCAGCATTAAACAGAGAACAAAATTTGTTTCCCTTTTTATTCAAAGATTATAACATTTGAAAAAAATGTCAGTATATTCTGTGTTACATTAATAGGTTAATATGGAAGATTTCAAATAGTTGGAAATCTTCATGAATCTCAGATGTTAATGAAAGATGCCATAGCCTTTCATTGTAGGTATTAAGTGAAAATATTGTAACAAAGTTACAAATTTCATTAGCAACATCCTTTTCCACATTTCAGATGAATTACTACATTTTTGATTACATAAAATATTGCTTTATTATTATGTGTTTTCTTTTCAAAGCAAGACAATGAAATAGGACAAAACAGGAAGTTTGAAGAGATTTTCAGAAAGGAAAACAAGCCAGTAAAATAAAATAATAAATTAGTAAAGAAAAAATTGTTTTCTGCTTTTTTCCCCATGTGAGTAAGCTGGGAAAACTGAGCAAATAATAACAAGAAAATAGGTTTAATGTTATCCTTCAGACCTTTCCCAGAAAGATATCAGATGGTTTGCTCTGAATGATATAATTATAATATTAATGATAAAAAATGATATATAATTATTTTACTAACTCTTTGCTATTGTTCTTTCCTTATTTTTATGGATTACACTGACTCATACATTCTCTAGTGCACCATGTTCCACAGAACATGAATCATTTTTTCTTCAAGAAAGAAATTAATGAGAAAGAAATGGAACAAGTATTGACCTCATAAAATTTGCCACAAATTGCTCCCAAAGGAGCATTTCAATACAAACATTTCAATAAAACCAAGTCAGATGTTCCTCATCAATTAAGGACTAAATTTTACTCAAGCCTGCAAGATTCTGTTCTTGTTCTTCTCATAAACAGAATATGCAAAAAACTCAAACCACAGTGCTGTCAGTAACATGAACTGTAGTACCTCATATAGAGCAGGTATACAGGGGATTTGTGTGGTTTTTAAGTGAAGAAAGTTTTGGTCAGATTTACAAACATGAAATAGTGGTGACAGACATTACAACTTTTATTTGCAATGTGAATCAGCTAAAGAGCAAAATCTTCAGAGCAATGCAGACTGTTGAACTGAATTGGTTTGGATAGTCTCTGGAGCTTCCTATAACATCCTCTTGAGCACCTCAGTTATGTGCCTGCCCATATTGTTCTGTTCCAAGAAAGGAGCTTCAGTAGTGGAGTTATATGTGTGTTTACCTCCAGACTTTAGTCCTTTTTAAGTTTTTAAGGAACTGTACGAGACTGTAGGTTCAGAGTCATCACTTTCACAGAAGTTTGGAAGAACTACCAAGAGGTAGGTCTACAAACAAGTGTACACCATTGTGTATTTACTATCATTTACTGAATGTGAGCCAATTCCGATCTTGAAGTAAATTAATTGCTCAGTTAATATTATTATTTGAACTAGGATCCCATGTTAAAAATGTACATTCACAGTCTGCATGTCTTGTAACTGTTAGCTTATTTTTAAACTCTCACACTTCAGTAAAAATTACCACATCGATAGAAAAATAGATGCAGATAGACCTGCACATTATGTGGGTTTTATGGCTTTGCAGAATTTGTTTCTTTGCAAGTCTGGCGTGGGTAGGGGTTGGCAGACACTCCTGGAAGTTTTAAATTAATCAAAATATTTCTGAAACTGACAGGCCTCTGGAGGAACACAGCCTCTGATTTTTGAGGAAAACTAATACTAGGTGATTGGAAAACACACTGCAATAAAGGCTCTATGAAATTTATTTGAAACAGTTTGAAAATTAGTTTAGTATCACCCAAAAAATACAGAACTGTAGAACTTTTATGTACACATGCACACAGATATGTATCTACCTATATATTTGTATACGTATATATACATATATATGGCTAGTACACATTAAAAGAGTCATCCTAAGTATAATTAAGAATCCTAAGTAAAAGGAAGTGAAAATTTAATGAGCAGAATTTTGCTAAACAAAGGAGAATGTATTCTCAATACTCTTTCATGAAACGTGCTTCCCAAAAACCTTTGCTAAACTATGTGACAGTTCAAATAGAAGACACCTTTAGATAAAAGAATAGATCAAAGAATTTTATAATTTTCCCTGTATTCAAAATCTGAAAAATAATCTTCAGTTGCAAAGAATTCCTTATTGGAAACATTCTAGGAATATCTAAATAAAGTAGAGCTGGTGAGCCCAAAGTAAAATACTTATTTCTGTTTGGAGCAAATTCTTTGTTTTATAGATATAGTGTCAAACAAGTTAATAAAAGTCAAAGCTCTCACAGAAGAGTTTCTTTAGAACAGGAAGGATATTAATTTGAAATTAATTTATGGGGAAAGTAGGAAATGGAAGTAAAGAGTTAGTTTATTTAGCCTGATTTGTGGGACTATGGATAAGATTAGGCCTCCAGTTTCCTGAAGACAATTTTCATTAGAAAGCACCCCCAAAACTCCATACATTTAAAATTCAGACTGGATTTCTGAATGTGAATAAACCCAACAATATATCAATCATTTCAGAGAGTTAAACAAAAGAATATTATTCAGGAAAAAATTATAACCTGCATATAGTATTCCTGTGTAACAAAGCCTGATCCAGCTACGTCAATGGACTGGAAGCCACGCAGTGCTTCAAGCAGCTGTGTCACAGACGGCACTGGCCAAGGCTGTGCTGCTGCTAGCAAGAACCTGCGCCAGTCGGTAAGTTCTGAGTTCACTGTGAATGCAGATGCCAGATTTTGTAACTATAAAAACAAAATAATAAATATTGTCAAATATGCACACATAAACATACGCTTTCTATATACCACGTAACCTTAGGACTTTTTCATGGTTAGGCTGGACAAGGTTCTGCAGCGCGACTTCAAAGATGTATAAAGGACATATGCCACTGACCAAAGCAGTCCACAGACCGCTGTCTGTCACTGAGGCCAACTGGCATGTGCAGTCGATATCCGTCTAAATAAATACTTTGACTCCCTAAATAGGTGTCTGTATGTAAAGTGCTATGACATAACAACTCTTAGTACATACTAACCCCTGAACCAAGTTCCATCTGGGAGAGTGCTAAGACCTGAACCGACAATTTAGCAGCACGAGTATAAAATCTAGTAAATGCTCGGGGCTGCTGTGCCTTGGGCCTATCTTGCTTACTCTTACAGCTGTCTACCAAGTGGCTTTTCTCTGTTCCAGCATTATTTTCAGTTAAAAAATGTTGTAGTAGAAAAGCTGCTTTGCAGCTTGCCACATGTGTCTTTTTACCACTGACGATGTTGTATGTGGATAGCAGAGTGGCGCAGAGAACACAAACAGGAGAATACGTGTAAAATCTCCTGACACAGCATTGCAAAGGCTGTATCTGATAGAGGAAATAAAGGCACAGTTTATTTCTACACTACTGGTGTGGCGAGACCCTGCTGTGTACCTGTACGCTATGTTCTGCCCCACACCCAGACTTCCTTGTGAAGTGTCCCATTTGCTCCAGGATGGACTTCAAGAAGGAGGTAGCGTGTCTACGAGAAGAAGGGTCTGGGGCAACTCAGAGACAGACAATTTGGTAATGCCGTAGATGTCATCTGCCCTAACACTGGCAGGTACAGCACCATTTCCTATACCTTGAAAACTTATTTGAAATGTTATTAAGTCACACAATGATGAAATGGTGAGTTCAGTTCAGAATAGCTTCTGCAGAACAAGCATACAGCTTAGCTCATGCTTCATGCATTTCCTTTTGCATATAAATTCTTGCTTTCACTATAAATATAAAAGACTCATTTTAAAACAGTGCTCTTAAGGAAAGGAAATTCTGTTATTAAAATTAAAATAGTACTTACAAGCACTTAAAAGTTCTCAAAGAGTAAAGAACATGGGATACAAGCACATGTGGTCTATTAATAAACAATGTTTGACTCATAGTTTTCCACATATAATTAATCTCCTGTGCTAAGATTAGTTTTTTATATACTGATGATGACAGCTGTGTCTAATTTTCACTAAACAGTGGAAAACCGTCACTCAGAAACTTTACAATGTTTATTAATGCATTTCATCTGTGTGAACAATATTTGAATAAAGCTGCTTCCCTCATGTAAAATCCAATTAAAATCTTAATGTGAATCATGGCTTACTTTCAGAAATAATAATGAAAATATGCTAAAACAAGTAAACCTTTTCATTCCATAGACTTACCAGCAACATTTGAAAGTAAAATTAATCAGACAATTCAGTGATGGAAGATCTGGAAAGACTAATAATTTTTCATGTTCCTAAATCTGAAAATCTTGGGTAAGTAAGTTTAAGGTCATACAGCTCAAGATTTTATTCTCCTGTCTTGGAACGAAGAACATAAACAGTCTTAATTTAACTCTTGGAAATGAATTTTCAATGGTGTCTAAAGGAACTGATAGAATTTGAAAATCATAAATAAATATAGTGCTGACAAAAGCATTTTATTTCTGGCACAGTAGCTTCCAGAACCTTTCTCTAAAGAAAAAGAATTTTAAGGGAAAACTGATAATGCCCTTAATAGTTACACTCCTGACTTTATCACAGTAAGGACAACACTGCATCTTCTGCACAAACCAGTAGTTAACTGATATGAAAATAGGTGTTAACTTACATCTGGAAGTGTTAAGTTCATCCATGCATCAGGAAGGCAATTTGTTCCAAGATTCAAATTAATCAAGTCAATAAATACTTCCTTTTGTATAAAACCTAATAAAAGAAAGTCAATACATATAAAAAAACTATTTACCATTTAAAATAGTCTTCTTTTGTTAAAGGAAATATATTTTTTTATTTTAATGGCCATATGGGAAAATAGTTATTTTGCTGTTATGTACTATTAATAGTGGTAATATCTTTCAAGTCAGATGTAAAATTTTCTCATTCAGAATAAACCGTGTGGCCTGTCTAAAAGCAAAATGTCTAATATTCCAATATATTGCAGTTCTTTTGATGCTTGCCCTGATCCGCACTGTGATCACTAACCAATCCTCTTAGTCTACACTGACACTTGGTGAGCAGTACACAAATACCAATCACACACATACTCTGTGTATTGAATACCTATCAACCTTTTCCTTCACTATGCGCTATTTTAATCAGTCATAAATCTATCTCTACTCTTGAAAGCAAGCATTAGAGAATAGGATGGGAAACACAGATCATTGTCTGTTAAACTTTGAAACAAACTGAATTGCTTAAAGAACTTCCCAGAATTGGTTTGTGGGATTTATAAATATCTCTGTTAATTTTATTTAAAGAAATCAGATAAAAATAAGTAAGTGCAACAAAACTTCTTTATTTATTTTTAATGGGCATGGATTTGCTTATAAGCAAATAGAAACTTGGAACTTCATGCACAGTATTACAACACAAAATTATGTATACCAAAATTATCAGACATACACAAGTCTTTTCTTTCAGAAACGGACTTTGCTGGCTCAGTAAGGATTCACTGTGAAACCTCTACATTAACCAAGATTCAGGTGATCTAAATTTTGAGAGATGAAGCCGATTTGGCCAGGTTATGATCACTTCCACAGGGTTAAACAGTAAGTTTTCAGATTACCTTTAAAAGCAAATACAATCAGTGAAATACTAGAAGGACTTACTAAAGTTTTTTCCTTTTACAGTCACATTTCTTTTCCTTTTAAAAAGGCACAGCTGCACACATTCTATGGCTAACAACTTTTTTCTTTGAAAAGAAAATGTGAAGTAAAATTTGTTAAGTTTACAAAGAAAGATTTAAGTGGTAGGAATATTAAGAATGTGTTCAAATATTGATTTCATAATGTCAGCATTCAAAATCAAGTGGTCAATTTCAATTAATAGCCTACAACCTCTGCAGCCAGGAGTAATGCCCTCAGAACATCTTAATACAGAAGAGAAATCATATAACCTTAGAGAGAAAAGGAAAAAAGTAGATTTGGGAAGCTTAGCGTCTGTTGGGACAGGACAAAGGAACGGTGAAAAATCTGGATTTGAAGCCCTTGTCCTAACAAATTTCAGCATGAACACAAAAGCTGGGAAAAACTATCAGTAAACTGGTAACAGTGCTCTGACGTAGTCTCTTGAGGGTTTCTGAGTTATCTACTTTGAGAAAGAACACCTTTTAAAAATCATGTGTTAGGCTGTTTACTGAAGCTTCTTGGATTGCTGATTTAATAATTTTAAGGTAAGCAGAAACTTGTATTTTGACAAGAGCTTCAAGTCCCAAAAATCAGATTATTACCATGCAGCACAATAAAGTCTACATCACAGAAGTATCATTATTGGAGACTTCACAGAAGATTCAATAAACCAGGTAACTTTTTAGTGGTTCATGGGGATAATAAGCTATAGACCACTAAGGAGCCACTGAAAATTTTATATTAAAATAACAGGAAAAATTCTAATATCTTATTTGCAGTCTCAAATTTTCTAGTGATGTATGATGAAAAGCCCAGGTATTATAATTTTTATTTCATGGTTTATTAAACATTTCCCTTTCCACATGTGATCCCCAGTAATCTGGCAATCTAGCTTCTTTCTTTCACATTATCTTGTGGTTTAAATTGTTCAATTCCTACTATGGTTTCCCTATATGACCATAAAAAATGCTGTTCTTGTATTCCCTATGAGTTTCTGGCTTCCTAAAAAGAAATTAAATTTTGGTCTTCTGCACAAAATTCTAAAAGGATACTAATATCGTCATGTCATTTTTGTGAGGCTACATGACTTCAGAAACGTACCTAAGTATTTAAGGGGTAACGATATTAAAGAACTCGAATCAAGAAATAATGTATGCACTGCCAGGTGACCTGCAGTGTCTACCCATTTTTCTTCCTCTGTGATAAATATGGAGAAACAACCTTCTCTTTCATTCAGAGCTAAGCTACTTTATTAATAGCAGAATTGCTGATGTGCTGTAGGGTAATTCCTTTTACTTTACCACCTCCTCCTGAAACATCTGAAGTGGGACAATTCCGAAGTGTTGTCAAAAAGTTATAACAGTTCACAAACTTCAAACGGAGTGTGACCTAAATCCTCCTCATGACATACCTAGCAGGAATGAGGAAGTCTGAGAAAGAGAGGAAATCCCTTGTAAGCATATACAAAAGATACCAAATAAGTTTTCTCAATGTATTTTTAGATATTTTGTCTAGATTGAATGTATTTTTATGCTACAGAGCATGGAACTGTTTAAAATATCTGATTATACTACAAGACAAAAGGTGATTCATCAATTTAATTCAGGGGTTGCCAATGCTTTATAATCATGGAAAGATGATACGAGTGGGCAGCTACACAGATGGTGCTGAGAGAATAATATTGGTATCTGCAAACAGTACTCTGCAAGGGTAAAAGGAAATAACGTCCTCTGGGAAAGAATGTGAAAACAATTCCCAGAATTGGCTTTGTCCACTTAACAAGACTGGTTTCAAAACAGGTAAGCTCTTTACAAGATCTTTTTGTTAAGTCCAAAAAAACCCCCCAACCATACCTAACAGGTTTTTGTTGATTGATGTAGGAGACTGAATAGAAAATGAACTTATTAAATGCGCAGAACCACTTATAATTAGAAGGGATAGCATGCAATTTTGAAAAAGAATCAGAATTCAAAAAGCTTTTGAAAAACTGGAGAGATGGTCAAGATCAGTAAGTAAATTTCACTGGAAACAGATCTAAGCACTTTGAGGAAACAGACTGCACAAATAAATACACTTACTACATTGCAGACAAAACCAATCAGGAAAGCACTTAAAGCACATTCAAGAACAGGATTAGAATTCAGTGAACTTTACAAATTGGAGATATAGTCTAGGATAAAAAGGACACTATCCAATAAGAATAAATGTCAAGTGCCACACTGGGCTGAAAGAATGAACTGCATAAATGTCCCAGTAGGAATCTTACTGACAAAGAAATTTCTGTAGAAAAAGCTCCAGGGATTATGGAAGATTACAATATCACCAGAAAGTACACAGGAAGATATTGGATATAATCACTTGCATTCTTTTCAGATGTTAAGGCTTCTGCTGGCATACAATTTTGGAATTTGCAGATCTAGAAGGATGTATGGAAACTAAAGAGTACCAAGAAGAAAGCAGTAAGAATCATCACAGGCTTAGAAAGCATGACCTAAGAGGCAAGGTTGAAGGAATTCTGCTTGTTTCATCTACGAAAGGAAGATCATGAGAAAACACAGTAGTTTTCCAGTTAAAACCGACGTTACAAAGAGGATAGGGATAACACCTGCTCCATAGCTCCAGTTAGGAAGAATGATAGGACATAAAGTTTATTTGCATCAAAAACATTTCAGACAATACTAAAAACCCACATAATAAGGACATCAAAGCACTAAGGACAAAACCCCACACATTCTACAGTGGACTATTTTAAAAGCTTATCAAAGAAGAACAAGGACAAATACTGGATATAGATTGACTAAACCAGACCCCATGTTCAGATACGGATGACTTCTTGATATCCCCCTCCAACTACTTGTTATGATAATAAGGTTTTGCTACAATTTTTCCAAGGGCAATATACCTATTATCTTCAGACCTAACACTAAAAATGTGATGCTGCCCCTGTGCACCATGGAATTGACTTCAGTGTTACAAGTTCTAAATAGTTTTGTTCATTACTTCAGTATTTTTCTTCTACTGTTGGACATTCTGGGGACACATTTTCAAACTTTTTCTAATCTCATCATAGTTAAAATCTTCCTATTTGAAGACATAAAGTTAAAATGTGGTATTATGTGACTTAAGAGAAAATCCTTAGAATTAGCAATGTTGTATATCTAATAAGGTACCCTGTAGAACATATATCCTGTTGCTTATTAGGTAAAGTATGACTAAACATTTTTGTTACCACAGAAATCACAAATTAATTTCAATGATGGATCTATTATAGTCACCTATATAATGCACAGTACTGATCTCTTTTTCTGTTCCCTACCAATCAACTCTACTTGAGTGGACAAACATCCCTTAATGAGGCATGTACTCTAAACCTGCTCTATTTCTGACATCCTGTTTAGACCTAGAAGTACCATGAATATATATACAAGACACACAAAACAAGACTATATATATGTATGTATATATCTTCTGCAGTTACTAGGCAACAACTGTGATGAAATTAGAGACTTGATCTTGATTTAGAAAAGGGTTGATTTAAAGGTGAATGACCACACATTAATTTCTCCCAAATTATTTCTACTTCATCTTCATCACTATTGGAAGAATTAAGAAGGGTCATTAATGACTGCACTTTAGCTATCTTTTGTTATAGATCATTGCTTTTTCCTTCATAGTAGATACAGATTCTGCTGGTATGCTTTACCTTGATTGGAAATTATCAAGTAGAAAATTGCATTTAGAACATGTAGAATTATGAAATTGTGAAATCAGATACTTCGCTGAACAATGCTGATTCTAGCTCCTACATTAAAAATCAAGATGCAGTATTCTTATTGCAATGCTCACAAATATTTTTACAGAGAAAAAAAGTGGTACAAGCTGTGAATTAGTGATATGCTGGCTGTAAGAGTATTACCTATGGGAAGACTGATTTGTGCAATTAATAATCAGCAATGGAAAATGAACCTGTTCTACCTCTGTAGGAAAGTCTTCTGAAGGACAAGTCTGACAACAGTCTGTGAAAGGTCATGTTAAACCTTATCCAAAAGAGAATAAAAAATAGAAACACATACAGATACGGAGAGAAGGTATGACCCAAAATTCATAGGCTACAGAGGTCAAGCAGTCATTTGACAGATATAAAGCACTGATCTTCCACACACTTATCAAAAAAAAATCAGGGTTTTCAGAATCCATGAAGCTTCTTGAACTATTAAACACTGATAATAAGATGAGGGTTAACTCCAGCGGTTATAATATATTATGACTCAGCTAAGTGCAATATACAATCAGATAGAATTTACAAGTTGCCCCTCTAGCATGTCACCAAGGTAACAATGTACATTATTTTTGTTCATTGTCTTCAGATTCATAGAAGTCAGGCAAATAGAAGATGGGCAAATGCAAACATCTACTGGCAACTGAAGAAAAGACATATTTTAACATTACAATACATTATGAAAAAAAAAAATATGACCCTTATTAACCCTGCAAGGTATTCTGTTGAAGTGTCCATGTACGTTACAAGAAGATTTTGAAATAAAAACTAACAATTTTCATCTAGTCGCTTCCACAGAAACTCTCCAAATCAAACTCAGAGGAGTAGTCTGATCTTTCACTTGTCATCATATCACCTCCCTGTAGTCTTCTCTTTCTCTGCCAAGTAACATTCCACAAATGAATAGCTTTCTGGGGGTCAAATCTCTTGATATCTGGAGAGTTCATCTGAATTATCATAAGATCCGTCACACTTTCAGACCTTAGTTTAGAGTGCAAATGCATCATGGTGAGTTTCATTTGACTGAAGCCTCGCTCTGTTTCAGCTGAGCTTGCTGGCAGAGTTAGGATCAAATCTACCAGTGTCAGGATGTTGGGATACTTCTTTGAGTAATCTGAGTTCACCACATCCCATGTCAAGGTCTGGATGTTTTGAAATCTAAAAAGCATGGTAAGAAGTATAATTACAACTATCACTAAATGTATTTCCATCATCCTTCTGAGTAAATCAATAAACGGACACAAATGCAGTTTTCTTATTACCTGTTGTACAACTCTATTTTCAACATGTTCCATTCAGTTTCTACTTCACCTATTTTCACACTAGCAGCTTCTAGAATGACTTCATAATGTTTAGTCAAGACAGACACTTCCTTTTCACCAAATTCTATAACAGAGGCAAAACAAAAATATTTTTATGCTTGTAAAACGTTTAGAAGGTGCTCTTCAAATAGCCACTATCACAGTTCTATACCTTGTTTAATTTTATCAGGCCATAGTTTAAAACTTCCAATAGTAGTTGCTTTTAAAACATCTTGACTTGCATCGCAAAAACAATCGCGTAGCCTCTTTACCAAATTCCTTAGTACTGTTGTTCGTACTGCTGAAATATTTCTATTTCCAACAAGCTGGTAGCCATGAAAGTGCTGAATGGTCTCTATCAGTCGCTCCTTTGGACCAGCTCTGAAAGGTACAGAACACAAAACAACATATAATACTCTTTTATTATATTCTAAGGGATCATTGTTCAGTTGTTAGAAATGCCAGACCTTGTTTGATACATGTGGAGTGTTTCCAGTGTTGACTGCATGGTTGCAAATATGTCTGCAATGGAAGAGTCATGATCCAGAGTAACACGTGACAGAATGTTGAGGACATTGATGACATCCAACAAAAAGTGAGAAAATTTGACTATCTCCATTCTCAGAAGGATGTGTAAAAGGCCTTTGACTTTCTGCTGGTTTGAGGATCTTGAATCTCTTTCAATCTGGAAATCAATACAGAAAATGAAAGGATCAGGTATGCAGACCAAACTTAGCCGTAGCAATTAATTTTTCCTGAAGTTATATCCAAATTTTGTGTCATTTACCTTACTCAGATGTAGAACAATTGCAGGATAACCTTTAAGGAGAATTTGTAGAGCTGTTTGTAGGCGAGGAAGCCACTGGGAGCCTCCAATTCGAGAAGGAACAGCTGGGCGTAACTTGATGGCTTCATATGTGGCTTTGAGATTATTCTTATTTAGAGGTGAGTTACGATAAAAGTAATACAAACTTCTCAAGACATTGCTTAAGATGTTGTATAGCTGAATATTTTTCAGTGCTCCTTTGTAAGCCAGCTTTAGCCGGTGAGCAAAACAATGCACAGACTGTACACAAGGCTGAATTTCCCTCAGAAGTTTAGCTACCCTACTGTTTTCTCCTACCATGACATCTGTCCCATCGCTTCCAAACCCAACTAATTTTCTTGACCAGTCTTGGCTTGCCAGACTAAGCTGAAGATTTATTTGCAACGTTTCCTCAATTGCATTTTTAATAGCTGAAGCATCGGGTTTGTGAACAGGTTGAACCCCAACAATCTGGCAATGGACTTTTCCTTCATTTGCAAAGCGTACGTACACAACTGCAGCTGCTTTAAGTATACTGTCTGTGACTCCATCACTAATAACAGAAAAGAATTTACATTTCTCCAGTTTCTCTTTCAAAGCTCTTCTTTCTACTTCAGCAATAAAATGTATAAACATTCTTGCTGATTTGTCATTTCTAAACACAGAACCAATATCCACTCCTTTCATATCGTCTAGTTTGCACATCCAGTCAAGGTCTGTAAAGGGACGACCAGACTTAGCAATAGCATGGCATGTTCTAAAAATATTTTCTACTCTACCTAATGTTATGGAGTTCATGCTCTTTAACATCTGCTCAGCAGAAGCTGCATTTGATGAAGCAGTACTGGCAGCTTCCATGCAGGTAGCCCAGGCATGAGCTTCACTACTCTGGTGTGTATTTATAAATTCAAGTTTGAAGTCATCAGTGCCAGAACAAAAATTGTGAATATTTTCCCCCAAATCTACATTATGTTTACGACATGGTGCACAAAACATTATTCCCCTTTCGTCATCATATTTTAACCAGGAGTATTTTGTTAGCCATATTTTTGGAAACTGGCGATTCCTTTTTGTTATCTGATGTTCCAGATCTCTCTTCGCTTTCCCTCCATCACCACCTTCTCTCTTGATAGAAGAATTAGTCTTGCTTTTAAATTGCTTCAGTGCTCTTATGGCTATAATTTAAAAAGAAACAACTAAATATAAAATAGTTTTATTTAATAAATATCAGTTGTAATTTTTTTTTAATCCACATTTATTTTGTTAATTTGGGACTAGACTGTGACTTGAAATGAACAGCCATAAAAGAGAACAAAGAAAACAGATCTACTCTTAAATCACTTGGAGGCTACCCAGGACCCTTGGTCAGTAAGAAATGGTCAGTTTTGACTCTAATTTCCTTTTGACTACCAGAAGTTTGTCAGAATATGCAACCAGTAAAGTACAGCAGCAATATGATTTTTTGAAACAGAAAAACAGAGCTAGGGAGTGGAATTCAGAATGGTCTTTCAGGCAAAATGTCTCCAGAAGATACTACTGAAGTCACAAACCTATTAAGATGCCCATTACACCTAACATTAACAGACAAGTTAACTTGGAGCAAACCCATAAATACATAATCAAATAGCTGTTACAGGCATAAGATGTTCCATGGCAGATGTTTGACCTGATCTTTTTAAAATAGATTTATCATAGAAAAATTTAGGTTGGAAAAAACCCTTTGAGATCAAGTCCAACCATTAAATTATTTTAGTACTGCTTTGAGAAAGAACAGCATAAGCTTCACATTTTGTTCTCAAGATGGTCATTGTTACATTTTGTAGGAGCATATGCTATAAGCTGGTGTTTTTGAAAATTCTGTCTCCAGAGCTTGTGAATCTCCCAATTTTTGCATTTAAGTTTATGATTCTTTTAGTACACTGTTGCCATAAGGTCATAACTTTGCAAAGAAAGCAGTCACATAATTCCATGAAGGCAAATTCCACGCAGAACTGAGACAGTAAACCCAGAAATCTATTAGCTGGGAAATGGCAGAACTAAAGCGCTGAGGAAATGACCTGGGAACAACTTGACTCCCCATCCTCCTTACTGTGATGTGTACTTCAACAGGCAGAATTAACAATTACAGTAAGTTAATCATAGAAAGAAACACCATTTCTGGTGCTTTAAAAGATCTTAAGATAAAGTCCTTGTGACCCACTTTTTCCTGTTTTACAAGAAGGGGCAAATTTTTGTATGTGCATTATACAGTTTGTGAGAACAAATATCGATTTGTCTGTCTTCCTGTTTTTCCCCATTGATAATTTCAGAATGGCCAATTTGAACCAAGTTTATCAGTATGGTAGAGTTATGAAGGTCGTACAAATTTTTTTTCAGATCTGTTCTGAGGTACAAGAGAAAGATCTTCATAACATTACCATTGAGGAAAAACTGGGGAGATGACCAGCTTTTACCCACTCTGTGGCCAAGAGTCGTTAAGTCAGACTAAACTCAGTTCCAGACCACACACAGCATTCTGTGCAAGCAAAACATGCAGGTAAGATGACATGAAAGACAGCTGCTGGTTGTTGTTTGTCTTGTTTGTTTTTTTTTTAAATGAGGCTAACAGACATGGAAAGGAACAGGAGATGGACTAGTGGGAGGAAGCTGGGAACATGGGAAAAAGCGGGATTTGTTGCAGTGCTACTATGGAAGGAACACAGGATACAAAAGGAAACCAGCCTGTACTACTTATGAAGCAACCTCTTTTTCACATCTGATTTTTGTCATCAACAAAATGAAAATGAAAACTAATGTAGAAAAAGCTGCACAGGGAAGAACTGTTTTTCATCAAAATCTTTTTTAAAATTAGTATCATTCACTGATACACAAGGTGCCATGGACAAGGGTATCTATATTTTCAAAAAACAGTGCAGAAACATCATAAACAACTGCAAAAAAATTACAGAATAAACTAAGATTATGACAAGTGAAACTGAAAACAGAAAAATAAAAATTCAAAAAGGATCATTACCAATGACAGCAGTGTAAGTGTACACTAAATGTGTACCTTGCGAACCAGGACTGAAATTTTAAAGAGACAAGACATAAAGAACAATCCTCACGTTTCAGTTATAAGGCACAGATATACAAAATAGACTATTTCTTAATGACACATCAGTTAGCAGAATATTTTCATACAGTGCCTGTATGAAAATATTTCCCTAAACTCAAGAACTGTAGTAAACATTCAGATTAAAACTCTACACACGCAACAAAATATGAAGAGATTGTAAACCTATACCAGAGATGCAAATTTTGTAAACATTTTATTCTCTTTTCATCAAATTTTACCAAAACATTTAAGCAGATTTCTATTCCCCTCCATTTTCACTGAAAAAAATGTTTCCATAGCAATTTCTGACTAAAAGTCTGGATGAAAATCTATGAGGTTATGCACCAGAGTCTGTAGCAATGCTATAAGAGATGAATAAGTGAAATAACCCCCAAGGCTGAACTATATTCATTTAATTTTAGTAGTTTAAAAGCTAGTAATATGGGGTACTTCTGTCCTTAGATGAAAAAGACAGGAGTCTCAAACATGATTAGTTCCCTCCAAGACACCGAGATAAGCATCGCACCCTGAAGGTGATTTTCACTGTAAATATTCACTTTGTTTACTCACTAATTGTTATCGATTCTGCTATGTAATATGTCTAATCTTCACTAATTAGCAAGAATTGGAATTTTAAATCTAGAACCACACAGACTAGGGTATGACTGTTGCTGCACAGACGCAGTGAGGAGAAAGGAGAGTTCCTCTGCCATGCTGACTAAAATCTTAATACGCATGTGTACATATTCAAATACACAGAAACACATACAAACACGTTAAATATATTTCATAAAAGTAATTGGATGCACAGAGTTTTAAACACATAAGCAGTCACAGATTTCTGAAATTAAACAACATACATGAATCACAAGAGACATAACAGGAGGTGTAAGTCAAACTAAGTCAGTTGTTGCATTATCTATAGGGAAAGGTATTGTATCTATTCTGGATTTCTGATTAAAGGATTTATATCCCAAAAGTTTAGGCATTTTCTACCTATATAATTTATCTAGTAAAAAAATACTTCCTCTGTATACAAATTAAAAAAAAAAAGAACATTGAAAATATATACAGTCTTAGAAAAGATAAGTTACGTATGATGAACTTATTTCTGTGCTCATGTATAGACTTCACACTCTGTTTCCAGCAAGATGAGATCATCAGGATTACTATAAGGTCTTGAATTGCTTATACAAAAGTGCTCGCCAAGAGAAAACATAATATATAGACATTATTCAGGTAAGCATATAATTCTGACTATTCCACTCAACACAGTATTCTATTAAAAAGGCAAAAATTCAGCTGAAACAGACACACACTATAATATGCCTATCTCTTCCAAATCTATTAACACAGTAAAACTCAATTGACAAGTCTACAATTTGAAAAGAAATAGTAATACAATTTGGTCATAGGACGTCCTCTATGTTTTACTGCCTCATATCTAGTTCTATAAACAAGCATTTTAAACATTTTTTGTATATTGGATATGTAAGTTTTTTAAACCCGACTGAAGTTTATTTCTGAGGAAGAATCAGTTCCATAATTCAAAATGGAATGGTTCATGAGGATCATGACTGTAAAAAAACCCAAAATCTAAAATTCTCTTGTGTAATTCAGTTATAAGATGGAGGACAAAAGTCTGGAATATAATCTATTTTGATCTGTTTGGTAATGCAAACCATTTTCTAAAGAAGAACCTGTAGAAGAAAATTGAGACATTTCAGATGTGTGCTAATTGAATTGACAACAGATGTGGTCATAGGAAGAATACAGCGTTAAAGGGAATCAAAAGGGGTGGGTTCTAATAGACAGTTAGTTTAATTTTGTTGATAAGAACAGAACATATCCAAAGACACTGTAGAAAAGAAAAGAAAAAAATTGTTAGTAGTTCCATTTAAGGCCTGCCACAGTTCTAGAAAGAACTAGAAATAAAAAAGCAGCAGGTTCCTGAGGCAATATATTAAAGGAATGTTAATAAATTTATCGAAAGAGTTAGAGAAAATAACAAATACTGCAGAGCCACCTTCAGTTTGGGCAACGGCACTTGGAACAATAAAAAAATAATAATTTAAGGATTTCCTTATCAAATTAAAGACTGTGTCAGTAGGGAGGAAGGTCCAATTTTGTCCATCGGTGCTTAGAATGGTGAATAATGTGCTTCCATGGAGATCCAAGTGTGCAGGATAATCGGCAGTTCTTTAAAAGTTTAAATTCCTAGGAAACACAAAACTGTTTATAATTTTATAAGAATTCTTTTGTAAGTACGATGCAATTTTAAAGTATATTGGCACTCCCACTTTTTGCTTTCATTTTGGCAATTTGTTAAACTTATCTTGAAAAGACATCTTTCTGATCCTTATCAAATAACCTGTGAGAAATCTGTTTACATATTTATTTCTTCCAACATTCTCCTCTGTCACTCTTTGTTTTGCTTGGATTTCTAGGTAAAATTCGTCTTCATGTAATCTCCATAATGCTACAGAAAATAAACCTAGTATTTTATTTTCAGAAGAACTTTCAGAATTTTGCTATTAATATAGTACAGAAGAGTGGTAGATTTATTCTGTTCAGACTTGCTCTATAGTCTATGCCTTGTGTGCTCGTTTGTGTGGATTTCCATTATGAATGCTCAGGGGGCTGCTCAAGTGAGTAAGAATTAGAAGACTAAGATGTTTGGCAGCAAATCTAGATTTGTTCAGAGGTTCTCGAAGACAGGGATTGGTTTGTTTCTTTTCACCTCCTTCAGAGCTGCTGTCCAGCAGTTTCACTGCCACCATGCTGGGTGGTTTAGTGTTTTTCCCTCTTCTGTTCAGTAAGAGACTACTTACTAAGGAGGAGTGATATTGAACAAGGGGAAACAAAAGGATGTGAAAAAATTTCCTGATTTCCTGATGTTTTAGGAGAGGAAGGATTTAACTCTTCCTGTGGAGACTCTGTAATGAAGGGAAGTGGTTGCCTTAGGAAATCTGGGATGTGATCTGTGCAGTCTTAAGGTATGTTAGAGAACTGGAAGTATTTAAAAGGTGCCTTGTACAGCTTGTGCTTCCCATCCTAATTCAGCTATCCAAAAATGTAAATATCTTGACTTAACAGTCACCAGACAGTAGAAGAATGCTGTTGCATATTCTTTGGGACCTTATTTTAAACAGTAACTCTTTACCATTGTCCCAGAGAACATCCAGCAGCATTCTTTTACTGTCTGGTGACAATAATAAGTCAATATATTTACCTTTTTGCATAGCTCTGCAAATCATCTTGGGTAATTTTAGTGAGTATAATACTATTATCAAAAGGACAATATTGTAGAAAGATAAAGATTTTGTCTTCTTGCTTGTTATAAATGTACAAGGAAAATAGTTGTTCTGTTTTAAACATGTCAAGAATATTAGAGTTTGTATTAGACAAAATTTTTTTTTAGTTTTAAATATCTTAATGAATAAATTATTTTAAAACAACAGAAAACCTTTTAAGTGGAAAGAACAGTCAAACTGCTACCTGTGTTTCACCTCACCATGATTGTAAATGTGCAGATTTTTAGTTTCATATGGCATTATATATGCAATACTATCTGCTAAATTAATGTCTATAGAAGAGTTTGGACTGCTTACACACAGACACACACATGCTTCCACACTATAGGTAAGATGTTATGCAACTGTCTAAAGGAAAACTGTAAACATCTTTGTCCCTAAAATGGATTAACGCACAAAATATAATTAGAATTTCTCCTCTGAATAAGGAATTAAATTCAACTTAATTGTGCTTTCTTGGCCTTAAAACATTGGAAGAGTTGGATCCAAAATTTTTAGTACATGATTACACATTGTATTTCATTATTTTAATGGCAATCATATTAAAATTATAATTACAATATGTAAAACTGACAGTAATTAAACCTTCTGCAAATATGTTTTTATTTAGATCTTTAATTTTAGCACAACCTTTAACAATATAAGTAACTAATGTTTAATTGCTCCTAGCAATTACTTTAAATTTTAAGTAGGTAACACAATCCTTCAGGAGTGAAAAGGAAAAATTTTTCTTACCTTTAGGTGCCACCTGTAGAAACTGCTTATGAAGTGCATTAAGTTGTGAAACAGTAAGAGTACCACTTCCAGAGGTCTCTACACGTGGAACATGTGGTAAAGGAACGGGGTCAGGAATAACTTTTACATCAGTGCTGATGAAGAAATCAGTTTCTTCTAAAATAATTTCATACTGGATTTTGCTAGAACTCTCAATGTGATGTCGTGAAACCTCGGCCAGCTTTTCAACACTACAAAAGCATAAACACAGAAAACAATGAGTACTTTTAGTATTAATTTTTTAATCTAAAATTAATATTAACTTAATAACTTGGGTTCAAATTTTAATATGTTTATGCTTTGAGAGCTTTCCTGAAGTAAGAATTACAAATTCTCTCTGTAAATTCTGTTCTTAGAAAAATAATTATGAACTGTACTCCTCCTCTGGCAGCAAAAACTCTTTTGCCTGTTGTCTGTGATAGAGAAATGTATATAAAGGCATATCTAAGCCACAGAAAAGAACTTATGGAAAAATATGAAAGGGTAAGACTTTCTTTATTTCATAAATGTTATATGGGTTGAGCATACATACTCCATCTGTAATCATCCTTTAGCCTATTTCAATGCCTTGTTTTCTGCTCTGCCCTGAAATGCTACATGTATAAAGCACTTGTAAAGTAGCATTGTGAAGGGACTTAGCAACTCCTGTTTCAAGTGTAATGAGTACAATTTATACAGGGAAAGGTGTCAGCTGTCCATAATGTTCAACTAGATATAGTTTTGGCCTGGGGTGTCAGGTCAAAGGACACGACCTGTAAATATTGTGTCTTTGGTAGCAAGAAAGCAAATAAAACTGTCTGGAAGGCAGAGGCTCAGCCTCTTTGAGCTAGTGCCTGTTAGGTCCTTCATATGCTTCAGACTGGTGACAGCCAACAGAACTTGCAACACGAAGGGCAAGTTGTACCTGACAAATTTGGTGGCCTTCTATGACACGGTTACAGCACTGGCAGATGATGGAAGAGCAACTGACACTGTTCCACACAGCATCCTTGTCTCTTAACTGGAGAGACATGGATTTGATGGGTGGAGCACTCAGTGGATAAGGAATTGGCTGGATGGTTGCACTCAAAGAGTTGTGGTCAATGGCTCAATGTCCAAGTGAAGACCAGTAACAACTGGTGCTCGTCAGGGGTCCATACTGGGACCAGTGCTGTTCAGCGTCTTTGTGGTGACATAGACAGTAGGATTGAGTGCACCCTCAGCAAATTTGCTGATGGCACCAAGCTGTGCGGTGTGGTCAACATGCTGGAGGGAAGAGATGCCATCCAGAGGGACCTGGACAGGCTTGAGAGGTGGGCCTGAGTGAACCTCATGAAGTTCAATAAAGCCAAGTGCAATGTCCTGCACCTGGGTCGGGGCAACCTCCAGTATCAATACAGGCCACAGGATGAAAGGATTGAGAGCAGCCCTGAGAAGGACTTGGGAGTGCTGGTGGACAAAAAGCTCAACATGGCTTGACAATGTGCACCTGCAGCCCAGAAACCCAACTATATCCTGGGCTGCACCAAAAGGAGCGTGGCTAGCAGATCCAGGGAGGTGATTCTCCTCCTCTACTCCTCTCTTGTGAGATCCCACCTGGAGTACTGTGTTCAGCTCTGGAGCCCCCAGCATAAAAAGGACATGGACCTGTTGAAGTGGGTCCAGAGGACTACAAAGATGATCAGAGGGCTGGAGCACCTCTCCCATGTGGACAGGCTGAGAGAGGTGGGGTTGTTCTGCCTGGAGGAGAGAAGCCTCCAGGAAGACCTTACAGCAGCCTTCCAGTACCTAAAGGGGGTCTACAAGAAAACTGGAGGGGGACTTTTTACAAGGGCATGTAGTGACAGGACAAGGGGTAATGGTTTTAAACTGGAAGAGGATAGATTTAGATTAGATACTAGGAAGAAACTCTTTACTGTGAGGGTGGTGAGGCACTGGCACAGGTTGCCCAGAGAAGCTGTGGATGCCCCATCCCTGGCAGTGTTCAAGGCCAGGCTGGATGGGGCTCTGAGCAACCTGGGCTGGTGGAAGGTGTCCCTGCCCATGGCAGGGGGGTTGGAACTAGATGGTCTCTAAGGGCCAAACTTTAAACCTCCAACTCAAATCATTCTATGAATGAAATCCTATATTTCTGTCTCTTGTCTTGGCCTTGCCCTGACATGGATCAACCAGCGCAGTCCCAGGTATGCTTAAAAAATGAGTACAGGCGAAACATTTTCCAAAAGGCAGTGATCCCTTTTTTTTGGAAAGTAAAATCCTTTAATGAAATGGACATAGGTCATTCTATGCCAGATGGCCTAAGTGTCATAGAGTGGTCCCAAGCACATTTTATTTACTAGGACAGCAAACTTGCAAAGAAGAAGTTGTTGTGGTTTTTTTTTAATGGACCTCGAAATAATGTTGAGAAATGTTATACATCATGATAATAATAGCAAGTGGAATTTTCCAGCATGTGTGAAGCACCAGAAAGAAAACAACCCCACAATTCAAAGTAACAGAAGCCACTGAAATGATACAGAGGCTTCTACTAAATGGAATAACTGGTTGTCTGCTGATGCTTGTAAACCTGCTAAACCCATAGTGTAGAAAAAGAGCAGAACTGATAATTACCTCTACTGTTGCCATCAGAACCATGTAATCATCCAAGGAATTAGTTATTACCATTGAGGTATTTAAGATACAATTAAATTCCAGTTCATGAAATGAAATTATTATTTTCTATGTATTTTTTTCAGGTTATTTGCTACTATATATATGACTGTCTTTACTAGCATAGACTAGTTTGGGAAAAAAAAGGCTCCTGTTTAAACTTGGGTATACATTACCTCGACATTTCTGCCAAGAATCTGGATTCAAGCCACTTTTCCATATCTTTATAAGCCTCTTCTGTTTTCATTGTTAACTCTTCAACAAATGCTAAAGCTTTTTCTTTTATAAGTTCTAGTCGAGATTTTGCAGCTACTTCTGTTTAAACAGTAATACCGTAATAATATTTATAAAATTTGAGGAAAATTCTCAGTCTTAAGCATTTAAAGTTTAACATGTTTACCAGTTTTTAGGCAGTAAAATATTTATTTCACTTCTTATATTCTTGAACAAATTATTTTTCAGAATCACCCCAAAGTGTGTCTTCTATAAGCATCAGAATTCACAATGTAACAAATACCTCGATAAAACTAATATAGAGGTGCAGGGGATGTTTAATTAGAGAGTGACATTGAACTAAATTGACACTACACAGCCACAGATCTAGAAGCTTAACGATGCAAGTGTGAGTACCCTGTTATGGATACATTTTAAAGAAAACACATCTAAATCATTATATATGTTAAATCACAATAAAAGTTTGCTTTTCTGTTTCTAAGCCCCAGCTCTTTAAAATTAATCTCACTGGTTTTCCTCCAAGCTTCCTACATATAATTGTTTTATATCCTCATACTCAGGTTGCATTAGAAAAGAGTCTGGTTAGTAAGCACTAAGAAAATAATTCACCTCCACCAAAATAATGCATAGAGTATTTTCATGAAACTATAAAAAACATTTGAGTTTCATGATTTTTTGTTTTCAGAATGGGAAGAACTGAGGGAAAAAAACCTGGTTTCTCACTGAGAGGCTAATACTTTGAAGAAAGGAGCTAAAAGGACAAGAAAGGGGAACAAGTCAGCAATGTCTGAAGTGAAAAGGATGCCAACTGGATGAAAGGACAGCAAAGATAATGTATTGAGAGACACATGGAACAGGCACTGAAAGACATTCAAAGTCTTACAAAAGAAGAGTAAGAAAAGAGGACCAGTGGCTGGAGATTATTCTCAATCCTGAAGGCAAGTTCAGTATCAACTCCAGAATCTATTAAACAATTAATATTATATAGTAACTAGTAGAGTGACTTCAAAGTTAAAGACTGTAAAATTATTTACATTATAATCCTTATTCTATACGTTACTAAGTTTTCAAAACACTTAAATTTGGGGCTGAAACTTTCTTTAGGCAACCAACATAGAAAGATGGACCCTGAAAAATACAAGGCATGTCCTTCTAATGTTATTTCTCAGCCACAGTAGAATACAACTCTGCACATGTTCTGTTTTGAGCAAGAAAGAGTTGACTTTCAAAATTTTAAACATAGAATGCATTGGGTCTCATGGAGGGCTATTTGATGGCAAAAACAGGATTAAAGGTTCTAAGCAACTAAAAGTACCTTAAGAGGATGCTTTGTGCCTGCCTAGTCACCTTTCTTTAATATGGTTTAAGGCTGCCTTATTTGTGACTTCTCTGCATTTTCCTTGAGTAGCTGCTGCCAGTACGATACGAAGATAAGTGTATGACAATTTTTGTCTCCCTGCATTTTCAGAAGCAGGTACTGCACATTTCACTGATAAAACTGCTCTCTTAACAGTAGCAGAATAAAAGGCAAGGCACATTGATACAATAGAGAAATGGAATATGAAATCAGTTGTTATGTTTTTTTAAACCGTCTGCAACTAGTGACTTTGCTAGTCTTTATGTATCTCTATAACCAAACGCACAAGCATCCACTTACCATAGCTGTAAGTGAAACTATGATCCTCAAATGTACCAGATACATGTCTGTGCAATTATCCAATATAGCTCAGCAGATTTAGTCATCTTTAGGTTCTTACCTTAGCTTTTTTGTTAAATATAAGGTGAAAATGAAGCAAACTCAAGAAAACAAAACTTGTCAATGAATCAAGATTTTCAAAGTTACTACCATTCCTCTCCTTGCTATTCCAAAACCTTAAAATACTTATTTCTAAACTACTTTTGGATTAAACGATGTTGAAGTGGTAGGCGTACAAGCATTTGGTCTGTTGTGGACCTAAAGAAGCCTTAGGAATTTGTGTTTTGTTCATTAATTGCTGTTTTCCCTCTATTTTTCATAATAAATACTATGCAAAAATTAGCCTGCCAAGATGGTAACATAATGACAGGCTTGCCAACTGTTGACAAATAGAATCTCTGACAAGATCTTCTGCCTTCCATTAAGTGAGAAAGAAGTCTTCTTCTTCCAGTCTAAGCCCATCTCCAAAAAAAATTTCAACCCATTTTCAATTTGGGACTTCTGTTTTTCAGACATCTAGTTTGCTTGGAAGTTATTGGGTAAGACAGATAAAGAGACCAACTGAACAATATGTTGTTTTTTGAATGGTCTGTCTGGAAAGGAGTTTGGAAGGATAAACAATCTGTGTCTTCCTGCTTGAATCTCATGCAGCTTGAGGAAAAAGGAATCAGAGAGAAGAGTACCAATGAAATATATAATTGCCAATGAATTCTTTCCCAGATCAAAAAACATTTCAAATACTGAATGATGAAGAATGGATGACCACCTATGTGAAATTTATTTTCTCATGACGAAAACTTGCTTAGTCATGGAAAAATAAATTAAACAGAAGAAAACTAAAAGAAGAATGAAAAACACATTTTTATTTTAAATAGATCTACCACAAAATCACTGATGACTACTACCCTAAAAAGATTTCTGATTTCTCCAGACACTTCTTTCTTTCCCCTCCTTCTTATTACTTATGCATCCATTCCACCTAGAGCTTCCATCTAGTTTTGACTATTACACTACCTAAATTAGGAATAATGATCACCTGCCCATACAAGCAATCGAATAGTAACATACCTTCATGTTTCAAGGCACTAAAATACTCTTGTTTTATTTTAAGAGTCAGTTCTCGTTTCTTTAATTCTTCTGGAGTTATAGGACCTGGACTGACTTCAACCACAGATGCAGTAGAAGGTGGTCCTGCAGGAAAATAGAACTCTCACAGTCTTTGACTTTGCTGGTTTACATATCACAAGATAGCACGTTTTTTAAAATGAAAAATGGCACTACCCACCTTATTTAATGCAACTGTTTATGAGAATACAAAGGTGGTTATTCGGGTATCTTATATCAAAATAACATTTTTAGATTTTTTCAAATGTGATTTACATCTGCAAGACACGCTAAGATTAATACTAAAATTACTCCAGCATACACAACCCTTAAAATTAGTTAAATAACATCCTAAAATATATTTCTGAATGGAAATAATGACTGCATAGGTGTGCCTCTGTTGTGATCCTAGATGGTCAAAATGTCCTCTTTGATCCTAATCTACCCATTTATCACAACCAGCACAGAAATAAACCTCTTTTGAATGATAGCTGTTCCTTCTGGAGCAAAGTCAGGTTTAGCAAACTGTAGTAAAAATGCCATGTTAGTTAACATCATTGACTACCATCAAAACAGTGAAAAGAATAATAATGCTATTTAAAAAAAAAAATCCTAATATCAGAAAAAAAAAGAGGTATGTTCTTAAACCATTCTGTTAGCTGCTTTTGCAGCTTGTTTTAACTTACATATCTATGAACAGACATTGTAAAAGCATTTTATCATGTTTTTAAAGGTTGTGTGAAATTCTGTAATCATAACACTATGATTATTACTCAAAAATAGTTAAATATTTGTAACTGTTTTGTTACGACAAGAGCAGATGGAGCTGTTACAGAAAAAAATAATGACATGGGCATGATACATAAAGCATATGGTCATGAAGCAAATGGTCAAATCTAGAAGTGATAAAATTATATGTGATAAGTTGTATCACTTAGTTACTAGCCTATAGCTGTATCCTAAGGAATTCTATTTGGCAAGAAATCAAAGTTGATACTTCAGTAACAGATACATCAGTTGATATTTCAGCTTCTACCATGAGGAATGCATAGCTGAGTTCTACTTGCAGTTCTGTCACCTTAGAGTTTTGTGATTTCAGTTTAAATCATCTAGTACCAGGTCTGAACAAAAAATTAGTTCCAAGAAGCAATCCACAAACCCCAACCTAGCCACTTGAAATACAGTAGGTGATAGCTGCTATTTTTTTATCACAAAGCTTTTCCAGAAATCTGAAAACCTGCTGGATTTCTGGGCTGGATTGAAACGCTAAGCACACACCTAAGGCTGCCTGAGGCTCACAAATTAGGTATCCATATGGCTAAGTATTGTCAGGAATATACTTATTCACTGTATTATGAGCAGAATCAGTCAGAGAGAGAACACTGAGTACAGTGCAAATAAAATGTCAAACTGAAAAAGTGAGACACTTTATGCATAATAAACTTGCAGTTACAGATGTCTTGCTTGGAAATGGAGTACCTGAATTTCAGGCTACCCTCACACCCACAGGGCCTGAGCTCCTCTCTTGCTGTGTAGACTGTCTTTACAAAAGATACAAGGTTTTGGCTACTAGCCTTGCTTCCTGCTGGAGCTATGACATTGTGCAGAAAGAAGTGGAAGTTACTTAAACCACTACCCGGCTCAAGGAAGTATTTATGAAAAAAAAAAAAATAAAGTATAAACAGCATTGCATGCCAGCATTCCTTCCAGCAGGCTGCCTGAATTGCTAGACTAAAAAGACAGGGGGGGTTAGGTCTGTTCCTCTTTTTCAAATAAATTTTGTATTCTTACCTGGTTGGACAGATTCTTGCCAGGGTTATAAGCAAGATCTACCTCAATGCGAGTTCTGGTGTTTTTAGGACTACATGTGCCATTAGATTTTATGGTCTTTGTTTACACCATGTTACAGTTATATATAAAAATTATGGACTTTGATAGATCCATGCCACATGGCTGATAAATTAATTCCAAAATATCTTGGGATATGGAATAATTTTTCCACTCTATTCCAGTACTTTTATTTTAACACTTATGGCTGGAAAGTAGACAAATACTTTGTCTACAAATGGAATTCTATTTAATTTGATAAACTAGTTCTAACTATTTACTTCTAAAACAGCACATGAAGAAAAATAAATACTTACCTTCTAGGTTCTAGTTAGAATATTTATTCATACATAACAATAAGCACAACACATATGATTAAATAAATGCAACTGTCACTCAAAAGACTCTGCACTCCTTTATCACCAACAGCTTTTCACACTGGTATGTCACATTTGGCATTTTAAAAGAGAAATTAAATCCAAATTAAATGTCTTGGCTTACTCTTTTCTGTATTACTCATGTAATTTGTATTGAAGTAATTTCAAGCACTCTAAAACAAACTCCGCATTTCAAATACCTTTCTTTTTAGTAGTTGATTTGGGAGAAAGCTTTTTGGCATCTTTGGTATCTTTCCCAGCAGCTTTTCCTGACAGTGTCTGTGAAGATTTCAGATCTCTCCGTTCTAGCTGCTGATGTTCTTTTTCTTCCTCCATTTCTTTAGACTCTATTTCAGCTGTTACCTTGACACCATAGTCACACATAGTAAAGTACATAGTACCAACACGCTGCAACTACTGTTTTAAATAGCTTATAATTACTGAAAGTAATTGCTAAGACATACACACATAAATAAAACTATTTAAACTAATTAAATTGATTACATTTTAATTATTTATCAAAAGTAAAATTCTACAGCAAACATGCAAGACAGGGAGACAGTGGTTTTAATTCTTGTAGTCTATTACCTGTACTCTAGGAAAAGGTGAGAAATGTTAAGAATTAACACTATGCAAAGCAAGTCTACAGTTACACTGTAAAGGTGTGAAAATTCACTTAGTTTAAAATGATCAAAGAGGAAAAAAAGCAAACTTAGAAACCAACCATTTGAAAACCCACCTAATTTACTTTTACCTATATATAAAAAAGAATGTAACCATAGCTTTTGAAGCTGTGAAAGGTTTGAGCAAACATTGCATTACAGGATAAACTTGTCCCTCTTCTCATGCTTCTATTGAGGGATAAGAGGAGAGTTTATTATAGAAGAAGGTGATATACAGACTCAACAAAGTATTTCTCTCAGTAATGAAAGGAAAGGGTCAGTTATAAATACAGAGGTGCTGATAATACACAGATTCCAACATTTTCCTCATAGAACCACACTCAATAGAAATATCAAGAGTGGAGCAAGAGGCAAGTAATTGAGATACACCGTGTGAAGGCTGTGTGTTTAGGCTGCCCACTGCATGGGAGGGTTTGACTAACTGACCCAGAAATATTTAAGTAAATAAAACATTCCTTACCATGTTTGATAGCACTGTTACCGCTGTTTGCCATGTAGATGTAATAAGATTTTCATCTCTCCTAAAAGAGGTCACTCCATTTTCACAACTCTCATCCTTAGCACTCTTCTGGAGAGTTGCCTTGGGTTTTGACTTCGTAATATTTATTTCTGGTGAAGGCAGTTTCCAAGAAACTAGAGGGATCCTTAAAAATAAAATATAAGGCATAATTCAAACCCTCTTTCTATAAAGAGTGTTAATTTATAACTACATTGGAGAATATGCTAGAAGAATGAGAACACTATTTTCATAACTTGCCATAGCAACAGAAAAAGGATGACCTTTCCTTGTGACCAAAAGTGGTGAAATGTGTGGATGACAAGAAAACTATCTAGTTTAACTACAGAAGCTAAGAAATAACAATAGATGCATAAAACTACGTCAAATGACTGTGTGATCTGCTGATATATTCCACATGGGCTAGAAGCACAGCCTCATTACTCAGATAGTTTCTATATGAACTGTAAGTATTTTTAAAAAAGCAGGTGTCATTATTGACGGCGTTTTTGATACTGTGAAATGACATGATGCTATCTCTTGCCTTTTAATATGGCATTCAGTTCTATGCATCTTTGTAGGCTGCTCTGATTTATTTTTGTCATCACATAACCCATTTAATTATGTTTATTGTTGCAAATTTTAAACCTGTTAATGTTCCATAATAATATTTAACTTACTTATGTGAAGATTGTGCTGGAAACTGTCAGCAACACAGAGGGAAGTAGGAACCATTTCTATAGCAGATTTCATTCAAAGACAGCTTTTAAAATCTTTTATAATTCAGTGATGTATTAGTGAAAATGGTATAGGTAAACCAGTAAAAAATCATGGATAAATTAAATCTATTAGATGATTTAAGACTCATCATTTTACTATAAACCCTAGTTATTTGTTGATATTCATATAATTTATTAATGCATTTCTACCTCCTTGATTTGTTTTGGTCTTCTTTCTGCTCTATGTCAATAATATCTAGCAATGGGATTCTAGTAAAATCTTGACCATCATCTGTTGGTATTTTTCCTTCCATTGCCCTATAATAGTCATGAAGAAGTCTCTTCGTATCTTGGAAACGATCCACTTCAGCCTCAAGAAGGACAGAAAGATTGCAAGTCAAAACAGGACAGAGAAACATTCTATTACATTTTTAAATACATGATAGCAGAAGCAATTCTAAATCCTAAGAGTTTGAGGGAGAGCAACAACCATATTTGTTTGAAAATTTGTAGTACAGTCAATGCATACTTATACTTGCATCTATAATGTCTTCACACCTGTGTTTCTAAGAATTGTTGTTAGAACAGGAAAAATGATCTACAGTAAATAATGTTTGATGCACTGAATTTAATTACAATATTTTTTGATCTGTATGTATTTTATAGTAGCAAGTACACTAGTACCAATAAATTATACTTTTTTTGTTCAGAATAAGTAAAAACCTTAATAGCATAAAAAAAAGGGGCTTACGTGATTTTAAAAGACATACAGTTTTTCTGGACCAAAGAAACCAACAGACTCTACGTACCTAGGTGTCTTTTCGTGATCTTTTTTGTGTGAATCATCTTAGAAGAAATCAATATTCAAAAGATAAAAAAACATTTAACACCTGTCATGTTTTGATTTATTGATACAGTATGGTGTTAGTTTCTAACTGACAAAACAGTACTAAATATTCATGGGAAAATGCACAAAACCACATTCACAAAACAAAGGATGAAACCTTTGTGGTGTAAACCAGCACGTATCCATAAGTTAAGGAGAAAATATGTTCTAGCGTAACATTGTGTACACAGAAAGGTGGGAAGAAATCTGATAAACGGCATTTATACAAATCTATGTGTTTATACAGTAACAGAGCCACCTGGGGATTATATGTAACTTCCCACAGAAAAACCACAGACAAGAGCACTCAATACCAAAGATGCCTATTTTTGGCTGGTTGTCAAACAAAGCCATAACATAACAATACATTATTGTATTTTTAGTTCTGTAGCTTTACCATTAATAATTCATGTATTCCGGGGAGTATATACTAAGAAAGTAAAAATTGTTTCCTTTGCATTTTTCTTTTGGAAAACAAAAGCTTATATATGGTTAATACATGTATTTGTAATTTTAAATGGCTATTCTGCATATCCACATAAAAGAGATCAAATTAGATTCATAGTGAATCTCCTCTGGACTGCATCAAATGTAAGCATGAAATTCTGCTAGAAGAGAATTAGGATTGCAAAACTATACATGAATATAAAAGAAGAAAAATAAAAGATTTAAGATTAGCAATACTACTTTAATTTCAAGATATATTTTTAAATACTCAGTCACGTAAATATCCTAATTACAGGATGAATGTGGTTCAGTTAGTCAGCAGTAGTTTGCTATTTTGACCTCTCTCTTTAGTTGGTGGCCTTAAGTCTTTATTTAGGGCATTATTTAGAATCTTGGAAAACAGAGTTAATAATTTCCTTAATATCATAACTGACTACTTCACAAACTTTACTTAAATTACCACAACACTCATACAGGATAAGAGTGGTTATCTTGTTCATTAAACATACAAAAATAGAAGAGAGAGAATTTAAGGGCAGGAAGCTCACCCTAAGCTGTTTAGGCCTGATTTTCAGCCAAATTAGCATCACATGGCATGTGTTTAAAACAGTTCTCATTGGTCTTCTTTAAAGTTGCCAAAACTTTTCCAGAATGCTCACTCAGTTTACAGAAAAGCCTGCCTAGTCCAGCCTAATCTAGTCTATTCCAGTCCAGCCCTAGACCAAATGTTTGCACCTAGAACAGCAGTCACAGGGAAATCTCTGCTTCAGGAGCTGAAGTAATTAATGGTGAGGCTGAATGAAAGGAAAGGCTTAATGCGGGGGAGGGGGGAGCCAACTAGTTGAAGATTATCTATTGAAAACTTTAGTTAGATATGTGAAAGCTGGGTCATATTTGCATGGAATTTCTCAAAAGTAACAAATGATAGCATATTCTCAGAAACATACCTTGCAGGTTTTTTTTTAGTCTGTAGGTAAGATTCGCAGCCACACCAGTGAAGTCACAACTGAAATAATTTTGTGATATGGGAAATACAGGACAACCTTAACAGCAAATGGGTCTACAACAGCAGTGTACTATGTGATTTGTAAATTAAGGGTAGACATAAATATGATCACAGAAGGATAAGCAGCTTTAACAGTTCTGTTACAAAACTCAGATGATTTACTGGACTGATAAAATTGCAAAAAAGTAGCACTATACAACACAGACTGAAAGTCTGGGGGATTGGACAGTAACAATGGTATTTTTATTAACCATTTCTGCCTGCCTAACAGTTAAATGTTTGGAATGCCATCTACTTTTTGTCTTTTAACTCTCTAGATAAATTCAGAAAAGTCATGAACAGTTGCTTATCTAATTCTCAATCCCTCACTTATTTGGAGACAACCATACAAAATTCCTCTGAGGCTTACTGTCCTCCAAATCTAATTCATTGTCCCCTTCCACCGCACTCTATAGTAGATGCATACCTGCATAATTGAAAAGAAATGGTTCATTGCAATACCCCTGTGATCTTGTAACCAGCCATCATTCATGATAGTAGTACGTTCCTGCTCTGCTTCTTCCCTTCTGTTATCACAGATATCCCAGAGACGATTTCTTAGGTCCTAAAATACATAATATGTGTGTGTGTGTGTGTATATTATATATATATATATAATAATCAAATATGAGAAATAACTATGAAAGAAAAAATACCTCTTGTATATTTATTATTTAAAATTATATTTTTTGCCTGTGCACAAGGCATCTTCCCATTTGGGGATTTTTCTTTGTTGTTATATGTTAAAGCCTGATCACCAAGTCACGTGCTTACAAATAGCTGACAGGAAACAGCTTTACAAATACACCAGCGAGAATACAAAGATATGACATGAATGTATAGGTTGCTTTCCTCACTTTCCTCAGGCAGAGAAGACCTATCTAAGCTAGACAAAGACATGAAAATATGAATAGTTAAGCTCCCAACTGCACCAACAACTTTCTACTTGAATGGTTTGCTAACTAATACTTTGTAAGAATGATACTCTAAGGGGATGTGTAATAGGAAAAATTCTGAGATAATTATGTCACAGTTCAAGTATTCTTCCAATTAGCTCCATGCCATTTTTCTTTAATGTTCATTATAACTAAGGGCTCTTCAACTAGTGATTATATCTAATAGCAGCACTATGTGGCTCACTGACAGCACTGAAGACCTACTAAGTATACAACATGCAAGGAAACCCTCTGTTCCCCCCTGTCATCTCTGCATGGAAATAGAGTGACAGACCTCTATGTAATAAGAGGTGACAGGAAAAGAAGCGTGCTGTTAAATACAGTGCTAAGGTAGGCTCAGACAACCTGTCTCTTGGGCTCCAAGCAGTTCTACCCCACCTAACCTGTTTCAGGATAAAAAGAAAAGACTACTAGCCCTGCAATGAGGAGGTTAGGCTTCAAGTGATAACCAACTCCATATTCACAAGTCCTCAGTCTCAGCCTAGTATGTCAGATCTTGTTTCTCTCCCACTGTCCATGGACTTCAGAAGAATCCAGTTGTCCTATGTTGGACAAAAGCCACAGGGAAGCTGAAAAATAAGCAGTCCTTGGGCTACCTAATACATCAGTGACGGCATAGATAGAAGATAGCCAAGGTAAAGACTATCAGACATTCATGGCTGTCCACATTGTAGGATACACACATAAGGATATGCTATCGAGTAAAAAAGATACAAACATACAACATATCTGTTTTGCAGTGGTGGGTTGACCTTGGCTGGCTTCCAGGTGTCCACCAAGCTGCTCTATCACTCTGCCTCCTCACAGGACAAGGAGAGAAAATATGATGGAAAAGTTGATGGGTCAACATAATGATGGAGAGATCACTCAAGTATTACCATGATGGGCAAAACAGGCTCAGCTTGGGGAAATTAATTTCATTTGTTGACAGTTAATAACAGAGCAGAATAGTGAGAAACAGAACAAAACTAAAAATGCCTTTCCCCCATCCCCCCTTCTTCTCCCCAGACTCAACTTCCTTCCTGAGTCTTCTACATTCCTGCCCCGAACTAGCACAGGGAAGATGGGAACAGGGCGTTGCAGTTAGTTCATTATGCATTGTCTCTGCTGCTCCTTCCTCCTCATGCTCCTCCCCTGCTCCAGACTGGGGTCCCTCTCATGGGCTGCTGTATTTCATGAATTGCAACGTGGGTCCTTCCCATGGGCTGTAGTTCTTCAAGAACTGCTCCAGCATGGGTCCTTTCTATATGTGCAGTCCTTCAGGATCTCACTGCTCCACTATGGGTGTCCCATGGGTCTCAAGTCCTGCCAGAACACCTGCACCAGCAAGGGCTCCTCTCTGTGGGCCACAGTTCCTGCTGGGAGCTGGCTCTGATGTGGGCTCTCCACAGGCTGCCACTACTTTCAGGGCACATGCACCTGCTCTAGCATGGAGTTCTCCATGGGCTGCAGGGTGGATATCTGTTTCACTGTCATCCTCCATGAGCTGCAGCAGAACACCTTTGTCACCATGGTCTTCTCCACAGGCTGCAGGGGAATCTCTGCTCTGGTGCCCGTAATACCTCCTCCTCGTCCTTCTTCACTGACCTTGGTGACCGCATAGTCATTTCTCTCACATTTTGTCACTCCTCTCTCACAGCTGCCACGCAGCATTTTTTTCCCCTTCTTAAATATGCTATTACAGAGGCACCATCACAGTCACAGATTGGCTCAGCTTTGGCCAGCAGCAGGTCTGTCTTGGAACCCGCTGACAGTGGCTCTGTTTGACATGGGGGCAGCCCCTGATGTCTTCTCACAGAAGCTATCTCTGTAAACCCTCTGCTATCAAAACCTTGCCACATAAACCCAACAGTATACAAAAAATGTTTTTGTACAAACTCAAGTACAGCTCCTTCCAGTACCTTCCTGAGACATGTAAGGAGGAACACTTTCTTCTTTGTTCTCACATTATTCAAATCACAGTTTTCATTCACTGTAAGCAGTGGCGATAATGGGAAATGCAAACAGTGAGGTATCTTCCTCTGGAGAAGCTAAAAGTATGTTTTATGTGTCTCTTTTTTTCCCACCAGTCTTCCTCTTTTCAAAGTGAAAGAGCTTCTCTCTCCTCTCCTTGTACTTGGTGAAAAAAAAAAAAAAAAAGAAAAAATTGATGCACGTGCTAAGTCCTCTCTTATCTGGAAGGAAAAGTAGTGGGACCAAGTGACTGACAGTGTTAAATGACAGCAATGGAGTGAGAAGGAGGTTGGAGAAATTGCTGAAAGACAGTGTAACAGAGATGTGCTGCTGACATGTATTTTATCCAGTAATTCTGAGTTTGGATCTTAAGGATGCCAAAGCCTTGGCTGCCCTTTGTGCTTTACAACTTTGAGGAGCTTTTCACCCATCACAAAATGGGGTGGATATTTACATTTTTCAGTTGATATCAAGAAATTTGGTTTTCAGGTTTCACAGATGTCAGCTTCCAGTGTGGATAGTGTTTCAGAAACAGTCCAGCTGAGATGGCAGAGTTGAGCAGTCTAGGAAAACTGAAAATGCTTGAGGAAAAACATTCCACTAATTATGACTCTTTTCACTTCCTCTCTCTCCTTTTCTAGCATAAAGGAAGGATGGATGACAGAACTCTCTCATTCAGAGAGGTACAATGGGCAGGCCTTTAAAGTGCAGAGGAAGTACCATCTTCAGACTCACCCACAGGTTTGGGATCCAGAAGGACCAGAACAGATCATTCAGAAAGAGAAATTCTGGAAATCATATATTTGCTCCAAACTGCCTTACTGTGCTTAGCCTTATCGCAGTATCTGAGTCTCACTGCAATATGTGGGACTGCCACCTCCTCTTAACTTAATTTGAAATGGACAATGTCAAACATGGATTTCTGTTATGAATGAAAGGCCAAATATTTAAAATTCTAGCTTTCTAAAGAATAGGACAGAGTGATTTCAGTCTTTTTATAATTTCATTTAGCAGAAATTAGGAATATGGGTGATGATTTTTAAGTCCTCTACTTCATTCTATTGAAATAATGCTATAGAAAAGAAGGTCTGATGCTTTTTCCATCTCATTGAATTAATCCATGATTCTACCAATGTTCCCTTCAACTAACAACGTTGCTTGCCAGCACTTTTTTCCCATTTGCTGGGAGCATTTCCTGATACAAAGTCAATTAAAAATCATGTCTGTCCTGAACTGGGAATCCCATAAATTCAAAGATAGCTCTGGTTCCTGCCTATGTTAAATCTGGCTCTAAACTTGTAAGGACCTTACTCTATTTTTGTGAAGAACTCTCAAGACATGTATGACCTAGCAAAGATTACTTGACTCAAAAAAAAATTCAGAGAAATTCTCTGTATTTGCACAGATCAGTTTTAGAAAATATCATATACAATTTATGGAAAAACTAAATGACTGCCAGGATTTGTTAGATTGTGATAGAAATGTCCAAAGTTGTTATTAAAATCTCTGAAAACTATAAAATATAAAGAAAGCATAGAAATATTTATTTTACAATGTGATTATACCACAGTATAATCTAAAAAACCCAGCAAGTCATAGGAAAGATATGGCCAAAACCCAGAGAAATAACAGCGGAGAACACTTTACATACAAGAGAATGTGAAATAGTTTAAGAGTGGTAAAAAAAAAAAACCCAAACATAAATAGTAATATCATTCATGTTCCATCAAGCTTGTACACAATCAAACAACACTTAAGGGTATATTATAACTTGCCATTTACTTACAGTAACTCTTTGGTGTAGTTCTGCTTTTGTTTCCTCATCTTCTCGCAGGTCATCAGCGATTGAATTAAAATCTGATTGCCACTGAGATACAAACTCCTGCTTGGTATCTGGACGCTTCAAATAATCTTGGAATTGTTTTCTGTAAATTATGGTAAAATAAAGATTTTGGTGTTAAAAGACATAAAGAATGTCACAAGAAAAATAGAAAATATTAATGTTAATGTAATAAACCACTATTTCTACTCACCTAACTTCTGCTAAGTAATATATCACAGAGTGCTGTTCTTCCCTTAGACATCTAAGTATAGTTTTGATGGTATTCATATATGCTTTTTCTACCATTTCCCAGTAAGGTACTAAAAATCCAGGTATTTCCTGTGAATTTTTTCAAAACATCAAAATCATTTGATATATTCCTTGATAACCCATTTAGCTGTAGCATTAGCAAATATAAGAAAGATTATTTCATGAAATCATATTACTGAATTTTTTTCACTAGGTATTTCTTTTGATTTACAACTGTTTACAGCTGATGATAGACATTGTACCAACATACAGGTTTATCCTGTGCATTTATTTGGAAACAAGTGGCAGTACTCAAAATGAATGCCAAATTCCAGCAGAATACTCCAGCATCTGTGGATATACTCATAAACTGAGTACTTCAGTATCAAAATTCAGTGGTACACAACTGTTCAAGCTGCTAAAAATAGAAGCTGACTGTCTAGTGTTGCAGAAGTGATATTTGACTGACTGTCATGAAATGCAAAATAAAGCTCACGTCCAGAGGAAATGCATCATATGCAAGCTAACTGCAGTCATGAAGGCAAAACTAGGAAATATTAGGAAGGGAATTACAGAACAAAACACAAAGCATCATTATGCACCCTTGAAATCTAAATCTTAAAATACTGCAAGCAGTCCCAGCTCCCCATCTCAAAAAATTTACAGCAGAACTGGAAGAGACAGACAGAAGGGCAAGAATTGTGACTGAACATATGAATTGCTCCTCATAAGGAATGTTAAACAGGTTATGACTGTATTGGAGAAGCAAAGCAACACTGAAAAAAATGAAGATTTAATAGATGCCTTTCACATCTTAACTATCTTCAGAAGGTGATTATAGAATTATTATTTATTGTAACTCACAATACAAGAACTAGGGTCATCAAATGTCCCAAGCAAACTACAGGTTTAAAGCAAAGAAACAGAAATACTTTTTCAGAATGAGCTCAATTATTCAGGCTATATCATGGAGATCAGGAAACAAACTGCATCAAAGAAAACACCTAGACATAATAAGGGAAGAAGATTCTATTGTGAGCTACTAAACACAAAGATGCAGATATAAAGTAATCTCAGGAAACCCCTAAATTTCAGATCCTTGGAAACTATGCAGATGTCCTTGGGGAAAACCTGTTAGAAAAAAGTATCCCAGGAGAAAGATCAGTTCATGCTTTCATTCTTACACTCCTTCTATGAGATGCACAACTGGCCCTTGTCAGAGACAGGAAACTGACATGGTAAGTCTATGCTAGTATTTCATAATATTATAAAGCATTCTTATTTTGGCATCCATACTCTATTCTTCATCATCATTGTAAAGAATTTAGAAAAAAAAAAGATAAAATTTTAAACTTTCATAATTTTATGTATTTTAGTAGCAACTGTTATTTGTTTAACGTAGTACTAGTTTATTTTTCATTGAAAAATACTACAAAAAGAACATGCAATGGGACAAAAGGTTTAGGTAGAATACGCATTAAAAAATGAGAAAAAAGTATACTTTGATATATAAGACTTTTAATCACAAACTAACATACCTTGGGAAGTGGTTCATCTACATAAATCCATTGATCTGATCCCGGTTCAATTGGTGGTAGTTCCACAGGAATGGGAGGAAGCAGATCTTGTGGTGTAACTGGTAAAAGCTTATCACCTGGTGGTATTTCTTGAGCAGACCCTTGCATATGAATGTAAAATTAGTACCTTAAAATGTATTCTAAGTATCAATATACAGAATTAGATATCTGTGTATTTGACAAGTTCAAAATAATAGAACAGATTTGTTATTTCATTACTTTGGTGTTCATCAAAAAATACACTGATCAAATCAGTGATGTCAGAGTTATAAAATTGCTTTCCAGTTAAGCTTATATTTTGCAGGACTGATACTGTTCCAAAACCATCACTGTGAAAGAAACAGGCAGATAATGAATTAGTATGTATATATATGAAACAAATTCTTTACCAGGTAAACCAAGGCCAGTGGTGTTGATACAATTCTGAGATTCATTATAACTATCATGATTTCAAGGACTCCCTGCTTAATTAAAGAACAGTTGTAAACACTTCCATGCCAGACTTGGGAAAGACTGAATCAAGAAAAACAAACATTTAAGAAGAAACAAACAGATAAATTGAGCTAAATCTGGCCTAATATGGAGAATACACCTTACTCTGAGGAGAAGCTGGGAAGTATGAAAGATGATGCATGGGAAAAAAGAAACAGAAAAGGTCATGTGGTAGAGAACAACCCAGTGAAAAACTAACCCTGCTATCTTATAGTATAGCAAAAAAATACTGAATGTACTTAGCAGCTTCAGAAAATGATTCAACCCTAGGATCTGTACTGACCTCTGGAAAGATACCAGCATCTCCTCAGTGGCCATAGAAGGATCCTACAACAACTAGGGTTTTAAGTTAACATTAATTAACCGCTCAGAATCGTGCATGAATTCTGGCCAGTTTTGCTGCAGATTTGAAAATATTCAAAGAAAATAAAGAAGTCTGCATTAACTGACAGTCTTATATTTTTGTTTGGAAGAAGCTTAACATTTAAAGAATAGATGTGTTTTGTTTTACTTTCAGTGTGACAAATATGCATCTGAAAAACACTATCTTGCTGGGTGCTTCAATGGAAAAACTGTTCTCATTCTCCTGATTTAAGTTTATAAAAAGAACAAAACTGTTGGCCACATAAAATATGTTAACTACTTCAGCTTCTGCTAAACATTTTGAGAACCTGTCTCTGGATTTATGTTTACCGTGTCATTCCTAGAATGCTACTGACATCTGACTAATTAATAGACCTTCTCACACCTCTGTTCTGCTTATATTAACCTAGTAGTGAAGGACATCTGGGAATCTATCAAAGTAAACATGAAATCTGACATTATTAACTGGCCACAGGGATTTCTCCATAGGAAGTAAATAGCCCTTACAATACTTCTAAAAGGTAGCTGAACTCTAACCACAAATTTTCAACTACATCTGAATCAATAGGAATTTTGCTGTTGACTCCAGCAGCACTCTGAATTACATACAAGCACATAAACAAACCAGTTCCAACCAGGTAGTTCTCCAAAAATGCTCCATCCAGTTTTCTGTCAGGTATGGTATTTCCAAGAATTTTTCATGAAGTGGAAACCTTGTGCAGAAGTAGTACTCTAAACTTTTTTACTGTTTGTGCCTTCCAGGTACTTTCCAAGCTAATACTTCTGTTTTGGTTTGGTTTGTTTTTTTGTTTTGGTGGCAGAAGACACATCAAGACTTTCATGTAATAATTATGAAGAAAAAAACCGGTTACTCAGACGTCTACTAATCCTGGTTCACTTCATGCATCTTTTCCCCTGGATACTTCATCATTTTTCCTTCTTAATTTTTAAATTATTCTTCATTTTGGGTCATTAAGAGGAAAAATGGAATAAAGATGCACCAAAACACATATCAAAACCACTCTAAGTTATCCATGTTTTTAAGCTGCTGATGATAATTGAATACATGTTGATAATGCCAAGTTAATCTTTCTTATACCGTTAAGCTATCCCATATCGCGTAGATGCTAGCTGTAATATTTAAACCAGGAAGAAAGGATTTGATTTAGTAATCCTTTACTTCATGGAATTTAAATAAATCCAAATTACATTTTCTTTCAATTATTTTAAAACTTTTTCTTAAATGATCGTTACAGTTATATGAAATTGGTCCACATCCTCTGAAATGGTAAAAACACAACAAAAAGTTCAGAGTTCTAGTGCACTTGTCACTAACTCACACATCCCCAAAGTCTTGCATGGCCAGTGAAAATGTATGTTTCCATATAGTTTTCACATGTCAGTTATTAATTATGAAGAACAAAGTATTTTCTGACTGAACTGTAAAAAGTAAGAACCAGAAAACTTACTTCTATTCTGGGTTTTTGCAATTTCTTCCATTATAATTTCTTCCACTGTTTGGCACACAAGACTTTCTTCTGTCTCTGCGTTGACTTTCACTAGAATATTCTGATGGCCTGAAAACCATTTCTCTAATTTTGGCCACATGTCTAGAAAGCCTGAAAGTCTACAAAAATCATAATAATGTATAAAATTAAAATCTAACTAATGGAAAACAAAAAATTTTCCATGTTATTAATAGAATAATAATCCATCCAAATTAATAAACAAAAGAAAAAGCAAACCATCTAATTTAATCTAGAACAAATCCATGCAACATTTTTTGCAAAATTATACTCCATTCACATCAACCCCTTCATTTTCAACATAGGAAAAATTTCAAAATCCTACTGTTAACTAGTCATATATTCCTTACTCTTTCTTGTCACAAGCTAAACCTACTTTCTTATATCACAACTAAAACAATAATAATCAATATAATAATAGTCTGTAATAGGTAATAGCATCAAATATTTAGAAACAAATCTTGACTTGATTTTGGTCTATGTAAAGTTAAACATCTAATGATTCAATAAAAAATATGAAACTTTTTCATAAATGTAAAAGTGGAAGACATAATTTTAGAAAATCTGTAACTCAAGTGCCTTTCACTCAAGAGGCAGTCACATGTTGTATGACATACCTCAGATATATGTATGCATAGATGCATATAGATATGCATATGTATACGTATTGTTCATGCAATATATATATCTGAAAAAGAAAATCTCCCTGGAAAAGCAAAACACATGGATTCTTGTTTTCTAGGATTATTTATATTGTGCCAAAAATGAAAGTACTTTTTAAGCTCCACATTAGAGAAACTCCTAAAGAAATGCTTAACATTAGGCATATCAGTACTACCATATGAGATTCAGATTAATTATATCCCTAAACATCTGTCTGAAGCAATTTTTTTGTGCTTCATATAACATACCTATGTAGTACCTGGTCCCTTGCTAAGTCAATTTTCTCTTCTAGGATATCAGAATCTGAATTTGTATTGTTGTTCTCCTGTTCAGTTTGAGATGATTTTGATTTATCTGCTGTGTGGAAAACAGCATATATAAGCATATATTGAAAAAGGCAACTATGCAAGCAGTTATTCGCCCAAAGTAAGGTAATTATTAAAAGAAAAATTTCAGTGTTTCTTGATCTTACATTTCTGCATTTAAAAACTGGGTACCAAACTTCCTTAAAAAAAAGGAAAAGTCAAGAGAAAATCATACAAATATTAAATTAAGCTGGAAAGGACCTGAAGACAGTGTCTTGCCTCTTCCTTTGTTTAAATTCATAGCCAATTATACCAGTAATATTTCCTGAAGGATGCTTTGCAGTCACAGAAATCTCCAGCTGTATAGAGAGAACATTCCTGTAGGCAGACTATTTTAGGCTTATCTATTCTAACAGTTAGAAGGGATTTTCCAAATCTAATTTGAATCTTCCTTGAAGTAACTACTCCTTTTCACAGCAGTGGGTATATATTCCACTGCACTGGAAGTCAAGGTACTCTTTCTCTCCGAGTCTTCTCTAAACTTAAAAAAAAAGACTTTAATTCATTAAGGAATAAGCCATTTTTTATAGATTTATGATTTTTTTAATTGTTCTTTTGACTCTTTCTATCACCACGATACATCTTATGAAAGAAATTCTGTTTGGATTTCTGAGATTATATTGTATTATCATGTATTATCACATTTTCAAAGTGTTTCTGCAACACAAGGTCTTTAAATTAACAAATATTTCAAGTGTATATACATTTATCTTCACCGCCTTGTCAGCAGAAGCTCTACTGGTTTTGCCTTATCCTCACTCCTACCTACACATAAAAGTTAAAGGTAAATGGTGCTTTAATTAAAGCTATGTGCCATGTAAGTGCTGCAGTGAGAACAATGAAGAGGAACCTCCTTATAATTTGGACAACATGGGTCATATTAATGAAAAGAACTTAAGTTTTGCCAAGGTGTGTAAGGGCAACTAAAACTGTGTGGTCTGGAAATGAAACAGCCCTTAAAAAGCCTTTGATGTCTTTGCCTTTGTTTGCTAAAACTGACAATTTCTGATTGTTCACTGATTAAGTGAAGACAAGACAAAGGCAGTAATCAATAGGGAATGAATGCTGGCACTCCCAGGGAATGAATGTTGGCACGCTCCTTTGGTTATAATTTCCTTCATCCCTTTCCAAATGTGTCTCCTGGAGAAAAATACTACTTACACACAATAATTTGTATTGAGGCGTATTTCTGCACCTGTTGTAACTTGTGTTTTTTCCAGCTGCCGTTTTATGTGATACTAACACCAGTCACTCTACTACCTCAGCTCCAGTGAGAATTCAGTACAAACACAAACAAGCATATACACATGCACTTGCACACCTCCCATCTGCCTTTGACTAAAACAAATAAAAGTATTGAAAATAATCTGGAAGCATTCAAGGTGATAATGAACAGTTAATGAAAGTGATACTGTGAGATGCTGAGAAATTGTGCAGTGAGCTATTTTGCCCCAGTAAGTACAACTTACAGCTGTATCTGGTAAATAACTTTTGGGATTAACATGTTACTTATACCTACCAAGTCATATTTTTAGACAGCTAAAGTTAAAAGGGGCCTTACAGATGGAGGAGAAAGCTGTCAAGAAATCTAAATAATTTCTAATTTCTTAACTGTCAGAGGAAAATACAGGTATTTTATAATTTAGTACTTTTAATTAAAATACGCAATTTGATATTACATTGCATAGTACTCACAATTTAGTCATTTCAGTATTATAATAATCTTTACATTCCCTATACATCAGAATCTGCTTGTCATTTTACTTTGTTAAAAGTAGTTAAAAACTTACACTTCAAGTTTGCCACACGTTTCAGTACCACAGTGTCTGAAATATCCAATAGTATAGAAACATCAAATGCAGGTGAGGTAACAGGAAGCTTGCTAGGGACTCTAGGATCTGTAACAAGTGAGAGCTTTCCACAATTTTCATCTTTTGTTTCTGGATCAAGCCCTGTATAGGCTTTTTCAAATAGCTTTGCCTGATCGATTGTCATTGGAAACCCATCCACAATCCACCCCTTCTCTGGTGGTGTTTGGCTAGAAGTAAATGAAGAACCAGAATTATCCAGTGAATTGATAGTATAATAGTAACACCTAAAGGAAAGCTTGCCCTAGCAGTCTTTCATTTTGAACTCAGTGTATTAAATATTCTGATGAATATGACTGATATTATTAAAACTGTAAAGCTGATTTAAAATCAGAAAAATAACATCAGGCCTAACTAAAAGTGAAAAACAAAAGCAAAACAATTGTTGCTATCTTGGTAAATAAAGTTTTCAAAACCACTATACAGACTATAATCATAGGTGTAATTTCCTTATTTTCTCTAACTTTTGTACTGAAGTAAAGAACAGCAAAATCTGTTTCATAACTTTAAAATATTCATAAATTTAAAATATACTAATAGGAGTAATATAACTGAAATGATATTCATGTGGGAACTTAAGTGCTAATTGCATCAGGGTAGTTGAGACAATTTTCTGTCAAACAGGAGTAGACAAAAATAAGTAACCTAACTGCTGAAGTATGAATGCTTGGATTATGCATTTCACAAAATCTAAAAGAAAAAATAGTAGCACACGCTGAATAGCTTCCAACTAATAGAAACATTAGTAATATTTAATGACTATGTTATAGTCATGTGTATATTTTTACTTACCTTCAGTAGTATACAATAATGTTTCCATAGTTTAGGGCTAGACTTTACTGCTAGCATTCTACTGCTTACATAAAACGAGCATTAACTAACTTCAATAATTAGCTCCACCTTTCAGCTAGAAGAGTCCAGTGTTCAAAAAATACCTTAATAAAGAGAATTGGCTGAATCTTGACTACAGGATAGATAATAACATTCTAAATAACTGAGGAAAAAAGCTATACAATTTCATACTTAATGGCTTCCAATAGGATGTCAATTAGTAATTCATCGGGAATACTTTTTCCTTTCTTCAACAAATTCTGTGATGCGGCACCAAGCTGGGCACGTACAGATAGCTGTGAAAGAGTGCAGTGTAAGACTAATATGCTTAAAATGTTCACAACATCCACTGTTAGAATGATTCTACTTCATACATTATATATTATTTATTTATTTAAATTTAATGTTTATTGTCTTATTTATATTTGACATTTATTGTTATCTATTAAGGAAAAATATTTTTAACTGATGTAAAAAAGGCCTTACTTAATTGAAATCTCCAACTAATTTCCATCGTTACACTCATGAAAATGCCAGACAGAAACAAGGTTGAGAAACAAAGGATATGAAGGCCAAGAAATAAAAAATAAAGTGTTCTGGTTCTAAGATTAATCTGATTTTCACAACCATAAATCCACTGACAGTTTTCTATGGCAGCATTTAACTCCATTAGTTCTACAGGGTTTCTTCTATACCTTAGTTTTCAAAGTATTTTCCAGTGAGCAACGAAGTCAAAGAGAACGTTGTAGAATTAAGTATTTTTGAACATAAAGAAAATAAACCTTGTCATAAGATGAATGATCTTGGCAGCAGGAAGATCAGGAATGTTTTTGCTAGCTCAGAAATGACAGAATGTATCATGCCTTACATAAATGTGAGGTTTAACGTGAAGATATAGAACTTTAACAATAAGTACACCTCTAACCAGCAAACATTGGAACAGATTTTCATAATAAACTCTTCTCATATTTCACACAGAAAATGCTTGCAGTAAGGTGAATAAATTAATTCAGAATGATAAAAGGGTGTCAACATGTAATTTAACCAATGAATCTTTATAAAGTAGAAGCTAAAATTGGATTACAAACCTTGGATAAACCATCCTGACTGTTATCTGATGTAAATTCTTGCCCAGATGGATCCTTTTTGGGAGGACAATTGCCTAAAATAGGTATAATATGAAGTTTGACAATTCTATTACTATAATATCTTTTACTATAGATAAGTAATGAAAGTATACACTTCATTATTGTTCTTTAAACAAATCAATACAGGATCTACAAGTGTTAGAAGCATAGGAACATTGATTAATTTAGGTTGGAAGCAGCTTCTGGAAGTCACCTAGTCCAAGTTCAACCTTCTGCTCAAAGAGGCATGAGTTAAAGGTCAGCCTAGGTTGCCCAGTTTTTTACCCACTGTGATCTTGAAAACCTCCAAGGATGGAAACTGTACTGTGTCTCCAGGAAATATGCTTCAATTCTTGACAGTTCTCATGGGGAAAGGGCCTTATCTTATGTCTAGTCAGAAGAGCAAAATGAAGGGCCTTTACAGGTATCTCCACAGCAAAAGGAAGGCTAGGAAAAATGTGGGCATGCTGAAAGAGACATGCAAGACTGAGGTATCCTGAGACTAGCAGAAAAGTCCGCAGCAAGAAAGATTCACCCTTGCTGGAGGAAACACAGTTTAAGGAACATTTAAATAAACTGGCAATACACAAGTCCATGGGACCTGATGGCATATACCCACACATGCTGAGGGAACGGGATGATGTTATTGCTAAGACACTCTCAATGATCTTTGAAAGGTCCTGGTGACTGGGAGAGATTCCTAGGACTAGAAGAATGCAACTGCCACTCCTCTTTTCAAGGAAAGCAAGAAGAAGGAACTGGGGACGTACAAGCCCAAGCCAGTCAGTCTCACCTCGGTCCCTAGGAACTGAGGGAGGAAGTATGCATGGAAACCATTTCCAAGTACACTAAGGGCAAGAAGACCACTGGGAGTTGAAAGGATGGATTTGTGAAGGGGAAATCATGCCTGACTAACCTGACAACCTTCTACAATGAGGTGGCAGCCTCAGTGGTTGACAGACAATCAGCACGTGCTGCTTGCTTTGACTTCTGACACTGTCTTCCTTAACATCCTCATAGACAAACGGATGAAGTACGGACTAGGTAAGTGGACGGTGAGTTGGACTGAAAACTGGCAGAACTGACAGGCTCAGGGGGTTGTCATCAGCAATGTGAAGAGCGGCAGAAGGTCAGTGGTCAGTGCTGCACCCCAGGTGCTGAACCTGACACCAATATTGTTTAAGATCTTCATTAATGACCTGCATGGTGAGACAGAGTGCATTTGCAGGCAGTACAAAACCGTGGGGAGCAGTTGACCATCCAGGTGGTTGTGCTGCCCTTCAGAGGGACCTCGATGGGCTGGAGAAAAGGGCCAACAGGAGTCTCACAAAGTTCACCACAGGGAAGTGCAAAGTCCTACACCTGGTGAGAGAAAACCCTATGCCTTCAGCACCAGCTGGGGGCCTTGAAAGCAGCTTTGCAGAGAAGGGCCTGGAGGCCCTAGAGGAGACCAAGCTGACCGTGAGTTAGCAATGGGCCCTTGCAGCAAAGGCGGCCAACAGTGTCCTGGACCATATTAAGATATGGCACTGGTGAGACCCTATCTGGAGTGCTGTGTCCACTTCGGAACTTCCCAGTGCCAGAAAGACATGGATATACTGGACGAGGCCCTGACAAATACTAAGGTCTGGGAATACGTGACACACAAGGAGAGGCTGACTGCTGGGACTGTTCAGTCTGAAGAAGAGAAGGCCTGAATCTTATCAGTATATAGAAATATCTGGGGGTGGGGACAGGAGTAAAGAAAACAGAGACAGGCTCTTCTTAGCCAAGTAAAACAACAAACAGCAACAGACTTGAACTGAAACACAGGAAATTCCATTTAAATATAAAAATTGTAACAGTTACAGAATATTGGAGCATGTTGCTCAGTGCAGTTCTGGAGTGTCCATCCTTGGAGATGTTCAGCATCAAACTGAATATAGCTCTGAACAGCCTGCTGTAGTGTCCCTGCTTTGAAGAGGAGGGCTGAACTAGATGATCTTCCTTCCACCCTCATCCATTCTGTGACTTTGAGTTAAGGTGGCTACCCACATTGTCAGTTCCCTTCTTGGTAAAATCTGTTGTAAAGAAAAGTGAGGGAAGGTGAGGGCTTGCCCTTCCTTCCTTTTGGAAACTGCTTTGAAGCTGAAGCTCTCATCCTAGACCCTGCCTGTGGTACATTACAGCTGTGTAGCAGCCATGTCTGCACCCTATATACTATCTCCTTAATTTTAACCCTGATCCACACCTTATGACTTGAGTACCCAGCTTGACATCAGACTTACTTCACTGTCAGAACTGCATAGTTGTCACCAGACTGAGGCTCATGCTGATCAATGCCTCTGCACCTGACAGTGGCCCTGACTTCAGTCGGTATCCTGACTCTTTGTGAATATTGGCGCTTCCTGCTTTGCTATTGCCCTTGTCACCTAACCCACCTTCCTCCATGGAGCAGCCTGCACTTGCTACTCCCAAGCACTAAGAAAGTATGGAATCAGGAAATCCATTACAGAAACTACTGTGAAAACTCAGATGTCATGGATATTACCTCAAATGTACAAGAGACAGGGGAATTGCCATTTAAATCAAATAAGATAAGAATGAAAATTAAATTTTATAACTATACATAGCCATACATGTAAATAAAATATATACACACCTTTAGTTCCATTGATAGCTGTTTGTGTCTGGAGGTTTTTTAGAACTTTCTCTGGTAATTTTGGTAAGTTCTTCTGGACCTTGTATCAATCATGAAAAGAAATGTATTAGAAAAGCATATACGTATTACGTATTATATAGGAATTATATAGGAATTATATAGGAATTATATAGGAATTACGAATTATATAGGAAAAACAAGTCTGTCAATTCTAGCTGGTTCTTGGTCTTGTAAGTCAAAATTTAGGATTAAGTTTGAAATCTAGTAAAAAACGTTGAAACATGCTTTCTTTCTTATATATTTCATTCTCATATCCCTGTGGGAGCCAAACCCAAAATGAACAAAAATATGTACCTCATCTTGTTCCCCAGAACTCTCTGCTTCTTGTGGAATCCCACTGTGTGCACTTTTCATTTCGTTCTTCAGAAAAGCCTGGATGGCCTCCTGAACCAGATTATCAACAGAAAGTACCTGAATATTGCAAACTAATACACAAAAAAAATCAGTTCAGTTTAGTTTCAGTTGAGCATACATACCGAGAGACTATTACTGACAATTGCATTATTTCATTTGGGCTTTTGATGTAAGCTATTTCCACTGTCTCTTCTCTGTAACCACTGCACAGCATGTATCTACAATCACATAGAGATCTCACTAGACTTTTCCATTAACAAACATCCCCAAATTCTCAATGCAGAATACTAAATTAACACTAAATTCAAGTTCAGGTGCTGTTAATCTCATTTTGGAGATAATGAATAAATGACTTCCAGCCAACTCTTGCAAAACAGAGATGCAGCTGACATTCAAAGATTAGTAATGCAAGGATTTGCCCAAACAATTTTCATTTTTGAGTGGGATTTTAACACAAATAAACATTTCTAAGAATTTTAGGGGGAAAAATATCTCTACCTTTTTCAATAAACTTTAAACAGGTAGTTTTTCCACTAAAAGGTTTTCCCAAAATACATCCTTTGACAGGAAACGGAGGAAATACTGGAGGTGAAGAATTGGGCTTTAGAGGATAGAAAATCTCCATCAGTCTATGAAGCACATGACCCAATATGTTGTTATTAAGTGGAGGTTTGTTTTCACTGTTCTCTTCAGTTGGGCACCATTCCCCTGTCATACTCTGAAAAAATTACAAACAGCCAAATAATTTGTCAATATGCCTTGTCTTTCAACTTTCTAGTTACATGTATTTATACAGAAACACAATATGCACAATAACCACACCTGAATAGTACTAAATATTAAAATATTTTTAGAATAGACCCTTGTTAAAAGCTATAATTATGTCATAATCATTAAGTATTTATTGATATTCTTTAATACCTAGTTGAGAGAGACAAGTACTCCTTCAACAATTTTCATAGATTCCTAGACAATTTTTAATTCCATAAACATTAAAAATCATTTTACCAATACCACAGTATGAATCAGTAGCAGATTTTTGGAATAGAAGCCCAATATCCTAATATTCAGCACTGCAAAACCTGTGCAATATTATTGCTCAGTATCACACATAAATCTTTGAAATCTTTGTCCATAAAAATTTTCAAATATATATACTTGCCTTACACACTTGAACATATATATATGTTCCTCAAACAGAGAGAAAAAAACCCCAAAACAACAACCTGAAACAAACAAACCACCATATAATTCGAACAATTTTAAGGGAAGAAAATACTGAGTAGAAACTTCCAGTTCATCTACTCTGAGGCCAATATAAATTTGTCAGAGGTGAGTTACCAGCATATGGCTTAATAGGATTTTGCTGGTAAAGATACCCTTGCTGACAACCACATTGGAAGAAAAATGAGAATGGAAGGATCTAGTGAAAAGAATTAGACACAGACTTCTGCTTCTGCCACTCTAATATATACTCTATCAGTACTGGATCTTAGAACACTAGGAAAAGTCCTGGTCTGCAGTTTATGCTATGAGAAGCTAAAAGAGAATATTTTAGTATTCAGGATAATACTAGATCTTTATTAATTATTATTTGGTTGCAGGCCACTAAACAGCTGTTTGGAAGATATGTGGACTAATAATATTCCCAATCAGATTCTAGCTTGTCACCTCATTTGGGGTGCACAATAAACGGCTGACAGGCAAAGTCAAATGTTTCAGCAAAAGAAATTCCAACTAGGGAAAAAAATGAAAAAAAAAATTCACAACAGGAGTGGTTAAGCACTGGAATAGGTTGCACAGAATGGAATCTCTATCTTTGGAAAAACTTGAAAGTTCACTAGACAAGGTGCTGAGCAATCTTATCTGACTCAGAAGTTGGTCCTGCTTTGAGCACAGAGGTTGAACCAAAGACCTCCACGCCCCTTTTAACCTAAACAGCCGTACCATTCTATAAAGTCAATATTTAAACACCATCAACAGAAGCAACCAAAGTTCTGCTGAAAGATATTGTTTTGAATTCGTGTTCCAAGTAGAATATGCAACCTTTTCCTAAACTTACTATCACGAATGATATATTGCCACAGCATACATTCTACTAACAGAACTTGATCAGTGTTGACTTTGAACATATGTGCATTAGATAGACTAACACAAGGTAACTTATTATCACTCTAAATGAAAATATCACCTATTTCTAATCAGTAAAAACAACCAAAAAAGTATTGTGAGTTGCACAATATCCCCACCCTAATCCACCTCAGAAAACATACTTCTTAATATGTAATTGAAAAGACATGTTTTAAAAAACCAAATCTTTGTCCTATCTGAACCATTCTTCCTTAAACATACAAGCAGAGCTAGATCAGTTGTTTTAAATTCCATGAGACCTGTAGGAAAAATTAATTCCCAATGGGCTCCCCATTTGAAGTACTCACCTCTCAGATTTCTTGCCCTTTTAACCAGAAGATTGCTTGACTGTACCTGTCTTGAGCTAAAGTAGCTTACCTGTCAGAAACAAGTTTTCAGGTATCCAGCTCAGAGTCCTATAATTTCTGGTCAAATCTTGATCAAAACTGGATCAAAACCAAAAGTGGTGCCTACTGTTATGCTTGTTTTGGGTGACTCCATCAATTTATTACGTGGTTAGCCACAACTGACAATTGTGGTAGTTTTCAAATATTTTCAAGCTCAAACTAATGTGGAATGTACAACAGACTGATAGCACTGTATTTTGTTCTTGTATTTTGTCAGATGTATCTGACAACTTTTAGTCAGTTTTCCTAATGTAAATTTAGTATTCCTGAGAGATGCAAATCGCCTGTGCTGGGCTTTTTCTCAAAGGTTAAGAAAGTCAGCATAAAATTGGCAAGAATCCCCTGCCAACAGACTTTTATCTAGAAGCAATACTTTGAAGGTATTCGCTGTTCACTTAGGTTCTTAGAAGACTTAAGTATGAATTGGTGCCAACAATTTTTACATATGTCATATGATAACAAATTTTGATGAGTACTGATTCAGAAAGGCATAAGACTAACAACACCTTGGAAAAAAATGATTATGTGAATGTCTTTGAAACTGACTGGTAGCAAAAAAAAGGCTTTAAATGTGTCATTAAATGTTTGCAACCTTCAGTGCCCTTACATCTAGAGAAAAGACTACTGAGACTCTGTAATGTAAACAATATGACTGAAACAATTTTTCATTAGTGCTTCCCACTAACTGTCGCCTGCCTGTCTGTCCTGTACATCCTTCCTGTTGGTCTTGCATGTGCACCTTTTGTTCACCTAAACAAAGTGATCATGAAATTCATTACATGACTTGATATGGTCTGAACAAGGACCTTATAAATAGATAAACCAGAAAAACATGTTAAGATTGAATCCAAAGTAAAATGAACTGTCAGACATTAATCACAAAAACGTGTAACAAATGTTTGTACTCACTGAAAACCAAAATGTACCAATTGGTTCAGGATGTGGATAAAAGCACATACGTATTGTTATCATTTCCCAACAACTTTGCGTGATTTTGCCATACTCTAGTTAAACAGATTATTTGCAAAGAATAAATATGTAGAATAAAAAAATTTTTTTCACGAGAAAAAATATCATTAATGAAATTTGCAAAAAAATTTACAATACATTTTAGCAGGGAAATATTCTTCCTTCATCTTTCACTTGTGAGATTACATTAATGTAAAGAAGAAAAGCTTTAAAGGTACCTTGAAAAATAGTTACTTATATTCTCACAGAAGGTTAAGAAAAGTCAGCCATTTTTAATGATTTTCACAAACATTACCATCTTAAAATAAACGGATCACTCAAATCTTGTTAGAAAGATTTCAGTCAAAATTGCTGACATCAAGACTATCAGGTTTCGTAACACATACAGTATTTCATTTTACTTGCTTTTGCTGGCTACCTTCTGTCGCATTTTCAAATGCTGTAGCATTAGCTTTCAAATTCCTATTAGCTAAAAAGTTATTGCACTGCAATTAACAATTTGATCTTACACACTCAAGAGAGAAATATAATCAATGTTATATACAAGAATGAAATTATAACAGTTTTAAAATTGCAGCGTGCAATTTAAAATTTCCAGTGCGACTAACATAAAATGTAGCCATACATTTCATACAGAACAGCAGACAATGAAAAGACAATCCATGTCAAAATCTGGTATCAGAAACTAGTAAAAGAACAAAATGAAACATCAAAATAAAATGTTTATGATTATGAAAATCAAGGTGTATTATCTTTTATTATATCTTATGGGTATGATGTACCTTGTATTCACCATAATCTTTTTCATCTAACAGATTAACTTTATTCAACTCAACAAGTTGTTCTGGGCTCAGTTCATTTGGCAAAGGTTGAACAGAGGCTTGCTCATATATTGGTTTTCCATGAAAAAAAAATTCCTTCCAATCAAACATCAGTTTCAATGGAATTCTGCTGCAGAAGAAAAATAAAAAGAAAAAAAAAAAGAAAAGAAAAGAAAAAAGAATGAGCTCCACATCAAAAATTAAAGGGGTTAGATATTTGAGAATAATGGACCCAAATTTACAATAATCACAATCATGAAACAAGCAATGTTAAACTAGATATAGTTTATAATGCTTTCTATAATTATTACAGCTTTTAAAGTGTTTGGTTACTTATATGACAGCCATAGGCACTTGTAGGCTTCAGTATTTTCACAAATGTGTCATCACAAAGCATTTGGCTGGCAGAGCTGTGTTGTAACAGTTTTGCTACAGCTATTTTTCCCGGCTCCAAAATACTCTTCTCTTTTGTGGGGTAGAGCCTTTTCTCACCAAAAATCTATACAATTTTTTCCTTGAAACCAAAAATAATTTATAATTATATGAGTAATTAAACTCTTTTATTCTTTTAGAAAGGGAAAACATTCATATGAAACAACAAGATAAGCTGCATATAGTAACAAGCTAAATGCAAACAGGGCACTGACATATGTGACATTAGAATTCTAGAGCTGCTAAATAACCAATATAAATAACAGCTTAAATTTAACAAATGGTCAAAATGAAAGTTTCTACTACTTCTTAAGATTACATCAATTGGGACTTTCTTCTTTTTAGTAATGATTGTAGATATTTGAGTGTTATAGCTTTAAATAAACTCTGCATGTGCTGTTCAAAAATGACAGAATACCTATTGTATGCATCCTGCACAATGAAGTGCATGGAAGGACAGACAAAGCATACCTATAGTGGCAGTAAATGCAGATACAACCTTGATATTCATACATTGGAAAAATATTTCAAATATCTGTAACATATGGTACACTACTCAGTACAAGCAAATGTGACACTAGCTTACACTATAACCATGACTCTGTCAGACAAGGACATCATCAAATCATCACTAAACTGCACCAAGACTTCCCATTTTATCATGTACTTACTGGACCTAAATTTATATAATTTCCATAAAATACAATTGCACAATTACCCTAAAAGGCAATTAAGATTTTGGCATGCTTTGCATGCTATAAGCTCTACCTCATAGTCTAATGAAAGACCAACAGCAACAGCATCCCACTCTGTGGTTTTGGAAACACTCCCACAGCACAGGCACTTGGAGGTTACTGCCTTTTCAGGACCTTCTCAGGTACTGTGTAACTATGGCACATCAGAAAAGGGTAACATGGCGTGTAGGACTTGGAAGATTTTGGATTGAGTTGCTCAGTACTCTTAGGACCATCCAGGAAGGCTGGTATATCTTAGGAAATTCGTTATGCTTATATTACACTAAGGACGCATTGAGCTAGTGGAGCTACCTAGAATGAGGTGAGCACCACCCAGTTTTTAACTTTTAAACTAAGGAATCTGTTCATAAAAAGGGAAATCAGTAGTTCCACAAGCTGTAGAACCACTGGATCTTGGTCTTCTAAGGATTCAAATCAGCTGAGTTTTCAAGAAATTATGTTAAGTCTTTAGGCTTTAGTTCACCCTGTATTACATATCAGTGAATCCTCACACAAAAGTAGTATCATCATTTTCCCACACAAGCTACTTGGAGCTGTCATGTAAGGTATCTGAGAATCTACTAAGATCTTACAGTGCTTAAACCAGTCTGAATAACAAAGCCTAACAGTTACCTAACAGCTGTTATTTTTGCCTAACAGCTACCACACTTACTTGTTTGTCAGTAGATTATACTCTGCTACTTTTGTTGACAGGTCAACGATTTGGTCAATCACTTCCCAACATACAGAATAATGCTTTTTATAACGTGCCTGAGCTCTTTCAATGGCAATTTTCTCATGACGTTCTCGTTCTTTGATAATTTGTTCTTCAAAATCAATTTTTTCTTGTTTTGCCAGAGCCTAGAATTTTTTTTCAAAGAGTAAATTTGAGAATCTGAGATTGCAAAGATAATGAAAGTGCAGAAGTGCACAGTTCTGGAAACAAAAATGAACTTCTTCATTTAAGTCAAGTAATGAAAACAGCTAGATTCTCACCAGATCTGGATAGCCAGCAAGCAGATTAACACATAACAAATCTAAAAACTTGTATTCATTCTATTAGTTCTAGTTTGTTAGCTTTATACCTACTAAAATACAATTAAATAAAGGAGAAATATATTACTTCTTTCATGACAAACAGTTTAAGAACATATTCCGGGCTTAGGAGGCAGGAAAACATGAAATGATGTTCTCTTCCTAAGGAACAACTATGCAGATGCACTGGTAAAGGCTTAGTTCCACTGATACCCACAACTGAATGCACATTTAGAATATGACAAGTAATTTAACTTAAAAGATTCTGATCTGCAAATAATTAGATATTATTGATGCTGTTCAATCTTTGAGAAAAATTTCTGGTCATGGCAGAAAATTATCAGCAGCACCTGTGATGATGTTCCTTTTGGCCAAAAGCCTACGTAAAGAGATATTGTAACCAATAGGTATAGCTGCTGATTACATAGGACTCTAGCTGTGTTGGGAGGATTCGGAGCTGATGAATGTTTTTGGTAGGAGAAAAAGAAGTTTTCTATCATCATGTTATGGCCCACTATGAGTGTAGCACTTGGCCATTTACCACAAGATTATAAATCCTTTTAATTTATTAATCAGCTCCAAGGTAGAAATTAGCACTCATGAGTGAAACTTCTCCAACCTCTGTCAAAAATGGGTGTTAAAGAGATTACATTTAAAGGAAACGAAAAACATGATTATTGAAATAAGATCTTATGTCATTCTCTTTTGCCATTTTGCCTCTGCAAGATTGTGCCTTTATTAAACTCAGCATACAGAGATGTTTTCCTAAAAAGTTGAAATTATTTGGAAGAAAAGATCAAAATTGGACTTTAGAGTTGCTCAGTTTTATCCATTATTAATTTAGCTGTAACTCTGAATATAGATAAAAGAATATATTAATGGTTAAATCACCCTGTCCCTATAAAAGTCCTGAATTCTAACAGTTGACAACACAAATTCCATTTTATAACAGGAAGGTATTGTAACAGTCCTGCAGCAATTCAGGGAGCTAATAAGCTTTTACCGCTTCTCTATCAAGAGCTTCCTGGAACTCTTTCAGTCGTCTTTCTTCATACTGTTTTTCCCTGAAAATCCTATTTTGTCTTAACACCTCTTTTTCATGTCGAACATGCATGAGTTGAACAGCAATTCTCCGCTCCTGCTGAGACTGTCTCATCAGCCTGTAGATAAGTTTCTCCTCCCGGTAAGCCCTCTAAAAGATAAAAAATAATAGTAATAAGCACAGTTTATAAATTATTCCATAGACAACTCATCAGTGTTTCATATGAGAAATATGAATGCAGCCATATAACAACATTTACCTGCTCATTTGATGCATAGATCTGAAACAACAAATATACCTATTTATTACTATTTTCCTAAACTGTGTAAGAATTGTAGAACTATAGAAGTGAATTCTTAATATGTCTTAACTGATATATTCAGTAAAAATACATTTGTTCAGATTAACTCAATTTTAACTTGGATATTTCCTGTGTGCAAAGAAACTGCAGGATATTTCAGATAATTTCTTCTGTATGTAAAGATATACTCTTTCCTTAAAACATTATCTCTGCTCTTCACCAGTCCCCACTCTCAGCCATACTCTGCTGGATCCTTGATTAGTTTATTCTTCTACAGGTCTGAAATTTTTCCTTCTTTCTTGGGATTTGGATAATTACCTCCTCCATTCTCCTCCATTCAGGAGACCAGGTATATGCACAAGCATTCAGAACAGAGGAAAATACAAGACTTCAAGGTAACAGATTCAGTGTTCTCACTGGGACATGAATAGAATTCCCTATCTGGTACTATAATAAAATAATTCTGAACCATTGCTTGAAGCATGATCGGTGTGCACAGACACTTTGAAGGCTGTGAATTGTTACTTTTCAAAGCACTTGTCAAAACATAATAGTATCTTCTCACTACCACACTTCTCTAGATTGTTCTTGGTATCTACACTAATGCTTACCTGACCTGAAGTTTTTCTCCACTACTTTCAAATTCCAGAACTACTTCTGAGTTCTAAACAAAAGCACCAGCTTGCTCTCAAGTCCCATTGCCAAATACTGCTCATAAAGCAGAACTTTAGAAGAAATTTCTGATCCCCTGGACATTTATTTCAGATGCAGCAAAACTGCTATGAAATGTATTAAAATTTAAGGACCTAAACTGGGAACCAATCTGAAGATTTTTTTCCCCAAGAACAGAGGAATGGGTAAAGCCAGTTAGTAGTAGTATGAAAACCACACTAAACAGAAGTGGTACTTCATTTTTCTTTTAATCTGGTTTATTTTTCATCAGCTGTCTGTGACAGAGTGGTCAGAACACATTATATAAATTCACCTATAAATGAAAAAATCAAATATTACGTATTATCATACTATTTATGAAAGAACTCTACAAAGAGGTTTAGATCTGTGCTACACAATGCAACCATGACGTCTGTAATAGATTTCTAACACAAAGGTGCAAAACACAGCTATTTTAATTGCAATAATAAGAGCAACAGCTTTCTAACTAGTTTAGATCTTTTAATGTTGATGTTAGAGAGAAGCCAATATTCTTCAAACAAAACTCTTGCCATATTTTTAAGTTCCTTTCCCTTTACAATTGCTGGGAGTAAAGTATGTTCCAGTTAAATACTGGTGACTTGAAAAGACTAAGTTGATCTAAAAAGCACTCAACTTTTTGCTTATTCTAACCAGAATGCAAGCATTGCACTTCCATTTCCTAGCACTGAATCTCACGACACTGCGTGATAGTTTTAATGGCAAAGGTGCAGTCATCTCAGGCTTTAATCCCAGAGTGCTCCACCTGCACGCAGTATTGTCTCTCTACAAAGCTTATAAAAAAATGAGGATCTGATTTTGAATGTGTTTTGTTTGGTACTCTATTTGTAGTATATTGTTTGTACACTGTTTTCCTATGCACAGAATTACCATCATGCATGCAACTGAGATGGAAAACAATGCAATAGTACAACTTTATATGCACTTTTCATTTACATATTCATACTATGTGTCATTTCATACATTTCAGGTGACAAAATTTTTCCAATAGCACTGTCTACTGATGAATTCATTTGTCCATTTGTCTCTTACACTCATGAAGTCAAGACAATAAAAAGAGACATGATGCCCTTTGCTGCCTGAGTTCTACCCACTGCTTCTTTGACATAGTATTTCATTAAGGCTTCAAAGAACAGTGAGGATGCACAGACTTTGCTTCCTATTACAAATAATTATCCTTCATTATTTTCTTTAGTTGCAACTGCTTATCCTCAACCATGGATTAGTACAGCAATAATTACTCCACCTGAAGAAAACTGATGTTTAAATCCTAATTCACAGGGGACTTAAAAAGTCGCCCTAACAGGGTGGTCATTCATCATATTTAAACATCAACTTTATGGTTCAAATAGTTGGCACAGTCAAAGCACCTCATCTAGGTGAATGCACTCTTTATAAAGCACATGGGAAGATGCTCCTTTAAAACACTTCAGAATAGACAAAAGACACCTTTTCTTTGTTAACTGAATGGTAAAGAACTTCAATATTGTAAGTGATCAAATATTTTGACATACTGAGTAGGCCTAAAAAGAGCCAGCAGGAAATTTGTAAAGGAACAAGAATATATGAAAATGCAGTTAACTCAGAGCTATACCCTGGACAAATTTGGATTCAGAACACCAAACTCATAATTTCAAAAAGGCTGCTTATTGGATAAGGGAGTGAAGCATTGGTGGCTATCTTTCATACAAACAGGAATTGACAAAACATTAAAACCTATAGCTGAAGAGTTTTGAAACTTCTGGGCATTCTAGGAGACAAAATAAAAATGGTAGTACACAGAGGACTGTGAAGTGCCTGAAGAAATCATAAATATTGTAAATGGGACATCTTAGTAATTTGAAAAGTTAATACTGAAAAAGCATACTGAAAAATACACTTTTTCACTTTACCTACCTGAGACAACAGTGGCATCCAGTGGTCAACATTAATGTGTTTATGTTTCATCTTGTTCCTATATAATTACTAGATCATATTTTTCTATTTCCTTGTTTAATTTACATAAAATGAAACCATTCTGTCCTGTTATGTAGTCATAAAATTTATGACCAAAAGTTATGGCTTAGCATGCATAAATCTATTTGGTTGACAAGCAATAACCTAGTAACAATTCATTTCCCCTCCCATTTTCATCTTCTCAATTTATTGCTAATGATAACTTCTTTTGGACAACTTTCTAAATTCAGGGAGATAAAATCTGAACAGAGCATTTAAAAATAATGAGTACTTAGAACAAGTACTTTGTTGAAATGGTGGAGATCAAAGATTCAGTTGGGATGAAACCGTGTTACTGTCAAACACTTTCAACTCCTGCCTATAAAAACCTGACTGGCATCACCCTGTGCTCCACTTAGAAGAGGAACATGTAATTGTAAAGTTGTTGGTTTTTTTCCCCAGGCTCCAGCTTGCAGTGTGCCAAAACTAAAAAATTTGAACAAGATTCTTTCAGTAGAGGTTTATACACATGGACATGAAACACATTAAAGCACTCTGAAGGGATGAAATTCATTTGACTCTGTATGATCCTGTGCCAAAATTCATTTGACTCTACATGATCCTGTGCCCTGTGTTCAAGTTTTATGCAGTATAGGTAAAAATCTGACTGTAACATCTACAGGAAGGCTACAATTTCAGTCCCCAAATCTTTTCTGGTTCAGTGCCTAATGGAGGGGGAAAGCAACTTTCAACTACTTTGTGTATTTTTTTTAATAAAAAAAACTTTGCTTCACAATTCTCTTACGCCAATCAACATCTAATTTCTGAAATCTCAGAATTCCAGTCAAGACATCTCTCTTTCTCTGCTAATTTAGAACCAAAACACTACTCAACAGATTCTCTGATCTGGTCAGACTACTATTCCAATCAACTGCTCACTTGTCTTTCCTTCCAATACCTGCACTCTGTGACTTGCAGTTTTTCCTACACCAATGCTGATTTTTCTTCCTGGGAGGTTAGGAACACCATTGTTATTTTTGCCTTGCTTTGGAGCCCCACTGGAGCCAATCTGATTGACAGCACGTTGCAACAATTCCTCCATCTCAAACTGACAAGGCCTGTCCTACAACTGCAGGCAGACCAGCTGTCTGACCTCCTCCTCAACAGCACTGGCTAGCTTTGCCGGCTTAGAACTGCTGTATCCATCAAGTCCCCAGTGATTGCTGTTGGCCTTATGCCCATCAGCTGATAGCCATAGCTATCAGAACCACTAGTCCAGGCTTCTGGGGTTGTGCTAGGGCTGCAACAGCTGACAGTAAAGAACAAATTTTGGGATTACAGTGATTTCAGACAACTGGGTTGCAAAACTACTTCATAGTCTATGCATACCAATATGATGTAGAATCTCTTGGAATGAGAGCTCAGAGAGGATACATGGATAGATGAACTCCTGATCTCAGCCACTGCAGAGGTTTTTCATAGAATATATAGGTCTGGGATAGATATTGAGAAGTCATCAAATTTCTAGATGCCTACCTCAACAAATTTATTTTTTTCTTAAGAACTCCAAAAACATCTCCAGACATTACATGCCAATGCTTACAGATATATATTTACACACACACACATACATATATATAATATACATATTATTTCATACTTTTCCTTTTCAGAGACGCCACATATCTGAACTGCTATTATTATGCAACAGCAGTGGAGAAGGCTCAGCTATACTGAGTTCAACACATATAGAATCACAGATTCATTTAGGTTGGAAAAGACCTTTGAGATTATCAGCTGTTAACCCAGGACTGCCAAGTCCACCACTAAACTATGTGTCTAAGCATCGGATCTACATAATTTTTAATGATCTCTAGGAGCGGTGATTCCACCACCACCCTGGGCAGCCTGTTCCAATGCCTCACCACCCTTTCAGTGGAGAATTTTTTCCTAATATCCAATCTAAACCTGCCCTAGTGTAATTTGAGGCTGTTTCCTCTTGTCCTGCCACTAGTTAGCTAGAGACCTAGCCCCACCTGGCCACAAGTTGCCTTCAGGTAGTTGTAGAGAGCAGTAAGATCTCCCCTGAGTCTCCTGCAGACTAAACAACTCCAGTTCCCCTAGCCGCTCCTTTTAATTCTTGTTCTCTAGACCCTTCACCAGCCTCATTGCCCTTCTGCTCCAGCCTCTCTACATCCCTCTTGAAATGAGGGGGCCCAAAACTGAACACAGGATTTGAGATGCAGCCTCACCAGTGCTGAGTAGAGAAGGACTATAATTTCCCTTGTCTTGCTGGCCACACTGTTTCAGATACAAGCCAGGATGCTGTTGGCTTTCTTGGCCACCTGGGCACAATGTTGGCTCATGTCCAGCCAGCTGTCAACCAACCCCCCCAGGCCCTTTCCCAATGGGCAGCTTTCCAGCCACTCTTCCCCAAGTCTGTAGTGTTGTGTGGGGTTGTTGTGACCCAAGTGCAGGATCTGGCACTTCTCCTTGTTGAACCTCATACAACTAGCCTTGGCCCATCAGTCCAGCCTGTTCAGATCTCTCTGCAGACTCTTCCTACCTTCAAGCAGATCAACACTCCCCCGCAACCTGGTGTCATCAGCAAACTCATTGAGGGTGCACTCGGTTGCCTCATCCAGATCATAGATAAAGCTATTAAACAGAACTGGCCCCAACACTGAGCCCTGGGGAACACCACTGGGGACCAGCCACCAGCTGGATGTAACTCCATTTACTACCACTCTTACGTGATCTAACCTAAGGACTCCCAGTGCAATACCAGGATAAAAGACAACTAGAAATCACAGAAACCCAGTAAGTTATAATGTTCTGTTTTGATACGATCATTGCAAAAGATCTTTGAAGTCAGTAACTTAAGAGCTGCTTTTTGAATGAGGAGTGTCTGAGGAGGAATCTGAAAAGCCTTGTGCTTTATGGGATAGGACTGGAGTAACGTGCAACATCCATTTTAGGACACAACACACGTTCTCCAGAGACACATCTTCTATTCCATAACATATAAAAAATTAAAGATCTGATCTGCAAAATATGTTTTGCTTCCTCATATCACCCACCACAACAACTTCAGAAGTACAGTCCAGATCAAAAACTTGACATGACACATCTGTAAATACAGGTTTTCAACCAAGGAAAGCCATGTTTGTTGTATCTTCTTTAGATAGTATCTTCTTCAGGTCTTCAGATCTTCGGAAAGTATCTCTTTCAGAACCAGTACATATTTTAATAACTTAAAGTTTAACTTTAAGGGGAGGAGGATTAGAAGACAGGTCTTCAACTGATTTTTAATCATCTTAGCTCTGCTGCCTTCATCTGATCCTTTATGATTGGTAAGGATGTAGTATGACATAAAGGTTGCAAGAAAGAACGGACAACCTTCCCTTTTTTTCAAGGAAAGACAATGGTGGGCATAAAAGTTATTTTCAGAGAGAAGCGTATATACCTCCCCTTAGTGCCTCCAAATTTTATGCAACCTATCAAAAATACTGCTCTCTTACAGCTGTAAGCAAAAATTTAGATTACTGCGTACCGCATTTACATTACTGCATTTTCTCACCTCTTCAGCTTCATGTGCTATTAACTGTTCCATTAGCATTTTTCGTCGTCTCTTTTCTCGTTGCTCTCTAGCAAACATATCTTCCTCTAAACGTTTTTGGATTTTCCTTATATATTCATCATCTGAATAAATACTTAACAGCTCGGTTGTTGTCTGTGCTGTCGTTTCTGAAGTTGTTTCTTCCAGCTTCTGTGTTTGCAATGATTCTTGCATATCTCTGATTGAAAAGATTAAAAAGATCACCGACTTCATAAGAATTATGGTTTATACATGTTTTCTTACAGCTACATGTTTTCTGTATAGTTATGGACAAGTCTGACACATAACTCTTTGCACAACAGCACTCTGTGGACACTGTGGCTACCTCTTGATGCTCTTGTGAGACCACTAAGTCCAGAGGAGGGCTCCAGCACTGACTTGAGCCAACTGTCAATTAGTTCAATTGCTAATATGAAGCCAAATTCTGCAGAAACAGGAAATTACGATAGCTCACAGGATATCAAAGAAAGATGGGTTACTCTTCAATATATCCATACACAGTGCAGTTTTGCAGAGTTATTAATCACAGGCTGTTTATACACAAAGTATCTACAAAAGTATGCATGACTGCCACCTCTTCTGAGTATGGTATGCATATCACTAAAGGTGACAGAATAAATATTGTTTGAAATTATTCACACACAATTTAATGTACAAGTAAGTCTAAGGAGAAAGGTTACTTCTCTCTATTTTCTTTGAAGTGTGTTACTGTGCATGTACATCCACAACCATTCTCATCTCTCTGTGAGTCTAACTGACCCTGCAGAATCAATAACTGATATCAAGAATGAAGGGGTGCACTTTATGTCTTTTTCTGTTGCTGCATGCATGGCAAAAAGGAGAAAAGGAAACCTGAGCCATCCCTACTACAACTAAAGGTAAGGTAAAAACACTGCAACAGTGCTGGAGCTGGAATATTTGCAGTGCTGGTGGGACAATCACTTCAAGTACAATCACAGTTTAAACTAAACAAGCCATTACATTTTCCTCAAGTAGCTGCCCACATGGATAGTAGGCACCAGAAATAGGGTCCTGTCCAATCTTAACAATCTACGATCCAAATATTACCTGTCAGTGACTTGGCTGTATATTGCAGAGGCCTTTTCTGCTATAGACTTCTCAAACATTTTAATCTCCTTGAATACGTCCTGAAGAAATAACACAAACCTTAAGGTTTATTTTCTCTTCACAAAGCATCATAAGGAAGATTCAACAGACTAAGTATTAGGGAATTATTTTCCATTGACTTGTCTACTAACATTGTCATGTTAGTACAACAGAAACGTTTACACTGAAAATACTTCAAGCATCAGCTAGATCATGAAAAAAGGTATAACTATTTCCTTTTTTTAGCTTTCATTTCCTTCCCCACTCCCCTTTGCCTAGCTATACCTATGTCCACCAGCCAGAAAATCCTAAGCTTTTGCAGCCATTTGTTCTGCAGGATAATAAGGATTTTGAGTAAAATTCTAGCAGTTTATGTAATTCCCACATTGATTTGAATTATTTGAAACAAGATACTGTAGGCTATGATCTGCTTCAGATTTAGTAGCTTGAATTTATCCCTGACAGTTACTCAAGCAATTATGTTCCTACACTCTAGATTTAAATGCATTTGTCGCGGTTGCACAACTGTAAAAACTGGCAATATTTGCACTCCTGATAACAAAACAATCTATGTAACTGTAAGATTATACTCCAAATTCTTTTCAGTACTAGATAACACAGATACTTTTTTTATTGCTGCATTGCCATCATCTCTTGATCTGATCTAAGCTTGTTACTAACATATTCGATAGAGCAGATGGTTTTATAGTGTGTTACAGAGGAGTTCATACATTATGGTGCAAAACTTCATTATGCACAAATGAGAAGGAACCATTAATGCTTTTATTTCAAATATTCTGCTCAGTAGACTAGAAGCTAAAATACTGTCAGCAATTAACTACTGTAAGTACTTATTGTATTTACTCAATATGAACTTTCATATCAAAAGAAATTTTTACTAAAAAACAAATGCAGAATCATAATCATACTAATATTTAGCCCAATTTTCACTGCTTGGGTCTCCTGTATCATTTTAACAGTTACATCAGCAGCTTTTCATGGTGCAAGTACAGTATTTGTAAATGTAAATGCTCCCAGTAATCATGTTTTGCAAATTCACATAATTAACATTAAAAGAATATAGATGATAGTTACCTCTGCTTCTCTTTTCTTCTTTAAGAATTTTTTGGCTTCAATAGCTTTTATGGTGTGGCTTGGTGGTGGCTTTGGAATCTGTATAATGGCTGCTTGAATCCTGGCCATTATTTCATTTTGTCTCCTTCTTCCTATGTGATGCTGAATGTTCAACATCTTGTGTTCAAATACTTGAATTGAAACAAAATATACCATATGGCCCTAATACACTACCTATATATCTGTGAAGTAAATGTAATTAAGCCATAAGGAAAAAAATCTTCCAGGTAGAAAGTAGAAGAACTTATCAGGCTCCAGGACAGGGCAAATTACTTTTCTCTTTTTCTTTCTTTTTTTTTTTTTTTTAATTTAAAGTGGATCACTAAAACACCATGAAAGTAAAATATCCTTTATCTTTTGTTCACCATTAAGCTCTGTCTTAAGAATATTCTCAGCCTCATAAATCACCTCAGTACCCATAAATCACCATTTTTATATCAAGAAGTAGATGCTGTAAAATGCAATTCAAATTAAAGTATCTTCCTACATTCTGAACAATTGGACAATTTAGCAATATGTAGTATATGTTCTCAGTATTTGAGGATGAAGATGTATTTCTTAAATATCAGTATCAGAAAATGTTACATCTATATATGTTACGTCTGCATTAACAAATAGTGCAGTGCAATAAAAGCACATGTGTAAAGAAAAACAGTTTGTGCTCAGTGCCTAATAGGCATTTAAGGGCTTGCATTAAATTCTAGTTCTAGTATGGTACCTGTTTGAGGTTAGAATATAGCACAGAAACTGAGAATACCACTAGGTAGTATTACCACTAAACAATGAGTCTCAGATGATCAAGAAGTAATAAACTTTTAAATTACACTAGTTAAAAGTGCACTACAGATACATGCAGTTAAAAGTGGAATTGAGTGGAAAAGTTTTTTTTACAAAGAACCAAAGACATTTAAAAAATAAATATGTAAAATATCAAATAAGATATTATTAATTTTTAAGATTTTGTTTTGAATATTGTTTGTGTTTTCTTTTATAGATATATGAAATGACTTTTTTTTTTCATTCTTGCTCATGCAGTGGCAATAGAATAGCTAACTAACCACAAGAAGACTCCTTTTAATTAGCAATACAAAATGCATCTCAAATTAGTCAACTTACTGTGGTTTGACACCCCTTGGATAGCTGGCCAGTTCCTCTATATAAATTACAGGCTGTACTTTGGATGAGTGCTCCTGTATCTTAAGAAATAAGTTCCTCTTTCTTACATTAACAGAACAGCTACACAGAGCTACAAGGTGTTCTGAGGTCATAACCACTACAGGCCCCCTTCTCTGTGTCTTTTTCCTGCTTTTAAGCAATGTTTCATCTTTTCTTCACAAGTGAAAAATGTCATAAACCTCTTTCATGGACAGCTTAAACACACAGCTGTGAAATCTATGCTTTGTCTTCAAATCTATAAACATTTTCCATACATGAAAATATGCAAATACTCTCAATTTAACATTAAGTTATTTTAAAATATGCATGTTTTTAAGGTTCTTATGACAGTATATTGGCTTTATTTCTACATATTAATGACTGCCATATGTAATGCTTTTGTTTGTTTTTGTATAAACATTACTGTCTAGCACAGAATTAAATAGCATTCACACTGGCTTTCACTAACTCATTACGTACATGACCTTAAGAAAATACTTCTTCACAAGTCTATAAAGAGTAAGTAGTCACCTTTCCAGTGTCTTGGGCTCTTTGTTCCTCTTGGAGCTTCTGAACTTTCTGTTGTTCTTCAATATGTGTACGTGCTATTTTACCTTCCCTTGCCTTAGATCTTATTTCAAAATGCTCTGAAATCTGCTGTAGTTGCAAATCAGCCTGATGTTGCACTGAAGTTTTCAACTGCTAAAATTAAACATCAAGCAATAATGTCAGAAACAGTAAGAAATATATTTAAATACAATAAATTTTCAATAATCATTTCAAACTGGTTTTCTGTCTTAAGGTACACAGAACAAAATATAAACATGGTTGAATATTTTTCAGAAGAACAGGAATAGCTCCATTGCAAAGAACATGCTGATTGGAACTTGAACAATGCCAAACTCTGTCCAGTTTGGAGACAAGGAGGCTGTGACCTCAGACAGGGTGGATTTAAGTGACCTCCAGAGGCCCCTTCCAATTTCAACTATTCTACAACTGAAATGCCATTCTGAGCCTGTCTATTGATAGCAGCTACTCTCAGTTGCTTTATCTTCTTTAAGCTATACACCTACAGGGGAAGGGATGTTTGGTTTGCGCTCGTTGGCAAACTTTCTGCTTGTAGACTATTTTTCAGGAAGCGTGACAGAAAAAAACCCATGAACTTTCACCCAGCTAAATTTGATTCACAACATATAGCTTATGAAAGATTGCTCATCCTGGTAACAAATTATGGTCTGCACAGGCTGAACATTACTGCTGAAGAAGAACATCCTTAACAGAATCTACTACATTGATGCTGACTTCTTTCAGATACTCTCTTTCCCCCTTGTTTTTTCTTCTTCCTATTACTCAGCATATGGTTATTGCAGGGAAGCACAGTATAAATATATGAAGAGACATGCAGCAGAAGGAACCAAACCACTGTGGCATGAAGCTCAACACAGCTATAAACAGGTTTCCTGGAGAGGAAATTAGTCTAAGTTGATACCTAGAACGCAATGCAGTCTGCAATCTGAACTGATTAAATGAGTAAAATGGCAGCTGCTGAACAACTACTAGCTTTTGTTACTGTATGTATTTTAAGTCTGGAGAAAGACTAGAAACAGAGAAGGTAACACAGAATGAGCCAAAATGAAGGAACACAAAACACAGGTGATCAATGTCCTTGAGTCACAGGTAAACCATGTAATCCTATTGTTTATGTGTAAGACATAGCAAAGGACTGCTTCTTTTCCATGTAAGTATTGGGTTTTGAATAGGAGATTTAAAAAGTGGGGAAGTATGCAACATGCTTGAGAGGTACATGTAATTATGATACCTTTTTTCCTATATATTTACACAAAATAGGAATAGTTACCTCTCGATACAAACCACTTTCAACAGACTTCAGCTTTGCACTTCCTGCAGGTCTCACTACTTCCATGGCTATGTCAGTGAGCTTTGCCTTTCTCTTTTTTTCTAAAGCAATATACAATTCATATAAAAGCTTTGTTGCAGCCCCATGTCGTCCTGTCATGATGTCTTGGGCCACATTCTCATTAAACTGTATACCAAGGAGGCGAAGCACAGGCTCCAGGCGAGAAAAATTGTTAAGTTTTGCATGTGTAACTCTGTAAGATTAAAAACAACAACAACAACAATCAGAACAGAAACTTATTTTCAATTCCAACTTGCTGCAACAAGCATGGTCATGACACTAATCCCATGCCAAGATGGGAGCAGAAAAAAACCCACACTTTGGCTTAGCTATTATACTGTGGTACATGTAACTGCATTGGTCTCCTAGGCAGAAAAAACAGACAACACGCTGGGTTATATAAATCTTGATACATGCAGACACAAAGTGTATCTGACAGCAAAAGCTTACCCTCAGTTGCAGCTAATTGTATACCATCCACAAAATGAAGTTTCTATATTAATTGTATCAATCTACTTGAGCTTTAACTAGCCAAAATATAGGTGATTATTATAAATAATATAACCTATTAACCCTCACAACACTTTGTCATATTTTTTCTCCAATAAAAAGAAATGGATGCATGGGTTGGAGTAGCACTGAAAACACTATGGTCTCAATGAGCAATTTATATTGAAAACTGAAGTAGTGGATTTCAGATTAATGTTTCTCTTGAGTGTTTTCACAGGAGAATCTAAATAGCAAGATCAACAGATACACAGGCCCAAACCCAATAACAATAAACTAGCACTGTACCACAACTAATACATCATATTTCATCCAAAAGTTTCATAACTTCAATCTGAGTCAGAACATCATGCTTTCTATACTGCTCTATCACTTCAGTTCACAATAGTTCCTTCAAATGAACCAACAAGCTTTTGAGGCCAACTGAGCTACAGCGTAACTCTACAAAAATGTCCAATTTTAACTTCTGACCTTCTGGTAATACAGTATTCACCTTATTCCTAGATGAAACAGTCCAGGAGCTCATTATTCTCACTATTATAGTCCATGCCTTATTCCTTACACAATTACATATAACTGCAGCTTAAAACTATTGAACATTTTTCTGCCATTGAGTTAAGGCGAGATTGAGGTGAGCCCTGTTGTCAGGAATCACCTCACATGCATTGAGAACCTGTGTTGGTTATCACCTCAACTTTTTGTCCTGTAATCAGATCAGATAGAATTTCTTAACCTTAGCTTATAATACAAAAATGTTCTAAATCTTAATTCAAGTTCATTGTAAGAGCTCAGGGAAAACCACAATATTTTATTTTTCAACTATGGACAGCCAAACTGGAAAAAGTTTTCCAGTAGTGTTCCTTTTTAAAAGGTAGTATTGCTTTCTTAATTATTATTAGCTTGCTTATATGTTCAAGAACTATGCAACATAACCAGCAAATACATTTAAGTAGACCTCGACTAGCTAGTCACAATGCCCCCATTCTTTTCTGTTAGTGCCTTCTAGATAACAGCTGCCTATGCTACAAAATTAATCTACAATTCTATACCACCACCCCAACAGGTATGATCTTGCCTTGGGGTATGTTAAAACATAGTAAGGTGATGCCAGCTTACCAAATTATCCACGAATAATATGCTTTTCCTTAATAGCACATTCCAAATTTTAAAACCATTACTTTTTAGACATTAAATAAAATTAGCTGGTTAAGGTTCTTATAGGATTCCAAGACCATACTATGACTACTACACAGTAATAACTGATCTAATGTGCAGAAGAAACACCTTGGAATTTAGAAAGCATTGCCTCAATTCTCAATAGTTGTCAAAAGGTCAATGCCAGTAATTATTAGAAAATAATGAAGAAAGGTGAAAACATTAAATTATCTTTACAATGTCATAGGGTATTGTGGTAAAGAACACCACATACAGTCTTGCTCCCTCTCATATGCCAGATACTCCTAGAAATTAATAATTGCCAGGGCCTTGCTCTGGACCTGTTCGATTACAACCATGTTTTTCTGGCACTGGGGAGTTCCGAAGTGGACACAGCACTCCAGATAGGGTCTCACCAGTGCCATATCTTAATATGGTCCAGGACACTGTTGGCCGCCTTTGCTGCAAGGGCCCATTGCTAACTCACGGTCAGCTTGGTCTCCTCTAGGGCCTCCAGGCCCTTCTCTGCAAAGCTGCTTTCAAGGCCCCCAGCTGGTGCTGAAGGCATAGGGTTTTCTCTCACCAGGTGTAGGACTTTGCACTTCCCTGTGGTGAACTTTGTGAGACTCCTGTTGGCCCTTTTCTCCAGCCCATCGAGGTCCCTCTGAAGGGCAGCACAACCACCTGGATGGTCAACTGCTCCCCACGGTTTTGTACTGCCTGCAAATGCACTCTGTCTCACCATGCAGGTCATTAATGAAGATCTTAAACAATATTGGTGTCAGGTTCAGCACCTGGGGTGCAGCACTGACCACTGACCTTCTGCCGCTCTTCACATTGCTGATGACAACCCCCTGAGCCTGTCAGTTCTGCCAGTTTTCAGTCCAACTCACCGTCCACTTACCTAGTCCGTACTTCATCCGTTTGTCTATGAGGATGTTAAGGAAGACAGTGTCAGAAGTCAAAGCAAGCAGCACGTGCTGATTGTCTGTCAACCACTGAGGCTGCCACCTCATTGTAGAAGGTTGTCAGGTTAGTCAGGCATGATTTCCCCTTCACAAATCCATCCTTTCAACTCCCAGTGGTCTTCTTGCCCTTAGTGTACTTGGAAATGGTTTCCATGCATACTTCCTCCCTCAGTTCCTAGGGACCGAGGTGAGGCTGACTGGCTTGGGCTTGTACGTCCCCAGTTCCTCCTTCTTGCTTTCCTTGAAAAGAGGAGTGGCAGTTGCATTCTTCTAGTCCTAGGAATCTCTCCCAGTCACCAGGACCTTTCAAAGATCATTGAGAGTGTCTTAGCAATAACATCATCCCGTTCCCTCAGCATGTGTGGGTATATGCCATCAGGTCCCATGGACTTGTGTATTGCCAGTTTATTTAAATGTTCCTTAAACTGTGTTTCCTCCAGCAAGGGTGAATTTTTCTTGCTGCGGACTTTTCTGCTAGTCTCAGGGGCCTGGCATTTCTGATTGAGAGTTTTACCAGTAAAGTAGATAAAGACAGAGAAGGCATTAAGCACCTCAGCCTTTCACATGGTAGACTGAGGAGTATTCAAGAGTATTCAAGGAGAGGGAGATTCATCAATGGAGCCATACTCTGCCATCTGTGATGCACGTGAGTCAACTCAGCATGGCCACTATGGCGCCACATCCTGGATTTGCTTCGTGCCAGGAGGAAGGCGCTGTCGCAGGGGACAGGGAGGGGTGGAAGAAGGTTACAGCATGGAGTGGTAAGAGAAATCCTTCCTTACCCTTTAAGGTACCGTTACAGAATAGGTACGAAGCCCTGGGAATGGTGGATGAAACACAAAATAAGACAGAGAAGGAATCTGCACACGCAGTCTTGCCTAGGTTAGAGACCAACCCCTCACAACAAAACCTTCAGAAAGAACAGCACCAAGAAGAAACAAGTGAGTTATGATCATCGCTGATTCCCTCCAGGAAGAATCCATTTGCAGACTGGGCCTTCTGAAATGTTTTCTGCCTCCTTGGGGTCCAAATTAGGAACGTCACCACAAGAGTGAAGAGCTTAGTACAACCTTCAGACTACCACCCATTCCTGCTCTTTCACATGGGTACAAATAATGTCACAACAAAAAGTCAATCTGAGGTCAGTCAAAAAAACTTCAGAGCCCTGGGAAGAATACTAAAAGTTTTGGGAGCACAAGTAGTGTTTTCCTCAATATAAGCACTGATTTTTTTTTTCTACTGGGTCCTGTGCCCAAGTCAGCAGCAGGCTAATGTCTTCTCTAGCCTTCCTTTTGCTGTGGAGATACCTGTAAAAGCCCTTCATGATGGCCTCTGTGTCTCTCACCATTTGTTACCCCTAATGGGTGCTGGCTTTCTTAAAGCCATCCCTGCATACTCAGTCTCTCTGTGCTTTTCTATGTTTGAGTTTTGTCAGTAGCACCTTTTTCTCCCATTCATGCCTCCTGCTGCCTTTGTTCAGTTTTATTCACAGTGAGATGGATTATTCTTGGAGATGATGATCCTTGGAAGGAAAAAAATAAAAGTTTTAAAAAAATCAGTCAGCTATCTTGGACCCCTCTTCTCTCCGGGATCATTTTACACAGGATTGTTCCAAGCAGATCCCTGAAAAAGCCAAAGTTTGCCCTCCTGACAGCTTGTTCACTTCTCTCAGGACCATTAACTCCACTCTTGGTCACTGCAGTTAAAGCTGCATCCGATCCCCCTTGTTTGTACATACTACGTTTAGTAGAACGTCTCCCCTCTTCAGCTCCTCAATTACATTTCTCAGGAAGTTATCATCAATGCACATAGTAACCTCCTGGACTGCTTGTGCCTGGCAGTGTTTCTCTTCTAGCAGATACCAACTTCATTGAAGTTCCCTATTCAGATCAAGGTCTGTGAAAAGGAGGATTCCTCCAGTTGTCTCAAGAAAAACTTACTTACTTCTTTCTGCTCAAGTGATCTGTGGCAAACAGTCACCAGAGTATCACCAAGTTTCCTTTTTCCTTTAATCCTAACCCATAAGATCTTAAGTGGTCAACATCTATCACAAGGCAGAACTCCATGCTTTTTCTCTGCACCTTCACATAAAGGGCAACTCCTCCCCCTCACCTTCCCAGTCTGTCCATGCTAAAGAGCCTATATCCAGCCACGGCAACACTCCAGTTGTGTAAGCCATCCCACTGCCTCTCTCTGATTCCAACGATACTGTAGTCCTGCAACTGCACAGAGGCCTCTAATTCCTCCTCTTCATTCCCCATGCTGCATGCATTAGTATACAGACACTTCGGAGAGGCAGCCAGTTGTGTTATTTACCAGAAAAAGTGTGAATGCTTCTCCCATAATGCTGTCTTCTTAGCACATCATTGATTGCATAAATACATTTGGCAGTGGGCAGCTGTAAGAGTCGGTCTAAAGAGAACAATATTGTCTCAACATTGCAAACAGAGACCTGGAGATGGAATGTGCTCCTCATGGACACTGGGACACAAAGACCCTGGGAAAGAGAACTGCACAGTACGAGGAGTACTGTGCCACTCCCTGCAACCTGGGACTGAAAGGAACTACTACACCCTGGAAAGGAGAACTGCACAGTACAAGGAGTACGATGCCGTTCCCTGCCACCTGGGATTGAAAGGAACAACTACAATAAGGCTGCATAACAACTGTCCAGAAGATAGATCACAACCGTGGTCATAACAACGAACCAGAAAACATAATCTTCAGGTGAACTTTCTTCATTATAATATCATTACAATACAAAACCACACCTCCTGGTCTGAAGCTACCCACCTCTGAAGCAAACCACGCCTCGGGCACTCTTCTTTGGACATGCATGATAACATGGCTTAAGAAGGTGGAGACTGGCACTATTCCATGAACCAGAAGAGGAGCAAGGTGTGTTGCTTGGCATAAAAAGATGGCTTCTTAGCAACTGAACTTTGGAGATCTTCCCCACCAAGGATCATGACGATCGGAAGGACCGGTGGGACGCTGTCTGGACCTGGGACCATAGGGACGCCTTGGACCCATGGTGGTGGCTATAATCCTCTTTCCTTTTCTTTTTACTTTACATTTCCTTTACTTTCTGTCTACCTATTGCAAGCCGCTTTATGGGCAAATAATAAATTTTTGCTGTTTAATTGAAGCATAACCCCTTGGCGTGGTCGCCTTGATTTTTGCACTTCGAGATCATAGTTAACGAACCATCATTACTCCACTGAGTGGACAGCAGCAGCCTTCTGCACTGTTTTGTCTTTCTTATTCACATTACCCTCCTCCTCTTGCTTGCCAGTCTAGGCAATCACTTCGTGACTTGTTTGAGAGCAATCATCTCCTTCCCTCCTCATTCCTTGTTTAAAGCTATCCCCACCAGGTTTGCCAGCCTGTTGGCAAAGATGCTTTCTCCTAACTTGGTCAAGTGGATCCCATCTCCTCCTTCCACCTTCAGAGAGGATCCCACAAATGTGAAAAATAAATCCCTGCTGTTGACAGCGGCTGCACAACCACTTACTGACCTGTAGAATCTAACTACTTCTCATCAAGGCCTTCCAACCCACCAGTAAAATTGAGAAAAAAAACCCTGGGCCCCCATGCCTTTGACTTTTGTCCCCAGAGCCACTCTTGATACACTTCGGGTCCCTCTGGCAGTATGCCTGGTACCCATACAGAAGAGCAGGGATAAACAGTACAAGGGCTGGACAAGTCTTCACAGTCCTGAACCCAATCCTCAGCAAGTGGCAAACCTCCCTGGCTGGCATGTGAGATCAGCAGATGGGTGCCTCCATCTCCTGCAGGAGAAAGTCTCCCACTGCTATCACTCACCTTTTCCTCCTAGTGTTCCTGTGTGGTTCAGACTTTGCCAGCTCAGATGCTTTGTTGCAGAGCCACCAGCGTCTCATCTGCTACTGAACCTGTTGCGCAGCTACAGACCAGCAGGTGGACCAGGAATCTTCCTTATCTTGCCAGAAGTCACAAGCTGCAAGCCGTCTCCTTTTCCCCAACCCAACAAGCACAGATTCTAACTACCTCTCCCTCAGCACAGCTGAGATTTCAGGTTCCCGTTTCTGCAGCATCTCAGAGAAAATCCAGTCAATCTCCTTTTCATCATCTGTGATGCTGAACAGTCTACTGACCTCCTTCTGCAGCAACTTGACTTGGTGACACAGATATTTCATGAGAACACACATCTGCTGGCAACACCACCCTCTCCCCCTTAGGCCAAGGCTAAGTAAAGACTCTGGGCATTCCCTGCAGCCTGAGACATGGGGAATTACATCCTTTCTTCGGAGAGCAGTCTTGAGTTGAGGCCTCTGACATTCTAAATAGTTGCTCCAGTGGGTAGTGGGGATCATGCCCTGTCATGCATCACCACCTCTGTCGAACAGGCATACACTGTCTCAGCAGAGTTTCTAACCTATTCTTGCACCTGCTGAAGTGTATCATCACTAATTGCACCTCCCTGAACAGGAGCCAGCTTAGACAAGAGCTCAAAGCACCCTTCTATCAGGAAGAGTTCTTGTTGAACTTTTGGTCTAACCTGCTACTCTAATGGTTACAATCAAAATGCGTAATTTTCTTGAAGAAGTATCATCAATCTCTCTCGAAATAAGAAGCTATTCCATGCATCAAATACAAGTAGCTTTTAACTTAATGGGAAATGTATCCAATCTTCATAAATTCTAGATGTCTTTTCCACTCTGCATTAGCAAATCCTAACTGAAAAATAAGTAATTTGTCTAATTTCTGTAAAACACATGTTATCCATATGTACTAACCTGCTCTGTGAAAACTGATTAAAGTCATCCTGAAGACCGTATTTGTGTAGAAGTTCTCCTAGGAGGTATCCATTAGAAAATTCCTCTGACAATGATCCTGGAACTGTTTGGGGTTTTGTTGTTTGTTTAAAAAAAGAAGTAAGATAGTTACAAGAATTCATATATTAATCTCAACAACAAAATGAAGTCTAACTTTTATTAAATTCAGAGGAATTTTAGGAGATTGATCTAGCAAAAACCAGTGTTCAAGTCACAAAATAAATCTGCTTTCGGTGTAGTTATTTTGCAACATAAGCTTTAGGTAGTCATGTAATTCTCATTTCCAGTGTTAAAAGGTAAACACTGTCATAACTGTCATTAAGATCATAGCAGAATCTATAAATTGTAATTACATTTGCCATAAAAAAATGCAAATGAAAACAAGGCTAGACCTAATATGCTTCTCTCCCACAGAAAGTTGCTCCCTCCTTGCAGAACAAATGTTCCTCCAAAGCTAGCACAACACCTACCATTCAAAACAAAGCACTGCTTTGCAAACATATTAAAATATTTTTATTCTCTGGAGTCCTTATTAGCAGTTGCAGCTAGAGCTCCTCGTACCACCTGAGCGCACTCGTGCCTTGAGGAAAATTAACTTCACCTCGAAAATCACTGTCTTGCACATGTAGGTTAAAAAGGTGCCTGAGGAGGTACGGGGGTGCGAGAAGGCGGGAGGGCTCGTCGGTGGCTCAGCGGGAGCCGGCCCCGAGGACCCCCGGGACCCCCTGGAGGCGCCAAGGCCTGACCCGGCGGCCGCCGCCCGCGCTGACAGGGCAGCCCGCCGCCCCCCGCGCCCCTGCCTCCCTCCAGCGCGGCGGGGCCCCGCTCACCCACGCTCCGGGAGAGCTTCACCTCCTCGTTCAGCCACTCGCACAGAATCACCGACATGACCAGCGGCGGCGGCCCCCCGCGACAGCCGGCACCGCGTCCCGTAGCCACGGCGACCGGCGGCGGCGCATGCGCGGGGGAGGCGGGGAGGCGGCGGCGCCCGCTGCAGCGGCCCAACCGCCGCGAGGGCGCGCGGCTCCGCGAGGGCCGCGCATGCGCGGCAGGTGGGGCGGGGCCGCGGGGCGGGGCCGGGGCGGGGCGGGCAGGCGAGCAGGAAGGTGAGGCCGCTGCGAGGGGAGGGGCGCGTGCCCGCCCCCGCGGCCGCCGAGGGGAGTGGCGCGCGGCGGGCGGTGGGGCGGCCTCTGCGCGGGGCCGGCGCGGCTCGGGCGGGGGCAGCGGCAGCGGCAGCGGGGGGCGCGGCTGAGCGCACGGGCGCTGGGGGCTGGGGTGTGGGTTACCGGGGCCTTCCTAGTCACGGGTGGCCGGTGGCCCCCGCCGTTCGGCGATCTTCTGCCGTGGGCTGCGAGGAGGCCTCAGCGGGCGACCGGGGTCTGCCACCTCAGCCGAGCCCCGGCCTAGCCCCGCCGCCGTGTAGCTGCTGGCCGAGCCGCTGGCTGCGGGCTTGGTCCGTGTGTGAATCGCTGCCCCTCCTTCCACCCCGGCCTCAGCGGCTCACTGCTGAGTTTGCTCCTGTGCTAGCGCAGGTGCTGCGGTGGGGAGGACTCTGGCTGAAAAACAGGCGGGCAGTTAAACGAAAAACGAGCGAAAAATAATCCTGGGTAATTTTCCCGAAACAATTCACATAATAGCACGAATTACTGTGTTGGCACCGTGTGAAGGGTGGAGGGAGCAAAAAGCGTGGAAAAAATCTCTGACGTTTAAATGCATGCGACACATGTGCAGAGGTGTTTTTCAACAGTGCGTGTGTGTGGAAAGTCTCAGAAACACGTGTGTGCCCATGCAGCTGCTGGTGCCGCTCTGGTAACCTGGCTTGGCACTGGTCTTTGCTCAGCTTTTGTTTGCATTAGGTCAGCTTTGGTTTAGCACCACACTGAAATAATCATATGAAATAATAGTTTTGGTGCTCCTGTTTCAAAGAACGTGTTACCGAGCTGTAGACCACAGAGAAGAGAACTCTATCTGCAAAATCCAGTATATGCCATGGGAATTTAAATTGGCTATTTCTTTTTCTGGAAGGTATCCATAGTTGATCTAACTATGTTTTCAATACCTTTCAGTGTAATAACAGAATCTTAGAGGATTAATTTATCTAGAAAAGACAGGAACAAGAGAATCTAGAGGTTAATGACAGGTTAATAACTAACCATAATGATCAAAAGTGACTGATTAACAGTTGATATAAACAGCTTCAAATAGTATGGATTCTGTTCTTCTAGAGGTCTTCCGATTAAATCTTTGTGATTTTACAGGAGTGCTTTAAATCAAAATAAATTACTGAGTTTTATAAGAGTAAATGTATAACTGGACAGTTACTTATATGTTAAGAAGGTCATTGTAGAAGTAGTGGCACACAAATGCATCAACTAACAGGAAACTTCAAGGTGGGAGAAGTGCTTTCAAGGGAGATGTTTAAATCAAGATTTATATCTTTTAAAAGCTTTAAAGTTTTGTGTATATGTTATGTTATAAAAATACACAAAAACTTCAAGGTGGGAGAAGTACTTACAGGGGAGATGTTTGAACTAAGATTTATATCCTTTTAAAGCTTTAAAGTTTTGTGTATATGTTATGTTATAAAAATACCCACACTGTAGGGGAAGAAAAAGCTTTGATTTTATTTTATAATAATGTTTGAATGGGAGTATCTACCATCAGAGTGTGTTTCTGGTATATCAGAATACAAACGACAGATCTATTTTAGCTTCATCATGGAATTTCTTCTTCCCAGCTCCCAAAGTCAATGTAAGTGTATTTGTGTTCATATATAGCTAAATGTTGTAAGTAGCCATTAACAGAAGTTTACTTTGATTTTAAAAATGCAAACCAGAACTGATTTATATGGAGTTTATAACTTCTTTCCATATCACCTCTCCCTTTGAAAAGCTGGTAGTTCCTGTATCTTTAGAATTAATTACGGAATGTATTCCTTCAAGTTCATTATCATATTCAGTGTATTTCTAAACAGCAAATTTTGCTTAAAAATAACATCGGTTGCTCTATCTGCTGAGGTGGACATAATCTTACTCAGATAAACTAGAATTGTGAGGAAGATGCAGAATTTCTCATATAAATTCAGTAGTGGTTTGCTGTTTCATCTGTCTTAGTTCTTAACAAATTTTGAGTAGCTTTCTCACAGAATTCTGAGGAATGATGGAATAATGTCATAATCAATTTTTATGTCATTCTTTCCCTGAATTTAAGAACTTGGAAGGTTGTTCGTGTTCTGCACTGTGAAAGCTGAGTCCAGAGAGTGTTTAAAGGAAAATACTTGCAGTCAACATGGAAGGTAACTTGTTTCCCTAATTCTGCGCTTGCTGAAAACACTAATATTTTAAAATAATAAGGTTATTTGTTCTGTGTTCTGTTAATTCTTGCATTTCTGCTCCAAATGCCAGTGGAGTGTCCTGGAAATTCCAAACTGATTTTTCACAGGACACCATACTTTGGATTTTGTAGCTTTTAGACACTAATACTGGGCTGTAGAATGCATCTGAATTTTTCACCTAAAACTCCGTGTTTATTTTAAACTTCAGGCATCTTCCTGTGGACTTGCTTTGGAAGAGGAGAGAATTGTCTGTAGGTTATATTTATGATGGTCAAAGGAATGGAAGACATCAAACAGCAATTTGTTGAGCACAGAAATTGAAGTGCCAGGAATTGTCTATTACATCTCATTCCCTTTGCCCTTCTGAAAGAAACCATGTGTATGAAGAACAAAAAAAAGAGCTTATGATGTAATCAAGCCTCCAGCTTTTGTGGATATTAGTTTTTAATAACATGGGTACAACAGTGTTATGCATAAAGAATAAAAGGACAAAATAAACTTTAAAAAAGTTATTATCGTTGAACTTAAGCTTTTATCACAAAAGGACAATCAGAATATTTTTAAATGTTCAAGATACTAAACTGAAGGGGGAATTAATTAGGCAGGTATGATATCATCTTAATACAACCAGTATTATGAAAAATCAAATGGAGAAGTAACCTGAATTCTTTAATTAAATTGCATATAGATTGAAGCCATGCAGACAGTAGTAGCACTAGACTGATAAAGAGTAATTAAAGACTATGTGGGTTCAGGAGTTTCCTTTTTTGCACCAGAATTTGTTGGTGCATCACTAAGGTTGTGTATAAACACAATTGTGTATGATTTTTTGTAGTTTTCTTTATTGTTTGCATGCCTTGTCTCTTTCCTGGGAAGTTACAAAGAGGCTAAATAGCCTCCACTTCTCATACGGCTGCTTTTCCACTTTTCCTTCTCTAGTTTGATTAGGCATTTTACTATAATGTTATTTAGTCCCTCTGGCATGATCATGTCACAGAATCACAGGATGGCCAGGGTAGGAAAGGACCTATAAAGATCATCTAGTCCAACCCCCTGCTAAAGGAGGTTCACCTATATTAGGTTGCACAGAATCGCATGGAGGCGTGTTTTGGATATCTCCAGCGAAGGAGACTCCACGAACATCTCTGGGCAGCCTGTTCCAGTGCTCTGTCATCCTCAAGGCAAAAAAGTTCTTCGTTATACCCAGAAGGAACTTTTTGTGTTGCAGTTTGTGCCTGTTCTATTGTCCCTTATCCCGTGGCTGGGCGCTACTGAAAAGAACCTGGCGCCATCCTCTTGACACTCCTAAGGTATTTGTAGACGTTGGTAAGATCCCCTCTCAGTCTTCTCTTCTCCAGGCTAAATAACCCTGGATCCTGTTTGATCACAGTTCCGAAGATATTCATCCTGCACCTCCTCCTGTCACCTTGGGATCCTCATGTCTGTACTGAGGACAGAAGATAATCAAACCCTAAACAAAAAAACATGATCTTGAGGTTTGTGTTCACCACATGTTTCCACAGCTGTTTGCTAGCTACATCTCTCTGTTCCATTGCCCATGCTGACATTTGGAACACTGTAAATCTGGAACCATGTCCTGACTCCGGCTGTGGTTTTTCTCTGTTGCCACAAGACACCAGCTATATTGATTCAGACCACGTTTCTCTAGTCCAGCCTCTTGTCTATGACAACGATCAATAACAAATTCTGGGGAAGAAATTAGGGGAAAGCATATACCAAGACCTGTTGGCATACACTAAAATGCCCTGCAGAGCATTCTCCCAGCCATCACTGATTGTGGTGAAGGACTTTCTGCATCCACATAAACTAGTACAATTAACTTTTCTTTCCATGAGCACATGCTGACAGTTTTGAATCTGTATAAATGTTTAAAAAGGACAGTGGTTTGTGGTTCCATAGCTTACCCTGGCTTTATATGAACAAATTACATTACCCTTCATTATGTGAAGAAGTACATTGTTTTGTGTATTTTAAAGGTGCATTCTCTGCTCGTCGCTTTCAGCACTCCAGTAGTTCTGTTATTTTTAAACAAGAACATTAGGCATCTGACTAGCAGGTTGAACTGTTTCAAGTGCTGTCTTGCTTCCAATAGCTGTATTTTATATGTACATTTACTGTCCATCTTTATTCTTTCTCATTCCTTGTTTTGGGCTTGGGGGTTGTTTCACTGGAGAGGAACTCTAGTTCCTATGATATACTCTGCTCCTTTTATTATCTGCATGACAAATGCTAGGGTGTGAGGGTGCTGCGCAAGTACTGTAAAAAAAAAAACCAAAACGTCCCCCACTTTACGTAGCTGTAGAACAAACACTTGGCAGTGCTAATGTGGCTGCACACAATATACTGAAGAGCTGCGGTTACTGCTTAAGTAGCCTCTCTATATTTTAAAGAGGCATGGCACCTGTGTTCAAATACTGATGACGGTATGTGATGCTGTCTGGAAAATTACAGATACACTGTGTGCAGGAAAATACTGTAACTGGGTGCATTATTTCCTGTACTGAAAAGTGGATTATTAGTATGTAGATTCAGCTTGAATAAATCTCAGTAAACTACTGGGCAAGATTAAGGCAAGAGAGCTGCAGAGCAGTTCTGACGCTGTGAAGAACAAACAGGGCAACATGCTTCCAGTATGAGGAACAAGTGTAGTGTTATAGCTGCCTAATGTTTTGATTTTTTTCCATACTGGTAACCAAGTAAGGAAGAAGATAATTTAACTTATTGCACAGAACTGTAACTCACATGTTGTACTTAAGACACTATGATTCCATTTTGTTTGGTTACAGCACTTCTGCATTCAAGCCAAGGTCTGAAGAATTTTTCAGCTTCAGATGAGAATTCAGTGTCTCCAGTGTGATGTGTTTGCCAGGAATCGCTATCCACTACAGTGGATAGTAGCATGTAATATTGAATAATGTTTGAAATATTTATGCTGTTTCGTTTAATTTCTAATAATACTTAGAGACTTACTAAAGCAGCGGGGTTTTTTGTTTGTTGGTTGGTTGTTTTTTTAAAGTGTATAGAACTACTTTCATTGAAAGTTCTTGAAAAGATTCTGTGGCTTTAGGGTAGACAGTGTTTCTTAACCATTTCCAGAGTAAAGGAATGCTAAAGAAAAGCATCAAAACAGTACAAGATGAGTGTCAGTGATAGAAATAAAGAACCAAACTGCTTGACAAAATGGAAGTTCACATAAGTAAGATAAAAGGAATTAGAAAGCTCATTAGAACCTGTCTGAATAATCACTACATACATATCTTAAGGACACAATGAAATTACAGAGGAATTAAGAGACTGGCATGTAGATATGGCTTTAAGCAAGTATGTAAAACAAAGGAATGGGGAATTAAGGAAATTTTTATTTTAGACATCACTGTCGTGCCTCTGAGTTGATTACCCTTTTTTTAGCATCTCATTCTTCTTAACAGTTTGTTTTTATTACCAATTTCTTTCCTTTAATACTCGTATGGTAATTTTTTTCCATCAGAAGGGTGGAAATTCTGGGATGCAGGCTGTGATCCCTTAGTGGGTTGCTAGGAGTAGTTGGGAAAGGCAGTAGGCAAGGGGTAAAAAATGTTGGAAGATTAGAGGCTGCAACTGGATAAAGATTCAAGATAGCTAACCAAGAAGAGGGTTCCACTGGGGATGGAACAGACATTTTTGGTGAACCATCTTCTTGGTGACACAATTGACCTCTTCAAGGTGACACAAATTGCCTTAGCTCTATGGCTTGAACAGAGCCTTGAAATTCTGACTCACTATATCTCTCTTAGGAAATTTTTTGTGAAACATACTGGTAAAGGATGTTTTCAGTCAATCCTAATCATTACTCACATATATAAATCCCTTTATATCATAACACAGAACTTAAATTATGTTAATGTTTTTCTTGTAGTCAGTCTTTTATGCACAGAATGGTTGTGTACTTGGTGTAAATGAATGAAAGTTCTCTCCAGCTGGTTGTTAGAAGAAAAATGGCAACTAAGTAGTAAGTAAAGTTCAGATGGCTCATTTTTGTTGTGCACAGTTGAATTCAATCTCTGGCAAAGTGTTTCTGCAAGATACAAATCAAGTTAATAAACCCAAACTTTCCAGACAGTTACAAAACCTCACTGAATTTGAAGTAGCATTACTCTAGGTATACACTCAGGTAGACCTGTCTTCAGTGTCACTCGAGGTGATACACCACGTCACTGTTTCTCTTTCTTCTCACTGGTCATTTGTGACTACTCGTAAAGTTCATTCTGTCCTTTCTCTTTTTTTACCTCTAATCATACTCTTACTTCTTTTTTATAATACCACATATAGGTGCTCAGACTGCACTGTTCAAAACAGATATTTCAACTGCAGTTCTAAGAGTGGGTACTTACATTAGATGTTTTCTTATACAAGTACTATGAAGTTGGTGGTAGAATTTCTTCTTTTTAAAATTCTATTTGGTAGAGGATTTGAACATTTAATATAACCTTGAATAGAAATCTTGCTGCTCATAGCAATTTAGTAAATTCTTTTTTTGTTTCCATTTTAAAAATTGTCATGTTTTCTGTGACAAGAATTCTCCTGCATGGTAGATAATAAAACATGTTAATTAAGTCAACTTATTCTATCTTGTGGTCAGTTTACCATTGGATGACAGAAAATTCTTTCACTGAGTGTCATACCTGCTGCAGACACATAATCTATATATTCTGCAGACATCAGAAGAATCTTACAGAAATGGAGTAGTCCTTATTCTCCATTTAGAGAAAGGTGCCTTTGTAAGATATAGGTGTACTTTTTTGGTTTCTATGAGGGTATAATTCCTTTTCATAGTATTTGGAATCAGACAACGCCCAAGCCTATAAAAGGCAAGTGCAGCATACTGTTTATTAAGTTATTTTAAATCAAATGGATTCTATCCTTTGGTTTGAAATTTTTTTTAATTTATTTACATATTAATGCATGATATTACTTGAATGGGCCAGGTGAAGCACAGAAAAATAGTTCTAATTTTGAAACAATAAGTGAGTGTAATTGACAGACTTCACTGCTTATGCAGTGTCAAATTAATCTCATTTATATGTATAGGCCATGCAAATGAAATGTAATAATTTACTGCATAATATGATATGTGGAACCTAAGATTCACATAATTCTGTTTCTAGAATTATGAAACTGCTTCCTGTGATGATAAGCCTGTGATTAGTTCCTGCCTTGGGAACCTCTGTTGAACAACCCTTTTAAGGAATGTTTTTAACACTTCCTGTTCCATGGGGCGAGAGGAACCAGATATGGAAAGCCCAGGAATGGCAAGCATAACCAAAAAGCAAATAAATGAAATTGTGACCTGTAAAATTCATAAGAAAAATCATGTGTAGATTTTCTTTGGGTATGCAAGCATGTGAACATATGTTTTTAAGTATTTTTTTAAAAACCTTTAATGATTTTGAAAGCTCTATTGCAAACACAAATTTCCATACCAATAAACAAATAGTGGTTGCTTTGTTAATGCTGCAATGTAGTTTCTTTCATAAATTTACTTATTTGAATGAAAATAAAATCACATTTTTTTCTGAATTCTGTATGTAATTAATTTAATATTTTATTTCTTCATGACATATTTTTGAAATTTGAATAATAATATAAACACAACTTCAAACGTTTTGTAGGTCACTTCCAACTGAAGTACTCTATCCTGTTCTGTTCTATTAATCTTTTGAATTTTTCATCCATCTGCTTGTTTGTGCAAAGAGAAGACAATGGGTATAGCAGGTTTTTATACCGATCTCTGCCTTGCTTTTTGTGAAATGAAGTAACATTGCTTTCTTTATGATAGTTTTTGATATTTTGAGAATTTCTGTTGTCCCCATCACTTCTCTATTTGTGAGCTATATTTGCAACCTTTTTGTAAGATTAAAAGTAGGTATTTCCATCCTGTGTGTAATCTGTCCACATATATAGCAGCTGCTGTGGAGGTGTAGATTTTCATTAATTATAATGTTTTGTTGAGCTTTGCCATTTATTATACTGTGTTACCCAATAGAAACTTTTAAATATGGCCAGTTTTCCCCCTTCATTTTTAAGCTGAATATGGTGGCCCATTTTTATTTTACAGCTTGTGTTTTGTCTATAATGAAGATATCCTTGGTAGTAAGAAGGACTTAATTGATTGATCATGCATTTTCAGGGAGGATCTCTTAGAGTGTTCTGAGTGTGTAGGTGTGGTTCAACCATAGTATATGAGACTAGTCTGTAAAGCGAAAATTTAACAAGCAGAAAAAAATCATGTTTTGCAAGGTGATAGACTACAAGAAATGCAGGACCAGTAATGGAAACATAAATAATGTAATTACTAAATAATGGAGATGTATAATCTGTATCAAGATTTTGTAATTGCAGTTTACCTTAGCAAGAGAGATTTGGTGGTATGAATGTCACTTAAAGGGAAAAAAAAAAAACATTTGGAGATAAGGAGCATTTTGGTTTTAACCCAAATGTGAGTTTAAGGGAAATAATTTTACCCTAGTGTTATATAGTCTAGCAAGTCCTGTCAGCAGCAATTCAACAATGTGCTGATTTCCAGCAGCTAGAAAAAATAATATATTTATGTAGGAAAAAAATACGTGTAAGATTTAACTTCGTCATCAAAGACGTTAAGCTTAAGACCCTAAAATGTCATCCTTATCGTAGGTGATTTTGTGAAATATTGTCATTACTGAACAAGATACAAGTTAAAGCTTAGAAAGGCATGTATATTGCAGTAAATAAGTTGGCCACATTCTTTGCTAACATTTTGTTCAGTTAAACAGAAACTAGCAAATGGCTTACTGAACCTGAATTTATCAGTGTTATCATAAACTATTGATGTATCATAAACACTTCTATTATGTACTGTGAAACATGTATGCTGTATTGCTGGCACATTGAAAAACTGGAAATATTTCAATACCTTCAAGCTAGCAAGTATGTAAAGCAGTAAGATAAAATCATTAGTAATCAGATTCTGGGTAGACATCACACAACCGTTATTGAAGCAATTCTCATAAAAGCTGTTATTCTGGATAGGACATGCTTTATAGAATCGGAATGCCACTTTCCCAGAGAATGCAAGCAATGACTACTAAACTGGAATGTGCAACAAATTAGAGGAAGAGGTTCTGGTTAATTTTTAATTTTTTTTCCCAAGAAGAAATCACCATTTTGACTAGAATCTTAAGTGTCAAGATGTAGAACAAACAAGCTGGTAGAATAATAAAATAGATGAATCACAGGCCGTTTAATTCAAAGTGCATTCATAAGCAATAAGAAAATAAAGAGTTTCAAGAGACAAAAGAGAATTAAAGGAGATGTGGGGGCTGTTTGCTTATCTGGAATATGTGATACGTTTCCTTGCTTAATCCTTAAAATGTTGGTAATCTAAAAATCTAAGGAAGGATTTTTATTATGAGTAATTTTTGATGGAAAGATTACTAAATTTACCTTTTATATATCCCAGTCACATACAATTAGAGGTTTAACTTTGCTATGTTTTTCATGCCCCAGAAAGACATCTGTTTATACTGTTCTAGATCCTGGCCAGAACAGGTATATAGTAATTTATTGTTAAGATACAACACAATCTACTTAAAGGATTTCGGATTATCTTTTCCTTTATTATTTTGACTAGACTACTGTACCACTGATTTTTTTTATTTGAAAATTTATTTCAATCAATTTGTAAACTTGGAATTTTTTTTTTTCATGTATGTGAACAGTTATATTTCTGTTCTTACACGATTAAGTGTTTTTTATTTATAATTTCAAATCAGGTGCAGTATGAAATGCTGGGGTTTGGTTTTTTTTCTATTTTGGGGGCTTTTTTGTTAATTAATCCATTTTGTGATAGATCCATTTTATCCTTTTTTTAAAGAAAATAAAATCAAATTCTGGGACACAAAACACTAGTGCTCACAACAAATTGCCAGCTTCTATATCATTAGGAACCAGTCTGACTTGACATTATGATCAGTATATTGGATCTCATTTGTGACAGGTGTGGCTCTTTGATGGCTTGTATAGGCAGGCAATTTGTTTAAATGGAGTAGAAAATTATTACATGTTGTCATTTATATAGTATTACTAGTAATTACTGTTTATTGCCTTACTATGACTCAGAAATCTATTTGTGGTAGTATTTCAACACAAGAGATGGTGATGCCTGGGAGCGTGTGTGAAGTGAAGACTAAAACCATATTTTCTAGTTTGGGATTTATTTTTTTTCTTTCTTGCTTACTTTAGCATTTGACTTTAAACATGTTTTAGTTGTAGCACCTCATCAGTTAACATAACTTGGGACTAATTCTCAGTATGCTATCCACAGCTGGATGCTGAGCTATCCACATATGTTATTGTCCCTATGAAAATATGGTGTAGTCTATCATTTAACTGAGGGACAATCTCTGGTTATCACCAGAGCTTTAATTAGCAGATGTAGACCATATTTATTGCTGTGTATCAAAAGTCTTTGTCCTTTCTGCTAGATACAGTGAATCCCAAGTTTTTCCTCAATTCATTCATGTCTTCTGAATATTTGATATTAAAATGGCTTACAGCATTTGAAAGTGGATCTGGTGTTACAGTCTTTTAAAGCAATATTCTTTAATTCTACATTAGACTGTAAGACATCATCTTGAAGTAAATTAAACTCTTAAGAGAAATCAGTCTGGATCTGCCCTGTTCTGTCCCTTCTTGTGTGTTATCTATTTTTCACTTTGATCCAGGAGCAGTCAGTCTGAAAGAGGGTTTCTTCATTATACAGCCTTGTACGTATTACCCATACGTTAAATTAGTTATTGTATATACCTTAAGTTCCTGAATTTCCTTTGAATGTTTTTAGATGAAACACTAAATTAAATGTTACTATGAATGGATATATTTTTACATAATCCTTGTATGGGTTGTTTTGGGGGTTTTTGTTTGCTTTCCTATTATGGAAAGTACAGGAACTATTGTGGTTTCTTCAAGTACATGGCTTTTTTGCATATATAACTGAGTTTTGGAAGCAGATGATATGCTAAAGGCAAAGGTGTTATTTGCATTGTGGTGGGGTTTTTTAAACATTGATAGATGACATACATAAATTTTTTCTTATGTTTCAGAAAAAAATATCTACTTTTATGTATACACACATATATATGTAAACGTACATAACTCATGTATATATACACGCACAGTATAACCCCTTCTATATGAAACTAGCTGCTTACAATATACATCCTAGAGCTGTGAGAAATACTCATTACTAGCTTACTTAATAGCATTTGCTTAGTGCATAAGAAAGACATTTTTAAAAATATATTTAAAAAATGAAAATGGGATTGAGATGATGCAACTTGCAATTACTTTTCTTGGCCCTGGGAAAAAAATCTTTACTTCATCCTCACTTTGACAGTAGTCACCGTCAAAAGAGGAAAGAGCAACAATACTGGAGTGGGAAAACTCATTTTGAACGGCCATAAAAGTCTTATTTATTTTGCAACTTGGTTTTTTTGTTTTTTTTTTTTTAAATAATATTTTATTGATACTAGGAAAGAAATAATGTCCTCTACTGTCTTTTAACTATTTTAACTTAAGTTAGTAAGCTGGCATAATAACTAACTTGGTACTGTGTAATTTCACTGTATGAAGAACAGTGACCTGCTCTAAGAGATTATGTGAGCTTTGTAATAATTGATGCTGGCTGTTGATTTGGGTTTTTTTTCTGAAGACAGGTACATGATTTTGAAATCAAGGGAAAGCTTGCTGCAGACACAACCGTCAAAAATAAACCTTTGCTAAATTCATAAGTAATAGTATAGCTGCAAAACTTTTGCGTTACACTCCCATGAGCCTGAAAGCAGAATTAGTACCTCTTACACACTACGTACAGTGTGTATTTCCTGCCCTCCCCCAGTAACTGGAGGTGATATTCCTGTTAAACATACAAAGCCATGCAGTCCCAAAATGGGAAGATAAATAATTGGATACAGAAATACAAGTCAATACAAGGAATTTACATTGATTCCCCTTACTCGTTATCCACATGAACAAAGTAGATGGTGATTCGATACTTTTATGGTCAGGTCTAAATGGGTTTGAGTGCTAGGTTTTTTATAGAGCACTTGGTGGCCTGTAATACCAGTTAAAGTGCAAATTGTGGTCAGGATTAAGACTGGCTTTTTCATAACTGATAATAGGGCATCAATAGATGGGTCTGGGTGTGTGCATAAAGTATAAACCCAGTAAGAGGCATTTTGCTGCTGCACTTCAAACTGTTCGCCGTATGTGATGAGTCAGAATTTGTTCTTGGAATCAGCTGAGATTCGGTGAGCTGAAGAAGTATCTTTGCAATTGTGGAGTCAAAAACAAACTTGAAAACAGAAAAGCATCATGATGATGATCTCAATCCCTGAAGTATTTGATCTGGATTTTGAAGAGGTCTATCAAAATATGGGTACACTATGTCTTGAGCAGCTGCCTCTGGGCCCTTACAAAACATTAGAGAGTATCCTCTAGGTGATGAACTGAATGTACCAAGAAAGAGTTATTTCATAAACAATGAAAGCCTGAATAAGTGTGTGCAAAACCAACAATGATTTTGGTAGATATGATGCACATTCTATGTAACATATAGTTTACCTGGTACAACCATAGCTTTCTCACTAAATTTAGTTCCTTCTTTTTGCCTACTTGAAGTCTATTTGGAGTAACAACAGAACCAAAAAGGGAGCATGGAGTAATTGTATAATTTAACTAATCCTCTCTGGCAATTTTAGTACAACTTACTGATGTGCTACTCATGTCAGCAGTGTTCTGTAGATAATGCCAGTTGCTCTTCAGTTACTAACTGACCTAAAGCTTTGTGGCAGTTAATATTAAAACTAAATCATATTAGTTTAAATCCTTAATTACATTTAACTATAGGTTTGCTTATGAAGCAAATAGTTGCATCTTTTCCATCATCTTAGTCTGCCATTTGAAAGGATTAAGCTTCTCTGCATCTTTACAAAGTATTTTCCAGCTTAGCTTGCTTTGGCTGTTCTTTATACCTTATGTTGCACCTGGCTTTATTTTTCCAGAGCTCTATGGGTACAGTGCAGCTTTTCATTACTTTTTGCAGTAACACATTTGGCTTGCCTGTCTTGGCTCAAGATGGTAGAAAGAAATTGTAACATCTCAAACAAAGCAACACATAATTTGCAAGCAGCATTCTTTAAAATGTTGTAACAAATTAGTTAAATGAAGTTGAGTACAACTGAAATGTCTCTAACCAGCTGCTGGTAGATATAGTCTGGACAATATTTTGCAAGAGTATTCAGAATATTTAACATGAGCTTTTGAGAGCTTATGAAATTGACTATAGATATGGGACCAGGCATAGGGACCTAAAAAGGAGGCTTGAGTGACTTAGCAAGATTTTCATAGACATTTACATTTGTGTCCTCTTGTTTGTGGAGAAGTTATTGAGGACTCAACTGCAAGGCAGCAGGATTGCTTAAACTCTTGTGGTTGTTTGACCATGAACACAAATAAGTTTTTCACCTATCAAATTAGTTTGGAAGCTTGTATGGAAGCCAATATCAGATATGAAAAGCAGCACAATTACTATGAAGTGTGGTTGGGTGGCTGTACTTCAGATCCCTGTATCATTCCCCCAGAGGACTGATGATACTGGTATATGGTTCACAGAAGGAAAGCTACTCAAACTGTGCCAGCAACTGAGTATTGAGATGCAGCAAAGGTTTTCTGCACCAGCCAGGGTAGCCAAAAATTTTGCACAAGTAATCACAAAATCTTTGATTATTTGTTGTCCATTGACAGCAATGGGTTGCTTAAGCTTGTACTGTCTTTGAGACAGGAATGAGAAAAACTGTGCACCTTTTTGCAGATAGTATGATTTGCATTCATAATTATGTCACTGTAGATAAACCAAATAGTGACAGTTTGTGAGTGAATTACACAGCAGATGGGTCATCATTACACTGCCAAGTATATGACTGGGATAGAAATTTGGCTGTTGGCCATCAGAATGACATGGCTTAACTAATGTGATCAATCTTCAACCAGACTGAGTCTAAATATTCTTTCCCAGGGGAATACAAGCCCCCAAGATACGTTCTAGCCAGTTGATACGATGAATTATTAAATACTTTTTGCAGCAGCTAGGCATGGCAAATATGTTATTTGTACCCTTCAGAAAGAAGAGATCTGAGTAGAAGATTTTTCCTTTTTTCCTTCTTCTTTGGGTTTTTCCATTAATATATCATTTTCTGTTCACGTTTTCCATCCCTCCTCCAAGACAGTCAGTGCTAATTCCGGTAAAATCCATGATGGGGATTTCTGGAAGTACAGTTTTGTTGACTTGGACATTGCTGCAAACCTTTACAAAAATCACGCTTGCTAAAAACTTCTTCACCTCTTACTATTAAGTGACAAACAAAAAAATATGAAAAGGACCTATGCTGAAACAGTACAATATATGTATTGCACATACCAAAGTTAAAGTGCAAGGCAGGAGGAATCCTGCCGCTTTATATTGAAAAATGAATGTTAAACCCTTTGCATTCAAAGTATATAGTTTCTGTCTGCAGAAAAGGTTGCATGCAACTGGGAAGTTGATTTTTATAGTCAAGAACAGAGTGAATGAGGACACTGGGGCTGGGAGCCATGCAGGGGACAGGAAATAATGAAGAAGCCAGAGGATGGTAGAGACTCACTTGGTTTGAGAGAGTGGCAGCACTGACAGAAGTTGGAAGAATGGAGAATTTAGGGTTTGCTAGACAGAGTAAAAGGTTATAGACAACAATAACAGAGGTGGAAGAACAGAAGACAGGGAGTAAGAGACAGATTTGTATTAGTTGTGGAGACTGAAATAGAACAGCCTAGGCAAAGAAACCATAAAAATAATGTATTTCCTTATGATGCCTAGAGTGATTAAGTTATGGGAGTAACAAAATTTTCTTTTTCCTAAATATCCTTGAAATTAATTTTTAATGATTACTGACCAGTTGTAAATATTTTTATCCCTCTGCTTAGGAAGGGCTAATAAAGAGACTGAAGCAGGAAAGGTATTTATTGTTGGAAAATACATTAGCTCCAGTCTTTCTGATCCTATTGCAACTGGCATTTTACAGACAGTAAGAACATCAAGATTACAAAAAATCTGGTTGCTACACACTCAGAAAAACAGAAAAAAAACGTTTGTAATGTGTTTGATTATTTTGCTGGGGGTCTTTAATCATTCATATGTGCTTATATGTTTTATCAGGAGGTCTTTTATATCATTAAGATCATTGAATCTTTACTTTAATCTGTTAATGATAACTGACATTTCTGAAAATCTGAAAGGGAAGTAACACAGAAACTATGGACCTAGAAAGCAGTAATAAACAGGAAAATAGAAATATACAAAAAAAACTAGATAAAAAGTTGTTGGGTGTTGGTTAGTAAATAGAAGGGAATGACCATGAAGTTGCATCAGCTGTCACTGCATGTTGAAAAGCTGGACTGTATAAAGTAATGTGTAGTTAATAAGTGGTTTACCAGAGGCTAAGAATTCTGGAAGATTAGAAGGGTATAATCTAAAATAGTTATTCTAAAGTATTTTTCATTCTTAGTAATATATCTCATTTCTCATTGCAACTAATCTGAAAGCTTCCAACCAGCAAACTCATATTCTGTGATTATCAAATAATTATCAAGCTACTAGCTATTTTTGCTTAACATTTCTAGAATTAAAAAAAATAAATATTTTCTTTCATCCTTTCTGTATTGATCATTTTGGCAGACACTGTCTGTAAATTTGTTATGACTAATAGTTCCTTGAGAGTATTCAGGTAATAATATCCTACCTAGTAAAGCTTATTGTGTGACATTCCTGGCTTTCCAAACATTGGATACTGCTTAACTACTAATCTCAAGATAACCTGTTTGGTTTTTAAGCTAAAAGCACTGAAATTGATATAAGAATAAATTTTCTGCCATGGAATTTCATTGTGTTGTTTAATTCTGGAAAAAAACCAACAACCAAACCCAAGGTGTTTAGTACTGTTGAAACTTTCTCATTAGTAAGGAAATTATAATAGATTTGCTGCACTGGGTTGGAATGTGTTCATTATTTAAAGAAGATTTTGTTTTAAATCAGCTGAATTATTGTGTTTTCTGAAATTATTAAAGACAATCACTTGATCCTCACACTTTAAAGACTATGTACAACTTCATGTAGATTATATTTCTGCATTTGCCTCTAGAACAATTCTGAAATTTAACAAATTTTAAATGGCATATACCATCGCTGAAGAGTTTGAGACTCTGCTGAGGAACTGTTTTTAGAAAACTTATTTACTGAGAGAACAGTAAGGTCAAAAGGTATCACTAGATCTCTGTGTTACCTTGTACAGTGTGCTGGCCACATCTTAAAACTTCATTCCTTTAATGAAAAGGAACAAATTATGCAATGTCTTTATAAATATGCAATCCAAACAATATTGTCACGTAGGAGAAGTATAAATAGGGAATATAGAGACAAGCAGGTAGTTAAACAGGAATTACTACTGTAAGACAATTAAGATTACTGGAAGTTACTTTCATGTCTTAATGTTGTTGCTGTAGTGAAGGATACTTACAATACAAAAATCTAAATTAGAGGTGCGGTGATTGAAAACTTGTATGACAGCTATGCCGAGATCCTGGCGATTTGGGTTGTTTCATTTTGCTGTTAGACTTCTTGTAATTACCTCAGAACACTTGACAAGGCATTATTAAGTATGACAAAAAGAGAAATCTATCACCATCGCATTAAAAAATACATTCTGTAATGCTGAAAAGCTACATCGGATTTTAGGAAATGGAAAATTTTCTGTCTGATTTTAGTGCCTGTACTGCTGCTCCTTTTTTAACCTGTGCTTGACTCTCCTTTCAGGTACTAGAGGCTGGAAGAATCTGTAGAGGTTTTGAAACAGGAAGCGTGAAACAAGTTCATCTGCCTGAGCTCCTAACCGTGCGACATGATGTAAGTCATTTAACCATTTTATGTCCATTTTTTCTCCTGTAGATGATAAAAATTACTGGTTTATGTATTTTTAGGAATTTTTTGGGTTGGTTAAATTCCCTACTAACCATGATGAAAATTTTATTTTAAAATTGAAGTTAATTTAGTACAGAAAGGCTGTTTTGAAAAAATTAAAAACTGAAATCTTACTTCATTACTTTTCCAGCTAAAACTATTAGTTAGATTTGTAATGCTTTCACAAATAATTCCAGCTGTCTTAAGCTTGACATATGTGAGACTTGTTACTTTTTTTACACTGCTACTTAATGGTTTTACCATGTTTTAAGCATTTATATATATTTTTATATATATATATATATATATATATAAAACAAATATCAGGTGCAGTTTTTATAATCTTGTTATGTGCTTGACTGTGGTTTAAATAATTTCATTCTTTGGGAGCTGTTGAGTTATGATTTCACTTCTTTGGGAGCTGTTGAATTATGATTTCACTGTTTGAGTCCAAATGATCCGGGAGGTGTATTCGCCAGTGGATCCAGCAAAAGAAGTGATTTCACAGAAAAGAATTCAACAGGTTCTGATATATAAGATATAGAGAACATAGGGAAATTGCAATTAGAGTTCTGAGGAGAAAAGAAACATGTAATAAATTCTCTGTGTGAATCAGAAAAGGCTGACAAGTTTCAGTTCAGTGTCCACATTAACACAGCATTAGCAGAGAATCTGCCTTGCAAATAGAGTATCAGCGTCTTTCAATGATCTGTGTTACAATCTGATTAACTTACATTCCTAATAACATAAGGAAATAGACACTAGAAGTTTCAGAGGAATGTATTGGCAAGCTAGGATGGTGAAGCTCACTCTGCAGTAGAGAGGATATAAATATGTTGTCTAAAGACAAGAAGAGGGGAATGTATTGGGAATCCTGTGTAGCATGTGTTTGAAAGGGGTGTTCGTAGCTCTAATGACTCCTTCATTTAGTCGGCATGATATGTATTACCATCATATCTGCAAGGAAAGCCATTCATTTAAGGTCCTGACTGTAATAAAATAGCAATTGTGATCAATGTTATTTTATTTGTAACTTAGTTTTTAGCATTGTTCTCCATACATTAAAATCAGTATAAAACTATTTAAACACCATTTGTGTCTTCATTCTTAGGTGAATATTATTGTAAAAGTTTAGGGATTCCTGATTCTTCTAGAGTGAACATAAACATGAACTACCATGTAGGAATCCTGTTGATAAACATGAACTTGCTTGTATCCTTTTCCATTAATTACTGTCTTCATCTTTCTTATTCCTTCTTCTATAGCAGAAAGCCTTATATCCACTTTAGTTTTGCTTTTATCTTGTGCAGTGTGCAGAAGTCTCCAAAAAGAGTGAACTTGAAATCTTTGCTTTTTATTCACTAGTCATTCTTTTTAAAGATTTTAAAAATTAGATTTGTCACATTGGTCATTATTCTTTTTAAAGCATTTGTGGTTATTACTTTCTGTGGGTTTAAGCTGATGTTTTTTAAGGTAATTAAGAAAATTAAGTTCCTTTCCTATTTATAGATTTTTTTTTAATCTGGTATGGATGTGAAATACATGATGCAAATAAAACTGCTTGCAGTTGTCTGTTTTAAAAATCCTAATATTTAACTCAGGGGCTTTCCTATTACTTTGTGTAATAACATTAGATGTCTTTATAAATGTAGTATTTCTTATAAAAGTCTCACTCATAGATGAATTTTCTTCTGCATCATTAAGGGTTGAAATGGTTTGGTTGTATATTAGCACTATTTCTGAAATGTGTAAAATGTTTTATAGCAGTGATCTCACAGAGCATTGATAATGCAAGCTGCTCATAGTCTTTACAGACTGAAGACTCTTTTTAGCAATACTTTAAATAGCCTATCATTTTCCAAAAGCCACTTAGTCTCCCTTCACTGTCTTTCATCTGCAATATGCAAATTTTACGTGGTTCAGTCACCTGTGTAAGTAATAGCTTCCTCAGAAATGAAATGAGCAAATAATTATTAATAGTTTTGGATGGGCAATATTTTATTCAAAATCACTTTTCACAAGTTTACAGAAAATTTGGGGGTTTAGAGTTTTTACTTATGAAACATGAAGAGACCAAAGCATAAACAGTATTCACCAAATGCTCGTACTTTGATTAACTGTGGTTATGTTACTGGGCCTCCTGTATCTTGCTTACCACTGTACTGTTTTAGTATCTTAAAAAATTGATACTGTCTCTCTTACTGAATTCTTTCAAAGTTCCCGATTTTATTTATTAGTTATTTTTTTAATATGTAGACTGTAGGAAAATAAATCAGATTACATATTCTACATTTTTTTTCTGGAAGCAATCGAATTCATAGTTTTTCTGACTTCCCAGGGTTAAATCGGCCAATACAGGCCAGGCAGATGGACAACACTTTCTGTTGTTTGTTGGGTTTTTAAAAACAAAACAAAACAAAGCGCCCCCCCCCCCCCCCAAACCCCCAAACACCACAGTAATTTTCTTTACATTTTCAGCTCCGCTGTTCTTGAAGATGGAAGGTCATTGTCATGGGAGGCTGGGTTTGTAGTTGTGCTACCCTGATCTTTTCTGTCATGTAAGATTGTACACTTGAGATATTTGAAAGGAAAAACTGAAAACTTCAGCTGCATTCAATAGGAAAACAACTGTGGGTTTTTTGTGGCTATGACACAAACTGTTATGTTCTCAGTTGATTAAATCCTTGTCTCTAAGTGTTTTTACCACAAGGTCCATCTTACTCAGGCTCAGACACCTTAAATCCATTAACCATGAAGTCAAGCTGTTATCTGCTTCTTTACTTCAGTCTTCCTCCATCTAAACCGAAATCACTCAGACACCTCTCTGTGAACACCGAGTATGAAGTTTCAGTTCAAAGCAGACAAAACAAAACTCCTCCTGTTTCTTCAGACTTCTCTCCCCCTTCTCTCTCTTGCCTTGGTCCTGGCACTCTGTCACGTTGTACTGGAGCCTGGATGCCGTATTCAGCCCATTCTTCTTCCACAATCCATAGTACTGAATTTGCCCGGTGCAAGCTGGGTTAGAAGGCATGTGGTCACACAGTGCATTTCTGTCAACTTAGCCAGTGCACATAAGAAAAAATTGTAACAGCTTTTTTATTTTATATTAGATTAGTTGATATTTGGTCATATAAGAAGTCTGCCACTAGAAAGTTACCATGTCGGCATTGTCTGAGTTTAAACCAATAAATTTCACAGAGGATCTACTCTATGCATTGTAGTACTACATAACTTTGACATAGTACAAGGAATTGGCTGGCTAGATTTCGTGTATATATTTTTTTGCCTCTACATATTAAAGATTATTACTAAAATAGAACCTTCCTTATTCAGGTACAGATCTGATACGTTTGTTTTCTCTTGTTTTGCCCTTTATCTTAATTATTGTAAAATACTTCTAAAGTTTGAAAAATGTAGCCTCGTTCCATGTGTCTTTATCTAAAATACGGCTGCAATGTGTAGTATGTCACCATCTCACTTCTATATCCCCCTTTAAACTTGTTTCCAAACCCTGCAATGCTCCCTCCCTTTCTGTGCCAGCCATTATTACACACTTGTTAAATTTCCAAATGTCTTGGGGTTTTTTTTTTGCTTTCCTTCATATTGTCTTTCCCACTTGATAGGAATTTGTGTAATATTCAGTTATCCCCTTATATCCCATGGCTTCTTACTACCACTTTTGCTCTGCTAGCTGCAGAAAGTTCATAATGGTTTGCTCAAGGATTTTCTGAGATTACAGCCTATAATACTGATCACTGTGTTCATTGTTTCCTTCTTCCTCACCTATCTATATCCATTTCTAGTTTTCACAGTAGTTTTGCTCTTGTTTTATGTGAAACCAGAATTTTACTCCAAACATCTACATCTAACCATTCAGAACAAATGGTGTAACCAGAAGATCCAAAATTTATTGTCAGATGGAAACCGATAGAACATTATAAATTACAGCCTGCAATATCTTGTGTCTATCAGTTGATGTTGTACAGCTGGGACATTACAAATTACAGCCTGTAATATCTTGTGTTTATCAGTTAGTGTTGTACAGCTGTGACTTGTCAGGCATTAACCATTATCTTTCTACCTTTCCATGTTGTTCTTAATTTGATATATTTCATTTGTTATTGCCAGCCATGTATTTTCTGGTAGTACAAATAGCCTTATAGATCAGCTGTCACAATCTCAGCCATTTTTTTCTGATCTTTACTTCATACTCATTCAGAAGTATTTAGGACAAATAGCAGAGGCTCAGTAGCTCTTTTGATTTACAGTAGCAGCAGTGCTCCTTCTCCTCAAAAAAACCCCCCACATCTGTGTGAAATCTTCATATTCCAGGCTAAATTGGAATTCTCAGCTTGTTTTACTAGAGGTAATTCAACCGATTAGTCATGACTTAGAGCACTGATTTGGACGTATGGCTTATGAAATAATGGAGGATTTCTGGCTTCTACTTGTGCAAATCATTGTTTCAGGGGTTAAAATTTTGGTTTGTTTCTCAGTTTTAAATTCCCTCAGACTCATTTTGTTCTGGGATGTCTGGATAGAACTAAACACCATCGGTTTTGTTACTATTATTTGTTATTATTTTGTTAATATTATTGATATTATAATAATATTGCTATTATTGTTATTTCCAGTGCTTGCAAGAGGCTAGATTTCATATTAGTTCTACATTCAGTGCAAGTTGCTTGGTCCTGCTGTTCACAATGGTAAGATACTGCTTCGCTGACAGCAAATGCGGGATCGTGTCAACCTCCCAGCTCTGATGTCAGAAGGTTTTTGCCACATGAGGTCTCACCTCATTACCTATGTGAACGTTAGTATATTAGACAGGGCCAGGGAATTTCCCCTCCCACTGGAAGTCAGTTGTCCATACTGTTTTATTATTTGTGCAAGGGGCTAGAGTTTTGCCCAGGACATTGCTAAAAATCTCTGAATTTTGGCAGTTTGTACAGGTTGTGGGTCATTCCCAGCTGGCAGTTTGCTTGCAGACAATCTTTTAGATTTAGATTTTAGGTTTAGAAGGTTTAGAAGATAGGAAATTAATAATACGGACTTGTTCTGTTCTAGTGCCGTTAGTCTGTGTGCTGGAGAGTGGTACTGAGCACAGTTAAGTTGAGTACAGCTGTAACCTCAGAGTACAAAGTTTTGTATGTGTTGCTAAGCTTAGAGCTTAGTGGAACACAGATTTTAGGTGTTCTGGCATTTCAGGGAAACAAAGCACATCTAATTAGGTGAGTAGTGGAAACTTGCATGTATAATGATTGGGCTGATCTGCTCTATTTCTACGAAACTCAAGAATATATGCGTCTTTAAAATTGTCAGGGTAACAGATTACTGTATATTGGTTTATTCTGAACTCTTCTTTTCCCCAGTAATGAGTTATAGGTTATAATACTATCATCATCTGATCAGCTTTTCTGTGTAGAATGGGGCTGTAGAATTTCCATGCATTTATTATTTTTTAAAGTAAAATGTACAATCTAGAAAATCATCCAGAGTTGATGAAACACTCCACACAGCCCTACAGCAGTAATTTCAATGCCTAATTGTCAGTAATGTTTAAATTCTCTGCATTACTTATGACCTGAATTTGTCTGCCTCCAACTTCTAATCAGAGAACCTAATCATACTTTAGCTTTTGAACTCTTTGTGCATTGCCCAGCATCCACTTCCCACGAGATAATTCAAGATGTTTTTCAGCGGTTACATGCATACACCTAGAAGTTTCAACTCCTCTCTGAACTTTTCAGTTAAGCCCAGATGAATTACAGTCACGTGTAAGAGCTCCAGGGATATTTGGAATTCATTAAACAAAAGCACAAGTTGAGCAAGTTTACTGTGTCATATAACAGATAAACATACATATTTATATATCAGATGATAACCTCTCTTAAATTCAGTGACAATAAAACAACAGAAAGGAACTTCTCTGGGTCTCTTTTCCTAACACATTAGCCATTTCAGCAGAGAAAGCTGATAAGTCATTTTAATACTAAGTCATTTTAGTGATACTCTTAGATGACAAATCTCTGATTCGCATCAAGAGGATGGACAGTTGATTACCTTGGTTAAGATGTGAAGTGAAGCTTAAAAAGTATGATAGGCTTTGCATGGTCTTGCATGATTCTCAACTTTAAAACTAGTTCACTGGGTACGATGTATGCAAGTCACTTTTTGAAAAAACATTTTTTAAAAGTAAAAAAAAGTAAAATTTTCTCCCTGTTTCTGATGTCGTTAGTCATGTTTCTGCTTTCCAGATTATTACTGCATTTTTAACGACAAGCTGATGATTAATTCTTGCTTGCATATCACATGGAAATGACATGCCTTGAATAAAGAACACCCTTAGACTGTGTGTTCACCAAGACCAGAACTGTCATGTCCTGAGTTTCAGAAGTGTCCATCCCATATGAGGAATGTCTTTGTAAGTAAGTTGTAGCAAAGGGCTTAATATCAGTAGAAGAAAGAAAAAATGGAAGATTTTCAGTCTTCTTGTTTATAGCCTACAATGGCTTGTAGAAAATAGCATTGAATAACAGATTTTCAGCTGGGCCATACCCTAAACCTGGACATCACATGTGGTTCTGGATGCTGTGGCAACTGCAGCTGTGTTGTCAAGGAAACAGGCTTGTGCTCAGTAGGCAAAACCAATGAGCATTAAGCAAGGCTATATTATAGCTAAGCCTCTGTGACCTTATCAGGGATCAGAAGATCTGTCTCTTCTTCACTGTGCAGGTGTCCCTCAGCAGTGAGGGAGCTATGCAGAAATATATGTGTAATATACCTGATGTAAGTGTCAGACCTGGATTTTTCTAACATGTGAATGCATTTCTCAGTTAGATGGATTAAAAGACTTCGTTTGTGTAAGTAGAATGTTTATGTAAAATAAGTAGTAGAAAAGAAAGTAATGTGACATGTTTTTCTGTAAGCTATGAAATGAGGAAGAGGTAACTGAGGTATAATGAACTTTGGAAGTCTTGTTGATCTTTGTTGTAGCTTTAAAATTGGCTAAAATTCACATAGCTATTCCGCTATAAAAAAATGTTCATTTCCCAATGAGAAGAAAAAAAGTTTAAAGAACACTGAGATGCAGAATAGTTGTCAACAGTTTTCAAGCACAGTGTGTGTTAGTAAGAGAATTAATGCATGTGTCACTGAAATAAACTCACATTCCAATATACACATGTTATTTCATCCCATTATTTTATATCTGTAAGAGTCAAAATCCAAATGGAACTGAGATACATAAGTGCAAGAGAAAAATGCCTAATTGTTTTTTGCTGGGTGGGGAAGGAAGTTGAGAAAGTTGTTTCAATTGCTGTCAGAAGTTGTTTTCTGATTAAATTTTAAAATATTTTTGTTTCTAAAACAATACAGAATGTTACACTTTAGTTGAATCAATAGGAATGACTGAATGAGCAACTAAATTCTACATGCTTTGGCAGAATCTCTGGAGTTTATTGTGCTTTTATATATTGTCATGTAATGTCAAAGGTGATGTCTTTCTTAATTAGCCCTGTGTTTTGCTAATCCACATGTATTAACCGTTGTATTTTTCTTGTTTCAGTATCCCTTGTAATGTTACATGCCGATTTAAAAAATTAAATCAATGTTTATCTGCAGATAATGCTAGATGAACCTTTTTCAGTAGTGATACTGTCCCATGTCTTGTACAGAGAAGGGAGGAACTGAAGCACATTGTGAAATAAGATACATCTGATTATCATAGTGATTTTGCTTCTAACATTATTTTGTGATTTATTTTCTTTCTTGGTGGTTGTTTTTTTTTTTTTCCTACAGATGTTAATCTAAACTTGCCAAAGCCAACAATTTTTTTTTATTTTTTATTTTTTTTAGATTTTGATTATTCTTTTCTGGCATCTTACTCCTTTTTGCGCAGTGCTTCTGCATTTCTTTCTTTTTTTGTATCTGATTATTTAAAATACATTATTTTTTCCCCCAGAATTACTGTTTTTACCATTTCATCTAAGTTACAGAAAAATTCTGTGTAAGGTATTTCCTATTAAAGAGAGTTCAGACATTTTTGCAGCATGTTTAAGGCTGTTATAGAAAACTTGAAATTTACCTGATTTCATTGTTTCAGTTCTGAGAGTTGCCACTCTCCTGGTAAGATCTTCTATCAGAACATCAGGGAAAGAAATGAAGCAAAGTGGACACAGAAGACTTTGCTACTTCTGTGAGCTGAACATGTCAGTCTTATTAACAATGTAAAACACAATAGAAAAGATCGAGATGAGAGCATATCCAATGCTTAAATATTTTTTTATTAAAGCTAAAACATTTAATATTTAGTGAAAATATTTAATTTAATTAAATATTTAATTCTTATATAGTTATATTTAATGCTTAAGTATTGAAGAGCATAACACCAAAGTTGTCAGCATACGTGCAGCAGTTAGCTCAAAAAGCTGTGACTTTAAGTCCTTGGAGAAAAGTCCACTATGATCCAGATACACTTAGAGAAACAGAATATTAATATTCAAAATAAAAGGATTAGGAAATATGTTGTGCTTCCCCAAAATTTTCTCATTCCCATTCCTTCTTTCATTATTAATTTTTTACTTCGAGTTTTTAGGTGGTTTTGTACTACTGTCATATTTAGTCCCTTTAGTATCACATGTGATTTCATCTTCTCCTGCCTCTGTTTCTTATGTGTCTAATAGGTTTTTTTTAAAGGTAGGTAAGAGCTGAATACTTTTCCTATTTGTGTGCATCTCAGCCTTTTTTCCCTCCTTGCATTTTTCCTAAGTTTGTACATAAATCTCTGTTCTCTCATGGTGCATCTTCCATCTGTAGCTTTATGGTCATTTTTCTTTGGTATTCAATCACTAATATCCATGCCTTTGTTAAATAGTCTGGATTCTATAAGAAGTTTGATGTAAATTAAATTTAATATTTAAGCTAGATCTCACTAATATGAATGACTTTGACCAGTTATCACTAATTTAGGGAGCAACAAGTAGAATCCAACGTTTTTCCTTTAAACCAACTGATTGCTTTAACAGTGTGCCAACAAATTACTGCCAGTTACCTACCACCTTGCCATTTCCTGGGATACTCTGCAATCCTGAACAACAGGCAGAGCTGTGCCAGTATCTCCAGTTGGGTTATTTGTGGACAAATAGGCAGATGAACCTTTCCCTGCTCACAGGGTGAGTTAGATGCATCCAGGGCATGTCAGCCCTCCTGTGCATGTGCTGTGCAACTGATCTGTGTGTGCATAACAAGTCTACAATATTTATGATGCAGTAGATTTATAGCAGACCATTTGTGCTGGCCCAAAACCATCTGTCTGGGTGTTCCAGCTTATGTAGTAGATTTCTTTTCTTCAATGTAAAGTGCTGGCAAATATGATTTTCTCATTCCATTTTAAATTACTGGTGTAACTTTGTTCCATGTATTCACAATGCCTTGTACCAAGGAGATTCAATTTATTTGATCAAATTCAGACATGAATTCAAGAGTAGTCATTGGAAACATATTACTGTGAAATCAGATGAATTCTGTAGTATCAGTAAGGAGGAAAACAGAACTAGACCTATAGTACTCACGTCTAATTTTTCTTCATCTTTCACTTTATATCACTGCTTACAGTGGTATAAAATAGAAGAATGTTTTACGAAACCGAAATGTTCACATTTGGCATATATTTGACATTGACAACAAAATCCAAGAAAAAAGCGAGGCTGTGGAAGACTTCAAGTGTTTAGTAATAGACAACTGTAGTTTTAATAAAAATAAGTAAAAGTTTAATGTGCAAGTCAAATTAATTTTGTACTGTGTTCTCAAATCCTTTGCATGTGCATTATAACTCCTTACGTTGTGGTACATTAATTCCATTGTTGTTGTGAGATTTTGTGTTTGTAAGAATGAACTATTGTATTACTTTTGCACTGTATTGTAGTATTTTGTATTTGGTGCACTGTTCATATCACATATATACAGATCTGTATTATGGATGCTTATTTTTCTTCCTAATCTACCTTTAGAATTCTGATCTGTTTTATAAATTTAAAAGTAAGTTTCTTGTGAGGGTAACTTAATAGCCATAAACAACTTTCTGAAGAAGTTTTCATGAGTGAAACATTCAAACTTGAACACACTTTTTCAGGCTATGAAGTCCAGATTTTTTGATGGGTGTATTAACCAACAAATGTGTGGTTTCTTTAAAAAAAAAGCATACAGCAATATGCTGTCATCCATCAGTTTTAAGTTAAAGATTGTCAGCCACAGGAGCTATTGGTGAACAAAACAACTAAAGACATTTGTAGTATGTATCTTTGTGTCACTGCAATAATAGCAGTAGATAAACCTAATGGAAGTTGAGGGTCCTACTCTAACAACCAGTCAGAGGTAGCTCATGCTTCTGCAAATTGCTTGCCCTGTTTTCCTGAAACTAATTGACATTTATTATATAGAAAATGATGCAAAATGTTTGTCAATATTTATGGGTTCCTCTGTATGCTTGACTGCATTTTTATTTTGTGTTTGCTCCTTTAGTATTTGTATTACATGTCTTTTGTATATAAAAATAATCAAAGAAACAGCAGTCGGCTTTAAGATCTACAGATATTTTTCAAAATCAATTCACTGTGTGTTTTTTTGCATGTATGTATGGTTTACATACTGATTTTCAATTTACAACCCAGTTTAAAAGTAGATGGAGAACCAGACCAAAACTTCAATTATAAGACTGTAATCATTACGTTTGGATTCATATCCTTCCTAAATTCAAATTGTTTGGTAGCAGTAGTTAATCACATTTAAGATGATTTTGCTGAGGCCTGTTGTGATACAAAAAGCAGTGTACAAACTGGACTGGGCTTAAGATGCTCCCCTATGGCTCACTGAATCTTCCAGAAGACAACAAATGGCTTGCAAGTAGTGAGCAGTAGCTGAGTGCCCTCTCCTGTGCCTGTCTGTAGAGGAATGAAGCTGGGTTAATTAGCGTTGATAATATACAACTCAAATTTTCACAGCACTCTCCAAACTAGCCAGCTGCAACAAGGTCTTTTACTGTCACATACCAACATATTCTTCATGCCAGTCCATCTGCTGCCTTCTCCTCATCTCTCCTCTCTGCTTCTTCCTTGGCTGCTCTGCCTCTTAACTTAACCAGCCACACTGCACCTCATCTACATCGGCCAACCCACCACCCCTGAAGCCTGTCCACAGTTGTATATTATCAATGCTAATTAACCCAGCTTCATTACTCTACACCTGTCCATGTCGTAGCTCAGAGAGCAAGGAGGCTTCTGCAGAGGTGCAACACGGTGAAGTTGTAGCTCTGCACTGCAGGGAAGCGAAGGGTGTCTCTAGCAGCTGTCTTCTGTCTGTAATTAGGGTTGAGGTTTCAGAACCGAGGTGGTTTGGCTTCATAACTTGTGGAAGCTGTGTAATACTGGCCAGCAATGCGCAACTTACTACATCATTATTTCATTGTCAAACACCTTAAGAAAGGAGGCCTTTAGGGAAGCCTCAGTGCCTGTTTAGTTTTTTGATCTCTTGGTAAGTATTGTGCACCTTTCCAGATTATTTACTGAAACAACGCAAAACAAGCATGTTTTCCATTACTACTTTTATTTAAAGCATCAGGGTTTCAGTTCAATATTTTATAAGTGATAGAACCAAATAAAAAAAAATTGTTACTAGAAAAATTGAGAAAACAGATTCAACTGATTTGATAACATTCTTTGGTGCCTCCATGTCCAGTCTGCAATCTTGATAAAACCCAAGTGAAGCCTAATGATGTGTCCACTGAGCAATGTAACATTCTTTTGGAAGTAATAATGTTTGTCCTGTTAACAGACCTTCAGGCTGGCTGGGAAAAACACGCAGAGGATCACTTGGATTACCAGTTCTGTTTTTTAAGGGTATTAACAGGCCCACATCCAAGCTGATGATTATTTCAGTGCTTGTTGCTTAGGATTTATACTGAGGTACATGGCTGTTAACACAAAGTTGTTGTGCTTCCTTATGAAATATTTAAATCATTTCAGATGCAAGAACATAAAAATGGCTGTACTGTATCAAAGCTACCATTCATTTTTCTGATATTCAGCCTATGATTGGAGTTGGTAACCCATTCTTTAGGCAAAAAGGCAAGAATCTGTTGCATTTACAGAATAATCAGCTTAATAAAGAAAATTCCATGTCAGGTTCTCCCAGTTACTGTTTTTGTGAGGCTTGAATTATGTGCCAAGACAGTGCTTTGTGAGTTGGATGAAGAAAATGAAGGAAAGTTACTTCCTACTGCTGCTGGGTAAGGGAGAATGGTAGGAAAGACTGATAGCATGAAAAGGAAGAGAGCGAGCCATGGATTGACAATGACACAAGTCGCTGACAGTGTCTTTTAATAGTCAGGATTTGATGGATACTGCCTGAACAAGGATGGAGAAATTGGGTAAAATTCAGGATACAGTTTCAGAGAGAGGATCTAACTGTGTCAGGAGTGCATTGAGAACCTTGGGTATATCATAAGGGGAAGGAAGAGGCTTTCAGACTACTGATTGATGTTAATGTTTCCTAATACACAGCTTATTATGTGTAACAGTGATAGGAGGCTTGTGTGATATCTGAAGACCTTGATGTTCAGTCCCAATAGTAAACAAAACAAGAACTTCAAGGTTGAGAAAAAAGAGGGTTTAAGCATTTATTTTTCTCAATTTTGAATTTACTCTTTCTTGGTTTTAGAGTAATATAGCAGCCCCATTTATTTTCATTACATCATTTGTTGTTCTATAAGCCCATATAGTCATCTCCTTTCTAAATTACTGTCCAGGAGGGTTTTTTCCCTTTTTTATGGTAGTTTTTTCTATGTTTTTAACATTACATTTAAAATTCCTGTCTGAACTTCCTTCTGTTATTTTTGTATTCTGGCTGTTTTCTTCTTTTTTTGATATGTGATTATTAGAACTGAAATCAGTACTACTAGTATGGATATGTTTTTGATTTGTGTAGTCCATATGAACTCTGATAATACTCTCTTACATTCTAGTTCTTCTGCCTCATTTTTTGAGAAGGGGGTGCTTCTTTTTTAGTAGGCACATTTGATTGCATCTCCAGTATATGTACAAGTAGTTGATTTGCAGTTATCAAGGAAATTGTATTTGCTACTGTGATTTTCAAAGTGAAAATTAAGTCTGTCCATGTTCTCTTGGTTGTAGAGCAGAGCTCAGATACAAAGCACAGACCTGCATATCTGATACACTGGAGCTCGTGGAGGTGGGGTTGGAGGTTCTTCCAGTTAGCTCACTTAGTCATTTGTTTCTCCCACTATATTCCTCTTTGCTTGAGATAGTAAGAGAAAATGTGTTATTTTCTGACACACACACACACTTTTATTTCTTTTTTTTTTCCTTTTTCCCCAGAATTTCTCTTTCAAGTGTCTAGGTTACAAACTCTGTATCTATCAAAGCAGACAGAGTATTTAATGGAGCACTGTAGTGTTTGAACAACCACAATCAACAGTTAGGCAAACAGATGTATCTTTCATCCACTGGTCTCTTTAGGGTATGTTCTTGAGTATTCAGGATTGCTACAACATCTAGAAAATCAGAGGAGGATTAAAGCAGGAAATGAATAAATATTTAGAAAAAAATAATCCTATATTTCCCTTGTAACTTTGTCTGCAGACCTTTTATTGTTTAATGTTGGAAATCCTGTCCTTTCATAGTCTTCTCAGTTTCTTGAAAGTATAAAACAGTGACTCAAGGTATCAGGAAAAAAATGTAGAAACATGTATGATCTATTGCATAACTACATTTCTTAGTACACCTGCAAAAATATTATTAATTTGTCCCTACTATGCATGATGAAAGTTCTAGCCTCCTCCCACAAAACATACATTGACAGGTCATACTCATACCTGTGGCTCTAAAACATCAGAATTCTGATCTGACTGCTTCCCTTTCATTTTTTTATTTGCTTTACTTTTTAATCTTACAGCAATCAAACATTAGATAATTTTGTCTTAGATATACTGAATGTTAAGACAGTAATATCATACAGGATATCATATAGGATATTTCACTATATATCCACTGTATTTCTAGGTATTTTCTAAATATATAGACATTTCCTCTGAGGGTTTGAGAGTATTTGCATTAAATGGTACAGTGATTTTCATGCTCAGTCTTATTTCGCGTGCTTAGCAGTACTTCAGATCTGAAGTAATGATGAATCACACAGTCACCATTTTGTTATTTCAAACTCAGAGTATCTGGGAAAGATAACTTAGGTTTTAGCCTGGTGCTGGATGCACCCTTTATCGTTACACTTCAATACCTTCGTGCAGAAAGTTTCCTTTGTATAGCACTCTTTGGCTTGATTACAGCCTTCTGGAAATTATTTTGCTGTGTTTTCTTTATTGAGTGGAGAGGTAAGGGGATTCAGAGAAGGATTTTGGTTGTGTTTTGTGGTCTGTTTCATGACAAAAGAAAACATCAATACAAGACAGCAGATCTTGTCAGACATAGAAAAAAACAAATTACATGAATTTTCATTATAAACAGATTTCCAAGTACAGTGCAATAGCCCTTGCATGTGTCAAAGCCAAAATTTATGTAATTGCACATATTCAAAAAATCTCTATGCCATTACCATAACGAAAAAGCCATCATTTCTGTTCTAAAGCACTTCAGGAAACAAAATTGTCTGCCAGCACATTCAATTCATCTATCTCTCACATAAAATAGTACCCTATGTTTACTAAGGAAATAGTGATTTTTTTAAAGTTTCTCCATGCAGATTTCATAATAGAAAGTGAAGAGTGGTGGTTTTGTCTAAAGCAAAATATTTATAAGAATTTGTCAAAAACAAGAGCATTGTTCTAGTCTGTCCTTGGAACTAAAACTGTAAATGTTTCTCTCCCACCTAGCCCCCTCATCTGTTTCTTCTCACAGGTGTGTATGACCCTGACCTTGGCCTGATTGACAGGGGAAGTTAAACTGCAAGCTGTTAGCATATCCTTCCACACATCAGTGCGATGAAATTAGGAAAGTTAAATGGATTAATAGCTTAAGTAATACTTCATTTATAAAAGGTATCATCTGTGCCATTTTACAGTAAACAGTTTACCTAATAATATGAAATTCTTTTCTGTCAGTAAAAATCTTAAATACTATGATTAGAAGAAAAAAAATATAATTGTTTTTACAGGTTATAAAGGCGTGTGTCTATATATTGTGTGCCTGCTGTTACGATTTGTTTTATTTGGTTAAAATTAGTAAATATTAGTAAACATAACTTTCAGACTGGTTCTGCCCTCCATGCTCACTGAGCTGCTCCTTGTAAATCCGATTTCATTCTCTCTCTTCCTTTCCCAGCCTTCAAATCATAAATAACAGGGCTGCTGTTTCATCCCCAGGTGGGTGATTCCACATATCAGGTTATGAATTTGATTAGAGAAGCAAAATTGAACAGAATGTGGAAGTTGCCAAAAATTACTAATAAAAACTGGTAGCAAAAATAAGGTTGCTTTTAAATTGGACATGTAAGGTAGGTGTTCTGTAGATGCAGTATTTTTGTTGCCTTAGAGACCTTAATGTTCATCCTAAGATTCCAGTGAGTATAATCAACAATAAAATGTAATGTAAGAGGGAGGCTGAAGGATAGTTAAATTATTTTATCAGGTAATATTGCCTAGCAGTGATTTCTTTAATTTTCGTTTGAACTTCCCTTTCTTTCTTTTGTTGAAGTTTCCCACATAAATCATAAAAAGTGTGTTGGGTTTACAGCTTGTATTTATTTCTTGTAACAATATTTAATTTTTACATCCATCCTCAGTCTTTCATTACTATTTTATTAAAAGAAAGTATAACCCCATGCCTCATGCAGAGCTTAGGTGCATATCGGAAGTTCATCAAGCTGAACAGGAGTGTCCCATTACTTTTATGTTGGCTAGGGGAGAAGAGTGGGGTCTCATGGAGACAGACTGGGTATTGTACTCAGACACGAGTGACGTCTTCAGTGTCTGTAGATGTGCCCCTGGAGGGTGTTTGCAGTTGTCTGTGGTGATGATGCTTCGTTACTCTGTACATATATTGCTGGAGGGGGGGGAGTTTTTGCTGTTTGTGCCTCAACTTCTTCCCGCGTTACTGCGACTGCAGTTCTTGTGGATACTTACAACAGCCTGCACAGACTGCTTGCTTACAGTCCATGAAAAAATGGGCACATCTCAGAGAAATTTGTCTTATCCTTTGACTAAAACAGGTGAGTCGCATTCTGCAGGAGCCTGTCTTCATTAACCATATAGGGACCCTACAGAGCTCAGCTGCAGGCTGAGCGAGCTATAGGCATCTGGTTGAGTGAGGTGAGTCCTGGTTTGTCATTCTGGAAGCGTTACCTGGTGGGGGCCACACAATCAACTCCAAGTTCAGCTCAGTCAGACTCATTACTGAGGGAACATTACTTCCTTGTTCCAAGACAGGTAAGTTACAGTGACCTTTCTAGCATGTGTTTTTCTTGACAGTTGACTGTGTTTTGCTGTCCCGTAGTTGCCTCTAATACTTTTGAGATTGTTTCTTCTGCCTACAGATTTCTCTAAAACTTCAGGTTCACCTTTTTTTATGTTTATTGAACAGGAAACCTTTTGCCTCCATTTCTGTTTCCCTGCAGATACTAACAGATCCTGAAATTTTGAAACAGGCTATATTTCCTCTTCAAAACATGCTAATAAGACACAGTTACATGAAATAGATGTAGGCACATTAACAACTTTCCAGGGCAGAATGGAAAATCTCTTATCTTGTTTCTCTTTTCCTGGTTCTTCCCACATATGTGTGTTGCTTACCTCGCGCATGAGCCTAGCCAGCTCACTAAAACGTCAGAAAACTAGCTTGGGAAAACCAGAAGCTGTTTAGCTCATTAAACCTTCAATCCTGAGATCATATGGATGCTGTATCCTGGACAGGGTGGAGAAACTGCATTACTGAGGGTGGGAAGGAAGGAACTGAATCAAAAGCAAGGGTAACAGGGAAAAAGTGAGGAAGCAAGATTTTTCATGTTCAGCATTGTCAAAGTGCTGATTTGTGCCACTCAGAAAGTGAACTGTCATCTACAGGTTTAATACAGCTGCTCTTCACTGAACAGAGTAACTGAAGCTCATTTTGCCGTAAGTTGCAGTTACATATTCTGCTGTCAGGATGTATACCTGTGTCTTAGCCCATACTTCAGGTGTGATTTATGAAATTCCATATCCATTCTAAATGACTAAATTTGCATCCCCTATTTTTAGGTAATTTAAATGAATTGATCTTTTAAGTAGGTCTTGTCAATAACAGCCACTGACAAGGTATACCTGAAATAACAGTATTTATGTTAATATTGAACTTTATCCATGGCATGGATTTAATTCATAAGTGTTCAGTTACATTAATATAGGAAGAAATTAATAATAATTAAGAATTATCTCATGCATTTGTGTTTGTTCACCTCTTAGTAAGTTTTCCTGTAAACTGGCTAAAGACTCTTAGGGAAATGAATGGATAGTTGTGGAACTACACACAAAACCGAACTATCCCTAGAAGGTTTACAAACAGTTCTAGGAAAATATAGATTTTTCCTATTAAATAAAGCATAATATATGGTGATATTATTCTACATATAGAATTCTTAAGTCTAAGATTAAATCACTGTATCTTAAGTTTCTGCAGTTACAAAGACTCCTTAATCTTTTCCTGAAGTATTTCTAAAAATTCCAGTTGAAATACAACAAACTCACAGAGATTGGGAAATACAAAAGAACCTTTTATTATGCTTACTATTTAGATAGGCTTATAGTATTTTGTTAAGCAGATTATTTTAATTTATTCTAAGGTATTTCTTTCCAAATGATTTGCCCCCTTCAAGAAAAGCAAAGTAGAAAATGTTTCCTCAGTGATGCCAGGTTTTCATGTATTTTATGGATGAGTAGGAGATTTTGAACTCCAAGCTAATGACTAAAATTACAAAAAATGTAAGAGGTAACTAGGTACTTTTTCCTGTAATTATAATGACTTGCAGTGCATTTTATTTCTGAAAGGATGTGATTGTCAAACTGTTTCCATTGCTTTTTTGGAGGATTTTTATGTTTGCATGTTGAACTCTGTAAATGTCAGCAAAGAAATATTTCTGATTGCAACCATGGTAAAATAAAGACAGTTCTTTCCCACACACTGCTTAGTTGATACGGAAAATTCCTTCCTCAATGGAATCCTTAAATTTATAGGTATTTAGGTATTCTTTATATAGGTGTGTGTGGCTTTTACTTCTTTGGCATGACTTCAGAGGGTTAGCAGTAATTCAGAAATGTTTGTGTTTCCATTTCAAAGAAATACTTCCCTGCATTTAGTGGAGAATGCAGGATTTGCATTTGGTGCTAGGTCTGTGCATAGGCTTTTGGCCGAGCAAGCTTTTTCAGTGCATTTGATTTGCTTAAAGTTGTACATTTGTAATTTGTAATTCCAGTTTCACCACTGTGCTAGCAAAATAGGGAGTACCGTAAAGTTAGGTAACAGTTACTACCTGTAATGAAATATTTCTACAAAATTATCTTCAGGTATTGAAGATACAGGTCTTTCATTTCTGGTACTATCATCTCTGAGCCCTACTGATGGTCATAGACATTGCACAAAAGCAGTATGTTTTTTACAGTAACAAGCTTTTAGACTGGCTAAGGCTTCAGTCTGAGAACAAAAAAAAAAAAGTGTTGTTCATTTTTCTGTAGCCTTTTGCAGTGTAATTTCTGAGTTCAGTAGTGGTCTTGCTCTGTGACTCAAGCAGCAAATTTGGCTGCGATAATACTAGTGAGGTAGATCTTGTGCCAACTGACTCTGTGTCTTATCTATCCAGAAACTGCATGCATGTTACTAATTCATGGAAAATGTATTTATTACAGCTAGATGTGAGAGAAACATGATGAATTAGTTAACCAGAATCAAAAAGGGGGCGGTGGAGAAAAGAGAACAGCCTTTCTAGGGGTGAAAAGAAACTCCAAGGTGTGTCAGTTCTTTCTGCTTCATTTAAACTCAATTGATTTTTTTTCCCTTTTCTTTTTTTCTGAGATTAAGTACACCTTGTATTTGGCGTTAAACAACATATAGAAATAATGCACCTAAAGATACATGGATACGGTGTTATAATCAGAAATACCAACAAGAGTATTAAAGAAGTGGTTGAAACCAGCTATGCAGGATATATTCCTGCTAAGAAGCCTTTTTGTTCTCACACCTTTGTTGTGCAGACTATATTTATGAATGCAGAGAAGAGATTTTGCACTCCATTTCTCTCGTCTTGTATTGCAGGGCTGGTCTGTATCCAACAGCTAAAATGGGGATTGGTAGAGTAGGTATTTTAAATCACAGTCTCCAGCCTTTTCTGTCCCTGGGATTTGTCCATCCTGGGGCTTGCTTTCTTGCTTTTAGTCCTTTCTTCTATAGCCATAATTTTGATGGTCTCATACTTTATAGAATTGTGGCCTGACTGAAATACAGGGACATACATCTAGGGATACTTTCCCTAGCTGTACCAGTCATTTTAGCCTGCCTGCTCAAAAGTTGAAAAGAACCCAACAGGCATTCCTGTTTTGACAGAGGTTTTAGAAAACTTGGCCAAGCTGCACCTTTCCTGTCTGCATGGGAATGCTGAAACAGAAAAATACTGCAAGACTTAAAATGGAATTGATACACAGTAGCCCGGGGGCCTCTGCCACGATGTTTCCCCTGTGAAAGCACATTCTGTGCAAAACTGGCTTTACAAAAAACACTGAGCTGTCTGCATCTTTCTATTTTGCATGACAGAAAAAGTGCCAGAAGAGCTTACCCAGTAAAGCTGCGGACTCTCTCGTGCATAGCAGCTATGCTGTGTGGCCATTCCTGTAATTTGGACCCATTTATACTGTTTGCAAGGAGTGAGGTTGCCCGGTGGACTCAAATAACAGAAGTTGTAAGGGAGGGTAGATAGCAGCAGGAGGGAAAAGAAGCAGGCTTGAAAAGTCTTCAGTGCACAGTCTGGCACATAGAGGGTACACCTATAAGCAAAGTTATGCTCAGAGAAGTAAGCTGAACATACGGAAAGTTAAGTAGGTAGGAAGGGATCTGGAGTTTAAGCAAAACTCAAGAATTCGACATGTAATTTTAATTAAATAATTTCATGATTGATTGGCATTAAAATCCAAACTCATCAGTATGTTGATGAGGTGATTGCACGTGAATGCTGTTGTGATATTGTCGATAACTGCTAATGGCTAATTATGTCTTTGAAAGGCTGGATAATAGTAGCTGTCTTTATTTAGATACCAAGATCGTAACTCAGTGTTCTTTTTCAAAAGAAATTTCATCTAACCCTAAGAATTAATTGTGAATGAAAACTTATGTACAGAAAGTTCTCAAGTAAGAATTCATGTAAATTGATGTTTCAGAGTCATTCCTTCCTAAGCAAAGTGAGTTATTTTTGAAGAGAATAGCATATTAACCATGCAGAATTGCTTCATAGGTCCCATTCAACAGAGGTTTTGAGATCAGTGAGAGCTGAAAGGTCTCAGTCTTTCAATCCAAAAAGAATACTTTGGTTCACTCAGCCTTTGAGCCCACCCATGGATGCCAAATCCATTGTCTGAACTGCCGTGCTGGGGATTGGGACCGTCCATAATATAATGGACAAGGCTTACTAGCTGCATATGTAACTGCAAAACTCACCAGTGATGTATAATCCCCATTAATGAGATCTTACATCTGTTGTCTAAATGTCCTGGGAGTCTGGAGAACTTGGAAATTGTGTAACTCAGTACATTCAGCTTTCCTTCATTCAGAGTGTTCACAGGTTAGCTGTTCTGATCAGGTTCTGTAATTTTCTCAGTTCCTTGCTTTTCCTGTTTTTGCTTAACTGAGCATTTGTTTTACTTCTCTGAGCTATTATGCTATTTCCTTTATTTCCTCCAGTCTTGTTTAAGAAGTCATAAACCACTGTGGCAGCTGCCAATTGTCTTGTTACGTTTTGGGTTCAGTCTCGGTTACTTTTACTAACTGCCAGCTGCTTGACCTACAAGAGGCCTGCTGGCAAAATCAGCTTTTGCATAGAACTAAATTATCTATGAATGTCTTTACGAAGAAGTGACAGTTGCTCACTAAGGTAGAAACTGTCACCTAACATCCTCCAGTTCTTATATTCATTTACAACTAATTTCTTGGGTTTGTTATTCTTTTTCTTTTGACAGTGCTGTACATTTAATGTGCATGGTTATTCTTATTTTGGCTGTATTAAGATATTATAAGTTTATGAACAATTGAACACCTATATAAAAGTACCGAAATAGACCACAAATAAAGTACAATGCATAGCCAAAATCAAAACTTCCCTTTTTATTCCTTTGTTTGGCATTTGGGTTGAACATATCTCAAGATCATGGGATCATGGAATTGTTGAGGTTGGGAAAGACCCTTAAGGTCATCGAATCCAACCATCAACCTAGCACTGCCAAGTCCACCACTAAACCATGTCCCTAAGGTCTTCAATTTATAATCTTTCCAACGTGCTTTTCTATTTCAAAAGCTAAAATGATTAAGAATTCTAATACACCGTTTGGATTAGACTCTGCATTAGTAATTTTAAAAGCATTTTTCTATTTCCATACTTTCAAGCTGAAATAAGAAGTTACTTTAATAAAACTGTAAATAAGTCTCAGACAACTGTTTATATTCTGTAAGAGATTGAATTGAGGGAGGTTTTTTATCCAAACAAAGAATGGCTTTACAGAATTTTGACTGCACTGAGAAAGACTTTAACCTTTTACCTTCATTTACTTTAACCTTCAGTAGGTAATCTTATTGAAGCCAAAGCTCCCTGATGTTTATCTTAATTAGTTAATACGTCTTAAATGACACGTTTTCTTGCAGACGTCAGCTAATATGTCAGGTTGTGATTTTCACCAGCTCTCCTGATGTCAAAAGGAAAAAAATTTTCTTGCAGTTCCCTGAGTTTCATTGTGTTGTCTCATGTGGTATCATCATTTCCTAGTGTCGCTTGAGACTGCCTGCAATTTTACCTTTAATGTTAAGCTGGAAGAAAAGAACAGCTTCTGAATTCCTAATAAATCATAAAAAGGCAAAATAAAATCCAGTCCCAAATCTTTTTTCCTTTACAAATTATCATAAAATTCAGCTCTGAATAAAGAAGTCCAGGTACCAGTTATATCAACACTGCAGCTGTACATTATGTAACCAACACTTTTGCATATGTTATACATTTAGCATCTGCCACAGTCTTTCCCGTTGTCATTTTATTTAATACCCCAACAGGGTATACACTTAATAAGTATGCTATTCAGTAAAGTGTTGGGGGTTTTTTCTTCTGAGAGAAATTAATCAGATTTTCATTACATATATGTAAATACTCTTTCCTAGAACATTGTTTTAGTGTTTGGAATTATTTTAAAGGAAGCTGAGGATGGCTCAGCTCCTTTTAATATTTTGCCCACTTCACCAGTGAAAAGTGTATGCTTATAATGTATATGTCTGTATTATGTGATTAATCAGGGTCCTGTTTTTCTTTATCCAGTGGACAGTGTGGTATGTTTTTCAGACCCAAAGAATTTTTAGGGGTTAATAAGAATATAGTACTAGATTAGGCTGCCAATAAATTATATCAGTACTGCAACATAGTTTTTCTGACTATGATATACATGTATGTGCATGTTTGCATGTGTACTGTATTCACTGTTTTGAGCAGTGCACAGCTCACTCTGTAATCAGATTATTTGTTCAGTCCTATTAGAGTACTTTATACTCTGAGGGTATTCCCTTAATCCCATTCTTCAGCATGCAAAAAATATGGCAAATAGCAGTGATGAACACTAGGCTCAAGGAACAGTCCCTTCCTCTCCACCCCCACCTCTGCAGCTTCAGAATTAAAGAGACTTTGCCAGAGCCTATAGGGGGAAGAAACCAAAACCAAACAGACACTCTTAATTAAAATTTATATATTTTTCCCTGCTGCCCTCTTAACTGTTTAGCTACATTTTTCCAAATAACCATTTGGACAGCCTCCCCAAGCACAGGACATGAAATGAGATGTGGCTAAAGAGGGGCAATTTGGAAAATGTGAAATATCTTTCTTGTACAATGACAGAAGTAAGAGAAAGACCAAGAAATTTTAGTTCTCTAACAAGTGGAAAGGCCAAAGATTTTCATTAGTTTTCATTAAAGAAGTCAGTCTCAAATGAGCTACTGAATGCTGTTAATACCAAAAGGGAGAACTAATGGGGTCTGTCTAATTATGAAGGGGAGAAATAGAACAATATAATCAAACTATTTATCTGTAAACATTGCAAGGGGAACAAAGAGATGAGTAACAGCTTTGTCATGAACAACTTATGTCAAACCAGTTTGGTTTCTTCCTCTGAGAGGGTAGCAGGCCTTATAGATAGAGAAACAGTAAATATTAGATATCTTGCTTTTAATACAACTTTCAATGTGGTATCACATGACATTCTTACAAGCTAGCAGCAAAACACGATCAAGATTAATTTATGTTAAGATGAAAACAAAACCAGTTGGAAAGTAAGACCAGAGATAGTTATCACTGGTTCAGCATCAAAAGTTTTTATCAAGTGGAGGTCTATATGCATCTGTCCTGTACCCAGTACTAGTCAGGATTTTTATTAGTATACTTAAACATCAACTTAAAAAGTAAACAAATTAAAGAAAATCAGCATGGTGGAGTTGCAATGGTAGAGAATCCAAAGTAGCCTTTACAAATTGAAATCACGTTATGAAAAAATAAGGGATGACATAACAAGAAGGGATGGAAACATAAGAATTTAGGTCAGAAAAAATAGCCACACAGAAATAGGATGGGGAACAGCTAAACAACAATTCTGTGAAAATAAAAGAAGCCATAGACTATAGCAGGTCACAAGCTGAGAGTTAAGCCTGTTGAATACTTTTTGGTGTGTTTCACTTCAGTTATCTGAATATGAAATCTATTTCCACAGTGAAGGCATGCTTTGCAAAAGAAAGACTGTTTTGCCATATGTTTCAGCTATTCTTTGCAGATAAATTTATTTTATCTGAGTTAGACATATGGCTACTTCTTTGTTTACTAGGACAAGCTATCATTGGTGAGAAGGGCAAGCATTAAGTCAGATATAAAGTTCATAAGATGTATATTTTTCCTTCTATTCTCTAGCAATGGTAATGACTAAATTGAAGTCCTTCATTCATTTTTGGAGTCTTTTGCTTCAAGAAGAGGTAGAATAATTTCAGAGAATCGAGGCGAAAGCAGCAAGCTTTATCAGAAATCCATGATAAGGGAAAAACTTGAAATCTTTGATCTTGAGGAGGATGATAGTAGAGGAATGTAATAACAATTTTCAAGTACTTAAAAGCCGCTGCAGAAGGGAACAGGTTAATCAGTTCTCTGTAGTGCACAAAGTAAACAGTAATAGTTCCAAATCGCACAACAGGTTATTTAGGTGAGAGACTAGGAAGGCTTGCATGTAAGAGTTTCGGAGAGGTTATGGAGAAGGCAGATTTCATTTTTTTAAGATTTGTAGATTTCTGGGCAGATGGTGGAAATCCATCACTGAATCATTAAGAGTAGGTTAGGAAAGAGTAGGTTCATGTCTTTAAGCAGTGAGAAAGCACTTTGATATTGAAGATAGAGCAGATGCTGTCTTAGGGCTGTTTCTGACCCTGCTTTGCACTGTTTCTTAGTATAAAGTTCCAAATTCAATAGCAGCGCTGGCATAAGACCTTTCTTTTTTACAATATTTGAAGATATATAATGTTTTTTCATTCAGTCTTCATTTCCTTACATTAAATTGCACTTTCTTTAGTTATCCTTCATATGTTAATCCTGATTTTTTCCCTGCTTATTTCAAGTCACGGAGCATTGCCGCTCTTTTGTTTTGACACCATTGACTGTGCTGTGAGACTGTGAACTGAATCAAGCAACTAACAAACTCATTTTGTGGAATATCTGATCAAATTTGCAAGTTTTTTTCAGGTGGCCTAGTTCCTATAATAGGAATAAATAAACTGATGTAACTAAAGAGGCATCAGAGGGGAGGAAAAACACAGCTGTATGTTGTCGTGAAAGGCATTAAAATGAGCACTGTCAACATGAAAACATACATGGATTTGTGGGGTCATACCCCTGTCCTTCCAAGCCATCTAAAATGTTCTGTCTATATGCTTCCATATAGTAGTTATAAAGCATCTGTCATTGCTATTCTGAGAAGGTATAAGTTAATTTTTTTACGCTGAAGATGTTGCAAACATGAATAACTTTGAGCCACAAAGTAACAATGGGACTGAAATTCCAGCTGTGGACAACTCTGGAGATTAGCTAGTAGTAATTTTTTAATAGAATAGAATATTTCAGCTGGAAGGGACGCACAACGATCACCTAGTCCAGCCGCCTGACACCGCTTCGGGGCTGACCAAGGGTTAAAGCTCCTTACTAAGGGCATTGGCCAAACGCCTCTGAAGCACTGACAGGCCTGGGGCATCGCCCACCGCCCCAGGAAGCCTGTTGCAGTGTCTGACCACCCTCTCGGTGAAGAAGTGCTTCCTGACGTCCAGCCTGAGCCTCCCCTGGCGCAGCTTTGAACCATTCCCGCGTGTCCATCACCGGATCCCGGGCAGAAGGGATCAGCACCTCCCTCCCCACGTCCCCTCCCCAGGAAGCTGCAGAGAGCAGCGAGGTCGCCCCTCAGCCCCCTTTGCTCCAAACCAGAGGAGCCCAGAGCCTCAGCCGCCCCGCGCAGGCCGGGCCTTCCCACCCTCCCACCAGCGCTGTTGGCCTCCTCTGGGCGCCTTCGAGGACCTTCACACCCTTCTGAAATGGCGGGGCCCAGCACCGCGCACAGCACCCGGGGTGAGGCCGCACCGGCGCTGGATGCGGTGGGACGTCGCCCCTTCTGAGCGGCGGGGTGGGCTGCCTTTGGTGCCCCCGGGATGCGGTTTGTCCCTCGGCTGCCCGGGCACTGCTGGCTCACTGAGCCGGCTGCCCCCAGCACCCTGACCCCTTCCTGCAGGGCTGCTCTCCAGCCGCGCCTCTCACGGCTTGTGCCCCGTGTTACTCCATCCAGGAGCAGAATCCAGCATTTGGACTTGTTAAACTTCGTCCCCTTAATCACTGCCCGATGCTCCAATCTGTCTCGATTTCACTGTCTTTATAAAGAAATGCATCTCTGCTTCCTAATTGCTTCAGCAGCAGTTTAGTTCAACTGTCCTTCCTCTGGATGAAAATAATATTTTATTTTTTTAAAAAATAGAAAATATATATTTATACGTGCATCTTAAGTGTTAGAATATTCTTACAAGTAATCTTGACTTTTTTACAACACCAACCAAGAAATAGTCATCTAAGATCTGCTAACAGTAACTGATGCATATGGGGGATGGGGTAAAGAGCAACCTATACTTACAGATTATAAAGCATGTCTTTATAACAGAAATATAATCTTCATTCAGATATTTGAGATAAAATACTCCAGACAGTATTGAAGATGTTGGCCATTTTTACCATTTCCAATGTACAGCCTGCAAAGCCAATGCAGATACATAAGGTAGATCAGGTGTGGTCAATCATACTGAAGTTTTAGCTGACATGAAACTAGGCCGAGCAAAAGAGAACAGTACTACATCATATTGATAGTAGATAAGGAAATAACATACTTGGACAGATTATAAGAATGTATCTTACTCCTTCATATTTTGGGTGATGTGGTTTGTTAACGGTGTTATTCACATCTTGTATTATACTTATGGCATATTATTGTTGTAATTCAATAAAAAATTTGTAATGAAATAAATTGATTGATCGTCTTTTTAAACCTTGCACACAGATGCTGCAATATTTCTGTTTTTAATCCCGAAGTACTGTGGTACAATTAACTACTTTTTGCAAATCTGATTAATATTTCTCCTCTTAAAATAACTTTTGGTAGACAGTTAATTTGTTCAATTATATTATTAGAGAATTTCAGAAATACACATCACTTCTAAATATAGCGAATTGCTTTGTTTTAAAATGGCAAATTGTGTAAATTCCAACTTTCCTTTTTATTAAGTTACAGCCAAATGTAGACCTGTAGATGTTGTTTGGTAGCCAGACCTTGTGATAGAAAGAAGTGCCTAGAAGAACTGAATGTTTAGAAATTAAGTAAAAGGGAAAATCGTACCAAGTACAGTGAACAGAAGAGTCCTAAAAAGCAGTGGGGTTAGACTTGAGTATGAGAACAGATGTGAAAAAAAAACCCAAAAAACACATTGCGAAAGAAAGGGATATCAAGGCACAATAATCAGACAAGAAACAGTCAGAAACTGGAAATTTTAACATGAGAGAACATTGCTTAAGTATACTGCAAAACGAGACTTGTCACCAGCAAAGGCATTTAAGTGGAATAGGGGAAGGTGTCATTAGAACTGGCCAGTAAAGAACAGCAAACATCAAAACTGCAAGCATTATCCCGAGCTCAAGTTAACATTGGCCATGCAGAGAAGTGGGGCCCCTTAACTCAGACTCAATGTCACACTAGTGTCACTACGCTATTTTTTGATCATGTGTGGTCCACCCACTTTCTAGGTCAGCTGGACATGTCAGCACCTAGTATTGTAGACATGCCCTCTGCTTGGCTACCTGCATGAAAGAAAACTGCTTTGCTTTAATGACACTGTTTCACTTTATACTTGGGTTCTGCGCTCTTTCTGTTCTTCACTCGCACCTGCTTTGAAATCACTTAAAACTGTTTTTCTTAACAAAAACGAGAATTGTGGCAGCTCATCTCATTAAAGAAAGGCAAGATTTCCCTATGATTTCGTTTCCCTGCTAAGCTTTTCAGAAGGGATTCTCAGTTACATAGAGATATATTCCTTATCTTAGAGCATAACACTTTTCTCTTACAGCTTTAAAGTTTCATGTCTTAAAACCTAGATTTCCGTATTGGTATTTTCTGTTTGGTGAAAAGAAAATGTACAGTTGCATGACTCAGTATAAAACACTGGTCAAGTGTGGGATATAAATACTGCTTCCTGAATATACAGTAGTACATAGAGATTTTACAATGCCATGGAAATAGACATGCATGGACAAACGTACTGTGGATTCCTCCAGTAACTGCCCTTATAGGCAACCTAGGTCCACCCAGTAGTTGCTGCTGGATTCCCTGGTCTCCCAGTTGCCTTACACACTGACACACACATTCAAATGGGTGTTTTCCATAAGCTGATCCAAACCTATAGTCTTACTGGTAACTAACCCTGGTAGACTCCATGATTTCTCCATGAGCGGTTATGAACTTCCTGGCCTCTCCAGTAGCCAACTCTCAAATCCCTGTGGTCTCTCCATCGTGCAGCCCAGACTTATGGACACTCCAGTACCTGAGTCCCAAACCTTTTATCATACGGGAAAACTGTGCAGTAAAATTTCCTGTAAACTATGTGAAATGCCTTGACTTGAAGCAGAAAATTAAGTAAATTTGCATTATAGTAAAATGCAGCAAAAAGTGCTATTGTCCACAAAAATGTAGTGAGTTCCACTTGCAATATTCTGAACATTTCTGGTTACCTTAGACTGTGTACAAAAAAGCACCTTGCACAGGTATCCTGTCTTTTTATTTTTATATTTTTGTGCCATATTTTCTAGTATTTCTTTGAATTTCAGTACTCTTTAGCCTCGCCCCCTCCCCCCCCCCCCCCCGCCCCTTGCCTGGGTCTGGTGGTTTTTTTCTGTATGTTTAGTCAATATTCAGATTGTTTCTATCAAAATTCTATCCAGGGTATGTTTGGGTTTTTTTGTTCAGTGATGGCTGTATCAGTATGCAGAAGTCATAAATTATTTTATTCTGATTGAAGCAAGAAGGTGAGAATTGGATCACTTTTAATAACCTTGTTAATAACAAGGTTTGCTATTAAGTAAACATGGATTACACAAGGAAGCAAGGATGTATTAAAAAAAAAAAAAAAAGATGTGCAAGGATAGCTTAATGAAATAGAACCCTACAATCAGGGATTTGGCATAGACATTAGTAGTACCAGCAATGTGTGCGTGCATTCTTGGAAATTAATCCTAATGTAGCACACAAATATACAGTCACACAAAAACATGCAGAGCATCTCAAACCCCACACAATATGCTTTCAAAGGGTGGCAAGGGAGTATTACAGCAAAGTGCTACCAGTATTTGAACGAGAGCTCCCACCGATTTTCCTCCTTGCAGAGAGCTGAAGACCAGACAGGCTACTAGTTTGCATTCATATGTAGATGGAAGCATTCTTTTGATACTGAAAAACTGGAGACATGACTCTCTAATACCTGGTTTGGAGTGTTAGAAAGCGGGCATTCTTTATTATCAGCACCGGATGCACGGGGAATAATTTCCATCCAACACACATACTGACTTTGTTCACTATTTATCTTTATATGGCCAATCTATACATATTAATGACATTTCTGAGAAACTGTTAGCATATTCATTACAGTTTCAAGAACTGGTTATCATATCTACACTCTTACTACGCATGTGTGGCCTAATGGGTCAGGGGTCCTCTGGTGGCCCTTTGAGACATCTTCATCCTTTCTTCATCATCTTCCTCTTCTTCTTCTTATCCTTTTCTTGACCTTCTCTTCTTCTGGCCCTGTTTCAGCCCTCTTGGCTCATGTCTTGGTTTCGGACCGGTTCTTACCTATTTAGTAGCTAAACTATCCTATTCAGTGTTCTGCCAGTGGCTGAACTACATAATACAGCGTTGTTCAGCTTGGCCATGTCATGGATACATTAGTTGCCACATTTACAGTTAAGCACACTGGTGAAATTCCTCCGGTATCACTTCCATAATGGCAACAATGTTCACAATTTCTTGAAGGAATGGTATGAAGAGCACCCACACAAATTACTCTCAACAAAAAAAAAAGACAGGCAGTTCAATAAAAGGACCAATTTGGCTAAATTGTGAGTTCTTTGCGATGGAAGAACCTGAATATTGACCTGAGAAACAGAGTCACATAAAAGGTGGAAACTAGGTCAGTTTACAAAGCTTCATTGTCTAAAAGGCAATGTTATTTCACCAGATTATGTCTATTAACATAGATACTATTTTTAAATGTTGGCTTTTTTTTCTTAAAAACTGCATGGAATACATTAGAAGTAGAAAATAATTCTCAGCTAGTACCCGTCAAAGCAATCAAAAATGTCAGACTAACATCCTGAGGGAGAAAATTGGTCTTCTTGGTTATTTAGAGTATTTTCTGGTTAGTATGATCTGATACATTTCACAAATAAATATTTTTATTGTGATAAAAATTAAACAGAACCTTCTGAATTATTCTGGTTGACTGGGAAACAGTATACTAAATAGTTACTTTAGACAGCTTGTGGGGGAAATTAAAAAATGATGAGCAGAATTTATAGGAGGGAATACAACTTCTGTCAAAATCTCCCATACACTTTCTACATTCCTGTTAGAAAAAAAGTGTTGTATTTTTAAAAAGCATATACAGAAAAGAGAAGGACCAGTGAAAAATCTGTGTGTCCTTGTACTTTTTAAAAATACCTAGAACAAAGTACCTTCTAGTACTTTTTTGGGGAGATACTGCAATCTAGTCTATTAGCCAGCAAATGAAATAGTAATAATGATATTTTCCTAACCGTTATTTCTGTAAGGCATTTTAAATAGGTGGCTCCAGAGAATGAATTCATATATTTATTCACAAATGATAAATAAGAACAGTTCTATGTAGTTAAAAATGCAGATTTTCTGCAGATTGCTCTTCATTTGCATATTACACTGGCACAGGCGGACTTACAAATTGACAGACATGTAAATACTTTCCTACGCCTGTGAGTCAGGTACACAGATATGTAGACTATCTATCTAAGTATTGGGTGCAATAATTTAAGATAATTGCAAGTGTAATTGTCTGCATCAGATGCCTTAGAATCATAATAAAAGGCAGGCTTTTTCAAGAACAGTGGGAAAAATTGTCTTCAACATTGCTTGGAAACATAGAACCTCTATTGCTAGATGTGTTTGAGAACAGGTTAGAGAAATATTTTTTTCTAAAGTACTTTGGTACACTTGATTATATCTTAGAAGTGAAGAGTGGTTTAGAGGAACCTCGCAATATCAACTGTACTCTGTGCTTAATTGTGTAAAAACAAAAACTTTATCCCATTCCGCAAGGTGGCAAGAAAATGAGCAATAAGCAAACTGAGCATTCTCCAGAACTTGATAGCTCCTAAATGCCTTGCACAAGGTGTTTTGGCCTATACCTTAGATCTTCCATTTCAAAAGGATTTCCTGTTACTTATATTTATGGCTGAGAGGAAAAGGCAGTCAATTTTGTACTTCAATAACTTTATTTATTTATCTCTCTGCTAATGAAGTGGTGTGCATGTCAAATGCTGCACATCTGTTGTGAAGGGTGCTAACATCAAAATTTGTTGCAGTCTTTCAAAACCACTGTAAGACTATGAATATAAAGCTGTGGTTTGTAACAAAGAAACAAACCTTTCACAAAACCATATTAGTATCTTTGTCTCAATTTAATTATCTGTACATATCAGCAAATTAATAATACCAAAGTGTTTTGCTAATAAACCAGTATTTTAATTCTCTACAATTAAAGCACCTTCTGCAGCGTCTAAGCTTTCACAAGAAATCTTGCTTATCTTTGTAAGAAAGATTCTGATGGCACAATAATGAAAGCAACATAACCTACCAGAGACAGGCACTGACAAGTGAAACTTTAGATGCCAAACTATTTGAAAATGAGAGTGTGTCCCTATGTAATGTGTTTTCCTCTGCCATTTGACATACATAGGATGAAAACCTCTTCTCTTGTCTGTGCAACTGACCTATTGAAATGGAGATCAGGCTATCAGACTGTTAGCTTTACCACTCTGAAGTGGAAAGCTATAAAAAGACTTTTAAAACAGGAAACATTCTCAAGAAAAGAATCATTATTAATTTTTTTTTTTCACAGTAAACTACAGATCTAGAAACCTAAAGTTTCTGCGTAATTACAAGACACTGTTTTTAACTGTTACCGTGCAAATCCCATAATGGTTGTTACAGTTACTGAGCACCTAAACCCTCCTGAGGTCATCCGAGTGGGTCTTACATGCTGCCACGTATTGTGGCATAGAATATTCCACCTGGGAATTATTCCTCTAACACCTTATACCTATTGAATGGAATGCTGTCAGCTGGAATCTTGCCTAAACTAGTACATTAGCCCCTGAAGCTCACCTAAGTCACGACAGGGAGTGTGGCCATCTACCCTCCATCACCCTAATGTTTAGGTGCTTACCTTATGCGTCAGAAGTTCCCTCAGCAGATAGCTGTGCTCACACAAATGTTTAGGAGTGTTTGATCTGCAGAGGTGGCTTTTTCTTCCATTAGGAACATCTAATATCTAAAGCTCAGGTGGCACTGGTAGACAGTGTAGCATTCTTGCTTCCAGAATTAGTTTTACTTTCTGACCACCTATTGGTGGTCTAATGTAAATACTTCCATCAGTGACCTGGAAGATGACACATCAGCATTTGCAGATTTGCAAAAGGTAATAAATTAGGGGATGAGGTCAGGCTGAGAGATCGAAGTGGTGGAGTTTCAAGTCAGAGGATATTTAATAAACCTGAGTGGGCCAAAAGAAGGCTCATATATATATATATAGCTCCACACCTCAAATGGAGTAACCTCACGCATCAGCACAGGCTGGGAACCAGATGTCAGGGCAATAGCTCTGTTGGAAAGGACCCGGGACTCAGAATGGATGCCAGGCTGAATATGAGACAACAGTGCACTCTTACTGTGAAACAGGCAACTCTGCATTGTGCTGTTTTATGGGGAGAGTAACTGCATCTGTGCTGCTGTGTTCCCTGGTACAACAGAAATGTCAATAAACTGGAGCAGAGGGCCCCTAGGATGGTTGGTGGACTGGAGCATATGATGGACAGGGAGAGGCTGAGGGGAGAAGGTTCGTTTAGCCTGAAGAAGAAAAGCTTAATGGAGGATCTGCTGATGTTCTTCAACTACCTTAAAGAGCAGACTCTTCTAAAAAGTGTGTAGTGGGAGAAGGCCGTGGTCAGAAATTGCAGTAAGGGAGATTTGGATTTGACATAAGAAAGAAATACTCAGAGTGAGTCGTTAAACACTGGATTGGTTCAGCTAAAGGGGCTATTGAAACCTCTGTCTTTGCAATTCTCAAAGGCACTTCTCTCCACTGACTCATGAGAAATTAGGGACTTACCCTCTATCATTCCTCTTCTAAGGTCAGAAGGTTGATTTGGATATTATTTGTTAGAGAAGCAGTACCTCAAATAGGTGCTTAAATTGAGCAGAGTGTGTTTGGCCTTAGGGGAGCACAGCAGTAATTTGATGTAAAAAAATTGCTTTTGCTGCCTTTACAATTTATATTCTGTGCACTACATTTTCAGTGATTTTGTGATGGTAGTTCCTTACTCTTTGCTAGGAATACTTCTGTGAGAAAAAGCATGAGCAGACAAAATTAGCATTATTTTTTATATTTGCTTCTGACAGAGTGATTCATAAATAATCTTAAAAGGCTTTGTATTTTTAATGATTTTGCCCAGAATTTTTTAAGTATTTATGGAGGTTTTTTTCAAATACGTAGTTATATTGAAGAGCCATTTATTGTTATGCACAAAGAGCAAGGCATGTACACTCAATAAAAATTCTTATTTTAGATTAAAGAAAACAATAAAATATAAAAAACAGCTGCTGTCCCTGCAGATAGGCAGTCTTACTGGGATATTAAAGTTCAAGTGCCAAGAAAACAAACATAATTCATATCCAAGTTCTACTTGTCAGAGTGCTTTGAGCGTACATCATATTGTTTGTTTGCCATGTGTTTTGGGTTGGGTTTTTTTTTGCTTTCCATGGAAGTTTTCCTGGTAGTGTGTTGAGTCCCATGAATGGCTTGAGCAAATTGTGAACAGTGAAGTAACTGTTTTTCCAGTCTCCAGGGCCTGTTTCTTCAGGTTGTGTCATTGTAAAGTTCCATGTGTTAATTCCTTCTTTTCGGTCTGTGGTTTGTAAGAAATTTTCATAGCCATTTTGATTGCTAATTCTCTACTGTGTGGCTATCTTCATCTCTTTGCAGAATTTAGTTCCTCTTACAAATCTGCAGAAAAAAAGGTCAAAATTGAAGTAGGTATACCTCACTGATAAAACATTCTTCCAGTTTTAAACTACTATGATAGAACAGCATCCATTAAAAACATGAATTAGGCATTGTGACTGTTTGTTTCTTGCTAACACATTATCACATGCAAAGCTTGATTGACTCTTAGGAAGAAAAGTTACTAATTACCAAGGAGAGAGATAGTTATCATCATTACAGACAAGTTGGAGTTTTTTGCAATTATGCCTATCACTCATAGTGCACAAAGGAAGGACAAAAAAGAACAAAAGAAAATAAAACAAAACACAACAGATAAAAGAATAGCTAAGTAAAGATTAATTACTAGAAGTTGTCAGTACTAAAATGACCAGCTCGAATGCTTTTAGTATGCTGATGGTCCTTATGTGGTTTCTTGTAACTAACAAGTACACTTCTGTACTTGTACAAAAGGTGAATCAGTGTGTCCGTGTTGTGTGTGTGTCATCGTGTCCGTGTGTCCCCCCCGGTAATCCTGAATAACAATTAAGTATTTTGGTTTAAAATAATTAAGTGGAAAATTGGACAGCTTTCATAGCAGGGAACTATTTCAAAATTTCCTATTTGGGATCCAGCTATTTCTTTCACTGTTTCCTGAAAGACAAGGTAGTTAACTATGGCAGAGACTTCTTCCTTGCGGCTCACTGCATGGAAGAAGTTTTAGAATGTGCACGTGTGGGAAGAAAAGATGCATGTTGTTGTCATTTCGTGATTTAAGCTGTGAGAACGGTCATACTGGTTCAGATGAAAGGTCCATCTGGTTCACTATCTCTTCTCCAACCATGGCCAGTAAATGTTACTTGGGAGAGAATAATCTCAAGCATACATGTATTTCTCCTTCATAAACTAGCACATTAATCATGCAAGCGAATGCAAAATACAGCAGTTTCTTGTTAAGATGAAGAATATTCAGTACGCAATGAAGTACTGCTCACCTACAACATTTTTCTAGACGACCATTATATATATATAATCTATATATTATACACACACCACAGCATGTGGTGGGCTGGCCGGGGCTGGCTGCCAGGTGCCCACCCAAGTGGCTCCATCCCTCCCCTCCTCAGCTGGGCAGGGACAGAAAATCCACGGAAAGGGTCTGGGCGGAGGTGAGGGCAGGGACAGGGGCAGGGGCAGGGCGCTCGCCCGGGCAAAACAGGCTCGAATCGGGGAAAATGAATTTATCACCAATCAGATCAGAGTAGGATCATGAGAAATGGAAACTGAGCCTTAAAACACCTTCCCGGCACCCCGCCTTCTTCCCGGGTTCAACTTCCCTCCTGAATTCTCTCCCTCCTCACCCCTCGTGGTGCCGGGGGATGGGGACGGGGGGCTGCGGTCAGTTCACACCTCGTGTCCGCCGCTCCTGCCCCCTCGCCCCCTGCCCGGCCCGGCCCCCCGCGGGCGCAGCCCCTCGGGCCCAGCCCGGCCCGGCCCGGCCCCCCGCGGGGGCACCGGCCCTGCCCCAGCCCGGCCCGGCCCGGGCTCCTCTCCCCGCGGGGCCGCGGGCCCTGCCCGGAGCTGCTCCAGCGCCGCCGCCCGCGGGTCACAGCCCCCTGCGGGCACCCCCTGCCCCGGGGGGGGCCCTGCCCGGGCTGCGGGGGGGGAGCTGCTCCCCCGGGGGCTCCGCGGGCTGGGGGCACGGCCCGCCCCGCCGGGGGCCGCCCCGCGGGCTGGGGGAGCCGCTGCTGCGGCGCCTGGAGCCCCCCGGCCTCCCCCTGCCCCGGCCCGGGGGCCGCGGGGCTGCTGGGCTCGGTCGCACTTCAATACACGGTCTGAAATACACGATCCCTGCGGCTGCCACCGGCACTGACGGGCTCGGCCTTGCCCAGCACCGGGCCCGGCTCGGAGCCGGCTGGCACGGGCTGCGCCGGGCACGGGGGCAGCTTCTGGAAGCTTCTCACTGAGGCCGCCCCTGTGCCCCCCGCCACCAAAACCTTGCCCTGCAAACGCAATACACAGCAGTATGACTCTTAACAATCATATAACATGATTTTGAATAACTATATTTTTTTGGAAGTGAGCGTTATTTTCTGTTTCATAATGGCTTTAATACACTTACTGGAAATAATCCCTAAGGGAGAGTTTTCTTCTAATATAGATACATCTAATAATACGATGTGTTCTGTCCTATTATACACTACAAATTATATGCCTTGGAAAATTCCTAATATAAGAAGGCAAAGATTTTGCAGCTGTGTTGGATAGCACAGCTGCCAGGCCCAGAAGTTAGAGCAGAGACCTGGAACTATGCTGGAACAAGGGACACGAATACGTTGGGGCACACCTCAGGAAAGGTCCTTGTGTAGCCATTCTGCTGCAGTCAGGGCGGAATTTACACATCCCTCAGGAGGCTCTGCTCTTGGCCATAGGGCTTACGCTGATGGCCGTCAGCAGAATGGCGTGGAGATGTACGTTAGGCCAAGTTCATAACTGAAGAGATTACAGAATCAGAAGGAATCTCATCATCATTACATAGTTCTGCCTCCTGCACGTTATATACTTTATTGATTTCACATACATCTCCTCACCTACTTCAACAACTTCTGACTGATTTAGGGAGCAAATGACTCAAGGCAGAGTTCTAACGTTTTCACATTTGAACATAAGGATGGCAATACATAAAATACACTCTTACAGCTTGTACTAATAAGACAGTCATGTAAGTTAGAATTTAAGTGTTATTTGTATTTAGTGTCTTTTAAAACGTCTTTAAATGCTGTATAATATGTATAAAACCATAATGGATGGGACCGTTTCTTAGAATATTTCAAAAGACTGATCAGTTTAAGAGCAACTGTAAATAACTGAGAAACAAGTCTTTTGAAAGCCTGTTTTTATTACCACCTCTTTGCCTGTTTGTCTTTTCAAACAACGTGAGATTCTGTTGGACATACTGTGTTAATTAGATGTAGAGTTTTGTGGAAACCCATTCTGGGTTAGAAATGTAAGCAGGCTTTTTGTAACAGTAAAAATATCCAATAAGAAATGACTCATTTTATGATAGTGTAACTTTATTTACAGATCAAAGAGATGAAACAGACTCTGAAAGGGTTGGCTGGTCTATCACAGAGACCATGTTATTGTGTGATTGCTATTTTGTGTTCATGGCATCATTGTTTGTCAGTTAGATCTTACATTGTTAACCTAGTAATTGTATATGTGCATCTCACATCAACCAAGCTGTTGTGGTACAGAAGTATTTTTGTTTATAATTTAAGCAAAAAAATAATTAGTCAAGATTAATATCATCTTTATTTCATGAATGTTCCCATGAGAAGAAAACATATTTCTAGACAATAGTTTACTGTTTTTCCTTTTCTCTAGATGATTAAATGGGAGGGAGGGAGCTTTTGACGCAGAAATGCAAGAAATATAACAAATCCAAATACAGATAGTGGGTGAGATCCCCATTCCTTCCACCATGTTCCAATTCTGTTTTAATAATGACCATAATTAAACTATGTGCCAACTGTGAGAGAATGAAATATTCAATGAAGACATACATGAAAGCTGCAGGGTTTGTTTGAAAGGGTTTGATACAAGTCCACAGTTAAAAAAAGATAGGAACGTTTCACAAATTTCTCTAGGAGACAGTCATCAAGCGTGGCTTAGTGAAGTAGGAAGCTGCCACATTGTGCAATGACCCCATCCAAGAAACAGCAATTATTTCATCTATATCAACAGGTCAACTCAGCTGAACATGCCAGCCTTGGACAGCTGAATATGAATTTACAGGTGTTCAGAGGGCAAGTGATACAAAGCTGAATTAGATAACGTTACACTTGCAGACTGAAGTCTGTATTTAAAAAAGATTATCAAAGTATTTTGAATGTATATTGGACATCATGAGACAAGGATGATTCCTGAAGAACAGCTCTCCGTGATGACAGGCATATTCCTTATAGTTATGTAAATACCAAAGATGTGTTTATAATTTCTAAACAAAAATAAATATATCAAAACAACTTCTGTAAAACTAGAAGATCTGATTAATTCATTTGTTCATTAATTCATTCAGGCTCTCTAAGACTTTCAATTATCTTCAGCACTGTTAGAGCTAGCTAGGTCTTCGCACTGTACCTAACTTTGTAGAATCCCAGTCTTCTCTGTTTTACCAGTGCAGAGGAGGAGTTGCACTGGCTGCAGCATGGGTAAGTGTGGTAGATGGAATCCTTCGTTAGTAGTTAAAGGACAACTTTCACACAAGGTAAGTGACCTCACTTCTGGCAGAAGTCGTGTCTGCCACAGTCGCATGGCAGGCTTACCCTGGAAAAGTGTCAGGTCCCTCAGGACCAGGCACTCCTCCCTTCCTTTGCTCATCTCAGCGGCCACTTTGCCACCATCAGTCACACCCATGTGGTCTCCCGCCTGCCCGTGGCCACTGGGCTCCTGAAGCTGTGTCTGCTCTCCAGAGTGGTGGGTGTGCTGAGAGGTCACACTGACTGAGATCCCATTGTGTGACCAACGACTACATGTTCATACAAAAATTATTAGCACGTCTGAGGGTAAAAAAGACTGAGGATTTCTGTGGCAAATGGCAATCTCATGTATCCCAAGAACAGAAGTGCAAGAATAAGGTGCCCCAAGTGCAGACTACTATGGAGGTCTGAGGAAGGTTTACAGTGGCACAACACACTGGCAATTAGAGTGATTGTGGTTTTGTCTGAGAGGTGCAAAGGATAAAAAAATAGACTCACAAATGTAAGGGCTGGAAATGGAGTATGTGTTAAGAACAGATCTTGAAAATAAACCAGAACCAGTGTTTTTGTTCATGACCAAAACTCCAGAAACAGGGAAGGGCTGTATTTTTGATGACATGGAGTGTTTGCAGAATGACCTGAACTTGCTGTTCTTGGGGTGCTTCTGGGTAAACAAGAAGGCACGTCTTCAGCTGCCAGCCCATCACGGGCTACAGAGAGCATGGGCTACAGCTCTGTCAAAACGGGCTCAGGACATCCTGGTCCTAGGGCTCTTTGCTGTATTTCTGGGGCAAACCTGCAGTGTGATAAGAGGCAGGACTTTTGAGACACGTGGGTGATGTGAGATGTGAGTGAGCAGCCATGGCACCTGCCACATCTTCTCTTGCATGACAAATGTTCTCTAAGTTTATTTTGTCTGTCTCTAAAGAGACTCACATCAGAGGGGTTTGGCTGCTGTTTCTTCAGAGGAGGTCATGGTAAGGGAAGTAGACATCAGCAGAAGAAAATATAATTTTCCCTGTAGTTCTATGAATTCTTTCTCTACTCTTTTATTTCATATATTCTTTCCTCTACAATTAAAAAAAGAAGCTTGCCCTGTTTTCTGTCCTCTGGGGTTTTTAGTGTTTTGGTGTTTGGTTTTTTTTTTCTCCAGGGGCACAGGGAAGGGCAGGGACAGCCACAACTCCCATACAAACTGTTACTCTCTGCAGAAGGCTGGAGGTTTTTGGTAGATAAGGGCTGTGGGAAAGGGAAAGGCGGATTGCAGCGTCCTCTCATATGCCCTTTCAATCTCCCTGCCTGACATGCCTCTTTTAGCATTTTTCTCACCAGTAAAGCCCTTTCCTGAAAGCTTACTGCTTTCTTTGACTGGTTTCTCCAACTTGTATCTTCCTTCCTGCCTTTCTCCCAATCCTACATGCTTCCTCTTGTGACACTATTTTGCTTTTTTTGAGGGTAGTGAAATTCTGTTCAGAATGGCAGAATTCTGATGGAGCTCCGACGCAGAATTAACTTCACTGAGGTTGGTGAGGTTATACTGATACAAATGTCATTAAATCAAAAATAAAGTTAGACCATTGCTCTCTAAATGTACTTAAACTTCTTTTCCACAAATGATCTCTCGATATTAAGGATGGCTGTTTGGAATTTAATAGCCTATTTTAACATTCCAAGCCTATGAACTTTTCTACATAAATCAGTCTAGACCAGCCACGGAGGAATCTTTCTCAGTTCATTACTGGGGCAGCTTAAGATCCTGACCTAAACCAGATTTCTAAAGTGGATACACCAGTTACATGACATGGGATGAGTCAAGTTGATAATCCCTTTCAAAGACTAGCCAAGCTCTATTCTGAAAGTAGCTATGCTTTTTTTTTTACCCTATTTAAAGTCTGCTCCAATTTTTCATACTCCAACGGTTAGTACCCTTTTAGTTTACCACCTGATTTTATTTATGTTCTCATTCTACCTGTTGTTTTTGCTCCAGCATTGTTCCTTAGCCTAAAAGCTACCAGACTTATCCAGTACTTGTATTTACAGACATACATTACCTTTGTAGGGACAAGTAAGTGCCTGTTCCATTTTCTGCATCAACCTTTACTTTGTCATACTAAATGAGCCAAGTTCTGTCAGTTACTTTTTAATAGATAGGCTTTAGAGCCTTTACCTCATTGCAGTGACCTTCCTTTTCTCCTGTCTTAATTTGACAAAATCTTTCTTGAACGTGGGTGACCTGTGTTCTGCGCGTACGAGATCATACTACTACCTTAAAATACTCTCCTTAATCCAGTGCTCCTAGGATCACAGTTGTCTTCTTGGCAGTATTCCACCAGAGGCTGAATGTGCTTGTACAGACTTGACTGACTGGCTTGAATATTGCTAGTAGTGTAGCCACAGGCACACAGTACTCATTAAAAGCTGAAAAAAAAATGAACTCAAAATCCTGGGGAAGTATTTAAGAACTATTTCACATTGCACTGCCTGCTGCTACAGTTACCAAGGTTGCATTACATCAGCTAGCTATAGACTGGATAGCGCAGGTTTAAATGTGAAAGGTTATCTTTGTTACAGATCTCAGTGATAGTTCTTAACTCTCATCCCTCACCTTGTCTTTTACTAAATATTAGTGATATGGTTTTAGTTTTCTTTTTCCCACCAATGAGATTCCAGGGTACAAAGCCTGTTTTGGTTAGGGGGGGCAAATGTGCATGCAGACCTTAAGGTTTTACACTCTTCTTAGAGAAATTAGGAGAGTGATGGTGTAGACAGTACTTCCTGATTGACCTTCATTTTGAATATCTCTTTCCTAGGCAGGATCTTATCTCTCTCTTCCCCCACTCCCCATTTTTATCTCCCCACCCAAATTTAGCAGGGACAAGCAGATGCAGAAGTAAAACCACCAGCCACAGCCTGCTACATCTTTTCCGGCAGGTGAAATACCTGTTACATTCTACCTTCTGTTCCTCCTCTTATTTCTGAGATGATAGTATCTTTTCAAGCACACATTCCCTATTTACCAGGAGCAGTTTCATCCCTTTCAACACAGAGAGTCACTGGTGGAATTTGCTCAGAGCTGGCTGAACGCTGTGAGCATGTGATCAATAGTTTATGATACACTTAGCTGAGTCTTTACTGCCAGCTATGCATTCCATTCCCCTACCGCCAGCATGTTTAACCTCAGAGTGAGCCTGTTCAGAAATTTGCAACAGGAAATGCCTTCCACCAGTTTAGCTCCCTAAACTGTCTTCTTAACATTGAGTCAAATGGATAATACAGCACACATGATGGATGGAAGGGAGCAACGCAGGTGGAGGTGCAAACTGAAACCGTTCTTCTCAGTAGCAGCTGTCAGTTAGCGTAGCCCAAACCATGCTGAAGAAACACTTGAAGTTTTATAATCTCCATGTGGATAAATCAAAATGTGTGTGTTTCTCACCTGAAAATGTCTGCCTGTCTTGCTAAGAAACTGTTCATATGATTACTGATTATTTTAAATATTCTGCAGAATGACCAGATATGAAAAATTCTGGCCTTGATTGGAGAGACTTGCCTCTAATAACAACTTCACATCCATACCACAGAAATCTTGCTTTGTTAAGAAAAAGAATGTTTTGGCTCAATCTTCTTGCTTAAAAGAATTTTTACTACACATGCATGCATTTTATTTTCTATTCTGTTCACTGGCATGAATGCAGAGAGGATAAAAATGTTATTCAAAGAAAGCATTAATAAGAATATGTAAAAATGTTTTCAGTTAAGTAGAGGTGGATGACCAGTGAACAATTGAGTATGTCAGTAAAATTCAAAGCCCTATGGCATAACCTAAAACTCCCTGCAAATCACAGGGGAAAGCTAACAGAATTACAAAAAAAAAGGCTGTTTTCTTCTGTTTAGTCAGCTTTATGATGCAAAACCAACACCTATCATTTTTTTGTAAAAATAATTTATTTTTTTTTTGCTATTCTAGAATATCAAACAAGGACTACTGGCACACAGAGTATTATGGATGCAGTTTATGCTGAAGGTCTATTAGTTTTCTCTTAAAAAAAAAAAAAGAAGACACCAACCAAAAAAAAAAAAAAAAAAAAACACCACAAAAAACAAACCGAAAAAAAAACATCCTAGGCAGTAAGCATTTAAAAGCAGCCTCAACAAGCTGTAGAGTATGTAGCTGATGCTTAAAAATAATCTTTTTCTCCTGATGCATTCCTATGCTACAGAGTATACCTCTCATGTTTAAAGCTGTCATGCTCCAAACATTGCTTGCACTGAAGAGAATCACTGTTTTGCCTCCAGCAAGGAACGTAAGTGTTGCAAAACTGACTCCTCCTCTAACGGGGAGAACGTGTACAAGTACACAGAGTTGTATTTCTCCTACAGCTGCCAAGCTGAGTATTTTGCAGTCAGAGCTGTAAACCTTAAAGGCTTGCTCTTTGTTTATCTTTATGCTTTTGGGTCTTTTTTCCCCGCTTTCTTTCTGGATTTTTTAATTATTTTTTTTTTTAAAATATATGTGAAACTCTTTCAAATGCTGGATTTTCCAGTCCTTGTTCAGGAAGCATTCATGAATTGACATGGGTCAGCATACTTTTCGTTACCAGGCGAAAGTAAGTATTGCAGTTAAATCTGTTCCTACTGTATGTTTACCTGACTATAAAAGGTTCTGTATCATAAAGGACAGAGTAGACTGTAGTTCTGTTAGCAGAAATTTAAAACTTACAAAAAAGTAAAATCAGTTCAACTGAACATGGTATGCTAAATATTGTAAGGTTCACATTCTGGAAATATTTTATTTTTAACTTGTCAGTCAGTGTTCTCTCTTTTGAAACACTGAAATAAGCCGGACACAGAGATGCCACTCCTTCTATATGTGTTTTTACAATTATATTCAGGATTGTGTTTATTTTTTTAAAGCATTTTTAATGCACTTTGTATACTAATATCATGTTATTACTTCTTTTTTGTTATTTATATTTAGTAATTTTATCTTATTTATGTTATTCATTAATGAAAATATGTTGGTTCAGGAAACAAGCCTCCTGAAGCTCCCATAACTGCCATCACATTTTCCACTGTCTAATGCTCCTTAGCTATTATTTTATTCTTCCTGTGTGTTACCCTCTCCTGTGTTTCTGTATACATTCACTAGTTATCAGGTCCTGTTTTGTGTTTTTATCTTCAGAATTCTTTGGTATTGGCATGAACTGGCACTCAGATGCTGAAGGGAGACAGAGAGAAAGGAAAGAAAAGCTGGTAACTGAGCTGGCGAGAAGTAAAGAAAACGGTGTGACTTGATCCTGAGAGCATCTTTTTAGCCAATTTTCCCTGCATTCTGCTGAAACGCTGTACCATCATCACCTGTAATATTTTCACTATTCCAGCAGTCACCTGGGAATTCATTAATAATCTGTTAATGAATGCAGCTTCCTTTGCTACGAGTTCCCTCTAGGGAGCGCAGCAGCCTGCAAGGCAGCGTACGGATTCTCTGTCTTAGCCAGCATAAGCTTCCTGCTGCAGAAATGCTGTGCTGCAGCTAGCAGCCTTCGCTTCTTTTCAGAGTTAGCTTGCAATTACTGAGCTGAACTCGGCACTACCAAGGCAGGGAGGTGGGTTGCCCAGGCAGTGAGCAAGTTTAAGCAGCAAGTCATGCTTGACTGTCTGCATGATGAATGCAGCCGTTTACCATATGCATTTTTCGTGGCACCGAAAGTATCTATAGAACAATAGTGTGAGTGCACATATTGGTTTTCTGTGATGAAGTCCAGCCTAGATAAAGCCTGACACAAAGATTAACAGGACCCTTATTTGGCATGGAGCTTGCAGATCTTGAAGGAAAACAAAATCTAGATAAATGCAGTTAGCGTAAAGGCAATGAGGAGCAAAACCTGATAGGTAACCGTAGCATTTTTTTGTGCTGTTAAAACTGAACTCTGCCCCACTAAATTTTCCTGTGAAACATGTGGTGCTTTGACAGGCAACATTTTCCAGTGGACTGAGCTCAGAAGGATAGTTTGGGTCTCATAATGTTCATGTTTATGTTTAAGAAGAGCTTTGTATGTTTTTTAAGCTATTTACATTGGATTGTCATCTAGTTTTTTGTTGCCCAGCTAAACAGCTTTTCTAAATGTGTCAGGTTTGCTTGATTCCAGCTGAATTAACACCTGTTGCAAATGAAGCTCTGCTATCAGAAACCAGGTACTTGGGAGCAAAGGTGGCTTTCAAAAGCTCTGGCCTTCATTTAGATTGTGGCAGTTTGACTTCTACACATTCCTTACTGCAGTGAAGCAAATGGAGTTCAGCCACTTCCTTCAGCTGCATCAGGATTTCAGTCCAAACTTCTGCTCTCCCAGGATTGTATTCTTCACTGAATTAGATGCAGGTTAGTTACAGACTCATGAAACAACAGAAATCCTTTGTTCCTACTACCTCTCGGTTTTGTCTTGTTTGAAACTAATATTCCAGCAGTTCCAGATACTCAAATTTCCAAACTTTGAATTGTTTTCTATATATTTATGTACCTGCATGTACATACATAAACATCAATACAATTTTTATCCTTCAGGCAGAATTGTGTTAGGTTTTTGTCCCAAGTGCTTGCCTTCTTTCAAACATCTACTCCACCCTGAAAACCTTCGTTTTCCCTGGATTCAGCTTCAGCACCACTGGTTGCTATTTATTCCTCCAGTAGAGCTGCCTCTCAGGGAGGCTCTAGGACTTCACAGGGTAAGATCAAAGGGCAATTCAGCCTGTACCATATGTCCTTGGTTGTACTAATTAACAGGACTGATCTAATGCTCTAATAACTTCACTCACAATGACTTTCCCAGTGCCTTTTCCTGACTGGTCCCCTATATTTTTCAGGGGACACCTTCATTCCCTGGTTTGGTCTCCATTCTTGGTTACCTCTGCTATCACATTTCCCCTTAGCTTGGCCCTGAGTTAAATATCCCCTGTCACATGACTCTGTACTTACTCCCGCTGCATGGTCAACTAGGCTGAATTTAGCTCATTTGAGGATGATCTTAGCCCTTTTAAAGAACTGGCTCATCCCATTTTAATATCTTTTACTGATAGGTCAGCTGTAGCTGTACCTATTCTTCAGTCCTCCCCCCACCCCAAGTTATCACTGTGGAGCAGTTTATTTAGAAAAAAAATAAAGTTAATTACAAAAGCATCAAAAATGTAAAATCTTTCTTCATAAAAATCTGTGATGACATTGTTTAGGTTTTCTTTCTCTTCTGAAACACTTCATTAAATGTTTCAGCTCACTCTAACTTGTGTGTCTAAATAAAAGTTCAAACCGAAAATTTCACTCAGCGTAAATTAAATCTCTGCTTTTCCTTTTTGAAGATTTACTATCAATTTTTGTATGGTCTGGACTAGTACAAACTTTATTCTGAGTATCTTGTGACTACTTTTCAAATTGTTGCTTGTCTGTTATGAGTAAGAAGGAATACAAAAGGACTTTATGAGACTTGCAGCTGTTGCAACCACCATCAAAATCTTTCTCCTGTTTTTTCAGGTGTGAATATTGATAAACATGAAAATCATCTAGTCCTCATCTTACTTAGGATATCACACCCTACATATTTGGTTTAGGAATTACAAACTGTTAATGTGCTTTGAGTTCAGTCAAATTGCATGGCAGTTTTCTACAGCTGATCAACAGAAGTTTTCTTAAGTTCATAGTGTATAGCAAGTACTTCATATGCCCAGAAGCCACCTATGCTTGGTAGAATTCTGCAGTGTTAGTGATGTTTTCTATATGTTCTATGTTCTTTTGGAAATTTCTCTTGCAGTAAAAAAGTTTTGTGTTTCGAGTTACAGGATAGCTGGTGACCTTACAAAGGTTTTGTATAATTTTTATTTCAAAATAAACTATGTAGGATGTTTCAGTTGAAGATTCAGAAGAGTTTGGATCAGAATTCTTAAAATGAAAAATCCAGAAGCACCCAACTATAAGGAAATTTGTATCAGTTTCTGACTGCATGACTGAGGAGTCTACTTGTAACTACAGTGATTCATCTGAAAGATGTATCTTGAGGTTGAATCTGGGGAAGCATACAATAAGTTTACTTTTCCCTAAAAAAAAAGATATCCCTTTTTTTCCATCCAATTCAAGCATTCAACTCAGTTTATTATGAGCATTTATTAGGATATACATTGAAGTGACTAGAACAGGGAAGGGAGACAAACTGGGAGACAAATCAATCAGTTCTGTCTTAAATTATAGTATACACAAGCATAGCTGCTCACTGCCACGGAACAGTTCAAGCTGAGATCTGCAGTAGTTCAGAATTTGAAAATCCACTGCAGGACTGCAGATTCATTTTTGCCAGCTTCTTTATCATTAATATTTTTCCATATTTCACTGAAAAACATGATAAGAAATACTGAGAAAAAAATCTAAATTTGCAAAGATTCAGACGAGTGTAAATCTCAAAGCACTTACTTGTTTCCATAGTCCAGGTTTCTCATCTTGTGTCATGGGCATTGGGGGGGACAGAGTATTCCAGAAGTATTTGCAACATGTGAGCATTTCAGAATAGTACTTAGAAGCTTCTTGAATACGTACACTCCTGTGTCCACTTGTTGTACCTGTGGAGTGTGCATGAGGTGCTCTGGTGCCGCTGGATGAACTCTGCAGACACTCTGTGGGGCAGCAGGAACCAACCAGCACAGGAACTGCTGTTCTCCTGCCTGCAGCATCTGTCTGCCCAGCACAGCCGTGGCACTGCCAGGTGAACTTTCCTCTGCCACATACTCACCCACACCTTGCAGCAGCATATGACCAACTAAGCAACCTGAGGTCTTAGGGCAGCCTGACATAATGCCCCAAAAAGTAGCTAGGGGATTGTTTTATATTTCTAAGAAACTGCTAGTGCCAAAGGCATTCCGTGTTATTTTTGTTTCTTTTACCTACCCCACTCTAGGTTGCTGAATTAAAAATGTGAAAGAATGAAAGCTTAAGAATAAATACTAAAAACGTTTTCTGAAAGATCTCTGCTGTTTAGGGTTGCACTTAGGTGAGTCCTATCCCCTTTGTATATAGTTTAGATTATCATTATGATCCCTTTAGCTTTACAGTTAATAATCTCTGAAAAGATCTCATTCAGCACATTTGTTACATCTGATATCATTTGTTTTCCTTGTCTTGCGGAATTTTCTCATCTCCTGATTTTCAACCACCTGACAACCTGAGGTAATCAGAGTTTCTGAGTGGGAAATCTGTCAACACATTCATTATTCCCTCGGGGTGAAGTCATTCCGTATTAGCAGTACTTTTAAATTGCCATGTTTCTGCTCCTGGTGAACATTCCCTGTGAGCATGTATTGGTTCATAAGACTTGACACCGATAATTTCTGAAAACTTCAGACCTCTAAGCGGAGCATGAATAATCAGGAGAAGCAATCACGATACAAAAATGGAGGATTTGTGATTTAGAACAGAATAATCTATTTGATGAATAGCACATTTTGGGTGCTTCCATGTGGTGTGACTTTGCTTCCTTGGTGGAAACAAAAGAAAAGCAAAGGTGACTTGTAGCCAAATCTAAATCCGCTCACAGCTTGGTCAAAAACTGGATTGCTGCTGTTGCTGCTGTTGCTGCTTCTTCACCCCTAAACTTTAACTGGGACGTCATGAAAGTTCAAGGAAGCCAATCCAAACAGAGTAGGCTTTTCCTTTATAAGATTAATTTTACTTAATTGTGAATGCAAAGAGGAAATAAAGAACAACATCATTCAGTTGTGATAGGGCAGTCGTGCTATGGTGATACGAAAGGTAGATGTGAATACAGAGTAAAAATAGCAAAAATACCTAAAAATAAAAAAAAAAAAATGAAAGGTACATGCTTTAAGTTAAGAGTAAAGATTAGTTTTAATTGATGGAGAAATTACCTGTTAAGATGAAAGTTTTAACTAAACTACCAAGTCTAACTAAACTACCAGGTTCAATGACAAAGTCTGGGCATCTGAAGGTAAGATCCTCATGTGGCCCCTTTGTTTTAAGTAATAACATGAAGTATCTTTGTATATATAAGGTAATTGGTTACAATCATACTATTTTATCTTAATATAAGGAAGATAAAAAATGGTTTGTTGGCTGTTTGGCATTCATGATATTTCTTTGAATCCCTCCAGAAGTCCAACCTCCTGTGTCTTGTGTCATCACTATACCCTAGTCATCATATATCCTCTTTAGCCTAAGCAATGCCATATCAACCCAAACTGCCTGTAATAATTCCTGATACGTGTTAAAATACTATTCATTTGTAAATCCTCTCTCTAATTACTATTATATACTGTTCCCTAGATTATTGTATGTCAAATACCTCGCTGCACTCCTTGTTTAAGTGGTAGCAGCATAGACCTCTATTGTAATTCAAATAGATGAGGAAAGGGTGAAGAAAGGCTACAACTGAGGGAATCGTCATTAACTTTGATACAAGATGGTTCAGGCCCCATTCCCCCAACTTCTGCTGGAAGACCTGCCCCTCAGAAAGTCTAACCATCGTCCCCAGAAGCCCTTGCCCCTTTTCCAGCCATATGACCCCCTTAGCTCAGAAGTGTATCAGATCCCTCAGGCCCAGGAAGTCATCTCTTTGTCCATGAGAGTCACAATTTTGTCATGGTCATGGCCATACCCCATGTGATCTCAGAACCCCCTGTAATTGTTGACATCTGAAACTCTGTCTTTTTCATTACCCCAGAAGTGTGTCAAAGGCCCTCGTATGTACATATATATAGACATACATACATACATAAATACGTGTGTGTGTATATAAAGATCCATGTGAGAGTGTACAAAGTGTATCAATGTGTGTTTATACATAGTTACACTCCTTTATAAATATATAAGGACTATATTTATAAAGTGCATGTATAAAAATGTTAGTAAGAGATAATAAAGTTAGGTCAAAATTGTAGGTAAACAGAAAGAAAATTAAATAAAAGGAAAGTACAGCTGAAGGGTGTGGGAGTGTGTCAGAGGGAGTGTGGGGACATGGAGAAATGTGAATATGTGTTGTGCAAAGGGCTGAGCCTGTGAAGCTAACCAAGAGGCCATCGCCCTGCCCCGGCTCATCAAAAGAACAGACGAGACCCCTGAATCTGACCAAGAGGCCCCCTTCACCCCACCTTCAAACCACCCAGATCACCAAACAGTATTGCTGGGGCAGACTTTGTCCTGTGCTAAAAAGTAAACGTAACATTGCATCACTAAAGGAGAAAGCCAGAACAAAAAATCCCCCAGCTTTGCAGGAACATGTGTGTAGGGACAGCTACACCCCAAAGGGTTTTCCTAAAAAGACCGTGTGTGTTGGAGAGAAGATGGTTGGCCTGGGATTTTGGAAACAAAAGTTTGTTGGACAGGGTGGGAGGCAACTTTTGCCTACATCTCAGTGTGACAACAGCCACTTGTAATACCATGACAGTGATTATCCTGCATGTCAGGGGTTGTCCTTTCCCTTATCTTTATGTTGACAAAGATTTTATAGCACTTTTTGAAAACATTACTGGTGCTTTTAAATGAGCCTTTAGACAAGCTGTTAAACTAAAATAATTTTCACTGCTTTGTTACTAAGAATGAAGTAGAGGCTTCTGTTATGGACTGTTTTAACAGGGTGCTAGAAACCAAGATGTGGGTATGTCTTGCAGCACAGTTACCATTTGTTGCCTCAGTGTGTTACTGGAGTTTATTATAAAGAGCTACAACCACACCTTCCACAGCACTGTCAGAGTCAGACCTGTGGATGGGAAACCTCCCAGCTCTGCAAGGAAAATCATGTCTGTGAATTGGTGCAAAATTAGAGTAAATATGCTTCTACTCAGAAAAAAAGACCATGTGAGGATGTCTAGAACAAAAGAAAGATTTGACAACAGTTATGAGCAGAGGTTCACAGGCAGTAGATGAAACTGAAAAATAACTGGATACCCATGTGCTGATTAATTGGCTATAGGTACCAGGATATCAAGGTGATGTTTTATTCCGATGAGCTTTAAGAAGTTAACACTGTTGAGGACAGAATCTGCAAAACTGAAAAGTTTCTAGCAGTAAAAAGGCAAGGAAGGAAGAAACAGCTGTTTGTAAAGTGGTGTTGCTGGCCCTAGACATTTAACAGCTGGTTAAAAGCCTCTCAATTCCATGATGTTTAGCAGTTGGAGCCAGAGTGGGAGAAAAAGAATGGTAAACTGCAGCTTTTACATCATGCTCCCCAACAATGCTTTCACCAGCATTTCCCCACAAAAACAATGTGTTGTGCATTTGAACTTTATTTCAACAATTTGAACTTTAGCAAACAGCTATTCCAAGCCCCTGAGAGCTGTCAGGCCAGTGGGAGGTGGGGATTGCAGAAGTACAATACCCAGACAGCTGGAATAATATTAATAGTGCTGCTGGGTAAGACATGGCATTATTCTTTGCAGCAAGTCCTTTATCCATCTATATGCATATTGCTGGAATATGTAGATGCTTCATTCCGATAACAGATCTCTACCTGTTGACCTGGTCCTCAGTCCTGCAATTAGGAAAACAAAGTGTAAAACATTTGAAAATTCTTGTACTTTTTGTACAGCTGGGAAGCTAGCAATTTTTTTTGAAACTTCTCCTGGGAGTGCCAGTGACGAGTTTCTCTTTTCAGCTGACATGTGTGGAAGGTTTATCTTGATCTACCTCTACACAAAATCTTGCTGAGCACCAGCTGGTTGGACATTTATTGGTCACATAATCATGCTCTGTTCTCACAAATGGTAATAGCCGTGAGATTATTACAGCAGCACAACACAAGCTGCATAATGTGCCAGTGAGCCAATCTAATATTGACACAGGCAGCACTGAAATAAATACAAAGTAAAATAAGTGCATCTTATTTCACAGTGGAAAGAAAGTTGTGGAGTGGCATCTGCTGCCCTGGAAGGTTCTGGAATTTTAAGAAAGCACACCATCATGTAGTAAAGAATAAAATAGTAAAAGGAGTAGTAAAAGAATTAAAAGGACCCTTCTTTGTACATAAATTATTGAAGAGCCCAAGTGGAGTAGAAGGTATATTCTATAGCCTCTTTTTCAAAAGCTGTATCATTTTTCTAAACAAGTTTCAGAATTATTATGCAACACATTAAAACCATGGCTGAAAACAGGGCCAAAGATGTGATCAGATGTGTCTCCCAGGCTGTTGTGGCCAAGTTGCAAACACTGGGAAAGGAGGAGGTCTCCAGGGTTATTGAGAGACACATCACAGCCCCGAAGGGACAGCCTTCCTCAAACCATTAAAAGAAAAAGGATGGCTAGTGCCAGGCTGCATTCCAGCCACAACAAGAAATAAAAGAATAACAAACCCTACTGAACAGTCCAAAAGAAACAAGAACTCCAGAGGAAGACTGCCCATTCTACTACTAGAAAAGGAGATACATTTTAACGAGGCTGATTTTTGTTTATGGCTGACTAGAGTAACGTACCAAACCCAAACTGGATTCATTTGAAGGGGCCCAAATGCAGACAAGCATCAAGAAAACCTTGTTCCTTGTCTTGTGCCTTGAAATGCCTTTGCTTTCAGCTAGAACTCAGTTTGCTACCTGCCAGCCCACCCCCTCCCCTGGACTTGAATGGGAAAGGTTGTGTAGGTCTGAACAACCAGGCTGGATCTTTGCTGCAAAATTGTTGAAGACAAGAGTGAGTCTGATGAATTACTCATTGGCATCTACTTTCAGCTTGCTGGATGTTACATTAGGAGACATCTCATTCTGAGTTTGTAAGGCACAGTTTGCTACGTAAGGTGTGGGTGATCTAGAAGTTGCCTTCAGGAGTTCATCTGTCCTAACAGGAGATGTGTTTAATGCTGCATCATACTCAGGAGAGCCATTCACATTAGAGAGGCCTTTTGGTAAGTACAGTCCCCTGCCCTCGTCACACTGCACAACTCAGTTGTGTTTCAGAAATGGCAGCTCAGCTGTCATTTATCCAATGGATGTGGGCTTTTGGGGAAAACCCATTGGGAACTTTTCTTTATGCCCTTCCACATGTTCCTGTAAAGTTGATTACTAGGCCATGTTGCCCATATCTTGTAGCACAGCACGAAGACTGCCCAAGTAATACTGTGTGTTGATCTGGTGTTTTTTTCAGTAGCCTTGTTAACTGCTGGTCCCATAACTGTATTTTCTTCTTATTTAATTTTTTTCTATTCATATTTAAACTTTCTTAATTTCAGTACCTCCTACTGAGTGATATTTTATATGTAAACTTTTTCAAATATAAGTTCATTTTGTGTATGTATGCATTATACATATTTATACACTCCTTTCTGTGTATCTTTATAGCGATCACAGAAAGCATTGATAACACGTGGCTTACAGCTGCATCAAAATGGTGGCCTCACATGGGTGCAATGATGCCATTTGGGGAGGCCTGACCCAGTTAGGGGCGATAAGCCGGAGACATGATGGGAAAATGGAGAGGGTTTGTGGTGCAGAGGGGTCACACGTGGTCACAAGGGGTTGGACTGGCAGTAGGAGAGGGCAAGCGTGCCCTGTCTTACCTTGTGTGACACTGTCCTGACTCTTCCCAGAACCTAAAAGAGGACAGGGGAAAGGGGGACAAGATCTTTTCTTTCAGGCAGCAGAATACCCATTCAGCAGTTTCTGTAGTCTGTTCGCAATTAGTACCTCTGCACTTCTCTTGTGTGAAGATTTTTTAACTGTTAGATCAGCTTAGGCACAAGAAGGAAAAATTTATAACAAAACTTAAATTTAACTTTTAAAAATTATTTTTAAATTTTTAAATTTAATAATTAAAATTATTTAGGGGCAGGAGAGTGAAGAACAGCTTTTATGATCACCACACAGATTTCCCTGAATTATCCATTTTTAGGCAATTAAAACAGAGACATTTGTACCCTCCGTGTGTGGTCCGATTGTTTACGAACTGCTGGAAGACACTGAAGTTAATATATGAGAGAACATGGAGATAAGTAGCAGCAACACAGGCTCCCACTGAAAAGGAAGTCTTCTCAAAACACTCTGGTTTCCTTCTAAAGGAGGCCAACATGTCTTGAGGACAGAAGATCAGCAGTGATGTCATACATTTGCACTGTGGTCAGACTTTCAATACAGTTTCATGAAATTTTCATGAAGTAGCTAGAAACCTAGAAACTAGAAAGCTAGCAGACGAGATGAAACTACTGTGCTGGATGTACAGATCCTTGGAGAACCACTTACAAGTGGTTATCAGTGAGTCACTGTCAGTAAAAGGACAGATTGGAACCAGGTGCACAAGATTAACTCCTTGGTACAGCAACTAATTAGCGTTTCATTAGTGATGTGGATAATGTTATACCAAGTGTATTTACTAGACAACAGTGAAAGGAGAGGGACTTGCAGTTTACCGGAGAAAAGGAAGAGAAAGCAGTTATTTTGGTGTGTCGCTGTACTGTTTCTGATGAAAAAAAATGTTAGTAGAAACAAGAGCAGGGTGCTGCTCTTAAACACAGATACTCAACTGCACAAACACATGAAAGAGGTAACAAGGATTCAAGAAGGTATTTTGTATAAATGTTGTAATGATGTGCAAGAGGAACAGGAGTCACTAATGTCATCCTGCTGTGCAAGAAGTCAATACTCTGCCAGGATCTATCAACAAAAGTCTGGTTTGAGGTGTGCAAAGCGATTCTTTTATTCCCTTCAGTATTTTCAAGGCCACAACTAAAATACTTTGTCATTCTGAGGCAAGGTTCTTCACGGAAGATAGACAGAAAGTCTGCAGGAGAGTAACAAGAAGACTTAGAGCTCTGGTGAGTGTGGCATATGAAATAATGAATCAAGACTGATAAATCTGAATAAGAGAAGACAAGGGTGATTTCAAAGTAGCGTTGCTTAGCACTGCAGAGAGACAGGGGTAGTCTGCTGTTTTGTTGCTTTTAGACTGCGAAAGAAGTACTTGCATCAAGTTGCAGCAGGGAAGATACAGATCAGATATTAAGAACGCTTTAATAATGAAGATAATAAACCAGTAGCCTAAATTGCCTATGGAGATTGTAAAATTCCCCTGATTGGAAATTTTTAAGAACAGATTAAGAAAATTTCAGGAATGTATTTGGCAGGTCCTCCTTGGGGCATTTAGGTGGTCTAGATGACCTCCTGAGACCTCTTCTAATCTATGATTTATTGAGAAACTTTTATGCATTAAATTATTAGGTTTCTCATTCTTTGAAACAGGAACCATACCTTTTGTATTTGTACAGTGCACAGCCGAGCAATCCAAGGCTAGAGACTGTAGTCATTATCGAAACTATAGTGATAATGATATCTAATCAGCATGTTGTGTTGGAACCTAACGGTAAAACTGTGAGTCACTGTGCTGTCGATGATGTGGTGAGCTGACCCTGGCTGGCTGCCAGGTGCCCACCGAGCCGGCCGCTCCGTCACTGGTCACTGCCTCAGCTGGACAGAGATGAGAAGATAAGGACAAAAGGCTCGTGGGTCAAGGTAACAACAGGCAGATCACTCAGGAATTACCCTCACAGGCAAAACCAACTTGCCTTGGGAAAAACTAATTTGTTGCCTGTTAACACCAGAGGAGGACAATGAGAAACAAGAACAAATCTAAAAAAACCTCCTCCCCATCCATCCCTTCCCAGGTTCAACTTCCCTGCTGAATTCTCTCCCTCCTCACCCCTCGTGGTGCCGGGGGATGGGGACGGGGGGCTGCGGTCAGTTCACACCTCGTGTCCGCCGCTCCTGCCCCCTCGCCCCCTGCCCGGCCCGGCCCGGCCCGGCCCGGCCCCCCGCGGGCGCAGCCCCTCGGGCCCAGCCCGGCCCGGCCCGGCCCCCCGCGGGGGCACCGGCCCTGCCCCAGCCCGGCCCGGCCCGGGCTCCTCTCCCCGCGGGGCCGCGGGCCCTGCCCGGAGCTGCTCCAGCGCCGCCGCCCGCGGGTCACAGCCCCCTGCGGGCACCCCCTGCCCCGGGGGGGGCCCTGCCCGGGCTGCGGGGGGGGAGCTGCTCCCCCGGGGGCTCCGCGGGCTGGGGGCACGGCCCGCCCCGCCGGGGGCCGCCCCGCGGGCTGGGGGAGCCGCTGCTGCGGCGCCTGGAGCCCCCCGGCCTCCCCCTGCCCCGGCCCGGGGGCCGCGGGGCTGCTGGGCTCGGTCGCACTTCAATACACGGTCTGAAATACACGATCCCTGCGGCTGCCACCGGCACTGACGGGCTCGGCCTTGCCCAGCACCGGGCCCGGCTCGGAGCCGGCTGGCACGGGCTGCGCCGGGCACGGGGGCAGCTTCTGGAAGCTTCTCACAGAGGCCGCCCCTGTGGCCCCCACATCCACCCACCACCAAAACCTTGCCCTGCAAACACAACACAACCATGTTTCAGAATTACCCAGCATCGCTCAAATTTTCTTGGCTAATTTGAACTTTATTGGAAACTGTGACAGTGACTGGTATAGGTAAAAATGGTGGTTTGATTTAAATGATCTGTAATAGAAACCAGCAATGATAAACTCTAGTTTATCATTTTCATATGTTTTTGTCATTATAGTCACAAACCAAATGTAAGTCAAGAATGATTGTTACCCCTATTTGTTGGGGCCTTTAGTATTTGCTGTCTCCCAGAGCGCTGAGCAAGAGTTGCTCAGCTCAGATGATTAATGACACTGTGTGCTGCTGAACCAGGGCTCTTGGATTTCTTACTGCTTTTCGCTACTCACCAATGGCCATACTACCGTAAAAAGTGTAGCAGATACTAATATGGCCATGTGGGTCAGCCCTTTGATAAAGTGGAATACTCCCTAAATCAATGATGTCCAATCTGTTGTGAAATGTCTTCATTAAAATGATTTTTTTCTTAAGTACTGTTTTGGATTGTTTTGCACTAGTAACAATGTATTTGTATTAACAGTATAGCATGTACGTGCCACTGCCCAGTATTTCGTGGCAGCTGTAGTCTAGAAGAGATGATACGCTATGACAAATCTAACAAATGCTTTATCCTGAAGAACTACAAAACAAATACTGTACAAACTGAAGCAGTTTAGAGAAGACATTTCAGGCAGCAGATGGAAGTGGGAAGCTATTTATAGCACACAGTAATGTTACACATCAGTTTTTGGAAGAAAATGTGGAAAAGAGTCTTTAATTTACTAAAACTGTAAGAGGAATTTTCTACATTATGCAATACTAAAAAGCAGAATATTGTAGCCCTTGTGGAGGGTTACATTAATGCAGTGATACTAATTAAATGCTCAAGCTAATTGACTCAGAACTAGTTTGATTGTGGATGGCACTGATACTGACAGGTAGACAGACCCTCAATTCTGTGTTTCAGACAAAGGAAACCCAAATATGATTTCACAGTAGCGTAAATTAGGGATGAACTTGCTGAGGTAAATGTGTCCGAGCTGAAGACTGTTAACTGTGTTAGCTGGGGAACTGCCACCTTCATTCTGACCGCTGATAACAGGCAGTTCTTGACACAAACCTGAAATTTCAGATCTATTTATACAAGAAATCACAACTTTATATGTACTACATATCCAAAGTCAGGTAGATACAGTCTAGTGTACAGACTAGATTCCTTAAATAGGAGATAATTTTCACCGAGTTTGTAGGACTTCGTGCCCCCACACACCCCATTACCATTGTTTCCACCAGACCTTAAAGCTTTCTTTTTCTGACTATGGCAAGATTGATAGCCACAGCTTAAGGACCAACATCATGTTCCCAAATTTTTCACTTCTCAGACTTTGATCATGCTATCCCAGTGCATGGATGGAGATCTTACTGCTACATAGTTGTAACAAACATACTTGAGAAAAGTTGCTGTTTGTGTATTTAGCTGATTTTAACCCTCTCAGGAAAACCTCTCCTCGGTTCCCACAAATAAGTAACTTTTTCCAGTTCACAGGAGTGTGTGTGGCTCTTTTCTGTGGTTCCCGAGACAGGTGGCTGAGCCACAGGTCACCTAGGCTTGGAAGCTCTTCTTCAGTTGTGTGATGGACTCTTTCTATGACTTGCCTAGTAGCTCCACGAAAGTCTGGGCATATTATTACAGCTGAACTAGGATTTGTAGCGTGAGCTGTCTTCATTCAGACAGGCATGAGGGAAACTTGTTGCAGGTAATAAGTGATACTCATGAGTACCTGAAAAATGCCTTTACTGTATTTCCATTCTTGTGTTTTGATTTTCAGCTAACTGCTGTTAACAGACTGCTTACAAGGTTCAACAGGTCAGTGACTATGTAGGGCCAGCCTTAATGGCTACAGAGAACAGTTAGACATATTTTAATAATCCTTAGGTGGTAATCAGTAAAAAATTAGTTTTTCATTGGCTTTTACACTGTCACCTTTATGTTAACTTCTAGCTGCATCCGGATGCTTGAGTCAAAACTCTACATGGATTATTCTTAGTGTTCACTTGAAGCAAGAGTACTTTAAACAGATTGGGTTTAAATGTGATTGAATAAGACTTTAAACCATCTCCACCTCCTCCTTTGTTCTTTGATATTCATCTGCATTGTTCAAAGGGCTAAGATAACAAAAAAATAGCTCTACAGAAAGAAGAGTGATTGGTTTTAGTTCCTTGAACTGATTCATTGCAGGTTCAGGTGAATACTGGAAATGATGCTACAGTGAAGGTGGGAATATCTGGATTTTATTGGGCAGGGCTGCTGAAGTTAGTTCAAGTTATAAAACTGTACTATATTAATGGACTTAACAGCTATAGAATTATGAAAAAAGACTAGAAGAAAATTATCCTGCACTACAAAATGTGAACTTTTTTTTTCATAGGTTGACATCTGTAATTTGTAAGTAGGTTGGAGGTTGTTCTAACAGTCTCTATATACACAGAAATTTCTTTAGAAGATAGTAGATGTCCATTAGCCATGCTGATCCCCCTTTTTCTGTTTTAAAGCTGGAGTAACTGCATGTTTATGCCCTGATTTAGTTTTGCTTTAAGTATTTTCCTCTGTTCTAATCCATATAAGGAAAGGCTAATATTATAGTCAGCTTTATGAGAATAACTTCAGACTGGTAAAACTAGAATGATTGCCTCTCCTTTGCTCAAAATATTCAGTCTCTTTCCTAACTAATAATGTCAATCCTGTTGTGCTGCCAGAATGAAATATTGTTCAATCAGCCTCTTGTATGTTGAGCAGTGTCCAATGACTGATGACTGGCAGCTCATTACCTCCCACATAAACTGCTTCATGGGAAAAATTATAGAGTTTAAATCAATGAATTAATGAGTTTGTTACCATTTATTTGTTTTTCATTTCAGCTACATAATTCTAATAGAGTTAAATTTATTTGCTTTTCTTTACTAATCCAGTTCACAGCCTGCTAGTGTAGGCACTAGTGAGGGTTAAGCTGAAGCAAAAAACTTTTTTGTGTATCAGTGCCGTGCTAAAAACAGTTTAGTCAGGTTTGATGTAGCACTGGTCGATTAAAAAGTGCCTCCTGTCTCCTTGGTTTTCCACACAGGGAACCTCTCACATTTAGCTTGGTGGGAGGCTAATTTTTTATCTGCCCTGAAACTCAGGTTCAGGCATCCTTGTCTGCAGAATGAGGTTGTTAATCAGGCAGCACAATCCTGCTAAGCTGCAGAGGAGCTTAAGCATTAGTTCTTAGCTAAGGCTGCATGAGCATTTCCCAGCACCTGGGATGTGAAAACAATGCAAAGCAGCAACATGTGCATGTCACTGCAGCTTGCTGGCCTGCCAAGCACAGCATTCCACATGGTATGCATGCCCCTGTCCACCTTTTGTTTCCAATTGACTTGGTCCCCAGCTGTGCCGAAGATATTTGCTTCGAGAAGTTGGTCATATTTTTCTTTAGAGAGTCTCTTAATGCAAATGTTCTGGAGCGTTTTACAAAGCAGGTCTGACACCATGTAAAACATAAACTGAAGTCAGGTGACATGACTTGCACTGAAGCTGTCTTCTTTGCTGCCTAAAATAGACTGCTGAAGTTAAAAATATAGGCAAGTCTCTGTTAATTTTACAGTCAAGCAAAGACTTTTTGGAGAATTCCACAGGCAAGGTACATGATACAGTAAACCAAAAAACGAAAATTGCAGGTGCACAGAAATTGCAGTTTGTTCAAAAGTCCAATAAAGCTGAACATAGAGATCTCCTGGTGACATACTGAGCTAATACTTATTTACAGGTATGCTTTCTGCTTTCTAGCTTATATAATCTTCAGCTGATCTCTAAAACTTAAAAACAGCCTGATCCTGATACAACTGACCAGAAGTCAACAAGGATAAACCTGGTCAGAAGCACGTACATTTAAACAACTACATTTTCTTTAAAAAATATTTCATGGTGACTCTTAAAGGCCAGTTCTGAGGGTTGATCTTAGTTCTAGTTCTTTAGAAAAACAAAATGAGAAATAATTCTATCCTGAAGATTTCTGTTTGGTCTTACAATTTTCCACAAATTATTTTCACAGGAAAACACTGCTTTTCTTCTGAATGTAGATATATTTCAGATTTTTTAATAGACAAAGGGCTTTTCAAAAGCTTTTTCAAAGGGTCCAGTACTAGTACAGTTTCATCTTGTCCATGTTCTTTAGTGTTTTTCTTTGTTTCAAATATACATTGATATTTCTGTATGATAATTATATCCTCTAATCTTAGCTCCCACGGAAAATAGACATGATCTAGCAGGCAGAGGCATTAGGTGTAGATGTAGTTCTGTTCAGTTCAGTGTAAGAACACAGACAAGCCAGATTTTTTTTTGGCTGATTCAGGCTTTGCTTGATCAGAATGGATCACAGGATCTAACACAGGATAGCTGAAATTTAGATTACATCAGTTGGTTCTGAATTTGATCTTGTTAACCACAGGAAATCCAAAATGGGAAAGAATCCTAAAGCTTTTCTTGAGCTGTAGGGACCACTTTAAACCCCAAAGCAAGATTTCTTTGTAAGGGTTCTTCAAGGTCTGAGTTACATTGATGATGTAATGTTAAGGAAAATATACTTTCTTTGAAAAGCATCTTATTTTTCTCTCCAGAGTTATGTTTAACACAGTTTGTGCTTCAAAAATGGATTAAAATACATGCTAAATCTCCAGCAGTGCTTCTTTAGAGGACAGAGCAATGCTGTATTCACTTCTGCATGATTAATTCTTGATGACGAAAGAAATAATGAAATCACTCCAAAGTAAAGTGGCCAACAAAGATGAGAAGAAGGTAATCATATATGGAAGTTTTGGTCACACGTTGGCTCAGAGCCATTCATACAGTGCGTTAAAGATAGGTACAAAACAGTAGATAGCAAGTAGTGAGTAATGAAGGTAATTTTTACAGAGTGGAGACTGTGTCACCAATTCTGAGAACTACTGAGGCTTCAGAGAGGATGAGCAACTTGGGTACTGTCAGTTTTATGCTGTAGGCTAACATGAGATCTGAACAAGCTTGCTTCCATGACAGGGTAATTTTGTTCGCAGTGTCTCTGTACACTATTACAAGACGCATTGTCATGTATTCAGTATGTTCCTATATTTTATGAAGGCTGAAGAAATAGAAGGGTGTGCAGAGATCTGCAGTACTTGTGGGGGAGCTGAAGTTGCTGTCTTAATGTGAGGAGAATCAGGGTCTCGGTCTGGTTATTCAGAAAGAGCAGATGACTTAATCTTTAAGTACTTGTATAAAGAGAAGACTAAAAGCCTTTTCATCTGGGTGTTAAAGTAATAGGAACAGATCACCAGAAACTATAACCAGAAAACTTAAAATTGAAAGTTAACAGTACCCTTTCAGTAGCATGATTCTCTCCCCAAGATAAGTTACCAGGGATAATGTCCAAGTAAGACCTTTGTGGCAGATATCCATAAGGAAGAAGCAAGGCATAAGCTGAAAATCAACACAACATATTTTTTGTCAATTGACAGGGGAAAAACCACAACACTGCACTTCAACCAGGAGATCTGGCGTCAGAGAAGGTTTCTGAAATCAGTGGAGGCTGCCTGAGAACTGAGCCTGGTAATGTCACACTGTTATGTCTGCCCTTTTTTCTGGATGATATATGTTATCTCAAATTATTTGGTTAAACGGCTGGAATGTATTAGCCTCAGATGTGGAAATGGTGCTAGATGTTCCGATTTTTCCTTGAATTCTGTGTCTGCAAATAACTTGGGAATTAAGTAATAAGAAGTAGGGTATGTGGAGTTCTGAGACAGAGCCCTTCTGCGAGTATCCCGTTAGAAACTTAAGCCATGGACAAAATACTGCTGATGTAAAATTCCTATTAGTTTAGAGCTATAGAATATTTCTGTGTCCTGTTATTACCAAAAATGTATTTAATCTTTTAATTTGAGTTTTACATAGAACATTAGTGTTTTAAATTAAATAATATACATGCCCCACAGTTTTAAGTATTGGAATAAGCAACTGCTATGTTAGTAAATACCCACTAGGTTTTGTGTTTAAGGAAAAGAGACACAGAGTAGAAAGTAAAGACTTCAGAGGAAACACTGGCAAAAACACTTCAGACTTTGTTAAGAAGCAGATTTAGGATCGAGTCCACTTAAAAAGAATATTTTCAAGTCAATTTCATTTAATAGAATGAAACACTCTGTTGCTTTGAACTAGGACTGTTCTTTCGCTATTTTTTTTTTTCTTTCAGCTAGACTTAATGCAACATCTATGTGAGTAATTTCTTTTCAAGTACTTTTCTGAGGTTTATGGGATGAAGTTGGACAAGCAAACACTGAAAGGCCATCTGAAAACTTTGTATTTCTTTAAAAATCAGTATCAACAAGGAAAAAAACCCCAAAAATGTTACTTTTTTTTTACAATAGTTTGTTCTCAAAAGACCTGTGTGTGTTTGCTTGGCATTTTCATTTTGATGTGAATATGTATAACTTTATGGTTTTTCTGAGAATCTTAGTCCCTGAATAGAAGAAACAATCCTGAGTTTGTAACTTGAAACTATGTATGTGAGAAATGAGGTATTTCAGTTAAAAAACAAAAAAACCCAAAAAACCCCACATTTGCTTTTAAAATTGCAGAACATTTTTAAAGCAGCTGAAATAGTGAACTGACAAGCATCTGGGCTAAAGCCAATCTTTGTAAGACAAGACCAGAATATAATTTTTAAGATCTGAGAACCACAAAACCAAGGGTGCAGCGACAGAAAGCCAGGCTGCTAATACAGAATGTACTGCCTACGGATCTGAGAACAGTGCCTCAAATTGGTAATACACAGCAACAATCAGCAGCCAGTTTCAACATTGTTCTTCATTTCATAGACTCATACAGATTTCAGTAGATGTTTAACATTTCTCCAGCATTCATTTGTACAGTTATAAATCACTTGATACTTTTGTTTTTCAAGTTTCACACAAGATTTCTTTTGCAAATGATTTGTTGAGTTCCCAAGTTGTCTGCTAATGTTGAGGAATGGGGAACCTCCATCACATAGCTGTGTGGAGGCGGTGTAAGAAAGCAAAACATGTAATTATAAAGTCTGTTCATTCTCCAATAGTACGAGATGACTCAAGAATGTTGTGCACATAGAATCTATATTAAAGGGGAGGTTGGGAGACAAAGATCCAGACAGCTATACACTGGTCAGAGTAATTTAGAAAACATGCAGAGCTTTAGAACAGTTCTTTTAAGGTAAAGACAAATACAGAAATAGAGGAGAGTAGAATGAAATGCTGAAGTAGTTTGAGCTATACTAGTCTGATACCTGTATATGTAGAAGTGCAGTACATCTCATCTAACTTCAGTAAAGCACACCTTTTGTTGACAAATAGGAAACTATAGGATTGAAAAGTGGGATTTAGAAAAGGATTTGTAGGCCTGTACCTCAGTAGATAATAACTCTAGCAATGAAAGGAAAGCTCTTGTGTAGAAGAGGGTTAGCTTTGAAATTCCGCAGGGTGAGTGTTGGAATTGAATCTTTAATACTTGTTTTGATTACTTGGACACAAAAGCCAGAGATACGTTGATTAAATTTCCCGGTTATGCAAAGCGCACTCCCGATATCAAAGTGCTATACAGGAAGAACTACGTGACCTTGGGAACTACAGTAATGTAAACAGGATGAAATTCAGTAGTACAAAATGCAAATCTAATGGAATGGAATGCAAGGACTGAGAATAGACTAGTAACAAAAATTAATGTTTCAGCCAGAAGCTCATTATTTGGAAACACAGGAAAATTGCATTGGCAAGTAAAAACCTAGAAGCTTTGGCCTGTCTTAGCTGAATTATTTCCAGCAGAATTAGGGGAGTGTTAATGATGTTAGACAAAGTTCTAGTTAACACATCAAAATAAGTTGTGAAGTTCTACTCATTCATATTCAAGAAACATAAAATTGGAGCAGATGCAAAGAAAGATTCTATTCTTACTATTCTAGTAGCCTTTCTTACAAGAAGATACCTCAAAAATAATCTTTACCCTAGCAAAAAGTCTGAGAAGGAATAAAATCTTCAAATCAGAATCGTTTGGGTGGGAAGGGACCTTTTAAAGATCACCAATTTTCAACATCCCCTACCACAGGCAGGGACATCAAAGCCCCATTCAACTTGTCTGCTGTCTGAGAGGGGATATTGAATCCCTCCTTAACATATTGTACCATAGAGGAAGAATACCAATGGGACACTGTAACACTAAGGACAGAGAGGAGAAGAAAACACAAAACTCTGAACTATCTGGGCCACAAGAACAAGTAGATCTAAAATAGAGAACCAACTTTAGCTGGAAATGGGAAGATGATTCTTTCCCATTAAAGCAATTAAAGGCTGGATCACCGCCCAATAAAAACAGTCAGAGCCAAAGAAGTAGCTACTTTTAAAATGTATCTTGATTAATTCATTAACAGGCTTATGCAATATGGTTATTCATAATAGCAGGTGGCTTGTCTGAATCTGGTGGTTTCTTCCAGCCTGTGCTCCAGGCTGTTGGCTCTTGTGAGGGTGGATCTGTAGAGAAGTATGTGGATGACAGATCCCTGACATATTACAGATCTAGCTTAAATCAAAAATGATTTTTTGAGACTGGACCACGGCACTAATGTTAGCTTTTTGGAATTGTGTGGTTCAGCCATTATTTTCATTGCCTGCAGCACATATTTTCATTGCAGGTCTGGGCAGTTGTCAGCTGGTTTGTGTATACAGGGGTATTAAGATTTTCTCACTCTTGAGCTTTTGACATATCGGTGATGAATGTGAAAGCTTAATTAGCCTTTGTGAAGCTAAGGTGCTGCCTGTGGTGGGAAGGATGTGCTTTATGGCACTTAAGGGCAGGCTGTGATCCCCTCAAACACCGATGTTACAATGGCTGGGCAGCACCTGCAGGACAGGTCTGGCCAGTGTTCCCACTGCTTTCCTGACTGTCCTTCCTGATGTGTGCAAGTGAAGGGAAGTCCTTGGGAAAAAATGGCAGGAGAGGGAAAAGACCAAGGGGTATAATCCCACCTTTCAGATGCCTCTTCAAAGTCACTGTTGCCCATGTTAGTGGTAACTGTTACTGAGTTTATAAAGCCCTGTTTTGTTGACCTCCTGCTTAGATTGTTGCAAGTTGCTACATTGGTAAGCAGAGCAATTGCCCTGAATTTGCACTTTTCTTTCTATGCACTATTGCTTTTCTTCCAGTGTATAACCTCTGCTAAAGGTTTTTGGGAGCTTTGCTGAGGAAACGTGCGTGCTTAACCACGAAACTAAATAGAGGACTATGAAGAAGTGCTGTATTTGTTTCTGTCACCCAGCTCTGTACAATGAAGATATTTTCATATTGTTCTCTTAGTTTCTTACCCAATTTTTTAAATCAGGCATCCAGTAATATTCCTGGCTGTGTCAAACACTGTCGAAATCTGCAATGTGCACTCAAGCGGGACTGGTAATTAAATAAACACTTCTGGTGTTTATGTACTTCCCACAGACCTCTTGGAGCCCTTGTGTAATAATTTTCTTCACTAAAGAAAATTGTATAAGCATTAATCATCAAAATGTAGTGAGATCCTGTAGTTTGGTGGGTCAAGCAGCTTGTCTGTGTTCTGCAGAGTGCATTTTGACATTGGCAAGTTCAGGGAGGGTTGGGTTGGGTGAGTGTATTTGGTCGAGTTAGGAGGGCATAGCAACCCTTGTAGCTAGAAAGATGTTGGTAACACACCAGTGTTTTGGCTACTGCTGAGCAGTGCTTGTACAGCATCAAGGCTGTCTCTCCAACATCCCTCCTCCAAAGGCCAGTAGGCGGTGGGTGGGCAAGAATTTGGGAGGGGACACAGTCTGAAGAGCTGAACCAAGATGACCAAAGGGATATTCCATACTATATTATGTCTGCTCAGCAGTAAAAGCTAAGGAAGAGAGCAGGGAGCAGTAATTATTAAGGCATTTGTCTTCTGGAGCAACCTCTAAGCATACTGAGGGCCTACATCCCAGGAGGTGGCTGGACACTGCCTCCTGATGGGAAGTAGGGCATTGGTCTTTTTTGTTTTAATTTGCTTCCATGTGCAGCCTTTGTTTTTCTTTCTAAACTACCAAAACTATCAGCATGTTTAATCATAGAATCACAGAGTTGATTTACATTGGAAAAGACCTCTGAGATCATCAAGTCCAACTGTTAACCCAAAACTGCCAAGTCCACCACTAAACCATGTCCCTAAGCACCACATCTACACATTTTTTTTAAATCCTTCCAGGGACGGTGACTCAAGTACAACCCTGGACAGCCTGTTACAATGCTTCACCACCCTTTCAGTGGAGAAATTTTCCCTAATACCCAATCTAAACCTCCCCTGGTGCAGCTTGAGGCCGTCTCCTCTTGCCCTGTCACTTGTCACCTGGGAGAAGAGACCGACCCCCCTGCCTACACCCTCCTGTCAGGCAGCTGCAGGGAGCCACAAGGTGCCCCCGAGCCTCCTCCTCTCCAGGCTGACCCCCCCAGTTCCCCCAGCCGCTCCCCACCAGCCTTGTGCCCCAGCCCCGGCACCAGCCCCCTGCCCGTCTCTGGACACGCTGCAGCCCCTCTGCGTCCCCCTGGCAGTGAGGGGCCCAACCTGAACACAGGAGTCGAGGGGCGGCCTCGCCAGTGCCCAGTGCAGGGGGACAGCACTGCCCTGGCCCTGCTGGCCACGCTGTTCCTGGCACCAGCCAGGATGCTGCTGGCCTCCTTGGCCACCTGGGCACACGGGGGGCTCATGCCCAGCCGGCTGCCGACCAGCCCCCCCAGGCCCTTTCCCCCCAGGCAGTTCCCAGCCCCCTGCCCCCAGCCCGAAGCGCTGCGGGGGCTGGTGTGACCCACGGGCAGGACCCGGCACTAAGCCTGGTTGAACCTCACACAACTGGCCTGGGCCCATCGCTCCAGCCTGCCCAGACCCCCCTGCAGAGCCTCCTGCCCTCCCGCAGATCAACGCTCCCCACAGCTGGGGGTCACCTGCGAACTCACTGAGGGGACACTCCATCCCCTCTTCCAGATCTTGATAAAGATATTAAGGAGAACCAGCCCCAGTACTGAGCCCTGGGGAACACCACTGGTGACCAGTTGCCAGCTGGATGTAACTCCATTCCCCACCACACTCTGGACTCAGCCGGCCCTTAACCCAGCACAGAGCACACCCACCCAAGCCACGAGCAGCCAGTGTCTCCAGGAGAATGCTGTGGGAGATGGTGTCAAAGGCTTTACTAACATCCAGGTAGACAACATCCACAGCCTTTCCCTCACCCACTTGGTGGGTCATCATCTTGTAGAAGGAGATCAGGCCCATCTGCCTTTCATAACCCCATGCTGGCTGGGCCTGATCCCCTGGTTGTCCTGCACGTGCCACGGGATGGCACCCAGGATGATCTGCTCCATAACCGTCCCTGGCACCGAGGTCAGGCTGGCAGGCCTGTAGCTGCCTGGATCCTCCTTCCTGCCCTCTTTTAGATGGGTGTCATGTTGGCTGACCTCCCGTCTTCTGGGACCTCCTCACTTAGCCAGGAATATTGATAAAATATGGAGAAATTATGCAGGATTTAACTAGAAAGCCTGGTGAGAACACGTGCATTTGTGCATACTCTTCATGAACCTAAGGAAATGTAGCATAGCACAATTTGATTGTACAGAGATGGGTCATGCAGCTGGCTATAACTTTTTAGGACTGGGTTTGATGCTGCAGCTCAGTTAAACTAGCAAACACTTCTGTAAAAGTGGAGGTCTTGCTCACCCACTCCTCCCTCTGCTCTTATTCCTACCTACCAGTGAGCACTACTTCCTTTGCACCATTGTTGGTGCTCACTGGACCTCTTATGAAACTGATTTACCTCTCTAACCTGACAGGAGTTTTTGGTCCAAAGTAGTTGTTTGTCAGTTTGGAGCTCAGCTGGCACATGGGGAAGTGGGAGCACATGTCCAGAAGCAAGGAAGGTGAGAAGAGTGATACCTCCCTGCTTCGTTGATGCACTCAGCCATATTGTCAAAATGCACCAGCTGCAGTCTCAGACACATGGTATGCTGCCTAGCAATAAACTAGGTAGAGACAAAAGTCTGTGTGTTTTCATAATATGTGCAAGAGCTTATCCCTGCAGTGCCTGATTAAGCCTGGTGATGGTAGCCAGGTTCTGCCATGATCCCAGGTGGCCAGACAAGTCCACAGAGATGGGATGGCTCAGGCATCAGGCCAGGTGCTCAAGTTCAACGTTCAGGGTCAGCATCCAGATCAGTGGGGCGCCTGGCCCGGCACAGGCATGACTGCAACACAGCTGCAGTGTAGTTCAGGTGGGGGCCAAGCATGAAGCCCTCACCTTAAAAGCCACTGCAGAGCAAAATGGGGTTGAGCACTCACTAAGGCTTCTCAGCAGAGCTTTCTCTGGAAGACCCGTCTTCAAAGCCAGACACTTGCACTTGCACTTGCACTTGCACCATTATTGAAGCTGATCCTGAGCCCAAGCAACCAAACCCTTGGCCAGGAGGAAGGTAGGAGTGTGCTCAGAGCTGTGGCAGCTTTATAAAAACACACATTAGCTCAGAGCTAGAACTACAGTGAGGTAATAGATGTTATGATTGGGGCTGGGAGTGAGTGTGCAAAACTTTGTATCTTCCAGTGCCTACAGTATCTGATTTTTATGTTCTCCATAGTGTAGATAGAGAATCAAATAGGGCACTAACTGTAAACACCATTGCTTTCTCCAGAAACAAGATGGTGTGTTGGAGAAGGATAGACACTTTCTTACAGTTGGATTTATCCAATGAACAGGGGCCATAGCATCATTTATGGTATGTCCTTTTACACACAATAAATGGAAAATTCCCATAGGTGAGCTACGCTATGCATTCATAGTAACAAGTCTTGTGCTCTGCTTTGTATTAGCAATGAATGGGAAAGCTAGGCTATAGGATCCTGGTCTTCCCTTTTACATATTAGTTAAACAGACATAAAAAACACAACAAAATTTATAGCAGTTCATATGGGACTGTAGTTCTAATTCAAGCTCATTAAGCCTTTAAAAAATCATACGTATAAAACAAGAAAATATGTATCTCTAGTAATTTCTGGTTCTATCCTTTACTCAGTTAGCATATCCAGGACAATGACACGGTTAATGAATGACAAATAATTCATTACGACATTTAAAGAAAAATCCTGTTTACAAACAGCTTACGTTTAAAATGTTCTGGCCTTACAAGAAGATTGTACTTGTGTTGTGGTTTAACTCTGGCTGGTAATTAAGCACCACGCAGCCGCTTGCTCGCTCCCCCCTCACTCAGAGGGATGCGGAGGAGAGTTGGAAAGGAATGTAAAACTCAAGGGTTGAGATAAGAACAATTTAATAATTGAAATAGAATAGAAATGAAAGAACAATAATAACAATTATGACAATAACCGTTATAATGAAAAGAGGGAGGGAAAGAATAAAATCCAGAGGGAAAGAAAGAGAGGAACACTTGGTGCACAACACAACTGCTCACCATGCACGACCGATGCCCAGCCAGTCCCCGAGCAATGATCTGCCCACCCCAGCCAACCCCTCAAGTATATATACAGCAAGCATGCCATTCCATGGTATGGGATACCTCTTTGGCTAGTTTGGGCCAGCTGATCTGGCTGTGTCCCCTCCCAATGCCTTGTGCTCCTCCAGCCTTTTCTCTAACAATACCTGAGAAACTGAAGTGTCTCACATCAAAGCCAAAACACAACATCTTACTGCCTGCTAAGAAGATCATTAACTCCATCCCAGCTGAAACCAGGACAACTTGTCCTCAGAGTGGAATTATTCTCTTAAGTAAATTGGAATAATATACTTGGTCTTTTGAAATGTCTTTGGGTGATCAGAGCTCTCCGCTGACTTAATGTTATTGAAGATTTTCTTATATTTATTCTGCTTTAACATATTAAAACTGTATTTGGCTGGCATTAAATAAGAACAGTTTTTAAATCCTGCTGTCATCACTTAGCAAATAACTGTGTGGCTGTCCATCAGCGGTCTTGACCTAGTCTTACAGAATATTGCTGATGTAATTCTTCTTTCATGCTGTCTGCTGTCCTGAGTTCAGTAAGATTGTTTCCAGATCAACATTCTGTTCCAGTATCCTGCAAGTCAGCCAAAGCTAGATTATGATGGTAGAATAAAAAGGTTGTGCTTGAGTCATTCTTAGCAGTGTGCGTGTGTAGGTGACTAATATTAAATTTTCACTACAGTTAAAACACCTGATATTTCTGTAACGAGAATAAAATCAGAATATGTCTATAAGGAAGAAATATTCTGGAGGTTTCATAATTTCTTTAAAATTTTATAAAATGTGTGTAATTTTTAAAAGTATATTTAAATAGAAATAATATGTAATTGTGTGTAGTTCAAAGTAACTCCTTTCTTTCTATACTTTCCTGTACAAACTGGGATCTTGTTGCTTTAGTCACTCAGTTCTGTTTTAAGACTGTCACCTGCTAGAGGTAGAAGTGAAGCTAGATTAGTACTGGCTGCTTTAATTTGATCAGACAGTTTAAACAAAAATTAAAACATAGATCCTCTTCTCTGTTGTGCTTCTAAAGGTGAAAACATATTCATCTTTTCAAAATCACTGTCCCTGTGCATGAGATTTCAATGTATGGGCAAAGGTAGCTTTTGATATTCTGAGTTTTTTAAGACTCCTGTTTATGCAAAACCAAAATTTACAAGACCTCCTGTGCGGGGTGAAGATGACTGCTCTATCTATGATTTCCATAGGAACACCTCTAATCAGAGGTAGGCTAACCTGTAAGTGTTTTTTTGCTGTCTCCTCTCTGTTCCTATTCCCTCTCATGTAAGCAACAGTTTTTTGATCATTGTCTTTCATTGCCTAAGTCAACTCACTCTAGTCTACAGGGATGAAATAACTTCTCACTTAGAGGTACAAAGTCTTTGATTTTGCTTTTGTCAGTTAGGATAGAAAACTTTGAAGCATGAAACGTCTTTCACAATCTTTATAAACTCCGAAAAAGTTAATTTCAGTGGGGATCTGGAACCGCATGATCAAGATCGGATTTATTCTGTATTGCACTAGTAACATCAAGAAAAGGGCTCTTTCTAAAGAAAAAAAAAAGGTCTTTCTAAAGCAATTGCAAATACCTGCTGATTGCTGCCATCCTCTAAATTCACAATCAGATTTGACATCAGCTTGTCAGCAGCAACCCTTGCCATGTCTGCAGCTGTTCCACTTTCCTGTGTGTAAGCATGAAGTGTCCCAGTTTCCAGTTTTATTGTATCAGGGAAAGAGGGTGATACCTAGAGGACTGCTAAACAACAATCTAAAAATGTCATGACTTTATGAATACTTTATGTGCTTAGCCATTTATATAATAAAACCCATTTATTATAGATTGGGTTTTAAGAATTTATTGTGAGTGTGCATTCATCAAGCTTTATAGGAACTGTGAGAAGAATAAACCTGAAGATAATTGTCTTCTGAAATTAACACCTTCCAAACAAGCATTTGAGGATCATGCTTACCTTATAGCAGTGAGCTTCCAGGGTTCTGGCAGAGTGACATATTTGTATAGTCAACTCTGAGAACAAAATAAGAAAAAAGAGCACTAAATACATTTTAAATTTTTTTTATTAAGAAATGGGGATGATGTACTTGTCAGGTGATGTTCTCACTGGAACAGTCTCAGGGCCTGGGGAAGTATCTGAAAGCAGTTGAGGCTGTCCTTGGCTCTCAGGGAAAGATGAAGCTTGGAGAAATCATAGAATCTCAGAATCATTTAGGTTGGAAAAGACCTTTGAGATCATCAAGTCCAACCGTTAACCCAAAACTGCCAAGTCCACCACTAAGCCATGTCCCTAAGCCCTGCATCTACAAGGTTTTTGAACACCTCCACTCTTGACCACCCTTTCAGTGGAGAAGTTTTCCCTAATACCCAGTCTAAACCTCCCCTAGCGTAACTCAAAGCTGTTTCCTCTTGCCCTGTCACTTGTCACCTGGAAGAAGAGACCGACCCCCCTGCCTACACCCTCCTGTCAGGCAGCTGCAGGGAGCCACAAGGTGCCCCCGAGCCTCCTCCTCTCCAGGCTGACCCCCCCAGTTCCCCCAGCCGCTCCCCACCAGCCTTGTGCCCCAGCCCCGGCACCAGCCCCCTGCCCGTCTCTGGACACGCTGCAGCCCCTCTGCGTCCCCCTGGCAGTGAGGGGCCCAACCTGAACACAGGAGTCGAGGGGCGGCCTCGCCAGTGCCCAGTGCAGGGGGATAAAATAGGGTATAAAATAAATAAGGTATAAAACATATAAAATGTGCAAGGTATAAAATAATAGGTGTAGGGTAAAACATTGCAGGGCAATGTGACAAATGAGGGAAGAAAGTGCAAGAAGCAAGTGTGAGCATCGGGTAAAAGAATAAGGCAGGTGGTGCTCCAGGTGGCAGAGCAGGTATTCCCTTCAGCTAGTGGAGGAGACCACAGTGGGGCAGATACCCACGCTACAGCCAATGTAGAAACCCATGCTGGAGCCGGCTGGTATTTCATGAAGGAGCTGCAGCCTGTGGAGGAGCTCACACTGAAGTAGGTTCTCCTGACAGGAACTGTGGCCCTTGAAGGGCACATACAGGAGCAGATTTTTTTCCTGAAGGACTGCAGCCTCTGGAGAGGACCCACACTGGAGTAGTTCTTGAGGGACTGCAGCTCAAGGGAATGACCCATGCTGGAGCAGGGGAATAGTGTAGGGGAAAAGCGTGAGGAAGAAGGAGTGGCAGAGATGAGCCATTGTGTAATGACCATAATCCACTGGTCCCCCCTGACCTGCTTTGGTCATGGGCAGTAGAGTTGTCAGGAATGAAGGAGTGACGTTGAGCCTGGGAAAAAGGTGTGTGAGTGAAAGTTGTTTTAATTTTGTCTTTGCTTCTTCTCACCATCCTGATCTTTTTAATTGGCAATAAATTAAGTTAGTTTTCCCCAGGCTGAATCTGTTTCCTTTGGCATGGCACTTGGTAGGTGATATGCCTGTCTTTATCTCAGCCTACAAGGTTTTTTCATCTTATTTTTGCCTCTTTTCTTGTTGAAGAGGGGGGTAAGAGTGGCTAGGTGGGCATCTGGCAGCTGACCAAGGTCAACCCACCATGGTAATAAAAACCCAAGGCTTTCTCATGGGTTTTATTTCAGCCTTTTTATGGTAAGCAAGAGGACTTGCTTGGATTCAACACTTATGCTTAGATAGCCTAAGGTATAGTCTAATGGGATACACAGGACATGCAGCTGTACTTGAACGAGATTTTGCCTTGCAATACCTTGGGCCAGCAGAGTTTTTCCTCTTTACTTTTTCAATAAGTCCTTTTTATTGTTGCCCAGACTTTTCCTGCTTGTGTGTTCCTTTTCTGTCAAGGGCAAATGAGCAGCTTTTATGAAAGGTGACCCTCAGTAGAGACCCAATTCAGATTCCCCTTTTCCAGTCCGTATGTTGTGTAACCCTGTTCTGCTGCTTGTACCTTCTCCCACGGCTATTTCTAGCACATACAATTGGTGCTGCCCTGTCTTCTATAGCACACTGCAGGCCTGCCTTTAATTCAGCTCATGATGCATTCACCCAAAGCCAGGGCTGCCTCTGCCAGGCAGTATGATAAGAGTGTTTGAGTGAAGACATTACACCTGCATTTGGGAATGCCTTATAAGAAAAGATGGCACAATATGACAGGGTCCCTGCCCTCCATCTGAAATAATTCTTTGGAAAAAGCGTGGGGCAAGGCTGCCAGTCCTTGTTGATCTGATCAGCCTCCTCCATTTGGCCAGAACATCTTTGACAGCCTTGCATGTGTCTACTTGCTAGCACACGTGGTTTTCCTTAGTAGCTCAAAGCACGCTCAGCAAGCATTGCAATGGAGATTCCACTGTAAGATCATGATGAGGCATAGCATTGAGCTTCTGTCCTGATTCTGTGCCCTTTCCTTTGTGGCATATTTAGGAACTCCTTTCAGAGCTATGATCTATTGCACTGTTTTGGGATCTTTGTTCTCTGTACCAGGTGATAATGAAACTGACTTAATGGAGCTCTGGTCTCTTTTGTCATTGGCTGAATTTTGCCAGCCAGATCCTTCCAGAGGGAAGGGGATTTCTTTGTATGTGGGCCAACTAACAGTCTGGGTAGAGGCCAATAAGCTCAATAGCATCAATATTCCTTGCCAGAAGGAGGAAGTGGTGTCCCAGCTGGATGGATTTAACTGGTAATTGTATCTCATTGTTTCTGAATTGTAAACCTACATGAGTTGATGGCCATGGAAGATATTGTTGGAACAGTGGTGTACCATGGGAAAAGGATACCGACAGCTGTGTGAACAGAAATTTTGCCGCTACTTTTTTTGTTGAAGACTCTTTTTATTCTTCTCTATCCCATTATGGTGATGAATTCATGCACAGTTACAGGCTCTGTAGTTCTCCCCAGAGTGAGGATCTCCAACAAGAGCTCTTCCTCCCCACTTCTTTTCCAGTTGTCCCTGTCCTCAGATTTCTGATAGACACTGTTTCTTTATTTTTGTCTTATGCTCGTGTCCAGTCCATTCATGGCATATAGGCAGTGATGTCCATGGTGCCACCAGTGGTAGCATTTTCAAAAACTTGATCCTACCTACATAAGCATCTTAAAGTAAGGAAGGTGCTGTATTCCACCTGGATTCACGTTGCTTTTGTCTTCAGCCCTGAAATGATGTATTGCAGCATATTCTCCATTGTGCAGGATGATGCTGTGGGAAGTATTGGGCACTTGGGGTTTCACTGTTTGGTGCTCTCAGGGAGTGTCTTGAACATGCAGAAACTTGTCCATCCTCTGAATGTGACTGCCAGGAACTCTCTGGTACTTCAGATGTAGAAAAAGACTGGGCATCCTCTTTTGCTTACAGAATTTCTCCTTTTTCTGGCAGTACAAAATGTTCCTTTTTTTGACATAATTATGAAACTCTCTTGTGTTTGTACATAAGCAAAGAGTTATACCCTTTTTGACAATGAGCAGCAGGCCTATCCACTCTATAGATTGTTGTACTATTATTCTTTTTTTCTTAAATCAAAACCTTACCCAGTCTCTCTGTAAGCTTCCATTTTAGTCTGACAGACTTAGTCATTAATCTTTCTGCTGTGGTCTGGAAAACATCCCCAGACTCATTCCCAGATGTTTTGTTCACTTGCTTATCCAAAATGTGCACCCTGTTGGTGAATCTAAAATTTTAACCCAATCATGGGTACTTTTTTTCAGAGTGCTACTATAAACTGCATGTTTTCCAGATCACTTGCAAACTCAATGCATGAATAGTTTCACTACTTCAAATTTTCCCAATCAATCTGCTAAAAGTGACCATCACCACCACTACCACCATGCAAGCACACACTGGTTTTGTTTTCATATTAGTTTATGTAACTGCAAGGAGTAGGAAAAGTAATCAGTTTGTATTGGAGGACCATGACTACCTTTAATGAAGGCTGAGGAGGTCCATTGGAGCAAGGTCATAGCCCCCATTTTGCCAACCTCTCAAGCATTCATTCTAACAGATGTTTTGCTGTACATAATATGGGGTCTACAAGATTTCTGCATGCCATGATGTGGGTCACAAACATTCACTTTTACAAGTCTGAATTGAGAAGTCTAGGTAGTATGTCAGTTATCTAGAAGCGTTTTCTGGCAACTGGACCCTGAGAAATGCTGATAACGTGTTAAAAATGGAAGGATGTTTTATTCTTAAATACTAAACTCTTATTTGTGCTGCTTATTACTTTGATTTTCTTCCCTGGCGCTTCAGAACAATGGAAACTATTTCAGAATGCTTTAAGACATCCTTGTCTCCTCCATCACAGCACCTCTGCTTGGTTAATGGCTTTTAGAAAGCTGCGCTTTCCGAGTAATGTGTAAATGATATATGATATGCTAGTACATCTTTCTGGTTGCTGTAGCAACATCACACTAAATTACGCATTAGTCAGTAGTCCAGGCCAGAAGCTATCTTGTTTCTAAAGCATGGTTTACACATTAGGAAGACTATTAGAAACAAATGCTAAAACAGATAATTGACTATATAAGCAATTCCAGTGGAAGAATGTGCATGAGAAAGCATGCCATTTATTTGGTTTAGAATTGAATATGTATATTAAGCCTCATACATAAGCCTTTCAAATTTTCCTCACCTCCTCTTTGTCCATGCAAGTACATACACCATTTTTTATATGCATGAAATGAGCAAAAAAAACATGCTTCAAAGGTAAGTAAAAACTGAGAACAGAAATTCTTTGTGATAACTTATGTGCCTGTGTCCTGTATCTGTGATAATCACATGATATTGCTGTATTTTGCATGGTTTGGGGTTTTTTTATTTATGTATATAATAGGATGAAACAGACTATAGGAAAATGAAGTAGAGAGATTTTATCTATATTTAATATTTAAGCTATTAAAAGCTTAATATTTAAGCTATTAAAACATCCTTCCTGTGAGAAAAAACATGAGATATTAAGGAGCACTAGTCAGGAAACTGAAAATAAAATTTGAATGTTTAAATAAGTTCTAGATAAGGGGTAATGTGTTTTAAGTTTTGATATGAGCAAAAAAGGGAACACTTCTTATATGTAAAGCTGTGGATTTATTTTTATTATAATAGAGGAGTCTAATCAAGGAATTCTTACTGGTCCAGATCTCATTGTTACAGAAAAAGAAAAGAATACGATTTCAGAAAAAATCTCAAAAAATAATAATACAATTGACACCATCTCGCACATGATTCCTGGTATCCACCTCTTTTTCTCTGCTTATCCTTTTGCTACTTCTGTGTCCCAAGGTCAATAACGCTACTGTGCCTCGAGCAGAAAGGAAGGAGGAGCACTGCAGCCAACCATCAGTCCTCCAAGTCTTTCACTGAGAGGAGTAAAATGTTGATGATGGGTTTACGTAATTTTCTTCGCTAGGAGGAATGTGATACTGGTGTTTATGGTTTCTTTGTCCCCTTCTTTAGGATACAGTTTGAGTTGTTTTTATATGTTTGCTAATGTTCTGCACCTTGCTATTTATTCATTGGTCTACCAGTTTACATTACATCCAAGTTTGCTCTACTTGGTGCGTTTTACATATCTTGAATATTGTTCTTCGTTACCTCCATTTTGCTTGGCACAGTGTAGGCATTCTTTAGTTGACCATCGGTGAGTTGTTTATAGCCCTTGCATTTCTAGTGTCAGCTTGTCCCACTCATCAACCCATGCCTAAACTTCTCTGTACCACATCCTGTGTCCACATCCTTAAGGTTTCTGCTATCAGACCAGGTTTGTATTACTCTACACTGTACCATTATACCATTATTAAATATTTCATGTATCAGAATAACTATGGGTTACTACCACATATTAAAAAAAAAAAAACAGTTATATGTACAAAAAAGAGAAGTAAAAGTAGAATAAATTTGAAAAATTATTACTATGCCTAAACAAGCCCCCCAGAAAGGTGCAGGCAGGCCAAAAAATGTTTGAAGTAAGCCTGACAACCCTCAGTTCTGTGGATTTGCAAAGCCAGTACAGCCTGCAGCCCATTGCTAGCAAGGAAAATAGTGTGTTTACCGGGCCATAGAGCTACAGTAGAAGACAACTCTACCTTTAGAGAAAAGTGGAATTGAATTTGAGATCCAATTTGATCCTGGACCACAGTATGACAATCATCAAGGTGCTGGGATTTGAAGTATCTGTAAACACAATTAAATAAATGGGAAGTCTCACATTAAATCAATATCTGGAAAATCAAATCCTGATAATTTGAACTGACACTAATTTTTCAGTTTGGTTGTCAAGTAAAGGCAAGATAACTATGGCAAATATTCAAAGTGTTGCCATTCTTGAATGAAAACAATTGAACCCATCATTCACTTGCTAAACCTTTACATAAGTAACTCCTCTATAGTTAACTTTTATGAATTACAGTTCATTAGAATGAGAAGGAGTTTGATGATATTACCATAAAATAGAAAACAACTTGATAAGCTTAAGAAGCTGCTTGAAATCCCACTCTAATTAGAAAATACAGTTTCATTTTCAAGGCTTACCTTGAACACATTGATATGGGCGCAGCCTTCACATGGTTTGTTTCCTAATTGCTGGGGAATTCTTCTTTTCACTTGCATCACATTTTTCGTCTTCTTTGAAGATGTATCCCTGCTAACTATGCTAGAATTATTCCAATTAAAGTTGGCTCAAGTGGGAGTGAGATCAGGGACATATTCCTGGTCTTCTGTCAAACACTGTGCTTTTGTTTTTCTTTAATCATGCAAGTTTTCGATGCATTCCATTTCATGGAAAACCTATTAATTTGAGTTTTGTGGGTGTTTTATATTTTGCCCGATGACACAGAAAGCTACTGGAAGTCAGATGTACTGTGTGTATCTTCAGGTGACGCTAAATTCAGTGAGATTTCTCTGCATATACCTGTCTGAATGTGGACAATATAGAGTAAAAGAAGAGTTTGAAGTGTACATGAGGCTGGTGTAATAGGTAAAATAACTCAGTGTTTAATTTTGAGGACTTCTTGCCTCATTTTTATTACTGTTTATTGTTAAAGATAAGATAATGGCTCATGAGGTTTTGTCTAACCGGTTAGAGAAAGTACAGTGACTTACAAAAGAAAAATGTATGTGACTATTTCCGCTTCCCTCATCACCCCCCACCTCCCTGTATTCACAAGGGACTGATGAAACCAAAGTTCAGTATTGCAGATTCTTTACACATTAATTACAAATTTTAGTTGGCTTAATTGCCTATGCTTACCAACTGCTGGTGTCATTTCTGTATCCTACTTCTCCTTATAGAAAAATCATGAGCTAGCATTTGCGGACACTGAAAATACTGAACTAAAAATGAGAAACAAATCAAGTCAATGCTTTGCACTATAAAAAGGAAAAATGAAGACACCGAAGTCTTTTGTTTTGGAATTCGTTTTATTTTCCAGTTAAAACTGAAGATCTTTTTTAGGATTTACAGAATATTTTAATAGTGAAATTGGTGTTTGGCATTAAAAGTGGATCCTGGCCATGTCATGGAAGGGATAATTCTGTAAATAAGGAGTTTCATCTTGGGTAAGAAGATAATGAATATACATATTCACTTTATATATTACTAGCAATTTTTCTTTTCCTATTTCATCTTGAGTTGCCTTTTTTTTCCTCACTAACACTGATTTTGACAGCAATAGTTACTGCAGACAGTATTGCAAGTTATGTAAGTAGTCTTACAGGCAACTCAGGCTTCTTGCAGTGTCACTACTACTGTGTGTCTGAGCTCTACTTGGTGCAACCACTATTCTGGTCTAAGAGTGCTTCAAAGCCAAAGCAAACACTTCTTTTGTCAGAAGCAGTTGTGATATTTAGCTTTAATTGGCAAGAGAGTGAGCAAGAAGGAGAATCTGTATTCTTAACACAGAACCAGGAAATAAACATTATTTATTGTTTAAATATGCTATTAATAAATAACAGTTGTATTCGTGGAAAAAATTACATTAGACAAATTCTAAGACATTATAAAGATGTGGGCATTTCAGCCAAGCAATATCATAATTAAACTTCTCCTCCTTCAAATCTTCATCTAAGATCAGATATCCTGATCATGTGTCACACTGATTTTAATTATAATTATTTTAGATAGAATCCATACTTTTCCTGGTAATCTCAATATTAGGTATCAGTACAATCAAGCAGAATAGAAGAGGGTAACTAAATTATGAAGTGTCAGAGAATTCCTAGGGACAAATGAATTGGCTTTAGGCAAGATAATAAAGAAGTTTGTCTAGATTTCAGTTAATATGCTACTGAAATTAAAAATAAGATCCAGCAAGGTGGAGATGATTGCAAGCTTGTGGAAAGTACCAGGAAGAAGCAGGTAGAAGTTGCAGTGCAAAGCACTGTATGTGTTTAACAGGCTATGTTGCCTTCAGATAGGAAGGGTCTACTGAGCCATCTCCTGTGAGACTTCCAGCTGTCTGTAGGTGCTTAATGTGGCACTTAGGCAAAATCAAAGGATGTAAATCCATCAGTTGCAAAATCTGTCAGGTGCTTGTGCTTTGATTTTGTGAGTTCCCTAAGTGTTTAAGCTTTGGCATCTGCATGTGTGTGCCATTGGTGTAGCCAGACTGGCTTTATCCATGATGCTGAAAACATGCCTAATTCATACCAACAGTATAGCTTTTCTTTTTTCCGTTTATAAAATACATTCTTTATTTAGGAGTGCTTCTGACCCAAAGTAATTTCTTACCATATCCTTGAAGTTTGCAGATCAAGCCTTGGATCCTACATGCAAAAGTGTAACAAAAATAAAGCACAATTCTCCTCCCGCACATACAAGACTCCTGTGGCAGCCCCAGCTGCCTCACTAGCCCGTGGCTGGAGATCTCTTCCTTCTGGGCAGCATTAACAGCAGGAGATGCAGGATGAGCTTGATCTGTATCTGTATCCATCTGCTGAGCCTTTGTTGCTTTGCCTTTGCTGCAGCTCGTCCTCTGCCTTCCACAACCTGTAATACAGTGGGATCTAAAGTCCACAAAATTTTTGGAAAAGTGGAAACTGAAATTTATTTTCCAGTCCCAAAACTACTTGCTATGTCCTCTTCTTCAAGAGTGTGTGAGACTTGCTTTGTCAGCCAACAAAAGCTCTTTGTTTCATTGGTATTTAAGAAGCGCTTGTTATATTAATTAAAGCCCAGTTACATATTCTGTATCAGTAGGTCCTAGTTTATCTCATATTTGTAATCTTAAATAAAACCATGGTTAACAAGATACTGATTGAGATTTTCTAAGGATTTTAGGAAAATGAGGCATTCAATGACTTGAGTATTTTGCCCCTAATAATGCCTCCTTTATTTTTAAGTAACCTTTTTTCTCTTAGTAGCTTGCCCATGTTTTTTCCTCTTCTGTGTGCCAGCTGTCTGTATAGAAAACAAGAATGGTTGAAAGGCTGGATGTCATGATACTAAAACTGAAATATGTTATTGCAAGCTCATTCATTCACAGGTGTTTTATATCCTTCACCTGTTTGGCAAATGTCTGTATTCAGAGCTGGAAGAGTTCTTGTATTAAAACACTATTCCTCTGCATTAAAATAGTCTTCAGTGATTTTTTTAAGAAAAAATAGATTTAGCTGAGTGCCTCAATGTGTGATCCAGGCACAGATTGTAGCATAAAACTTACAGGAGATCTTTTGGATATAAAAAATTACAAAACCAAAACCCTAACAATTATTACCTGTAATGATACATTCCACTTTTTTGATGTGACATTTTTCAGCCCTGTGCTTTAGGCAGCAGTCATCTTTTCTGTTGTGGAAAGAGGTGAAGGTTTGCACTTACAGCGCAGAATTCTCTGCTGCTGAGATTCACTTTGTGATGGCATTTTTACAGTATGATCAGTCTCAGTTCTGAGTTTCAAGTATGCTTTTATCTAGATCTACTATCTAGAAGTCTTTCCTAAGTTATTTTCTTGTTAGTTTTCCTCATAGCTTCCTTGATTTGGTCTGCTGTCTTGCTTTCAGCTTTGAGTTTGTCTACGTGGCCTTTCTTGGCCAGTAGGACGTTAGAATAACCCAGACAACCTGGTGGTTTCTTCTTGTTCTTACCGTGTTGATTTGCATTACCCTGTGACGGAGCGGAGGTGCTCGCCTTACTCTAAAGGAGCTTGGATTGGTGAGAGCAGACAGCCAGATGTTTTGGTGTTGAGCAGGGTTTTTCAGTGCTTTTGTAGAGTCACATCAGTAAAAGAAAATACTTTCCTTGTTACCTCATGACTGCAGAATTCATTGTAAATGTGCTTTACAATAGTGCTGTGCATAAATCTGAGGGCTTCTTTTCCTGGATGTGTAAATCATTAACAGAAGAGTATGTGTGGTCGAGCAGTCAGCTTACGTTTTAAGTAAGTAGTGCTTACTTTTTCCTAGGGCTTGTGGTTACAGCAAAACATAAAACTGGTAAAGGTTCAAATTCAGTAATACCTCATCTCTAGTTGCAAAAATGACATCTGGAATTTTGTATTTTATATGTACGTACCTATATTTATACATACAGTAATTGTTTAAAATATAAATACTCCTTTTCCTTATAGACAAATCCAGCTACTGAAAAGCAGCTCATGCATAGAATCCGCTTAAACTAATCTTATTTTCCTGCTTCACCCTCTTCTCCTGGAGTCAGTCCACTCAGGCCCTTTATTTCCTTAAAGAGAATTTAAGCAGCTTGTCCTCACCCTCGAGGACTATACAGTCTCAATGCAGTTATTCATACAAGCCCTCCCTAACCTGTGGCTCCACTCTCCCCCTCTTTTGTGCTATTGTTCTGTGCCTATTTCAATCAAATGTGTTTAGGTCAATGTATGTAATGTAAACTGTAAACTTTGTTTTTCCTCTTTCCTTCCTCAGTATGAAAAAAAATTGAGGGACAAGTTAATACTTGATCTTTCTGGGACAGGCAGTAAAAGCTTGAATTTATGATCTGAGTTTTGTGATACTCAGGTTTACTTCTTTCACAGAGGTTTTTATGGAGGAATTAGTCTCTCTGGTCTTGGCTTCCAGGAATACTTTCATCGACACTTCAGAAGCTCCTTCCTAATTTGTGACCTTCTGCTTGATCCTTATTAGCTTGTAAGGCATTAGCCATTGGAATGCATCTTAATCTGAAACTTGAAAACTAGCATGTAAAAATGCAATGTTATACAAATTATTTTTATCAGTAACTTTTTTATTATGTAGTTCAACAATGGTTTCCATTAGTTCATTTTAATGCTTAAAAATCATCTAATTATACATCATCATAAAAACAGACTGAAGAAAGGTAGTAAACAAGTATTTTTTTAAAGGAAATGTTATGGTTTTACTTAATCTTTTTTTTTTTATGTAGGAAGCAACATAAAATATCTGCCATAAAGCTTTGATGGTGAAATAATCTTCCAAGTTTTATTTTCATCTGTATTCAATGTATTTCACTCACTATGACCTCACAGAAAATGGAAATAACAGTAATTTCTGTATGTTTTTATGATGTGTGAAAGAAATTATGAAGCTATTGTGAAATCTGCAGGGGAAATTATAAATTGTTCCAACTATTTTTTTGTATTGGAATTACCTCAGTGGAGTTGAAATCAGCTGTTTACTATAAGGTATTATAAGCTGTTATATAAATAGTTCCTTATTTACCTGAATCCAGGGGAAGCACCTGCAGAATTATAGCAGCTGACGCTGTAAGTTCTTCCAGCGTCTTTTCAGAAAATGCGGAGTAGACAAATGCAGCCAGAGAACTAAAAGAATATGTATCTGGCATTCAAAACTGGACTAGGCAGATGTGTCAAGAAAGGAATCCCAGGGACCTACAAGGAGTAAAGGGAATGTTTTACATTAAGTTTGAGCTTGTTAAGATGTGGGACAGACCTTACAGCTAGCTAAGATGAAACAGTCCTGGGGCAAAATTCTGTTAATTATATTAAAGGATCTGATACTTTCTTCCAGTTTTGTTCTTTTCATGCCATCTGAGTACAGAAGATGTGTTTAGACTCCCTGTGTGAAGCTGAAATGATTTTGCATGTTGATCTGTCCAAACAGAGGATCTGTTCCAGAACTGGAATGCCTTGGAGGTCAACAGTGTTCTGCCAGAGCTATATCAGTTCAGGGTGGACAGATGTGAACAACACAAATACCCAGTGCACAGGGACCCTTCTCATCAGTCAGGTGATAGGAGAAGTCAAGCAGCGCCAAGATATCCACTTAGTACAGAATATTTTGAATTGTTAAATAGGGAAAGCTCTGTGAGTGTGCAAGGTGCCAGGGTTTATCTTTCCATTGCATTGAACAGGTTGTCTTACAAATCAGAAAAGACTAAATCCAATGTGGATGACTTTTTTGTTCAAGTGAGATTCTAATCTCACTGATTTTAGCTTCAGGGGAGTTTTCTGTTTAATTTGAATTAGCTCTGGGATCTTAATGGTTTATTTATTAAGACGATGGGGAAACACTAATAATTTGCATTTGGGTTTTAATTTCAGCTGTTTATACATAAAAAGAGGGAGATTATTATTTTTATTGTCAAATCCGTTTAATAACTGAAGGTACTACTGAAGCCCTGATGCATTATTATATTAGAATCTTTCTGAGCCCATTTCCTGACTTACTCCGTATAAAAAGTATGGGTTTATTTAAAATGTTACATCTAGGATATGTTTGGAGTCAGAGTACAAATTTTTTAGTTTTTCTCAAGTATTTACAAGCTACTTATACATGCATGTTGCATGAGAAAAAGGACATTGCACTCCACTTACAAGTAAAAAAATCCATCAACAACAGCAAAACTTGCAAGGCTTACAGCATGTAAGCACAAGCCAAAAAAAAAACCAACAAAGTAGGAATGCACATGAGAATCTTGAAATCTTATTGTATTTTATGTTGCTGAATAAAGGCAAGATGATGTCTTGTCTCTACACATAAAACTTTATTGTATCCCTCCTTGGGGAAGTAACTTCAGTCTCTTGCCATTGTAGAGAGAATAGTGTATGTGCTCCCAGGGCCATGGATAGGCATCTGGAGCATTAGGATTTTAGGGATTAAGAACAATAAATTGATTATTAGTTATAGATGCAGTTTTAAACCTGAACATTTCTTGTCTAGTGATCTTATTTGATAGGCAGTCTTTCTTTAATAGGCTCCATTCTTCCAATGCAGGTCAGTTTAGCAAAATGTTAATGCTACCCAGCAAATTGTCTTTTATTCTGCAGCTGTGGGTTTATACAAGCACTTGCAGAGTATCTCTATCTGCAGGGAAGGAGGCAGTGGCATTGAAAGGAATGACTAGACCTGGGAACATGAAGCTCTTATGAAAATGACAATGAAAAATTAATTCCTACCTATACTAATCTTTTCATCTGAAACAATAGGCAGCTGCACCAAGCTAAGCTCTTTCTAATCTTAACCGGCTTCAAGAGGTACTTTTTCCATAAGTATGAAATGTGCTTGAACCATTTCTTTCACACACAGTTTGGATAGGTTTTGTTCTAGCAGTGAGTTGGGGGGTTTTGTGCCACTTATTCTTCTGTAATTTTTGGAGTGTTCATCCCAAACTAGCTAGGGAAGGCTGATAATATTACACCAGTCAAAATGTAAAGTCCTTTTCTAAACCCATAACAAAATCCCTAATTTCAAGACTGTTTCACTATCAGCCATTTCTCCTGAGAGTGTGAGAGCCTCAGGCTGGTTCCCATTCTTTGCTGAACTCCTGGTACTGTTTACTCTACCTCCCTACTGAGACCACCTAGTTTGTTTGCAGCAAAGTAGGTTTTAACTGCATCCATACACATAAGACATGAAGAGAGGGATGATCAAAATGCACAGTGTAACAAGGCCAAGTGTCAAAATACAGCTGGGTAATTACCTCACACATATCTATTTTTAATACTTGGGGGGGGGGGGTTAGGTCTGTTCACTGTCGCAGTTGACAGTTCTACGGGAGCTGATGAGGTTTATTTTATTTAATACAACCCATTCCAGAAAAATTAATCAAATTATCATTTCAAGTTAAGACTGCTATGAAGAAACAGCAGTAGCTTACTACAGTTCATTTTCATGACGTATTTTAATTTTGTTTCCTTTTTTAGAAAGATACATGTTCATATTGAGTTGCTGCTGACACAGCCTTTTTTATGTAGTTCAAGTGCATTTTTATTTTTCTTGATCATTGGTACTTAGCCAATTTAACTGAAGGAACTGCAGGTTTTTGTTTCACAACGTTTTCAATTGCTTCTAAGAGGGAGCAAAGGGCCACAGACACCATAGAATTAATATGCAGTGATTGCATCAGAGAGTCAGCTTAAATTTCAGGTGTTCTGAGAGCAAAAGGTTTGGAATACAGCAGAAAGCAACAACTGGACAGTAGTGCTAGAAACAGAAAAGAAAAGATGGGCCTGCATTTTCCTGATAGGAGTTTTCCTGTACCTGCAGGGAGGTTACTGAGAAGGTGAGGGCAGGCTCTTGCTGCAGTGCGTGGTAGGAGGACAAAACATGACAGCCTTTATATTGAAACAAGGGAGGTTCTAGCTGAATGTAAGCTAGTGTTTTTTCACACTAAGGACAGTCAAGCAGTGGAACATGTTGACCCAGAGTGGTTGTGCAGTCTTCACCCTTGGAGATTTCCAAATGGATAACCCCAGAGCGACCTGGTCTGGTCTCACAGGTAACTGCTTTCAGCAGAGAATGGATTAGAGATCCCCAGGCTCCCTTCCAACTTGAATTATTCTTTAATTCTGTCATTCAGTGCTGTTCTACTTAACCTTAATAGGTCCCATGAAATTTAGGTAACCCTGCTAGGTCTTTCTACTGCTTTTGTTTTCCATTTTTAGTGCATTTCTTACAATCTGCCTCCATAGAAACAGTCTCTTTCTGTGTGCAGCATTTCCTGAAGTTGGTGATTCATGTGTGCGCGTCCCACACAGTTACCTCTGCTTTTCAAATTCTTCACTAGCAGTGCCCCAATAAGGAGTAAAACTTCAGCAGCTTGTACTTAACTGATCTTTTTAGTCATGGTGATAGGACTTACCTGCCACATCTAGCTCAGGTAATTAACACATGCAGGAGAATATGTGGACGCCGTGCTTCCTAACTGTAAACCTTGCAAGTTTGTTCACTACATACTAGGTAGCTCCACGTGTTCAGAGCACTTAAAATAGTTCTAAACAAGCATGTGGTGTTTGGTTTTCCACTTGCCTAACTTAAATAGATACTGGTACCTCTAAAGTTAAGGTCAACTAGCTTTTTTGAGTTTCTTAACTTGTGTTCAGGCAAATGCCATTGCTTTGTTCTTCAAGACTGTTTTAAGAATAATTCTTTGGAATGGACATGCTTCTGCATGTCTAATTTGACAAACACAGATAGGTGGCTAATTTCAGTCTCCAAGGATGGTGGCTCCACAAGCTCTCCCTATGCAAACTTTTGCTATTTAATACACAGCTTGTGAAATATCAATTAAATTGCTAAATAATTGATTTCTCTCTAAAAATAATTGCAAAAGACAAGTTGCTTTGTTCCTTTTCCCCTACAACTCTCTTGTCTTCGTCTCAGCCTCCCTTCCCTTCTGTGTTGCATTTATAGACACACACACGACAGGAGACAGAAATTTCCTATTTACCTCTGTCTTCCATAATTCTCCTGACTACTACCACATGTCTTCTCTCTTCTTTCTCTGCAGGTGTCTACTCTTGATCCTCTATCATTTCCCTCCACATCTTTTTCTTCATCTCATTTGAATAGACAACTCCATCTGTCGTCTCTGTGGTGATTATCCATAAATCTACATCTCCAAACCTCTCCTGTTGCCTTTTGTCCAAATAAAAATATTGGCCTATCTCTCTGACATTTCTTTGTGAATTTGTCACCAGCAAAGCAAGCTAGACAGGGCTCAAGGGCAATTCCTGATCAGTCATGCTAATCCTTTGTTTTTCATGTTCTTCCTCAACTACTGTAGAAAACTGTAGTTGATCCTCACCACCAGTTAAGAAGCAAATCACTTTTCACATCTGAATTCAGATCCAAGCTGTCTTGCACATTCCTTTGTGTTGCTATGCTAAAATACTGTGTTTCCTGCCCACCAGATCTCTTTGTGTATCTTACACTAAGCAGACACTGTACAATAAACAGAAAAATTGGGCAAGGAACAAGCCAACCTCATTCTTTCCCAACCAAGTACCCTAAACAGTAAGTTACAGTCCCATTCTGTGCTGGTTATCTTATTTCTGCCCCTGTAACTCTTGTATTCATAGCCTGAATGGAAACAAAAGGTGTAGAGAAAATTCTGGCCCAGATTACTCTATGCCATAAGAAATAAGAGATTTGGGATCGAATTGCCCTAGGATGAGATGGTAATTTAATTTATGCCTCCTGGTTTCTAGGCAAATAACCAAGCAGGTCTGTTTTTATCCAAGTGAGGCAATAATTTGTAGTCCACACGTTTTTTAGAAGCCTATGCCCTGTTTGCTCAGGTGGCAACCCATAGAAGAGAACTGCTTGATCACAGTGAACAGAAACAATGTTACAGACTTGCTAGAAAAATAAAATTAAAATTGATCTAAAATTACAAAATAATCATTGGAGATTTTGAAATGTGAAACTGCTTTTGGTTTACTAAGGAAGTGAGGCTAACTGATCTCACAATCTATAGGTCCCGTTCCTTCCAATATTGTATTATCCAGTTGTCAAGTGTAAAATACATTTAAAAGAGAGTAGAATTCCCAAAGATAATAGAAACATACAATTTCTCTGAAAATTGCCAAATGAATGGAAAAAAGAGACCTTAATTACCATGTCTCCTTGTGTGGAAGGAAAATTGTGCAAAATGTAGTTAACATTGCAAAAGTTAGTTACATTTAGTTAACATTTGGCAAAAGCCCATTAGACCACCAGCATATGCATGCTGGCCATTGAAGTGCACTTGTGCAGAAGCCACCCCATCGCTGTAAGTTTATCTCCAGTCCAACCACAGGCTTTCAGCCTCTCTGTCAAGGGAGCATCATAGAGGATGTCAGGAAGTGGGAAGCTGGCACTACAGTGGCAGGGTGAAACAAATTCTTAGAATATCAGCCTTCATTAGTTCCACTGCTCACAGGAGAACATGGGGTTTTTTCCAGGCTGGTCTCAGCTTTAATCATGTGCTATTGCCGCTGTTTAGAACTTCATTCCTGTTGACTCAGTATTGCAAAACTGTCCCTGAAAGAGCTTTTGTTCTCACAAAATTACAGACTTATATTCAAGTGCACAAAGTGTTAGCAGTGCCCAACGTTTAATGCAACTGAGGGTGTAAGGGATAAGCAATGTCTTTAAGCCGCCCATCGCGCCCTGGCACTGTTAAACATAGGTCAATACCACTGTGTGGAATGAAATTATTTGAAGATAATTTTGTTTCATACCAGCTGTCTGTAATTCAAACCTCATCTCCTGGCCTGAGAAGGATGGTACATAAATCATTACAAGAACAGGAATGTGTATTCTCTTCCTCTGTGCTGCCGTATTCATAGCTGGCACAGAGACCATCACCTCAATTCAGTGTCTTAGGGCAGTGGGTTTGCAGGGCAAGGTTTTGGTGGTGGGTGGATGTGGGGGCCACAGGGGCGGCCTCTGTGAGAAGCTTCCAGAAGCTGCCCCCGTGCCCGGCGCAGCCCGTGCCAGCCGGCTCCGAGCCGGGCCCGGTGCTGGGCAAGGCCGAGCCCGTCAGTGCCGGTGGCAGCCGCAGGGATCGTGTATTTCAGACCGTGTATTGAAGTGCGACCGAGCCCAGCAGCCCCGCGGCCCCCGGGCCGGGGCAGGGGGAGGCCGGGGGGCTCCAGGCGCCGCAGCAGCGGCTCCCCCAGCCCGCGGGGCGGCCCCCGGCGGGGCGGGCCGTGCCCCCAGCCCGCGGAGCCCCCGGGGGAGCAGCTCCCCCCCCGCAGCCCGGGCAGGGCCCCCCCCGGGGCAGGGGGTGCCCGCAGGGGGCTGTGACCCGCGGGCGGCGGCGCTGGAGCAGCTCCGGGCAGGGCCCGCGGCCCCGCGGGGAGAGGAGCCCGGGCCGGGCCGGGCTGGGGCAGGGCCGGTGCCCCCGCGGGGGGCCGGGCCGGGCCGGGCTGGGCCCGAGGGGCTGCGCCCGCGGGGGGCCGGGCCGGGCCGGGCCGGGCCGGGCCGGGCAGGGGGCGAGGGGGCAGGAGCGGCGGACACGAGGTGTGAACTGACCGCAGCCCCCCGTCCCCATCCCCCGGCACCACGAGGGGTGAGGAGGGAGAGAATTCAGCAGGGAAGTTGAACCCGGGAAGAAGGCGGGGTGCCGGGAAGGTGTTTTAAGGCTCAGTTTCCATTTCTCATGATCCTACTCTGATCTGATTGGTGATAAATTCATTTTCCCCGATTCGAGCCTGTTTTGCCCGGGCGAGCGCCCTGCCCCTGCCCCTGTCCCTGCCCTCACCTCCGCCCAGACCCTTTCCGTGGATTTTCTGTCCCTGCCCAGCTGAGGAGGGGAGGGATGGAGCCACTTGGGTGGGCACCTGGCAGCCAGCCCCGGCCAGCCCACCACGGTCAGGCACTGCACCCGGACCTCATAACCTAGTGCTACTTTCCATCATGTAAGTAGGAGGCTTTGCTGGGTTTTAATGTCAAACATGGTTCTTTGAGTACAGCTGCAGGAAAAACACAGACCTGCATATTTTGTAGATGCTAAAAAGAACAAAACCTCGTGTTCCTCAGTAATGAGAAATATGCTGTCACTCTGAGCTTTTTATAAAGTGATAATCATTAAAATGCTCTGGGATGTAATTTCAGTGCAGTAACTGAAAATGTCACTCATAGAAACGCCAGGCATGTAATTCTTGTTAGGGGTTACCAACCTGCATGCTAATGGAGGGAATAAAAAAAAAAAGCAACAACCCAAGACATGACAAAGCTTTTATTTTCCATGCACTTAGCCAAACACAAATAGATGAACTTTCTGAAGAATGACAGTTTGTTCCCAGGTTGAGAATTTATGTGACTTATTTAATGGTTTGGCTGTAAAGTAAAAAATAAAGTGGTTTGTAAAGGAATTTGGTCATTGGCTGCTGGTTTTGTTATGAACACAGTTCCTCTAAAAAAGGAATCAGATTTTGACTAATGGAAAAATATTATATAAAGAAAACAAAAAGAGATTCGGGATTAGAACCAGAATTTCCTGAACGCCAGTGCCAGTTCTTATACATACTCACCAGTGGAAAATAAGCATAGAGGAGGTCTTAACGCAAAGTTCTTCTCAGAACTGGCCTCATAATGTCTCCCTTTCTCAATGAATGGAATTAGTTATGTATTTTAACTTTGGTTTTCAAGTGTTGTCTTGGAGGGTTAGACAGTCTTAAGTTTAAAGCACCTGGAGCGCTGTGTCCAGTCTGGGGCTCCCTAGTAGAAAAAAGACATGGACATACTGGAGTGAGTCCAGCAAAGGTCCACTAAGGTAATTAAGGGACTGGAGCATCTTTCCCAGGGGGAGAGGCTGAGAGAGCTGGAACTATTCAACCAGGAGACAAGAAGGCTTGGGGAGTCTCGTCAATGGGGTTAAATACCTGACAGGGGTAAAGAAGATGGAGCCAGGCTTTTCTCAGTGGCGTCCAGGGAAGGGACAAGAAGCAACGAGCACGAACTGAGGTATAGGAAAATCCACTTAAACATAAGAGAAAACTTATTTACTGTGAGAGCAGTCAACCAGTGGAAAGCGTTGCTCAGAGAGGTGGTGAAATTGCTGTCCTGGTAGGTATTTAAAACCCAGCTGGACATGACCCTGGACAGCCTGCTCTAGCTGACCCTGCTTTGAGCAGTAAGGTGGAACTAGAGCATCTCCAAAGGTCTTCCAGCCTCATCCATTCTTTGACCATTTTAAATGTTTACTAAAATTCCTGCCACTTGGATATTTTTTGTTTAATTTATTTATAATGAAATTGCTACTAGCAATTCTGCGTATGGATAATCCCTTCAATTGAAAGTCCTCAAAGCATCTTGGAAACATTAATTTCAATTAACATGATAAGTATAAGTGTAGTTAAAAAGATACACATCTTGGTGAGATTTAGTGTCTGCCCATTTTGCAGGCTGGCAAGAGATGTCCAAGATGTCAGAGACTGACCTATTTCCAGGGATGGGACCAGAACTCTGGAGCCGAGTTCTAATTCTTCCTGTTTGTCAGCAGAACATACATCTGCTTTCTGACACTTATTTCTGTGTTCCCCACTTCTTGGATGGTACCTGGAAGGCTTTGTATCCTCCGTGATTCTCTGCCCTTGGTAATTTTTCTCCTCCTCTTATCCTCAGATTTGGGCTCCAGAACCTGTGCTTTCACTGAGGAAAGTAAAAACAGTATCAGGTCTTACACAGTAGCAGCAAGCATCTAAACTGAGTGCCTACTTTTAAAGCTTTTGAACCAATGGAGAGAACATTCCTACCAATTTCACTTGCAAACAGCCTGCTGAAATGCCTCTGATTTTAACAGCTGCCCACTGTATTTCTGCAGTTTTTTATAATAATGATATTACTGGTGCTAGCAGTGCTTCCTGCTGATTGTTTACATATCTAATTAATGCATTTATCCCATAACCTGGAGTATTTTCCCTGTCATGGTGCCAAAAGCATGAAGTGTTTCCTGTCGTTTGTAGTTTCTAGTAATGGATTAGTTTGAGTATTTATTCACTGAATGCAAAAATGCATGAACTCAGTGAAATAAAATTGTTTTTATATTAGAGTGTATACTAGTGAATTTAAGTCCATTAACAAAACTGGCCTTGAGAAGCTGCTACGAAGCCTTCAGGTTCCTGCAGGAAAATACTTGCTTCCCAAAGAATTTCAGAAAAAATTGCGTTAAGTCAGGAATCACTCCATATAATTTTTCAGTTTAGATCCATTTAGTGTGCTATTGTTTTAAGACTCCACTTAATATTTTATATTTTACATTTAGCAATTCATATACTATATAAAATATACTATAAAAAAATCCTCAGATGCTACAATACCTAGGTTTGAAGAAAACTTTGAATAAAGCAGTGTGTGACTCCCATTACCTTCATCACAGAGAAGACTAAGAAATCTCAAAAAGTTTAGATATATATAGGACTCTAAAAGGAGTAAAGAGGTTCATACAGACAGCATAGTAAAGGACTTAGGCCATATCCTTGATTGCTGAGTGTTGTGAAGTGCAAACATTTCATGCCTAGAAATAATGCTTGGTAATAACACCAAAAAAATAGATCTGCTGGCCTGTGAAATTCTCATGAAAGTAAGTGAGTTTTAACAGATGAAATTATCAGATATGGAGCATGTGAAGAAAATGTAGTATTAATGACACAAAAAGTCATCACATGGAAAAATAGGATAATGAATGATTCCTGAATCACCAGTAGTCTTAGCCTTTTCCTCAGTAGAAGAGTCCTGCTTTTGCCACATAAAGGGTCTTAAGACTGCTTCCTTCTTGCATCTGCTATTTGCAGTTGTCCCATGAATACATCATTGACATGTAATAGAGCTTTAATACTATGCTCAAAGAAAATATTCACGTATATCTAGTCTCACAAATGTGTCTGCTCAGAATGTGATCCTGTAAAAGGAACCACAACATTTGTTTACGTTTTTGAATGTTGTGAATTTGAATGAATACACTTGAAGGACAAGGTGATTCAATATTGAGAATTAAAATGAAAAGGAGTAAGCTTAAGCTAATAAATAGATAAAGAGAACAAATGGTCATACTCTGGATAGCAATGTGGTTGTTATCATGCATGCACTCCTTGATTTGGAGATTTTCTGTTTGTTTATACTGTTGCATACCAATAATTTTGAAACTATTCTGGGCATATGCAGGTATAAAAAGTAAGCAGTTCTGCTCAAATCAGAGCTCTTGAGGTGTAAAAAAGAGCTTGTGAGCTTTTCCTTTCCTGTGCTTCTAAGTATACATCAGTATTTTCAGGTACCAGTTTCACCTTCCGAAGAATTAATTTTGTTTAAGCAGTTAAAGAGTTGAACAATGAAATTAGGATTGGAAACTGAAATAGTGGAGTAGATTTCGAAATGCAATGAACAGCAACAACTCACAGATCTAGTGTTCTTCTGCACCACTGGAGGAGGGATGTACGAGGAATCTCTATTAAAAAGCCTGTCCTCTTGATCTGGTTTTCATATCAGAATGGGCTGTGACAAGCAGCTAAATGTTACTGTGTTTATTTAACCTTCCCACAACTGGAGCATTACCTGTCTCTTGTCTGTATAGGATAGCACAGCACTCTGACTGCACTTTCAGCTTCTGTCAAAGGGCAGTAACGTATCCATATGTCAGGTTAGCAGCTGTGTGTTCAGATCTGTACTACCTGGACTCCCAGTCTGTGATGCTGGATGCCTGTCCTGAGTAGCTCACACTATAGTCCAGGTTGGAGAAACGAGGTTTGCTTCGGCATGCTGCTTCATTGTCTGTAGACATCTGAAGCAGTTTAGGAACATGTCAGAGGTGGCTGTTGAACTGAGTGTGTAATTAGTGTATGCTATTCAGCAGCATTTTACCATGAGGAAGAACTGATCTGTATTATTGAACAGCTAATAATTTTTATACCAGTCAGCATACTACATAAAAGATAGCTATGTAAATGAAAAGTAAGACAGCAAATGTTTAAAGTTAGCTAGGGCTCTGCAAGTGAGGTAGAAATCAGTTTGAAGACATATGAGCAAAAAAAGCAGAAAAACAGTATTTATAACCCAGTGGACTTCTATGATTCAGTTGGTCTACTTATTTCTAAAATGCATGTTTACATCTAAAGATTTCAAAATGCCCCAGTTACCCATCCATATTGCCTGCAACTAACGTGCCCTCTTAAGGTCCTATTGCTATTTGAGCTGTCTTGAAAGACCATCTCAAGGCAGCCCTCAAAACCTGTTCTTCATCCAGCTAGTGAATTTGTAAGTCCCCTGCACTCTCTGAGCTGCACCTGGGACAAAACTCCAGGGAGGAGGAAGGAAAGGTGCCTCTCCTACCCAATTTGTGGCTGGTTCTTAGTTGCCTAGTAGTTTCTGTGTGCTTGGGCTGCTTTGCAGATGCTTTGTTCTGCATGCTGATGACAGCCACCCCAAGACTGTTACATTGGTGGCCTTGTTAGAGATGTAAGCATCCTCTTCTCATGCACTCTGAAGGATGCACAAATTTCAGGTGGAAGAAGAGCTAGCTTAAGGGAGGCAGAGATCTGACTGTTCTGGCTCAAAGTTCTTACCGTGCCCAGTTAATCAACCTGGATTGGATTTGAAAGGCTGTTACCAGTATCTATTAAGCAGCATCAGATCATATATTCAACATGCTGTCAGGGAAGCAACTCAAGATTTAAAATAAAATTTAAAACAATTAAAAACATGGCTATATTAGTCTTTAATGATTTTTCCATTTAAATGATATAAAATATCCTGCTGCCTAGGGCATACAGCCAAGAAGGTGTAGGCATATGACTGTGAAAGGCATCACTGAAAAGGCAACTTGAAAAGATACAGGTAACATTAATAACTGAAGTGTGGATCCAAGTTTCAATAAAAATGACTTTTATATCAAGTGAAAAGGTCAGGCTTTATGTAAGTAAGGATTTAAAAGCTTGTGTTGCTATTACCTAAAGTAATTCCTACAGTGATGGCATTTTTTCCTCCTGCCATTTAATAAATGTCAGCATAAGGTTTTTATTTCAGGGATTGTGGAAGAAATATTGTGGATTAGACAGAAAATCCATGTTTTTACTATATGAGTTATGATTGTGTAACTGGTTGCCTACAAAATATTACTAAGTAAGGTAGATTGTAATGGGATATAGAATCAAATTGGTTGATGTTAATTATAGAGGCCGATCATTGTTTTCTAATTATTTAAATTACCATGCTTAAAATTCTTTCAACTGTTAGTAAGATCTGCTAGTTTGCTGCAATTTACCCTGAAGTCCACCACACAGAGGGCAAGCATGAAGGTTCCTGACACTTAGGCCTTTTCTTTGATTCCCTGTAAATATCAAATACTTCTAGAATAAATCCCATTGACGTTTCAGATTTATTACCTTCAAATTTTCTTTTTTTGACATTTTTGTTAGATAGCCTTTGTCTGATTAAAATATGTGCAGACCTGACATTTCAGGTACTTGGTCATAAAAAGCCATCTTTATCTACCTGCAGTTATTGAAACTTTTGAATTTTGGTCAGAGTTTTCTTTAAGGTGAAAATCAGATGATTTTGATTGCAAGCAGTTCTGAATTGACCACTCCAACACCCCATCTTCATACCTTCCCCTTTGGCCCTTAATTGGATAGTGGTTTTATAATCTGGAAGAAGTATGCCATTTCAAAGGCAGAGGACTCCAATGTTGACTCCGGTGTTCCAAGGTGATGTCATTACACAGTATATTAAGGCTACTAAGCATCGTAGATCCAATCTGAGACTCAGTGCAAAGAAAGAAAAATTTCAAAGCCACCGAGGCTATATAATAAAAAGTGAACCAAGAACATTTACTGAAAAAACAGATGTAGTCAGATGCACTGCTACATGTTATAACCAAAGTTCTTCCTTTCATTCTGAGTCTTTCCACGAAATACCAGGAACATATTGAAGAACAGTGTTAAAATAGATCTTGCCCTAGTACAGAATATATTTTTTTATTCCTTGAAATCTTTTCTTCTCCAAATTCTGTTGAGTACCTATTTCTTCATTATTTAACCAAGAAGTATGCAAACTCCACAGAGGAGTAGGGTGAACTGAAATATTCATGTTAAAACTGATTGGACATGTTTGGTGTTACAGCAGAGGTAAGGGAAAGGCATCCTTATGTCCTTAGTTTGTTAAAATGGAACAACATCCATAGCCTGAAACCTAATATCCCATATTAAGTTAATCTTTATTCGTTAAGCCATGTGTTTGCCTTTGCTGCACAATGAAGATTTCTCTCTGCAAAATTAATTTCTTCAAGTTGTTTCTTGATACATTTTATTTATTCTGTCAGAGATGCAGATATTACCTGTTAGAAATGGATTCATCAGTAGGAGACACAATACTGTCCTTGAAGTTTCTAAGGAACAGAGTAAGTGAGTTAATGAATGAGTGGGTTAATGAATGAATACATTAATAAATTTACCTTTAACCTCCAGAGATCACAGTGTAAGTCCTTATTCTGTAAACAAGTACGTAACAGACTCATGGTCTGCAACCTCAGGGTCATTTCCTTATACTGCAAAACACAAAAAATCTAAAGCACAGTTCACCATGACTGAGAATGTCCAAGGACCAGCAGCCTGGGATGAAGATGGGGGGTAGATCAGATCAGTGCTACACTTCATTCAATTTATATATTCATTGTGAAGAAATTAGAAGGGAAAGTCGTACTCCTGATCAAAGGGTGAATTCAGTTCCTTCAGAATGCATGTTGCAGCTCTTGGGGGCTTCAGTATTCTTCCACTGCAAAACTGTAATTAAATAAAGATTTTTTTTTTTTTTCTGGGAGATGAGCATCTGTGTGGAACTTACCAGGGTTGTGATACAGCAGTATTGGTAATGTTACTGGTTTGGCATGTAGAGAGTTCAGAGTAGTTTGAACATTTGACTTTCTGTAATGAGACACTCCTCATAAGGAAGCTGTGTGGGTTTTTACTGACATTAGACATTAATGCCACCTAGGTAAAAATCTGTAGAAAATAATCTGTTCATAAAATCTATTATAGCAGTAGTCTACTCAGGAATTAGGTACCAGAGGAGATCTGCAAAATGCCACCAAGATTAGAGCTAGGCATGGTAAAGATACTTCTCTGCATATCCACATATTTCTGTATTAAAGGGAGGATCATGCCCTAGGTTAGAAGTGCCAAAAAGATCAATCATTTTAAGCTCAGGAAAGTGTGAAGGTTAAATATTGTTTTATTCCCATTATCGTCAGCAATTTCTCTCAAGTAATTGTGACACAAGATTTTTTGCTCTGTTTTGGATTACCTGGATAACTTTGTTTCATTCCCTTAGCTAATCAGTGTGCTGCTTGACCTGTGTATGGCATTAGTGGTAGCCTTTAGCCTGCAACCACAAAGTTCTTCGATCAACAAGGTTGAAGCTCGGGATTATGTTTGAGAAATGTTCATGTTCACAAATAATAGGAATTGAGTGTCTATATCAGCTTGATTGGAGAAGTAATTTTTTGTAATTGTTCTTTTATGGAGTAATTCTACAGTCACTTAGGCAATTCAAGTCTAAATGTACAACATGTACTTGGAAAAAGACAAAGAAACAGCTACTTCTATGACCTCATAGTGAGGACCTGCTGAAAAAGGGAACACTGAGACAGAAAACAATTATTTGTCCAATAATTTTCTCAGCTCCCACTGATACTGTTAATTGCTGAGCATATTTGTGATTGAACAAGAACATTATTCCACTGCAGCCAGGTTCTTTCTGTTACAGTCTTACCACAGTCCTAAAGCTTTGAAGAGAGCCTCCAGACACAGACTTAGCCAAAACCGACTGTCTCAGTGGGAGGGAATAAGGAAACTGTGCTAAAGCTAAGGTCACAGTTTTCTTCATTACCCTATTGATGCTGGCAGACACTAGGATGCGGAAGATGCTTCCCCTCCACCCAACCTCATCCCCTGTGTTCACCAAGAAAAGGTTATTTGGGGATGGCATCCAGTGAATAGAGCTTTGAAATTCAAAAGGGGTACTGGAATACCTTCAAAATCACAACTTTATCTGACTCTTTACTGCCCAGTACCACAGATTATTTGTTCTTTTTCCCTTTTGTGTCCTTCCTAATTGTTTTTCCTCAATTTGACTCCATAAGCCTTTCACACTTCTCTGTTACTGTGTTCCCTGTACTACTTTCAAAGTCTGTTTTAATCTCTCCACAATAAACTTCCTCACCTCTACACCAACATCTTCCACCAGAAATGTCATAATAGCAAGACGTTTTGTGCCATTGTGTTGCTCATTGAAATTCTGTGTATAGCTAAAGATTATGGGAAATTTTTCATTGCAACATGTTTTCATTGGAAAAAATTTATAATAAAACTGCAATTATTGGCTTAAATTTCCGAGGATTTTCTACTGGGAAAATTCAAAACAAAATGCTTCATGTTGATATTTGGTGTTATTTCTTCATTTTGGAATTTTGAAAATTTGCATGCATTGGCATCAGTTGAAAAAGAATTTGTGACAGTAAAGTTTCATTATGAAGTGAATTTTCTAAAACTGATTCTTCATAGTCAGCTTCCAGTTTGTGTGATATTATGAAAATCTTCTGTGATGAACATAATCTTTAGTTTCAATCAAAAACTATTCAAGTTCTGACCTGCTTGTTATATCCCTTTCTTCCACTCTGTATTATTAATTGGTTGTTTACATTTTTCAGTTCTTAAGAGCAGAAGCTCTTCTTTGGATAGTAGCTAAGGCAGTGGTATTCTATCTTTGTTCTCGGGACTGTCATAATAAATATGATTTGAATAGTGATTATTTCATATCAAATACTTGGGTGAGAGATTGCCTGGGTTAATGCAGGAGGTAAGGTCAATTCTACCATGATCCATTCTGATCACCGATAGGAGCAAGCCAGTGCTTACGGCACTACTGCAGCTTTGGTAAATACCACAATTTATGTGAGTCATATTATGTAGAGATGTGTCACTAATTCATGATGTCACTTCCCAAAGAAAGCAGTCATGAAAGCAGAATAAAATTTGCTGGTAGACTAGAACTGTATGTTTTGATGTAGAAATAAGTAATAGAAATCAGAAGTAGGGGAAAATTTATTTTTCTCTAGTGATCATAACCATACATTTTCTCTTTAGAACTACCCTTCCTTCTAAACGTGGAACAATTGCATAATTTTAAAATGTCTCTGTGAAGTGATCTAAATCTACAAGGCAGTTTGTGTTTTGGAAGAATTCCATTTAGCCAGTCTTGAGACAAACTGTTCCCAGCATGCACACTGACAACCAGATTTCTGTCCTTTCTAAAACAGGGAGCATTTATTGAGCTCCGTGTTTAAAATACATTTCACCTTATGTCACAGTTGAGTAACTTCACTGCAAACATTTTCTGCCTTGTTCAGTTGTATGTTCTCTATGACATTTTATATATGCACATAAAAAAGAAACCATTTATCACCCTCAGTTAAATCTGATCCTCTGTAACAGCATAATGTCTAGCTGCCAAATAATTTCATGGTATTTTTATTGTTCTCAGTAGCTTTACTGAAATGGAGCCAAACAAAAGAATACCCTGGTAACTGAGTAATACAGCTTCCCACCTGGTCTCCAGGCAATACAGACCATTCTTAACGTTAGTTGTAAAAATATTCTACTTTGTTTCAAATTGTTTAAAGAGAGAAAATTTTGTAAGAAATAGTAAAATGAAGTTAATAACTTCAAAGTTAGTAATTTAATGTGTAGTTTTTCTTGCTGTGGCAGGTAAGTTGCCCATTGAACCTCATCTAAATTATTTCTTCACAGCAGTGTATAGGATAGGATGATAAAGAACAGCTAGTTAAACTGTCCTGGTTTCAGCTGGGATAGAGTTAATTTTCTTCCTAGTAGCTGGTACAGTGCTGTGCTTTGGATTTAGTATGAGAGTAACATTGATCACACACTGATGTTTTCAGTTGTTGCTAAGTAGCGCTTACTCTAAATCAAGCACTTTTCAGTTTTCCATGCTCTGCCAGGGAGCAGGTGTGGAAGAAGCCGGGAGGGAGCACAGCAGAACAGCCGACCCAAACTATTCCACACCACAGAACGTCATGCTCAGTGTATAAACTGGGGGGGAGCTGGCTGGGAGCTGCCGATCGCTGCTCAGGGACTGCCTGGGCATCAGTCAGCGGGTGGTGAGCAACTGCATCGCGCGTTGCTTGGGTTTTTCTTGGGTTTTATTCCTTTCTCTCTTTCTCTCTCCTTTTCATTACAATTCTTGTTGGTTTTGTTGTTGTTGTATTTATATTTTACTTTGTTTCAATTATTAAGTTGTTAACCCACAAGTTTTACTTTTTTTTGATTCTCCTCCCCATCCCACTGGAGGAAGGGGCAGGGGTCGGGGTGGGCACGGAGGGGAGGAGTAAACAGATGGCTCTATGGTACTTAGCTGCTGCCTGGGGTTAACTATGACATAGACGTAGTGGCCTTTTTTTTGGTAAAACATTTACTTTCAGTCTGTTAGAGGGAGCTGAATCAGGTAGTCCACACGTGTGAGGCTGCTCTATGTCCATATCCTCAGGTTCTGCCAGTAGTGAAGCTGACGATAGGCACACAGACACAAGAAACACACACAGAGGTCAGACACAACAAATACAAAATGTAGACATTTACACATTCGTATGTGAGTATTTGCACACCAAAAAAAAAAAAATAAATGGATCACTCTAGTAGCTGGTGTTAGATGCTCAGACAACCCGGTAGCTGGCCCCTGATCTTCTGGGGTCTCCCCAGTTGTAGGAGAGCTGCATAGGAGCCTGGAGGTTTGCAGTCCTGCAGTCCCACTCCTCAATGGTTAATCCAGCTGAAAGTTCCTTAGCATTCAAATGCACCCACTCAGAACGGAGCACACCCAGACAGAAGGTAGTTAGAAATAGGGCTTAATGAGAATATAGGGCAGGCTACAGTGATGAGGCACATACCTCGGTCAGACAAGTCATCAGTTACACTTAAATGACCCCTTTCTTCTCCTTTTCACCTCATTTTCCCATGTGTGTGTCTCCCCAGTCCACTTTGATCCCTTCCTTTCCTCCCCACACTCCTCCCTTAATGATTGCTCTACCTGCTTTTTCTGTGAGGCATATGGGGAAGGGGGTTTGTTAGGTTGGCTCCTCCTGGTAGGTTTCACACAAGAGGCAAAGGGACAGTGGTCTGACTGTGCTTTAGCAGTCTGGCATAGCTGATTCCTTGCACCCCATTATTCTGCTAAGGTTCCTCCCCCAGTGCCATCAGTTTTTATCTGATCCTGTCATGGCCTTTTTGTAGATGGTGATTAGCCTTTAATCAGATAGCCTAGCACAGTCTTCTGGTAAGTCTAAGCTGCATCCTAACTTGCTACAAAATGTTATGCTTTTATTGAAATAGATAAAGAGTGTACAGTAACACACTATTTTACCATAGTCATTATTGCTGTCGATGTTTACATGTAACTGACTTAGACTGTCAGTATCTGAATCAGTTAATATAAGGAGTGATTTCTTTTTCTTTGTGTTTTAGGAATAATTTACTGATACTTGCAATGATATACTCACCCTGGAATATTTTTTTCTTGCAGATTATCAAGTGATCTGACATTCATGAAAGAGGAACAAAAATCTTCCTCACACACATGAATCCTTTCGGTAGGAAACTGGACTTTATATTTCATGGCTATGCTATATATAAATCTTACTTAAAATTATTATAGCAAGATAAGGATTGTGGAGTTGGGCTTGGTAGTTGGTAGAAATTAACTTCCATCATATTTCAAAAGCAATTTTCAAGTTCTAATGTGAATTCCAACTTTCAAACTCTAAAATTTTACTCTTTAAAGCTTATGCTTTTCTTGTCTGTAAAACACTGCTATAAATATAATAATCCTGAAATTATGGCTAAACATACAGATCACCAGGGAAGAAAATTCAGGATCCATGAGACCGATAGAAGAAGATTGCTATCATTAGCTAGAATGTATTTTATTGGGAAAACAGTAGAGATGGCATTCAGAAAAGAAAAAGGAAAAAAATCTAGTATGAAAGGATCAGGTTTTAGCTTTTGTTACATTTCTATCGTAAGTCTGAGCAAAGTACTTGATCATTCTGTGACTTGGTTCCCCGTGTGTAAAGCAGGGATGATGATGCTTTCTTGTCTTGGCTTTTCTTGTCGGTTTAGATGTTGAGAGTTTTAAAAGTTGCAGGGCCATTTCTGTAAAATCAATATGAGTTGAGTACATAAACACTTGGATGGAAAAATAAGTGTCTACTTTGAAGAATCTGGAGTTTCATTATTTTTCGTTTTCAAAAATGACTGAAGTCTTTACTGAGAAGCACATCTCCATGTGTGAGAGAAGTTGTTCTATTCATTGTCATGTGTTGACTGCTAATCAAAGGAAGGACTACAAAGGGTTATTTGGAGGTTTGTTTAAGAGAGAAATTTAGGGAAAATATATTAGAAACGCTTATACAGGCTTTTCATGAAATCTAAAAGAACTTGTAGGTGCTTCCAATTTATGCAACACAGAAATGTGAAGTGCTTGGTCCCAAGAAATTAACTGGATGTCTAGCTTCCCCTACACAGCCAACAGCAGTAACTAAGCATCCTCACAGAGCACTCCACAAAACCTACATGCTAAAAGCAGCCACCTGGAATCAGTCACAAGAAATTCAGATCAGGACATGTCTGAACTCCCTAGCTTCCTGACACAGCTGGTCAGTGAGCCAGCCAGGGGAGATGTCCTGCTGGGCCTGCTGGTTACAAACAGGGAAGGACTGGTGGGTGAAGTGGTGGCTGGAGGATGTCTTGGGCATAGCGATCATGAGATGATTGAGTTTTTAATTCTCGGAGAAGCAAGGAGAATGGGGTAGCAGAACCCCTACCTTGGACTTCTGGAGGGCCGACTTTGGCCTGGTTAGGAGGCTGGTTGACAGAGCCCCTTGGGAGACAGTTCTGAAGGGCCAAGGGGTCCAGGAGGGCTGGGCAGTCTTCCAGAAGGAAGTCCTAAAGGCTCAGGAGCAGCCTGTCCCCATGTGCCAAAAGACAAACCAGGAGGAAAGACCAGCCTGGCTGAGCAGAGCTCTGGCTGGAACTCAGGGGGAAAGCAGAGTTTTCCACCTTTGGAAGAAGGGGCAGGCAACCCTGGAGGGCTATAGCGGTGTCGTGAGGTTACGCAGGGGGAAGGTGGAGAGGAGAAAGCCCAGCTAGAACTCAGGCTGGCCACTGCTGTAAAAGATGACAAAAAAGTTTTACAAATACATGAGAAACAGAAGGAGGGCCAAGGATAATCTGCATCCTTCATTGGATGCGGGGGGGAGCACTGCCACACAGGATGAGGAGAAGGCTGAGGTGCTTAATGCTTTCTTGCCTCAGTCCTTAACAGCAAGCCCAGCTTCCCTCTGGGTACTGAGCCCCCTGAGCTGGAAGACAGGGTGAGGAGGAGCAGAATGAAGTCCCCACAGTCCAGGGGGAAACGGTCAGTGACCTGCTGCTCCACGGAGACACGCACAGTCTGTGGGGCTGGACGGGATCCACCCGAGGGCACTGAGGGAGCTGGTGGAGGAGCTCGCCACTGCTCACCGTCATGTCTCAACAGCGCTGGCTAACCCAGGAGGTCTCAGAAGACTGGAGGTCAGCCAACATGACACCAGTCTTGTAGGTACAAGAAGGGCAGGAAGGAGGATCCAGGCAGCTACAGGCCTGCCAGCCTGACCTCGGTGCCAGGGACGGTTATGGAGCAGATCATCCTGGGTGCCATCCCGTGGCAGGACAACCGGAGGATCAGGCCCAGCCATCATGGGGTTAGGAAAGGAAGGTCCTCCTTGATGAACCTGATCTCCTTCTACAAGAAGATGACCTGCCTAGTGGATGAGGGAAGGGCTATGGATGTTGTCTACGTGGACCTTAGTAAAGCCTTTGACACCATCTCCCACAGCATTCTCCTGGAGACACTGGCTGCTCGTGGCTTGGGTGGGTGTGCTCTGCGCTGGGTTAAGGGCTGGCTGAGTCCAGAGCGTGGTGGGGAATGGAGTTACATCCAGCTGGCAACTGGTCACCAGTGGTGTTCCCCAGGGCTCAGTACTGGGGCTGGTTCTCCTTAATATCTTTATCAAGATCTGGAAGAGGGGATGGAGTGTCCCCTCAGTGAGTTCACAGGTGACCCCCAGCTGGGGGGAGCGTTGATCTGCGGGAGGGCAGGAGGCTCTGCAGGGGGGTCTGGGCAGGCTGGAGCGATGGGCCCAGGCCAGTTGTGTGAGGTTCAACCAGGCTCAGTGCCGGGCCCTGCCCGTGGGTCACACCAGCCCCCACAGCGCTGCGGGCTGGGGGCAGGGGGCTGGGAACCGCCTGGGGGGAAAGGGCCTGGGGGGGCTGGTCGGCAGCCGGCTGGGCATGAGCCCCCCGTGTGCCCAGGTGGCCAAGGAGGCCAGCAGCATCCTGGCTGGTGCCGGGAACAGCGTGGCCGGCAGGGCCAGGGCAGTGCTGTCCCCCTGCACTGGGCACTGGCGAGGCCGCCCCTCGACTCCTGTGTTCAGGTTGGGCCCCTCACTGCCAGGGGGACGCAGAGGGGCTGCAGCGTGTCCAGAGACGGGCAGGGGGCTGGTGCCGGGGCTGGGGCACAAGGCTGGTGGGGAGCGGCTGGGGGAACTGGGGGGGTCAGCCTGGAGAGGAGGAGGCTCGGGGGCACCTTGTGGCTCCCTGCAGCTGCCTGACAGGAGGGTGTAGGCAGGGGGGTCGGTCTCTTCTCCCAGGTGACAAGTGACAGGGCAAGAGGAGACGGCCTCAAGTTCTTTATTTGTACGTGGTTTCATACAGCTGTAGTTCAGCCTTTCAGATGTTAATGAACTGTGGTGTTTTGAGACTCCTTAAACTGCCTTCCCCCAGGCCTGAGAGATAAACATTGTTTATCGTCATAACTAGTGGGAACGTGGATCTTGTTCAGTACAGACTGGTAAGTTTCTCTAGCATAAGGAAAGCTTGTGATGGACATAATGTCGTTGCCAGTGGGTGCTATACAGCTGTTGCCATTCCTGCAAGCCTGAAAACATTACAGGTAGGAAATTTTTCCATCTGTGCAGAACCGAGTAGCCTTCACTGTCAATCTCAAGAAATTTATCCATCAGCATAGCGCCAAAAAAGTGAGAGAAAATAATCTACGAACTAGAACTCTGTTAGGACATTTTTATCTCAACCCTGCTCCACTGCAACTGATTTCAATATTGGTATTTAACTTTCATCTTGACCCAGTAGCACTGTAAACCAGGGGTCCTCAAACTGTTTAACCAGGGGGCCGGTGCACGGATGAAGTGGGGGGGCGGGGGGAGGGCAGGGGGGGTCTGTAAATACCGAGGGCAGGATTGAGGACCCTGTGGGGCCTTATCTAGCCTGCGGGCCGTAGTTTGAGGGCCCCTGCTGTAAACACAGTTTTCAAACCTACAATTTCATAAAGTTATATTTAATTGCAGAGTAGGGTTATTTTGCAGGAGTATCTAGCACTTCTGTGCATTCGAAAAGGCCAGTAATCCTTTCAGTTTCCATCAAGGCACGCTGTTTTCTGGGGTGCAGTGTGCCGCTATTGAATACTTTGTAAGAGCTGTGTTAAAAGGGAGAAATCCAACCATGTAGTGGGTTTGCAGGGCAAGGTTTTGGTGGTGGGTGGATGTGGGGGCCACAGGGGCGGCCTCTGTGAGAAGCTTCCAGAAGCTGCCCCCGTGCCCGGCGCAGCCCGTGCCAGCCGGCTCCGAGCCGGGCCCGGTGCTGGGCAAGGCCGAGCCCGTCAGTGCCGGTGGCAGCCGCAGGGATCGTGTATTTCAGACCGTGTATTGAAGTGCGACCGAGCCCAGCAGCCCCGCGGCCCCCGGGCCGGGGCAGGGGGAGGCCGGGGGGCTCCAGGCGCCGCAGCAGCGGCTCCCCCAGCCCGCGGGGCGGCCCCCGGCGGGGCGGGCCGTGCCCCCAGCCCGCGGAGCCCCCGGGGGAGCAGCTCCCCCCCCGCAGCCCGGGCAGGGCCCCCTCCGGGGCAGGGGGTGCCCGCAGGGGGCTGTGACCCGCGGGCGGCGGCGCTGGAGCAGCTCCGGGCAGGGCCCGCGGCCCCGCGGGGAGAGGAGCCCGGGCCGGGCCGGGCTGGGGCAGGGCCGGTGCCCCCGCGGGGGGCCGGGCCGGGCCGGGCCGGGCAGGGGGCGAGGAGCCCCGGCCCTGAGGGGCAGCAGCGGCGGGGACAGCTGCGATGGACCGACCCCGCTGCCCCTTTCCCTGTCCTCTTGCACCGCTCGCAATGTAAAGGTTTGCTTTAAATCATTCTGTGTTTAGACTGAGCGAACAGGTTTAGCAGCAACGGGGACTCCCGATCACCCTGAGCTACACCTGAATTCTGAGGACATCTGGTGGTGTAAGACCACTGCAGGGACTGAGTCCGCATCTGGTGGCTGGCTTCCAGCTTGCACCTTTGTATTTCAGCTGAGTTCTGCAATACTGCCTCTCGCCTTCACAGGTTGAAGAAAAAGGGATAATTGCATCCCATCTTACATTTTCACCTGATAAATTAATTGCAAAATCAAATGCAGTAAAAACAGCGAGTTGAATGCACAGAAAGAGTAGCATTCTTCAGCTCAGGTGATCCTGAATTCAGTATTGCCAGTCCCAAATATTTAGAGGTCATGACATTGGCTCAAAAATCTTAAACTTCTAATGAAATTTTTGGTATTTTCTACTTGCCGTCTCTTTTCAGGAGTTCCAGAATTCAAGTATGTTGAGCTCTTTGTATCAGCGAAGATGTATTTTCTGTTACTAAAAACCTGATATCTCAGGTAGATTAATGAGTCTAAAAGTTAGAGCTTTAAGAAAAGCACCCAGTATCCCAAGATGCCAAATAAATACGCAGGATTTTTTAATGTTAATCCTAGCACTGCTAACCATTCAAAGACCTTCAGAAAGACCTACCAACTACTCTGTGATTCAAGTTTTCTGCTTGTGAAGTGGAACTGTACGTGTTTCTGCACCTTTTTGAGAGAGAACAAGAATCAGCTGCAATTCAAAGAAGATTTTGATCAAGCAAAGTGATGCTTATTATATGTTAAGCATTGTTACTGACTTTGCATGATGGCATATTTTTCAGTGACCCCTTGATCTGATATTTCCTCCTGAGGAGAAGCAGACATCATGAAGCAGAAATTGACATCATCAGTTCAAATTACTTTGCTGCTTGCTGTGGCTGCAGTGGGTCTGACTGGTAAGTATACCACTTCCTGAAACACTTGTTTTTCCTTAAAACACTTTCTTTAGAAAAGTCTGAGGCTTTACCTGATCTATCCTGATCACCACTGGAGCCTGTACATATTTAAATTAATTTCTTCTAAAGTTTTGTATGGAGATTTTGAAAATGGCTTGAATCCTTTTTTCTTTTTATATTATTGATTTAACAATTATATGGTGGTGATGATGAAAGGCACTCTCTCCATCCCTGCACTCTCTCCATCCCTGCACTCTCTCCATCCCTGCACTTACTCCCTGCTTGTCACTTTCTTGGGAATTAGGATCATATGAATAGTAACACTATTAGAGATAATGGTATGGAACTGTAATGAAATAAAGGTAAGCTTCTCAGGTTAAAATGTATGCAAATTTATAGTCTATGTTCTTGATAGAAGCTAATGACAAGTAGTCTTAAGAGGAAATAGTCTTAAATGTATTTGGATTATTAGGGAATATTAAAATAATTAATGAATACATTCAGGTTGCTAATACACAAAATCATCCATCCAGCCCATTGATTCTTTCTTTTCATTACTTTTCTTACCTATAATTCACCCCAAATATGTGCAAATAGTGGAATTTTTGTTCTGTTGCAAAGTTGAAATTTAATTTTAAGATGACCTGAAGATAAACGTTTTGGAAATTTTAGGAAACAAACAAAAGGTTATACATTTACTTCCAGGCTTCTTAATTTAATTTGGAGGTAAATGTACACTTTTTAAGTCTAGGTAAAAATGAAATTTTTATTTGAAAAAGAGAAGTAAAATAATTTTAGTAGCTATTTTAGAAGTAAATTGAGGTAAAATATATTTACTTTTCTGAAAATTTTGATCTTTTTTCCAGGCAGATTTATTTGCCGAATTCAGTCCGTAGTTTCAGGTAACTTTATTGTCCTCAAAAATGCATTCCTTGCTGAATCTATCATTCAACAGTAACAACCAAAAATATTGTCCAACTCTAATATAACTAGCTGGATTTCTGCACTTCCCTAGGTCAATCACACCCTGGAAAACCTAAGATAATAAGGTGTCGTTCTCTAGAAAAGGAAACCTTTTCTTGTTGGTGGAAGCCTGGCTCAGATGGAGGACTTCCTACCAGTTACATCCTGTTCTACAGCAAGGACAGGTAACAACTGGTGCAAGCATATTCTGTAAGTGATTAAGTGGTGATTATGACAGAATGAGGAAATGAGAACATTAATTTATAAAGGTAATTTTATGAATCCATGCTAAACCTCAGATAGCCAGCAAGGGCTACATGAGATGAATGGCTTTCCCTTACTGGAAGAAAGGATGACCGCTCTCAGTCCCAAACCTTCAGCCTGTCCCTACTGAAACTCATCTGACCTAAAACCCACTGGTCTAAAGATGTGCTGGGAAAGGTGTAGATTGTCCATTTTACCAGGAGGCAGACAGCTTTTAGCTGAATAGCATGCTTCTCGGCGGAGGGTAGCATCAAGGCACCATGGGGTCTCCCTTGGGGCAGCAGGGCAAAGCCTCCATCCAGAGCCCATCCCACCCCTGCCAGGGAGCAGGGCAGGCTAGGGGCAACTCCGCCGGGGGCATCGGCCACCTCCTGGGGGACAGGGGTGGGCTGATGCCAGGCTAGGACAGGACATCAGCCCACAGGCTGGGGCTGGCTTGGGGTGGGCATGGCTGGCAAGGGCAGGGCTGTTGGGAGCTGAAGACCAGCCTTGCTGTGGTGGGCTCAGATGGGGACTTGGGACACAAGCAGTGCATGGGGAGGCTGGTGGGGCAGCGGGGGCAGGCGGTGCCCTGAGGGCCCTGCTGAGAGGCTTGTCCATTTACAGTGCACTGCAAACACTCATCTGGAGAAAACCCATAGAGAGGCTTGGCTTCCCCTTCTCGATTTGTCGCTAGCCTCATGGTTCCCAAAATGGAGTAAAATCATATGTGTGTATTGCATCTCAAAAGTTACTGTTGGGGTAAAGTCTGTGACTCTCTTGTCCTGTTCAAGAATAAAATATGTGTATGTTTAGCAACTTCGCCTAACCTGTGCTTCTTAGTATAACTGCTCTTTCTCCCTGAAAACAAGACGTCTCTGAACAGGGCCAAGTAAACAGGGAGGCTCAGGGATCAAATTCATTTTAATAAATCCAGTGATGTTCAGAATGGATAAGGTAAAGCCTCAGACATCCCTGCATCAGTTACATAAACTCCAAATCATTTGCTCTTAATTGGTCAGGAAAGATGTGGCCTTTAATGAAGCTACTGTGCTCAGCAATGATCAATAAGCTTTTATTTCATGGAAGTCCAAATGCTTAAATCTTAATCAAAACAGAAATTGTAATGAACATTTTAAGTCATACTTATCACAGCCCAGAACAGTCCTGCTTAGGAATGGACAGGAGCACTTCATTAAATCTGCTGAACACCAGGTACTGAGAAGCACTCCAGATCTGGGACAAGGTTGCTTTTCTTAGCTCATTGTCTCCCAGGCACAGTCCCCTTACTTGCATCTTTTCTTTGTGATCTGGGACAAAACTGCCTGGAAAAAATAAAAGACCTTGTTATTAGCAATGCATAGAACATAACAGTGGGACTAAAGTGCATCCTTGAACCATCTCAGCTGGTGCTTTGGGTTTGTGCAGTTCTTCACACCTGGGATTGGCTTTGAGTACATCACCCAGGTCAGTTTTAATTGAGTAAAAACAACCCCTCTCCTAAAAAAGCTAAAGACCCATATAAAGTTAATAGGTAAGAGATCACAAATTAATCAATTTTTGTTGAGACAGTTGTGATGATGATCATGTTAGAAAGCAGATAAATTAACATCTTGCTGAAAACAAAGTAATCAATAAAACACTCCTCTGCCATAGGTCCCATCAGGTTGCTTTCCACAGGAAATATGTAAAGAAGATGTTTAGCAACTTTTCTTCTTTAGTCAAAATGAATATTTAATTTGCCTTTTAACTTGCTTTTGAACATTTTTAAATATTGCTCTATGCTGTCTCTGGAAATTTCTTTTTCCATTCTTTTGTCAACATATTCCTATGTATAAAAAAGGACAAAAGTTCTCACCCTGAACAACTGCAGTAAGAATAGCAATGAAGCACTTACGATAATAGCATTTAATACTCATCAAAATGTTTCCCAGAGGTGGGATTACACATAGGTTTAAAGTTAAACATTTCAAATTCTTTTGCTGAATCTAGGTCATTACTAGAATATTATCTGATTTGCTTAATTTCCTAAACTTTTAACTTTTTAAATAATTTTATTTCAGTGAAGAAGACATCTATGAATGTCCAGACTACCAAACGTCAGGTCCCAATTCCTGCTACTTTGATAAAAACCACACAACTCCCTGGACAACATATAATATCACTGTAATGGCAATGAATGAGATTGGAAGTAACCGTTCAGATCCTCAGTATGTGGATGTAACCTCCATAGGTAAGAAGAGAAGAATGAAATTGAAAACAAACTAGTTGGAGATGTATGTGGTTTTTAATCCCAGAGCAAGCAGTGGTGAAAGATTTCTTTCCTCATTATGTGAAACTTGACTTGCTGTAGGGGAATTTTTGTCTACAGTTGATCTAAAATATGCATCTTTAATTCAAGTGAAAACTGCATTTTACTTATAAATTAAGTAACTACATATTTATTTAGCTGAAAAAAAATGGCTCCAGTTTCTAGTTATCTCCAGTACTTCCATTAGACTCAATGACCGTTTTGTAGGTTCCTAGCACTACAGATTATAAAACTTTCAAATTAGGTTAAGCTACCTAAATTTTTAAAATTTAAACGTTTTTCTGGATGCTGGCACTGCAGTCTTGGGAGGGTAAAAACAACTGCCTAAGCACTCTGTGGGCTTTTTGTAGTATTTCATATTCCTAACTCCATCGTGCTTTCTGCATGTGCATAATCTACACATTGTAATGATATATACTTAGTCTTTTTAGCTATGAAATATCTGACGTTCTAATTTTGCAAGAAGGGGCCTAATGAAATTATGATTTGTATTTCCTTAGCCTGACAATTTCATAGTAAAGTCTAAGATTTGCTGATACTGTGGTAAATTGGTAGCCAGTTAAACATTATTAGGGAGAAAGGAAAAAAAGGCTATGGTACTGTTCCCTTATAGAAGTGCATGTATGATCCAAAACCAATGTGATGAAATACAAAACCATAAAGGAGGTGCCTTTTTGAGAGTAAAATTAAATCACTAATGGCAAAATTTTCATTTATACAGTTCAGCCAGATGCTCCTGTGAACTTCTCTCTAGAAAAACAAACATCTACTAGCATGAAGTACCTTTGGGCAAAATGGTCTCCACCTCCGTTGTCTGATGTCAGCTCTAATTCACATGTGTATCACTATGAGCTACGACTAAAACCTGAGGAAAAGGAAGAGTGGGAGGTAATAGAAAAGTATATTTATTGTGTAAATGCTCTTGTCAGTGAGTGTTCTTGTCTGAATTTAACTAGTATTATAAAAATTCTAGTTTCCATAAGGATAGAAAAATTAATGTAACCAAGTCTGACTAAAGAAAGAAAAATATTGTAATGATTTTTGGAGACAGTGAAATTGAAGGTATTTGTACAATTGTGCTAATGTCATATACTAAAAAAACCCCTATTTAGTCTACTGATACAATATTTAATTGGAATTTTTGTCCATGCATCTGTTCCCAAGTGTCCTAAGAAACTGCTCAGTTCATACAGTTTAAACCATACAAGGATGAAAGCAGTTTATTGATTCATTAAGATGTAATCAACAAGCAATCAGTTAACGATGCAGTCAAGGACAGTATCAGCAATACAACAGGTAAATCACAGTACTGGGCACTTAAAAATGTTAATAGGCACCTACAAATTTATAAACACACTTCTATAACTAATTTCAGAAATAAGCTATATACAGAAATTCCCCTGTCCCAGGAAAAGTAGGTTACAGCCACACTCCAGCCTCCTGAGGGTACAAACTCCTTTATTTACACCCACTTCTGCAGGGGACATACATGCTTTAACTTAATGTGAATCCACCTCCCTTCTTACAGTCTACTAAGACATATTAGTGAGAAAGCACCCAAACTGTCACATGCATGCACCCAGGTGTGGTTTCCTGATTGCTTCAGCCCACCCTGTCTGGTGTGCAGCTTCTCATAGCATCAGAGAGGGAGGCTGCCCTGTCTGGCTCAGGCAGAGGCCATGATGCTACCAGAGAAGCTTCTGACAGCATCAGACTAAACTTTGGCTACTGCTGATTTTTCCAGTCTTCCCCAGCTATTACAAATTTTCATGCTTCTTTGATACTGCTTTTCAAGCTGACCCTTTTTGTTTCAGAAGTCTCTCATTTATTCCCTAATTACTATTTAATCGGGTTAAGAGTTGTCATCATCCTCTTCAACATCACCAGTTGAGGGCAACCCCCCCTCTCAGAAAGTCTGGGGTGTCCTACTCTCACACACACACACACCATTTCCATTAGCATTCCCAGCTGTTGCCATTCTGCTAGGAGCGGGCCACAGCACTTCCACAAATAACAGGATAAAATACCATTCTTGAGGTTGTAGTCAGGTGGCCTCAATGCCACCTGAACAGCTGATGCCTTAATCATGGAGAAATCAATGCATCTTGAAAGACTTCTGAAGAGAGATTCAAAGGGCCTGAGGAAGGCACTTAATAATAAGCACTAAAACTAGTCACTAAGAAACGTTACACAGAGGATTTATCTGTGAATTGAACTACCTATAATGTTCCTTGCATTGTGGATCTGGTGGAGTACTAATTTACAGAAAGTCTACAATTAAATACATTCTAGAGTATCAGAATCTCAGTGTCACTGAAGTGAGTTTTTCTGTTAAGTTACTACCTTTGCTTCTTTGTAATTCACATCTTATAACTGAATCCCTTGCCTTTTGGTGTCAGTGACACAGGCCTAATCCTTTATGGTTTATTTGTTAAAATGGCACAATTCTTTACTATTTTTCCAGTCAATTTTCTTTTCCAGACAATATCTGTTGGAGTGCAGACGCAGTACAAACTGATTGGACTGCAAGCTGGGGTGAAGTACGTTGTTCAGGTGCGTTGCAGGTTGGATCTTGGAGAATGGAGTGAGTGGAGCTCTGAAAAACACATTCAGATCCCCAACGGTGAGTGGATGATTGCTATTCTGTTAATTGTTTTTAAAGTCTAGCCTTTTCAGTATTGTGAAAGGTGCCTAAATGGCAGCCCTGAAAACCTGGTTCTCACACAGACAGGCATTTCGCAGTGCTGGAGGAACAGTGTCTCTTACCATACTTTGTGTGTAATTGCATGTTCAGTCTTGACCTGCTCAGGATCCTCTGCTTGAAACTGACGATGACAAACAGGCTGGGATTTACTAGGAAGTCACTTTTGATACAGATGTGCCTAAATAATTTACTATTCTCATCCCTCTATTTAAAAATCGTGTTGATTCCTTCTATAGCTACAGATGTCAGGTAATGGTATTTGTGTAAGAATCATTCATTTGTTCATTAGTCACTGGACTGAAAGCACTGCTGTGTCTAACAGAGCCTAACATTCACAGCTACCATCACATGGAAATAATCAGTGTTTTGTTGGGCTTGAGTGGACGCATTAAATATGCATGACATCATATCTTTTTTTCAGACACTTTAGGCAGGTTTTCTCAAATATTCTGCTGTCACTAATTGTATTGTCCATTATTTGACATGGAGATTGCTGAAGAAAGATATTTCTTAAATGTCACATTCTCAAATCTGCCTTAGGCAATTAGAAATTTGGAAAATCAATGCCCCTACTCTACATAGTAGAAAATATCTATTACTCATGTAATAGGGCCATATTTTGCCACAAATACATAACTGAAAATGTTTCAGTCTCATCAAGGGTTTGACTGGCATCATCTTATTGAAAATATAAGCATTTTCTTCTGCCCTACTCTAAGTGCTTTGCCTGAGTCTATAAAAACATCATCAGGAATCCAGTAGCCCGAGTACTGAGCATAACATTGCTTTGCAGGAAATAGGAGAGCTGCTGCTTTGTATCTTTGGGGGCAGATCAGCATAGGTACTTCAGAAGAGAACTACTGGCAGGGACATGAGCAAATAGGCAAACACATACGGTCTTCATTTGTTTCCTGTAAAAGCTAAAACAAATGACAGCATATTTTTAAACAGTCAGAAGTGTCTTAAAACACACTTTTTGAAGAAAAATGGTTTATGTAGAAAATAGATTGGATAGCAGAGAACCTGCTATGACAGTATTTGAGCACTCATCAGATTCGGGGGTACAGAAGAGCCATAGTCAGGGAACAAAAACATAGTTCCTCAGCATAGTTGCAGTGGGAAAGGATTTTGAATTCATATTAAAGTAGCAAGTTTCTGCCCTAGCCACTGAACTGTTCTTCCTTTCTCATGCTAATATGAAGCAAAATCTTGCCTTTCCTTGTAGAAAAGAAAAAAGTATTTTCCTGTGCTCTGCTTGACATTGTTTAATGAATTCAGGGTTTACCTAATGCATTAAACTTATTAAGTAGTTAATTTCTTTATTTCTTACAGGAGAGTCACTTCCTGAAAAGCCTACAATAATAAAATGCCGTTCTCCAGAAAAAGAAACATTTACTTGTTGGTGGAAACCTGGTGCGGATGGAGGACATCCTACTAACCACACTTTGCTTTACACCAAAGAAGGGTAATAAGTTGTGTATAATTAGTGTTTTATTGGGAGGACCTGGAAAATCAGTCCTGATTGGTTTGGCATTTACAAGATGTTGTTTTCCATACCACATGTTTTTTTCCAAGTGACATATTCAGGAATAGCACTGGCAGCAACACATTTAAGGTTGAAAAAGGATCTCTTTATGTTAGGTTCCTATTTCTGTGGATTCTTCTGCCTTGAAATATAGACTGCCTTAAAAGTTGCCAATGCACAGCAACTGCATAATAGGACACAATACAAATGCACAGTCCTGTAGCAATTCGCCCATGTAGCCCCAGATGTAAAGCTTTCCAAAATGACCAGATACTGGGTCATCTTGTGATAATGCTTATTTTGTATAAGTATTCACAGGCCATGAATGTCTCCTAACTCCATCCAGTAATTTAGGTCCTGGAACTTAGATCAAGTGCTAAACATTCATTTTAAAGACGTAGTCAGTTTTTTGGGGTGGTCCTGTGAATTATTTTTCATTCACCCAGCGCTGGTAAACCTTGCACTGTCCTAACTGGATGTTAAGCTCTATACTAGTCAGCTGAGAGCCAGGAAAAACTCTCTGGAACTCTATGGAAAAAGACAGGTACTGGTCCAGCCAGCCAGGACAGAGTGTGAGGTCCATATCCACAACTTTCTTTTTGTTATTGTGCATCTCAGAGGAGCTTGGAAACTAGTACTACATACTCCTTTTGGGAAGCTTGGGAATGGATTTGGAGGACAGGTACAAAGTAGATTTTTTTGAGGAACAGGTGATGAAAGACCAAAATAGATTCTGAAAGCATATCAATCTAATATGCAGAAATAATGCAAGTGTGAAATGAACATTGGAAATAACTCAGTTGTTAATAGCTAGGTTAGAAGACTTCAGCAATCACTCGTACTGGCTCTCTGGAACCTGTAAGAGCTATGCAATGGACAATGGCTTTCAGAAAAGTAAGGGCTGCACTACCAGCCCACTGCTGCATCTACAACAGCCTAAATTCTTCAGGTTTTATAGTGTTCATTTTGGGGTAAAATGTTTACTACGGTGTCTGGAATTGTCCAATGATTGCTTAGTCCGAAAGTAGTTTTCTGATTTCCTTCACGTTGCTAGGCATGAGAAATCTGATCCAGCCCTAAATAATGCTGAATTACTGGTAAACAAATAGGGTGGTTTAGTCTGTGTAACCTAATCACCGTGATTCTTTCATTTCAGAGAAGAACAGGTTTATGAATGTCCAGATTACAGAACTGCAGGCCCCAATTCATGCTACTTCAATAAAAAGTATACATCTTTCTGGACCATATACAATATTACTGTGAAGGCAACTAATGAAATGGGAAGTAAAGTCTCTGATCCTCATTATGTGGATGTGACTTACATAGGTAAGAGATAAAAAGTATTTTTGTGGAACCAAATCATTCAAGTTACGGGTTTTGACCCAAGAATTTTAATTCCAGCTTTTTGTCATATACAGTATTATATCCAAGTTAAAAACTCATAAGAACAAATAAGATCTTATATGTTGTAGTAATAAATCAATATTCATCCCTTGGCCATTTTATTTTCAAAGGAAGCCTAAAAATACAGAAAGCTTTAAAGCTGCATTCAAATAACTATTTATTGGTTTTCCGTATTTCTTTCAGTCAAGCCCCAAGAAACATCATCTAGCTAAAATCTTTTTCCACTTTACCAGCAACTGAAATCAAATTGATCTTTTAACTAATAATACTTAAATTTGATTACCTAAAAGTATTTCCAGAGCCAAGCAAAGCTAAATTAGTGCTTTTTATAGCAGTGTACTCATAATCTCTTTCCTCAGACTTTTTCCACAGAGTGACTGTGGACAAGTATTTGGTTTTTTTTTTCTGAAAGAGTGGAATATTATGACAGAGAACTATTTTGTTATCGAGGATCTGGCTGCCTAGAGTCTGGCAACTGGAAAAGGGCTGCTGGAGAACAAGTTTTACATTTTACCTCTATGCCCTGACTACTCAATGAAGCTTCGCATCAGACAAGTGGCAAAATACATGCACAATATGCAGAAGCTCTACCTCTGAACTAACTAAGCTGCAAGACTGACTGTAGCAGAAACCTGGATTCCATTTCAATTTATTTTTAAGATATAGGCAGGGCTTTAATATTACTGGTTTGTTTTATTTGTAAACATCCTTGTCTATGCATGTAGGCATTATGCTGTTGCATTTTCTGAATGTGAAAGATGAAGGGGGCAAGTTTCATCAGCTACATCTGTGGCTTAAGCATTCCTAAATATATACACCAAATTTGATAAGATTATGGTAAACCCCAACTTTCATAACACAGCATTAAAGCTGTTAACTTTGAAACATTGTTGTGGGGAAAAGCAACAATAAATGGTAATACAAGAAAAAAATATTTCTGATGATAAATGATTAAGGGAAATCTCAACATGAACTCAACATATTTACTGTTCTTCAGTTTTTTCTTCAAATTCATAAATCCATGCTTACTTTATCAGGAAACGCTTGATCCCTGTATGCCAGCACCAGTTCTAAATTACTAGACAGATGCAACAGAGGTGGCAACTCGCCACTCACACCATTTTGTGTTTCGTCCTAAGATGCAATGAAAAAATCATTTAGACTATTGTCATCTGTTTGATTTTTAACAGTACAGCCTGATCCTCCTGTGAACGTAACTCTGGAATTAAAAAAGTCAATAAATAGAAAACCATATCTGGTCTTGACATGGTCTCCACCCCCACTGGCTGATGTCAGATCTGGATGGCTTACCCTTGAATATGAGTTGCGACTAAAGCCTGAAGAAGGAGAGGAATGGGAAGTAAGGATGTTTCAAGTTTGTGCTAGGTGATGTTTTCTGATCAATTAGATTTTGTCATCCAGGTCCCATGCCTGAATATAATGAAGTAAACACACTGAATAGTTCATCATTTTTCAAAAGCACTTCTGTGATCTACAATTTCCTGCTGAGAATACAGGTATCTCAGATGCTGTTGTGCAATAGCAGGTGATAAAGTACTCCTTTGTAATTGTGGCCATTATACATTAATCATATTGGCATTACAGTTTAAATTGTTCATTCTCATTTAGTCAGGTTTCTTTTGTGATAATTTGTTCCTAACCACAAGCACTTCTCAGGTAACAGAAAGCTCAGTGACATTATGTAAAATCATTTAAATTTGTACAAATGGCCATTAGGTGATAGTTGTCATTGCCACATAATAATAGTAATTCTCTGTAGTCAGGATCTGCAACTTAAACAGGGCGCCAAACCAAAGACTCCAGTTATTGGTATTTGGGCGCATCCCCTTCTTGGCTGCTGCAATACTTACCAGCCATCTCTGTATCTCCCCCTCTCCTCCCTCTGCCACTGCACTTCTAAGCCCCCTGGCCATTGCAAGATTCACTTTTTACTGTCCTGCACAGCTCCACCAACTCCACATTCCTTCTTTTCTCTCTGAATTTTCTTCCCCCATCTCTCTTTCTTGCCTCCTTCTCCTCACGATTGCAGTTCTTACCATTACCACAGTTCGTTCCTATTTGCCATATACTAATGATGTGGTTTTGTAGTAGTTTAATTTGCATAGTATATCAGAGCCAGATCTCATTAGCACTGAATTATGTTAGAAAGCTGAACCACAGAAATAAATAAATGTATGATTATCCCATGCCTGCATAACATTTATTAATTCTATATTACCACCTTCAATATCAAGACTTAAACCTAGCTGTGATTTTTTCCTAGGAAAATGTCTCTATTCTATGTGCATTTTATGCTTTTTATTTAATTTCCAGACTATTTTTGTTGGACAGCAAACACAATATAGAATGTTTAGTTTAAATCCCGGAAAGAAGTACATTATACAGATTCATTGCAAACCAGACCACCATGGATCATGGAGTGAATGGAGCTCAGAAAAGTATATTCAGATCCCTACCGGTGAGTGGCCAGACATCCCTTCAGTAATTGTTTTATTACATGTAAGTTCACGTTACACTTTTGTTAGCTGTTTGTGGCACCCATGCAGATTGACATCCCAGAATTTCCCTAGAACAGGTAAGAACATCATTGCTAAGGTACAGGAATTCTCAGAGTCCCTGCACCACACCCAGTTAACTTTCCACTTCATTACTTTTTGGAGTTAAGAAGGTGAATCGATTTTGATTCTTATTTAAAGCATGCCCTTTCTGTTTATTGCCTCATTTGTTCTCATCATGGTAGGACTTAATTAAGTAGTTTTCAATTAAGTCATTTTCATTAAAGGAATCCCAGTGGCTGCATTAAAACTGATACATAGACAAAAAAGAGTGACTGCCTTCAGACAGTAACAGCTCTTCACTATTCTTTATCTGGAATGAATTTGAAATAAACACCTCAATGTAAAAAGTGTCACATTACAATAGAAATACTTAAAAATATTTAGTCCTATATCATTTAACCCATCATTTCATTAATTCTGTGATATGTATTTGATAATGAAATGACTGAAGTATAGGCATAATTGGGTTTGAACCCAATTGCTATAACTGGCTGTGACAAAATTTCCCTCTTCATACACTTTTTTACCATTTTTCCAAGAGAGTTTATTTCCTGTACAGTGCCATAATAAAAAGTATATTTATTACCAGGTATTATAATGACTGTTGAGCTCCATCTATGCTAGTAAAGGCCTCTAGGTTCAATACCAAATTTGGCAGTTTAGATCAAATTTTAAAATAAAAGTGATTTGAGACTTTTTTTTTGCATGCTGACTATGCATATGCTAGATGTGTGTCCTTAAATAATTTTGTTTGTTTCTTAGACTTTAGAGTAAAAGATATGGTTGTGTGGATCATCGTTGGTGTCTTGTCGTCTCTTATATGTTTAATCATGAGCTGGACAATGGTTTTGAAAGGGTACAGGTAAGTCACCGATTTCACAATTGGAGCTGAAAATCTCAGCAAACTTTCCAAAAACAGACTTCTAACATTTCAGTCAATATCCTATAGGTTTTGTGTTCTCTTATAAACTATAAATTACGGTTATTTGACTTTAAATTCACAACTGATGAAGAGGTATTTCTGTTCTTTAGGGAGGTCAGGCTAAATTCTCAGTTGGTAAAGACATGTCTCTATTAGTTCTGACCACCCTGGTTAGCTATGTAAGTATTCTGCAAACATTGGAGTATCCCTGCTCCTGTAGAAGACATGCCTTTTGGTTTTGCCCTGATCTCCTAAAGGAAACAAGGTTGTATTATGAAATTGTCTTTCTGCCCACCTGTCTGTCAGTTCCCCAGAACACTGGCTAAATTCAATCAAATCTGAAAGAGAAAGTTGTCACAAAGATTATCACTTTTGTACAAGTCTTGCAAAAAATACTGGCTGAGTGGAAGAAAGAGATAGAAGCTGTTGATGGAAAAGCCATCAGAAGTCAATGATCATAAATCCTGTTTAGTAATAGTCAGTTGACAGTCAAGTATGTACATACAGGCTCACTAGTCCTCCTGAACTGTGCCCCACATAGCTGTTTCTTGGCCCGTGATGAAGTTACAGGGATACTAGAGACCCGTAGGTTAAGGGACAAAAGATAATAAAAAGACATTAGCAGTGTCTTTTCCAGTTGAATAACTTTTGTACTGCTCTCTTCCTAATACATACATCAAAGGATACATACATAACATGAACTGTAACTGGATTTATAAATTATCTGGCTTGAGAGCTGGACGGGAAACAAAGGTCCAACAAGGAGGTATCAGATATGGGAGAAGTGTTTAAAATGTCAGTTACATTCCAAGGAAATGGGAGAAAAAATAGAGAGGTAAGAGCCATACTTACACCTTGTGTATTTGTTCTGTTTTTTTTTAGAATGATAGCCTTTATCCTACCACCAGTTCCAGGACCAAAGATAAAAGGTATAGATACACATCTGTTAGAGGTGAGTAGCACTGATAACCACAAAAAGAATTCACCATTACTTACTTTTTCCAAATTATGTACTAGCAAACACTATTACCATAATAAAGTATAAACCAGCTTCAATTAATTCAATCAATGTTAAATAAGTGACACTTTTAGGTTGATCATGTGGATGGTATGTGTGAGGCAGTCTTGGCTTGCACTAGCAAGGAGGAGATTTGAGAATGGGGTTGGTGATCTCAGCTGTTCCCTGGGCCCCCACAAGAGCCAACGCCTGTGTGATCTTCCTACCAGTTCTCATGGAAGTTACTCTCCAGAGTCTCTTGCCATGCTGGGGACACAGGACATGGGTTCTGTATCATTCTCCATTTCCATCTTGTTAAACCCATGAGACTCCTACCTGCTGAAAGCTCCCTAGTCCTCCCATTTTAGAACCATGAATTCTGGGATTATGTCTCCCCAGTGAGGGAACTAAAGAAATTTTCCTCTGTTCTTCCACTGTTCTCTGCAGCAGTAGAAATCCAGCTTAGGTCTAGTGATATAACTATTGAAGTATTTGTATATTAAATATGTAGGTTGCTTACAATTGTTCTAGTCAGATAAACCCTAAGGTTAACAGTGAAAAAATATATCTTATTTATGCCCTTAGACAGGAAAATCTGAAGAATTATTGAGTGCCCTTGGTTGCCATGGTTTCCCTCCAACATCAGACTGTGAGGAACTGCTGATAGAATATCTGGAGGTAGAGGACAGTGAGGATCAGCAACTCATGTCAAGCCATGGCAATGGTCATCCCAGTAAAAATGCAAAAATGATACTCAAGGAAACAGACAGTGACTCAGGCCGAGGGAGCTGTGACAGCCCTTCTCTTCTTTCTGAGAAGTGCAGGGAGTCCCATGCCCTTCCATCAACACTTCAAAGACAAGACCTAAGAGACATCCAAGAAAATAAAAGAGGAAAAAGGAGCTGGGAAACTCAATGTATAGCCTCAGAACAGAAAATACTCCTTTTTAACAATGAGAGTACAAAATCATCCACATGGCCTGCAGCTCAGTTACCTAATAATCAGCCTCCTGTGTTTGCCTACCACAGTACTGTAGATGCACCTAAGATAACACTGGGTACCACAAATGTGAACATTGCACCAGTTTTGGTGGGAAATGAAGAAAAGCATCAGTCACAATATCCTATCACTGAAACTGTCTACGATGGCATGGAAAAGCAAAGAGAGATGGAAAATTTGCATTCCAAAACTGACCAAACCACAGTGCAGGTCAAACAAAGCAGACCTAATGACAAGTCACCTTTTTTGAATCCTAAACTAATGGATTATGTAGAAGTTCACAAAGTCAGACAAGATGAGGAGCCAGCAGTAGTACTGAAACATAAAGAAAATAGTGGAAAGACTGAAAAATACACTGTTCCAGGAACCAGCAAAGAATACACCAAGGTCTCAACAGTTGTGGACCATAATATTCTAGTATTAATGCCAGACTCACGCACGCAACACACATCTGTTTCTCAAGAACCTGCAATGGAAACATCTTGGAACATTCAGCAAAGTCAAGCTGAGAAAAATATGAGCTACTGTCTGACAGTTCCAAGCGAGTGCAAAAGAGAGGCCAGTGGATCAGAGTATATGGACCCATCTTCCTTTATGCCCTCCTTTAAATAATTAGTAGTTAGTACAGTACGTACTTAGTAGTTAGGTACAGTAAAACAAAACCACATAGCAAACAGTACCTTAAAAAAGCCTAGCCTCCTATGTGTATTATACAAAGAATGAAACAAACTGTGGGTTTAGGTAATAATCATGGAAGTAAACATTGGATCATTAAACATTTCTGACACAGGGAAATAAGGCAATGGGTATTACCTGCTATGAAAAATACATTGTAAGCTAATCATTCAGCACTGCAGGTCTTCTATTAGTTGATTAAACTTGAGTGAATACTGCAGATTCAACAAAGATAAAAATTGTCATGAGTCAATCAGTACACCATAGATAAATCATTGCACAACAGCATTCTCATCTACAATGTATTTTCTTCTGAACACATTCTGACCCTAGATTAAGTTTTCTTTATAATTTTCCTCAATCCTTAAGAAAAAAGGAGCTGTTATATAGAAATCATAAATAAAAAAGAAACAAATTACAGTCAAATAACAAATCCTTCTAAATATGTTTTTGCTTTGTTTTAATCTGACGGAAAACTTTCCATCCCGTTCATATCCCACTCCAAACAAACCTCAAAAAAAAATAGCAGGACAGTATTTTATATACTGCCTTAGTGTACATAATATACAAATCTACTGTAGTACAAGTCCATATGTTTAACAATGTATTTTTAATGGCTATTTTTCTATTATCAAAAAAAAAAGAAAAGCAAAATAAAATGTTTTTTAATTTCCCAATGCTATCTAGCTACTTAGGAACTTTATTGTTCCCTTCTGCTGAGAGAGCAGTAACAAGTAAAGCTACCATTTCTAGACAAATTGTAAAATTAAACTTTATACTAATTAATATGAAGTAATTTTTAAACTATATTTCTAATATATTGCAGATGTATTACTATTTGAATTATAAATTATTTGTTTCACATGTTTTTATCACCTGTAATTATAAAATTAGAATAGAATCTCGGTTTTGAGAGCAAAGCTTCTTTTCCACTGAATTTGTACTCTGATGCTAATCACTAATGGAATGGTGTTCTCCTGCATCCTTAAGGCATTGCACTTTTCTTTGAGCCTGGAATGCAAGTTTGAAGTCAAGTTTTTCATAATGAACTTATCAACATTAATTTTGGAATCCAGCCTCCAAAGTCAAAGATAGAAGGCATAAAGTCTGAGTCAGAGTTCTGCTGAAATAGCAGTGGGAATGAGGAAGGGAGTCCATGTACTTGGGCTGGACAGATGTCCCCGAAACAGCAGTGGGAACAGTGAGGATTCCTCATATTCCATGTAACGGAAGGCAGAATCACAATGATACTGGAATGGCTCTGAACTTTCAATGGTCCTTCCTTCTTGAAACAAAAGTTTAATTTACTCCAGGAAAGTATGACCAAGTGATGACTGATTAAAACCGGACCAAGTATTTAGCTGTTATCACTAGCTTCAGGGGAAACTGGAAACATAAGGTAAGGGAATGGTACTGTATGTGTGAAGGAAAGTGTATTTACTATAGGTAAGCTGTCTTCTGTACTTGTCCTTCCTGAACAGCTTTAAATTCCTCCAGCTTTTCATGATTTTACGCACTGGTAGCCTTCCTGCACTATCAGGTAACCTGCTGCAGACCCAGCCAAAAGAGACTTTCAGATTCTGAAGGTCCCAGGTGGCCAATCTAATTTGGCAAATCAGATTCTTGCCTTGTACCATCAGGCCATGGAATCGCTCAAGTACAGATCAGTTGAGCTGAGCTGCCTAGCCCTTCTGCTGGCAGGACTTTAGACTTCAACTAGCTACCTGTGTGTCTGTAAACATATGTGTTAGTGTATACTATAGCATTTACTTTAGGTATCAGATTTCAGGTCTGTTTCCTCTACACAGGCAACATACTGCCCACTTCCAGAGCTTGATCAGAGCAATCTCATTGCTCTGCTGAATGTGTAGGGAGGTGTCTTAGATTCTTAATTCAGCCACTTATTTAACACTTGAAGACATGAAGTGGCTACTCCAGAGGGCAGCCAAATGTAAAATTTTGTTCAGTTATAGTTAACAAGACAATTTTCCGGTAGATATACTATTTGTAGTATATCTCATATATTTTCTAGAGATGCTAAAAGTACTGCAAAGAAACTACCAACTTATCAGTCAAAACAGGAATGTTTTGCAGGGCAGCAACTTGTGTGCGTGCATGTCAGTTGGTAATATACTCTTTCCGACAGAGCTTCATTTACACTTCTGTTTTCTGACTGAATCTGGCAGAGCTGATCCGGATCAGGCACATTCTCTTTATTTACACAAATAGCCATATCTGAGCCAAGCCGTTGTTTTCTATATCTAATGCTGCGCATAAAGGCATGCTGCTACAGGCCTTCTGTGATGCATCTTGTGATGCATAGAGGCTATAGAATCTTACCAAGCCACAGCCCAAAGATTTTCCTTATGCAGTGGATTTCTTAGGGTAAAACAAAACACAGGGGATGACACTGATGCTGTAAACCAAAGAAATCAGGGGATAAGTGTCAGCAGCAGGCTGTTCCTGTCATATTGATAACTTTGGACCTGAGGCAAACAGACACAACTTTTAGCAGATTTTAACTGTGTGATTCATCCTGACTACCTGCTGGTAACTATAGCATACCTCCAGTAATTCACACAGAAAGAGAACTGAGTGGAAGGTTTTCTATGCTTTGCCATAAAATGGTACTGAAGCTGCAAAATAGCTGTAGCCTAAATTACATTGTGAGGTGTAGATTCTCTCCCACCTTTGCTGATTAATGTCTCAATATGCCAAAGACATGGCTTTCTATGAAGAGGGAAATTCAGCCAGAGTGGAAAAGGCACATTTGCTCATTGCTCCCAGGTAGCTAAGCTTTTTGAGGGATTTGCTAGCTAAACACAATTTGAACACAATTTTCATAAACATATTCCATTCTTTAAGCTGGACCAATCTGCAGGTTGATTATTTTTCCCTTGGATCTGATTTTATTTTCCGAAACACCTTGTTGCTCCCAAGGTGGGAGCAACACCTGAAAATGCCCTTTAACATCTGAAAGGACATCAAGAAGGGAATAAACTACTGTTCTGTAAAATCAGAATAACCTTCAGCTAAGTGTGTGGGCCTTTGGATGTTCAAATACTTCATTCTTTCTGTTTGCAACAATATTTTTGCTTGGAGCTCTTAAGAAATAGTTTTTTATAAGGAAATAGATGAGATTTTGCAGCAGTTGTACACATTGTAAAATTATGACACACCACTGGGGAATAACAGGCTCTGGACACCTCCTTTGATATATGGAGAAATGAACTATGTAACAGAATTTACCTGAGGAACAGGGATTAGCCCTCTAGCTCTTGCACTATTAGTCAACCTTCTCACTTGGAATAATTATTTGAAAAGTTTGAATGATGTTTTCAATGTCAAATTTATGCATGTGTCACTTGAAGCATGAATTACTTTTCATAGCATAAAAGCCCTAAAAGGAATCATAAAGGCTCTTTAGAAGTAATTGATTTTATAAAATTCATTAAATCATTTTTTTTAATTAATTACCTTTCCTTCGGACTCAGACTAGTTTTATGAACAGTTTTTCTTCAGTATTGACAAATATGACTCATTATCTAAATTTTCTAATTAAGACTTTTTTCCTCAGCAAAGACAGACTTGATGTATAATTTTAGTGTCTCAGTGACTTCTAAAGAAATAGGATTTATTGACACAGGGCATGTGCTCCCAAAACTCACTGTCACATAAGATGCAGGCTTGAGGGATGATCATGATGATACTGTGTAACTACAAAGATTATATAATAAAAATGCAGCAAACTGACCTTATATAATACAAGTAAAAGTATGTACGTGTTTATAGAACAAACTGTAAAACAAATATGTAATTGATTTATGTTAGAGCAGTGAATTTTGTGCTATAGCTGATTTTGTCTCTGTTTAAATGGCTGGAAAATATACAGTTGCTTTAAATGTCATTTAAGTATTCAAAGTGTAGTGACAGCAGGTGTTCAAACTGAATAAGCAGAATCTGTGATCTCTGAAGCATTGTATATGTGGGGTTCACGTCAATGTATTTAATAATTTTTCATTAACTGTAAACAATTTGAGGTTGTTGTGCAAGGAAGCAGAAGTCATCTAAGCCAGTTGATAGATATTAGACATCTTCTACAAAGCCATAAAGACAAATGAAATGAAAAAGTGTCATCAGATCAGGCATCATATTCTCAAAAATTGCTACCTCAGATTTTTTTTTTTTTTCTCCCTTTAAAAAGGCAGACAAAAGCATTTTACATTGTGTGTCAAACTGTGAATCATTCTATCAAGATTTTAAAAAATCTGTAATGGTCAAATTATTTTTGTTAACTAACAGTTTGCCATGGAATCATCACTTGTCTCACACTGGTAGTACTAGGATGGGAAGTTTCAGATGTGTAGATGAAATATTTTAATATGAAAAAATAACAAAGAAAAATCCATCTTGCAGGGAAAGCCATACTAACCAGCTTGGCAGCCAAGTGCCAGTTCCTTTCCTGGGCTGAAAAGTTTTTTGCCATTGCCTGTGTGTTCAGTGCTCTAGGACTGAATGGGCTGCATTGTCAGAGATGCTCTCATTCTGGAACTCAGCAATGGAACTAAGCATTTATCCGTACTTGCTATTTAGAAAGACCTGTTTTCAGCTGAGTTCCTGAGAAGTAAATCTTCAAATTCTGTCCCTAAATGAGTGAATATGGAGACTAGCCCTTCTCTCAACTATGCCAAACCCTCCAGACTCACATTCCTGCGGATATGGAAAGATGGACTGAATTACATTAATTGGAACAATCCTGTGCCCTGCCTTGAAAACAATTTTGAAACAAATAAGGGAATTTCTTTGTCTTTTCTGTGTATGTCAAGCAGAAGATCAAAGATATATATCAAAGATAAATACAGAAATACATAATATATGGGGACAGAAAAAGCTTAATGATGGGAAGAGGGACATGGTGTCTGTGGCAGAATGGAAGAGGAGTACAGTCACTATAGGAGGTACATAGGTAGATAATGAGAGAAATCAGAGCAGATAAACATGCATTTTTGACTACAGCTGAGGACAGAGGGAGGGAGAGTGGAAAATGGACGCAAAAGGATCAAATGTAAGAGTAGACAGGAAAAAATGAGTAGTAGAACTGAGAGGAGTGATAAATGAGTCAGTGCAAAAAAAAAGGAAGAGAAGAAAATAGTGTGATATCAAAAGTGGGGATATGCACAGCTACCTGAGACGGTCCACATAAGCAGTAAAGCCTTATTAAACACTAAAGAGTGGTAAAAAGCTGAAACCAGCTACTACAGATCAGCTATTATATACGTGTAGAAAAAGCCCTGTACATAAGAAGTTGTCATGCACTTTCTATCAGTTACAGGACTTTCTTCCACGTATCTGATGCTGGTCCTGGGCAAACAGAATGCTTGGAGAGCTAGACCCCTCATCCGATCTGCTGTTGCATTTCCTATATTTCTAAGGAAAAAAATCAAGAGAAATAAAGTGTACTACACTGTATTTAAAAGCAACCTTCAATTAGTAAGACAGATCTACAGATGAGCGGTATTTATCCATTTACATAGTCTCACGTATATGCCTATCATTCTTAAGCATTCTTCTATTTTTTATTTATTAAAGATAACGTAATGACCTAGAAGGTCCAAGAGAAAAAAGGACTTCGTGGATACTACTAATTGGTCTCTTGGCATTTCTGGGCATTGTTTAGTTTGTATCTGTGACAATGTATCTGTTAACATTTTCCTTAATCAGAAAGTCCCTGTCTTGGTGATAGATTCGGAAAATTACGAAGTCAGGCTTAAAATACATCTATCCCATTTAAGCTAAGTTTTTAAGAGAAACTATTATAGCTGTCAAAAGTAATTAAGAAAAATACCTGAATTAGTTGTGTGACCTCTTGTAGTGCTGATATGCTAAAAGCTGGGCTTATACTCAAGACATTGGTGAGCAGAGCAGTTAGATATAAGGAAGTCTTTTTTTGTACATTCCTCTTTTATTTCTGGAAAGTTTAACATCCTGTTCTACTTTGTGATGCTGCTTGTCCTGGAATTTGTCTTTTTAAAAAAAAAAAAAAAAAAAAACACGCTGCTTTTGGGTCTGGTTTTGTGAGCTGCTGGGTACCTTTACCTCGTTTTGACATCAGTACAAACGGTAAAATTTCACTTCGATTCCTAGAAAGACTGCAAAGGTCTGTTTTACAGAGTAGAATTTGTAAAGGATGCTGGAAATCTTCATAGAAGTCACTTGTAGAACATATCCTTTCAGTAGGACAGAAAATTATATATGTCTAGGAAGAGGCAGATTTTTCTCCGTGCAGAAATATGTCCAACTGTACTTTGTAATATTCATAATGCTGTAGACTACTCTTAATTCTCATCCCCATGTCCTTCATTCCAAAAGTAAGTGGAAACTACTGCTCAGCCACACTCACAGCTCTTGGGTTACTTTAGTGTTGTTTATTTTTCATCTTGGAAAGTATTTTTTTTTTCTGACTATAAAAAACATTCATCATCTGGAATAGCACAACCATCTGTTCCATATATGCATTATATTGCTGAGAGATACTCAGCACTATCTGGGCTTCTGAAACCTTTATATTGTGCTTCATATTTTTTTTAGTCATTGTGTAAAATACAGCAGTACTGAGGGTGCTGATCTGAAAAAGTACCACCCAGAAAAAATTTGTCACCAGCCATTAACTAATTGCATTTGTTCAAATTTCTGCCATGGCATTAAGTGCAGGGAACAGTCTCTAGAACCTCCTTGCCTAATTGTGCCAGCAATTCTCACAAAGAAACATATTTATAAATTAAATTGCATGTTCTGAATAATATGCAGAATAAACGGTATACTTCCCAGCAGAGAAAGAAGTGATCCAATATTTAATGCAAACTTACTTCCATTTGCATAAATCATTTCATTGCTAGCTTTGCAATACAAGCTAGGCATTTTTTCCATTACAGTTTCAGAATGTGTATGCAATCTGGAACATTCAAGTTATTGTAGTGTCATTGCTGTAGCAACAGAATTACTTGAAGCACAATTATTTTATGAAACAGATCCAAATGTTCTGTAAATTTCCAAAATTTTAAAAAAAACTATAGAAAGTAGATTTCATATGTAGTATGTACATTGGTTGGAGAATACTGGTGTAAGAATAGTTACTCAGGAATTCTTCATTGTTTCTAAGTGTATCTGAAGGACAATGCTTTAAAATGCATTTTTTAAGTTCTTAATATTGAAAATGCTGGCTTTAATAAAATCTACTAGCAATTTCACTCGTAAGATCAATATCGTTTTTCTGATGGGCTTTTCAATCTTTTGTCATTGTAAAATCTTTTTGCAATGGTGTTTGCATTTCAATTTATTCAATAAGTTCTTGAATAAAATTCACAAATTATAGCTTTCTCCATGAAATATAGCAGTTCCAGCATAGAATATATAAATAGGAAAAGCTAGACATCCAGCACAGTCTGCAGGCTGGGCTCCCCCTGTTCTGCATGTGGAAGGTGCTGTGACAGATGTGTTTAATGCATTTTGCATGCACCGTGCAATTGAACCAATTAACACTGATGGCTCATGCACCAGGTCACAACTGCTATAGTCACGCTTCTTTATGGATCTTTGTGTTGATGAAAATTATCTTCATCACTGAAATTCAGAATTTCAAGTTAGAAAAAGTAAAGTTTGATTGAGAAAGGTTGAGCATTTGGGACTCCTAAAGCATGCAAGCACTGTGGTGGTTAGCTAGCAGAAAGTACAAATCTCTGAGGCATTGCATCAGGATCAGGCAGTTTTCCTGCAAAACTGGGGCTGCCCCTCAGGGTGGGTGACATCGCCAGCCTTCTGCCTTAGGAAACAGCTAGGGTCACCAGGACCATTGTGAAATACCTTTCACTGGCAATTGCTTCTAGTTAGGTGTATGCCCATTAGCGTCCTAGGGAACACCATCACACATCTGTTTTTAGTATTATGGGGAACTTCTGGAGGGTCACGGAGGAAGGCAACACAGCTTCCCGCTCTTCCCACCCTTGTAGGAGGCTGTGCTAGTACTCTTTGCTAAGGAAGGGAAAAAATAAAGAAAAACAAAGGGGAAGAAATGGGTCATCAATTATACCCCTCACATTTTTCAGTTTCTCCCTAACCATCTGGCTGCATTTAAAGATAAAACCTCCTTCTGTTTCGGTTATTTTGGGGTTTTTTTCCCTTGATGAGCCGTTGTATTGCTGGTGTGCCCCACACTCGCTGCCCCAAGGGGGACCCTGCGGTGAGGGGCCCGGCAGGGAGGAGGGGGGGGTCCTGCGGTGAGCGGGCCCGGCAGTGAGGGGAGCCCGGCAGTGAGGGGGGGGCGGCAGTGTGTGTGTGTGGGGGGCCTGTGGTGAGGAGGGGGGCCCAGCAGTGAGGGGGCCTTGTGATGAGGGGGCCCGGCCGTGAGGGGGGGGCAGCGGTGAGGGGAGCCCTGCGGTGAGGGGGGCCCTATGATGAGGGGCCCTGGGGGGGGGGGGGGGGGCAGCGGTGAGGGGGGCCCTATGATGAGGGGGCCCTGTGGTGGTGGGGGGGCTGCGGTGAGGGGGCCCTGTGGTGAGGGGGGCCCGGCGGTGAGGGGGGCGCCGGCGCCCCCACGGACATGGCTGCTCGGTAGGGTACAACGCGCCCCTCGCTGCCAGCCGCCGCAGCAGCTTTTCCAGAAAATGCCTCAGGGTGGGACAGAACCGAGTCTACACCAAAGCGAACGGCAACGGCCGCCCGCGAGGCCGCGGTAACGGCAGCGCCCGGCGGCACGCGGGGCCGGCCACCGAGGGGCGGGGCGAGGCGCGGGGGCGGTGCTGCCCCGGGAGCGGGCGGCATGGCGGGGGGCGTCGGGCCGCTGCTGCGGGGCTGCGGGCGCCCGCTGGGCGGCGGTAAGGGGGGTCGGCGCGGCCGGGGGGAGGGGGCTCGGGCGGCCGCGGCCCGGCGAGGGGGGGCAGCCGCTCCGCGGGGCCGTGTGGCGCTACGGTGGCTCTTGCGGCCGGGGCGGGGGGCTCGCCCTCCGGGGCTGCTGCTGTGCGCGGAGCCCTGGGCAGGCCGGGGGAGGCCTGGCGGGGGTCGGCATGCCTCCCTGTAGCCCCCGGGGAAAGCGGGGGATTGACTGCAGAGCCATGTTTGTACGTGGCGGGGGGGCGGGCAGAAGCCCTTTCGGTGTAACTGTAGGTCCGAAGGCAGAACTTCTCTAACTTACTAACTTCTTTGTTTCTTGGGACCGGACACTGCAGATGATTAATTCGTTAGTGCTGAAAGTGGTTGTAAGGGAAGTGAGTCTGTCTCATTTATTTCAGGAAACTTTATTCTTCATTCATTTATATTTTAATGTGTTTTAGAAATTGTTTAAAACCTTAAGACATTGAAAAAAGAAATCTGTCATTCTCGGTAAAGATGTTAGGGATGCAGAAAGAGAGTGTGTTTAAACGGTAATTTTGTTTGATACCTGCTTAATCACACCTCCAGTTAAATGAAAGGTGGGACAGCGGGATGTTTGTAGGATTCTGGAGACAGGACAGGTGGCCGTGGGAGCTGCCAGGGCCCCGAGCACACCTGAGCAGCCTCCCCAGGCACAGGCCTGCTGCCCTGGAGCCCTGTGTCAGTGCAGCCCTGAGCCTCCAGCCCCTGGCCCAGCTGTGCCATGAGGGGCAGCCACGCCACCAGTCCAGCTTCTGACCCAGTCTCCTGCGTGGACTTTGGACCTGAATTACAGCCTTGTCTCTGGCCCCATCTGCTGCTGCTCCCTGACTGGACCCCCTGGGTGGACCCTGGACCTGATCATCTCCTCCACTGACGTGGGGCACTCTCAGTGGACCTTGCTTTGCTCACTTGGTTTGGGTCTGTAGGGACGGTACTCTGCTGCCGGCGAGCACCACCAGAGTGGTGGTCACCCTGGGCTCCTGGCTTATGCCCTTGTAGAGGATTCCTGCTCTTGCTGCTCCCAGAAAAGAATTTCTATTAAAACTGATTTTATTTTTTTTTAAGTCTCTTTCTGTCAAGATTAAAGTCCACATGAAACTGAAAACTGAGTTCTAGTGAATAAGAGAAGTGCCTTTTTTAAAAATCTACATATATTTTGCCTTCACAAAGATGTTAATTATGTTTACCCTCTAAGAAAATCCCTCAGACAAGAAAAAAACAACCAACCAACCAAAGCTTGTTTTGACCATAGCTGTCATGTTTTCTGAACACGTTTATTCAGAAACTCTTTCATATGTGCACTTTGATAAGTGTTCAATAATTCTTTTACTATTTTGTAGTTGCCTTTAGGCAGCAGAAATGGAAAAGCTCTGTCTCCCCACAAGCAAAGATGCCTCCTTGCGATTTTGTACCTGAAAAATACAAAGTAAGTCATACATACTGCGCTGGATTTAAGTACGACTGCATTATTAGATTTGAGTGATAGGCTGATCTGCAATAAATAGTGCATTAAATATAAAATTTGTTTGTTTGGGCAAACACCAATGCTGTTACAACCAGGGTATAACCTCCAGATGTACGCGTGTGACAGTAGTGAAACTTATGGCTACATTGTTGATTTGAAAAACTTTAAGGAAGAGGTAAGTGCAGAACAGCAGTCTTACTTCAAAGACTGAGTTTCAGAGGTTTGTAGAACCTTCTGTGTGCCAGAATTTCTTAAAATCTTAGTTCTGTGAACAGCCACTGTAGGCAACTGTGTAATCTATGTGATCCACTACAGCTCCATTAGTCTGGATCTTTAGAAAGCATAAACAGATACTGACTTTTATTCCGCTCAGTCCTATCCATACGAACGTATGCGGAAGATTCGTGAAAAGAATATTTCTCCTTCACTGCGAACGTATTACAAGAAGCCATTGTTGCTGCACCAAGGACATATGCAGTGGTTGTTTGATTATGAAGGACGGAGATACCTTGATCTCTTTGCTGGAATTGTCACTGTCAGTGTTGGTCATTGTCACCCGTAAGTGTGTTACTATTTGATTTATGCTATAAAATACAGGAAGCGATACCTATGTTGGTTTGGTTTTGTTCTTCATTAGTCTGTGACACTGAGCTTAAGACCAAAATATAATTCATTGAATTGTCATGTATCACTTATATTAAGGTCAGTTGCCACAGTGTTTTGAAGAATTGATTAGTTTTGTCTACTTGTTCATCCGTCTGGTGAATGGTGCAGTGTCTGCATTTTCAGGATTAATAACGGATAGGTGTGTGCATGTATGAATGCACATGTGTGTAGAATTGAATCCCTGTGTTTCTTCTTGTGCTATGTGCAGGAAAGTAACTATGGCTACCCAGAAACAGCTTGCTCGCCTGTGGCACACCACTAATATCTACATGCACCCAGCAATCCAGGAGTATGCTGAAAAGCTAACTTCTCTTTTCCCAGATCCACTTAAGGTACTTTGCTTCTTTCAGGAGCGGGGCTGGTGAAGGGGGTGTCTTTATTTATTAAATAAACAAATGAGAGCCACAATATGTATGGAGAAAAGACGTGTATGGGGACTACAAATTGTCCGATAAAGAGAATATAATGACCCTCAGGGCCTTTTCTTTCAACCCAGATGTAGACAACCATAATATCCCAAGCCCAAGTTCTGTTTGTTCTCTCCCTCCAGTTGTCACTGTGAAGGGGCAGCATTGGCAGCTTAATAATTACTGAGGGAACTAAGATGTTGACTATTCTTACACGTAGCCAACTTTGATTTGCTTGATCTCATGAAAACTCACAGTGAAAATTATTTGACAGTACTTTCTGTAGTGAGCTTTAATGGCATTTAAATAAATAAACCACATAAATATCATGTTTTGTATGCTCAGAAACAGGAAGAAAAGATATTTGTTTTGCTTTCAGGTAAAATAATGGTGATAAAATTGGGCTACTAGAAGAGTATGAAGCTATCGCAATCTTAAAAACGGAAGGAGAGTTAAAAATAAAATTAAAATGTAAAGCAGCTGCCTAGTTTAAGCAGTGGAGAATCTCAGGCACTTCTGAAAATGAACTTTAAAAGCATTGACAGTAGAATTTGAGCTGTTTTCAAATCTGAAAACTTGTATTCAGGATATCCTCTTAATCATCATCTGCTCCCAGTAAGCAAACTCTGCTTGCCACTTCTGGTCCACAGTTGTGTCTGTGTATGTCGCTCCTAGTAACTAGCATGCAGGGACACTGTACAGCCCTTTTTATCTGTGTTAAGGTTATTTCTATTCAGTCATGCCCAGTTTGACCCAGATGCTTTCATTTTTCTTTGAATCACTGTTCCATCTTAGGAAAACCTGAAGGCTCCAACTCAATGTTACAGATTTTCTGTACTCCCACTGAGTAGATCAGCTTGATCTTAGTTCTCATCTATACTGTATAGGCAACGCTAAGTTTATTGCGGTGAAGTCACTTTGTGGTAGTGATGGGTTATAGCTCATAATGTTAACAAGTTACATGCTCTGATGCCAAACAAGAAGGTTGTGCACTGTGCTGATCCTAAGCATTCTCCTGTAGGTGGTTTATCTAACCAACTGTGGGTCAGAAGCCAATGATTTGGCTATGTTCATGGCAAGGCTATATACTCGTAACTTCGACATCATCTCTTTCAGGTAATGGTGATAGATCTTTACAAAACTTATTTGTGTATGTGATCAGTGTCTATATGTCTAAACCAAGAAAAAAGAGAGGACTCTTTAACCCCAGTTCTGCTGAGGAGAATGCTATAAAACTATTTTATATGCAAAGCAGAGTAAAACAGAAGTTGAAGACTTGATACATATATTAGGACTAGGTTGCATACAAAACACAACCTGCAGTTTTTGCATTTTTTACTTAGAAAAAGGTCTGGTCTCTGTGTTCAGGGTGTGCTTTGGTGGACCTTCATTCAGGGGCAGAACGGACTTCAGCAACTCCTAGTTTCTTCTGTCGTTCTATATCTGTGGTGCCCCTGTTTGTGAGGGTACAGAGCTACCTCTGGAATACTGGTGCGGTGAACCATGGCTCTGGCTGAAGGCTAACCTGGTGGAAGAATTTGTTTTGATGAGTTTGTTCTGTTGCCTTGTTTTTCTGCCAGATCCCTGAACCATAGTTCACTTCACAGGTACACAGACAGCTCTTCTGGCCTAAGAACGGAGGTGGTGCAGGGGTGAGTGCTGTGTAAGCACAGTGTAAGCAGCTCTCTTTACTCTGCATCCCAGGTGGCCTCAAATATTAGAATAAAAGGCCTCGTTATGAAGAGCTGTATTTTTATGTTACTCTGTTCCACAGAACATTGGGTACCCAACTTGTTTGTATATTCTCATTAATGAACTTTTAATTTCTGTATAGAACTGGCATCAAACCAGCATGTAGTTCAATGACTGGCAGCATCTGTTGGAGAGAGCAGCAGTTCCCAAGATTCAAAGAACAGAGATGTTTGCCCTGTAGGGCTCAGGTGCTACAGCAGAACTTTTTGAGGCACTGTCTGAACTGCTGTTGGTTCCAGTCATTGTTCTCTTCTCCTTGCAAACATTACCTAATGATTTTAACATTTGAAATTTCAGGAAACCAGTACAGATGTGCAGTCTTGGATCTTCCAGAACCAGAGCAAAAAATGGCAGTAGGAATCTTCTTGGTTTTAGTGTAACCATGCACATTTTCCCCAATAATTTGTAGCTCAGAAGCACACCTTGTCAGAACTAATGTTGCTACAGTCTCTTCTTGGAAATGAGTGGTGTTCATGTGCTTGCTTTGTTTGTACAGAGGAGCATACCATGGAGGCAGCCCTTACACGCTGGGATTGACATCTATTGGTCTTTATAAGCATGGTGTTGCCAATGGCTTTGGCTGTTCAACAGTGAGATTTTTATTATTTTTTTTAAATCATCTGGGTAACAAACAGTTTCTTTGAATATTTCAACAATTAGTATGTTTTCTTTCCTCAAAGCACTTTATGGTTCACTAACTAAACTGCAGTGTAGTTGTTCCTGCTGTGTAAGCACAACAAGAGCCAGAGTCCCCTTTCCTTCTCCATGTAGTCACTTCTGCTAATTTAGAGTCAGGACAGCCATAACATGCATGGTCATGATTTACAGTTCTGTGGTCATGCATGGTGCTTGCATGGAAGTCTATGAAAGGTGCAAAATAATAACGCTTGGAACCCCTTTCTCAAATTCTTTTGGCAAATTTGTGCAAAGCTGCTTTCAGCTGGTCTGAAGTAGATCCTCCCCTGGAATGAAAGAAACCAAAACCCTGTGGTGGCCCCCATTTACACAAAACAGGAGACATATCTGTTAAGGAGATCCACTGGGGATAGATGGCAATACGTTATCTCCCTGCCTTTGAACAGATGGGAATGATTTCCGGTCTGCTAGAAGCTGGCGTTGGCTACTCTGATCTGTACTGATGATAGCCAGTGCTGTGGCTGAGCTATAGGAAGGCTCCTTTATAGCAGCCTCTCAGCCTGGCTCAGTGAATGAGGTCATGTAGTTAGTATTTGATCAGCAGTCAGGATTAGAAGGCTGGAGTTCCAAAGTTCCAGCTTGTAATTACTGTAACAGACCTGCCTGCCTCCCTGTATTCTGCAGATTTTTATCATACATTGGATTATTGAAGTACTACCAGCAACTCTAAAAATGTTGCTATGAATCTTAGATAACCAAAAGTGCTGACTAATTTAAAGAACAACACAAAGGAAATCAGCCGAGTGACTATTGCTGGAGCAGTCTAAACTTGTTGGTTCCAAAACTGTCTGTTCTACTATTTATTGGGAGGGAAGTTTGGTGTGATTCCACAAGTGTTCTTCAGAGAAATTGCTTGAACTAGGTATGTCCTTTGACTCTTAACAGATGCTTTTTAGGTTTTTTGATTTGTCATCCCTAAGTATGATCAAAACATCTCTTAGAAAGGTGTCATCAAATCCATAGCTATTTCTCTTACGCTTGACAGACAATGTTACCAGATGTGTTTCGTGGCATATGGGGAGGCAGCCATTGTAGAGATTCTCCAGTGCAAACTGTTCGAAAATGCAGCTGTTCTGAAGGTTGGTCAATGGTAAAAAATATTTGGCTTTTAGATTAGAGAATACTAGAGAGCTATGGAAATAGGTTATGTTTATCTCCTCAAGAAAGGTAGACCTCTAGTTAGCATTTGCAAGGGCAACCAAAGAAAATATTGCAGAGAATCTCAGGCACCTGCTTTCCACAGAGAAAAATTTGGGGCAGGTGACACCTACATCATATTGTCAGATTTCTTAAAATCCCAACCTTTTTCCAGCATTTGTCATGATCAACTGTGAAAGCTGTGGAACTCAGTTTTAGCACATCTGGAAGAACAGAAATGTTGATTGCTGTTTTCTGCTGTTTCTGAAGTTTTGACAGCTCTCCAGATTTTGTTTTGGAGTAATATGAATAGTAAGGACAACCTGAAGCCAGTGATAGGCGGAAAATCTTAAATGAGGCAAAACATACCATGCGCAGCACAATGTGAAAACTTCTCTGCTGCTCTCATTAACAACGACAGTAATTTTTTTCCACTGTTTCAACAAGCATTCTTTAGTATTTCAGTTCACATGCATACATCACAGGTTTTCTTTTAGCTTTGCCCTCCGTAGTGGGCATTAGCTGTACTAATTGCTCTGTTCTTTATTTCAGTATAGACTGATAGGCAGCTGTATCCTCCAGAATCCTCATACCTGTACTAACCTGATGATTCCTTATGTCTTATGCTGATGTTTATTAACCCTTGAGAAAATGTCTGTTTACTCTTTCGGCTGATGTAGGTGATACACAAACGCTTCCCCAAAGTTACAGCTTCCTGACCTGTATAATGTGTAACACTGTCTGGCAGCTTTGCCTTGCTGTTTTGGAACTGGCGTTCCTTAGTATAAATAGTTGAAGAGAAAGTAAGGGACACTCTCCTTTAATGTTTAGCCTTTTATTGTGTATTTGAAAGGAGGTATTTACCATGCAGTCAGATAATACTTGGTGCTTAGATGTGTCATTTCATGTTTTGAAGCTAGCTTTGTGTAATTTTAAGTAAATTTCTTTTAAACTATTTCCCCTGTAAACAGGTGTATGTCATGCAAACAACCAGTACATTGAACAGTTCAAGGATACTCTGAATACCTGCGTGCCAAAGACAATAGCTGGATTTATCGCTGAACCAATTCAAGTAGGTAGTTTGCCACTTCTGAATTGTGATAGCACAAATAGGGTGAAACACTCAAATCTGATATTCTTTAGCTACATCCTAAACATAGACTTCTGATTTTTATTATTTTTTTGGTAATGCCTTAAACACCTTCTGTATCTGAAATAATGGATGCAGTCTTCAAATTTCAGCTTTTGTCACTGATTTCAATGGAGCTGGAATTTTGCTTGTGAAGTTAAACAGAATTATGATTAAACATACACATTTCTTCTGCATGTTGTTTAGTTTCTAATACCTTCTTCCAAATTTCATACTGCTTTTCTCTTTACTGTTTCTGTAAACCATAACTCAATCCCCCTTCCACCTCTTCCCAGCCATGTTGTCCACTATATTTTTAGGAGCTCTCCAGCAAGTGGTGGCCACAGGAGTCATTTTGTTGGTGCTTCACTGTAGTTTCAGAACTGCTGTGTATGTGGGTCTTAAATAGGAAGAATGGAGAATATATCCCAGGAACAAAAAAGGCAAGAAAAAAAGTGAGAATTGTGACCACAGAGAATATTGGAGTTGTTTTCTGGTTTTGCTATCTTCTAAGCTTTTACATACATAAGTCTAAGAAGCCATTGCAGTCCAGGTGTAGAGTGGAGTTTCTGATGCAAATGAAAACTGGCAAGGTGAACAGAAATTGAGGAAACAAACATTTTAAACAAATTAACCGAAGAAGGGATGTGAACTCTCTTGTTAACTTTGTTATCGATCGCAGTTTCTGGGTTTCTTAGTGTGTAGGTTTTCAAGGTACTTGTTTTGGCAGTTTGTCCTTAATCAACTCTGTCTTACAGTGATGGCACAGTATGGTCTGACATTTATACCAGCACAACTAACGGAACAGCAAACTGCGCTGTGGAATGGGAATGAGTGACCTGAGCAGGAACTTTCTGAAGCAGTTCCAGTGCTGATGCCAGAAACTTGAGACAACAGTCTTGCTGTTACCTGAGGGCTGCTGCTACTTTTTTTCTTATTGCAGGATAGTCACACAGTGGAACTCCTGTCTCCTTCTCTGTTCCTGAAGACATTGTCTTTCTTGTCTTGGCAGGGTGTTAATGGAGCTGTTCAGTATCCAAGAAGTTTCTTACAGGAAGCTTACCAGCTAGTACGGGAAAGAGGGGGCATTTGTATTTCAGATGAAGTGAGTTGGGTTTTTTACATAAGAGCTCTAGAGTTTGGGTACCTCTGAAAGTCATCTTAAAAGAATCCAAGTGAAGGCAGACTGGGAGCCTGGAAATAATCTAAATGAAATGCTACACACTTAATAGCTTAAATTTAACACAGTGTATCTTTTCAAGTGTAGGAGCCTCCCAGTTTTTACTGCCTTTATTCTGCTATGTGGTATTCTGATTTTAGATGCAAGTAATGTTAGTAGCAGACTTCAGTCCTTACCTTTTGGGACCAGTAAATTTACATAAATATGCAGCTAATAAACGTCAGCTGTGATGTGAGGTTTGTCACAGTAACATTTCCTGTTATGAGTGGTGTTGGTATACATAAGCTCTAGAAGGGAGTTGATAGCTGTACCTCTGCAAATACATTTTAGAAATAGTACTTGCTTAGCTAAAGCTATTTTGAAATAGTAGCAAACACTTCAAAGTGATGGTGATAGTACCTCAAGCATTGCAGTAGTAGAAATCGGTGATCGTGGGGTTGCATTGGAAATGTGATAAGCAACTGCATTTCCTTTCCATTTTGAAATGGAAGTTGCAGCTCATTTGTGCATCTCGCCATGCCTAAGACATGGTGACATGTCGTCTTCTTCATACGGAAAAAAACCCCGTTACAATAAACAGTGTTTTGCAAAGCTGTCTGAATAAGGGTCCTAATATAAGTTGATTCTAGATGTAGTTGCAGTTCAGTGCAAATCAGTAACAACAGAAAGACAAGAAAAAGAAACCATGTTGTAAAATGTGAGAAAGTGATGGTCGTTTTCATGGATTTTTCTTTTGAAAGGTACAGACAGGGTTTGGACGGACAGGCAGCCATTTCTGGGGGTTTCAAACACATGATGTAGTCCCTGACATTGTTACTTTGGCAAAAGGAATTGGTAATGGCTTTCCAATGGCAGCTGTTGTTACAACAAAAGGTACAAGTGTTCTGTTCTGCTAAGAGTTACAACAGAGCAATTACAAAATGCACGATACAGTAATTACTTAGTGAAGAGATGTGTGTTCTAACAGCTGAGCTTTATTAATAATCTTTGTCTCAATCTCTTTTGACAAATGAATTGGGTCCTTATTACTCACTTGTTTTCCTAAGTGCTGTGCTATACCAGTGCAAAGTGTTATTTAAATGGGGTCGGTTGTATAACTGAAGCAGGGATGACCTTGTGAGTCATTGGTAGAGCTGGTAATAGATCCTGCAAATTCTCACTGAATTCACTGTTTTACTAATCGATGTACTGAAACACATAAGGCAGCATGTTAGCCAACTACTTGATTCATACAAATGACTGGCTGAATCTAGTGAAGAAAACTTGTAGAAGGCTGTTTAAGGGGACAGCAGCATATGTAAGAAGTGTGACTTTTTAAAAAAAAGTCTGTTGTCTAGCAGATGCTAAAAGTATAGGTTTTGGAAATAGTCATATTTTGCACAGACTAATTGCAGGGGGGAAAAAACCTTCCTATGGCATTGTCTCCAGCAGAATCGGTGTTAAAGCACAGCAAATTTAACTTAACAGTTAAGTTAAAGCAGATAAGTACTGTTACCAAACATAAGGCACCTGTAAGAGTAATCAGTGTTCTTTTTCTTTTAGAAATTGCAAGTTCCTTGGCTCAAAACCTTCACTTTAATACATTTGGAGGAAGCCCTTTGGCCTGCGTAGTCGGAGCTGCGGTTCTTGATGTAGGGTGAACGTTGCATAAATTTATATATCTCACAGTTTTTCTTGTAAGAAAAGATGAGAAATGTTTACGTTTATTTTTACTATAAAGTTATACGTGGTCAATTTTTTAAACTGTATGAAACACATAAACATATGCAGGTATTGTGCATAAATGGCCAATGTGCCCCATGTATAGGAAAAACTCCTGATTAGTTCCATTGCAAAATTTGCATCCCTCTAGCAAGAATAGGAGTCCTCTAATCATGTTTTCAGAATCATCTTTCATTTTGTCCCTTATGTTCTTTGCTTTATTAATAGAAATGTAGGAAAGCATTTTCTCAAAAGCCTTAGCTAACTTTGTCATAGGACTATGCAAATCCTCAGCTAAACCACATTTATTCTCTGGCATATGTGCTTAACAAAATTGTTTTAACTCCACAGCTTTTACCTTATACCTAAAAACTCTTAACAGCCAGATAGTTAAAAATGTTTAAGGTCAGAATTCCTTTTGAAAAAAAATGCCTCATGACAAAGACAATAGAAAAATTTGCAATATATTTCACTTAATAGCCAGCAGAAAATCAGTCCGTGGGCAGTAGGTCACCATTTAATTAGTCTTTACCATATACAGATCATTTGTCCTTGAATCTCACTTTATTACAGCAGATACTTTTTCTGTTCCTGTTACTTTCCTGAGTGTTTTGGGGCTTTTTAAAAACTGTTCTGTAAAATGGCTGATCACATAACTGATTTTGAAAAAACAGTTCACAAATAAGAAAGCCTGAACCCATGTTTTGGGTTTCTTTGGCTGTGGAGTAACTTGGAGCCTGGATCTGAAATAAGTCGAAGGAGGTTATCAGAGTCAGGAAGAAAAAAAATTGAGTTAAAAGAAAAGAAAAAGGAGAAACACCCACTTTAACTTCTGCAATTGTATTTTTTGGTTTTTTCATGTCAATTTTCTTACGTTAGATACTAATTTCATAAAATGGTTTGTGCGTGTCAGTGTCAGTCTGGCTGCATGTCAGAACTATATTAAGGAGAGTAGGTTAAGTAACAAAAAAAAGATTGTGATTAAAAAGCATGGTGTTGATTAATCTAGTTAAAACACTCAAGTTGTTCCCAAAAAGGCTGCCTAGTATACGTAGGTATGCCTTGTCAAATTATGTCCTTCTCGTGATACCGAGAAAGAATTAAAATATTTCTGGTAAGATTTTGAAAATAATGCTGTGGTCAGGTATTTTTCAGTTATGACTATATGTGAGTATGAATTACTGGATTACGTTTATGGAGTAATAAGGAAAATGTGAAAAACACCACAGCAACGTCGAAATACTATGTTCAATTGTACTGTGATACCGTTAGAGGACTGTAAGAGAAGAAAAATGTAAGAACCATAGTGGTGAAGGAACACAGTCTGCAAGGAAGTGAAATAAACATGTAATCAAGCTGAATATGGATTAACTGTATTGGAAGCTTTTCCTGCAACACATAGTACATCATTTTAAACAGGCTATTGAAGAAGATGGTCTACAAAAAAACAGTGAGGATGTGGGAACATACATGCTGCTCGAGTTGGCTAAATTACGGGATAAATTTGAGATTGTTGGAGATGTCCGTGGCAAGGGACTTATGATTGGAGTAGAAATGGTGACAGATAAGGTTAGTGATTTACTTATATTCCTTTCAATTTACAGTGCCATCAAAATTTTTATCTCATTTTATTTCAGTTGAAATAATGGGAGGATTTTCTATTAAAAAACAGCTAGTGAAGTGACAAAACACTGCTGTGGCTAAAAATGAGCCAGAACATTCCAGCATTTCAAATATTTCACAAGTTTTGAGTAAGCAGTGACTTGGGTACCTTAACTGTATAAAGCCATCTTAGAAAGCAGGTGAATTATTCAGTTAATGCTTTCAGCCAGAGATGGGGGTAAGATTTATTGGAGAGACTGGAATATACATGTTTTTTCATAGAACTAATTTAGCGTATCCAAGTGAAATGTGATGTTTGCTTCCCTTAGGACAGTCGCCACCCTCTTCCAGCTGAAGAAATTGATCAGATCTGGGAGGACTGTAAAGACATGGGAGTTCTGATCGGCAGAGGAGGACTGTACAGTCAGGTACCAAACCTCTGGTTATACATAAACTGTATTTATTTCCTGTCCGAGTTAACTTCAGTTTAGTAAATAAACTAGAAAACATATACTCCTAGGAACTATCTCTGTTAAATTTTGCTTATTTTATAAATTGGGCAGGAGCAGTTTGATTCTTTTCAAGTATGCTGAACTAGCTCTAAGCTTGGAGTTTTCCTTTAGAAGGACAACTTCCCCTGGAAAGCAATGTACTATAGCCTGTGTAAATTAGAAGAATATTCAGGCTTGCTAAGTCTTGGCTGCTATTCAGGTTATTCCCTGGCCTGAGGGTACAGAACAAGTTTGGTTTTGCTAGTTCTTTTAGTCTGGAGAGCTGGTAACATTCTACCTATATAGGCAATTAAAACAGAGTTGTTAACAGCAAGTTCAGCAACGCAGCACTGAAGTGAGAGTTGCAGGTGAATAGGCATTAGTCCACGCCAGCTGAAGATGCAGCACGCTGTGCGCAGCGCGCCCTGTCACCAGCCTTCTTACAGCAGTGAGCTAACAGCAGAGAATTGCCTGAGGGCTGGTCGGGTCAGTGAAGCTCTCTGACACAGAGGAAGCAGCTTTTGCATGAGATGAACAGACAATGGCTAAAATAAACAGGACATGGCATCGTTCACCTCATTGATTCTTCTGCAAGACACAGACCAGAACACGGGTAACAGGCTGCACCTCACGAGTGTGGTAAAATGCAATTCTGTCTTACAAGAGTGCTGTTTGTGTCAGTGTTCACTTCATTTGGGGCTGTGCATGGAATAATAAGACCATTATTCCACTCTTGCTGCATCAACTGCTGTGGTATGATAACAGAAAAATTTAAACTGAAAGATTAAGAATCTTACGGAATATAATTACTCTTGGAAACATCATAATATTGATCATGCATTTGGACGTAAGGACCTACCTTCTTGACAGGTTAAACTATGCATATATCCCTTCCTGATCAACATACATTCAAGCTATAGTATATATATATATATATATAGTATATATACCCTAACTGAAAGTTGGCATTCAGTGATTCTTTCATAATACACTCTCTTAGAAGCCTTAAAAAAAGCCTGTAATACAACAGCAAATCAGCTGATGCAATGCAAGAGGCTGCTACTCTCAGTAGAGATTTCTTTTTCCCTGTGGCAAAGTTACCAGAAAGGAAAATACATCTATGCCTCTGTTCTTAGTACAATCCCATCTAAGGTTTTACACTAGCGCTGTCTGGAATAAGAGCTGCAAGCGTGACCTGCTCTAGTCAGGTCTTTTTTGGAGGCAGTTGCTTTGTCACAGGAGTCAAGTGGGGAATTGGATGTAGTCAAGTCCAAAATTGCCCCACTTCGGAGTGCATTTATCAGAAGCCTCAGTCCCTGCTCTGCTGTTCTCCTCCTACATTACCATTTCTCATGCTTCTGGTTAGATTCTTTTAGGCAGAAGGTGAGTGCTGACCTAGATAGGCTGCTAGAAACACTGTCCTTTCCGTACAATTTTAAGGATTTCTTTGTCTTTTTTTTCCCTCTATCAGACATTTAGAATTAAACCTCCTATGTGCATTACTAAAAAGGATGTCGACTTTGCTGTGGAAGTATTTCATACTGCTTTACAGAGACACATGGAAAGAGCAGCTGCAAAATAGGCTTGTTTCCTTACATGAGACACATACAGAACCCCTGATACTTGCCATCCTGGCTCAGCACTGTCTACACTGGATGAGAAAATCATAAGATGAAGATTAAACACTTGTTTGTAAGAGCACAGATCAGTGTTTAATAAAGAATATGCTCTAATCAGTTTTGTAACCGTGTAGTTCAGGTGTACAGTGGTGGTCTGTATTAATCTGCACACCTGTTCTACCATCAGCATAAAAAGCCCCGACAGGATTAACTGGGTATCAGATGAAAGGTGAACATATGTCGTGTCTTTTCATCTCGGAAATTCATATCAAAATTGGAACACTGTTTGGACTTTTCCCCGTGGGGTTGGTACCAGCATGGCAGGGGACTGCCTCCTGCTGCCCCGGCTGTGGGCCCTTCCACCACGCCGTGCACTGCCAGTTTGGGTGTTGCAGAGCTGACTGGGACTGGTGCAGGGTAGTCCCTGATGGCTTTCCACAGTGGTCACCACTGCTGCTGCCCCAACCCCTGCTACCAACCAAAACCTTGCCGTATATACTCAATACATACAAGCACTTGCAAAACACACAAGTTTATTTTTATTTAAATAAGAAAAAAAATTAAGTCAAAAAGTAATACTGCAGGGTTCAGTCTGTAAGATTTCACTTGCATAAGCATAGCCAGTCACCCTGAGCAGAACATAACTGGAGGTTTCAGAGTTTAAACTGTTTACCCTTACTGCAAGGATACACTGTAATTAGAGCATGAAAAAAAAAATAAATTTGCACAAAGTTGAAAAGTTTCTAATTACAGTAATTATTTTTCTCATGGGACTCTAATCCAGTCATCATCCTCTCCAACACAGGCTTTTCTTTTCCATCTGCTGTTTATGTGATTGCACAGCACATCTATTAGTCATTTAGCAAAGATGAAAACTCTGGCTGGTGAAACAGGATGCCACATTTCTTTCTTACATAATCATTGGTTTTAATGTCTCAGTTAATTACTTCTTCCAGTTTCCAAAAAAACAAAAACAAAAACAAAAAAAAAAAAAAAAACCCGCATTGTGGACAGTCAGTCAGAGTTGTACATTTATCATTCTACTTTCATTCAAATTCTAACATTTAAATAATTCCTTGACTAAATAAATATTACATGTGAACTTGTGGGTGAAGGAGAACATTCTACCATTTTGCGTGATGAGTTGAAACTTTAGAGGAACTTAGTTAATGCAAGATCATCGTGTCTGGAAAATTTCACTCTACGGGCTTGCTAAGCAACATACAGCCCTTGCTGAGCACTGCCTTCTCCAACTGCACTGACAATTCCTGTGTAAAACCCATTTCCACTTGAAAAACATGGTTTGTTATCCCACCTTTTCTTTTTTTTCGTGCTACTCAAGATCAGGTAGACTATGCACTTGAACAGAGTGCAATACCAATTCCTATGTTTTTCATTAGAAATCAGAACAAATTTAATTTATTCACTCATACTTATTTATTATTTCTCCCTTCATTTATTCCAGCAAGGCTCTTCCACTAGACTTGTTTTTTCCTAACACATCATGCAGGTGGATGTACAAAACCAACAGGAATTGTCAAAACTGATTCAGCATTGTCATTTTACTCTTTTGCCCTTCTGTCTGCTGTTTATAATGTAATTAAGTAATTTGAAAGGGCCCTTGGGGATGGCAGAAGAAAAGCCTGCGGTTTTCCATGTCTTGGTGATGTTTCGTCTTTAATAAATGATCAAAGAAACACAGGCCCTTCTGTTGGCTGAGCTAAGCCATCTCCAAAGAAAGGCAGCAAGTGTTTAAATAAGAAATTATTTTCTGTGTGTGGAAAGTTTCTACAGGAATACAAGGTGAGTAGCTGTGAATTACTGTTTCTCCACCCCCAATGTGAAAGCAGCTGAGATGACAGGTCAAATCTAGTAATTAAAGAAAGGCAGATAAAACCAGAAGAAAGCACAGGTTCCTTCACAAGAAAATACTCTTTTTGTTGCATCTTCCTTTTTTTCCCCATAAGTAGTCTTGCTTGTTTAACTCTGGACACAGGCAATGTGCACCCTTCAGTTTTGGGAGAGTTTTCATGTACAATTCTGAAGACTGTCACTGTAACAAAGTTCTATCTGTTCTTACGTTTCTCTTTTTTGTTTCTGGTGTTTACAGCTCCATTTACAGCTGGTGCTTGTGTGGCTTTTGCATGTTTTGTGGCTTTTAGGTGTTCAAACAGTTTATTTCGGGATGGAAATGCACAGTTGCAGGTTACACAGTGGATGGGAACTTCATTCTGCAATGAGGAAAAAAAAAACCCCAATGCTTCATATTTGTATGGAACACGTAATAAATACAACAATTTGTTGTATACAGTTCCTCTTAAGACAACAAAATGTGAATAAGCTGTTTGTTTCTATTACAGACACTCCATTAGTGATTAACAACTAAATATGTGATTTTAAAAAATCACAACTATAGCTTCTTGAAATTTGGGAGAGTACTAAGTAGAACCCAGAAGAAAAATAGAAGCATTGCAAATCTAAGTCAAGATAATACTTTTGGTCTCACCTGATCATATACGTAACACTTTGGGCTCTCGGATCTAGCGAATTTAATATGTGTCTTAGTTGTAATTACTGCAAGATTTTGCTCTTTCTGGGAAGCATCAATATCGGGAAAGATGCAAAACAGTACTGCCTGTCACCTGCCTGATGAGAACAGCTCTGTCTGCAGTTGTTTAATTTATTTGCTTTGAACTGCCTTGGATATGGAGCTTTAGCAACTCCTGGAACTGAAATGTAGTCCTGCTCGTCTCTGAAAGAACAAGAGCTGATGTTCCAGTCTCCTAGCTTCTATTAAAATTACATGGTTAGAAATACCTGTATAGTTAAAAAGTAAGCAGAAAACTGAAACAGAATTTGTGGACTGGAGGTGATCAGCCAGCTAACCTTGTTTGTAGTAATATGACCACCAGCTTTTAAATAATGTGACTTGACATACCGTTGTTGGGTGCTCTGAAGATGCCTTAGCAGACTTTTTTGCATCCTTGGCTTTTTTTCCTTTAAGCTTAGCACTGCTGACAGACAAAGAGAAACCAAGATCAGTGCACAAGAACGTTCAACATTTAAGAGCTTCCAATGGTTTTTGAATCATTATTGTCTCCGCTGCTTTCCCTTGTTCTTCCTTCACACAACACAATACAAGTGCTTCCAGCAAAAAAATAAAGCAACTTAATTTATATGATCAATTCTTGATCTCAAGATGCAGCTAGATGATCAACCAGGTACTGGTAAGTGATGTGGCAGGGAACTGCAGTCAAACACCATTTCCAGAGTAGGTCCTAACACCCCCTGTTTCATATCATTTATTCAACTGCATAGCCCCCCATTCACGTTGGTGAGTAAATCTAGACTTGACAGAATCAAACAACACAGAACACAACAGTGACTGCAGTATTGAGAGTGAGCGCACCTTTTTACTTCAGTTGTTGCTTCATTCACTTGGCCAACATCTTCTGTAGCACTTGCATCCTCTGACATGGCACATCTTTGGCCATCATTTACCAGCTCCTCTGCTGAGCCACTGTCCTTGTCCATGCTGGGCACCTCCTTTTGTTCAGCTGTTTCTTCATCAGTACTTCTATCAAAAGAGTCCTCATAAGTCTGTCCAAACAGAAGAAACGCAAGTTAACTACTTCAAGTTCATTAGTGATATGTTTGTAGTATTACACTCGTTCACCTGAAATGGGTGGGTGGGGAGAACAAAGCCATGGACCCTCTTAAATTTACTGTGTTTTCAGTGAGATTGTAACAATTAAAACCTTAGTTCGGATGTGAAAGATGCAGCCATCTGTTGTTGATGTTGTCTAAACTCCTGAATCCTTGAACTCTTGAGTGTTTTACTATATGTGCACTGAGTTTAGGTCAGGCCGACCCTCTAGAGTTGTCAAGAATGATGAATGAACGAACTTCTAATGAAGGGGGTCAGCCTAAGGAAAGACAAAGAGCATCCTCTCCTTGCCAGGCAAGCCGTACACACTTAGATTACCTCGTTCGTGTGAAACTCCAGTTAGTTGGCTCTCAAGGTCTTTAGCCTCACCCTAGAAGTGAACTATCCTCACCAGCAATACTAAAAATCACACCCCTTAAGGGAGAGTCCCAGGCCCACTAAAAGACCCTTCCTCAGAGAGCAAGTGTAGTCGTAAAATAAGTTAGGCGATGGATATGCAGATGTGTAGCAAATCCCTCTGGGCAGGGCAAGTGCAGTAAGATTCTGCATACCGTGTTTGTAACTTTGTACTGCGGTGTGCTGGCTGTGCTCGCCAGCATCCTGACCTGTGCAACTCTGGAATAAAACAGTTATCCCGTCTCTGTGTGTAAGATTGGCTTGTTGCACACCAGGAACAGACTTCTGCTTTAGAGACAACAATAAGAAACACCAATAAACAGCCTCTAAAACCACACAAGAGGAGAATGAAGGTAGCTTTAAATTATACACAGGGCTCATTCTGTTCTGGCTGCAATTTCACGTGACAAGATAGTGTTCTTCTAACTTCGTAGTCAATCAGCTCAATATTATATCAAACATACGCATGTACATGGTTAACAGAAGATCGGTCTGTTTTTTAACTTGACAATAGTAAGACAGGCCTTGGGAGAAGGCACAGGCACCATAAATATATCAAGCTAAGGCCTAACAAGATAAGCTCAAGGAGAACCAAATGGTTAATGAGAGCAGACAGAAAATTACTTGAACTGTGTGTGAACCAGCCTAATTAACATACTAAGAGATCCACCCTGGAGCAAAGAAAGCCCCCAGCTAACAAAGCCCCCTCCCCACAGAACATGCCAGGTGAAAAAAGTAATACTGTACCTTTTAATGGGAGACAAGACTGGTAAGAACCAGTGAAACTTAAATGTCACGAAATGTCATTATTAACAATTGTTCAAAGTATATAAAATGTTTTAGCAAGTGTTAAGAGGTGCAGCTTTGTGGATTTACAACCCAGCACCCACCTCTGCACAGACATGCAATAAATGGGATCTCGGCTCTGCATATGAGATTGGCTCTTTGTACACTGAGTAACGAACTCCATTTGTGAGACAACAGTTCTACAAAATGTTAATTATTTAGACTAAATACCTGCTTTAGGACACTTAAGCCAAAATAACTGAGCTGACTGAAGCTAGACACACTGTACTTTCCCTCCCTAACATTAGAAACACTGGCAGTCTTTTCCATGTACCAGAAGACAGAGGCAGACTTAGCAAAAGGTCAACTCTTGAGCCTGTCTGAAGCAAAACACAGCTCTCCAAAGCAGGATAACACATTTGGCCTAACACTACATTAACGCAACACTATCACCTGTAAGTCTCAGCTACCTGAAAAAAACTTGGCTAATTACCCTCAGGAAAAGAAAACGAAAACCATAGTGATTCCCTGCACCCCATAAAGCTTGGTAAAGGACAGAGATTATGTTTCCAGAAGAATATTGCCGCACAAGATTCTAGCTCATGCTAGGCAAGAGTGGCACCTACTGTCCGGGCCGCAGAAGAGCTTGTGATCAAACGTGGGAGACTATCTCACTGGGACAAGGCTAGGATTAAGCTAGTAAGCAGGCAGGTAAGAGCTGAAAAGGATCAAACTTGAGGAAGGCTGACAGAAAACTTTGCTCACTATGGCACTCCTGCCACTCAAGCCTGAAACAGCTTGCAGTTCTTGAATTTCACCCTGTTGCTGTCAGCACAGATCTGTCAAATCCTGCATAGACTCAAAACCTAGAGTACAACAGATGGGTGCTACTTGTGTTTACAATTCAAGTGAAAGGTGGAATGGATGTGTTTGTTCCAACAACTACAGTGTCGGTAGGATGCCAATACTGTGTTACTTCCCCCACCCCACGTTAGAGATTAACAAGTCATACATTATACGAACTCTAGCAACCGAAGCAGAAAACCACCGACACAAAATGGAGCTGCTAACACACTAAGGCCATTGCTGGTCTTTCTGATCAATTCCTTGCATTCTCCCTATCTGCCCATTTCCATCCATTTTCCTTACACTTCAGAGTGTAGCCTTTTTAGATCCAGCACCACATTTATTAGGATCTGCACAAACAGAACAAAGTGAGGTCTATGAGATGATTATCATAAAATACAATTGTAAGTGTAAAAAAATTATTTTGCAGTCAAAGAATTACAAATTTTAAAACTCTTCAAGTTCTGTAGAATATCAAGTTCTTATTTTTCAGGACAAAAAAAACTAGTTAGGAGATAACAGAACTGGGTTGTAAAGTTCCCTGAATATTATTATGACTACATACCATCACTGTTTTCTGTTTCTTCCTCTGCTTCTTTGACAATCTATAAAGATAAGAATTTAAAATCATCTCTTTTTCAATCACATTCATTTTCTATGTATGCCAGCATCCAACTGACAAAAAATACCTAATCAATAAACACTGGCCCTGTGCAAGTTCCTGTTTGAAAAATAATAATTGCTGCTTTTCCTTAACTTCATTTTCTAACTTTAAGAAGCAGAGAAAATATGATACTTATCCTACAACATTTGAATCCAGTCATACTAATGCATGCATTTTACTGGAACTCTGATGCTAGGAAATATTTTAAATCACACAATACTGTGAGTTCCAACACAACTATAAAACATCAGAAACTCCCTCTGAGGCCCTTCCAGACTTGTTAAATCATCAGTCACAGTAAAATTAAAACCAATTTTAAGTACTTCTGCTTAGACACATCTTCCGTTTCTTCCTCCTCTTTGGTATGTATTTCATCTGCATCATCCAAAGACACAGGAAACCTCTCTTCTTCTTCCAGTTGCTGTCGTAACAGTGCTACCATCTCTCGATGCTTCTTTGATTTTTCATGATTCTTCATGCTGTGAAGACCAGCAGATTGTTACTGCAGGTAGCTCTGAGCAAGCACTGTTCTACTTACATATAAATTAACAGCAGGCCCATTATCCAGCACTACCAAGTATGGAAAATTCTGCTCTGACAATGTCTCTACTAGAAAGACAATACTGACCGTTATGAAGTTAAAAAGTCTTTAAAAAACATTTTTTAAAATATTAAAAAACCCAGCAGCCTCACCCCCAAATCCCCAACCACAAGCACTTACGCTTTCTCAGTTTTTAACAGTTTGTCACAAGCAGGGCAGTACAGACCATCAACAAATTCAGCTTCTCCAGTTTCATCATTCACTTTGTCTAAAGAGATCAGTGGGGATCAGAAAGACAAAGTCAGATGAGTGATTTTTGAGTAAGCTGCCCTTAAAAGTCTAGCAAATAGTCATAACACTGACATTCAACTTCTTTATATCACTGACATGCAGAAGACCATCTCACCAAATCATACATCAGCATAAATTAACCATTGTAGTTTGATGTCTTCTCATATTCAATGGAAAGCACCAGAGAGGGTCAGACTCTAGCCTGGCATGCCTCAGCTGGAGGCAGGGAGTGGCACTACAGTCAGAATTGTGAATCAGGGGCTCTAAGTACAGTGAGCCAATACTCTGGCTGCAACAACTCAATACAGATCATCCCCCTACACCCCATACCTCCAATGCCTTTTGTCTCCTGTTCTTCTAATTCATCTTCATCATCTAATCCATCTTCAAATTCCTTTTCATATTGTGCCTCCATCTCTTGCAACCCTCTCTCCAGATCTGACATCGTTATCCAGCTCTGCTCTTCATAGTGCTCAGCAAGCCTTCAAGTAGAATAATACAGTAACTTCTATGTTGTGTCCATGAGATGGGAATTACAGAAACAGTATTACTTAGAAGAAAACTTGTTCTTTGGCATTTCAGGAGGAAAGTTCTGAACATATTATGATGGAGCAAAAAATTGTCTGTAGGGCCTGGAAATTTAGGCAGTTAATTTGTGATGTCAATGGGCACATCTACAGTGCAAATAAAGAGGTATTAGCACAGGTGGGTCCTGCTTGAATTTCAGGCAGGAAATGCTTATGCACCATGGTCAATATGAAGCTGCCAGCAGGAAGGTAAGCTCAATTCTCAAAGCAGTATAGCTGTTTTTACCTGCTGGCAGATTCAATCCACAAACAGTATAGGACCACAAAAGCCACCAGCACATTACTCCTTGACTCTGTGCTATGGAAATGTACCAGCTCAGTTTTCCAAATCTAAGCGTGGCCCACGTTATCAATCAGTGCACCACAGTACAGCTAAATTTGCTTCAGCTGGCTCCTGGACTCAGAATTATCAAGCCATTTGTCAGTAAAGGCATAGCTCTGCTTCATTCTCCCTTCAGTAAAAATAAAATACAGGTAACTTATCACATATACATTATTATTACATAACTTTCTTCAATATGCAATTATTTTGCAAGTGCATTCTTATTAAAAATTTAAGCTACTTCCTCCCATTTGCAGGAAAAAAGTTCTTCTAGTTGGAAGAATAAATTGTGCTTACACTTGGGAGATTGTCTCTTCCTCTTTTGGGAAAAATAAAAGCATTGAAAAAATGCATTTAGTCCAATGAAAGGGTCATTTCTGAAGAGCTATAAAGAAAGGCAAAACTAAATTCATTTTTTCACTTTCTTTTTAGCAGGTGCAGTTCCAAGGCAGATGAAGCTGATCTAAGTCCAGGCTGTCACAGTCCTGTTCTCCCTCATTTCAAAGCATATATTCTTTTTTCTTTGAAGTAACAATGATAACAATTAACTTTTACTTAAGTGGGGAAGTAAGATCACGCTGGATTCTGTGCTATTGCAGCCAGTTACCTGCAGCACACAGATAACTACTCCCTGGTTATCTCATATCTCTACATGTCAATAAAATGCAGAGACACTCAAGTTTTAAAAAGCTGAGACCTGAGACTAATATATATTACAAAACCAAATACATAATATTTTCAAGGATGTAAAAGACCAAATGGAGCTACTGTTAGAATCTAAGTCTACACAGTATCCCCATGGATAGTTTCTCCAAGTTTAAAAGAAAAGATCTGTTCCATATTTACATACTTGGCTTGTTTGAGTTTCTGCTGCCTCCGAAATTCCTCTGCTTTCCTAGTTTTTTCTGCATTTTGTTGTTCTACAAGTTTTCTGTGAGCCTGTACTCTTTTATCCCTTTTACGAATAAAGGCTACTAGCTGACGGACCAGTTCATTTCTCTCTTTTCTGGCTTTATCTCTTGTTTTCTTGTTCTCTTTTTCCATAGCTCGTTTCTCCCAGCGGTTTGAGGCTTGTCGTGTGTCATATTCTTCTTTCCAGGCAAAGTTTTTCTGAGTACAGAAACTCTGCCAATATGCATAGAAAGGGTGGACTACCTGTAAGAAAAAAAGAAGAAAATTGAACAAGTTAGGAGCAGGGACAAAAACCATACCAAGTAAATTCAGGACTTTTGTAGGAGTTGTGTCCTCTATACAGGCCACAGTTTTCCCTCGGAGTATAAGTAAACCACATGAAGGTTTAGAGAAACCTCTAATATCATTCTTAAAATTTCAAACCATGCCAAATCAACAGCCTTGTCTAAACTATTCCGAACTGCAACTTCTACAAAGTATCTCCTCATAGGATTGAATCGTGCTGACTCTAGTGCTTAGTTACTTAGCTGTGCTGTACTTTTCCTGTCAAACTGAATCAGATACACTACTGTCCGCAAGCAGGCATATGCACATATTGCCCAAGAGCCACCATACTAAATTACACCAAAGGTCAGCCATTCGTTTCCAACAGCAGCCAAAGACCAGCACAATGAGAGCAATAAAATAAATACATGCACATAATGCTATTTTGTCTCTGTATATTCTCTCTGTCTCTGAGCGAAACAGAAATTAATAGCCCTTGATGGATTTTTATTTCATTAATTTGTTTAATATTTCTTTTATTAACCCATGTAAATTGTTGGCACATACAATAGCAAGGAACCATGAATTGCATTAATATAATAATGTGACAAGATGCACTTCACTGCTGTTCTGTTAGCAACTTAGAACTGAAGGTTAAAATGATGCCCTCTAGCTCTGAATATAACAGAAACACTAAATGATCTTTCCTTATTCTCTGTCGCGACGGAGGGAAGACGCAGTCACTCAATATGAGTGATAAGCAGACTTTGTTTATTGTGCCTTACAGTCACCTTTTATGCCTTGTTATAATTAGCTCATACATATTACAAAAGTTAAGCTCATTATTGGTTAGCTGCCTAAATACCAAGCCCGCCCCTAGTTTCTCTTCTGTAGTTATCTGTTCCCACCTGTAACATTCTTTTCCCACCTCGATCTTCCTGTTATTGTGTAAAAAGAACAGCCAAGGACAGTGTATTTTTGCTCTACTTCAGATAAGCTGAGAGCGATGTGCATTTCTGTCCAGCCAGCTGGACTATGTCTATGTGACCCTTTTCAGCTAGCCAGTTATCCACAATTCTCCTTCCTTTTACTATGCATAAGTAAATGCTGTATTAATAAAATGGCATAATAATTATTTTTTTGGTCTTTTTCTCTGCTCCTCTCCAAGTAATTATTAACCTTCTGCATTTTGTATATTCAGGAAACAAGATAGACGTAAACTCCCTTCTTACATTACTTGCCACATTAAGCTGCCTTTTTATGACTTCTACCTGCACTACTGTTTGTATTTTTTAATACCTCATAGAAGTATTTAACCTAATCTCTTCTTCTAGTATCCCCTCTTCTCCTCCTGCCACTAGTATTCAAATGGACTACAACTATCAACACCTCAACGCTAAGTTCTAATGGCCTATCTATAAGCAAAGGTTCATGGCTGTGGCCTTTGGCAGCTAAGACACTACGTTTTTTCCCTATCACAAAACTCCAGCTCTATAATAACCAATCAATATGAATATTTAATCCAATAACTTAAGTGAGCTTAAGACTCCCTATGTCAGACTTCTGCTTCAGAAGGGGTTATCTTCTGTGCAGAACAATGCCTGGCCATCAACTGATGACAGGGATCACCCTCCCCTTCACCAGCTGTATGAGCTAAGACTTTCCTCCTCCTCAGCACCAACCTGAAATACAAGCGCATCTCTGACATTCTCTGGAAGACTGTACAGCAGCTCTTGCCAAACTCCCCGGTGGTTGTTTTGTCTACTAGTTATATCTTGAGCCAATCACTTTTGTTTCTGCATCTAATTGACCTACAAGTCTTTTCTCCCCATGAAGACCTGCAGAGTCACAGACTTAAGTATATCTTCCTTGGCTGCCTGGCACTGATCTAGCTGCCTTTCAGGCTTCTTGCGAATTAACTCAGTAGACTGAACCAGAGGTCATTCACAGCACAGATTTTGAAGCCTCTGCAGAGTTTTTGTAGCCCCCTTCTAAAACTCTTTTCCCATGGTACTCCCACCGAGTACAGAAGTAGGCACTGTAATGCTGGGATCCTCTGACAGTGTAATGTCTTCGTGATTGAATATAACAGAGATGACAACATTCTCATTTAACTGAATTCATAAATGAAATACCTTTATGAATCCCCTTAAGCAAAAAAGTGATCATTCTGCTTCCAAAACAGTGTGAACAAGGCAGATGTCAAAGCATGCTGGTGCTAGAATTCCAGCCATTTTTGCAGTTATTGACAGCACAAATCTGCATCTATAATCGTTATCTATCCCATGGCGTCAGATAAAACAGCTTCCAAATGATGTTTCAAGATAACCCCATTAAAAGAGGGATTTTAGCAGTTTCAGAGGCACTAAATATTCTCTTCCAGGGAAAGATTTCCATATGTTAAGCCATCCTGTAATTTTACCTGACATTCAAACACCCATTGTGACACTTTTCAGTTTGATTTGTAACTTCGTTTCAAACTCCAGAGTTGTTTTGTACCATTGAAGTTACTAATTTTTCAGGTATGCATCAATTTAAACTTCATAGTTAGTCATACAGTACAATTCTACTAGAAGTGACAGGGAGAAGCAGCAGTCTACAAAAAACATTTCAGTACTCTTGATATTGTGCAGTTATTCACTGGGGTAAGTGCTATTGCTTTACTATTTAATTTCAACACAGGAATACCGCTAACTTCAAAAAACTTTGTAGGTCTGACAGAATACAACAAATAGTTGGCAAACCAGCTAACAAGAATTCAAACATCCCACACACATTTTCTCTTCTTGCTTCCCAAAGGAAAGCATGCAATATTCTGGAAATTAAATCTTACTACAGAATAATTGTAGGTGACAAGAGCATCATAGTGGAAGTTCACATTGCAGGTCAATTACCACATCTGTGGATAACTGGCTAGCTGAAAAAAGGTCTCATAGACATAGTCCAGCTGGCTGGACAAAAATGCACATCCCTCTCAGCTTATCTGAAGTAAAGCAAAAATACACTGTCCTTGGCTGTTCTTTTTACACAATAACAGGAAGATCGAGGTGGGAAAAGAATGTTACAGGTGGGAACAGATAACTACAGAAGAGAAACTAGGGGCGGGCTTGGTATTTAGGCAACTAACCAATAATGAGCTTAACTTTTGTAATATGTATGAGCTAATTATAACAAGGCATAAAAGGTGACTGTAAGGTACAATAAACGAAGTCAGCTGATCACTCATATTGAGTGACTGTGTCTTCCCTCCGTCGCGACACACATCTCCAGTTTTCTAAAGGCTGTGTTATGCAGTGCTATGCAGTTTTGCTAAAGGAAACAAGACAGTACATGGTATTTAAAAAAAAAAATTACCTCAATATCCTTTTTTGTAATGTAAGGTGCATTAAAACACCAGTAAATCATTCTCACCAGGACACAAAGCAAATCTGTTCTTTTGTTTTACAGGCCTTGTGCTGCACTTAAGTTCCATTGGCATAATTGACGGTTAGCCCTGTTAAGTGTTTGTCTGACAACCTACCCTAAAAGCTTGGCTAAAAATATAGTCCAACAGGAAATACCAATTTTAAATCACCTAAATTATTATGAATCAGAACACAAGCACTTCCTTTATAGTAATGGATGGTCTAGCAGTAGTAAGCAGTAGAAAAGACAGCAGCTACATAGTTTTGGATTCACCTCAGAGATCAGCAGGAACCTTTCCTTCGATTTCAGTGTGTGACAAAGTAATGACTTAACCGTATTACTTTCAGTTCAGATTTATCCTTGCTCTTACCGTATCATAGTCACTTTGCGAATATCCAAACATAGGGAATTCTTCAGTATCTTCTTGGGTTGTATATTGCACCTCTTCTTTTGCAATCTTTTCAAAAACTTGTCGATAGACTGTAAAGAATCCCTGATATTAAAAAAAAAAAGTTTCAACTCATTTTGCACAGCTCAATCATAGATGTACAAATGCTTAGCTACAGTAGTGTTAGATAAACATCGCAACTCTGGAACAGTGGCTCAAAAATCAAGGCAAAGGCCTTGTAAGCACTTGCCATAGATAGCAAGTCCCTTCTATTTAACAAAGTTCTTAATCTCTCACATTCTTTTTATTTCCATCTCCTCCGTGTAGTCTCTGTCCCTCTCAGATATCAAGCATCTGTATTCAAATCTTTACACACACAAAAAAAGTTTCAGCATGCTGGAGATGTTGGTAAGTTTCTGGTTACACAGGATCGAGTTCTGAAGGAGTTCCAAATATAAAATTCTAATATTAAATACCCTATCTTTTTAGATTAAGATATTTCTAACTCACTCCTAGTATAGTAACATGAAGACAGATAGGAATTTTCTCTGGCAGAGGTTTTTCTAATCACCTGGACCTTTTTAAGTTACGGTGAGTATCTTAAAATCCAAGAGGGAATTCAATTATAGGAGCACACTTTTGCTGAGGACTGTTGCTATATTGCTTTTCCCACCCCACGCCCACCCCAGTTTGAAGCATCCTAGCTTGTTAAAAGGTATTTCTGAATAAACAGATGGTCTTGCAAAACATTGGAATGCTTCACTATATACCTTCAATAATTAACATACACACAGTCCGTAGTTGTATGGTATAGTTGGAAATTATGACTAAGTAACTGTTGGACAATAAGCAGGAATTAGATCTTCCCTAAGCTTACAGCATAAGTTTTGTCCTAGAAAGATTTGCGTAAGCATTATTACTACCTGTGCTAAACAATTCCACACATAGCTTTCCAACATGAAGCAAATGCCAACACTTCTCATGAAATTTAAACTTGTTCATTAAAGATGAACTAATTCATTACCTTTTCATCATCTCCATATCCAGAGTAACAGCTAACAGTGAAGTAGCGCAGCAGATCTAAACTATCATCTTGATAGTCTCCATCAAGTCCTCCTTTCAGCAGAACCTCCCTGTGATTATCATACCTATCAAAAAATTCACAGTATCAAGGCTGTAGAGCCACAGAACATTTCCCATTGCTGGTGAGCTAATACAGCACACGTATCACCCCGATGCATAGCTTAGCCCAGTGTCTGGAATTTGCGTCTCATATCAAAGTCTTCAGAGAGAAAAAAAAAGGCTCAGTAAATATTCTCTCTTGACCTTCAGCTTACTTAGTCTTACTCTAACTGCAGTATCTATAGCAGCAATTTCTTAATGGGCGGCTAGCAAACACATTTGAGTAATATGCATCAATAAGCTTTCAGAAATGGGTAGGACATTATTTATACCATCACATACTTTAAAAACACACACAAAAAAACCCACGTCATACATTAGCATTTAAAAACTGAAAACCAGTACTTCCGTTTCAAGGAAGGCACACTTAGTACAGGTGGCTCTGGCTGCATAATCTGGTAGACGCTCCAGCCCGTTTGAAAAGCAAGCGACACAGAACACTTAAAGTAGCAATCTCTTTGAGAGATGTGTGTGCTGTTTCAAATGAGGCCTATTACAGAAACACGACACCATGTATGTCATTAAGGCTTAAGTCTGCAGCAGTCAGTAGCATACTAAACATCTACAGGCACCCTGGCGTGGTGCTGGCTCTTCCCCCTCAAGGCAGAGGGGACTGTGACCAGGGGAATGCCTACGCTAACATGCAAGCTGCCTCCTGCTCTGGGAGGGAGGAACAGAGGCCAACCTGGCGTGTCTCCAGAGCGTGTCTCCAGAGCGTTCCTCAGCGCCCAGCCCAACCACCTGCCAAAGCACTGCGAGGAAGGTGCGGGTGCGGCTGGGCCTCCCCGTGGCTGCACTGCGCATGGTGCTCAGCGCCTTCAAAACCAGAACCAAACTGGCCGCTGCTGCCACCGAGGGCCCTTCAAAACCAGAACCAAAGCCGCTGCTCCTGCCACCGAGGCCCGTGCTGACCTGCAGCAAGGCCCAGTGAGAAGCAAATTCAAAGTCCTGGCTGAGCCAGCACTAAAGAAGTCTCTCCCCGGCCGCCACCCGACACGCACGGCTCACCAGGCCCTTTCCTGGGGGTCACTGAGAACGTCGTACGCTGCCTGGATTAACTTGAACTGCTCCGCTGCTTCCTCTGCGTTCTCTAGGTTTTTATCTGCAAGACAGTTTCAGAAAACCTGTGAACGGTTCAGGGCACGACGGCGGCGCCCGCCACGGCCCCTCCGGCCACCGCGGAGGGCACGCCGAGCCGGAAGCGCTGCGCCGAGCACCGAGCGGCCCGGCCCGGCCCCGCTCCCCGCCGGCCGCCGCCAGACCCGGCGGGGCCCGCCACCGCCGCAGCGCCCAGCGCAGCCGCCTGCGAGCACACGGCGCTTCTCTCCGCGTAGGCGGCGGCCGGCGGGGCCAAGCGAGGCCGAGGCGGGCCGAACCCCCCGCTCAGGCCTGCTGCCGGGCCCGTGGAGGGCGGCCGGCGCGGCCATACCTGGGTGCCAGCGCAGCGCCTGCCGGCGGTACGCCCGCTTCAGCTCCTCCTCGGCCGCGTCGCGCTTCACGCCCAGCACCTCGTAGTGGCACTTCATGGCGGCGGGGCAGCCGGGGCCGTGCCGGGCCGGGCCGTGCCGTACCGCGCCGCCGGCCGGCGCTTCACCACACGCGGCGCCCTCAGCCTCGGGCTGCCCCCGCCCCCCGCCGGCAGCGCTGCACGGGCGGGAGGCGGGGCGGAAGGCGGGGCGGGAGGCGGGGCGCAGGCCGCGGGAGGGGGCGGGGCCGCCGCCCGGTGCCTCTCGGTGCCACCCGGTGCCCACCCGGTACCACCCGGCGGGCTGGCGGCGGCGGGGGGCACACGGGGGGTGCCGTGCCCGTCCTACCGCCGTGCCGGCCTCGCAGGCACCCGATGCGACATAACCAAGCGCCTTGTGCTAGAGTCGCCTGAGTGCTGCGGGGCGCAAACGATGCGAGAAAATACGGTGAAAACCCTAAAACTGCTGCGGGCAGGAGCTGCACGGGTGACAGAGACACCAGCCCGCGACAGGAGCCTCGCGGGCTGCCGGAGAAGGTCCGGGGCTCGGGCCACCCGGCGCTTCACAAGGGACGGTTAGCACCGATGTGGATGAGCTCCGCGAGAGTGTAAATAAGGAGCCTTCTGACAGTGACTGGTAACCGCTAGAAAAAAACAATCTGCTGAAGCGGTAAGACTCAAGGGCACTAGGATAAAGCAACTGTGGTGGTGGGAGATCGCGACCTCCTACTCAAATCCCCCCCCCCCAGACGGTGGATGTCCGCTCGGGGGGCATGGGTAGTGAATTTAAAATGAACTGTACCTTTAAACTGAGGTGAGACGGCAACTAACCAATAACTAGTTAGTAGGTGTAGACTTAGGGCGGAACAAACCAACCTCGCTGTGTTACGGGTACAATTAAGGGGGCAGGTTGGGAGGAGCGACCCCTCCCCTGCACCGGCGCTGCTATGACCGCCGCCGCCCTGCGGCTCCTCCGGCTGCGGAGCCCGGTCCCGCCCGCCGCGGGGCAGCTGCCGCCTCCCACCCCGCCGGCCGGGCCGGGTGAGCCCCGGGCCCCGGTAGCCACACGGGCCAGCCGCGCCCCGGAGCGTGCCGCTCGCCACGGCCAGCGGCGCTGCGTGCGGTTTGGGTGCCCTGGTGTCCGAAGGACATGGGGCTGCTCGGGTGTGCCCAGAGGAGGGTGAACCGAGATGGCAAAACGCCTCCCGGGCAAAAGGCATCGGAGGAGCGGCTGAGGGCACCCGGCTGGGTCAGCGGGGAGATGGCTGAGGGGGGCTCATGGCAGCTGCGCCTCCCCAGGGCTGGCGGCGGAGCGGGAGCCGGGATCCCTCTCTGGCGGCAGCGGCCGGCGCCGGGGGGTGGAGTGAAGCTGCGTGTGCTGGTTTTGGCTGGGACAGAGTTGATTTCCTTCATAGAAGCTGGTGTGGGGCTGTGTTACGGATTTGTGCTGGAACCAGCGCTGGTAAGGCGGGGCTGTCTGCATTACAGCTGCGCAGCGCTCACACCCAGCCAAGGCCTGTTCTGCCTCTCACCCCACCCCACCAGCGAGGGGCTGGGGGGGCACAGGGGGTTGGGAGGGGGCACAGCCCGGACAGCTGCCCCCAGCTGACCTCAGAACCGTTCCATACGTTGTTTCTCCCTCAGCATACAAAGCTGGGGGAAGAAGGAAAGGGGAGACAGTCAGACTTCCCAATTTCACGTGATGGAGCCCTGCTTTCGTGGAGATGGCTCAACACCTGCCTGCCCATGGGAAGTGTGAGCTAATTCCTTCTGTTTTGCTTGTGTGCGCAGCTTTTGCTTTATTTGATGAACTGGAATTATCTCAACCCATGACTTTTCTCTTTCATTCTTTCAATTCTCTCCCCCATCCCAGCACAGGGGGGGAGTGAGCCACTGGCTGTGCGGTGCTTAGCTGCCAGCTGGGGTTAAACCATGACGCTGCATCAAGAGAAGTTCAGGCTGGACATTAGGAAAAGGCTCTTCACTGAAAGGGTGGTCAGTCCCTGGAGCTGGTCACAGCACCAAACCTGCCAGCGTTCAAGGAGCATCTGGACTGTGATCTTCGTCATATGGTTTAGTGTTAGGCTGTTCTGAGCAGAGCTGGACTTGATCCTCATGAGTGTCAGCTAGAGATATTCTTTGATTCTATGTATCAGACTACGTGAACTGAACAATTGCCTCTATTTACCAGCCTTTCCAATCAGATGGCACACAAACCACCTCATTGCAGCTGTGTCTGTTCAGCACCAAGATGCCAGAGGCTGAAACCAAGAAGAACCAAATAGGAACAGGGCACAATCAATACCTTGAAACACAGGGAAGCTGGAGGAGTGGACAGAGAGACAGCACTAGAATCAGTGGAAGAACCAGGTCATAAGGTCTGGAACTGGAGGTTCCCCAAGAGGTCTATAATAGTTTGCTAACATTAGTCAAGAAACGTTTCTTGGAATCAAGACTTTTGCTGCGCACTACAGAGAAATTCTCACCTGATTTTTTAGTCTGGTTGGAGGCTGATGCCATTAGGCTTTCTGTGAGAGAATGGCTGTATGCTCCTTTCCTGCCCTAGTAACTTACAAATGCAGTGAACTCATTTAACTACATCTAGCAAAAGGGCAGACTCGCAGACATTTCTTAAAACCTTTATAAAACCAACCCAATTAAAGCTGACCTCATGCTGCAGCTCTGAAGCAGTGGGAAAGAACTACAGTGAACCACTCTGGACTTCCTGCTGCTCATCAGTGTGCAAGAAACACTGCTGCATTTAAAGTACAGACATGATCCATGTCCAAAATCAAGGCTTTTGGTTTTAAAGACTTTTAAGCAATATTGGAAGCTTACTTGCCAATTTTACATGGAAAAAATCTGTATGGGCTCACTCTACTTTGAAAAATAAGACCTCCACTACAATTGAACCAAGAGGAGAGCATTTTTGTAAAAGTTGTTTCTTGCATGTGTAAAAAAAAGCATGGAAAATCCATGCTTTTAAGCACTGTTCCTGTAACAGAGAATCATGGGCAATTCTACTTTGGGCCACTGCGTATGGTTTTGATACCCAACCTCTTGCCTTCAGGGAACCTGCAATGAATTTGGTATTACGGGCTAGACTCCGAAGTTAGCCTGTTTCTCCCCCATAGCTGTTCAGGTCCTGTGAACCTTATGAGGCAGAAGAGTTACCACAGTCAAAAGCAGCAGCCTTTTTTACTACCAATTAAAAAAAAAAAAAAAAAAAAGCAATTAAGAGGCTGTAACTCTTTGCATTCCCTAGGGACTATGAAGAGAAAAAAAAGAATCAACACCACTCCTCAGAAGAAACCTCTTAAAGGATTTTCTACTGCTGTTAAGACTAGGAAAGCTGACTTTTGAATTGCAACTCATGATGAGCACCAATGACCAGTTATTTTTATTCCTTGCACCTGTTACGCTGAGCTGTTTCCCAGAGGTATTCAAATGTAAGAGGCCAATTCTCAAAAGCAGACGTATTTGGAGTCTTATTCCCCCTTCCCTGCTGCCATGCTGTTTTCAAAACCCAGAATCCTCTCAAAGACTGGAAGAAAATAAAAGTGCAAACTCAATCCTAATAAAGAGATTGATATTTTGTTTATTTAAAACTGAAGTCAAGTTCTGCCTGTAAAAACAAATATTTACAAAATTATGTCAATATAGCTAGTTTCATCACTTGTAACATTTATGCTGATGCTTCAGTTCTAAAAAGCTTTTTTTGTTTCTTCCTCTGAATTTTGCGTGGCTTCCTTTTATCCTTAACAATTGGCTTTGACTCTGGTTTCACGAGCTGTATTTCCACTGGCTGTTCTTCAGCTGGAGTTTCAAAGACCACTTCAGTGGGATCTTCTTCAATAAGCACTTTGGTCCCTTTTTTCTCAATCATTCGCACTTCCTTCACTTGCTGTTTCTCTCTAAACTTAGCTGCCACTGACAATCTTATCAGCCGTCGATGCTATAAAAATAAGAATTTAATCAGGTTTCAAATAAACAAGAAGGAAGTCAGATATTACAGGAACAGGTGGTAGTTTTTCTGCTTAATGTTCAAAATCTTCAGTGTAATGCTGTCTTTTCAGTGACATGAATTTTGCATTCATTCCATTTTTACAAAATTACTCTGTCTCAAATCGTGATCAGCTGTGGCACTCCTTTGTACAAAGGGTCCCAGGGAAAGGCATGCATTACTCTCCTCCACAAACAGACTGCAAGGTCAGCTTTAAAATCAGTTGCTAAATGAAAAGAGAAGACAAAGCTGCTTACCATATTTGGGGACTGGTAATGGGGATTTTCATACAGAGTTGGTCCTCCAAAGCTACCTTGGAAGATTTTTATGAGGTTCAGGACAAAACGAGGACCAATTTCAACTAGAGATGCACATTCTTCTATTATCTGCAATAAAAAAAGAATACTGTCTTCATTTCTCATCAATCAAATCAAAGTATATAGCCTTGCAGGCACCCTGCATATGGTGATACACAACTGAATTTAAATCCAACATATGACGCCACCAAAGCTGATTAAACTAGACTTGTATAAACACAATTCTGTATATAAATCAGTTCTTTTAGGTTCAAGCAAGCACTTAGAGAGTACTAGGTATTTGTGATTTCCTCCTTTAGAAAGTAAGCTCCAGCACACTTTGGGTCAAAGCAGCAAGTAAGGTTAAAAGGCAAGCAAAGCTTAGGCTTTGAATAGTACTTCCCGCTACTGAGGCAACCATCACAGAGTCACAACTAACAGAATGCAAGCTGAAGTACACAAAACCTAAACCAGCTCTCTCCAGAGATACGGGAGAAGGTAAGTCATTTTAGGACACTGTAATTATTCTGTGTAAGCAATAGCTGCTGGCATATCCTGATCATAATTATTCTTCTCGTATTATTGTAATTAATGGATGTGATATGAAATGACTCCACTGAGCATCTCTTGAAGAGTCAAAAGAAACCACCAACCTGGTAATTCCGAAACCAGATCCTCTCGTCTGTAATGCTGAAGGTGAAAACATGATCTACAAAAGGCTGGCTTTTGGGGTGATACTGTGGTGTACTAAATATCTGTAATAAAAGGCAGCATTTCTAAATAATTGTAATTTAAGACGACTGGCTCATTTTTAATTAATTTTAATTTGCTAAGATCCCAATCCCAGGTTACGTTTTAAAACTCAAAACTTTAGAACAAGTGTCCCAGTAATTTTAAGCACGTGACCCTAATGCTTTGAAGAGTTTTTACAATTTCAGAACTGTAGAACTACTACTTAAAAAAACACTTGAGATTTTTAAATATGTTGTAAAAAAACCCCCAAAAACATTTCCAATGAAGAAGAAACATTGGATAGCAAAACTACACACTGACCTGAATAAACAATTCTTTTAGCAGGGCATAGTGTGGCTCCTTGTCAAATGTCTACAAAGAAAAAAATGTAAATGTACATGCAAAGCTAAATGCAGTCACACAAAGAAAACAAAAGCATACTCAATAAAATAAAACCTATACTTACTGGATCAAAAGACAAAAGGGGCCGTGAGCCCCTTAGGCAGTTTCCTGTCATCTTCAATTCAGCCAGTGTGTGAACTACAGTGATTTTTTTAAAAAAAGATCATTTTAGTATTTACAGAAAACTGTACAGACAAGAGAGAAAGAGTCCAAACATAATACTGTCAACCAGCTTACCATTCTGCACTAAGAATTTAGCTGATGGTCCCTGTGGTGTATTCGAAAGCCTGCCGAGGACAGGTAGTGGGGGAAAAGAGAAAACAAAAATGTCAACAGCAGCCAGAAAGTATGCTGGATTTCTGCAGTACACTCCAACCGGTTATGTCTTTACTGAAGTAATTTCAGTTACTTTCATAGTGTTATTAACGTAAATACTTTCTTTCTAAACCAGTTTTTGAAACGCTTCTGTAAACAGTCTACAAAAGCTGGTCATGTACTGTAAACCTGCACTACCCACAGAAGCGCAAGATTAATACAGGTTTAACTAAGCAACACTGTTTCAAGCATCTTCACTATTATATTAAGAAAATTTAGACAGAATGGAAGCACCCCCAGCTATGTATAGAAATGTAAGAAAACATTTCCTTACCACATATAGAGATCCTGTTTCTTCTTGGCTTCAAAAAAGATGCACTTATTGCAGTTTTTCATTTCACACACCTACAGAAGACACATCAAATTAGCTGTTTACAAAATTCTCAAGAGTTTAAAAAACTTTCCACATTAATCTCTAGTATCTTTCCCCCTCCAAAATGCAAGTTCAAAAGCAAAGGTCTTGTGTTAATAAATTACACCTATTGATCCACAAACTTTAGTTGAAGCACTTGTTGAAAAATTTCACGTATTTATTAGAGGAGCAGTAACTTCGCTAAAGCTGCAAGCAATCTGATAAGCTATCCAGGATATAAACATTAGAACAGGAGCTGTGACATTAGGTTCTAGTTTCGGAACTGTCAATGTCTTACTACATTGTTTGGCCTGGCTGCATCTTTGTTCCCTGCTTTCTCCAAGTATAACCTGTAAGACATCTTTCAGCTATATAGAGAAAGGCACATTCCATTTTATTTCTTCACAACAAACGTCTACATTTAATTAAAGGTTTCATTTGGTTTTATTAATCAAAAATCAACTCCCTGTTTTAAGATGAACGCTTTTTGAAATAATTATTTTTCATCTATGAAGCTATACAACTCCTATAACTAGTATGAGATCCTTTGAACTTGGTTGCCCTGTTCTCTGGCATATTTGATTTCCAGAGAAAATAAAAAAGAAGCACCAGTTAAATCCAGGATTACCTCATTAATTACAAACAACTGGTCTTTACGGTCCATTTTAGTATCTGGAAGACAAGAACAACATTCAGAAGGCTGGAAAACCAATTTAACACAGTAAGTTCTTTCAACAGTCAGTCCTTTTGCAAAACATTTGCTGGTTATACATGAAAGAGCAGGAATAACGATCAAGTTGTTTCAGCCATGTTATGCAATAGGTAAACACAGCAACAAAAGTATCTGGGCATTTACAGGACTGAGGCCATAGGAGTAACTTCCTAGAAACTATTAAAATAAAGTTACCACAGTCACTGTATTTCTTGGCTTGAAATGAGCATGCTGTTTGTTTGTTTAAGATAAAAGTTTCATCAAAACAGTTATGTACCACATTTTTAAAAAGAACAGGTTGTTGAAACTTAAATGTAAGTTAGAGACAATGTTTAACCCTACCTGCTTTAGAGTGGGGCATCAAGGTCCTTAAGTCTTGCATTAGATGCCTTGTTCTGAAATTAATTCCACGAGAAGAGAAAATAAGCACTCGTTTCTTGTTTTTCCATTTACCCTAAGAAAAAGACACAAAAGTTAAACATGGTGTTTCTAGCCTTAAAGCTACTACAACACAGCAACAATAAATGTTTTAAGTGTAATTACAGTAAAACGCATTAAGAATATTTGTTATTGACATTATCTGCCCATCTGCACAGAATCACTCTCAGCAAGTGATGACTTCCCTACAGAATGCAGGGACAACACTTTTTATATGAAGAAATATCCTTCAAACTTCAGTATGTTCCTGTGCAAAGCTGTACAAACCCCGTAAGTATTAAGAAAGCCCATAGCATTTCTTACTTACAAAAGGCACCCCTCCTTCCCTGCAAAATGAGCTAAATTGCAGTCTCAGAGCACAATTTGGCTTTTCCTACCAATGGGCATGTGATCAGAAATCTCAAGACTTCAACATGCTACTTTCATCTTTTTTTTTAAAGCAAACTACAAGGTAATTACTGAAGCCTCCTCAGGTTGATTTTTAAATGAAACGGGCATAATTTCCATATAATCTCTGTGTATAGCAGAATCATCCAACTCCTTAACGTACCTCTGAGATGACGGTAACACATTGTATTCACATCGACCAGAATAACGCTCTTTCTGTATTATCATAGACATCACATACCATTGCATGTTGCTTTTATTTGCGCTGGGATTACAAAAAATTTATAAATAAGCCTCTCTCTACCCTCGCTTAGCAGCCGGGTTCCCCCCCGACACCCCGGCTCCCGGCACCGCGCTGGGGTGTGAATACCTCCCTAGCACACGGGCCAGACACGCAGGCGAGTTGCCTTTCCTACGGGCAGTCGCCGCTCGGGCAGGGAGCAGAGCGGGGCCGCCCGGCGCGGCCTACTCCGCTCCGCCCCGGGCAGGGGGCTGGGAGGTACCTGGGAGACCGGCGGCGGGATGCTGTACTCCTCCGGGCCCGGCCTGCCATCCGGCTCGGCCGCGCTCGGGGCCCTCTTAGCGCGCTTCTTCGGCTGCGCAGCCGGGACACCCCGCTTCCTCTTCGCCGCCGCCATCTCAGCCGCACCACGCCGTGCCCACGGCGGCCAGCACTTCCGGCTGCTCGCACTTCCGGCTGCTCGCACTTCCGGCTGCTCGCACTTCCGGTCCCTGCCGGAAGCGGTGCGCGCGCGGCGGGAGGCCGCCATGCCGTTCTCGGCGCAGCCGCCCGCCAGCGGGGAGCCGTACGTGCTGACCGCCAGCCTGGACAACGCCCGCCACCTCTCCAGCCTCCTCAGGGCCGTCCACTTCCGGGACCACGCCACCTGCTTCGCCACGGCCAACGGCCTCAGGGTGACGGTGGAGGACGCCAAGTGCATCCAGGCCAACGCCTTCATCCAGGTGGGGGCTGCGTCCCCCGCCCGGGGCCCGGGCCCGGCTGCTGCTGCCGGGGCGGCCCCGCCGCGGCGCTGGCGAGGGCGGGGGGGCTGGGGCAGCTGTTGGGGGCCTTGGAAAGGTCCCGGCTACGTGGCAGAGGAGCGCAGGGCAAATTTACCCGTGGAGAAGGGGAAACTGCTGAACTCGCGGCGTAGCTGCGGAGCTGGTGTGCTGCAGGGGGGCCGTGGTCATTCGTGGGACGCTGAAAGGCCGAGCTCGGTAGCTGGTTTGTTCATGCCTGTGTGATGAGCCTGCACCCTTGTTTAATGCGTTGGCACCGGCTCAGGCCGCTGCTCCTTCGGACCATACCACTCTTAGATGCGTGAACAAGTTCATGAATTATCTGCCTACCCTTAAGTATTTTTGTTATGTTTCATCCCAAAGCCAAAAAGCCAGCTCTGAAAGTGTAAATTCACAGACCCTCATCTACAGCATATCAGCTGGGCTAAGCTGAGAGCTTCCACCACAGGGCAGGAGTGTGTGCTTCATCACAGGACTGGGACAGTGCTCTGCACCTTTCGCTCTTTGATCCTGCCTGTCCTGAGCTTTGTCCTGAAAGGGCGCATGAGAGCTTACGCACAGACAGGGGATCTCAACTATGCTGAACTGTCCATATAGGCAGCTTTAAATAGCAATCTAAATTATTTCTTCTTAACTTGCATTTAATATAACATCAAAAGCACCCGTGCTTGCTTTCCTTCCACCTCTTTTGTAGCTGTGACTCTTGGCTTCACATCACTTGAATTTTTTAAGTTGCACTTTAAATTTTTCCTTCTTTTAACTATGGTCTACTTTCCAAGTAGTTTTGCTTGTTTGCTTCTTGTTATTTAACTCATATCCAGCTCATAAATGCTTTGTTCATCAGAACAAAGTTTGTGCTGGTTCGTGGTTTTGAAAACATGTATGATAGTGGGGATGTAAATGGAAGGGGTGAGCAGTGCTGTGGTAGTAATTCAAACCTGACTTTTCCTCTGTCCTTTAGAATCTGTGTCTTTGCTGTCTGTGAAACTGCAGCCTGAGCTGTGTCTGAAATAGGAGAAGCCTGAGTCTCCCTGTTCCTGCACATCCCCTTGCTTTCTCCTACTTTGGCTGCACAGTCCTCATTCATACTGGTGCTGTATTTGTTAGGTTAGCTTCCTGGTATTCAGTGAGTTAAGCTGGTTCATGAAGTGGCCAGCATCTCCTAGTGGAAGTTAAGCAGCGGGCACATGTGGGCAGGGACAGAGCAGCAGTGACTGGAGGTGGTTCCTTTGAGAGTGTTGAGCTGTTACGTATACAATACTTCCAGTTGGAAGGGACACACAACGATCACCTAGTCCAGCCGCCTGACACCGCTTCGGGGCTGACCAAGGGTTAAAGCTCGTTACTAAGGGCATTGGCCAAACGCCTCTGAAGCACTGACAGGCCTGGGGCATCGCCCACCGCCCCAGGAAGCCTGTTGCAGTGTCTGACCACCCTCTCGGTGAAGAAGTGCTTCCTGACGTCCAGCCTGAGCCTCCCCTGGCGCAGCTTTGAACCATTCCCGCGTGTCCGTCACCGGATCCCGGGCAGAAGGGATCAGCACCTCCCTCCCCACGTCCCCTCCCCAGGACGCTGCAGCGAGGTCGCCCCTCAGCCCCCTTTGCTCCAAACCAGAGGAGCCCAGAGCCTCAGCCGCCCCGTGCAGGCCGGGCCTTCTTAAGTTGCAGGGCTCAGAACTGCAGACAGTATCCAAGGTGAGGTCATTCCAACACTGAATACAGAAGGATAATGACCTCTTTTGACCAGCTGGTTATGCTGTGTTTGATGAACCCTGGGGTGCAGTTTGTCCTCTTGACTACCAGTAAAAATGTGTAACTGCTTTTTCAAAAAGCAGCTCACATCAACCTGCTTTATTTCTGAAATACTCGGTGCAGTTAGCACGAAGCAGCTAGTGTCTGGTGGCACACAGTGTAGCCTGCACTAGTTTACCCCCATCAGACTAGTCAAACACATGTTTTAACACATTTCAGTGAGGTGAACTCACTATTCTATCCTGTTCTTACATATTTTTATTATTCAAAATGTTTATTCATGCTCTGAGTGAAAAAGTAAGTAAGTATTATTTCTGGAGAAGGGTGGTGCTTACATTCCAGCTGCAAAAGTAGGCATCTTTGAACTTCAAGGTTTGTAGCTTGTTCTTAAACTATAAAGACAAGTGGCTATGTTTTCATGTTTATGCCATGCTATTTTGTTTCAGCTGTGACTTGATTTTATTTTACTAGTTTTGAGGACTGTTTTTCTTTAATCGATACGGTGTTGCATGTAGAAATCACTTTGCATTGCACTGATCTCTGAAAGTGAGAGTGCTGTATTTAGGGAAATAACTGTAAAATGTAAAATAATTGTGGAAACTCCCCTCTCTTAATCTCACAGGCAGAAATTTTTCAGGAATTTGCTGTTCAGGAGGAAGCAGTGACGTTCCGGATCAATTTATCTGTTCTTCTTGACTGCTTGACCATTTTTGGTACCAGTTCTTTGCCAGGTATGATGCATATTTACCTTGACAGTGTATGTGTATTGCATATAATCACATAGTGAAACCTGTACATAGCTACAGGGAGATTTCCAGTCTTGGCAAAAGTTCTAACTTCCTCACCTTAAGTCCTTCTGGGCATGGCACCTCTTGCTATTGAGCAGGATCCGTCCTGTTTACTTAAGCTCATACAAGTGTGTGTTGTGATAACAGTTGATGGAGAAAAGAAAGGAGCTGATGGATGTGAGCCTAGCCAGTGTGTCAGGCACTGATGCAGCAGGAGAGGCTGAAAGAGGCTGAAATTTGCATGGCTAACAAAAAAAGATTGTATCAACTCAGTAATAAATGTGATCTCTTTTCCACTGTTTCTGTGCCTTGTGCCACCCAGGAACATCCAGCTACCTCAGAAATACTGACAAGCATGTATGTGAATTAGGAAATGTTCGGGTGCAGATTTACTGGGCTTGAAGAAGCCTGCAGGGGTTCCATGTAGCACCATCAGTCCACTGTTCTGTTCCCAGTGCAAAAGTTGTTGTGTGGCACCCTCTGTTCCTTCCCTTCTTCAGGCTTCACCTGCGTCTGTTCTGTGAGCGTTATCTCCAGCATGCAAGTGAGGTGCTGAGGAATGATACTTACCTAAGGTCTCACAGAACTCTGAAGCTGGCCTGCGTAGCACCTCAGGTGCTATCAGAGCACTTTAGATCTTGCTTATCAAGTGTGTGAATTACAAATACCAAGTAGACTGTGTAACTGATCCTGTTTGTAGTCTTTTCAGTGACAGAGGTGCATGGGAAGGTGCCTTTACAATCATGCATACAAATACTGAACGACATGAGCCTGTTTGTTTAAACAAAAAAAACAGGTCTTAGTGAATTTTATTTACTATAAATAAGTTTTTTAGGGTTTTTTGTAATTTGATGGCTGTTCAAACATGATTTCACAAGCAAAAATAACTGCAAGTTAGCATGACTCTATGGGTGCTACAGGCCACGCTGTGTATTCGGCGTGGAGCTGAGTGATACCGTGACAGCTTTTCTGGGCAGTTCTACCGTTAACTGCTGCGTGTTGAACTCCACATTCCGCTGCTGTTTCTGTTGTGATTGACCTAAAGACCGAAATCAACTACTAAACGGTGCTCTGATTTTGGGAAATGAAACATTCGGATTTTGATTACCTAGCAATAGGGGGATGTGACTGTAATGCAGGCTAAGCTGCGTTAACTTCGGTTCGGGTTGCACAAGTAACAAAGAGTAGTAAAGCAGGACTGTGTGAGCCAGAGGGAGCCTCAGGACTGTGGAGGATTTTCCAGTTCCACTAAACTACTTGTAGCATATCCAGCTTCATTGTCACAGCTAGCGTTACGCTTTCGGTACATGACATGAGTTGGACTTGAATCAGTGTCTACTTACAAATTATTTCATTTTGCTGTGTAACCGTTAACACTTCATAGGCCGTCTAGGAGACTGCACTAAGCATGCTGAATTAGTGTACTGGAGGCTGGACCAAACAGGCTAAATCAGATTGATCTGTGTCCCATGTGCCAGTAAAATGTGAATTCTCTAAAGTGATCAGATGTGCTGGCTAGCTCTGTGGAGAATGTATGTTTCATTTTTCTTTTCAGGAACATCAACAGCCCTTAGGATGTGTTACCGTGGTTATGGCAGTCCACTGATGCTGTTCTTGGAAGAAGGAGGAGTAGTGACAGTGTGCAAAATTAACACTGAAGAACCTGCTGAGTTGTTAGACTTTGATTTCTGCAGTACGAATGTTGTTAATAAAATCATCCTGCAGTCAGAGGGGCTACGAGAAGCATTTTCTGAACTGGATATGACCAGTGAAGTTCTGCAGATTACCACGTCTCCAGATAAACCCTACTTCAGGTACTGGAAACTTTGCTTTCAACTGAAATGTTCATGCTTGGCTTCTGTTGGTAAGAACTGGAAATTTTCAGGGTGAAGAGGGGAAAGCTATTTTAGAATATTGCTTTATTTCAAGAAGAATTGTAATGAGTATAGAAAATTACAGTATGTGATTAATCAACATAGTAATGACTCTATTCACAACCTGGTAAGTATGACACTGATACGGACAGTTTAAGATCTTTAATTAAATAAATTAAAAAAAAAATCAGTAGTGTTTTGTGATGCAGCCATTGAGATATGCATATTGAGATATGCAACTGATTCTGATGAGTTTATAGAGAGCTGTGATCAGGTATTTTGAGATGGTGCCCTTTGTCTTCCAGGTTATCCACTTTTGGAAATGCAGGAAGTGCACATCTGGACTACCCTAGAGACTCTGATTTGATGGAAGCATTCCACTGTAGCCAGACTCAGACAAACAGGTTAGGAAGTCTGTGTTCAGTGCCCTCTGTGGCAGGTCATGCATTCTTGCTGGAAAGTTTAAAAAACTGATTTTGCATTACTGTAACATTTATTTCACTGGGGGGGGGGGGGGGGGGGAAATACTTCCCATCTGATAAAAGTCTGTCTGTGATCAAAAGCTAAGCGATAACAATGTCTGTCCACTGCTGTTACCAGGAAAAGATCAAATTAGCATGTTGCTAGGTGTTTTTCAGTTACTCTGTGGCTTTAATTAGGAGTAACGTTTCAGCTCCTCTCTGCACAATTTTTTTTTTCAAATTACTTTTTTTTTTTTATTTATTTCTTTTCTTTTCCCCCCTGCAGGTACAAGATTTCTTTGCTTAAACCATCTACAAAGGCACTGGCTTTATCTTGTAAAGTGTCCATTCGAACAGATGCTCAAGGATTTCTTTCGTTGCAGTATATGATTAGGAATGAAGACGGACAGATCTGTTTTGTGGAATACTATTGTTGCCCTGATGAGGATATTACTGAAGCAAAACTGTAGGTGTATGTTTTGATGTCTGTGCTATATTTATGGATATATAAAATACTATATTTTTTATAAAACTGAGTGCAAGCTGTAAAGATTAATAGGAAGTATTGCGTTTTTTGTTAAACTCTGGAATTAGAAATATGAAGGCTTCCTTTTTATTTCCTTGCAAACATTCCTAAGCCTTGGCTCAGAAGACTGAAGCTGAAGAAGCAGAAAGGGGAATTGATCTTCTATAGCCAGTGATTGCAGCACAGATGTTACTGTGGTGTTCGTGTAATATGTTGCTGCTTTTTACAGTGTTTTCCAAGAATTTTTGTTTGTGCTTTGTTTTTTTGTCTTTGGCTTGTTCTAAGCAATTACACAAGGGAAAATCTGAACATTCAGCTGTATGATAGCCAGTTAAATGACTTAAAAATAAAACCAAATTTGTCTTGAAAGCAGATGACATTTTCAAACTGATTTCTTAATATCAGCAGGTGGTTTCTTTCTGGCATATGGTAACATGTTTTGCTGGTGAAGCCACTAGGCTTCTCTGCATCTTGATTAATTCTTAATGTAGCTCAGTTCCTTGGAATTTCATCTGATACCAATTTACCCTTTTGTCTGCAGTACTGGTGATGAATTGGTAAATGAAGATAGGAGCCAGGATTTACTTAGTCATTACTCATAACTGTTCTGGCAGCATTATTGTTTTCTATCTAGTAATTTATTACATATCTGCAAGAACGCCACTGCTGAAATGTTTCTGTACATACACGTCCCCGTTCCTACCCTGCTACTTTCTGCTAGCACTGTTAAGGATCGGAAAAGTTTTGTATTTTGGAATTATTTGTGAAATTAGTTTACCTTCTCATCTCAGTAGCCTTTTTCAGCCACAGGAGGGACTCCTAAACTGAAGTAAAGGAATGCCTGCTGGCGTCCCATGGAGTGGTGTATTCATACCACTGCTAACAATGGGCCTAACCTCTTACTGAAAAGGGAGTGCCGTTTCTGGGGAGTCTTCTGCAGCAGCCAACTTGGCAAAACAGTGAGGTGGGCTGTACTTAGAATCAAAAATTGCCTCTCTTCTTTCACACCTCTCTGTTGCAAACAACCTGCTCAAAACAGGAGGTACACTGAAGCTGCTGGGTGTTGGACCAGGTGTAGAAAACTTCACGTCATACTGCAAGGGACTGAACTCTCCCTGCATTGCTGCTGTGGGATGTGGCCCAAGCGCTGGCGATCTGCGGGTAGTTTCTACAGCTTTGGACTGTAGCTGAGTTGTGTTGTTTGTCAGAAGATGAGGTCCTGCTTTGCACATGTGGAAAACTGTATGTTCATATGTTATGAAGTTGATTTTTCCACAATTCAACAGAATCCAAGTCCTTTGGGTTTATTTTAAGTTTAAAATGCTTTTGTTGACCATTTTTCACCTCTTGCTTATGTAAGCAAGAATATACTTTCAGAATACACAGTGTCAGCAGTTCATTTCTGTTGTCTTCTGTGCAGCGCATCCATTTATTGTGATAAATTTTAGATTTGAAAAACAATTACAAATCTTTGAACTACAGGACTGGTAAAGATACCTAATAAAATTCTAAATTACTCTTGTTTACTGTGGTGGGTTTTTTTTCCTCAAACTTAAGTATTCAGTATAGGTGAATTTCCTTTTGGCTTACTGTCTCAATTTCCTGTAGTGAAAAAAAAAAAATTACTATGGTCTCACTTGGAAATTATTAATATTATCCCTGACTACTGAGTGGTAAGAATGACTTACACAATCTCTGGTGACAATACAAAAATGAAGCAAAGCGCATCACTTTCTTAGTGTGATTTATTTTAGAGGATCAAAGTTGTTTGAATTGTGTTCAAGGACATTACTGTGGCTTAACATTTGTACTTTTATATAATTTCCTACAGATGTTCTATATTGCATCTTAAAATAGTACTTTTAACAATTTCTTCAGTAATCTACCAACAGTGATCGTAGAAATAATATCCTAAGAAGTTAGAAGACCACAAAATACCAGAAAGTAACTGTTGCATTTCATAATTAATAGCTATGACCGGGAGGCATGGTTTGTGCGAGACTGCACGTCTGTGCCCCAGCCGGACTAAGCCATGGCCTGGGCTCACAAAGATGGGGCACGGCTTGTGCACCTGGCACCTCTGGATATGGTTCTAGGTGGACAAAAGCATGGAAGGTCTGGGCTACAGGCTGCTTGCAGTAAGATGAGTGGATTTAGGATCCACCTATGGAGTAGAAAGGGTGACGGGGAGAATGACTGGAAGGTCACTGTGCATTTTTTTAACTTGGAAAGTTGCTTAAAATCTGCAGACCTCAACTGTTGGGTTAGACTTCATTTCCTACAACACTCTGTATGAGATCCAGAACTTGGGAGACTACCTTTAGTGTGTTTTAGCTCTTCTGCTTGACAGGTCTTCCTCTTGCAGATAGTGGGAAACCTGCAGTAGAAGAAACATTTAGTTCATATTTTTTCTTTTTGTAGTATCACAGAACGGACTTGTCATGACTCTGATTTTGCACACCTGTGTTCTTATAAAATGGTATGAATAAGTACTCAGAATTACTGGTGGTGTAAATTAAAAACAGTTCCTGGATGTGGGGACTGGAACCAGCATTGTTCACCCAGGTTCGATACAGCTGTGGTAGGTGCTGCCTGGCTGCTGTGATTTACTGCACTGGGGGCTCTGGTCAATCCAGATCCAGAGGCCACAAAATGACAAGTGACTTTTTCTACAGTTATTTTGATTTGTGCTTTTCAGAGAAAGAACTGACCTCGGGTCTGCAAGAAGGCACTTACTTCTTTATGCTACCTGCAAACCGCTACCAATAGGCCTTGGGTCCCACGGGTCTGCTGGGATACAGGAAGCCAAAATAATGACTGACTCCTGGTCCTGACAATCTTTATGCAGCCAAATAGCAACGACACCAGTGCTAATATTATCTCTTGCCTCCCAACACGCTGGGAAGTTCTTGTGTCTCTCTTGCTTTCACATCATTGAGGCCTATCCACAACCATGTGGGTCTGTAAAGGCTGTTGAGCACAAAATTCCTCAAAAGGGATTGAGTTCTATACCTCTGTTTCAAAGTTAGTCATGGAAAAGAATCAGTTGTTTAATATGTGATTACATATGGATTTATAAGGAAATGTATTCTTGATGAGACGGGTCTTTAAGTGAGGTTAGCAGAATAGTTGGAAAAGTTTAGATAAGCCACACGCTGTTCCCTGTAGGTGTCTGTTTTGAACTTCATTTGGTAGTAGCTTGTACACCCCTAAGAATCCAGCAGGTGGGTCTTGCCAAAATCCGTAGAAATTGTATAAATAATTACAGTAACGCTAATCAGTGCTTTTGTTGATAGAACACTAACATTAAACTGAACAAGTATGGAATTATTTTAGAAGTGGAGCCATTACAGAATAAAGGCTTGATGCCTTCCTGTTGAAAATCACTTTTTATATGACTGTCTTTGAGTGGGGGCAGGGGTGCTTAGGCATAAATGGACGCTAAGGGCCACAGCAGGCAGCTAAAGGCTTCTTCTGCCCAGCATCTCTCCTTAGCTGGGCTCCAACGAGTAACAGGGTAGCGTGTTAGCCCTGCTAAATCCAGTTGTAGGGGCTCCGCCAGGGAGTGGGTGTTGCACAGAAATGTGATGGGGTGTGCACACAGCTCTGGTCTCTTTGCAGAGTCAACAGGACAGTGAGAGGCAGGCTTTGGTGGCCACTGCGAGTGTGAAGGCCGTTCTGGGCAAGTGCCCTGGGCCTCCATGGAGAAATACACCCAAAGGCAGTCTGGAAAGATTTGAACTGCACGACGGAGAAATCCAGGAAAGGCTCCCCTTTTGTTAAACCATTGAAAATCCGCCCCACGAAGGGCAGAGAGATGCTGGGAATTTCACTCCCTCCAGAGCAATGGCACGCAGCGAGCATTTGATTTCGCAGCGAGCATTTGATTTCGGGTCAGCACTTTGGAAATCCCCTGAGGCCAATAATTTGTTTCGCAAACCAAAACCCCAGTGAGCCACTGGTCAAAAAGTAGATGTTAAACTTGCTTTGTTGGTGGCTGGCTCTTGCAGACGAGCCTGGAGGGGGTGTTGGGTTTTCTAGTCTGCTGGCGTGAGGCTGATGGAAGGGATGATGAAAGCTCTCCGTAGAGAATTCAGCAGCCTCCTACCCTTCCAGCTCAGATAGCACCATGGGGTTGACCAAGAAATGAGCAAGCCAGCAGAAAGCTGGGTTCAATGTATTTCCTGTACTTACCTAATTATACGACAAGTCTATCTGTACATATGTGTGGATTTTACCCCATGAATGCCAACGGAGTGCAGCAAGGGACCTGCAGCACCGAGAGGCATGAAGCCACTCCACCCAGTCAGGCAGTACCTGCAGGGGGGTTTGCAGCAACACCGACCTGCGGTGCCTCTGCTTGAGAACTGGACAGTTGTCCAAGGAGACAACTCAAATTTCACGCACAGCTCAGCGCAGTCCAGAAACCAGAGGAACAAGCATTTCCGTGCAAAGCTGCTCCCACGAACCCCACTGCATGGGATGCTCCTAGGCATGGAGGGGTCGGGGTACTGTGCAGCCGGGGCGTGCACTGCAGAAACCTCACCCTACAAGGTACAGGGCGCCCTGCAGAGAGGAGTGGGCTGATCCAGGGCCACGCTGGGCAGTCACCTGCAAAAGCTGCTGGTGAGCCTGGGCTAGCACCACGGTAGGGCACATCCCAAGCGGTGCAGTGATAGGCATAGTCTCACTCTAGCATCTGAGAATGTTCCCAGCCGCTTTTATAGGTGTAGCCTGATGCTACGAGGTGTACTCTTATAGGTGTAGCCTGATCACCAAGAACACCTTTCTTGCTCCAGTTTTACAATATGCTGTCCACCTTGACACACAGCTCTGTCTCAAACACTGCCATCAGCTGCCTGGAGACATTCACTCTCCTAATTAGAGGCCTGGAACTGGTCCCAGAGGAGCTGGAGCAAACCTAGGCTGCTAGCTGCTTGAAGCACAGGGGAGCATGTCCCCTGCAAGGAACCGTTCTGCGGAGGTGACCGGGGTCGCAGAAAGGCTCCCCGGGGAGCACAGAGCTGCTCAAGGGCAGCAGGTGTAGCTGCACTCCCTCCTTTTGCATGCTACAACCCAGGCTGGGCAATCATGCATGGCTTTAATTATGCAGATACTTGCAAGGGAACATGCTAGAGACCCATCATCCAAAGCATCTGCGGGGGAAGTTCTGCCAGCCTGCCCCTTGCCAGTTTTTGGATGGTGACGTGATTTCTTCACATGGCAGCAAGAGCAGGAATTTTAGAAACGCTGTGGATACCACACAGCCACCCTGAGGTGCCGCAGAGCTTTGGGGCAGCCCTGCTCCCACACCCTCTGCATGTGTGCTGTGAGGGAGAAGGCAGAAGGGGCACTACCGGGGAGCGTGCTGCCCTCCCCTCGGGCACAGGGTCGCTGCTGTCCCCCCACTGTGACCCTCCAGCAAGGCACCCAGCTCTGCAGCATCTGCACAGGCATGTCTGCACCTGGCCCTGCGACACCTGGTCAGCTGTGCTCACATCCAGCTGTGGCCCCACTGCTATAAATGCAGCACTCCTCTGGACAGCAGGAGCCCAGAGGAGCTATTTCTAGGAGTGGGGCTGTGCAGACCTTTGTGCTGTGCGTCTTCGCCCCCTGCACTGTTTTCCAGCTGCAGAGGCTCGGAGGGGAAGGAACACCAGGTTTAGCTCTCAGGGACGTTTCTTTTTGGGACCGGAAAATGCGGCTTAATCCAGCTCCCCCCTTGCTCCCCAGCCTCTTCTTTGGGGGATGCCTCCTGGTGGGCAGCAAAATGCTTACAGAGAAGCAAACACATCCAAACATTTTTGGCCGGGGTTTCCAAATGTGCATCAGGGTTGCTGTGTGCATACTTTAGGACAGGGGATGCCAGAAGAGTTGCAGTGGGTCCAAGCCCAGCCACCACCAAGGAGCATTTTGGCTAATCCTGAAGGGAAAAGCGACCACACTGAAGCAGCAAACACACTTGCCTCCCGAGAAGTGCCCTGCGCAGGGCACCAGCTGCAGCATCGCTCCCTGGCGGGGTTACCAGCACTGGGTATGCGGGACCAAGCTGGGCAGCTGCCGCCAGGACATGGGGCAATGGGCTCCAGCCCTGAGCTCCTTGTGAGGGATGATATCACCAGATGTGCCTGTTTCCAATCTCCAGCTGCTGGTAGGAGGCCCCATTACCAACCGTCTGAGCATTTCAGGCTGTTGGAAAATGTATGAGGAGGGCCAATGCTGCAAATCTGGAAAGATCAGCACACAAGCAGGCTTTTAAAGTAATAGACTGAAAAACTGGTTATGTGTCAATACCTGTGTTAAACTCATCAAGTGAGAGTCTGTCAGGGCAGCCAAAGGTTCATAAACCGTGACAGATGCATTGCCATAAAATGCCTCAGGAACTACAAGTTGTGTTACAAAACAGACCCTCCTGAAGCCACTGGTGGGACCAAGGAGTAGCGTCTGCAGGACTGCAAGCACAAACCTCTACTGCTTGTGCAGAGAGGCAAAACCAACCACCAGAGGAGCCTTATGTTGGTGACACACCACCTCAGGATCCTGTCACTGGGTCCAACAAGACAGAGGCCGTCATTTCTCCTAGAAAATGTTCTGTCACACGCTATCATAGCCTGGGGAACCCAACACTTTTAAGGTGTCAAGCAAAGCACGCAGCTTTCTCACCAGCAGCAGGGTCTGCTGGTAGGACTATTTCATAGCTGCATTATCTCAGGCTTCCTCAAATAAGTAGAAACCTATTAAATCACAGATTTTAATTCACTTCAGCTGCAGTTCATCACTGTATATAATTCCAAGACAGAGGGTTTAAGGAAATGACTGCTAACATGAGGATAATTAATTTATACTGCCCTGACAAGAATATAGACATAAAACTAAAAGTATGGTTCTAGTTGGTTCATAGTGTCTGCGTTACTTATTTTCAAAAAGATCAGTGAAAGACCCACATAGAGGAGGAAGAGGAGGAGGAGGAGGAAGAAGAAAAGGAGGAGGAGGAGGAGGCAGGGATGAAGAAAAGCATTTGGAAACTTCACTTCTATGAAACATTTTGCTGAGAGTTGGCTTGTGCCCACAAGCACTCCCAGTGACCCGTCTTTGCAGAACCAGGCAGTGTTGCTATAGATGAAGGTTTCGGTACTTGGGCAAACTCTTGAGCTGTGACCTGACATAAAATTTGGGAGCACTTTTAGTACTCCCTGTGGCAGGCTGAAACTGCAGTGAATAGAGGATTTAAATCACTGACCTGTGCTGTAAGGCTTGCACCTGTTCCTATTTGTTTGGGGAAAAAAAAAAGTAATTGCTGGATTATGCTTGTGCCTGCAGAGTATGTGCTGGGTGATATCACGTCTGCTTATGCCGCTGCTCTGAAAGCTCAACACCTCACTCCTTCGGGAGCTTTTCCATTATTTCGTTCAACATGCCGTGGCCCACTGTGCAGCTGCTTTGCAGCTAGATCCCGAGACCTCCCACAGCAGCAGGCTGAGGCCCCGGACCCACAGACAGCTGAAGCCACAAGAGGCTGCCCCTGCTCCAGGACCTGCCCTGTACTGGGAGGCCTGACCACACTGCTCCAGCCAGTGATTCTTCCCTCCAGCACATGGGTCTCTGCTGTGCTTAAAGGCAGATTGCTTCAGCCTTTCATGTCTGCATTTTGCTCCGATGGGGGCTGGCATCAGCACGGAGAAAGCCTCAGGTCACTTTGGCTGGCCCAACCCAAGCCAGAGCCTCCCTGGGGGCAGGTCAGACAGGGAAAGGCTCACATGGACATCCCTGCCCCACCGCTGTCAGCCAGCTCTCCTCCTGTGGCCCACATGGACCTCCAGCCTCTTTGCTCATCCTCCTCCCTCCTGCACACTCTAGGCTGGTACCCCACCCCCACTACCAAAGCCCCCCGAGACCAGCTGTTACAGTCTAAACACAGCCTATGTCAAGCAACAGCAATTTATTTTAGCTCTGGAACACTCAGAGCAGTGAAATCTACACACCACCTACTTCCTTCCTCCAGCCAGCTATTGCTCAGGAAAACTCACATAAGATGAAGCGGGCTTTGAAACGACATCGCAGCTCCACGCAGCAATGTACCATCTGCCAGGTGATCTCCTGCCAGCTTTTCCACTGGTCCTCTCTTGGTCGCTTCTCCCAGGGCACCGTGTTATGGTTCACTCAGCACAGTGCCGTGGCCTTCCCTCGGCTTTTGCTGTCTTGTGCTGACACATAGCACGTCGCCACTTAGCTGACCTGAGAAGCCGTAGAAGGGAAACCAGCAGGTCTTTCTGCCATCACTGAGCCTGCTGCTCAGCCAGCATGAGGAAACAGTAGCTTCTTACCTCATACCTCTACCTATGGAGGTACCTGAATAAACCACCTGGCAACTGGTTTACTCTGTCTCCTGTTCCTCTAAAAAGCCAACCTCAGGCAAATGACACTTATTAGTCATGCTCTCAGTTCTCCAGAAGTAGGACTGTGCAGAAAAAAAACCAAAGCAGATGTGATCTTCTCTGCCAGGCGATTTCACCATGAACAGATTCTGCATACCACTTCATCAGCAGCCTTCTTCAAAGGAAACCCAGTACTGAGTAGCTCACAGAAATTTTCTGCAAGAGACCGAAGAGTTACTTGTCCCCCAGGATGTAACCCAAAGAGGAGCAATTTCTGCCGTTTGTGTGTTCCACCCCCAGACAGGAAGATATTATTAGCAAATAAGTTACTGAAAAGCTAGTTTCTCAAATAAAACTCAGAAGATGGAGAGATGATAAAAGGCAACAGGGCTGACTGTGTAACTATTGCTAAGTTTAAAGAGAATTATACATATCCATATGCATATACACATATATATACTTTCACTGTATTTCTGTGTGTGAAGTGCTAAGTGACAGAAAACTGCAGTTTTGAAAACCTGTGGGAGCTCACCAATCTGTGCTACTGCTCTGATGTAGTGTTAAACTTAGTTGGAATGCATCGAGTGATGGATGGGAAACGTGTATCACCTCTAGCAGGATTTCCACATGAGAAATGTCTCTGAACTTACCAATCGGATAGAAGGCATAACCTGCAGTAGTGCTTGCAAGAGGTTTGGAGTGGATTCTGTTCTACCTGACAGATGAATAAAATCAATAATCAAGTTGCAATTTCAGGGACGAAAACCCAGTACATCTGACAGCTATCTAAATATGAGATATAAAACATATTTGCACTGCATCAAAAGCGTAGTGAGATTTCCCTCAATACAAAACCTAAATGAAGGCACAAAAAGACCAAAGATGAAAAAAGTGGAAATAGTTTATTTGCTGCATAAGGAAATTTCTTGTAAATTACATATAAAGAAACTTGCTATGCTGTAGTATATAATTTTCAATATTCCACAAAGATAATTGTAATAAATATACAAAAGAAAACAAAGTAGACTACTAAATCCATCAGGCAACCTACTGAACGGTTCATCAAGTTTTATACTTTGCAGCACCAGCATGCTTAAAATTTTGTTGTTCATTTTGAAGTGCTGCAGCGAAATTCTTTTCACATTTCTTTGGAACATTTTCAAAACCATCTTCCTATAAAATACTGTTCAAAACTAGCAGGCATTAGTTAAACCACCCAAAAAAGTAACACCAAGGTCTAACTGAGGCAAAGGTGTGGTTTTTCTTTTTGCTTTTAAAATCCATTTATTTTTGCCAGGGTTAGGAATTATCTGATATATGTGCATTATGAGTCCAGTCAGCCTGAGACATCGCCGACTCTTGTCATATTATGACTCTATAAACTTCATAGATTATATAGCTCTGGAAGATTTCTCTATTAGAGACATATCCACTAACAGGAATACAAAAAATACGATAGTGAAGCTGCAAGGTAGTTAGAATGGTTATCCCCTCAAGTGCAGTGTGTGCTTAGAATAATTTTTCCATAATTTCATACTATACCACATCAGGCATTTTTATTTGACTTTAAAATTTAAAAGTGCTGACAAAGCCTTTACTGATGCCCCTAGCCTCTACAAACAACATGTAGAAATTTTTGACACCTTTTGCTGTTCTTTCCCTATCATTTCTACATTTTTTGGAAGAGCAGGCTGAACTGCATTTTGCACTTCACTGCTCTGGATCACACTAACAGACAGGTCTATTATTCCGTACAAATCTTTTACAAACTGAACACCTTTCACTATGCTTCACTGTTACTGAATATTTGGGGGCATAAACAGAAACTCTAAAACACGATTACCTAAAAATATTTGTTAATAAGCTTAATGCAAACATTATGTAGAAAAAATGATTTAGTTACAAAAAAATCATTAGAGGGCCAATAAAAATATACTGAAGAGAAGATCTTTACAAAAGTGAGGTTAGGAAATACGAGGCATTGACATTCACTGTAAACATCCTGTGTTCACTAGAATCCCTTGTCTAAAGTGTATGTTCTGGTTTTGTTCCTGAGCTTCATGGCCAACACTTGCATAGATAGCTAAACCTATCATAAAGGGTTGTTTTATACAGACGTTTCTGTACTGCTTCGAACAGAACTTCAATGAACTAATGATTTTACCTTTTGAAATAGTTTCATTCCACTACCAGGCAGTTCAAGGAAACTATGAAGCATGGTATGATTTTTGTGTACTCAGTGCATTGGATGGGTTGGGACAGCTACCTTACGGTGTGTTAATCTTAAATAACATTAAGTAGCTGTCTGACGTTCTGGCTTCACACAAATACCTACTTCTGCTCACTGCTGGAAGGCTCACTTCTGCTCTGCCAAAGACTGCATATGGCAAAATGTCAGGAATCTGAGTGCTACAACATCAACTAAGTTAAATCCCCAATAACAAGATACAGCTTATAAACAGTACAAAAGACTTTCCTATGGAGAGTTTCACCTTTACCCAGGCAACATGAGTGCTTTACTCCAGATTAACCTCCCTCTACTGGAGGAAGCTAGAAAATACTTTCAGGGTAAACATGACAGGGAGTGGCCTAAGGAGAAAGCCTGAAGAACATACTTGCGCTTTGGATATGAAAAGCAGGCACGTGTTTAGTTACTGCACACGCAAACACACAAGGAAGGTGGTAGAGACAGACAAACAAATCCACCTCACAAACAGCACACAACACAAAAGCAGCAAATTGCCAATTTTAAATCTTATGTTAAGGCAAATCTAGATAAACACCCATAATAGGATTAATAAAAATGGGAAGTTTTCCTTGGCTTTTTTGTTTACTTTTTCTGCGATTGGCTTTTACACATCGACAGAATTTGTTTAAGCACCTTCTGGACATCTTCATCCATTTGACCCTAGACAAGGGGAGAAAGAAGAAAAGATGACTGAATTCAAGCATCTCTCTACTCTTTAAGAAGATTTACAAACTATTTTTGAGGTACAGTAATTAGATCAATTTCCTAAAAGGAAACAGTGTTAAATTTGTGCTTAAACAGTCATACCTTTTGGGCAGAATGTCTTAGATAAAACATGCAAAGTTCTTACTAGATCTGCAGGAGAATCACCTCTCATTAAAACACCAACAGTGTCTAACAGACAATACACAATGATACCTGCACAGCATAGAGAAGATGCATCCTGTAAACTGAGACAATTTCCTGATGTTGTTTCTTTGTTTCCTAGAAAACAGGCAGAAAGTCACAGAGCATTCAGAACTGTTGAACTCAGAACACCCCAACTAGATTTAGAGAGGTCTGGTGAATTACAAATCATATCTTATGCACGCATGGAAAACCAGCTCAGACAGTACTGTGGCACTAGCCAACCAAAACATAATTTTCTTGGAAGTGTGGTCCACAGAAACTGTAATTCTACCTATCTCAGTAAAAAAGCTGATGAGATGACATCAGTCGTAAGAAGCACTGAGCTGCAGAGATGTGGAATGAGCACATAACTCTACTTCTGATCTTATAAGCAACAGAACTGAGAAAAGCCAACAATAATCTGACAAATTAGCCCCTAACTGCAGCTGAACTCTCCCCTGAAGTCAGCGACCTGTCAGCTAATGCCTTCCCAGGGAAGAGGGAGGTGCTTACAAAGGCCTTAATCCATGAAACCCTCAGTTACTTAGTAGACATTCTAACAAGGAAAGCCAGCCTCCTTTTTCATCGTCACAGACTGCCACATCCCAGAAGCTATCTTTCTAAATAAACATGAAGCTGTTAGGAAAGGTAGCCTACCAGAAGGAAAGATTGCTTCTGTCCCGTTTTAAATCCTACCTGCTTTCTTAATGTATTGCATATCTTCACATCTTACACTACTTTGCTGGTCCTTAAGCAGTGGGAGATGAAGGAATCTTTCAGACTTGGTGGAGAGCGATAAGAAACAGTCTGGACTTTTAACTGACAGTATTTAACTGCCTACTTATTTCCCCCCACTCTGTAGGAAAGCAGACACCAGGTAAGCCATTTAGCATGTCAAGCTGCAGATTCTCCTTTCAGAGGCACTCCAGAGTTCTCAAGAAATGGGTCTGGTAGGCAGCACCTTCTTTTCAGCCTCAGCAGTGAATTAAAGCGCTCCTTTGGACAGGCAAGCTCTCGGAAATAGAAGTTACGACTCCACCTAGCTTACAAGACTGGGCCTTTCATGCACAAACAAATGCAATTAAAAAATTTTCTTTAAGCAGGTCAGAATTTCAGGGAATAAACTGTGCTTCTTATAAACAGATGGATTTGCTTTATTTGAAACTTCATGCCTTGAAGTGACTACTTTCTTCCAGAAAGTCAAACTTATTTTAGCTTAAAAACCAAAACCACTTTGGCTGATGAATGTTCTTGAGAAAACATACAGATCTACAGCACACTGGCCATACTTTACAAAAATTAGGATCTCAGCAGGTGGTCTGGTCACTACATTACATAGCAAGTACAGGAACTTTGCTCAACTATTGATCTGAGGAAATATATTGGGGAAAACAGTTTGCTTTACTTCGCACATTTCTAAGCAGCAATTTGTGACTTGCAGATTCTTAAATGTTTCAGAGAAACAGAGGAATTTCAGAACTTCTGGATGAAAATTCCTCTCCTTGTACTCAATGACTGTGCTCCTTTTTAAATAAGGCAGAGTGATGGATGGCATGCATATCCTCAGAGAACTGGGAATAATAGTGGGTTTACAAATTATCATACTTACAGTCAGCTGGTTTTGCAACTGCTTCACTTGTTGTTGTAACACCTCCAGCTGCTGGCTTTGTCTTTTGGGGGCACTGGTTGAGTAGGAAAGCTGAGAAAGACTGTTCAATGCTTCTTTTAATTTGCTAACTTCCTTCGACATTTCATTGATCTAGGGAGGCAAAAATAGTTTTCATGAAAAGCTGCAAGGTTTTCATGGCTCTTGTCTTGAGGTTATTTGTGACTTAGATTTAAGATGATGTAAAACCAAGATGTAAATAAGCTCAAAGGACAAAGAAAGATATCATGTAAGCAAAGGGTTACAATGCTTCTCTATCCCCCCTCCTAGTCCAGTCAATTCAAAATGCATTCTTTGTTCTGAATGCCAGCAATATTTACAAACAAGGATTGCATTTACACCCTTACAAATACTGCTGCTGAATACAAGACAGAAACATACAAAGCATATGCCAGCTATTCACACCTAGCAAAATACATAGCTTTTTATAAATAAATTTGTAGTGACAGATATAGTAGCTGCAGAGGAAGAACAGTCAAGTCATGCTATGGTTGAGATAATATAGTAAAATCATCACAGCAAGTTTTTGATCCTTTCTGATCTTTTGGTTTTTGTCTCTTCTGGAATCTCTTCCTGCTGTAAATCCCCTTTGACTTAAGTTGCCTGAATAGCATGAACCCAATCTAAGCAGAACTTAAAAGAGATAAACTGAAAGATCATGCATATCTCCCAGGGGGGAGGGAAACCAGCTGTAAATTTAAACATACTAAAACTTCTTTGACTTTGATTTTTTCAGATGGGCAAATGCACTCAGAAGTTCCTCCACTCTGTAACACCTGATACTTTGTCTATTAGGTCACCATGCACCATCCAACATGATTTGCAGTATGAACTCATGTACTACCCCTCCACTGCAGTGAATCACTAACCTTTTTATCTTTATCCTCTTCTAGTTTTGATGAGCTTTCAGAATATCTTTTCATTTCAAGAAGATCTTCTTGAGCTTGATGGTACTTTTGCTGAAGACCAGTCACCTCCCGTTCCTTTGCTTCAAGCAGAGTATGTATACCTTCTTTCTCTTCTTTCAAGTGCAAAACTTCATTTCTCAGTTGCATAACATCTAAGGACACATTTTCCTTCTCTTGGATTACATCCTTCAGTTTAGATGACAAAACACTCACTTCACCCTCTAGTGATGACTGGAGCTTTTCATATGTAGTCTTGGGTACCATTGCTTCATTAATTGCAGCTTTTTCTTCCAGTAATTCCTTCTGTAAGTTTCTTACTTCACTTTCCTTGTTGGTAAGCAGTCCTTTCAGCTCATTTATTTCTTTCTCCATTTCCTTTACAGTATTTCTGAGTGCATTCATCACCTGATGGTGTTCAGTAAGTGGCAAAGAGTTTTGTTTCTGAGTGTCTAACAGTTGCTTTAGTTCTTCTGCTTCATCTAACACTTTTGTGTACTGGGATTTCATTTCTGATAACTCATTCTCTGCTTTGTATTTCAAAGAACTGGTTACCTGCATCAGTTTCTCATGTTCATCTCTAGGAATGTAGTCCAAAGCTATATCATCTGGAGTTTTTCTCTTTTTATAGTCTTCAAGCTCTGTTTGTGCTTCTTTGTACAACTGCGACAATTCACTAAGTTGTCTGTTGAGCTCATCTACCATTCTGTGCATCACATCTCTCACTTCCCCAGCTTCAGCACTAGGTTCCAGCTGTGTCTGATTTGTCAGTTTGTCCTGTAACCTTTTAATTTCCTCCTGCCCTTCTTTGTACCTCTCAATCAACAATGCTTTCTCTTGATTAATGTTATCAATAACTGAACAATATGAATTCTTCATTTCCTCACACTCTTCCACAGACAATCTGCTTGCCGTGTTCTGCTCTCTTTCTTCAAACTTCTTCTGTAGTGCTCTCACTTTCTCTTTTTGTCTTTCACTTTCCTCCAACACTCTCTTCAATTCTTGCTTAAGCATTTCAACTTCTCCACATGTAACCTTCAACCTACTTGAATCAGAACATATTTCTTCACTTTCGGAAGAAACAAGACCCAGTTTCACTTGCCTTTGTAAATTGAAAACCTCCTTCACAGCTTCTTCACAGGTGTTCTGAGTTTCTTGGAACTTAAGGTTATGATTAGAACCATTTTCTGAAATGTCTGTGCTATTTAAATTATCTGTTTCTGGGACTCTAGACTGGACATGAGCTTCTATGTGCTTTCTTTTGGCTTCAACAGTCTCAGATTTCCTCTGCCCATCCTTTAAGTCTTCCTGGAGGTACTTCATTTTTACTTCACTGGGGCTTGTCAATTTTTCATGAATTTGCATGGCATTTGATGCAGACTTCAGCTCCTCAGCTGAGAACTCATTTTGTCGATCTGCTGTTTGCTCAAACTCTGTTTGGGTTGAATGATAAGATGCCACAGTTGAATCCACTTCTTTAGGCGTTCTCTCCTGTGCAAAAAGAAACGCAAACAATTGGACAAGAAAAACAAGTACGGGATTATATTTTTCAGAATAGAGTAAGCAAGGAAATCTTGCCACATCCTACAGAGACAGACAATTAAAGTTCCATGGAAGAAAAATTCAAAACCCAGCTGCTCCCACTTAAGTCATCTGCAGTGAGAGAAGACAGTAAGTGCCAAACTCCTCTGAAAGTCTGGGCTGACCTCCATAAGCTAATAATCAAAGCTATGCAAATTAAAGTTCTGCTAACACAACTGTTAACATCATCTTTTAGAATGTGGTTATCATAATAAACAAAATTATTCAGTAATTTATGGGAAAAGTGGGAAGATCAAAACACTTATTTAATCCTTTGGGGCAGAGTATTTCCATGACCTTACCACCAACAAGCTTATTAAATTATCTTCACAGTACATCTCTTTAAAATGGTAAGCAGTTCTTTGTTCTGCTAGTAGATTAAGAGAGCACTAGAACAGCATAAAAATTTGCCACCTGTAATTTGTCCTGCAGCTCCTTATTGTGCAATGTCAGAGAAGCAATTTTTGCTTGCATCAACAGAAGTAGATCTTGCTGGTCAGCTTCAGAACTCGCATCCAACAAACTATCAGTGCCTTTGGAGAAACAAACAAACAAACAAACAAAAAAAAGACTCAAAACCTTTCAAAAAGCTGAAATGCTAGCTAGTTAGTTATTCTAACCTTTCAAATTAAATAGTTTGTTCCCATGACTACTAAGTGTAGTTAGCAAGCAAACTGTTCCCTAGAAACTCTTTCCCCAAAAATGTGTTAATATCACCCAACAGGAACAGGAGGTTTTTGCTAGCAAGCTGCTAGTGGAATTTCTAAACATTACTCCCAATACCTATTGTGTCTCACAGTCTAAGTGGAAAGGCACAAGAGGACTTCTGACCAGATTTCAACATTTCATACCACGTAAAACACATCACCAAATACGAAAGTAAGGATTAAGTGTTATTGTATACCTGTTGTGCTGTCAGTCAGTCCATCTTTATTATCTCGATGCAAGGAGATGAATTCTTCCTGCTGAGACACCAAAAGAAAACACTTTCACAGAAAGCAGATGTAAAGCTGGGAAGTTCACCAAAAAGAAGTATAGACAGTATAGATGTCGCTTGATAAAGCCTGGCAAAGAGGGTTTCTTTTATTTCTGAGGTCTTGTTTAATTGTAGCATGGGGCCAGTATTTCAAAATCTGCTAAAACCATTCACATTCCATTGACCAGTTCTCTCTAAATATTAATGCAATATGGGCAACTGTCTTACGGATAGTTTGGAAGCCTGCAGGCCCCGTGATAATTAATAGCAATATTCTGTCATGTATTAAAAAAAAATAAAATCTTCAGTATCATTAAGTAAAGATCAGACAGAACACACTCAACCATTTCCCTGATGTCTTTTGGTGAAAGAGTTTCTACTTTTTGCATTGCACAATGCTATGCCCTTTACTGGCATTAAGTAATGAGCTCTCACAGCATTAATACTTTCATAACCATATTCCTAAATATTAACTAATTTATGACTAATTCCATTTACATATTCAGTAAACTTTAAAGTAATCCACACTGGCTTTATAAATCACACAAATAGATTAGCATTCCTTTTTGTTCCTAAAACTCAGCCAATTCACAGGGTACTCTGCAGTCAGCAAAACAGATTATGAAGATACTATACTCTCTTTCCCTAAGCTTCATAAGAACAGAAAACTGGTACCTTGCACACTTGATCAGCAAAGAAAGCCTGCCCTTTTCCAGTCATGGGAGTGGAAGTTGATGAGTGTGAAGAGGACAGATCACTAAGCTGTAAAAGATTTTATATAAATAGATATGTATACATACATGTACATATACCTACCTCTCTAATATCTGCCCATACACAGACACACACACAAAAGTATTTTTGCCTGCACTAACATAAGTCACAACAACAGGTTAGTGTCAAAGAATACATCTAATTATTTAGCGCTCTTCTGAGTCAGTATTATATATGCACTGTAGCTGTTACACAGGTAACATTCCAGTTTAACATTAAACCTAACATTAAACCTAACTGTAAAGCTACATTTTGATACTATATGAATCCAAGTATTTTACTTTCATATATATATACACACACACACTCACTAATGTGCACATATATACATATAATTAAAATATACATGATTATTTACTTATGGAAGTCGCAAAACCAGGAGACCTTTAATTGTAGATGGAAGAAGCAGTTGTACAGTAAAGTTTTTACAGTTCTATCTTAGACCATCCTGTATTTCAAGCAATTTTGCTTAGTTAACCTAACTGACATGTGCTTTCATGGTGTCATCCTAATGTCAGGAAAAGCACTCATGGTAAGACAGGCACATAAAATAACAGTGGCGGAGCAAATCCAGCCCACATCGTTTACATAATGTTCAAAACACTTCTCACCCCCTAAAAGCATCTCAAAATTGGTCTTTTCTTTACCTGAATAGGACTGATAGGAGGAGGTGGGGCTTTGCGTTTTTTTGGAGTTCCACTTCTTTCTGAACTTAGTTTAGAGCCTTGATCATGCTGAAAGTTTCACCAGCCAGAAAAGGTAGGTTTGTTAGTTTGGTTAGTAAAGTCTGAGTAAGTTTTTTTATAAAAAATGAAAAATAAAATCCCACATTAATATCAACTTTAGCAGATCATGCAGTGCCTTATTTTTTTCTATGTAAAGACTACATGTCCACTAACACAAAGATATTAAACATGCCTGACAACAAGAATCTGCCCCCTTGTAATCCATGCTTCAGTGAAAACAAACAAGATTTAGTGAAAAAGCAGAAGCCGACAATAGGTTTAGCACTAGTGATCTAAGTATTTCCATTCATACACAGGCCAGTCATGCCATTCTTAACAGCTACATCTTTCCTTTCCACCAGCTTATGCCTGAGCTCCCTGAAAAACATCTCTCTCCACTCAGAGAAGGAATGAACCAATGCACTATGCACTACACCCTCATCCCCTTTCCAGTCGCCATCAGGTCTACAAGGTCTACTTGCACCCCAAGATATGGTATTAAACCAATGTAACTAACTAATCTAATTGCCTAAATCTGCTGGGATACTCACAGGTGGGGGTCTCGAGTAAGATGTAACCAGGGATAACCTTCAATTATGTTTTAGAAACTTCCCTTTAAAAGGGAGCTTTTCTAGATTATCTTTACGTTTTAAACAGATAAGGAGTGCAAAAGCCAAGCTCCTGCACTTACACATGAGAAAAGTGGCCTGTCTTCCAGGCACACACATGCACATGCACACACGCTCTCCCTTTTCTCACTGAGGACGCTGGCTGCTGTTACAGAGAGAAACTAAGTTTAAAAGCCATGTTCCTGAAACACATTACTTCAATAAGCAACAAAAACCTTTCACATTACAGAGTAGTCAATGGCAGTGCATCTCACAGTGACATCTACTAGTGCTTCTAGTTATGTCAGTTACTATTCTTTCTTAAGCTACAAGTCTATACAGCCTAAGCATTTTTAAAACCAAAAGGACAAATACCTGCTTTGCTTTTGTCAAGGACTTTGTATCTGTGAAGAAGAAAAGTGGAATTAGGAACAACTACCAAAGAAAACCGTTCCTAACCCATCTCTCAGCTCTAATTCCCACACCATAAATACTTTTTTTGGCTTTTGACTTCCTGTCTGAAACCTGAGAAACATACTTCAAATTTGAAATTCCATTTGAACTATGTCCTTTCTCTACTGCTTTTGGAGTTTCATTCTGAGATGAAGTTTGAAGGATTGTGACAATTCTTATTCTACTAGTCTTGTACCAATCTTGCATATTAGCTTCCTACTTTAGAAATTTGTCTTAGCTTGACAATAAAACCCTCTGCCTGCATTAGTTCCTTCTCCAACCCCTCTACTGAGGAGCTATATGTTCCACATATTCTTTCCTGTAACAAGAAAGGATCTATTCCAAACTGTATGCAAGACTTCACAATGCTGCTACACCAGCTTACTTTTTTTCTCCAAAACACCTCTTTTTGCCCGGCTCAGTGCTTTATCCTCTGCTGAATATTACCATCTATAGCAAAGGCCACATGTTCCTGCATTTGGGAAGACTCAGCCAGCCAGACCGTCTTGAAGCTGGCTTCTGAAACTTTTCAATGAAGTAGATTTTTTCACTGCTAAACATACATGTAGCTGGTTCAAGAAGTGACAAACTGCAGATCAGTGTCTCTTACGTACCCACATCCTGAGAGAACTTTGATGATAGGAGATTCTGGAGCCCTGTATTCTCAGAGAGCTTGGAATAATGCAGGGCATTCTGTCCAAAGACATCCACTAAACTGAAATCTGCACCTTTCCTAAGCAAGGCTTCCACCATGTTAAGGCTACCGGCTTCACAAGCCATCATCAAAGCAGTTCTGGACAAAACAAAACACACACAGGATAAGTGTCAAGCATGTACTCTTTAAGCAGCAGCTCATTTTTTAAGGAAAAAATAGTTTGACAGTTATTGTGCAATAAAATTCAAGACTTTATCAACATGTGTATCAACACATACATGTAACTGTTTTTTCTCCTCACAAACACCTGCCTGCCCCTCCTCCTCTTCCCCATACTTTCCAGCTGTATCTTCTGCAAAGGCATGGCTTGCTTTGCACAGATCTCCAAACATTTCTGAAAATGGGTAGCTGAAGCTAAAAGAATAGTTGTACATAGAAATGGCGCCAGGATAAAGACAGACTATTAAATCTCACTGCCACACTCCAGTTACAGCTCTACAAGGGATGGTACAACACAAAAGCATTTATTTCATTGCTGTTCTCCTTCATATGTCACTTTTAAGACAAAATAGACAAATAGTTTTCAACCAAAAAGCTAAACAAATCTCATAAATCTCAAGGCTCTTCTTTGGGTTTGGCTTCAAATCCTGATCTACTTTCAGTTAAAAAAAATAATAAAATTCATTAGAACACAATCAACTTTCTCTCCAACACAGGGCAGCTAGACAGAGTGCCAGATCCTACAGTGAGGGTGGCATACCAAAGAAGTGTTTTCCCAACAGGTTGTACCAGTTTTTCTCAATTATTTGAAGGAGTCACAAGAGATACACAGAATAATTACAAAGACACAAAAAAGCCCACCTTTCATGCATGCTCCAATACCGGTTTCCTTCTTGGGCATAATTCTCCCTTCTCAACATGAAAACATGCGTAACAGGCTGGCCAAATTCACTGGCAAACACATTTCTCAGTGCAGATATAAAACTGAAAAGTTACTACAATGATAATATTTGCTAGATACTAAAGACAGTCATTTCACTGAGGAATTAAATATACTCCCTGTAATGGGTGAGCCCTGGAGAAGTGATGGCTGCTGCAGCGCTGTGCTAAGAAGTAGTGTGACAGGCCACTTGGATAACACCTCCAGAGTCACAGGGATGGTTTTAGATTACCAAAATAATTCCCTTAGTCTGTACAAGATAGGAAATTGGAGATGCCATTTTCAAAGGTATCCCTTCCTCTCCCAATAAGGCTTCTCCTTTTTCAGCAAAAACTTAACCACTTTTGTGAACATGACATGCCAGAGTAGGCACTTTTCTCACCAGAAGGAAAGCCTGAAGTAAAATTGTATTTTCCACATTGTATCATTTTCTTGCTTCTACACACAGTACTTTCTTGAAAAAGAAAATATAAAAATGCAAGTCTGTCCTATCTATGACAGAATTGCCTTCATCCAATTAAACTAGCAACTCTTTACACTGTCTGTTAATTGAACACTAAAAGAGTGAGGAGAAGGCAGAGGTCTCACAGTGGGCAGCACCTCAAGTTCGAAGCACTGATGAGGCCATTCAAACCAACCAAGATGACAAAGGGGTTTTCTTTAGACAACTTACAACAAAGAGTGCTCTAATAAACTTTGCACTAATAAAATACAAGTTAGGGCCCAGTCTTACCTTCCCAGGTGCTGCCCAAGAACAATAAGAGCATTGTATCACATACAATGATAAGGACAGCTATCAAGCATAAGTGCCAAGTCTTTGGAGCGCCCTGCTTTACCTTCACAGTTTAATCAACTGTTCATAAAACAGTCCATGATTTCTGAAGACTCTTGACCTTCATAAGTATAATCCAAAAAGTGTATTTTTCACAACAACGATGTTGCTTTACAAAAACAATTTTCTGACATACACACTATCTATTAATGCACAAATATCCAAATTGCACCTTCTAAGGTGACAGCAACTCCACTATATAGCTTCACTGTATTTTCCTCTTTCTGCTGTGGCTGCCTTATGGTAGAAAACAGAACCCTCCACAGAAGTTGCTCCCAAGTAACAGTTTTAGGATTTAAGTTGGAGAAACTAATTCACGCCAAGAAAAGAGCAGCATTTAAAACTGGGACATGTACAAACTGATGTGTGGGTAAGTGCTATCAATCAGATTCTTGTAGGAATTGTTTAAAAACAGGGTTTACTGCTCTAGTAGCCCAAGGGAAATCTTAGAGGCACATCTAGATTTATAGTTGCATAGTTTCTGTTTCACCTTTCCCTTCAGGCAGAATTCTGTAAGCCTTCTCAACAATTGGGATATGCTGTCTAGTACAGAAGGCATTATTCACCTAACAACTATTTTGGGAAGGATTTGAGAAGGAAGCATCATTTGACAGTCAGTCTTGGGGAAGAATTAACATGTTAACTTGCTGTACCTTCCACTTTTATCCCTCGTGTTGATGTCTGCTCCGTGATCCAGAAGGTATTTGCAGACTTCCAGATGACCATTTTGTACTGCAAGCAGCAGAGGTATGTTTCCATCCTAGGAACATGTTCAAAGAAACTATCAACAAGCCATTCAGTTACAAATATCACTCTTAGATTTAAAGGTCAGCTATGAAGTTTACTTCTATATAGCACAAATGACATGCCATTAGTACATTTTTCTTGTGTACCGTAACGTTGCTGGGTTTACTTTAATTCCTTTCTTGAGCACTGGGGATGCAAATCATTAGGAGTAGGAGTGCTTTTTGATGTTTGTACACCCTTTGCTGTTTGCTTAAAGCTACAACATGATGATTTTGGAACTACACAATACCTTTAAGTAGCTCCACAACAAAAATTATTTTAGGCTAAGTACAAGGGAAAAAAATACATACAATCACAGAACAACTTAGTTGAAAGACACCCTTAAAGGTCATCTGGGGTTTCTCCCTCTTTGTTCTCAATCCAAAGCCAGGCAAACTTTAAGTCACAGTACATTGCTCAGAGAGTTGTCCAGCCAAGTTTTAAGTATCTCCAAAGGCAGAGACACCATGCTGTCTCTGGGTTCCAGTGTTTGACTACCTTCATGGTGAGATTATTTTTCCTAGTACCCAACTAGAATTTCCCAATTAGGCCCACTGGCCAAATTCTGACCACTGCTTAACATTTTGTCATGTACCTCTGAGGCTGGTCTGGCTCCTTTTTCTCTATGATCAACTATGATGTAGCTGAAGACATCTCTTCTTAAGACTAAACAAACCTTTTCTAACTTTAAAATGCATCTGCTGAAATTTTTGGTCTAACCTTTTAACGAGATTTTTTTATTAGAAGGACCAGATAAGGAGGAGATAGATCCAAGTCAAAAACAAACAAACAAACAAATTAAAATACTTTCATGACTTTTGGGTTTTTTTTTTCTTTTTCTTTTGTGCCTCATTTAGGTCAGGTCCCCTGCCTTTATCATCAGATTCTACATATCATCATTCCCCAAAATAGACCTGGCTGGTTGTAGACATGTCCTAACAGTGAATGTAGTGTCCCTGAGCCTTTAGACTACACAAAATACAATTTTTCTCCTCAGGCTTATCATACTCTGGTTGGGCTTTGTGAGCATGCCACAGCACTCTGTCACATAATGGGCCTTTTCCAAAGCCTACTGGAGTCAATGGAAAGACTTTTAATCATGTTTTGCATGTATCAGAACTGATTCTACCTACTTGTATCAATGCCTCAATTTAACCAGCAGTAAATCCTGCCACTACTGTATTAGATTGTGAAGTACTTCCCCACCTCTGCTATGGCAAGCTGCAAAAGGAACCTCCTCCACCAGAGAAATCCAAGACAAATATAAGCCTAGTATTGCTTTGAACTGCTACACCTGAGATAGATTGGAGAGGAGGGTGGTAAAAGCCCTGAAGTATCTGAAGTACAGAAACAGAAGTGGTACGTACCAAATCTTTGATGTTAATGGGACATTTGTGTTCACACAGAAGCTGAACTGCCTGAAGACAACCACACACAGCTAAAAAACAAACAAACCAACCAACCAACAAGCATGAAAGTCCATTAAACCCCATTTTCAAAATTTGTGTTCTGTGCTTTCACTAGCAATATTGCAGCATTACAGTGGGGTCCAAGAAAAAACAAATGAAACTCTATTTCTCTGTTTTAAGAAGGAAGGAGAGAAACATTAAAAGGATGAACAGCAAGCTGCATGCAGAAATACAACCAATATTCATGGCTGAAATTAGCATGAGAAGATATAATCTTTAGCCTCAAATCAAAATCAACCTAATCTTAAATATTCCTACTGCTCTGCACTTGTAAGTTAAGCTTCTTAACTGTAATTATCTGAAATTCGGTAGTCACAGTATTTATCTAAAAAAACACCTGAAACTTGCAAATCACCAGATGCAGTCACTACATTTATGTAATTAGAACCTAAAAAGCTCCATGAGGCTGAAGAACTAGGAATATCAAGCATGACAAAAGAGATAGTAGAAGCTTTCAACAAAGAAGTTACCTGCATAATGTAAAGCTGTTTTCCCACAATTGTCAGTGCTGTCTGTTGGACATTTACTCTGCACAGTTCACCAAGGAAAAGGGAAAAAAGCAATTAGAGAAACACCAAGAAAACAAAACATATGTTTGATGCTAAAGACAGGGTACTGAACATGTTTGACAAAAGTTTTATGAGCTGCTCCAGAAAAGAACATTGAAGAAAGGCACAGTTTCCCTCTCTTTGTCGGTCTGGTCTCTCCTTTCTTGGTACCAGCTTACATTGAAGCCATAGGAAATGCTTACGGTGAAAGAGATAGCCCTAAAAAATGTTATAGTTTTAGAACAATTTAAATTAGGAAAGAAAAAAAAAAGGAAAGAAATGCTCTTTTTTGCCTCAGAAAAGCTTCATGATTTTTCTTACATTACAGAAGAGCTAAAGCAACCATGTCCTAAGGCAATTAGTCTTGCATGATTTCTGTTGAAGGCAATAAGGCTTCATTTGCATTTGTAAAAACTTAAGCATTATCAATCCAGTTATGTTTTGTGGTATTATAAGCCACCCATTACTACTGATCAATCTAGACTTCAAAGTAATAAATTATAAAAACTAAAAACAAAACAAAACAAAAAAAAAAAGTAAAATTCAAATATTTATCAAGACTTGGTTTTGGTTACAGAAAATTTTAGCTTTAGTTAACATCAAAGAAAGAATCATATAATCATTTAAGTTGGAAAAAGGCCTTCAAGATCTCTAAATCCAACTGTTAACCTAGCACTGCCAAGTGCACCCCACCACTAAACCATGTCCCTAAATGTCGTACACTTCCAGGGATGTTGACTCAACCACGCCTGACAACCCTTTCAGTGAAGAAACTTTTCCTAATATCCAATCTAAACCTGTCTGGACAACTTAAAGCCATTTCCTCTTATCCTACCACTTGTTACTCGAGAAAAGAGACCAACACCCCCCTCACTACAACCTCCTTTCAGGCAGCTCCAGAGAGCAATAAGGTCCTCCCCTGAGCCTCCTTTTCTACAGACTAAACGACCACAGTTCCTTCAGGTGATCCTTGTAACTAGAGCCTTCACCAGATTCACTGCCCTTCTTTGGACATGAGCAGATGAGACCCTGAAATATTTGGCTTCTAAAAACCAAACATTAGAGCTTTTGCCTTTCAAATGTAGCACTGCCTCCAACACTTCTACAATTTTCTAGGAAAACAGGTTCACATAGATTACCACATTCTGTAACAGAAACATCAAGATTCTGCCTGTATAAAATATTTAGCCTGTTTTAATTCAACTCTAGCATGTCAAGATTAGACATTCTTCACATGTACAGTTTGTATCACCAAGAAAGCAATCCAAAGAACATGAATTACTGGAGAATAATAACAATGTATTTGCACTAACAAACATATTTAGAAATTTGCATATTGCAATAAAATTAGGAAAATATCACCAAAAGCGCTCTGTGGTTGTATCTAGTAAGTGAAGGGACAGCAGATATTTGGTATTAAACACATCTAGTTGCAGTTGATCATGCTGCTGCATGTGATACCATCAGTGACAGCTTGATGTCACCGTTTATGCTGTAAATGGGTTTGCATTAGAAGTCGTAGATATTCACAAAGAAATCCTGAAGAGGGGAGGCTCAGTGGTTAAAAACAACCCTTGCCAGGAGTGGAGAAACAAGTCAGCTTGCAACAAGCATGGGGACTGGACCCAGTACTGTCAGAGACATTGACAGGGGTCAGTCACAGGACAATTGGAGAGCCTGAGGTAACCAGGGAAAAGCAATTTAGAGGCTGGGATATGAGATCCATTCTCTCTCTGCACCACTGTGCTTGAGCAGAATTAGTCATTATTTCATTATCTCATCAGTAGTACGAGCCTCAGTCTTAATGATAACTCCAAACTCCTAAAAATCTGTCCCATTCCTCTGATTGCCTCCACCAAAACTCACCTGGCTTTCTGAAATGGAGCTGAGATAGACTATGTTTCTCCTCACTTACCAATGAACATCTTCAGCCTCAATACCAAGAGAATCTTAAGTTTCTCATCTTCCTTCCCCATTCTACTCCCTTTAACCCCACCCCTTACTTACCCCATTTCATCAAGGACTCAGGTATTTCCATATTTTAGCATCTAAACTACTTTGGTTTCTTCTCCCATTGACTTTAAACAGGACAGACATTTCTATGGTCATCACCAGACAGAAAGTATTCCAGTGGAACAGTACCAACCCCCCATCCCCCCAAGAAGTGAAAGACCCTTTTCCCAGTACCTCTGAACCCATCTACTTCCAAGCCATCCAACCACACAGACAAGACACAGGAAGGTAGACAGAAGCTGCAACCTGCTTGAAACCCAACCCTGCTATGTCAGATCGGCTGCACATTGAAAATTGCTAATTGTGGACCACTCAGGGAAGACACCACATTGTTTTTTTATCATCCATTCACAGTGCCTAAAGGTTTTTAAACTCAAGCACCCCTCTTGATTGCAAGGACACAGGACAACAGTATAGGAGTGTGATGCAGATTATTAGCAGGAAACGTGTCCATATCTGGTGGAACCAATCTAGAGAAACAAAAGGAAAACTTAAAAAATCAAAATCAATTTGTTACTTTACCTGAAGTAATCTCTTAATGCAATCAGGGTGGCTGTTCTTTGCTGCAAGATGTAAAGCACTGTGCCCTAGGTGAATGAAACCAAAGCAAATTATTCAATCATGTCAAAGCATAGGAATAAACACTTCTATGACAAAAGCAGAATTTTGAATTACCCATCTTGTTGCTGTCATGACACATGAAAAGTAGAGAGAGGATATAAAATAAATACCTACATCAAGCAGCATGTATTCACAACAGACAGTTGTTCAAGCAGTTAATACAACAATCTTAATGTCTAGCTTCATATAAAGGAATGACACAAACATGGTATCAGACTATACCTTGGCAGAAGTAAGTCTCAGATTGTGCAGTTATGTTTTATTTCTTAAAAAACAATTTGCCTGTATTACTCAGCCTCCCTTGCAGAGAGATGTCTGCCAAGTGTCTTCATGACTTCTCCCACTTGGCAATGTAAAAGGAACCCAGCACCAAGAGCAAAACCAGCCCCGACAAACCCCTACGTCGAATCTGTATCAGCTGCGGAGTGCTCATAGAAGAGGACTCAGAACACAGGCTGGCTTCGGTTTGCATCTTGTAGATTCCCTTTTCTGTTGATTTATTTGGCAACTGTGAGCTCATATTTATCTATGCAATACAGTGATTTACTGTTTATAGATTTATGATGAAAGACTGCAGTCTCTCCTCTAGTTTCATCCTACAGAGCATTTGAAAAATTAAAGAAGCAAGATAGCAAAAGAATAAATTATCCATGTAACTATGAAAAGGAGCCAAGATATAGTACCCAATATAGACAGAGGCACTTGTGACAGTAGAATCTCACTGTAAATAATGTGACTATTACAGACAAGGCTTTCCCTAATGCATACTGGGTCAACACTCTCAGGTGACAGCAGGCAACCTCTTATTATCCAAATAACTAATAAATCCTGAGGCAAGATGAAGTATGAATTCTGAATAATAGTCTGTAACAGGTACATATATTCTCTTATCATTATGTATAATCTGAACACTTCTTCCACTATCACAGACGTTTCCTTATAGAGGCAAATAATTTCCATGTATGACAGAAATTCCTTCAGGCTGCAATTGGTGGCCAAAACAGAACCCGTGAGACTAACATTTATAGATCATTACTGAAGAGACAGAATGCTGACACCTTACTCGGGCAACTCTAGCCAGCCAGAGAAAACGCTAGGCATGGATTCCAGAGACATGTCAACTGAAATCTATTAAGAAGATTTTGGCAGTTGCGAATTCAGCTCCCATCATTCTTCTAGTGGAGTAGTAATTAAGGTACAGGACTTTTGAGGGGTGAAACAACATACTTAATAGCTCTCAGCTCTGTTTTGGCCTGTATCAGCTCTTTGCACTATGTCATAACCCTGAGGAAATGTCTTACTGCAACTCCTGTACAATTAATGGGGTTAATAGCTTTGATACACATAAAAGCAACACCAAAGACCTTGATTTAACCTATAAAAAGCCTCAAATGAGGTTAACAGAAAGAGTTGGTGGAGTGGGATTTTTTTTTAATTTAAAAATAAATAAGATAAAAATTTAACAGCTATTTCACATCTGGATTCCACTATAAATGCTGACATTTACAGTATTAGGGCAAAAGTTTTTAAGGGCTCTAGGATCTGAATCTTATGTGCAGAAAAACAAGTACGCCTAAACCTGCAAATGTTACAACGGCTTTTCCTACACACGATGCGTGGGGAAAAGCAGTGTTGTCAAATCTGTAGTTGCACTGCGCACATCAAGAACTATATGGGCAAACTGAGTGTACTATGCTGTATGTGTAGGTTCACAGAGGCATACCTGCACCATCCTGGGCTGCCACATCTGCACCATGTGTCACCATAATCCTGAGGCACTCTGCATGCCCTTTCGTTGCTGCCAGGTGAAAACTGGAAGAAAGCATTTACATGTCACTTTCCTTTTATTAAAACCTCATTTCTCTTTATTCACAAACCAAGTACTGGCAAGTTCTCCCCTCCCTGTCCTTAGATCTTTTGGCATCCTTCCACTGCCTCCCAAGAACACAATAGCTCTGAAAGTGAGAAGGCACATAAAAAAATTTTTTGTAGTCATACTTCTATGCCACACCTCAAATGCTGTGTTCAGTTTTGGGTCCCTCACTACAAGAAAGACATTGAGGTGCTGGAGCAGGTCCAAAGAAGGGCAGTGAATCTGGTGAAGGCTCTAGTTACAAGGATCACCTGAAGGAACTGTGGTCGTTTAGTCTGTAGAAAAGGAGGCTCAGGGGAGGACCTTATTGCTCTCTGGAGCTGCCTGAAAGGAGGTTGTAGTGAGGGGGGTGTTGGTCTCTTTTCTCAAATAACAAGTAATAGGACAACAAGAAATGGCCTTAAGCTGTGCTAGGACAGGTTTAGATTGGATATTAGGAAAAATTTCTTCACTGAAAGTTTTGCTTTTCAACTCAAGCACCTGCTTGTTTGAACAGTGGGAAACTGCAGAGGTTGCCAACCACACCATGGCAGGACAAACTTAAGAGTATCAATTACCAAAGATATAATTACAAAACAAACCAAAGAAGTTATATTGAATTCAAGCCTTTTTACAGCTGAAGGTTCACATTTGACATCCTTGGTGTCTCAAGATTCACAGAAGCAGTCCTGTATATCTATGCTGCTGACTTAATTTTGCTGGGAAGCAAAAATGAAGGAAAAGCTTCTGAAAACAGTTTATATCCTGCTGATGCATAGCATGCCAACATCTGCAAGCCTGAAGATACAGGCACAGTACAAGCAGACATACTGCTTCCTCACAGATCCCACCAATCAGCATGATATAGAGAGCTGTTTTCTAGTGGGAGTAATGTAAAAAAAAACTTCAAGACAAAACACTTCCAATTACTATTAAATTCTGTGTGAAAATTTGACATATCCATCAGCATGCCCCAAACTAAAAAAGCCAGTGCTCCCAGAATATTTTCCACTATCTTTTAAAGGCGGTGTTAATTTTTAACATCATGCATAGCTGTGTTCAGGGGATTTTCTGCTGGAATCTAAAGGGAATGTCCAAACAATGTAGCCACACCAACTACTGTATTTAAGAATTCACATTTTGAACAACTGCTTCACTGAAAGGTCAGCCTGCAAACCAGGGATACTGGAAATAAGGGGCAGAAATGAAACATATTTCTGGCACACAGCATGTGAACTGCAATGCTGTGTTTCTGAAAGCTGTAGCTTCTTTGCAGCCTTCTTGAAAACTCAACAAAGAAAAAGACCTACAGACAAGATCTGGCAACAGGCAGAGAATTAATCCAAACAAGACAGCTCCTGGAACAGAGTCCTCTATCAACTACAGCAACTACCTCACTTCCTACAGGGAGTCCTTCCACACTGGCTGCTGCTGATTGCAAATGGCAGACAAGCAGTACTTTAGCTTTGAACCATCCTCTGCAAATATAAAAATATCCTGTGTGCTCATCCTTATGCTTACTACTACCATAAATAAACTGAAGAGTTAACACTGCCAAGAGCATAAAAAGCACTGCTGCTTGGCTGTTCTCTAGTCCTTCAGAATCAAAGCTTCATGTACTTGGTGACCAATGCAAAGTTGTGTAAACATTCTTCTTCAGAAGAATAGGTTTCTCAGGCTCTGGAAAAATGGTTGGGGGAGGGACACAAAAGGAATCTGACAAATTCCAACACCTCTAATTTAGCTGGCACAACATACCAGTGAATACTGAAGTGCGTTCAGATACATTTGTGTAGACACACAATACAATCAAAGTCACTTAAATATTAGGAAGGCTGTGAAGAATGCACTTGGCTCACTTACATTTAACAACATTCGTAAGAACAATAAATACCTGAATAATAATAACTTGCCTAAATCTGGGACACTGAGGTTTTATGGACAGACCATGTAGGATGGTGCCAAATGCATCATGAATATGCAAGTGCAAAAGAAGTTTTATTTAAGTAAAATCAGACTACAAAGGAAGTAACAGAAAGAAGCAAAACTTAACCCCTTTCAGGCTATGGATCTATGAACACATCATTCCCACCAAGGCAAACAATTCCCATGGCAGTTCTCAACAAGTTGTCACACACACAGATGCTTTGTTTCATGCATCCAAAAATATTTTCAAGAAAGGCCTGATTAAAAATATTTTTTCTCCCAAATTGATGTGATGAAATAGACATCATCTTAAGCAGTATAGGTGGTGTGAAAGATTAGAGAACATGTATGAAGGATGTAAAGACCTAATGAGAACAAAAATATAGAAGCTATGTGGAGAGTCCCATGAAAAGAAAGGATGATAAATTTTAACTCTCACTCATTTATGCAGTGACCTAAGCCTAATAGTGCTGGGCTGCTACAGCTCCCTCCCCTCCCTATGTCCTTGTACTGCTACCATCCCTCACAGAACCCTGCAGTGAGACCTTTTTTCTTAATCATCTAAAAGCAGTTGTGAGGGGAATGGGGGACATGGTTAGTTAGCTCCTGGTTTAGTAGACTGAACTGATTTACCAGGAAATCAACCCTGCTCAAGACAGAGGAAATAACTCTAGACTGGGATGAACCTATCACAGTCATATTTAAGTCAGAGTGTTTACAGAGCGCTGGGCAAAACCTTCTCTTTGACAAGTAATTCTAACTGGTTTTAAAGTTAATAGCCCCTGCTTAAAAAAAAACAAAAAAAAAAAACCACAAACACAAAAAAACCCACAACCAAAACAAAAAACCCAACACCAAACCAACAAACAAAAACAAGAAAAAAAACCACCAGAAAACCCCAAGCAAAACCTGAACACTTTAGTAATAGATACTGAGGGGTCCTATATAGTAAAGAAGGCTCTTGAAACAAAGAAGCCTATAGAAATTCATTTCAGTACAGAATAATTCTTTACAAGCTACATAAAATTTCCTAAAATATTTGAGGCAAAAGCTGAAGGTTTCCAAACACCGGAGTTCTCATCATCTGGAAGCCTGATGCAGTGGTGCATTTTACTTGCATCTTTCACGAATAAACTTCCCTTCATATGAAAGCAAACAACTTATCCTCCCGCTTCCTGGTTGTGCAATGACTTAGGCAAACAAAAACAAACATGTAATGCTTGACTTGGGAGAAAGGGCCACAGTGAGAGTTAGATTCTCATTCAGCCTAAAATCTCATTACACAGAATCACAGAAGATCTCAGGTTGGAAGGGACCCATAAGCATCACCAAGTCCCTGCTCCTTGCAGGACTGCCTAATACTAAACCAAACATCAGCACATTCCCTACCGTCCACGTAGAGCCACACTTGACACCCCCCCTGGCACTCACTTGAGATGGATTTCTTTTATTGCTGTAAAACATTTCTATTCTTCCTGAGGGGCAGAATGGTCTTTTATTGTTGTTTCCAGACCCTCAGTGCAGCAGAGGAGCAGCTACCCTTCGCAGTGGTTTTCTCATTGGATCCAGAAATCAAGCAAATCAGTATTCAAGACCCACTTCTGCAGCAGCTGATAAAGATCAATTGGTTGACACTGCTTTTTTCTACTGGGAATGTACACATCTCCTAACTACTCAGCCCTTAACAAGATAAAGTAAAAATTTATGCTATTTGGGAGGAACACAAAGCCGGAGTAAACAAGCCTTGAGAATAAGAGCGAATACACAGCAACATTTCATCAGATTCAGGGTCAACTGGAGAACAGCTACAAGACCACCACCTCCAAGTCCTGTCAGGACCTAAAATTTCCTGACTAGCAACGTTACTCAAATAACATTTTAAAATACACCGAGAGCGTGACGCTTTTATGAATGCTTGGTGACTGAACAGAGTGGACAGTTGCGTATGACTTTCCTGTGTTAGTTTTAAATAGCAGATTTGTTACAGATAGAAGAAAGCACTTACAACTGTCCTAAACTAGCCCATTCCTTATTCAGGACAAAGGACCACATTTTGGTTATAAAGTCAAGGTAGCAAGGAAATGGAGACTTATTTGATCAATGTCTGACAGACTGAGCACAAGAGTTCAGGTAAAGCCAGTCTTTGCTAAAAAGGTGAGAATGAGCATTTCCAGAAATTATTTAAATGCTGGACAGTCTAACTCAAACAGAAAAAGGCTGTGATTTTTACTAGTTAGCTCACGTAAAACATTTCTTTACAAATAATTTACAAAACCCATCCACATTTAGAGATTAGACTTGTAAAAATAGAGCTAACTGAGCTAATTGAGCCTTCTAAGGTGGTGTTAGTTTTAAGACATGGGTCTGCCATATCCAGGCTCTCTGGATACACATTAACCATTTGTACAGCTACATCCTGCAAAACTAAGCACAATCCTCTTACTGAAAGTTATTTTGACAGCTGGCTTAAAACAACTGGATGGTCCATGTATCTACGGAAAATACCACAAAAGTAGAGTGGAACATGATAAAATAAGAAAAAATAAATATGAAGTCTTAATTTCAGACAGTAACCTTCCAACTAGGAAATTTTCATATGTGAAAAAAACCCCAAAACCATAACAGAAAAATTAACAACCAACCAAGGGGTTCCATCTCTGTTTGGCAAGGTCACGCTCCAGAAGTTTTTCTGGGGTGGAATTAGAAGACTTTCTCCGGGGCCTGTAAGCAGTCCAACAAATTACTTACCAAAATCCAAAGCGAGTAAGGAACATGGCTGAATTACAGATGCTAAGTGAATATTGTATTTGCTGTTTTCTATTATGACTAACATGAAACAAAGTCAAACTTACATACAAGCATATAATACTATTGTTCTCTGCCATTTTAATCTGAGTGCTCTGAAAATATCTCAAGTGCAAGAATGTTTGAAATAGACACTATGAACCGACATACACTCACTGTCAAGGTTTGAGTGAAAACATCCCTCCTCAAGGCAGATCACTCTTCTTCATTTTCTAATGTACATCAACTCTTTGTTGCCTTTTAAAAAGTCTGATTTGTCTGCCAACAGCTTGATGATTTATAGTTTACCATCCAATATCCTGACACAAACAAACAAGATGGATAAAATAAAGACACAGAACTGCTCGGGGCCTTTGTAATGCCGACTAATATATATATAAACAAGACATTCAAATTTTGCTGCTACCAGATCTGACAGACAAGCAATTTTGCCAGCTATCGCAGTCAGAAAGAGACCCATTGATAACCTGGCTGATCTTCTGCACTGACTTCAGCTTTTACACTTTAGCTTTACATCTAGCTTACAGTGTCTGTTAACCCTCAAAGCCTCAGTTCCCCCTTCAACAACAGCAAAAATAAATACATTAGATAGTATCTGGCTTTTGAATGTTTTCCACCACACGTTGAGTGGCACAAGTGCTAGAGTGCCCGAGACCTGAACTGGAGGAGAAAGGGCTGTGAGTACCACTACAGCAGCACATTCTGTGTGTGAAGGAAGTGCCCACTGTCACTCAGGAAGAAATCCAGTGTGGCCTCCCCTCCCATGTAGCATCATGCCCAGTAATTACAAAATAATACAGTTTACTTTTCTGTGAATGGCTTGAGATTTTATTCCTGTAAAAACAATGATGAGAATAAGTCTTTTAAACACATTTTTGGCACATCCTGAATCTAATTCAAAGAAATATTATCACCTTCAGATTTAAAGATTGGGGAAGTTCCAGAAACTGGTCCTGAAACTGGAGGTGCTTTCTGCCTTCCTCTGCCAACCCAGACGCGGCTTTCAGCAAAGTAGTAACTAACTGTTCCAGCAAGCTCAGCACATGCCTGGTTCTTGTTCCAGCATGTGTAAGTAGGTACCTATGTGGCTGGTGAGCTGATACAGGGAACACGAGTTGAATACCAACGTTGCCTCCTACTGTTTCATCACACAGTCACAGGTGCATGCACCCTGTCAGTGCAAAGGAAGGAATGAGACAGAATTTCACCGTAAACCTAAAAACTAAGATTGAACCATGAGTGTTTCCCTGCGAAAGCCACAGAATATTTATCTTTCCCTGGCTGCATTAAGAGATAGTCACTCATCTGAGACAATACACATCTCAGGAACAGCCAGACATTTTATTAAGAAAGAACCATCCAGATGTTTGGCAAATCAGACTGCCTTAAAGGAAAAATCAGACATCTACAGGTACCACTATCAATACTTACTAGTTCTTTAGGGTTTTATTATTTTTTAAAACAAATAAAAGTCATAGCTTCACACTGCACTCATTTCATCTCCTCTTAAGAGTAAATGTAATAAATGTGATCCTGTCACACAAATGCATGCAGCCACAATACTGCAAAAATCAGCTTAGAAAAAACAGTTACATAAAGTATATTTTGTTTTCAAGCCAGAGCTTGCACCATTACAAATGGACAAAGTTAAGTATTCCAAGCTTTAAGACAGTCAGTCAATGAGTTCATACTAGTATCTTCTGGAGTTTAGGCAGGTTAATATTTTAAAAAGTTGACACAGGCAGGCACAGACTTACTAGGAGCTGTGGGAGACTTCCCCCTCTCCCCTCCTTAGCACCAGCCCTGCAAAGAAGGGTGCACTCAGCCTATGTTCTCCTATTTTCTATTTAAATATGAGATGGCATCTGCCCTCCCCCAATACACACAAAAACCTTCGCCAAAAAACCCTATGTGCCCCTTCTGTGTTAGCATATATTCTGGAACAGTTTTGTTTGTTTGTTTGTTTTTAAAAACAACAAAAACAAACAAACAGAAGAAAAAAGAACACCACCCCCAAAATCATCCCACCACCCTCCAAAAAATACTCAAAACAAAAATACCTACCAAAAAACCCTCAAATGCAGTTTTTATATAAAGTTCCAGGCTTTCCCTTATAGCACAAAAAGTCTTGTTTCAATCATACACACCTCAAGGTACAGGACATTAATAAAAGGCAAGCCTGCTCAACCAGCTGTTTTCTTAATAGGAAAGGAGCAATTGCATCATGCAACGCAGGAGCTGGCAAGCTACGGACTCCTGACTTTAGCCTTCAAACTAAGCAAAAATATCTACCCTGTTGCTCTTCAGAGAGACTTCTGGGATCCCCAGCAGCTTTATATTTTTCATTCTCAGGTTGTGTTCCAGCAGTTCCATTTTCATACACAGTTTTCTTTGGCAAACACTTACCACATTAACCCTAACTTCCATTTCAAGTCCGAAACATATAGACTTTTTTTCCATGTACTGTTAATTGTAAACATAAGTGTTCACAATTTAGATTTATCATGTGAAGTTTCCTGCAGAATGTCCATTTTTTAAGTCCCTCAGTAACTAACGTCAGCAAATTGCAACAGTGATTCTGCCAGGGGCAAGCTTCAGTGCACTCCTAGATCTTGACAAAAAGTCTGAAGTTTTGAAATACTACTGTTATTTTTTGTGTTGTAGGGTAGTAAAATGGACAAAAGTACAACAAAAAACAAAGTCTCAAAAAGCTTAAAGAGCCTAGAAATGACAGCAGTGTCGCCTGTGCCTCTAAAGCCAAGTTCAGAAGGATGGAGGAAGACAGAGGAGTAAGGAAGATTCCCTCTGCCAGTTTCTTTAAAAACACATCCCACATCTAAAGCCCAAAGGGGTGCACAGTTAGCTTCTCAACATATATGCCACTCTTTAGCATAGGGTGAAATCCCCAAGGACACCATGGATGTGCCCAGATAACTTTCTTCCTGAGCTATGTAAAATCTGCTAGCCATCTTCTGAGCTCTCTTACAAGGCAAGAATAGAGTGCAAAGTTAAAATTAAGACCAACAGTAAGAGCAATGCCTAGTATCTGCCTTGACCTTCATCCTCCCACACGACCCCCTTGCTATCGCTGCTTATGGGCCACCAAATGCTAATAACCACCTCGGTACCTGAAAAGGCATGGAATTAGAGCAAGGAAATCCCAAATCATGTTAGCATAACAAGAGGCCAGGAAAAAGATGGAAGGCTGAGAACAACTGAGTAAAAGTTAATCTAAGGAAAATATTTTTGTTGCATGAAAATCCAGCAAGGATTAAGAACTGCATATAGTGCTCCAAGAACCACAGCGCGTGGGTATCCTTGTGCGACATGAGGGACACCGTCAAAAGCATAGCTTGAAGTTATATGCGGTTTTTGAAGTTTCTGTGCCTTTTCCTCTTAAAATACTTCATCTCTTCAGATTTGAAGCAGAGCTATTTGTATTTTTTTTTTTTATTAAACTGTATAAAGTAAACTTCTCTTACTACAGAGGGGAATTGCAAACCAAGTGCAATAATATGTACTTACGGTGATTAATCTACTAGTAACACATTCTTCAGAGACCTTAGAGGTTAAGATGACCTCTTAACATTTGTTTTTATAGACTCTTTAAACAATTATGGCAATGTATTTTTATTTTGCATTTCAGAACAGATGTAATACTAAATCTAATAGAAGTCCACATTTCTGAAGAGGACTAGGGACTGGAACACAGACGCATGCAGGAAAAGGCAAATTCAGAGTTTTCCTACATTTTGCAGTTAGTACTTCCCTAACACAGAATGCATCTGTAAAGCACCAGCAGAAAATGCAGTGATATACGTAAGCCCAATAAATAAGCAGCCACCAGCATAGTCTATTGTCTGAGACCTCATTTTGAAGCTAAAAAAATAAACTAACTAGTTGCTGTAATTAAAATCTACACATACAGCTCATTTGGTTGCCTAAGTCTTTGAAAAACATGTAAAACAACCGCAGCCCATTATGTAGATATAAATCAGAAAAACAACTGCAGCCTTAGCCCTGTCCCCTCCAGCCGTAGAAAGCCTGGTTCTGGCCCAACCCATGAGAGACATGCTACCCTTGCGCTCCCCTGCCAGCTCACGTAAAATGAGAGCCAGGAGCAGCCACGGCATTCCTCATGCGTAAGTGGGGCAGTAGAGGTCCTGCCTCCATCACAGCCGAAATGCAGCTGTTTCAAGCCAGGCATATGAAAACTTCCAGCCATCCTGGTTATGCTCTGATCCAAGCAACTGACAAACTTCTCGAAATATGGCCAGGTCTGGTAAAATCTGGTTATTTGGCAACTCTGTGAATGGAGCTGCTTTACAGGGAATTCCGGCTGCTGCGTGATGCTGCATTACAGGTTTGGCCAATCCTGCCCATGAGCAGGAGTAGAACAGGGGGCTTGCAGGATATCCAAACGTGTACAGGGGCCCTTCGGAAGATGGCTTGCCTTTTCTAAAATGACAGTCCTACTAATAGATAATGAAATGCAGCAGTTTATTAGGAACAGCCATCCTATCAGCCTGCATGAACAAAACAAGTATAAAACAGAAGACACAAGATGGGTCCTAGAAATTATAGCTAGAGTTCAGAGGAAACAGTCTATCACCTGCAGGAAGTCCTGTACATGTAAGATGTAAAACCCATTGGGAAGTTTCTTGGTGCTCAAAGTACTTTAGGGGAAACAGGGAGTTTGTTCTTTAAATAAGTGGAATTTGTTTGGCTTATAATATAAGAAATCACTAAAGAAAGAAAGCTTTTCAGAAGGGAAGCTTAAGATCTTTGTAATTGAAATCAAACTAAAGAACGTTAATTTTTGTCTGTTCTGAAGATGGCCTCCAGTTTTTTTAATAATATAAATGTATAAAAATATGACAAATTCTTATTAAATATTACTTTAAAAATGCATATGACAGAACCTGAATGCTGTTGATTTCAAGTCCTGTCAAAAGTATAGTTAAGGCCTAAACACTGGATCATGAAGTCTCCAAGTCTAAATCAGGGGTCATATACTCAAAACCATCCAAAATTATCTAACACATTTTCAGTCAAGAGCCTGGAACAAACCATTAATATGAATTCCACCCCGTGGATCTCATTTAAAAGCCCACGATAATCAATACAATAATGTTTGTATGAAATGTAGATTTTTTCATGTATTGTCAAATTATAAAATCAAAGTGCTGCTCCTCTGTTATGGAGGTAAGAGCATTTCCTCTCACTGTACATTAACAATTGACTTATAATGAACATAATGGAAAGTTAATTAGCCCAATTTGGTATCCTGGCAGGGAACAGCTTTGCTCAACCAAGCTGTCCTGGTTTCAACCGAGACAGAGTTTATTTTCTTCTTAGTAGCTGGTACACTGTCTTTTGGATTTGGTGTGAGAATAACATTGATCACACACTGATGTTTTCAGTTGTTGCTAAGTAGCGCTTACTCTAAATCAAGCACTTTTCAGTTTTCCATGCTCTGCCAGGGAGCAGGTGTGGAAGAAGCCGGGAGGGAGCACAGCAGAACAGCCGACCCAAACTATTCCACACCACAGAACGTCATGCTCAGTGTATAAACTGGGGGGGAGCTGGCTGGGAGCTGCCGATCGCTGCTCAGGGACTGCCTGGGCATCAGTCAGCGGGTGGTGAGCAACTGCATCGCACGTTGCTTGGGTTTTTCATTCCTTTCTCTCTCCTTTCCATTACAATTGTTGTTGGTTTTGTTGTGGTTATAGTTACGTTTTACTTTATTTCAATTATTAAGTTGTTGTTACCCCAACCCACGCGTTTTACCTTTTTCCAGTTCTCCTCCCCATCCCCCCAGCGGGGGTTAAACTATGACACATGCCTGGGCATTTCATTAACATTTCTAACTGTTAGTCTAAGGTAGAAAGCCATTTTTCAAGAAACTTAGTATCGACATCTTTATTTAATTATATTCATAACAATGAAGCATGAGAGAGGGGGAGCAAAAAAGAACAATCAGGATTTGAATGTGAAAAGAACTTCAGGAGAGTTCTGGAGAGATAAAAGCTTTTACACCCCAAATCTCCCATGGAAACAAACTTTACAGGAAATTTTGAATAAGAACCAGATTTCAGCCATCTGTTGGCTAGAGATAAAACACAGTTGAAGATTACTGTAGTCTTCCTTATTTTGTCCATGCTCTGAAACCTAGACATGTTTGTGACCGTCTGGACCATCACAAATTAAATATTGTGATAAAAGTAAATTAAAAAATATTCTGTCAGGGATCATACCAGGCCACTGGAACAACAACAAACTCCATCCATTCCTGGAGAGGTGACAATCCTCAGGCACTAGAGACCCTTCTTGCAGCACCTGCCCTGGTACAATTTTCAAAAGATCCTTTCAAAAGGTAGTATGCTCTTCTACTGAAGTGTGTAGGCAATTCTAAGATATGACACAGACTCTACAAAAGAAATCTTCTAGAACATCATGTTAGACTGAGTACCTTTGACACATGCACAAGAAAATAGAGATTGTCTGAATTTCAAAGGTCTCAATAGAGGATTTATAGCAATTCGTAATCAAGTAAGGGAGGATAACACAATTCTTCATTTCATAGGCACTGGGCTCAATGACTTCTCCGATTTTGAAGATCAGCTGTCTAAACCATTTTCTGTGGGTTTTTTTCTTCATCTAAACGAGTATTAACAACTGCAGTAAGTCTGTATTCTTCCAACAGCTTCCTTTAAGATAAATATTATTACACACAAGGAAAGACTCTCTCAAAGGTAATTAAAACCTGATTTACTTTTTGAACAGTGATGTCCTTCATGCCACCTACCCCACCTCCTTATACAATAGGATCCAAAAGAAAGAAAAGAAAAATGAATACTATGTACATGATAAATATAAAGGATTTGGGGTTGGAATATGCTCCAAAAATTTATTTTTCATTCAGCAGCCAAAGCATGAACATTCTGGTTCAAACAAAAATTTCTACTAACATTTCTACTAACTGCTATTGACAATAGTTTTGTAAGAGTCCTTAAAGAGTAAATTTGTGGAGATTTCTAAAGCTTTTTTGTACCATTGTCAGACTCACTTTATTGAACAGCTGATTCAATTGTAGTTAAAAAAATTACAGACACCTATTGTTTCATTTAATAGCCATAAGCATTTAATTCTAGTTCAGTACCTTGCAGAAACATGCAAACATGGCAGTGATGGACTGGCACACAGACAAAATAACTTTAGGACAAGGAAGTGCTGCCATTTATACACTGAATCCTTTCAAAAATTCTTTCCCTGTGCCCCCAACTTCAATAATAGCAGCTGCTTCTTTAAATAACAGCCCACTTGCTCTTGTGGAAAGTGCAGTACATGAAAGGATCCTATCCTCTCCTGAAAAGGCTTTCTTTGAAAACCCCTTTTTTGTTAGTTTAAGTAAGATCTAAATGACCAAATTCCAAACTGGAAAGCACTGTTTTGTTGTTTAAGGAACCTGGGGAAAAAAACCCAAATTAAAACAAAACAAAAAAACCCCTATCTGGCAGAATAAGACTACAATGGCAGAGTCAGATTTCCAGATAGGTTCTGTTACAAGTGTGCTTGGCAATAGTCTGTGCTGTGTAAGTGGGGACAACAATGGGGTTGTGTCAACTTATGCCAGAGGTGGATTTGCTCCATGGCCTTAAAATTGATTGTTTATAGAAAGGACTAAGTCAGAGGTAGGGCGGTAGTGTGGAAAGTCAGGCAAGTCTTAAAAAACTCATTTCATTACTCTGGCAATATTTTTTATTAACTTTTTTACAGAAGTACTGCTAGAGAGTTGAAGCTCCTGGTAAAAATCTGTAAATATTACCCGTAAGAAATTTACTGGTACCTAGACCTCATTAATTTAAGCATCTCTATTTTACTGCATGTCAGCAAGCTACAAAGAAAAGAACTGATAGGATGAAGCAAAGTAGGACACAGGTGAAACATAGATGGTTACGTCCAAAACTGAACCAGAGCTGAAGCGCATTGTAGCAGGACTCAGGAGAATGATGCATACAGTACTCAACAAGACCAGTAGAGAAAACGCTGGGTTCTGGTCTCTGTTTCTCTCAGTTCAAGCATTTTATATTAAGAAGCTATTTCATTATAAAGCAAAAACTTAGAGGCATCCCTTCTAAGCATGAAAAATCTGAGTCCTTTCCACCTTCTGTTTAAAATAATGTACTATTACTATACTTCAAATAAAGATCTGGGCAGTATCAGTAATTTTGTTTGTAGGGTTATTAACAAAAAGAATGAAAAGGAAAAGATCTGAAAAAAAAACATATCACACCTTAAGGGAACAGACAATGACAGACCTAACAAACCTGTATTGCAACATGTAATTGTTTCTCTTTTTTTGCTTTCAAGCACATTCCAAAGTCTTTAATCACATTATGCACATTGTTATATAATTGAATCCACCACGTTCTTCTGGTTAGTCACCTTCAGCCAAATTAGCAAACAAATACATCAATAAATACTCCCAGGGATCAATAGACCACTCATCTAAAGAGCTCCCTTCCTACATAACACTGCAGACCACTTTCTAAAACGTAACCAATGAAATCTGAGCACCATCGTGGCCAGCTGTCCCCAAAAGACCTCTCTGGATTGCAATTTCCCAGCACTAGAGTCTCAGATGAGGTAGCTGACAAACTAGCACCACGCTTCTGTGGGACACTAACAGACCTCAGGGCTGGGCTGCAGCATGGTCTATGCCTCTAAGCACAGCTTCTGAGATTGGTCAGAACAGTTATGTTAGGCACCCAGAATCACTGTGCAGGAATGAAGTCCTGGCATCACACTGCAAGCACACAAGAAAAATGTCTACTTATATAGAAGTGGTGGTTGTACTTCATTTCGCACACATTAAAAAAAAAGAAGACTCCAAAGTGGGAAAAACACAAACAAGACACTGCCCATCATTAATAAGCCATACTGGAGAACTTATCTGAGTCATGCTAAGTCTTTGGTAGCTATGCCTCTCCAGATCAGTGTCATTGTTTCCACCTGTCAGTCTCTATCTTTCAAAACTGAGACAGATACAATAACCTGAGCACCTTTGCTAAGTATCCCAAAGCACTGAAAAAAGAATGAGAGTTGATACACTGTATTCTGTACTACAGCAATAGTAGTTTTCATCATTCTCTCTCAAGCTTTCTTTTAAACCAGTACACAGCAATAACTAAAAAAAAGTAAACAATAATTAAGTGAGCATATGGAACAAGCAGAAGCAGAGATCTCCATAGCATTGAAACATTTGTTCCAAGCTGTGCTGGTTTTGGCTAGGGTAGAGCTAATTTTCTTCATAGTAGCTGGTATGGGGCTGTGTTCAGGATTTGTGCTGACAACAGTGTTGGCAACACAGGGATGTTTTAGTTCCTGCTAAGCAGTGCTTACACAGAGTCAAGGCTTTTTCTGCCTCTCATATCACTCTACCAGCGAGCAGTCTGGGGGCACACAAGAAGCTTGGAGAGGACACAGCTGGGACAGCTGACCCCAACTGACCACAAAGATATTCCAGACCATATGACCTCATGCTCAGCATATAAAGCTGGGGGAAAAAGAACAAAGGGGGGACTCTGAACCTCTAGTATTTGTCTTCCCAAGTAACCATTACGCATGATGGAGCCCTGCTTTCCTGGAGATGGCTGAACACCTGCCTGCCGATGGGAAATGGTGAATGGATTCCTTGCTTTGCTTTGTTTGCATGTGTGGCTTTTGCTTTACCTATTAAACTGTCTTTATCTCAATCCATGAGTTTTGTCACTGTTACTCTTCCAATCTTTTCCCCCATCCCACCACAGGGTATGAGTGAGCTGCTGTGTCCTTCTTAGTTGCTGGCTGGGGTTAAACCGCAACACAAGCAATTAAAAGAAGTACTTCTGTCTGCATTATTGGTTACAGCATCATTGATATAAATACATGGTCACTGAGTTACTTGTAGTTGCAAATAAGGGGGGGCAGGGGGAAGGGGAATTTTGTCATGTATCCTTGTAAAGCTGAAAATCGTTGCACCAGATCCCTACAGTTACAACAATCATATGTTAAGAGGCTTGTATGTACTCACTGATCATAATTTCAGTCTTGGTTGGCTCCCTAGGAAAATCCATAGTATCAAATGATATATGAAACTTGCAAACTAGGTGTTACACTGGATACAGTGCAGCTTAAGAATCTAGCTCTTAAGTTATAATGACTGTAAAAACATGACGTTAAACATAGCTGTAATTCAGAAGATTCAATGGAAGTCATGCTTTGATTATGAGAAAGAAAAACATGCCTATGCAACTTAATTTTAAAATTAAAAACATATTAAAGTGTGGAGAAAGCCCACTTGAAGTAATTAGAGGACCTGGACTTCTGCAGTAAGAAGTTGCAGGTCATTATGAGTCACTGCTATCATTCAGTTCTCTCAGATGCAGATCAGATACAGAGCAGACTGACGGAAACTGAAACAGACCAAGCAAGGAGCAGAGTGTGACTCAATAAACATAACACAGAAGTAATTAATTAGAAATTACTATTTGGTATAAACTGTCTCGTGCTGCCTCTTCCAAGACTACAAACTGTTTTCCTTTCTCCCCATCTATCCAGATTTTTATGAAGGCTTTGGTTCTGTCACAAGATGCGTATTTCTCATTTATCCATTGAATCACCTCTCTATACCATGAGAAAGAAATTTTAAGGACAGCAGTCTCTTCACTGTAATTTTCTTACTGGAATCTTTTATCTTCCACAATTCAGAATGTTCAAAGGAGAACAAGAGAAAGAATAGAAGAAAATGCTGTACATGTAATATATTGGAGACTGCAAAAGGAATCTCGTTCACACAAAACTTTCATTGCCAAACTTCAATCAAAACAAGGAACAGTTGCACAAATCACTAACATCTGCAAGGTTTTAAAACTCAGTTACCATAGTTTCAGTTCAAACTAACCCATTAGAAAGAAGATTTATCTTAATTTCTATGTCATTAAACTGATGTCTATGGGAAAAATAGCCCCAGAGATTCATGTTTTTGGGAGTGTGCAATCTGTAGAGTGTCATGAAATTCCCAGAGTCTCAAAACACCCTGTCCTAAAATGGGTACCCCAATCTACCCAGCAAGGGTAACTTCAAGTTACCTCAATGGGTTTGTGATCCTGAAATTGCATTTTAAATGTAGAATTACAAATATGGACTACATTAATGGAGCTTTCTGGAATGTATTGTGCTTCAGATTAAAAAGAAAACTTCATTTTCAGGATGCCCTCTGGCTTTTAAGTCATGTTAAGTAGCATACACATTCAAGGCTGTTTTTTCCTATCCTTGTGCTTAAATCACAAGTTTAAGTTGGACTTACGCAGTTTTGCCCTCACTATCTTGTTTGGTGGCACTGGCTCCCTTTTTACCCAGCAATGAAGCCACTTTCTCAAGATCGCCATTCTCCACTGCCTGCAGCAGCCGATCATCATTCTTATTCCACTCATTGGTCTGGAGTAAAAGAAAAAGAAGGGAGAAATAACATTAATATCAGCACTGTGTGCAGGCTCTCCTCAATGATCCTGCACACATTTATCACTATTGAAAGCTGAAACAAAAGCCCATCCCAAAGAAATGGTACACAGAAAGCTGCATAAAAGTAATTTGCAAGCTGTGCAGCACAGGTTCCCAAGGGCTTAATGGCTCAAGCCAGGGGATAAGCAATCACTGAACATGATGTCTAACATGGAAACTCTGTAAAGTAGTGCAGTAAAAAAAAAATCTGTTTGTTCTTACTGTATATAAAAGTTATCCTTCCTTTGTCTCATCCTGGTTTCTATTTTGGAGCTGCACTGGCCCCATGGGACCTTTGTCACATACATCATGCAGATAAGCAATGAGGTGTCTTAGCTGATTTACACCCCACCCTAACAACAGAGGCCAGCCAAAACTTTCCATATTTCAGGCTTTTCCCAGCTTCCACTTTGTAGAGAGTAACAGGTTAAAAGATTGCCTTTTGCGGGTGGTAACTAGCTTTACTGAGCTTTTAACCCCTACATTTTTCTTTAAAACAAACAAATCAACGACTCATAGATGGCACATCCCTAATTTAAATATTTCCAAACTTAATCCACTACATCTTGTTGCTCCTTCTCATCAGCTGAATCATGGAAAGGACATTACTTCCTAATGTGTTGATTCTCCATTCTCCTCTGAATTGTCAGGACATGGCCAATTTCCTCTATCAGTCCTCCAAGGTGCACCTAGCAAGATACTAAGAAAACAGAGGACAGTGAACTCTCTGCATCCCATACAATCACAGTAAAACAAGATCTTGAAAAGGTGTGGAAGTTGCATCCGTGTCTTCTAGTAAGGACTAACAACAGGGTTCAGTTTTCAGTAAGAGCAATCTAGTGCAATTAAAAGCTGCGTTTGGATTAGTGTTAGCACCCTGCTACACTCAGGAAAGTTATCTTCAACCGACTATGGCTTTCTCTTTACATCAGGCAGCTCATCTCCAGCATGACTCCCTTCATTAGCGTTCAAATTCTATACAACTTTCAGAATATCTAAATACATAGTAATAAGCTCCTTGAGAAATACCCAACTTAAAAGAACAAAACCCAAACAACATCAAAAAACCCACTTTGTCCTGATGCTCTATACAGATGTTTTTTGCCCCCAGCTGAACAAAAAATTCTACACTTCTCTGTCTGGACTTGTGAGGAGAAGTGTATGAAGTGCATGCAGATAGGAACTAGTTTCACAGTCTGTGCACACCTTGAAAACCAGAACAGGAGGAAAGTGTTCCAGATTACTAGTTATTTAAAAAACAAATAAAAAAACATCAGGGAGACTGCAGTCTGAGCAGGAGAGCAGACAGGAGTTGAAGGAACACCACCTGGAACCAAGAGTATGAACGGTAGCTCTGCCAAAGGAAATGGCATGCAGAAGACAAAGAGCAATCGTAGTCTGTTATGGCAGTGGTATGACTGATGGGTAAATGCACATTAAGCAGGTTATATTCTTTATTCTTATAGCACTGGAACAAACCTCAGTAGACTCTATAGCATTAACTACATCAGAGAAAAAAATAAAAATAATTTCCTAGCAGTATTTAGACTCCATGACAGTAAGAGGCCAGCCAAGCAGCAGGCTCCACCTGAAATGAAACTCGTTACATGGTCTTCTTTCAGGGAATTTCATGCTTTAAAGGCAGCCTATTATTAAAAACATATTTTTAATTAATTTAATAATTAAAAGCAGTTTAAAAAATTATTAATTAAAAATCGTATCTTTCTTGTAAATAAAACCCTTTACAGCTAACACTGTTTGTTTGACAGCATATTATGCCGTCTGTTTTGGAGTTTGTCCTGTTTTCTGTTTTTTATTATTCAGTCATGTAAAATATTTAAATATAGGATATTTGATAAATTACATTAACCCACAAATCACCAAGATGACTGTAAAGCATGGGTAGTACCTCACTCCTGCACTTTGGTTTTTTTTGTGTTTTGGTTTTTTTAAATCTTGGAAAAGAAACGAGAGGGCAGGTAACATGCTAATCTACAAACACCACACACACACCCCTAACCCAATACTAACGCATACTTTGAAAAAGAAATGCAACACCTAATTTAAGATTTTCTTATGACCTGAAATAACCAGTTTGCTTCTGAAACATGAAGCAGAATAAGCCACAAGAAAATGTTAACATCAAGGCCTGCTGAAAATGCTTGGCAGAACAGGTTTCAGCAGAGCATTCAGATTTGTAGTACAAAAACAACTATGTCTTCAAGAAGCATTTTCATGAATATTCCTTCAATATTCAGCCATTAAATTGAAACATTACTGACATATAATCCAATATCCAGTATTCTGGTATAAGCAAGCAAGCACACTAATGCCAACTCCCAAAGTTAAGAAAGAACCGAGATCAAGAGTCAATTTCCCCTTTGAGAAGCTGCTGAGATAAGGATATCCCTGTCTATTATTACATTACCATTAACATCCCACACCCAAGAGAAACTAACACAGCTCGGTCCAAAATTACTCCTCAGTGTTTACCTAGTGTTGAAGCTGCACCTAGAAGACAGAGAGATAATGAATGGGGAGGCCTGGAGTGTTCTGAAAGTGAATGTGATGTTGCAGAATGATGCCATGTCTATGTTAGAAGCAAAACATTTTATGACATATGGTATTAGTCTGTTACATGAACAGAAAGTGTAATGAATCTTTAGTGTAATTATAAACCATATCCTTAACCCCCCACACCCCTCCACTCACCCACACACACTTAAAGAAAGATTTAACAATGCCTCACTTAAAAATTTTCTTCCTACTTAACTGTACAGCTAAACAAATTCCCTCATATTTAAGAACTAAACAGAACTGAACTTGGACAAACTGTTAAGGAATGCAGTCTGTCACACGGACCCTGAAAACACTCAGTTTTATCAGATTCATCTCAGTGTCAAGGAAAGCCTGTCAGTGTACATTTCCTTATTTTTCAGACAAAGCTGGTAATTCTTTTTCCTGCTTAGTGGAAAGTGGTAGAGGCTGAACACTAGATCTGTATTTGGTAGTAATTTTAGACCCCTGATTTTAGTTCTATATCTAATTAGTGCGTCTTCTTCTAAGTGCTGTGACTGAGAGTTACTAAAGCAATGAATAGAGATTGCCACATACCTAATCTACTTACATTACTTCTTCCAATTGCATGTTTTCAAATTTCCTTACTGACGCTATAACATCTTTAAGACTACTGTACCAGCAATTTTGTTTTGCTCTTGGAAAACAAAATGATACAGTTTCCCCTCATCACTGTGCAGCAGTTATACTCATTTATAAACTAAAATTGCTGTGTTCTACGTAAGGTGCTTAAAAGCCATCATTCTATATTGCCCATATAAAAGTAATGGGTCTTTGCATTAAAGCAATACAAACTCCACTCTAGGGCATCAATAAACATGTCATTACTGTAGCTGAAATGTCGATTTTATATTCAAGCTGTCTCAAAATTATACATATTTAACTATAATGCAAGTTATGTAAATCTATTTATAGACCTAATTTTATTTTCAAAATGAAATTAGGGATATATCTGTCCACACAGAAAAGAAACAACTATCGGGCATCAATGTCTGGTCAAGTATTCCTCTGACAGTGGGTAAGAAAAAAACAGGTCAATCCTGTGTTCAAAACAGCAGCATTGCACAATGCATTCCAGAAGTTAAAGGTACAGCTAATGTAACAAATGGCATGCAATGGCCTCTCAAAAACATCCATTCCAAAAGGGAACCGTAGCCCTACCAACCATCTTCTTCAGGAAAAAAAAAAAAAAAAATCTAGAAGGAGCGAGAATACCACCCACAAAGACACTGTGCCCAGGACTTGGCAAGCAAGTAGGAGGCATTTAAGTCAGTAGGGCTCTCACAGTGCCTCATGTATTCAAGTACAGCACAGCCACCAAGCACATCAGAAAATGCAGACCTCTGAACAGAGGCAGCGATTATTGCATTACTTATAATTTCTGAATCCCCTGTAGTATTAGCCTGGTTTTTACCCCACAAGTCACACTTATCATCAACTATCCACCAAAGACTTGGGAGGTAACCTCTGGTGGGATAATGCAAACCATGAGCACTCCCAGCTACAGTTAATACTGTTCAGTGTAAAAAATACCTTGAACTGGCATTTATCATACAGTACCAGCATTTGTTTCTCCTGGAAAGCATGCACATGAAAGATGCTCTCTTCTGCCAAGAGTATTGGAAGGACTGAGACGGCCAGCATAACTGGAGATCTTAACTTCATAAACCTGCTGCATCAAGCTTCCTTCACCACAACCCCACAAACCATCCCAATCCACTTATCCAGGCTGCGCAAACATTTCTCTAAGGCCCCTTCTTCAGCTCCCCCAATGCCACATCCTGCTGCCTCTATCACAATGTTCCTCAGCACTTCCCACCCCCCCACCCCCCCAAGCTTTTATCTACATGCACTGTCTCAACTTTCAAGTTACATCCAAGTAGCATGGCACCATCCACCAAATAGCCCTTGGGAAGTTTCAGTCCTGTTACTACCACTCTTTCAAGTAATATAAATGAATGTTTCCTTTTATGTCAGAGACGCCTAGACATGTAACATCCTGAGCAAACCCATGTAGGGCACATCAAACCGAAGGTTGACACAGAGTAGTAGCAGGGTCTTCAGGAAAATTATAGAATCATTTAGGTTGGAAAAGACCTTCAAGATCATCAAGTCCAACCATTAACCCAGGACTGCCAAGTCTACCACTAAACCATGTCTCATAAGCACCACATCTATGCGTTCTTTAAATGCGTCCAGGGATGGCGATTCCACCACCTCCCTGGGCAGCCTGTTCCAATGCTTTGCCACCCTTTCAGTGAATAAGTTTTTCCTAATACCCAGTTTTTAAAAAACATTTGCATACTGTTCAATTTAGGTAGCAATAACAGGCATATCGAATGAAGAGACAGAATAAAATTGATCGAAGCACAGGAAGTGCAAGGTTTTGGATAAAAGAAGGCATTTTTAGTCATGCCTAAAAATAGTCATTCTTTTCCTATTAACAGTAGCATAGTTAGGCAGGAGATCAGATAATCCACCATCCCTAATAAATCCTAACCGCTACAATCACCTGCAATACTGAAGCAAGAAAACACAAATACAACACGATGACAGTTGAAATGATGGTAAACCAAAATCCAAACACCACATTGCAGAGCTGGGTTAAAATTTCTGATTGAAATTTAACATTCATCTCAAGCATGTTCCTTAATCTTAATTTTAAATTTTCAGATAAGAAGCTGTGCTATATGGCCTCACTCAGAAACATCTCTCTGGCAACAGTTACGTGTTTTCTGTATTTAGGAAGCTGAGAAAGAAGCTGGCAGGAAAGCTAGCCATGCTTAGAATGGAAAACCACTCCTGCACAGGGCACTGTCTGGTCAAGGTTAACGAAGTGAGGCTGAGGGCAGGACAGAACTGGTTGACTCAATTTACACCATCAGTTATGATTGGTGTTTAAAAAGGGCATGATACTCAAGCCAAATGCAGAGCGCTCACAACACCTTCAATAATCACCATCAAGATAGGCTGAACTCTCAAAACTGCAGCTCCATCAGCCACAGACACACACTCGGCAGCAGTTACTGGCAGTAACTGTACTGACAGTTGACTGTGTCTCCTCCAAGCTTCCTCTACGCACAGGTTATTTCCTCTGAAAACCAAGAGACAGTTCTATGGTTGCAAGATATTAACAAGGTATAGTTACCATACTCTTGGGGCTGAAACTGCTCAGTGTAGTGACAAGCTGACACACTGTTTTGAGTCCAAAGAGAAACCTTCATCTCAAAGCTTATTTTTTATAGTTAAAGCTTGTACTACCTATTTTACACATCATTTTCCATCACAAAGTGAACATCTTCCTTTCTACAAGAGATGCTCAAGAATTGAAAAATATGTTTCAAAAACGTACCCATTCTTTTTCATCAACACACCAGGATCTTAAGCTCAGTTGCCTTCAAGATTACCAGTAAATGTCATGCAAGAAATAACATGTTAGAGGTGATAGTTCTACTTAGCACTTGTACACAGTGTTTTCCATGTGTAAAGACCTGAGCAAATATTAACAGGACAACAACTTTGTTCCTTTATCTTTGGCATGCAGCCTACGGGAGATGATTTAAGTGACCTTGCATTGTTGCAAACCTACTGGAGACTGAGTTATGTTATCACCACTGAAATCAGAACTGCAGGGAAGCTGAGTAACAAATTGAAATTCCTGATAATTTCAAACTCAGCAACTCACTGTCTGAAAAGGAAAGGAATACTTGAAGACTGGCGTCACGAACAATCACATGGCAAAGACACTGAACATCACAAGGTCATCCACAAAAGTCCACATGTGCTGGACTTCCCAAGAGCGTCTTAAAAAGTAGAACAATCCTATTGTAGGGAGAGCATTCACTAGACAAAACATCCCGCAAAGTTAAAACAACAAAACAACAGACAATGGCTTTTCTCAAAAGAATGGCTTATCTTGAAACATTATAACCTAGGAGTCACTGGTATGTGAGTAAGCAGCCTACACCTTTCCCTGCCCTCCACCCCTGATTTAGAGACTGTATTTCCCAGTAGCAAACTTGCGTGGTGGGAATGGAAATCTTCCTTGCAGAGGGGCAGGATGTTGTTGGGTTTATCAGAAAGTTTACCCTAGTCTGTGGCAGCAGCTCCTAGGACTTCCAGAGCTCAGCAGATGCCAGCAGATGCTGCCTTCCAGGCCCCTTTCAACTGCTGTAGCTCCAACTCTTTCCTATACTTCTTGAAGTCTGCCTGTAGTGTGTCTATAGCACCAGTGGCAATGCAAGCTGACCTCTATTGCACCACACTCCACGGAGGCAGCACCCTTAAGGCCATACCAAAAGATGCTATGTTCATTAACTTTACCACAGAAGTCTTGACCTCTAATTAAGCTGTCAAAAACACAGAGCATGACAATGGGCTTGAAAGTAATTAATAGTGATATTATCTAAATGTCACTAACTGCTGCAACAGAAATAACCTTTTCCAGCTTCACTTGGCCACGCATGTTCCCTATGTTAGGTGACTGGTTGCTAATAATATTAATTATGCTTACATAACAAGACAAAACGTTTGCAGCTCACAGAGCTTACACATGCATTTCTTTAAAGGTGGAAACAGCAGCAACAATGCAAATAACATTTTACAAAAAGAAGTGTTAGTCTGTTGCCACCCTCTTGCTTCTTGAGCTACTGTGCCAGGCTTGGGGTAACTGTCCACACAAAGTGCGTGAGGTCTGTTTGACACTGGAGACTGTATTTGTGTCAGATCATGAATTCCATTTGAACCACAGAAAAAAAAGCACCATGGGGAAGACAGGAAGCAGTTGAAGTGAATGAACAAGGAACGATAACAAAAGACTAATGGTAGATTGTCAGTAAACCTTGATAATTACCCATTCACTGGGTAGCTTCTGTAGATAAAGAAGTGATTATTATCCAAGCAAACCATTTTTTCATGCTGAACCCCAGAATAATGCAACTGAACAGCAAGTCACTCAGCAGGGTGCTTCTATCAGCCAGGGAGGCTGCCCAGAAAATTTCCTAGCAAAAGGGGACTACAAGCTGTGAAATGAAAGAGTCTTTCACCAACAGAGAAGGGAAAAGATGACCTGACTGAAATGGTCATCTGAGACTCCAAGCTGGGGGTGGTGAGGGTTGTAAAAAATAGTTAGGGTGGTCTTTGCTTAAATAACAACTGGAATTTGCAGCAGGCTGTGAACTGTGCTCCAAGAACAATTAAGAGGGAAAAGGAAATGGAAAGAAACACACTTACGACTTTGCTGTTTTGCAGAGATACTTGTTTCTTGTTTATTTTGGGGGTTTTTTGGTAGGTTTTTTGGGGAGTTGTTCGGTTTGTTGTTTTGGTTTTTTCTGTGTGGGTTGGGAGGCACAGAGCTCACATGTGCTGCTCATTTTACTTCCTAGTAAAGGCGACAATGTATTTTTCCTACAGATACTACTTTTAAGTCTTTTAACAAGATAAAAGAAATCAATCTTTGCATTTGAGGAATAGCAAGAGTTCCTATTAACATCACATCTAAGTACCTCAGGGCTTCTATTTTCCTATAAGCAACTACTGACGTTTTCACATAACCAATTTCATTCTGGCAGAAACAAAGGAAAAGTGATGAGCAAAAGGTCACAAAATGCAAGGCACTACGACAAAATAAGAAAAACTACATTTAAATCATTAGTAATGTACAGCCAGAGCATTGGCAGTAAGTCCAGCTACTGCCCATTGTTTATCACCTCACACATCACCAATACAGCAACTGGAGATTAATCTTTACTTTCAGATAGCAAAGGATGTAGCAGTAACCACACCATATGCAACCAATCATTCTCACTAATACAGAGAACCCCCCCCCCAACAATTAATTTTGTATATTTGTATAAATGAAACAATGTTTGTCTTAACACAAGAACAAAACACAAGAGAGTTTTTAAAGATAAAAAAGCTAAATCAATCCTGCTTGAAGTGACCATATCCCATTGGTCTGTCTTTTCTCATAGTTCTAAAGATTTGAGCTACTATGAACTCAGATGACTGTTCCTCTCATCTTGAAATTACTCAGTAAATGTTACTAAAACTAAAACACACCTAATGGACTACTGTTTACTGCTGGACACACGGCAGCTCTTTCCTTCAAAAAAATCCATGAGATATCAAAACACAAACTTAAAATACTCCAACATTTCTCAAATGGTTATCCATGGAACACTAAGGATCCTCAGGTATTCTTTACACTTAAAAATAAAAATATATATAAACAAGATACTGATCACCAGCATATGATACATGGAAAAGGCTACTTTCTAATGACTACTTTCTAGTTTTAAGACTGAAGAACTACTGAATCAACAGATTTTAGCTATCTATCAAGGTCAAATAGCAATGCACGTAAGATTTCCCAAGTTTTCAGGATTTCTGCTGCACATCTGCTTCACGGTCAGTTGGGAACAAGTGAAATCAAAAGAATTAAAATGAAATTGCTGGACAATCTAATCTTTCTTTTTATCTAGTAAGTGTATTTCCATGGTAAGCAGGCTGTAAGAAACAGGGACAATGCCAACTATGCAAGCAAAGTTTGTTTATTCAGCTATTGTGTATGAGTATTTGAGCTGACTACATCTACCCAGATGTTAATTTCTGTTGACTAGTTAGTCTGAGAACACAGGTACTTGATGGATCTTTTTGTTTCCAGATGAGCAAATGGACATCCACCGTGCTGGAACCCACTCAAATACACCAGTACTTCAATCACTAGGACTGGTGCTTTAGACCCATGGCTCCATCTTTGCTCATGTCTACAGCAAAACTTCTCCAAACACTGCTCATCTTGCCACTTCTGCATAGTAAGATGGTTTTCATGAAGTTTAGAGCTGCTGCCCTTTTTTCATCCCCATTATTCTGCAAAAGGGAACAAAAGCTAATTATGAACCCTGCAGACAAACAAAACCCACCTCAGCACCAAGCAGAATTGCACACAGTCCAGAACTGCATTAATTGATCAGAATTACCACTGCTGTGAGATGTATTCATAAGGTAACAAGCCATCATGGCACCTTATTTTTGTGTTACAGATGTTTACATGACATAACAGCTCACAATGAAAGCTGTTTCCTTTTTCTTTTTTCCTCTACTAGCAAGACTAAAGTAGATATCTTGACAAAGCTCCACCATCTTAATATTCTCTATAAGCACCAGGATACATCTTAGATGCTTGTTTCTAAAATAATTTTTATATATATACACCATTTTATGCCATTGTAGGAAGCAATACAATTTCAAAATTTGTAACAAATTATGTATTAAAATCTCAAAACTACTCAGAGTAGAAAAACAATCTATTTATAGTTGAATTTGTCATTCTTGTAAAAGATATATCCACTGTTACGGGGTTATAGCCTTCTATTCTGAAACCCACAACAAAGCCAAACAAAACAGTGCATACATTGAGACAAAACCCTATTCCAAGAAGTTATTTTGTTTGGAGACTTTAAGGGCTCAACCCAATCTCCAAAAGTACTTCACAACCACAAAAGAAGGCAAAGAAGATTCACTGTCTGATCTTCACGAGGCCACTGCTAGATGTTTGTGTCACGGGTTGATCTTTAGATCTAATATTTGTCAGTCTCCAAAATCAAATACAAAAGCAGCGATCTAAGCTTATCTGCATTTATTTCCATGGGTGCAAGAAGGATAATCCAAGAGTCATAGGAAGGTTACACCTAAGAAACACTCCCAGTTAGATTTAAGAGATTGTTGTGCATAAAAGTAAGCAATTGTTGTGCATAAAGATAAAATACACTTCAGCAGCCAGAGAAGAGCACGTGAGATTTCACACCACCATATCTTCCCACATTGTTTATCCTTCACATCACATGCACTGAGAATCAGACAAGTCTTTTATGCACCAGACTCTCTGTATGCGGAACATTGACTGCCCACACATGGCAGGCCTTAAGTAAAAGGACAGAAAGAGCAAGCAGGCACTCAGCCTGGCTCCTTCCCTTAGGCCTCACCTGCAGAAGGAGCTCTGTTTCTCTACAGGGATGAGTAATAACATGCACAGCCCTTACACAGATTTTCTGTTCAGCAGGCATGGATGGCTTCACCTTTCACCTGCCCATGGCCAAAGCAAGGCATAGCATCCTCCAGGAAGCTGGTTCCACTGCCTCAAGCTGGGGTTTAACTCTTGCCTGTTTAAACAGTGACTGAGCTATCTGCTGCCTGGTGCAACCACCCCAGCTCAGTATTAATGGACTAGTAAATAACCCTCCCATTCTCATCTGACTATTCTTATCCATATGTGATTTACCAGAGTGCTAAGTGCTATCGCTACAGTACTCTTGCTAATCTGGATACCCTGCACCTCACCAAACATGCTAGCATTATGCACACAAGATGACAAGAGTCACAAACAGACACCCTTTTTCTTTTTTAATTAAAGATTTGATTGGCTCCTATTAATTACTTCTAGGCTGGATTATATTTCATGCCACAGCCATCGAGTTACTCTTCTCTTACCAGAGGTAAGAGCTGCTGATGGTTTGTCTGTTATAGTCTTGATCCCCCTCTGTGAGCAACACTGTTGCTGCCACATCAAGAAACCCTACTTTGAGTTGTCTAGCTTATATTCCAATTTATTCACAAGATCCATACACATTTCTATAATAGGAGAGCTCAGAAGCTAAACAACCTTGAGATTTTCACCTTCCCAGTAAAAAGCCACTGAAAATTAAAAATCAGCAATAAAAAGACGCAGAAAGCATAAAATCCTGAAGGGCAGTACAATGCCCGGAGTCTCTCTGGACACAAAGCACACAATCCCATGTTAAGTAAGTGGGCTTGCTGTGCTACCGGCCCCCTTCCTGTCATCAAAAACATCCCTGTTACAGCCACAGCTTCTTCATCAGGGTCTGTGGAGGGGCCGACATAAGAAATGCCTAGTAATGATACAAATCTTACAAAACGTTTCCCTAAAGCCACCCTAGCCCTTTGAAATTTAGAAATAGAGTGACCTGACAAATAGTCAGACTCCCCATCACTACCTGACATACGTTTTGAAGATTGAGACTGTACAACAAGGCTATGCTGGATTCTGTGAAGTATATCTAATGAAACAACTATGAATGAATAACTGCTGAATTCAGACTGTTCCCAGGAGCAAATGGCCAGTCAGCAGGGAGGTAAATCTCAACATTTTCAAAACATGCTTTTCAATAATTTATATGAAAGTGTGGAGTGAGAGAGGGAGAACAAGGATTTGTAACAGGTTTCAAGTCTTCAGGGAAGAGATAACACCCAAAAGCTTTGCGAGTCATGAACAAAATGCAAAGAATGTGTGTTTGCTGGGGTTTTCTCATTTCTTTTAGGAATCCACATCACATAACTTTGGGGTTCCCTTCCATCTCATGAGATGGGAAACCCAAAATACCATACAAGCCTCTTTTTTGCATCCTGTAACAGCACCTTTAACAGGTTCAGTTAATAACTAACTGCACAGGATTATATAAATAATAAGCTGAAAATGGGGTAGTTTTCATTGCCAGAGACAGCAGGTTTCCAAATTTTATGGGTTAAAAAAGCCAATAAATTTAACAGTCTTTTGAAGACGTTAGTATAATCCTTCCAAAACTGAAGAGAACAGATGACTCAACCATATGGCCAAGTTCCACTGAAATTCTGTCTTGTAATCACAAAATATGATGTAATGTAGTTTGGTCCCAGGAGAAAGAAAGGCATTAGACATGTGTGACATACACAAGCATTCCCTGGATCCATCTGGCTAGCTATTTTAAAAAGGTATGACTCAAATAAGTAGGGTTTTTATAAGTCCCCAAGATAAATATTCTTATGCTTTCTCTTGGAAAAGAAATGGGTATTGCTCCTAAAATCTACATTAATGCATCAAACATTATTGTTACAAACACTGCTCAGCTAAATAGGTATAATGAACTACTTAATTGTTACACCTTTCTCCAGCAATGCAGCTTTAAAAAAGTCTGTCTTTATAAACTTTGAAATCCATCTGTGGTTATTACTACTTCACAGTTAATTAACATAAAAATGCTAGGAAAAAAAGTTGAAAGGACTGTTTGCAAATCAAAAGAAGCTTCCTTTAAAAAGTATTTAGGGAAGAGAGAAGAGTACACATCAGCTAAGAATATGCATATGGTAAGTGGCAAAGAATGCTATTTTCTACATTATGTAAATGTTGAATGAAAAAAACTGCTGACACGGAAATTGGAGCCATCAGCTGTAACAGGTAAAATACTCTTCAATTCATTAATTACCCAAATATGCACAACAGGAGTCATGAATTCCTCAGTTATTCAAATATTTCACACAATCACTTGGAATTAATGGTAACGGTTCAGTACATTGTTATCATTTTGGTCCTCATTAAGTTCAGGGTGCCATTTAAGAAGGTATGCACAGATACCTTAACTAAACACGTAAGGTCTAACAGTTCTATAAAATACCTCTACTTTTTATTTTAGGTAGTTTAAAGCCACCCACAACTGAAGTCAGGCTACCAGAAAAACAGATTGATTCCAGCAAGAAAAGGAAAAATGACAAGCAGCAAGAGTTTCATTTCTTATAGTGATAAAACTAGCAAGGTAAGATTACTGGGAAGGGACTGAGATATAACTGCTCCAAAGCCTTTCTAAAACCACCATGTTACAACTCCCTATGTAATAATACCTCACTCCTCAATAAAGACAGGGCCCCAACAGCCACTAAAAGAGCACACACCGAGTATTCTTTTCCATAAGAGCAAGCACACTTAACCACATCAATGTAAAAATTTAGAGAAGCAGCAGAAACCAACAAGCCAAGTGACTACATAAGTGAGCTGGGAAAAAGCATCAGTGTTTCCCAACTCCCAGTCCAATCCATATGAAATCAAAGTGTTACCAATCATCAGTTAAAGCATAAAGAAGAAAACAGAATAACTACACACACTATACATTCAAGCTGTTCACCAATGTGCAATATTGGTCTCTTTCTCTAAAATGGCATTAGAGCTGGAAAAGTTTCAGAAGCACAAAGATGATCCAAACCAGCATCCACATGAAGAATGAATAGGCTAGGGTGCTTCAGCCTCAAAACAGGAAAGTTAAACAGGAAAGTTAAGAGGGATACAAAATTGACAGAAAACAATAATAATATGGGGCAGATGGACAGTGATGAGCCATTCAGTGCTTTATCCAGCACAGTAAGGGACCATCACATGAAAGCGGAACCAAGCCAAAACCAAACAAAAGGAAGTCAATAGTAGACTTGTAGAATTCCTTGAAGAGGATGTTGTGGACACAAGAAGTTTATGTGGGTTCAAGGAAGGACAGATAACATATTAGGTAGAAAGTTTCAATAGAGATTTGGAAGAGAGATTCATTCAAACCACAAGGAATCAATTTCCATGGTCAGGAAACTGCATGAGCTGAAAACAGTCATCAGGTATGAAAAGTATTATGGAGAATTGTCATACACACTTGCTCAGTGGTTGCTCTTCCCTAGATATGCACTGAAAGGCACTACCGGAATCAAAAGACTAGGGACTGTCAATCTGACTGCTCTGTTCTTAACAGAAATTTGTTCAGCCCTGTTGCTTTTTATACCACAGCTCCTATTCCCTCTCCTGCTCTGCAGAACAGAAATCATTGACATAGTGGTGTACATAAAGCCTGACAGGCACCAGGTCACGCTAGAAACGCTGTCTTAGCTGCTAACCACACATGATGACACTGCTATTCTTCAGTAGGAAGACATAAAGTAGAAAGAAAAAAACCAGCGTTGCTACCCCACATCTGTGTTTCACCTCACCAACAAGCATATTCCTAAGAAAGGAGTCCTTGTGCTCAAGCAACCTGTATGCTATAGATCCCTAGTAATCTTTTAGCTCCTTCTCAAGTATCCAAAGGCAATTAAGAAAAGCAAGAGAGTAGTCTTGGACTCAACAGGCCAGCTCCGTATCACCAGCCCAACATTTTTTACATGACTGCTGAACAAAAATGGTTCAAAGCCACCAGATTTGGCTATGCTGCCTTAACCACTCAGGCAGAAAGCTAGAATACTTTTGATTGTACGGTATTCTTGTACCCCAGCCACCACTTCCTATAATCTTCTGGCAAAACCTTTTAATGATAAATTAAAGGTTTAAGTCTAAACCAGCAACAGGCTACAGCCACACTAATTGAGGGTTTGAACAAAACCTAAGGACAGACAAAACCATCGTTCTGACAGAGGCTGAGGACACATCTTTACTGTTGAAGGATACAACTTCAGTGGACTATCATGTCCTGCATTAAGTATATTTTATATCATGTATATCCCACTATAGAAATAGTGAACTCTTTGTTGAATCGGCCATTTTGAAAGTTAAATATCTTGTTTATGTACCTAAGTATGGATTTGAAAAGAAAGCTCTCAAGAACCTGGCTTGCATGCTAGCAAAAAAAATTATATTTTTTTAAAACTGGTGAAGTATCAGCTACCACATATTAGTTTTGTTTTATTCTTCAAAAAACTTGCACTGCACTAAAAAAAAATAGCAAAAAATCAAGGACTTCTATTTGGAAAACATCACATCGTATTTCACAACAGCCCTGCACTTACTTCTGAGGGATCAAGTTTTAAAGATTTTTGGCCTAGTATGCTGCTTGAATGGGAAGAGACTGACTAAGCTAAGAACAGGAGGCTGATTTCACTTTACTTTTCCAGAAAAGGTTACAGTGAAGATACTGCAATTAGCAAAATATGGGAGTAATATTACTGCAGTGACTACAGAAATTATACTGAAGCATGAACAGGTAAGTCCTCCACAATCTCACCACAGAACACCACTGTCTGCTTGAGAAAAAAAAAAAACAAAAAACCAAAGTACTCCTCAGCATCTCCAAAGAACTCTACAAGGCTGAACGATTATGCACTAGAAAGTGTTTCCCTAGGAGTGAGGAAAGTTTTGGCACACGCTCTGCGATGTCACTATAAATTAAACCTCTGTGCTGCAGCTGTCCAAGGCTTTGTACCCAGTCCCTGACACAACCGTTGCCTCAGGCTTCTTGCTGAATGCCTGCCCAGCCAATGAACTGGTTTCACTGTGCTCCCCTTTATTAAACTGGGCTGTTATGCTCACTACAGGCTCAGCATCTCCAGTGTCACTTTCTTTTAGCACAAATGCCATCGATGGCACAAGACATCAAACACTGGGCCAAGGCTTCACAACTGCAGGAAGGTGACCTGCAGCCTCCATGGTGTGTCAGAGAGTTGGGAGGCTTTTACACACTAGCTTTTTGCACTGGAAATTCAAGCAAAGAACATCAGGTATAAATGTGGGGACAGAGAATTCAGCTATTCCAATTCAGTTTTGTTTTGGGGTTCTGTTTTGGTGTGGGGTTTTTGCATTTGGTTTGTTGTTTTGGTTTTGGGGTGTTGTTTAATGAAAGCAACAAACATTTTGGCAAATGTAAAACACTTTAAGAATATTACACTATTTGAAAATAAATTAGAAGTTTTAGATTAATATTAAGCTTCACGAGGAGCTAGCCACTTCCTTAGTTTTGTTTAACTTCAGAATGCGTCACTTTTATTTCTATGCCTATGCAAGAAGTTTTCCAAACATTTAATGTTAAACAGGAAAACTGAAGTGGAAAGTGGATGACAGCCAGTCTCACTGAGCTTTATCAACACACTCCATACATCCTGACACACTATACGTGCTCCGAGTTACTGCAAACACTATAACCAGTCATGCCACTGCTATTTTAAGAGACATCATATTAGGCAAACCGAAACGACAGAATTTCATTGTAAAGTCCAAAACAACATACTTCAATGTTTATGATCCGTATGTGGTTTGCATGAGACTGCAACACAATAAAAAGGCAATTTTAAAAAATCCATGCATTTCAGTAGACCTAGAAAAGTAAGGTGTTTTAGTGCAAGATTTTAATTATTTTAAGCCATAAAAAATTATTATGTTTAAGAAGGATTTATTTAGTCTGACCAAAAAAAAAAAAAGCATGTAAGTCCTTCAAGTTTCATTATATCTTTCACTGTCTGCTTATGCACCTCCCACCAGGGGAAGCCAATACTGGTTTTAAGTTGGCTGAAGGAGAAATCACTAGGGAGACAAGCACAGAAAGATTTACTCTCAACCCCAGAAGCTGGAACATGCTTCATTCAACATGTGGTCTCTTCCACCTCTGGGAGCTTGGGACTGAACTCTGAACCCTTTCAGAGAGGTGACACAGCCTGTCTCACATGAATGATCTCTACATAAAACACTGGTCCATAAGGAGAGCACTAATTACTTGTGTCCAATAAAAAATGATTAGTTTCTAGCTTCTGCACTAAGGCAGCCACAACCAGCACTTATTTTTGACAGAGCTATTGAGTTATGCTGGGAAAAGCCTGGTTACCTTGGAGACCACTCCCAGGCAGCTCTGGCAGAACTCACAAGATGCATTTTACCAAAATGCATCTCTCTGTTGGATACAGTCAGTCAATTTCTACACACTTCAACAAAACATGACACAAAACAAACAATAAAGTAGTTAGTACTTAAACTACACTCCCAGCATAGCTAGAATTTCAACATAAAAGAGAAAATAATTATGTCCAGATCCTAGTATACATGGGTGTTTTAACATCATAGTTCAATAGGATCCTACTACTCACAATGGCGATGTTTTGTTTATTTGCTTTTGTTATGGATTATACAGATAACAAGTACGTATCATACTGAAAATATTCATCTAAGTAGGTTTTCTCCCCAACCAATGTAGAAAATATACCAATTATTTCACTGGTTTAATACAATCTCAGGGACGGAGAGAGTTGGCATTTAGGAAAATGCGTGGAACAAATATTCATGTTTATTTTTAAAATAATAGAACAGCAGACTCATCTTGAAATCACTCCCTCTAATCTGAGCCTGAAATCATTTGTAGTTGGGAAATACAGTGGAGCCCCGAAATAAACAGTCACATGAGAACTGGAGAGAGCTATGAAAAAGGAGCTCAGCCCATATACGATGATGCACAGTATTCAAGAATACTTTTGTTCTGTTTCTGAAGACAGCACAAAAGGGCATTTCTTGTACCAACAGCTGAAAAAAAAGGCAAAGAATCCATTCAAAGAGTACAATTTATCTGATTTGCATGGTTAAAGCATTCCAGTTTCCTTAACTGTTTAAGTGGGAGGATGGAGCATGTTATCATGGCAACCTGTTTCACAATCAGCTAGACTTAGCTGTATTATCTGTACCTGTATTCCATACAGCTGGGTCAGCCACAAGCAGTCTTCAAAAATCTAAAAAGATTAATTTTTTTCAAAGCATGCACTCTATAGTCACTCTATGAACACAGATAGGAGAAAGGGAAATTTATAACCACTCAATTAAAAAAAAAAAAAGGCACACATTTCCACATGTATATTTTGAAACTGCCACAGGGAGACTGAGCACAAACTTCACGCAGTACTAAGGTACATGCATGCCTGTACATCTCAGGGATGATCAATAAGCCAGAGTAACAAGGTCAACAGAAGCTACAGGCTTGTCAGGACAAGGAAAGCATCATTTGTTTAGAATTCATTGCATCGATTTTACAATTTCCTCCTACTAGCATTTCTGATGAAAGGCACAAACATTGATACAAATTTAAGTTTCTGCCTTTTCTCACTGCATCTACTCAGCTCACCCACTCACAAATCAAAACATGAGGTACTTGCACTTTTTTTTTTTTTTAACAGCAAAGGAATCTTCTGTCAGAAATGAATTCCTGCATAAATCAGACTCTAGGAAAACAGACAGCTCCACTGCCTTGCTTTAATTCTGTACGCAATGTTGTCAAACAGGACTTCTAGATCCTTTCAACAAAGATGCGTTCCCTATTATGTTAGTATACATAACACCCTCCTGCTTCATAAGACTCCCTGAGGATGTATAAGAAGTGACACATGCCAACTCTACTGCTCTAATGACACATAGCATTATTCCAGTAACATGTACATCAAGGTGGATATGCTTTTCCAAAAAATGGATGCTTATCTCTGGGGAAGTCAAGCACAGGTTTCTAACACTCTACAATGATCAAACCATCACCGCAATTTAAACTCTTCAGCTACTCACACCTAATTTGCCCCTCAAACTCTCTACCCCGAAGTTTTTTCAGAAGTACACCACAATTTGTACCTCTATTACTACAGCAGCTACCTCTAAGGCTGCTCGATCCCTGAGCTACAGAAAGCTGTAACCAGATCGCACCAGCATGGACTTCATATCCCATTAGGCAAATGGCTCAGCTTCTGCTTGGAATAGAGCCAGAGTGCAGTGAGCAACACATAGAGCAGGAGCTGAAATTAACCAGCTCCACAACATGTACACAACTTGCAGACAACATGCTTAACAAAGCATGAAGAATGTCAGTATTTCCAATGGAAAACACTGATGGCAGAAGGCTCCCCTTCCTCTAGACCAAAAAGCCAAAAGAAAAAGACTAAGCAAGACAGTTATCTTTGCTTATTATACATAATTACAGACCTAATTTTAGCCTCAAAAAAAGGTGTATTTTCCCCCCACTATCTAAATACTGTGAAGTTGTACACAAACCTGAGAAGGTATTTAATTCATGCCTTACATTCCAAAACCTCAAACAGGCATCAAGTTCTTCTCAAGATAAAAATTGTTTTAAAAGTCTTTCTGGTTTTAATTTCTTTTAGTGAGAATGCTCTAAAGGGGGTTGGGAAAGGAGCATATTTCTGTTCATATTTTCTGAGTTAGCCTCCCCCCTCACCCTGAACTTTCACCCCCTTGCAGAAGTTCATGCCTGTTGAAAATTAAATGTCTGCATTGCAGGATGGGCCATTATAACTCAACACATGCTGCTTTGGTGGAGAAAAGCATGTTTTTGGAATAGCTTTGGTACGGGTCAGGAATGTAAAGCAGAGTTCATATTTCAGATGAAAATGGGAACCAGAGTTTTTTCTTGCAAACCCAACTCAGCTTTCCAGTAATGAAAGACAAAGAAGTCTGTGCAGTAAGGTCTTTGTAGTGTCCTGCATCAGGCATTTAAGTATACTAATGAAGAGGTCACCGACTGCTTGTTACAAAAGGCAGCATTGCAAAGTCCTGTTTTTACCACTGAAAGCAAGTTTTCAAGATTTGCTTTAGAACATACTTTCCTGCTCCAGCCTTTGCACTGCCACGGATGACTCTATTTGCAATCACAGGGTCTATATCATCCCAGAGAGCATCCCAGGCCTACAGAACAACTGCACTATTGAAACACCACAAGTAGAAACAGCACAGCTCAAATGAGATGGTATCACAACAATGTATTCTATTGCTCAAAGCTATGCAGATTGTGGTTATGCATTTTGCTACAAGTCCCAACGCATCCCCACAGAAGAGTGTGAAATCTCTTTGCAACTAGTCCCACAACTGTTTTGGTTTGTCTTCTCTAAACAATCCTTTTTTGTGCTTAAGACTCATGTATGTGCTTAAGAGAGAAAGATTATGAAAGTCACTGCATCTGTACAATATCAATGCCAACACCCTGTAGTGGAACATCTTTAACTGCTGATCCTTCAGAAGATGGATGGGAAGCCAAAGGAAGGGAAACAAGACCAGAGTTCATTCTCACAGAAAGAGCATCCCCCAAGCTATTCAAGAGAATTTGTTTTGCAGAATTTGTCCATCCGTCACTCATATTTGTCTAAGATGCAGGAATCAGTCTGAGAGACTTGTTAATAGAGTAGCACAACTTGACTGTTCACTAGATTACTGCATCTTGTTCAGGTAATAAGCTCTTGGGAAAAGCTCCTGAGGAACCCAGCAAGAATGCTACACATCTCCCATATAGAACATGCCGATTTTGCATGTAAGTTGTGTAATCACTGCCTGGTTTTAGGCAATGTCTCCCAAGTTAAGGCATCTCAATACGTTTTTCCCCTAAAACTTCTGCTGCTCTGACGGGTTGAAGGAGGCGGCAACCTGGACAGAGTAGACCAGGCAAAGAACATTCCTGAAAGCTGCCCAATCTGATGCATGTGTGAGACACTTGGATCTTCAGACATGAGTCAATAATCTCCATCTCTGAAAAGTGAAGCAGGAAATTTTACATCATACAACAAAGCACGACTATGATAATGACAGAATACCCTATTTAACTCTTTCATTTCTTGTCTGCATCAACAGTGTAAAAGTAGCAAAATATAGGATGTAAGAGGTGTACCATTTAAGACCTCAAAACAATGATAGTGACAATATGTCTGTACGCTTTGGGCAGATGTTACATAACATGCATCAATATAACATGCACAATGTCAGGTAGAAAAAAATAATACTGCAACGTAGCAAAAGGTTGAGATCTATTTATTTTACAAGAAACCATGCAGTTATATGCATTTCAGAGTTCAAGTTGTCCTAACATTTCAGGGCCCCAGCAACATTTGAAACTGCCACTGCAAAAAGCTAACTAAAGAAAACAATCTAACCTTGCTTATTCTCAAATTGCAAGTGTAGCCAGATGCAGGCTGAGATGAAAACACTCTCCAGAACAGCCATGCTAAGTAGCTTTATTAAACAAGTTCAATGCAACACTACTTTTAAAGTTCCATCTATTTTACAGAGTGGAATCAGATCTTCTAAGAAGTTTATTTAGCACAGACAGAAAACACATCCCTACTCCTGAATATAAATTGTGAGCTTCAAAAACCAGTCCCAGCTGGTAGCCTTCCTTCTGTTAGCACTACTGGTATTTGTGACCAAGGGTCACAAGAGCCTATAGCCCTTGGTAAGGCTAGTTTTAGGCAACTCAGCAATACAGGTTTGAGGGTTCTGTTCCTTTTCCAGAATTACTTCCTTTGAAATAACATTCAATTTGGTGTCAGTTCCTACCCCTCCTTCCCACCCCACCAAGAGATTTATGCAATCATTCTATACCAGTATACCCACTCCAAGATTACCAAAAGCCAGGAAGCAGTCTCCAAGACAAATAAGCTCAGGCAAGTTTTGTGAAAAACAGTGATTATGTCAACAAGAATAATACAGTGCTTCCACCAAAGGCTGCAGCATGAGCTTAGCTGTTTTGTTTGATGTCAAATGCTGAACAGCTAACTGCACTACCAGCTTTAGCGATTTGGAACTGCCCCAGCAGACATTGCCTGATGCCTGGAAGCCACGCTGAGGGACATGGGAGACAGCTGCCTTTACACATGTGTCAGAGAAAGAGCAGGAAGGGCAGACACTGAAGGTCAGAGTGGAAAAGCCACAGCTACTATGATGAGGTGAAGGAGGAGTACAAAACAAGCATTCAGGGAAGCCAGGCTTTGCTAGTTCTACTGCTCACAAAGGACTTAAGTGAAATTTAAGAGATCTCACACTGACTGCCTAATCTCAAGAAACATTGCAAAATGCTCATATGGTATTTCTTAATAGGGTCACTTTATTTTCTTATAGCTTTTACAGAATATGTTGGCGTATTTACAACACAAATCGGGTAGACTTTTTACTAGGAAAGTGGGTTTAGATTTGAGGACAGAGTAGGAACGTAAGCGAGACCACAAAAGGAATGTGTTTGAGACCTGAACACCAACCACAGGAACTCCACCCTATCATCTTGCATACAAAAAGAAATCAGTTTATTAACTCCCTTAAAAAATCACTCTCAAGTCACTGAAGATGAAGAACTGCATGAATGCTATAGTGCTTTCCACTACTGGAAATAAGATTCTCTCCCTGTCATTCTCATCAGCTGAAATTATGTTCTCCCCAGCAACTGCAGTGCATGGCAGGTCTGGCAAGCCTACATACTAAAAGACTGAGACAGTTAACCATTAAGTAAGAGAACCCAAATTAACATCAACTGCTGATTTTCCTCACCACTAGGCATTCTTGTAACAAAGACTAAGAACATTGTAATTAACTTTCCTCATGAAATGCTGTGTTCTAAGGTTGGGCCTAATTAGATGCAATATAATTCTTGCCAGAAACAGATAATGTGTGCCTTTCATCAACTTGCGTGATTGGTATTTATTAATGTTCAGCAAGCCTGCATAGCACAAATTATGTTTACCTGCTGCTCCACAAACAAGTATGGTGTCTCTTTTAGGTATGATCAACTGCATTTGGTGTTTTATGAGAGAGAAATGTGGCTTTCATTTTCAAATGAAACTTTGTAAGAGAAGAACCCCTCAAACTGCAAGGGCAAGAAGACAGAATAAAAATAACACTGCTAAGCACAGCAAGATCCTGGCCCACTACTAGCTTTCTGCAGCACAGATACATAATAAGTTTGCAGGGAACAGCAAAGGGATATGGAAAAAGGGAAGAAGGCATAGCTTAGCAATGATGCTTTTCATTATAGCAGTAACAACTAAGATCTACTGGTAAGCACAATGCCTCAAGGGCAGTGTGAAAAAGCCACATAAAGAAATGCCAGAAACATCCTCAAAGCTGCAGTAGGACAATGAAGGCCCAGGCTGATGGCAACTCTCTCCCAAGTTAGCATCTTCTGAAGTTAGTTTAGCTTGAAATAATTCAGAACTCCACCCACTATCAGCTGAAAACAAGGAACAGAACATCAATGATGACTCACGTCAGTGCAAGCTCATGTTTTTCTATTTCAAATAAAACTCAGGGTTCATGTCAATAGATATTTTCTTTTCCTTTTTTTTTTTTTAGTGGGGGTGGGGGTGGTGTTTTAGGGTTTAGGGGGGGTGGGGGGTGGGGGGCAGGTTAGATGTTTTGCTTCCAACCAAGAACTTTTCTCCAGGGCTCAACAGTGGCAGAAGATCTTGTACGTCCCAACCCTTTTCCCACAAAAGCAGACTGAAGTGACCTCCCCACCTCCGCGGGAGGCAAGCAGTATAAAAGATCCAGCTAAGGCCCTCAAACAGACTTTGCCAGAGGAGTCCTGAAATAGAAAGAAAAACAGTAGGCTCTCTCCTCTCAAGGTCTTCCCCTACCAAGACAGCCCAGAAACAAAGAGAAAACTGAACAGAAATGCAGGGGGAGGGAAGGTTGTAACACCAGAAGTTCTATGATTTTGAGTCTACCCTTACTTTTAATCCAAAGCTGCAACAAATCACACATATGATAAGGATTAATTCAATGAAAAGCCAATTCAGCCTAGAATTACAAATATCAGAAAGACTGGCGAAGACCCTCTACTTGCTCATATGCCTGAGTTACAGTATTCAATAACCAAGGTTTTGATGTCATGTAGCAGCACTCAGTCCTAATTGCAGATTATTAGCATACCGCATGTCTCCCATGCAACCTTCAGTGTTAATTATTATAGGTGTTGGATTTCATAACCAGAGCTCCTAGTCCTCTTCAGTAGTTACTGTTCTGAAAATATTTGAGTTCTGTAAACACTGTTACAAGAGATTATTTAAGCCAGGCAGTCAGCAAAGCTGCTGAACTCCGGAAAGCCCAGTCACTGTGTTCAACAGCTACGGAAGTTACAACTGCATCTTCTGAGTAAGACAGACACCAAACATTACTAAGTTTAAGCTCATGAATGTGTACCAATACTACTAGTCACCTTATCTAGTTTTGTCATACTTCAGACATCTTGGGTTGATATCCAAGTTTGAAAGAGCACAGGATAATGTCTAATGTGACTATTTAAGGATATTTTAAGATAAGCAGTTGGTTAGTTTTGGAACTTACACTTATGTGTATGTGTTTGAAATGACTCATGAGAAGACAAGGCTATAAAAAATACACATCACACTCTGTGAAGGAATTTAGTACATTTCTGGTTTAGCCTTGCATGTTCAGTGTGGCAGCACTCTAGCAAACATTGCAGATATTTGCAAGAGTTGCTCTATTAACAAGCCAATAGATAAAACCATCACACACACCATTAGTAACAGCCACATGTGGTATGAAAAGATTTATGAACTTTTAGACTAGAAGTCAGGTGTTAGGACAGTGTTCATTAAATCTGTTCAAAGCCTCAGAAAGAGGTGACACTCCTCTATGGGGCAGGTTACTTTCTAGAGCAAGGGACTTGCCTTACCTATGAGTATCAGGAAGTCCAAGATCATGTTGTTTACAGGTCACTACACCTCCAGAGAGCAAGCTATTCCCCCTGCAGCTCTTTGAAATATTTACTTCCAATTTATCTTTACAAGGAGATGTTCCTTACCTGGATATTCAAGGTGACAAGCAAAGCCAGCATGGAGATATAAACATAGTCTTAAATATTTCAGTGAGTGTACTGTACAGAAACACTTCAGAGAAATCAAGGTTTGGTTATTCTGTTAATTGTTATGTTTTTAATAGTGCATAAGACCATGGACTTGGCAATATTTAAGCTGTTTGGTTGGGGTTATTTTTCAATCTTAGACTTGCTTCCTTTTGCAGCAGGAGACCTGAAGGGAAAAAAAAAGCTGCCTGGAATAAAAACCTAGCTAGAACAGAAAAATTAGAATTAATGGAATAAAGTGAATAAATAGGGATTGTACTGCATAAATTCAAGTTGGAATCTCCTGAAACAGTGGTAATGATTGGAAATTGCCATGAATATTCTCATCACATTGAATTATCACCATTTCTAGTGTTAATAAGACAGCACTCCCGCCACTTCTAACAGATGAGAGATGCATACAGCAAAATCTCAGTTTCCCAACACCTGGTCTGTATATAGCTGTATTTAAAATCCAGCCAGTTTTCTTCTTTAAATTGCAGGCAAAGGAACTCGGATGATGTAATTTAAGAACACACTGAAACCTCCCCCTAGTCTCAACCCAGAAATGCTCACAACAGCTGAAGCATGCAATGCGAAACAGAGCTGGTTAAAACAGGACAAGGGAATTCGTTAGGGAATAGGGGCTTCTTGGCATTCCTTTAAACCATTTCCTGTTCACCCTTGTGGAGTGTAATATAGCCCTAAGAAAATATATCTGACCTCACTTTTCAGCTGCATAAAAAAAGTTTTAAAAGGAATCTCAATATCAGATTGCACATTTATAAACCATAAAAAAGTTTATACATATTATTGCCTCTGTCTTCCCCTAAGACAAGTTGGTTTCTTATTCCTTTTCTTTATTTTAATTTAATGATAGCTTTGATTTTCCCTGGGAGACAAGGTCAACAGACTAGGGCACTTCCTGTCTACAGCAATGCCGTGTGCTTATGCAGACATGAGTCCTCTGACAAACAACTGATTTATTTCAAAGAGGAGGTCATTACAATCATGGCATATAGCAAGAGTAGATTCCTTCCTACTTGTTTTGCTTTATCACTATGGATTACTCAAACATACTTGAAAAGAAGATGCCTTTCAGCTGTGTGTGAAAACTGACAATTCATCCACAATCCCCCACACATACCAAAAACAGAGAAGGAGGCATGTTCCAGGTCAGACTGTGATCATGCATCAACAAAAACTGGGAGCAATCCTACTGAAAACAACTAAGCTATTAAAATGTGAAAGATCTGGTCCTACAAGGTCCTGAGCACTTTGTCACCAGGATCATAGGTCACTATTAGGAAAAGTCCATTAAAGGAGACCATCGTCAGGGCCATTTACAGCTTCCATATTTAAAATCACTCCTCAGTCTTACTGATGGAAGCATCCCCATAAACCTCATGGAGTCCTATCACATACATTTTGGACAAACTCAAGTGCCCTGCAAGGAAGGTTAGGAATCTCCAGCAACACCTCAGCTAACTACTCACAGACTTTAAACAGCAGGAAACTCCTGAGACAGAAGTTTACAGCAACCAGCAGACATATCAAAGTCAAAATAGTCTGAGGGGTCTCAAGCTACATAAAGCTGAGAAAGAAGTTAAACTGGGCATGGTAGAAACTGATTGTCTCTCCTTAAAGAGGATTTATGCAGCCTCCATGTTTCCACAATATTTAAGCACTGCAGAATTACTTTTCTATCCACTACAATTACCCCATATAAAGATTCTTACACACCTCTCCCTTATTTTAAAGATGTGAAAGTGGGATAACAAGCTCCTGCACAAGATCACAGAAATTTGCATTGAAAGATGAGGGACTGAGTCCTTCTTCCAATCTTCTAACCTTTCCTTTACTGCACCAGTTGAGCAGTTACTAGAAGCTTAAATCAATTTCAATGGTAATATTTACAGTATTCATTCCCCTCCCTCTAAATAAGACTGCATCAAGTTTGTTTGCAGCCACTTCAGTGCATGTACAAGCTACTTTAAAATGGTTCATTTGTTTTCTTATGTCAAAGAACATAATTTCATAATTGGCTTTGCTGTATGTACAGAGCGCCGAAACAATCCTACATTCTGAAGCTACTAAGCACAATATAAGTAATTTACAGACCAGTGAAAAAACAGAAGAACTGTTAGTGTTAGAAAGATAAATCTAAGAAAATTGAAATGTTGCTTTGAATGCAGTTATTAAACCGAGAACTATCCCAGGAGCTGGCAGAGGGGAGTGATTGCAAGATTTGCTATTGCAGAAGAGCAGGAAGAAATCTGTCATTAAGTAACGTTTATGTATAATTTCTAAAGACCAGACTTTTTTCTGTTAGTTTATAGACAGACACAACCAAATCACCATTGCAGGAAACAGGCAACTTAGCATTTCAAGAATAAATTAAAAGGTGACTCAACCTTAATCTTGAAGTATCAGGATACATTTCTGGGGGTGGGAAGGTAAGATTATAAATCTAAATTCCAGGCATGGAAACTCCCTTGTAGGGATTGGGAAAAATACACCATGGCAGAACATTTACATTCTTATGCTACCAGAAGAAAAACACTAAAAAATGCCAAGTACATTTCAGCTACATGTTAACTTACTACATTCACCTTCCTGGTCCCTGAAGAACACTTAATGTTCTTCCATTTCGTATCAGAAAATCTCAGATTTGACTTGGTGCTCTCCCTTCCACACCACCGCACAGCTACACAAAGTAGATACTAAGTTTTTCACAGGCTGAAACAGAGACCATAGTTGCTTATCTTCCCAAAACTGTGCAAAGAGTTAGTGAATGAGAAGAGCATGGAAAAAAACTTCTATGGCCACAGGATAGTCCCAAATTCCCCCGGCTAGCTTGAATTAAAAGAAAAAAAAAATAAAGCAAGTTTCATGTTTTCCACCTAATGCATAATGACTGAGAAAGCATCCACATTTAAAAATGAGAAAAATCATACCATACGTTATCCCAAAGTCCTAGTCAATGTAACAGAAACTGATGGTCATCCTTCAAGAGCTCTGAAGAAACTTCCCAGTAGCCCACACACACTGCTCATGTTTGCCACATCCCTTTGCTATATTACAATTAAGCAAGTAATATAAATATAATATAAAGGGCTTTCTCCCTCAAATGATCCTTTAAGCAAAGCAACACTACTCATAAACATTAAAAAATCCAGCCTTCATGTGACCTCATGCATCTTACCATCATCCAAGTAAAAGGAAATAGCTGAAGCACACAACAGGAATTTTTCAAGAACTTTTTGCTGTGACATTAATCTGAGCTGATGGTCCTCACAAACACATGGATAACATAACCTTCTTCCTGAGAGCACAACATGCTAAATAACCAGAACAGCAATCCAGCTGAAGCGAGACCTGGCTTGCAAACAAGGAACCCACACTACTAATAACAAAATCAAAACACCCTCAGCAACTTCAAGTTTACAAGCAAACAACATATGCATTAAGAAGTGGTATTCAGTACTGGAAAAAGTTGCCGCTCAACACAAAGCCTAGGGCAGCTTCTTGCCATACAGCACTTCACACACGCATAGTCCTGTTTGCAACACCAATTCCAACATAACTGCAAGGATGCACACCCACTGCTTGTTGTACTTACCACACTTTTGACACATCATGGGAGACAGCTGTGAGACAAATCCAGCAAAAGCAGAGAGCAACAGGCTGCTTGTACCAAGAGAAGTGGGACAGGAACATAACTAGGTGGGCAAAAAGAAATCCACAAAATTCCCACCCTTAAGTATCCTATCACTGTGCCTGTAAATGCAGTTAACACTCTCCAAAACAGCTGGAAGTTGCAGTCCTTCTGGAACAACTACATGACACATAAGCCTATGACATCCTGTTCACGTTCCCTTAGCAACAGCTAGAAGAATTAAAGAAAAGCATCCAGCTTCCTCCCCTATAAACATACAGAAATAAAGCGGTCAACACACAGCCCTGTACAACATCCTTCTCTCTAAATTGGAGAGATATGGCTGGATGGTTGCACCCAGAGAGTAGTGGTCAATGGTTCTATGTCCAGATGGAGATCAGTGATGAGTAGTGTCCCCCAGCGGTCCATACTGGGACCAGTCCTGTTTAATATTTTTATCAATGACATAGACAGTGGGAACAAGTGCAGCCTCAGCAGTTTTGCAGATGACACCAAGCCGAATGGTGCCGTTGGCACATCTAAGGGACAGGATGCCATCCAGAGGGACCTGGACACACTCAAGAAGTGGGCCCACGTGCATCTCATGAGGTTCAACAAGGCCAAGTGCAAGGTCGTGTACCTGGGTCGGGGCAACCCCCAGTATCAATACAGACTGGGGGATGAAGGGATTGAGAGCAGCTCTGCAGAAGAGGACTTGGGGGTGCTGGTGGATGAAAAGCTGGACACGAGCCAGCAGTGTGCACTCACAACCCAGAAAGCTAACTATATCCTGGGATGCATCAAAAGAAGCACCTCAAGGGACATGACTCTCCCCTCTACTCTGCTCTCATGAAACCCTGCCTGGGGTACTGTATCCAGCCCTGGAGTCCTAAGCACAGGAAAGACATGGACCTGTTGGAGTGGGTCCAGAGGAAGGCCACAAAAATGATCAAAGGGGTGGAACACCTCTTCTATAAGGACAGGTGGAGAGAGTTGAGGTTGTTTCTCCTGAAGAAGAGGCAGCTCCAGGGAGACCCTGTTGCAGCCTTTCAGTACATAAAGGGGGCTTGTAAGAAATATGGGGACAGACTGACAGACTTTTTAGTAGGGTCTCTTGCAATAGGACAAAGGGTAATGGCTTTAAACTATAAGAGGGTAGATTTAAACTAGACAGAAGGAAGAAATTTTTTACAGTGAGGGTGGTGGAGAACTGGAACAGGTTGCCCAGAGAGAGGTGGTAGGTGCCCCATCCATGGAAACATTCAGGGTGAGGTTGAACAGGGCTTGGAGCAACCTGATCTAGTTGAAGATGTCCCTGCTGATTGCAGGAGGGTTGGTCTAAATAATCTTTAAATGTCCCTTCCAACTCCAAATATTCCATGATTCTGTGACATTACAAAGACCTCTTAAGAATCAACCTCCAAATCAAGTACACATTTACAGATTAAACAGCTTCTACATCTTCACAAATGTATTCACAAATCACTGTCTTCAAACAAGTCCCCTCACTTCCCTTAAAAGGGCTATATACAGATTTATAATTTCAAACCTGATTGCATTACTACACAATATCTTTCCCCATTTTGCACATGTTGACAAGAAGCAACAACGGCAAAACAACTGAAGACATGAATCCGACAGTGTACCCTCTTCTCATCACTGACCTACCACATAGCTTTTATTAATGATTAATAAAGTGCTTGTGCATGATGCAGTTTCCTCTAATATTGAAATGCAGCCATCTGTTTGCAAGGTGTGCAATAAAATTGCTCACAAACAGCAAACTGACTAAGTTTCCATAAGCTCAGACTATTGCTTACTTCCTGGAAGATCCCTGAGTTCACGTACATAGCAAGCAGCGCGTTTCACTTTGAATTCTTGTACATCTACAAATTATAGATTGTATATATTATATATAATTATATCTGAAATACATATCAAAAAGGACAAGATCACTGAAGGGTTGCCATTGTTCCTGTTGAACAGAATCACATTGTATCATAAGCAATCATGCACCCCAAAGGAAAAAAAAAAAAAAAAAAAAAGGAAAAAAACCACGACAAAACACCCAATACACTCTAGATCCTAAAAAGGAGCCACTGTTAGATGATCTACCAATCTGAGCATTCTCAACAGCCACGTGTATTTCTATGATAGATTCATGGGAAATCCATGCCTCACTGGAGCCCTACCATGTTTCCCCGGAGCCAGCATTTGGGTTTTGGTTCTTGATTCAAAGCTCAGTCAAGCAGACTGAAATCTTTCTTCTGACTTCAAAGGGCACTGTTTCTGCCTCTGGATGAGCAGACAGATTACCCAAGTTTACAAGATTTCTAAGAGGTTTCCACCACACACAGCAAAGAAGCAAAGATGAAAGAGAAGAGGTACGCACCCACGAACAGAGCAAAATAGGCATGTCAGACATACATATGCATTGGTAACCACATTGTTTGCAAAGTTATTAAAACACCTTTGCTTCTATCATCATCATCAAGTCAACACAAGTGTTCTGGTCAGTTAACTGAGTATCTCATCTGAGACATGCACATGCAGCATATCTGGGAAGTGAGACTCCTCAGACAGCTGTAGAGCAATAAATTTAGCTTAAGTTTCAGGTTATGTTTTGCTAGTCTTATTATGTCACCTCCCAAAAACCCAAATAGTATGAAGTAGCACTACTGTTAGGTGTTGCACCAAAACAGCACTGAAAGAGGTTCTCACCTCAAGATACTTCAAAGTAAAGTACGGATCAGAACATTTAGGTTGGAAAAGACCTTCAAGATCAAGTCCCACCATTAACCCAGGACTGCCAAGTCCACCAATAAACCATGTCACTAAGCTCCCCATCTATGTGTTTTTTAAACACCTCCAAAGATGGCAATTCCACCACCTCCCTGGGCAGCCATTGCGTGGAGAAGTTTTTCCCAACACCCAACCTAAACCTCCCCGGCACAGACTGAGGCCGTCTCCTCTTGCCCTGTCACTTGTCACCTGGGAGAAGAGACCGACCCCCCTGCCTACACCCTCCTGTCAGGCAGCTGCAGGGAGCCACAAGGTGCCCCCGAGCCTCCTCCTCTCCAGGCTGACCCCCCCAGTTCCCCCAGCCGCTCCCCACCAGCCTTGTGCCCCAGCCCCGGCACCAGCCCCCTGCCCGTCTCTGGACACGCTGCAGCCCCTCTGCGTCCCCCTGGCAGTGAGGGGCCCAACCTGAACACAGGAGTCGAGGGGCGGCCTCGCCAGTGCCCAGTGCAGGGGGACAGCACTGCCCTGGCCCTGCTGGCCACGCTGTTCCTGGCACCAGCCAGGATGCTGCTGGCCTCCTTGGCCGCCTGGGCACACGGGGGGCTCATGCCCAGCCGGCTGCCGACCAGCCCCCCCAGGCCCTTTCCCCCCAGGCGGTTCCCAGCCCCCTGCCCCCAGCCCGCAGCGCTGCGGGGGCTGGTGTGACCCACGGGCAGGACCCGGCACTGAGCCTGGTTGAACCTCACACAACTGGCCTGGGCCCATCGCTCCAGCCTGCCCAGACCCCCCTGCAGAGCCTCCTGCCCTCCCGCAGATCAACGCTCCCCCCAGCTGGGGGTCACCTGTGAACTTGGTGAGGGTGCACTCAGTCCCCTCATCCAGATCATCGATTAAGATATGAAACAGAACTGGCTCCAGTACTGAGGCCCTGGGGACCCGCCAGCCAGATGTTAACTCCATTCCCCACCACTCTTCGGGCTTGGCCACCCAGCCAGCTTTTAACCCAGTGTAGAGTATACCCACACAAGCCATGAGCAGCCACTGTCTCCAGGAGAATGCTGTGGGAGACTGTCAAAGGCTTTACTAACATGAAGTCCAACACGAAGCTTTACTTACAGGAAGTTCATATAATAAGCAAAATACAGGAAAAGAAGGAGTACCTTTGGCAACACACATGTGAATACAAGCTGCAGGTCTAAGAGATGAAGCCACCCTGCAGCTGTAGTTACAAGACATTCAACCATGATGGCTTTCCTAGGCACAAAGTTAACTACTTTTAAAAGCTTAAGGCTGCAGCTACTTCTAGATAGTTTAGGTCTATAGGTAGGAAAACTAGCTCATTAAATAGCTTTTCACATGTCAGAACAACTACAGAAGTCCAGGCAGCTATACTACTGTATGGGCAAGAACATCATAGCTTTTCCTGGGGATAAGTCTCAAGGTTTTTCAGGCAGCTGAGAGCCTAGAATAAAATATCCATAATTTTTTAAAAGCTCTTTGTGTATTTCAGCATGACTGCAATCTTCCTACATGATGTCTTTCAAGATATTAATCTTTATACAGAATCACAGAATGGTCTGTTTGGATGACAGTCTAGTCTGCTCAAAGGAGGGTCAACTATACCATGTCGCTCAGAGCCTTGCCAGTCAGGTTTTGACTATTTACACAACCAAAGTACAGCCACGTATGAATGATCAAATTATTAGCCTTGCATCGATTCCCAACAAAGCAATACATTGAACAGTAATATTCCAGAAGATTATTAGAGTATGACCATCTGTTAATAAATCTTGAGCAGTTGTTCATAAAACACTTGTACCACTGAGCTACAGCATACATATAAACTGTCCCAACAGTAAGACAGACACTGTGGCATTATAGCTTTTCTCACTAGCAAAAAACTTTGTTAGCTTTCAGCCTTCTATTTGTGTTTTTTTTTCTACATAGATCTGCAGTTTTTAAACACTCCCTTAGTCACTGTAGCCAACACAAAGTGGTCAAGCCCAAACATCACCCATAGTCATCCCTTTGTCCAATAAATCTGCCTTCAACCAACAGAGAGAACCTCCTTACAGCTGTGTTGAAAAGAATAGCGCAACTCTTATACAACTACAGTAGAGGAAGGCCTTTTCATTCTCATTGCTTTGACCTGCCTGCCTCATGCAGTGCTTCAGTAACTTGACCTTTGAACAACAGGCACCTTCAATGAGGTGCTGGCAGTTTAACTGCCACGACTCTCCCTTTCCTGAAAAGAACAGCCAGTGACACCTTCATTCTCCTCTGTACTTGACTTTCACAGATTTTCAGAACATGCATGGCATGAACCTCAAGGAAATGCAAGTGTGACAAGCAAAGGAGCAGCAAAGGGCTTGACATGTCCCTAATGCTGGGCATTTGCTTGGACTTAGTAAGAACAGCTTCTTGCAGAATAGGGCTAGAAAATATTGCTGGAATAAGGCTAATAACACATCTATTTCAGCTTAACTCCTTGGAGTTTGCTGCCTCCTTGTAGCATTCATGGGCTCCCAAAATACAAGAATAGGATGAAAAAGGCTCAAATCTTCAATAAAATAAAATATATGAATGTTACAGTCTTTAGATAATGCTACAACACCTATTTACAGCAAATTGGTTTTAGGTCTTAGTAAAGACAAGGGTCTTTAAACACAAAGACTGGACCATTCATTAAATCCTCTCCTTTACATGAGTTTTAACTGACAACTATGACAGCTGGAAAGATTTTTTTTTAATCAGATTAGACACAAGTAATGCCAAAAAGGAAGAGAGGGTATGGTGTACCACAGTAAGAACACACAGACTGCTCATTTATTGTATTTTTAATTTATTTTACCTTACATTTAAATCTTAGTGAAGATAAACAAATACATGAAAAAATCACAATTGCCTTTTTCCCCACTATGCCAAACTCAGGCCTTTGAACTTTTGTGCTCTGTTTAAAGGGACACAAAAGAAATGTTTCTACACAACAAAGATTCCTTTCTGGTTACAAATATATTTCAAAATGCTAACTTTTTCCAGCTTGTATATGCCAGTTCGCCTTTCTTCTTCCTACCCACCCCACTTCATGCTGCTTAATTCTGGTATTTCATTTAGTAATGGACTGTCAACAAACTGGCTAGTTGTGGTTCTTCTGCACATCTCCACTACAATTTTGTATATTGCTGTCCATAATACTACAAGATTTAACTCCATTTAAAACAATTTTGTAAAGGGAGGGTTCCTCTTCATCTTTGCAAATGCTTTACATATATTCCTTTTAATGAGGGATCACATGAGAACGGCCAAACCAGCCCTCTTGGCATGATCAAAACACAGATGCAAAGCATTCAGTTTGCCAGGCACTGTTTAGGCTGGCAGGGCAGATCAGTGTTTGTAGCCAACCACTGACTAATCAATGTTTCCTTTCACGCAGCCTCCAATCCTTCCTCCAGCTTTAGATGGGTGAGCAAGCAAGAAGTCCAAGATAACACAGTTGACAGGCCTGGGCACGCAGCACCTGGGAACAAGAGACACCTTTCCTTTTCCCCAACCTATATTTACAGAAGAATCATTAAACCCATGTCATTCTGTGTTGGTAAGAATGTGACTCTAGGGCCAATAATAATGGGAGATATTATTCCTCACCTAATTTGGAGCACAAGCATGAGTGGAGGTAGAAGCCAAAAGGAAAGCAATGCAGGAGCTGTGTCATTGCCTTACGGCAGTGGTTCTGCAACACACACGGGTGTGGAAAGCAGAGCCCAGATGAGTGCAATGTACTACCAACAGGACAGAGAAACTACAAATGGGTGAGCAAGGTCAGCCCTGCAGGTCTGACCTCACACTCATTCATCCCCAAAGCTGCTTTTGACTTCAAACACAGTATTTAATAGCATTGCACTTGCCATGCAACTACACTGTAAGGCTGGCTGATTAGGACCGCTACTGCAACTGTCTGTGACCCACTCAATTTGTGGATGAACACTGCACGCTTAACAGACATGGGACTAGCACCAGAGGAAGGAATCGTGAATTTACAACTGACAATAACATTTTACTACAGACTGACAAAGACTGTCTGGGAACCCAACCATGACATTCTCTGCTATACTCCAACTATAATCCTGTTTTAGGAAATAACTCAAAGTAAGCCAACTCCAACCGAGATTCCTCTACCATAATTCCAAACACCACAGCACAGTTCTCATTTGACCTACTCCCTCTCCTTTCTGTCCCAACTATCTGGAGATGCTGCAGGTTGTTTCTAGAATATCTGCAAGTTACCTGGCCTCAAACACTCTGCCAAAGCTATGTACCTTCCCACCCAGAAGACAGCTGATCAGCAGCCATCCCCCAAGAGCCCAGTTACTCATTCTCACAGAGCACTTACCAAAATAGTAACTCTGACCCTACAGCTTCAACTGTCCCCCTCTCCCCTTGCCTTCAGACCTTTTATTTTTCCCTTCTGTTTTCCACCTACCCTTATCTGTCTCTGCTTGCCTTCTCCATTATATTTTCCTTCCACCACTAAAAGAGATGCTACATAACTTATGGGCTGATATTGCCCCCCTCACAGATGGCTCACAGATGGCTCAAGTGCAGCAGAATTACACTTCATCTGAATAAGGTAATCTTAGAAGTACTCTGAGCACATTCCTATTGTCAATAATGAAGAAAAGACACCAATTGATGGCAAGAGGTTCATGTTGAACTGACTGCAAACACAGCAGGTCCTGCTCTACATACCATAGCACTTGGAACATGTTTAACTTCTTCCCTGCATAAAGCATTTGAGCCTTGGCTGGGACAGCAAGCTCACTAGAGCACAGCCTTATGCTGTCCAGAACTGGAGGCACGAACCCAAGCAGCTCTGGAGCAGACAATGGGGTAGAAGCCCTTGACTCCTGTGACAGAGGGAGGCAGAAGCAGAAGCCACAGAACCTTTTCAAGAACGAGAGGAAGCTAAATCCTCCTTTCCCAAGATGAGGTGGTTAAGGACAATCCATACATTCCAGAGATCAAGTCTTTCCCTGCACACCGAATAGTAGAATCAAAAATTATTACTGAAGAACACAGTAAACCAAGGCAAAGCTACAATCATGATAATTTGTTTGAGGCTGATTTAATTCAACACCCAATAAAAGAAGGACACCTAAATAAAAGCAAGTTTCAGTAGTTCATTTTCTCAATAATTGGGTAAAGTGGTCAGACAGCATTGCTATTTATTTTTAGCCAAAGTGAACTCTAAAAGAAAGCAGCACATGTACACAGAGTGGGTAGTACAATTTTCAACAATCCCATGCTGCTTTTTTAGGTTAATTGTAGCATTCAGCGAATACAATAATTTTACAGCTGTTTAAAGCAGATCCTGCTTTATAACTTTTAAAGTTGTCCCACCCAAATTTTGTTCTTGCACACATGCAGTCCAGAGCACATGGGAGCACAGTGATTTCAGTGGAATGTATCCCAGCAATCTTTCCATTCCAGACCTCCACATAGCTTTTTATACTTTAAAAACTGTTGAATGGGAGCCTACTACTTAGAACACTGGGCATTAAAAAGAAGTGCCAAGCCTTAATTAGCATAGTGGCTAGATTAAGACTTGAGATTTTACAGTACAACATACCTAACTGCCTCATCATTTTGAGATTTATGGAACAACGACTACATCACAGGCCAAAAAGCAGAAATTTACATAAGAACTGCAAACTTTTCAACCCCCGCATGACAGTACAACAAATAGGCATTTCCAGAAATACTAGAGAAATACCAGAAGTTAGAGCTGGCAATTAGCATTGGGAAATCCCAGGCTGTCTTGGCTCTGCTTTTGACAATAGCTACTTTTTCTGCTGAACTGCACAGCCAATTTTCAATTTTAAAAGTTATTTTACTATTTTAATCATTCAAGTATTGAATATATTTGGAAAAAAATGCCAATTCTAATCTTTGTCTTATCCAATCAACAAGCTAGCAATTAGAAGAAAATTGGTCTGTTGCCAAATTGCAAGATAGGTTTTTCAACTGATCTTCAATACTCAAAGAAAACAGTCCTAAAAGTTTTCAGGTTTTGCCCAGAGATAAAAATCAGAGAATGAAAATCCAGCACCATCACAGCCTTCACACAATATGCCTTTTCTAGAGTAACAAGAACACAAAAACAAATCTACCTAAATAGATCACCTAGGTTCCTATAACATCGTAGTATCAAAGAGCTAGGGATTTAAATGTGTGTAGGTGCCTAAAAAAGTTGATAAGCATCTTGTCATAGCTTTTTACATGTTTAGACAGGCTTAGTATCTTTGCCTGTTTGAAAATCCACTCACCCCTAATGCGCCTGGTTAAGATTCGAGACGCTTTTGAAGTCAGGCCACAATAACTGGATACTACGGAAAACACTCCAATCTCAAGTATTAGTAAGAGGTCTAGTCAGATATTAGTAGCATTGTTTTTGTTTTAACAGGCTTATTTCAAACTCTGCTTTTCCAAGCAAAACCAGTGAAAATCTTCTGTCTTACTAGGTAGAGAAGCTCACTCTCCACCATATGAATAAACAACAGATAGTTTATAAACAAATTCAAGCTCTGAAGTGGTAGCTCCCAAAATTACCAAACCAGCTTTTTCAAGTGTTACATGTAATAGTCTCTTGCAACAATTCAACTCATCCTCTTAGGTTGTCAGCTTTTAGATGTTACTAACAGTAGGTTTTGAGTTTGATAATAGGGACAAAAGGCGAGGAGAAAGTGGAGAAAATACAGCTTCTCAGACATAAGAGGCTAGTCGCTTTGGCAAGACTTAAGTGCAATTTCTGTTTTGCCTACAGACTCTTGAAGTGTGCACAACCACTACTTAGCTTGCAGTCCCTGCATTTGCTCCCGCCTAGGCATACTGTTCACAGATTTCTAGTCTACAAGCCTCCTCCTGTAACTATACATGACAATTCAACAATACACATTTGTGACAGTGATAAATCTCATTCACTCTAAATACGCATGTTCACAGGCAACATTCACCTCAAGAAAAGACTTCACAGCTGTTAAGTGTGTCAAGGAAAAAAAAAATCCTCCAGTTAATGGAGTTGCCTGCACATACAGAGTGAATCAGGTGAGGTGCAAGGGAACTGAGCAGCAAAAGCATGAAGTGAGGAGGCACTCTCCCACCTAAGAGCCATGCTCCCATCTCTCAGCTGTGGACTATATTGATTTTGTTAAATATCAGAATTAGTAGGCTTATTTACTTGTGTTCTTGCAACTCCTGTGCTGGCATGCCCACCCCTGTGCTTTTAGGCCAATAATCTCAAGGTGTGATTTGACAATGCAAAGCCTTGCAACAACTGCAGAAAGGGATGCCCTGCGGCTCCTCCTACTTTCACCATTCCTCTCAGGGCCAACCCTACAGTGAGACAGAGCAGGGAGTTAACCAGCTAAAACTCACCCCACAAAAGTAATTTTCCATCACTTTATGTCCCTGAACTGGCTCACCACAGGGTCAGATATCCTCAAGACTAGAAGAGCAGAGATGAAAAAAGTGGGAGGAGGGTGCTAGATTGGTATAGTTATTGCACTGAAGCAAAACTCCACAGCAGGGATACAGAAACATATTTATGAATATCAGCCATTGTGCCCACTTTCAATACAGCTACTTCAGAACAGACTAGAGAGCTTCGATACATCAGTGAAGTTTCCTACGTGGTCTCCATTCTAGCATAGAGTTTTTTGTTATCAGCCTTACTGCAGAAGTGTCTGTGGAACTCCTGTTTCTCAGGCACACCTTGAAGACTTATTCCTACTCCTCCCTCTCTTCCTATTTTTTTATGCTAACAGTGAGACTAAAGAGAACAGTACTGTTCCTTACCCCAAGATACCTTCAGTTCTAAAAAATAACAAATTAAAGATTTAATCCAGAAAGAAACACAAAGTGGGATGAGAAAAAAGAATCCCTCCACCCCTGCTGACTTTACCCTTATCTTCAATCCAAAAGCAGTTACCGTATCTTATAAATTGAGATACAAATAAGACTAATTCCAATTAAAACCACCTCCTCTTCCGCCTCCTCACAAATTATAGCTAAGAGCAGCTTCTGGAAACTAAAAAGAAGTAAAATTTCCTTGTATCTTGCACAAAATATAGAACAGCTCCTGTTGACTGTTTTGAATTATGCCCTTCAAGTCTGGCTTCAAAACAGAGCAAACCAGACTGTCACAGATTTAGACTACTGTGCTCTTAAGAGTTGCATATCTAAATTTTAGGTTATCTGAAAAATCCTTTCTGGTCAAGTTTGTTTCAGGCCAGTAGACAGCACCAGTATCAAAACAGCAATTACTTTCAGACTCCACTTGGTTTTGGGGAAAGGCATAAGTGAGTTATCAAGGATAGATATGAAGGAATAAATGAACCAGTGCAATTTATAACAGTGGGTGGACTTGCTACAGCAAGATCTAGTTGCATCACGCATGTCATAGCCTTTGCTCTACAGCAGCAGCTCAGCCAACTAGTATAAAAGTGTGAATGAAGTCATCCTAACACACAGGCACACCTAAATTCCATAATACCAAGTATGTTCATATATTAGCCAAGGGACTGTTCTCATTACTCAAGCAGATGCCTATAAAAAATTTTACTGGTGTAGGTGAACTCAAAATAGCAATTGCTGCTACTCGTTGCAAGAGAAGCAACAATGTCTGACCACAAAATTCTAGCAGTTCAAAACTGAATGGCATATTCAGTTAGATGAGACACCAGAGAGGTGTGACGTTATTTTTATTTGTTGTGAAGTGGCACAAGACACTTGCCACTGGTTGATTCAGTCCAGTGACTAACAAAAGCCTAACACTGCTTAAGCAGTTAGAAGTGTTTCCCTCTCCTCCCAAAGGTTGGTTGACATATTTATCTTGCTTATAGAGGTAGCCTTTTTAGAAAAAGGTCTTGCTAAATTCAAGGAGTAGAGTGCTGCTAGGAAGCCAATACAGCAGCTGCGCTAAGTGCTAACACATAGCTCAAAAGACTCTCTAACCAGTAACAAGCACATCTGTAGATTACACCACCAGACCTTCTCTATCTTCTTCACAGCTGCTGAAGTGCATTACAACTTGGCTAAAGACACCACTCCAATGGTGTGCTGTAAGACCATCTCTACGTTAAAGCACAGCCTGAGGGCAGTGTGTAATTTTATTCCTGAACATCAAAACTTCTGAAGAAGGTCCATTTTCAAACTTCAGGCATCTTCACCAAATATGGCTGCTCTAGGACCCTGTGTGAATCTGGCCATGACAAACAACAATACGCCACTTCTTTCAAAGCAGCACACAAATTTAAGATGAAGGATGGAAGATTATGTAACTCTTCACAGATCATGAAGATTTGTTACAAATTCCACACAAAACCTGGAAAGACAATTAAACACAAAGTCACCAATTTCACACCTAGTCACCGCACTATCAAATAAGAATTTAACATTAGTGTGTGACAAAATGTTGGAGTGAGTAGCAGTAAAAAGACGAGAACAGGACTGGACTACAGCAGTTCTGCTCCAGTGAAAGTATGCTTACTAAACAAGCTGAAGCTTGGGTCTCTACCAACAGTACTACTACTACTAGCAAGAGGCAATATATGATGTGCAGCCTAATGTTTTTCTAAATGCAGTTCTGAAGAGTCTCCTGTAGGACCTCTATATGTATGTCTGTCACCCTCACTGCTCAAGCCTCATATCCACCTCTGCTGTCATACTAGAACTGATAAGCCACAGCTGCCCTAACTACACAGCTGGTTCCTGTATTCTTGCTGACAAAGAAACCTTGCCACAGACTGCAGCGACATTTTGTTAAGTGCTCAAACACCGAACTGATAAGAATGGTGTTATGCTTAGACAGAAATGTGATTGGGTACTAGGCTTAACCCTATACCTGGAACAAAGTTTCAACCTGGGCACCAGCACAATCTAACAGAAGTTCTGCAGACCCCACACATGTACAGGACCCAGGGGGAGCAAGGCAGTGAAATACTACTAGTTTGCATAACAGAAATTTGCACTCCAAACAGAAACAGCCTACTCCATACCATAGTCAGCTGTTGCCTTTGTGTTTGTAGAAAGGTTTTCTTCTCTGTAATTCATTAACCTACAACCTTATCAAGGTAGGAGTGAAGAACTTGTTTCCAGAATGGGAACCAGCAGTCAAACTGCAAAAATACTTACGTCACTCTTCCTGAACTTTGCTTTTAAGCTCTTCATGCTGATCACATTCAACCTTCCAAACCTTTGAGGAGCTTTTTATCCTTCTTCAATATCTAAACAAAAAAAGAAAGAAAAATAAGATTCCAACTTGATACCATTCTGTTCACTGGCAGCCAAATCTGAATTGAATTTGCATACCTGTAACACCCTTTGAGGATTTAGCCCTCAAGCTCTAAGAAAGATTAACAGCCAGCTAAGGGAAAGTTTGTTTCTCCAAACTTAAAAACAAGCCTAAGTCTGACCACAGAAAAATAGAGAAAATCTTTACCAAAAATTCAAGTGTGTATCATGTTACACTAGCTACCTCTTGGCATAATTAGATCACCAACACGTTCATACACGTAGCAACTTTCTCTGCCCACTGCCTAATTTTAACATCATCATCAGGGCAGCCATTTATAAAGTGGGAAAAGCAGAAATAAGTACGCAAAGTCATCCATTAAAACTTCACTATCCTACAGCCATGGGTCTGCACTGAGTAGCTGAAGTTGTATGCACAAGTCTAACCACTAACCAAACTCAAAATTATACTTATTATACTTAAAAATTATACTTAAACCATACATGACATACTAGGACAGCTCAACACAACACAGCAGATAGAACCACCTGAGCAAGGACAAAGGTTGTCACTGGAAGAATTGTTTTATACTCTTCCCGGTAAGAAACTATATGTGTATTCCTGGAGTCATAGCTGCTTTTAATTTGGCAATGTACTATCACAGTCATGTTCCCCCTTCCTCCCTTTCAAGCATAGAAACGCAGCAGTTGCACAAACATATACAACTAATGTTACAGACAAGCTGCAAGCTCTCACAGAGGAACAGGGAGCCTAGAGCAGTCTCCTACAGAAAGTTTCTGTGTACCACATACTACCAATCCAAGGGAAATGTAACGGCAAACAGCATTAAAGTAGGATGGCAATAGGCTTTTGCCTAGAGCACAGCAGAAAAACTTAACGAAAGAGCAGCATACATCTAGACCAGCCAAAGCCATCTATACAAAAATGTTTCAAATTACTAGTTTTACAGTGTGCTTACTGGAATAGCCAGTCACTCTCATCTACAAGTTTTAGCTGCTCTACAAATTCCTTCTGAAGGAACAGTTTAAAGTAAAGGATGTTCAGCTGTATAAACTTCCTCCTTCCACCCTAGAAAAAAAGAAAAAGGAGAAAAAAATATGACAAGTCTAGCCAGATAAATAAATAACTGAAATGAGGGCTGGAGCATGAATTCAAATAGGTCATGCAAGGTCATTAATGTTTCACATCACTCTTAAGAAAGAGCAGATTAGTTTGAGAAGCAAAGTGAAATTCAGTTGTTTCATAAAAGAAAGTCTCATTATTATGAAACAAGTTGCTATGTTCTACATGATCACTCTATGAAGAGTTTTAAAATGCAACTACACAGTATACTCTTGGTAGAATATATATGAATGCTTCCACAAAATACAACACCAAGTACCATTCAGGAATAGCAATTAGTGCTAGTATATATGTCATTTAGTTCAACCCCATATTTATCTGAGAGCCATTTAAGACAAACACAAGTATATTTCTTCAAAAAACCCCAAACAACCAAAAAAACTCCATACACTAATATATACATAAATACCCTTCCCACAGAACACACACCTCCAGTAGGTAATCTGAATGGGGTAATTCTGTAGGCTGTTAAAATATCATTAAATCTAATTAAATGACTATTAAGTCTAATTAAACAGTCATTTTGAAGTCATACCAGATTCCCGACTGCTTTCATGTATATGAACGAGGGGTTTCTTTCATAGTTCTTGCTTTTCATCTCAGAGAGAATGGGCTTGCGGCATTTTAATTCTTTAGTGTGCAAAAGGAAAAGAAAAAATATTTTGCCGAGGCTTTTCACTCCCTGACTTAAGTGACAATTTCTTAGCTTTTTCCTGGGCTAAACAGAATGTTTGTAAAATAGTAACCCAAAAAAAACCCAAAACAGAAACAAACAAAAAGGCAAGTTTTGAACAACCAAAAAGAAGGAATTCTTTTAGGTTGCCCTGAGAGAAACATATCACTTCCGCTACACCTCCTCAAACTTTGGAGAAAGTGTTTAAATTGCACAACAGCTGTCATAACATGCACTGGAAAGGACTCGACAAGAGCCTGATAGTCTCCTAAATCATTCTCTAGCAACACCAAGGATGATGACCATTGCAAAGACCAGAAATGACATTACACCTACCTGGCCTTCTTTACATACCATGCTAGAGGTACGTTAAAAAAAAAAAAAAAAAAAAAAAAAATATATATATAGAAAGAAAGAAAATGGAGGGCAAAACCCCAAACTGTTTTTAAAACTTCTGGGAAATACAAAACACCACCACATTTTAAAGGAACTTGAAAAGCTGAGAAACATCATACATCCCACAAAATCCAAAACTTAACACAACTTTTTATTTTAAGACTAAGAACAGGTAAAGTTTATTTAAGTAGACCAGTTAATAAAATACAAAGAAATCCTGAGAATGGGGAATTGAAAACAAGAAATCTTTCCTCATAATACAGATTGCCAAAAAATTGTCTGCTATAGGCAGTCTTTCCTCTTCCCACCCCCTCATCATTTTTGGCTCCCATAAATGAAAGATTTGTTATAGCTCCCATGGAAGATAAAGTACTGAACGCCAGGGCTATGGGGGAGATGACAACTCCTTGTAGGTATATGCATAAAAGAGCTGCAAAGCTGGATTCTCTTCTGTAAGAAACCTTTAACAAGAGTCTAATTAACAAGCTCTGCAAGCACTCCTAATACACTACTTTTCCCCCTTTTGAGGAAGGAAGAAGGGAGGTGAGCTGTGTTTGTGTTAGAAGCCAACTTATTTTTCCCACAGGATACTTCACCTCTTGCGTAAGTGCATTTTATACATTGAATGTGAAACTCAAGTCCTCAGTGTAATTAAAAAAGCACACACAAGCACACAAAAGCAGCATTACCAAGTTTAGTGTGTGTCACGTCTCAATTTTTTCCATAAGAGATAGCTAAACACAAACATTTAAGACTGCAGCTTGTGCATCGCAATGCCCATAATCCTTCAGCTGTAGAGATAAAAACCCATGAAGTGATGAGGGCTGCCTTTTCCTAGCACTGTTTAAAGGAGGAAGTCACCCCTCAAAGGGTGCAATTATTGGAACTGATGCAAAAAAAAAAGGTCAGTATCCTGATTCAGCAGAGCTTTATGACAAATGTTCATTTGCCAGAGTAGGGATAAAGGAAGTACCATTAATACAATCCTGTTTTGTAACAGGAAATCACTGCTAGAAATTCACTAGGGAGCATCAAGACATCTCAAAAAAGTATTTCTGCAATGAATCACAGGTATTAACGAGAAATTTCTACAAGCAGTGGCATTTTTCCACTTCCAGAGCAAATGTGATAATAAATACTAAGCGCTGCCATTTCGTAGCTGCAGCAAGTTAGCTGTAGAGAAGTGCTTAACCTCAAGGATTCTCAAAAGCTAACGCAAGTCACATGCTTTTAACCATTAGCTCCAAAATTAAGTATCTAGTCCTCATCTTCCTTCAACTTAATGTTAAACAATTGTTTTCAGGAATACAAGCCACAGTAAACATCCTTAGGTTGGTGGTAAACCTATCTAGTTAAAAGAAGCAACGCTGAAGTGGTGGTAATCTTTGGCCTCAATAATTTCATTGAAACGGTGTTTTAACACACAATACAGTCTTTAGGTTTAAATATAGAAAACAGATTAGGGTAATATCCCCCATTGATTTACAGTGAGATTCATGCAAACCACAGTAAACAACAACACTGCCATATTTGTTTCCTTTCATTAAATTGCATTAAAATCAGAGCAAGGCCTTTCAAACAATGTTAAATTAACTCCTTGAATGGCCGAAGATCCAGTGATACAACAGTAAAACAGCTTTAGCTTTATTAAGCAAAACTACCAGTTTACAGTAAAACTGCACACTATGCACACTGTTCATGCTAATGAGTTACCCTTTATTGGTAAGTGCAGAATTCAGTTAATTTAGGTGTCAAAAATCTTGCACCTCTTTCAGAATACCCTGAGAAGCCTCCATCTCAGACAGTGCTCTTCTGCAACAAAGCATGATTCATGACATCAACTAATTTCCCCTTCCCCTCCCAAAAATACTTTAATGCAGTTTTTTAAACTTGTGAGGTTACAGAAAAGAACTAAAGACTCCATGCAAGATCTGGCAACATAAGAAGAAAAAAAAAAAAAAAGAAAAAAAATCAAACAAAGGTCTGCAAGAATACCATTGCCACCATACACTTACATCTCCTTTGTGTGAATACATCTACAGTCACAGGGGAAAATAAAGGGGCTTCAGAAGCACCTTCTCCCAAAGTACACACCATCATTTATTCTCTGGATGATTACTTTCTGAATCGCAAGAGCCTCTGCAGCAGCCAGCACTGCAGAGCAGCCAGAGGCATCCACACTACTAGCATCCCTTCTGCTGTTCACATTCAGCACCCAACTTCTCAAACGCTTCACGTGCCTAAGCTCCCCTGACCTACTATCCAACACCAAGAACATGCCCAAACCTGAGCATCTCCTTAGCATTGCCAAAGCCACAGGACCACCTGGAGGCATTAGCCATTGCCCAGCCTCTTTAGTTGCTTGCATATAACCGCAGCAAGCCCATGATGTCTTAAAAAAAAAAATCCACCAAACACTTCATCTCTGACTACCTTCTCATTTCCATCCAGCCGAGCATGTTCTTCTGTCTCTCAGGCCAAAGCAGAAAAGCCTGTATGAAGTGACCAAAAGCAACGGGAACATTTCCCCACTCTGTAACAGCACAGTTCAGTTTTTCCATCTTGAGTAACCCATCCTCCTATCATAGGAAAAGTCAAATGGAACAGAATTTTTTTAAACTTAATGTCACCTATAAAGCCAAATAATCCTTGGGTTGGTTAATCTGCTATTACTTACTAACGAAAACACACTGAAAAATGCACTGAGAAGCCCAAGCACTACACAAGAGTGGGAGTGATATATATACAGTTAATCCCGCTCTAAACAGAATCAGACATCAAAGATAGCAAAGGCCTTGAGTAACAGTACAATCCCTCTATCTGTTCACAAATCACTGGCAAGGATGTGCTGAACTGTACAAATTTAAGCATTTGAGCCCAAAAGTTACAGCTCTGTAGATAACGCATCAGTAACAAATCTACAGCTGTTGCTCCCCACTCCAGAATGCTTTGCGTCAACTCTCTACTCAAACTTCCTTTCGATATTCAGAATTTGCACAAGTTAAGACAATTTTTAATGGATTCAGCTGAAGCAGTACCAGCCTCTGTGGATGTTATACAGCCACTACAAACTCAGGCAAGAGTGTCAATATGTGCAGTTTGTTAGAGCATTTTCAGAAACAGTTCTAGACAGTTAGGCGAAATGTTGCATCAACAAGACCTTAGACGCAGTGAATTACAGGAGAAGATTAGAAGAAAATCAAAATGTGACATTGCCCTGATTTGTTTACTTGGCATATTAGACAGCACTCCAGGCAAAATTCTAGCTCAAGTGAAGTCCAGGCAAATTTGTTATTCAACCATTACACACAACTTTACTCTGGTCTTACTCCAGTTCTTTTGTCTGAAAGTATCTGTCAACACACATCCAGCTCACTGAAAAGCACAGTGAAAGAGACAAGACCTGCTGCATGGACTGGGATATATCACTACTCTTCTCTGCTTTCAATTTCCCCATCTCTAAAACAGAAACACACCCCACCCACCCCCAATCCCCTTGTGTGCCCCTCAATTTTGAGGCCATATTCTCTGGTTTGATCATACATAAGATACATTGCAGTCCTGAAGACTTTTCCATGTTCAGTGCTTAGTACAACAGAGCTAGGTTGGAATTGAAGCATCCAGTTACAACTAGAAATAGAGAAAAATGATGCAGCCTCCCACTTGTAAAATGCCAGTTCTTAAATGAGAAGCCCACATGGATAACAACAGCTAATACTTGCTTATATTTCCTCCCTTCTTAATTATTCTATATCAACCATTCAACTAGATGCTCTTCAGAATGGGCAAACATGACAATCCATACAGATGCAACATTAAATCTATTACTTTAGGGATTAATATTCTGAAATAGCCCTAAGGCAGAACAGTCATCTGTTAAGGCAGGAGTTAGGAAGACAGGAACATCAATTTAACTTCTCTAAGACACTGCCAAGCCCCACTCCCATAAACACTGCCCTTACGCTTTTGAAAGGTCTTGGAAGGGCATCCTGCTGAAAACTCCTATAGTCTAGAAATACTTTCAGAGACTGTGCTGATAACATGACTCCCCTATTCAGCTTCCAAGTTTCTGGGTAGGGAAAGTATTTTAGCTGGCAAACATTAGAAAGCTGGTACCTTTCTAAACATTACCCAAAAATGGAAAAAGAGTTGGGTGTGTTTCCACTCCTAAACAACAACAAAGGAAACAACAACAACAGAAGTACTAGGAATTCAGGTATTTTCTATCCTGGAAAACTATCAATGCTATAAACAAGCGGAACATCAGCAAGATTAACACCCACATCTTAGCAATAATTAAGTGATTTTTAACTGATTTGATTCAAGTTGCTGAAACTTATATTCAATAGCAGCAGCACTGGATGCTGTACAAATATTAGAGAAGATCATCACATGTTTATGGTACTTCTCCTAGCCTTCAGAGACCTACCAAGCTTCACATCTCCCTTGGAGTTATCATGCTGGTGTCTCAGGCAAGTCCTTGTAAACAAGGCCATCAGAAAGCACTCGCCTGTCAAACTCCCTAGAGACATTGCATGGTGTCCCAGTACCTTTGGGAATCCAGACATCTGCAATAATCAACAACAGCTCCCTGCCTCATGGCCATTATGAGGAAGGAAGTGGAACATCCTCAGCTACTGAATATACAGTCACAGACTAACCAACATACAAATTCTTTTTCTATCGTAATGACTGAATAAACTCAGCTCTCCACTTTAGACATCCGAGCCCTCCCACCCCCCGCCATAGATTTAGGTGAAAAAACCCCACACATCTTATTTTACAGTATTTTGAATACCACTGACGGCTTCCAGGCACAAATGCAAAAGGAGGCTATGGTAGCTTTAGAAAAAATATGTAAGTTATTACAGCATTCGTCTAATAATGCAAGACCAGCCTGCAGAGGAAGGACTTGAGTCAAGATGTAACACTTCCCAGACAAACGTACCATCCATTACGCTGCAGGTTTTCTCCTTCAGAGGTGGTCTCAAGTTCAGCACATTGACTACCACCATCACCTCCAGGCATTACTGGCCATCCCATTCTGGATCTCAACACAAGGGAAGGATGCTTTCTTTCACTGCTATGTACTCTTAACTACAGCAGCCCTCAGCAAGTACCTAGACTGTTAGCTAGTCCTAAGTGCCAGTGGACATCTTCAGTTGTTTCCACACTACACCAGACTTGCATTTGTCTCTGGTCGTTTGACTCTGATAAGCTCTGCTCTAATGTATTACCTGAATTACAGCTATTTGCACTACTTTCTCTGTACCCTAAAAGCAAATTGTTAGATGACCCCCAAGATGTAAGAAGCAGCAAGGACTGACATCTCTGAAAACAAGCCCCAAGCCACCTCAAATGCAGAGCTATTATTGCTTGTGTGCATTCACAGGCACCTAGACAGCAACTCCAAGGAATGCAAGCAACTGAACAGGCTTCTCAGGCATGAAGTATGCACACAGCAGGAGGGCCAGTTAGTTGAATCTATAGCCCCAGAAGATGTTATGGATTGCTACGCCCACACCTTGGGATTTTCAGTAGTCCACTGTCTCAGTCACTAAGCAAGGCTCTAAAAGCTTCAAACTGATTTGTTCTAGTTTTGCTTGGTTTTTCTCCGCAGTTATTTCCAGCATTATCCCTGTGCAAAAAGAACAAGCCCATAATCAGCTCTTAAAAGGAATGTGATTAGGTTATTGTTGCAGTAGAATTTAGAAATTGCCAACATCTCACACAAGGCTAAGTTCTTAATGTTTTTCCAGGCACTGCTTCCCTCTCAGAAGAGGCACAACCTCCTTAACAGAGAGGGGTAGAAGAAAAGTAACACCGTCAGGAACACATAAAAAAAGAAAGGCATGAGGCAAGTGAGTGAACCCTCTTGTGAAATGCTTACATCGCTTCATGAGATGAGTAGCCTTCCGCCTAACTTCTTCTCCACTTGATGTTATCCTTCTCTTGGTTCGGGAAAGGAAAATGGAGGGGGTAGCATTTTATTGCTTTGCTAGCAGATGCACTCTTGGAAGAGGGAACAGCACAGGGCCAATGTTTTTAGAGACTGGAATGACAGACGTCTGCTACTGCATACTGACTTACTGGCACTGAACTTGGCTTCAACTCGAGAGAAACCCTGAGCTCATACCAAGCCTCGTTCTATTCAAATGCTCTTTCAGTCTGGTTCATATGGCTGTTATGCAATTCTTCTATTAGTAAATAAAATCTCATTGACAGCTTTCCATGAGTGCCCAAGACAAGAGCCAAGCAGGTCACTGATAGATATTTACCAAATTCATTAACTTCTAGTTAATCAAGGACATCAGAAGGCCTTTCAAACATGACGTTATGTGTAATTTATGGCGTTTGATTTTTATTTTTTTTTAATAACACACACTAACCTGCAACCCACTGGAAGAAAGAAGACACTACAGCTTCTCCTAAAGTGGCACTAGACTGCAAGTGTTTTCTATCGGTTCTGTAATAAGCATGCTCACACTCACTATAGGAACAAACGGGAGAATTTGTTAAGATTCAGCAATGCTGATAAAGCTGAATTTAACTGTCTTCTCAGGGAGAAACTTAAGAATGTCACAAGTGGCAACAGCAGACTGCGGAAGGCTTGTGCTGCCAAACGCTGTGCAAGAGAAAGCCAAATCCTTCGCGTGCTTTTTTGGAAGTCAGGAGCACAAGTTCCTGGTTAAACTCGATGCGATTCATAAAGCAGACTATTTAACTTTTTCAATCAGCTACAGAAAATTCTGATGCTTCAGGCCCCCGCAGCCGGGGGCAGGCGCAGTCCCCGGCCGTGCCGGCGGGGCAGGAGGGGACGCAGCGGAGCCGCTCCAGCTGCCGCCCGCCGGGGAGCCGGCAGCCGGCCCGCCCGCCCCCGAGCTCCCCAGAGCGCCCTGGGGACGACCCCCCGCACCACCGCCGAGAGGCCGCCGTCCCCGGGGCCACCATTTCTGTCGGAGCGAGGCAATCCGAGGGTCCCCCCACCGCGGGCGGGTTTTAATCCCGTCGGGGCCCCCCGGGGGAGGGGGCGCGGCGGCGGCACTGCTGCCCCCGGGGCTCAACCCGACCCGCGCTGCCGGGGAGCGGGCGACCCCCGCCCTGAGGCGACGGGGACGGCCCTCGCGGCACCGCTCGGGGCTGCGGGACCCGCCGAGACCCACCGGCGGGCGGGCGGGGTGCGGGAAGGCGAAGCGGCGCTGGGCTGACCGTGCCGCGGTGCTCACACTCGCCCCCGCGGGCAGCTGTCACGCCCCGCCACGCACCGGGAAGAGCGGAAAAAAACCCATAAAACTATAAACAAAGTAAATAAACAGCCAAGCGGCAGCGACTCACGGGCTGCGCGCCCCCGCGATGCTCTCCACTCGCCTACATCGGCGAAACGGGGCTCTCCGGCAGCTCCGGAGGGAGAGAAGGGAGAAGTTTCCTCCAGTTGCGCCCCGCACCGGGATTCTCTCCTCAGGCTCCGCCGCGGAAGCGGCGCCCGGCGGCAGCAGCCCCCCGCGACCGGTGGCGGAGGCGGGGGCAGGTGGGCGCCGCACACAAAGCCCTTATTCACAACGCCCGCCGCCGCCGTGCGTGCCTGCATGCAACCCCCACCCCCCCTCACACACCGCCCGGCGCCGAGCCGCGCTCACCTCATGGAGCGAACGCGTCCCGCTACGACCGTGCCCGCCGCCGGCAGCCGCGCACCCGCCCGCGCCGCTGCTGCAGGGAGGGCGGGGCGGCGCCGCCGCGCGCCCCGGGACACTCGGCCGCTCCGCGCGGATAGGGCGGAGGGGGGGGGCGTGGCATCACTCCGCGGCCACGTGACGGCGGGGAGCCGGAGCCCCGCGCTCGCGGAGGGGGGGGTCACGTGGCGGCGGCGAGAGCAGCCCCCCACCCCCACCCCCACCCCCCGTCTGTGGCGCGGGGCTGGGCTCTCGCCATGAGGAGCGGGTCCGTGAGGGGAAGGGCGGGAAACGTGGAGTCGTCACCCGGCGTGCTGTTGGTGGAGTTCACCCCTGCTCCTTGAAGGGTATGTGGGGAGGAGGGGGAGCCAGATCCTCTCTGCCTCTGGACGCCTGCTGGCCTCCTCAGGAGAAAGTTGGGGGGTGGTGGTGGCAAAAAATACGTCGATTTCTTAAAGGAGTGCAAGTGCTTCAGCACATGAAAGAAGTCCAGCACTTCATTTCTCACCAAAGTTTCCCCTGTGTCAGGTTCCCCTTTCTCAGACCTCTTAGGTAGGAAGGACTGCTTGAGGAGAAAGAGAAGGGAGGTACTTCTTGTTTAGTATCTCCATTAATGACCAGTCTAGTGTTTGGTTGCACAGGACTTTAAAGGCTGGGGCTTTACAGCTGTGTCAAGGTTGTGCTTCACTGGATATGCTCCACAAGTCTCTTTTCATTGTAAGCCAAACCGGTCTTCTCAAAGTTGAGCCTCTAGAGCACCCTTTCTTGAGTCTCCCGGCAAGCTGGTGGCAAACCACCTTGGTACATTGCTAAAAAAAATCACAGTTGCCTTCACCTGTGCAAGGAACTGAACACTGTCTGCAAATTGTCCTTTGATTGAGTTGGTGAGCCTCTGCGTACTGTCCCAGCACGACAGTCCTGTTAGAGCTGCTAGTCATCTTCCCATCGTGCCATGCCCATCAACCGGTCTCACTCACCACAACCGTGTCCCAGCCTCAGAAACTCTCCTTCAATCTCTGTGATCACTCTTATCTTCTCTGTTCTCAACCATATACACACCTTCTAAAGTGGCAAACAGTGCAGGGAGGAAATGAGCACTTCAAAACTTTAGGTCATTATTGTAATAGTGGCAAGTATTGTTATTAAACAAATACGCTTGGTTATCACCAGAAGCATACTTTCCTCTGCTAATCTGCAGTCCTTACCTTGGCTAATTTGTTTTGCATGTGTTTTACTTTTAAGAATAGCCATCACTGTGCCAGGACTGTTTCCTCTCTTTTTTCTTATAAAAGAGACAGACAAATGTTAATCTAATATAGCTAATGCCTAGAATTTAATTTGCACAAGACCAGTAAACCCAGGAAAATTAAACTTTCCCTGCAATGCTAGCTCAGCAGCTACAAAACACGTTGCAATTGTTACATAATTATTTTAAATTCCAGTTATTTTTAAAAGCCAAATATGTGTGTACAGTATGGCTAGAAAGTCTCCTGCCTACCTCTTCCAATCAGCAAAATTCTGTGTAATCATGTGTGACTAACATGAAAATGATTTACTATGCAAGTACTATCTCCTTCATTTTGGGTAGTTTGACCATGTAGAATTTTTATTTCCATTCTCAATTCCAGCATATCGTAAAGATGGGGTTTGGGTATGTTTATATGGGTTGGTCACATATAATGACACATGAATAACAAACAGTACATTTTGGCTATGTCATTATAAAATAGTCCATTCTTGAGAACTGGGAAATGCCATATTTACTAGTTTTCAGAGAAGTAGTTCATCGTCTTGTAAACTGTGGGCCAGGCTAAAGGCTTTGGGCTTTGTCATGGCAGCTAGTTTAAATGCATTTGCTGATTTGGGCTGGGATGGAGTTAATTTTCTTCATAGTAGCTGCTGTGGGGCTGTGTTCTGGATTTGTGCTGAGGAAAGTGTTGATAACACAGGGATCTTTCAGTTACAGCTGAGCCATGCTTATAGAGCATCAAGGCCTTTTCTGCTTCTCACACCATCCCACCAACGAACAGGCTGGAGGTCCACAAGAAGCTGGGAGGAAACACAGCCGGGACAGCTGGCCCCAACTGACCACAAGGATATTCCAGACCATATGACCTCATTCTCAGCATATAAAGCTGGGGGAATAAGAAGGAAAAGGGGGATGTTCGGCATTATGGTATTTGTCTTCTCAAGCAACCATCACACATGATGGAGCCCTGCTTTCCTGGAGATGGCTAAACATCAGCCTGCTGATGCGAGGTAGTGAATGAATTCCTTGTGTTACTTTGCTTGCGTGCGTGCCTTTTGCTTTACCTGTTAAACTCTTTAACTCAACCCACGAGTTTCATCGCTTTCACTCTTCTGTGATTCTCTCCCTCATCCCAACATGGGGGGAGTGAGTGAGCAGCTTAGTTGCCAGCCAGCGTTAAACCAAGACAATGCATTAAACCAAACTCATGGGTCTGACAGGACCTGATTGCCCTCTAGGTTAGTCTTCTTGCATGGAAAACTGTCTTTTGGTGTCTTCTGAGCCGCCTTTTGGGTCCATCTCCAAGAGCAGGACATTGCCTGTCATTAAAAACACACCTATGTAATTTTGTGGCTGAAGCCTCTGCAGGCAGACCACAAGATTAGGAGTCAGGATATCTCAGCTCTATTTCTAATTTTGCCCTCAGTGTGCTGTATGACTCCGTGATACTCATGTTTTTGCATCTGTGCTTCTACTAGGTATCTATGGGGCGAGAAGAACTCTTTGAGAGTTTTATTAAATGCTCAGCGTGAGCCAACAGAAGTTACTAGTAAAACTGAAAGAACCTCATCTGCAAGAGGCAGAAGGTGGAGTACCTCCAATCAAGCAGCTTCTCTCAAAATCAAAGTACTAGCATGTTGACAGTATAACGCCTTTCCGTTCCTTAGTACAACAGACATGAGGTGAGGATGGGAGAGGAAGAGAAAATCCTCTTTGGCTGTCTTCTGGAAAAGCTGGGGGGTTGCAGCCAGTTTTGACTTTGAGCAGCTGCCGATGGTGAGGATGTAATAAAACCACCCACACATTCCTAACTACTTCTCCAGAAGAGAAAGGCCTACAAGTGGCTTAAAGAGAAGTCTTTAATCACAGCTTATCACTCTGTTGCACTGTCTTGATAGCATCTGCTAATTAGCTTACTTGACATTGGTGGTTTTTTTCTGCTGCTTCTGGCTAGTTGTTATTTTTTTTATATTTTTTTTTTCTGCTGCTGCTGGCTACTGCCTTCTGCAGAACACAAAGCACTGGTCACATCTTCACTAAGAAACAATTTGCAAAGGAAATCACCCTCCTGAGCTTGCTGATCGCTTCCCTGCTATCCTTCAAGCAGCTTAAACCTGTTCTATGAGTTATAATTGCCACATTCTCTCTTCCCTTGTTGGACTTGTTCTGGTCTGATTATTTCCAATATGAATATAGTTTGTTTTGCTAATCCTGCCTGTTATTTTCTGCTGAAGGACAATTTAAATAAAGTTTGTGTTTAGATTTTGAGACATAATTTTGTTCACGGGCTGTTCTTTGCCTACAGTAAATTTATTTTTTTTAACTTTTTGCAGCAGATGCACCCCATAAATGCAGGAATCTCTGTGGGAACAAGTGGGAGAGTTAAAAAGTGTTATTTATATCTGCTCCCACTGGAGCGCTTTCTTTTTTTAATAACTTGTTACCACAGAAAGGAGGTGCTTGATGCCTCTTCACAATATGGCATGTTTCAGAAAACTTGGTTGGGAATTTTTCTCCTTTACTGTTTCTGTGCTGTTTGTGTAGCAACAGCAGCGGGGCCTGATGGTCATGATAGGAAAATACTAAAAACTGAAGAAAGTCAACAATGGCAGCTGCTCAGATAGGGCTCTTTACTGAGGCAAAATCTTAGAGAGGAAAGCCTGCCTAGGGACTTCTTTTACTTCGGATTGATCTTTCAAAAGCTGAAGGAAAAATCCAGTAATGGTTGCAGGGAATTGTCTAGGTTATTTCAGCTTTCACTTGCTAGATGAGTATTCCTTCTGCCTCCACCAACCTTCCTTCTTCCTCATGGTTTTTACGTCTACACACTCTTCTTCACACCTTTCTGCATGGAGTCCCAGTCTATAATTTGTTTGGTCTCTTCACAGTCCCAGGTGACATTTCTAGGGAAGCTCCAGAAAAAAACAGTTGTTTTGCTCTTGTGACTCTTCCTGCACCACAAGGCCCAGCTTTGCCATGGCCACAAGAGACACTATGATACTGAGCCACCTTCAGCTGGGCCCCATAAATCTGAATATTCCTCCTCTGCCACAAGAACAGAAATCAGGAGCTGAAGGAGTAGGCCAGGCTGTCTGTGTCACTCTTGCTAAATCCTTCAGGGATTTCGCAACAGAGATCAGCTGGACCTTGGGGAGCCTGCCTCAGACAGAAGCCTTACCTGGGTGGGACCGAACAGATCAGTTCCAGTTAGGAAAGAGAACAGTCCTTCAGAAATGTAGCTTACTCTTCTCTCCCTATGACAGGGAAGACATTACCTACTGCTGCATATAATTTTCATTTTAGTTTGTAGCTACTGGGATATACAAAAGGAATTAATGCAATTCCTTTTGACTACAAAGACTAAAAATCATCTTTTTTCCTTTCACTTTCTCACATTATTACAGAAATCTGTGCTTGCATGTTAGTGTCTTTGATATGAATGTGCTTTCTGTAAGTTTAACCAGGAGAAAAATAATTGCTTGGCCTTTTCACTAACATCCAGTGTAAAAATATCTTATATGTCCTCCCTGTGGCAACCAGAGCTTGGAGCTGCAAGGAAGTGAGCTTGGTGATCTAATGCAACTTTCCTACAGAGAGTCACCTTCAGAATTATTCCATAGCATATTTAATTCTTAAATTATTTTAAAAGCACAAGTCCATGAAAACAACAAAAGTGGATTACCCACTCCTTACACAAACAGATTGTGCCTGAAATAGCAGTGCGTCTATGTGAATAATTTAAAAAGGAAAAAGTGCCTCATTTCTTCTTACAGAAAAGCTCAGCAAGCAGAAAGGCAACTGTCCAAATAGGCAAGAAGACATTTGGAGGTAAAGAACAAAGCTTTGTTAAAAGCCTATCCCAGAACCATCAGGGCATATTTCAGGTCTCTGTATCATGAATGGATTGTTGTTGTGTAGCATCCTCTGCTTTATTTTTCTAACAAGAATGCTTCATTCTCACCTGCACAGCCACTCCTGCACAGCACCTTGGGAATTCTGTGCATTTTGGTTTGCTCACGTTTTCTCCACTCTTCCATAAGTGAGTGGAAGATTTTCTCTCTGCTTGGCCCCACAGATACAGCTGGGGACCAAGATCACTCCAGAGAAAATCCTTTGCTTCCTAGCCCCTCCACAACCTAGAGGCCTCCCTGCAATCTTGAAGGTTGAAACTTCTCAAAAGCCTGATGGGAACATCTGTGTGAGGCCACCAGACTACCAGAGGCCAAGCAGAGCACACCTTGTGGAAAGCTGCTTTCCGCCCCCTGCAAATATAAAGGATTCTTTGAAGGCACACCACTGAAAGTCCTGAAACACCAGTTCCCAAGAACAACCAAGAAGTAGATTATGCTAATCTGAGGATCACTAAAGAGTAAAATCCCTTGTTTTCAATTACATGAGAGAGCACCTTGTGATTATGTTGTAATAGCACAGAAGTCAAAGCAATTCCCACAGGAAGAGGCAGTTACATGCCACATCATGCAGGGAGTTGCTTTGTCTCTATTCTCACTCTAAGGTTTCTCTTCCATTCAGAATCTGTAAATCAATTTCCTCTTCCCATTCAAACCCAAGAAATTCACATTCCTGCATATTTTATATGACTATTTGCATTACAGAGAAGCCAAGCACCTTACAATGGAATTTCAAACTGCTTATTTTTTTGCCTTTGCTTCTTAGAAGTTTTCTTCATGTACATGGCCTCTGCAAGCTGAAACTTCAGTTCTGTCCCATGCTATATTCCCACAGCACAATTTCTGTGGCTGATTTTTTTGCAGAGGTGTAAAATCCCCTGTGCATTCTATCTTTGTTGTCACTCTTCCAGCTTTTGGAAAGGAAGTTTCCTTACATCTCCAGAAGAACCAAATCTCACTGTATCAGTGATCTGTTTTGTTTTTTAAAATGCTTCCTCTGATAGAGACTTTCAGACTGTATTTTTCCTTCTATGAGTCTTCATCTACCTTGAGGCTTTAGGATCTTTCTTTTGTATGTATAAATCAAAATCTGTTAAAAAAAGGAAGGAAATCCCAAGATTTCTTTCCACTGTATCACTATAATCAAACTAGCTATTTGTTTGGGTCTGATTCATATTTGCATGCAAAGCCCCCTGCCTCTGTTGGGGTTAGTGTAAATGAGTGTCAGACCTTCCTTTTTGCTTCTCAGAGATGGCTATAGCATTTATCCTGGATCACAAGAAAAAATATCAAAGGGTTGGAAAGTGGGATGAGATCCAAGGTTAAGACTGTGATTTAGTGTGGAGACCTTGGAGATTTCTGCACATTGCACAAGAACAGATATAAATCTTATATAATCCTGCTCCAGCAGAGAGGCTTTGCATAAGGACTTCTACAAATGAAGCACCTAATTACCACCAAATATGTAGCAAACAAAAGAGTGAGACTAAATCTTTGATATGCTGCACCAGTTTTTAGAGATTGTGACAAACCAAAACATCACAGAGGAATGCAATTGTACATAGAATATAACATATACGGACCTAAGGGCAGAGTTTCATGAAGTGATGAGATCTGGGTTTGGCATTAGCAAGGTTAAAAAAACCCAAAGCCACATTCACAAGGGTGAACCAGTATAAATTCACTCCACTCAGTAAAAATAACTCATATTTTTTGAAGGGATTTCTTTCTCGTTATTTCTCCTGTCTAGTAGAATTTTCCCCACATGGAATATGATGTGTCTGTACAACGTCATGGCTGAAATGTCCTCCATTCTCACAGTTCTACAAGTGTGCATTTGCTCTTTTGCTTGAATGTTCAGTCTCAGACATCTTGTTGCCTACCACAAAAGTAGCCTCAATCCATCTGTTTAGCAGGTTCCTCTGGCCTTAAGGGAAGAAATAATTTTGCTGCCGTGGAACAACTCACAGGATCACATCATCCTGCGTGAGGTTGTGTCAAAAGGTCAGTGATCACCCACAGGGTCATCCCACCTTCTCATTCCCACACACTTACCCATCCTTCATGACTAGCTGGGGATTCAAGTGTTTGTGACTGAGTCTAGGCCAAATCTCAGCCTTCTCTCCCAGTCAGAGAAACACATGCAACAGAAGTCCCAAAATGCTCTCACCACAAATCCAAACATGAGACTTTATTTTCTAGGAAACATTAGGACTTGCTTGCCTGTCTCTCCTCCCCTTCCAGGTGGAGAGCTGGGGCAGACAGATCTGGCTGTCACCAAGGTTGTCCCACCAAACAGACTGTGTCTGGTAAGAAGGAGAGGAGGGTTTTGTTTCCCAGGACTTGGTACATGAACTACTTTCATTCTTTTGCTTAGAAGGCTGGCACCTGGAAGTGAAGACACTAAAGCAGTAACCATTTTCTTCACTGTTGGTGAGAATTTGGGAGCTGAAAGAATGCAAAAGGACCTAACAACGTGAATGGTCATGACTGTGGGAGGGAGCCAGCAACCTGCTGCAGGCTTGGAGCCTTTCCAGAGTGCGTTAGCCAGCTAAGTGGGTATAAAAGTGATACCCAGCAATGCACTCCTTGTGCACATCAATGTAAACACCATGTGGTGACTGTGCTGATCTGATGCCAGGTTAGATGAGCTCAGATTTAAGGCAGATCACGTTTGTGCTGGGAGGTGCCTAGCCATGCAGAAATCCACTAATAATTACCTTGAAACCGTGGGCTGCTATGTGACAGTATGCAGAGTTCTTAGAAGTAAGACTGTTATCTCCAGCTTCTGTTTGGGATCAGCAACGTCTTGGAGTGTCTTTCAATACTGCTGTCTTCCAATAAACAGAAGGTACAGATTTCAGTTAGGTCATACCAGTTCTTTCAGTTCCAAGCTTTTCTTGAGTTTGAACTGCTGCCCAAGAAAGAATAGAGCACCTTTTTTGCAAAGTGCCAACTTATGCAGAAAGGCCTGATCTAACAAAGGGGTTTAGTGGTACCAGCCTCTGATGAAATATGGAGCCTGATTCTGGAACCTGTTAGCTTTTGCCCTGGGCACGGGAGTCTGTTCTTGCAGGCTGTGACAGAGACAGCCTGGCTGACAGTCTGGTGCCACCACCATTTTCTTTAGGTTTCAGGTTTAATAAAGATCATTTAATATAAAAAAAAATGAACATTTGTTTCTAGTTATTTGCTAGTTATTTCCTTCTGAGGCCCTGGAAGGCAGAATACAACTACTGAGAGATATGGATATACTTCATTAATCAACTTTCAAGTCCATTTAAAAATAAAACCAAAGAAACTATAGCCTCAGGTTGAAATTATTACTGGAAGGAATGGAACTGTTTACAATAAAATGCAATAATAAAGCAAAGAAAGTAATTAAGGTAGAATTGTTCACTTGGGTACTTGCTTGCCATTTTATTTCACTCTGCAATTTTAAAACACAAAATTTCTGTTTTGCAAATAAACAGTGCATACATATTAACAGTAAGGTTGTTATCAATTCCATTTTAAGTTGTTGAATAACAGAAGTATAGCCGCAATTGGATACTGAAGCATGGAAACAGATGGGTACAGCAAACATTTTTTCTATGAACATTAGATAGTTGGTGTTTGTTGGAATGAAGCAAATACCAAGTACCTTAAAATAATTTTTATTGCCTTTTCTCAGCATTTGTTTCTTCAACCATTTGTGAAACCAAGAGTCTTCTGTGTAGAAAATTCAAAGAAAGGAAGAGTCTTGAGAACATTTGTGCATATAGAGGCTCGCAGAATGGCTTGTAAACCATCATTTTATGTCATTTTATCAAAAAGGACTAGGTCACCTTCTCCCTTTTATCAAATGAGCCAGTTTTGCATTCCAAACTCTGCAACAACATCATTTTCTGAGATATCCCTGAGTGACCAGATTGCTAAATGGTATATTAAAGTTATTAATTGTAAATATTTTAAATGAAGATGCCAAAACTTTTGCATTTGGATGTATTTGTATTTTATGTCATTAGCTGGGCCTGTACCTGTTCTCTATACAGAATTTAATTCCTGCTGGGCAAAAACATTAGCCTCTGCTATTCTGACTTTTGGAACAACTTTTGTATACCTCTTTTTGTCTCATTATGTCTACAACAAGTTTCAATTCAGCTCGAAGCACATCACTTACAATTTCATTAGATCACTCTTAAATTCAGCCTTGGTATTTATTCCAGAATCCTGTATAAGTTTCACTTTGCTCCTCTGGATGTTTTAAATCCAGTTTGCTTATGAATTATTATGTAAAAGGAAATTGCAATCATGTTCACAATGATTATGTCCGGAAATATGTTCTTCAAAGGCTGCAGTGAGGTGGTAGCTGGTTGCAATGAGATGTTGACTGGTGAAGAAGACAGTCTCTGGTGACAACTTCATCCTTCGACATGTTCAGTATGTTATGAGATTTGTTTACAGCACTGCATTTTCTGAAGAAAGCAAACAGGTCCATTTGCTTTGAGAGTCTTTATCAATGTAATTCATGGAATAAGAAATTCCCTTGGGAATGGCAGTCTTGCCTTTGAATTTCATTTTCATTTTTATATCTGACAGAGCTTTCATGCAACTTTTGAACTTCCCTTCACCTCTCTTTCTTAGCATCATTCCTTTCCAAGACTCTGCTGTCAGTTCCAGGAACCTGAGTGTCCCACCTACCATCCTCCAGAATATATCAGATCAGACCTTTTTTCTCAGTAAGGAATTAATATTATACAAGTGAATAGAAGGGCTCGGTGAAAGGCGTCTTTCAAGCCAGGCTGATGACAGCCTATGACTGCTTTAGCAAGCCATTTGGAGCTTAGGCCCCCTTATTTACACTACCCCAGTTGTGAATTTTTCCTTCAGACAATGTTCAGTCTTGTTCTCTGAGCAAAGTGTCCACAAGGCAGGTCATTCAAAGATATCCAAAGTGCAAATTGTTGATCCATATACATTCCCACCCTCCAAGCAGTTGGAGCATGTTTAATGGGTGTCTGGGATGGAGCTTCTGAATCTAATTCATATGCACCAAAGGTGCTCTGCAAGACAAACATGAAGGGAGATTGACTCTCAAGCCAGGCCAAAACAAAATGTTAATGTGTCTCACAGTCAAAGCTTCTTGACTTTTTTTAATTTTTTTTACTTGATTTAGGAACCAGAACCAGGACAGCCCTTTTATCTTGCTACATGATAGCAAATGCCTGTCCAAATTGCCTCTCTGCATGTCAGGAGGTAGGATTGCATGATACCTATTTATGTATGAAAGCTGTATCAAATTAAATGGCATCCATGCCATGCCAATGGGCCTTTAAATCTCAGTTCAATTCATGGAGGAATGAGATTGCCATCGGAATTTAGCAGAATCTGATCTACAAAGTAGCACGTATTGTCTCATACAATTGGTATCCAAAGAAGCATTTGTCCATCAGGAATGGCTTCATACTTCACTAGTCCAGAAGGTTAGCAAACAATGTGATGTTCCTCATAAAAGGCGTAATTGAGCTAATAGGATCATTTGCTTAAGAAAATCCTTAACTATGTTGCAACTAATACCAAAATCAGTAAGAAAAAATGCTACAACTTATCACTCTTTATGCTTGGGGTGGGGGTTGCACTTTTTTCTGTTGTGTGTGGTTAGAGAAAAGTCTCTTCTGTCAGTTGGTGCTCAGATTAAGTGTAAGAACATTAGCATAAAGTTCTGCTTTGTGGGCCTCTTGCTGTATGTGGGAATTGCATTTATTAACATCAACCTTTTTATTTCATGAGGATGTTTATTAGTAAATAACTTTGTGAAAAATTGCAAATATTAATTTTGTGCCAATTTAATCTAATACAATAGACTGTCCTCTCATTTACATTTATAAGGACGATTTATGTTGCTTATTGCATGTTGAGTTCCCTTAAATTGGATCCAATTACATTTTCACTGTTTTACTTGCCTTAGTGTAAACAAGAACCTATCCATATGCTCTGTTCTTTTCTTCAGTTAATATTAAGTAGGCACCTGGTCCTGGAGCCAGATCTGCTTCCATCTACATGCTTACAGCTCCCAGTAACATTAAACCAGTATAAAGATTGGATCCTTAGGTATTATGTCATTACTAAAACGAATTATGGTAGTGTTAACAAAAGCTAAGTAAGCTCTGAATCATAAGATCATGACTATGTCCTTTACCAACATTCCAGCCATACCAGTACAGATGGCAGATTGAACTGCTTCTTTTCATTAGTTGTAGGTTTTTAATTCTCCTTACTTACCAACTTCAAAATACACCCTTGGAATTTACAGTCTCTAAAACAAAATAAAATTAAGTGGAAACTCTAATAATCCAAAATCAGGATGTGCCATTAACACAGAGCTACTTAGCTGATTATGTACTTGCTCTTTGGGTTAGGTTGCATCACACAAAACCAGCTCCAAACTGGTTAAGCACACAGCTAAGCCAGCCACATCTTTGCACAGAAAAGTTATAATAATTGTTAGCAAAAAGACATTATGCTTATAAATTGTACTGTCAAAATGAATTCTTTTCCCTGCATGTCCCATCAACTAATAGTTGTTGGAGTATTCAGTCTGGAGCTGCAGAAGAGGTTTATTGCTGCTTCCTGGTTCTTGAAATTCTCAAAAGGCAAGATTCATTTGCAGAATTAAAATGAAAAGACACAGATGGCTGGAGTTGATAACCGTACTAAAAGCAGTTACAGGCCAATCCTGGAAACATTTACTTACTCAGATATTTTCTTCTCACGCAAATAGTTCTATTAAAATGAAACAGATTACAGATATAAGAAAGGGATTAAATTTATGAATGTCAGAAAAATAGCTAAACCCTGTAGTAGTATGTGTATTATGTCTAGCTGAAAGCACTCCAACACATAGTTGTATTCTTCAATCTTCTTATTTCATTAAAATGTACCGGTCTAAGCTTTTCCTTTCCCTGCTACAAAGGTGATCTGAAGATGTGCAAAGAAAAGTGAATGCTTCTCATCAAATCTCCAGGTAGCAGCAGGCTGAGACTCTGTAGATCAGCTAATCAATAAAATTAATTTATGTTTAATTTAAATTTTAATTGGTAGGAACATATCCTATGATTTTAGTGCTCTGAGATGAGTTGAAATCCATAAAAAAAGAATGAGAACATTAAATGCTTCTATTGAATATTGGAGCAGTGTCTATTAAATTGAAAATTCAGTGTATAAGATTCTTCCATAGACTTATCTCCTTGGGGCTATAAATCAAGTGTGCAAGAAATCCTTACTAATGTCAAGACCAGCTATTAAACATCATTTACACTGACAGTTCCCTTCACTATCACAGGACAATTTGGGTTATATAGTCACCTATGTAAAGAGATGCTCTCCATTAAAAACCTTCCCATGCTACATGTGTAATTTTTTTCAGAAGACCCAGCATCCATCTTTTTTTTTTTTTAACACTTCCTTTAGTAGTGACAATAATTGATAAGTTTCCTCTAGTTCCTTCTCTCCCTTCCCCCTCCCCCACACCTTTTGTCTTTCAATCTCCAGCCTATTTGCTCTCTCTTTGTCTGGATTTTTTCCTTTACACCTCCCCTTCACCCCTTTGCCTTCTTCCATAACCTGTGTTTTCTTTTCCCTGTGTGGTTCTCCTCCCTCTGTTTGCATCTGTTTCTCCCACTCTTCTTTTAACGCTCTGTCTTTCTCCTCCCCCATTCTCTCTCCCTTCACCCATCCTTTCTTTCCAGGTACTGTGTCAGAGAGGGCAGCCTTAGTGGTGAGATTCAGTTTTACTGCAGCTGCTGATCATGGATCGATCTTTTTAAAGACAATGTTTTAATCAATGTATGTAGATTTATACCTAAGCCTGAGTACTACAATGAGAATCATTATGTTGCAAAGCAGACAACCAGAAAAAAAGAAGGCTTCTGTCTATCAATAAATTTGACTAATTATCCAAGTTATCACTGCTCAAAACATACGACCTTCCCAGACTGTACTACTGTCCTGGAGCCCAGATCTCCTTGCTTTCCACCATTAATTACCTAGGAAAGCAGAAGGACACATGTCCTGAAAGTCAAATAAATGTGAACAAAATCCCAAATGTGATGAGAGATTCCCATTATCTATCAAGCCAAAGTGGGCATGATTTCCAGGACTGAACAGAACAGTTTGCCACTGGGCTTCCCCACCAGCTCATCCAGTAGCTATAGCTGACCTCATGTACACTCGCATTTGGAACTCAGTTGCATTCATATTAAACATTCTTTATGTTGCTCTGCCAATGAAAGGGGACCTCTGAGTGGCTGTAAATTACATCATCTCAGACTGATGCGATGGGGCATTAGAAGAAAGTGGTTGCTGGCCTCTGGAATGCAGCACAAAATCAGAAAGCAATTTTCAATTTTAGCTGTTGCAGATTAAGGAACTGGATGAAAGATTAACTGAGTGAAATCCTGTGATACAGGCTACACCTGTGATGAGACTGAATGGTCATGGTGATCACTTATAATCATAAAACCCCATCCACCTATACATACTTTTCTGTAGATATTTATCTTCCGTTTGTTTGCAAACAACTCTAAAAGATACAGCATTTTTGCAAAGCTAGGAGAATAAAGAATAAAGTAATGTTCTTTGCTTGGTTTGCTTGTTAGCTTTGAACAGGTTTCATACAGAAAATCATGAATAAGGTTTTTAATAGGAGGAAAAATTGTGTGAGAGATTGTTAGTTTGAGCTTTATAACCTTGCTTTGTACTTATAAACTCTGATGTTTCCAAAGCCGATTTTGAACAGAAATTTCATGCTCATACTCAGGTCACTAATAAAAATCATTGTTATACAAGTGCTCTGTTTATCTTACTCTGTGAGGTACAACTCCTGGTCCTTTCCATTTGGCTGAGATCTGCCTCTATCCTTCCACGCCAGCCTCCTCTGACTCTGAGGAGTAACCATCAGGGAGATAAGAATACTTGATAAGTGTGTGATTATGGTCTGAATGCTCTATAAATGTTTTAAAAAGCAATAATAAAAGTGTGCAAGTAACAGCAGATAACCCTGGAAAACCTCTTTTACTGCTATAAAGACATCACTCAAATGTGGTTTCTTTTTCTGTCAACAAAAAGAAGTTTCTTAGGAACTGAGGTCTAGACTGGGATTTCCTAAAGTCATCATCCTGAGTAGATAAGAAGAATGGGTATGATACTAACTAGGGGCTGCTTCACAAAATTCTCCTGCACAGCCTCAAATAAAAGATCCCTCTGTGGCTGTTAGAAGGTTCTGCAGACTGCTAGTGGCCTAGGAGGAGGAGAAGAGGGTGGGAGAGTGTGTTTGGAAACCCTTAAGGTAATTATAACCCTGATCTGGATCAGTAATAAAAATGCAGAGGTCATACCTCAGCAAAACTGCCACATTGGACTGAAAAGCATTCTGCCTTTTAAAAACAGGGAGGATTTTACCTAGGTCACTTCCATAAATACTGGAAAAATGTGCCAAGTGTGGCCTCCCAAGGAATCATAATCAGCTTAGCTGGGGAAGATGTAAGCCCATGTCCCAGGGTGGAGTGTGCATGGAGGCTTTTTATGCTGGTCTTGCCACCAAGGAAAAATATGGAAGATGTATAACTGTGCCCTAAAAATCAACCTGTGTATTTTTGGGTTGTGGTTATGTCTGGTTTATGAACGGAGCATGGTCAACCTGAACTTCAAATGAAAACTTGCAACACAAATTTTGGGGCAAAGGAAAGGGGCAGGAAAGAAGGCTGTAAATGTATAGTTTGTGTTAATAGTTTTTAACCTCCTTAACATTTAAGCAGGTTAGCAAAATAAGAAAATTTACAGCAATATAAAAAAAAAATATTCTTTCATGTGCATACATAAACAGAAATTTATTGCAGCCTGTTTGTGGGTATAACCATATCCAGCTAGCATTGAGAATATATTACAAAGTCAGTGTGGGAGACTGTTTACTGGATGTGAATGAATGAATATTACTCTTGAATATAAAGGACATCTCAGTTCATATGTGTGCATTGAACACAAATTCAGCATTTATTACTTCTTGTTGCTGTTGTTCTGTTTTTTTAAATGGTCCCTTTCAAAATTTTCCTTCTTTTTCTCCCTAATCATATTTCATGGCTTTTCTTTCTGGCTCCTTGTCCCTTCTTTGCATATTTTTCTTACACACTGTCCAATTTTCTCCTTTTCCTCCTCTAATTTCTCTCATTCCTGAAACAGCTAATGGCCAAGCTGCTGGCTGGCAGTGATAGCCACTTGATGCTGATGCCTGCATAAGGGTGAGCACAGTCTGCCATAGACCTTTGTTACAGACTTTTTAGAGCAACTAGTTTCTGCTTTGGTTTTGTTTGTGGTTGTTTTTTGTTTTTTTTTCTTAAACATACTCCTGTAATGTATACTTGATGAGGTCAAAAGATTTTAGTGCTATTTCACCCATAAGTGTTTCTTGGTGTTCAGTAATTGCTTGAGCAAATAACCTTGGCCATAGCCTGTAACTGTACAGATTCCCAAATTAATGAGCAGGCTGGAACTGATCAATTACCCATAGTAAGCATTAAGACAAAGGGATTGCAGACATAATATGCCTACAGAATTCACAAATGGAAAGAAGAAAATGGATTTTGAAGTTTAAGTAAAACAGTAGACACAGAATTTCTACTGAATATATTGCCATAAAAAGGGAAAGTGTTATGCATTGTAAGAAAAAAATTGAGAAGGTCGTTCTTTCTGGGTTGTGTGGGTGTCAATGTACATCCTTGGCACCAGCCATCAAGCAGTTCTCACAGACTGGCTTCTAGAGCTCACCTATGGGTGTGTTGCAAGAGACTGAAGATAAATTAGTATATCCTCATTGTGCATATTAGTTTTTAACAGTCTTTCTTGATGCTCTGGAAAAGCAATTTAGAAAAGTGTCTCTGTCCATTCAATGCAATCACAGTCTCCAATAGACAGAAATTTCTGATGCATTGAAATCAATCTGCCTGTGATACTCCTCCACCATCACAGACAGTGCAGTTAATCCTGATTTGGTTCCAGGGACATGCAGTGGAGAACTGCTTTTAGACACCTTACAAGTTCCAGTGTCCTCATATCATGAGAGGGGTAAAAGGCAGTGACAGACACCAGGAGTCTGCATCTCCTACCCAACCATGGGGGAGGTGGGTGAAAAGGGAGTTCCTTGCCTGTAGTTTCTAGCAAAAATCATTTATTTATGTGTCTGCGTAATTACAGGAGGGATTTGCTGACCTTCAGCTACAGACTTTGCCCTTTGTCAGTCCCTTTTTCTTTTTTCTACAGCCCCTGAGGCTCTGCATCTTGTCACGCCTACCCAGTAGATGATCAATAATGTATTGGCCTTACATCGATTCAGTTCAGCCTCACCACAGATAACAGGAGCACTGACAGAGGAGAAGGCTGCTTTGGGAGCTTGGTAACTGTTTTCAGCCCATCACCCTCAGCTGGGAAATACACATGTTTTTTGAGTTATGAATGCCTAGACCCTGCTTCTGGTGAGTATTTAAAAGCTGTGTATCTTGATACTTGGGAAGAAAACCAGAAAGAAGCTAGGTGCGACATCACATCTTCTGATTGTGTACAATCAAAGAGTGCCAGACTTGAGAAAATCAAACAGGTTTTGCTTTGCCTTTACTCTGGACAGACAGGCACACACAACCCATAAAACCATGTGCTGGAAAGCTCCCAAATTCTTAAGACAATAGGCAAGTTAGTCTCAAGCAATACCAGATTAATTCATCCCAAATAAAATAGAAATGAAAGCCACAGAACTTGATTGCATTTTCAAAGGGAATTTTAGCTGCCAGCCATTTAATTATGTTTACATGTTTCTCTGCCTAAAATGCAAGTCATGGTACACTGATGAAACAGGAAACTTTGACATTCCACAGGGGCCAGACATCACAGAAACAACAGTGGTAAGTTCACACAGCAGGTCAGCTTGTCCTGCATTGCTTCAGCCAGGCACCATGCATTTGTGAACTGGGAAACTCATTGTCAGTGAAGCCCTGGCAGGATTGCAGACATGCCAGAAGGTGTGCCAAAACACTGCTTAGGGCTGTGTGGGTGTGCAAGTGAGTTGCTGTTTAAAACCATTAGCTGTCTAACATGACTGTACTCACTATTAACTGAGAATATTACAGTCAGATAATCCCTGCTTAAGCTGATTTTCAGTTGTCAGATATCCTTTATTAGACATACAGTACAATTCTCAGCTTGTTCCATTTCTTTGACACAGTAGTACTTAAAAATGATGGAAGTCAGTCTAAATTCCCAGTATGATGAATATAAATCCTTCATGAAAAAAAAACCCAAAAACTTTTGCTTTCCAGGCACGACCACAGGCCCATTTAGTCTTCAGCCTTTGTTGTTCTGAGCAAATTCATCAAATAGATGGTTTAAATTAGAGAGGAGCCAGAATCAGAAACCTGGATCCTCACCAACACTTTGACCTCGGGCATATTTCAACTATTTCCAAAGCAGTTCATCTGAGCCACTTTCTAGAAAGAAGACCAGACCTAAACCCTTGATCTGGACATGCCAAAACTGCAAAGGGGTTCAGTTTCAGGTCTAACAACATAGCTTGAGTTTGCAAAGAGCTGAAACCAAGTTTATCATTATAACATAGTGACTTTGGGTGACTCCAGTTTTGGGGTGTTGGATATGAGATGAAGTCGATGATCTTGGTTTTTTTAATATAGTTGCTTAGAATATTTTGGACATCCAGTTATTTTAGAAAGATCTGTACCTCAAATCACTTTCCACTGTTTAAATACCTTTTCCTCCATAGAACTGTTTAATGCTGGCCAGGACCTGCTTGAAAATCATTGTTTCACAGATAACTAATGGATTTAATAACAGAAGAATGGCAATTCTGTATATATTAGCTCATTTGGCACACTTCAAAGTATTTGGAAACCTAATTCAATGTGTACAGCTCTATGCTTCTGCTTTACAACTTTGCCAGCAATACAAACTGTATAATTCACTGAGAATTGTCTGCTGAGGTTTTAGACTTCAATATGTACTAAGTAAATCCTATAAGCATGTAGCTGTCCCCACATTCTGGCAGCCTGAGCCTTTGGTTACTAATCCAGAGGGTGTCCTGGAAAAAACAAGCCACTTACCATTTTGGTAAAATGTTCCTTTGGCCTGCAGCAGCATCTGGCAAGCTGGGTAGGGTGAAGGTAATGTTCCTCTGCAGAACTTACTGGTCTGATGGTATCATAACAATTGAGCATGGCCCAAGATAAATTTTGTTCTGATTTGCACCTTCTGAATTAAAACTCTGATGACAACAAAACTACCTTTGTGTAAATGGCAACAGAACTCAAGCCCAAAGTGAAGTCCTTCTTAAAATTAAACCAGTTTCAATACTTATTTAATATTATTTATGCTGTCCATTACATTTCAAGCTAAACATCTTGTCCATAAAGGTCTGTTACAGTTTTTCAGCAGAGCAGTCTGTACTTGCTTCCAACTGTCCTTAAAATAGCACTGTACCAAGACTTTTGCTGTAACTCTTGCTGTTTACTGGCATTTCTCTGTTAATGGCTGCACTTTTTATATGAACACAAAACATACGTTTTTCATTTCCTCAGAATAGTAAGAAATCTTTTTACAGAAACTGCTGCCTAAGCAAATTACAAGTCTATAATATTTCCATTAAGAGATCTTACTTTCCCAATGCTGAGTGCTTTTGGTGGTGTGTTATGAAGTCCAGAAACATGGAGTGAAAATCGTTCTTGTGACCACAGAAGCATTTTAGATTTTCCTGATGAGGCCCATATCCAGGTCATTTAAATGTATCTTAGCTTTAAGCTTCCCTTTTCCCTTTGTAAGTTACAGGGATTTAGAAGAGATACGGATTTCTTTCTGAAGACTGTTGTCTAAATGAAAGCAGAATAACTTTCACAGGACTTTTATTATGCTTTGCCTTACTGGGGACAAGTAGGCATATCTGGACGGTAGCTGCACCAGCAGTCTCCACAACCACCTCAATGTCTTTGTGGGGATCATTGCTGGCCAGTACGGGTTAAATCTGTCATTGGCTTCTGAAGACCTGGTGGGGTAAGAAACATGGGAAATGCAGAGAGATGCAGACCATCATTCACTGAAGTGATTCAACTCTTGCTCCACACAAAGCTCCTTCTTTTGGGAATGAACTAACTGTTGGGCCCAACATAGTGGAGCAAAGTGTCAAAAGATTAAAGCTGTCTATAGTAACACCTGTATTACAGACTCAAATATGTGGTCTGAGAGCCTGATTTACATATGTGTGCAGGTTAGGCTTTTTTATACACATACTGTAGATCTATGCCAAACTGAACCTCATATTTGCTAATCAGGTTTTCAGTAACTACAGGTGCAATTTCACAGTCATGTAACCACCAAACAACATTTGCAGGTATTGCAGTTGTGTGTCTATGTCCCAGCTACTTCTCAGACTTCCTGGTTTTGTGCCCATTGACTGATAAGGACCAAGTCCCAATGCATGAGGCCTCTGACTGGGTATATATGTGTATATACAGTCATGGTTTTCTCTAGCTTGTTTGCCATGACGTCGACCTTCCATTTCACTCAGCTTGAAGGCTTCGAGGGGGAGGGTCCTTGTATTTTATGAAGCTAAACAGATGTCACAGTGCAAACACCCAAGACAGGGATGGTACACAAAGCTTTGTTTGCATTAGTTATCTTAAACAAAAAAGAGCCACTGAATCCAAGACTCCCACTTGGACCACCTCCAGCTGCAGAGCAATGTAAGGATAAAGTGAGAGTAAGAATTTACTCAGGAAGAAATAGGATCTGGCTTTGCACTACAAGGCTGGAAACAAAGTTCCAATAAGTAAACAAAAGAGGAAATCTTCACGCTTCACTGGCCTGTCCCTTGTGATTCCTCTGGCCTGCTTTTTCCTGCAGATGCTGGGGCATGCGTGCCTGGCATCCCCTGCCTCTGCAACTAGATGATCCAATGACACCCAAGTTTCCCTTCTGCACTGCCAGCTACAGCGCCCTGGCTGTGTTGGCCTCTTCATGCCCATGGAAAAGGTCCATGGCTTAATCAGGACTGTGGTATTCAAGTCCTGTAGGGATCCTGGCTCCTGTCCTGCCTGTCCTTCCCAGTTAGAAAGGCCACTGTGCTGCACTTTTCTCCAACTCCTCCTTCTCCAGGCAGCACAATATACATGGGAGAATCCTTCTCATTGTGCTGTGTATTCACTGTAAAACACTTCTATTTTGTTCAGTGGTTTTGGTCTGCTATGGGAGATCTCACACCCGTAGGGCAGGTCAGGCCACTGGGCACATTGACTGAACAGCCTCTGCCCCAGCTTGCTGTGAGCTGCAGGACTTCTCTGCACCACAGGTGAAGAGGTCACTGCAAAGGACTCGGGTTCAAGCTGATTGAGAGTCCATTACCCAGTTAGCAGTGGGTCTGGAAGGAGAACATAGGAAAGGACTAAGGCAGAGCTGTTTGATTAGACCTGGGGGAAAGGCATCTCTGCATTAAAGTTTGGATGGTCTGATGGACAAAGTTAGGTGATGGTGGAGCTCTGAACTTCAAGCTCGCAGACCGTGACTGGATTTGACAGTAGTTGTGAAGGGAAGGGGGAAGTCTGATCAAGCTTATTAGACTGTGATGGGACTCATCCCAAGGGCCTGCAAAGGGTTAGGGCTGATGCTAGCGGGGACAGGCAGGGTGGCTGCATGCCAGCACTGGGCAGGCCTCAGATTAATCCCAGGCGTGTTGAGAGGTAGTCTGTCCATTGTCAGGAGCTGATGAATTGGGCTGTGGTTCAGAGGTGGGGCTTAGCTAGGGGAAGCAAGTAACTCGGCTGTGTTTCAGTCCCACTTTGCACGTGGCCTGTGAATCCATTTGTTTAACCTTACTTGCTAAGAGTCAGTAGGCAGCTGGTCAGTCAGATTTCCTGTATCTCTTGGTCTCCTGACTGGCTGTGATTGCCTCTTTATCCAGAACACAAGCCAAAGGAAAAGAGGGGATTTGGAGGGGAAAGGAGAAGGAGGAATATCATGTGTGCAGGGAACAGGGGCACAAGAAGTTGTTACTTGAGCATCCATAAATATTTTAAGACAGTGTTGGATTTTCTACCAGTGCATCCGTTCAAGTGAGTTAGGCGCAAATGTTCAATGTATTCAAATGTGTCTTCCAGATCCGATCCTTGAAAATGCTTGAATCATGCTGTGACAGCTATCAACCTTTCATTTGGTAGGCTGGATAAAAATAATGGTGATGCACAAATCAATCACCTCTGGCTCAGAAGCAGAATCCGTAACTGCATTTCAGGTTTGTCTCTTGCAGGACTGTCTGAGATGCCATCAATCTTGGCTTCTGCTCCTTCCACTCCACTGTCAAAATACACTCCAATCCTCAAAATGCTGTTCTTCCTCAGTTTCACTGCTCCATCTTCTCCTGACATTCCTCAAGCCTCCCTGATTTTCCACTTTTATTCTGTGGGTTCCTGTCTTTGACTTCTGTGCTGTATTGGGCTGGTCTTTATGTTATTACCCCTTCTGTCTTTCCCCCACTTACCCACAGACAAGCCTCTCCAATTCTGAGCCAAACTTTGCAGATGCTTTTCCCAACAGCTACACCTGCCTAACCAGTTTGTACCCACACTCCCAGCTGTGTCATCTTCATGCCTCCCTGTTACTCATGCTAAAACAACTGTTTATGGTGCCACATCTGATGTTACATGTTGGAGCAGGTCAACAAACTGCTGTAAGATAAAAGTGTGTGTGTGGAGAAGGAGAAAAAGGTATTGCCCATTGCAATTCCCTTCATCGCTCCTCAGGCTGCTGTGTGGGAATTACATGGGGGCAGCAATGGGAGAGGAATGAGTGCTGGGAGTGCTTGAAAACCACAGGCTTAACTTGGCTTCTTTCAGACAAGCTGGTTGCTCTGGGCATCTGCCTGTGTGGTGTATGTGAGTGAGCCTTGCCCGTGCTTGGGGCTGCCCACAGGGTGTGTGACTGGGTTTGTGTGGCCCAGGGTCCAAACAAATGAGGTCCATTAAAGACAGGTTATACTGAATCATCCTCAAACCCCCCTCCCCTGCACTTCGTCTGTTCTTCTCACCACTGACATGGACAGAACTGAATTTCTTGCTGGCTCTCTTCCTCTGCAGTGCACAGCGCCACAGGGGCTCCAAATCAGCTGTCTCCAGCACATTTTTCCTGTGATTTTGTGTGCATTCCTCAGATGTCAGCCTCATGGACTTAACGCAATTTGGGCATGCTGATGCCTACAGTGCTACTACCTAGCAGATTCTGCTAGCTGCTTTGCTTCTTCTTCTATGGAAAAGCATTTAGCATTTAATAGGGAAGAAAAGAACAGTATTATATAGAAACAAGGTTGGAAATGTCTGGGATATACCTAACAATCATAGAATTACAGAATCATAGAATGGTTTGAGTTGGAAGGAATCTTAAAGATCGTCTAGTTCCAACCCCCCTGCCATGGACAGGGACACCTTCCACCAGACCAGGTTGCTCAAAGCCCCATCCAGGCTGGCCTTGACCACTGCCAGGGATGGGGCATCCACAGCTTCTCTGAGTAACCTGTGCCAGTGCCTCACCACCTTCACAGTGAATGATTTCTTCCTAATATCTAATCTAAACCTACCCTCTTCTAGTTTAAAACCACTGACCCTCATTCTATCACAACAGTCCCTACTAAAAAGTCTGTCCCCATCTTTCTTGTAAGTCCCCCTTAAGTACTGAAGGGCTGCAGTAAGGTCTCCCTGGAGCCTTCTCTTCTTATGGCTGAGCGACCTCAGCCTGTCTTCACAGGACAGGTGCTCCAGGCCTCTGATCATCTTTGTGGCCCTTCTATGGACTTGCTCCAACAGATCCACGTCCTTATGCTCGGGGCTCCAGAGCTGAACTCCAGGTGAGGTCTCATGAGAGCAGAGTAGAGAGGTAGAATCGCCTCCCTCAACCTGCTGGCCACACTGCTTCTGACGCAGTCCAGAATATGGCTGGCTTTCTGGCCTTCAAGTACACTTTGCTGGCTCATGCTGAGCTTCTCATCAACCAGCACCATCAAATCCTTCTCCTCAGGGCTGTTCTCAATCCATTCTCTGCCCAGCCTGTATTTGTGCTTGGGATTGCCCTGACCTTGGTTGGCCTTGTTGAACTTCATGAGGTTCACTCAGGCCCACCTCTCAGTGCTTGTTGGAGTCCCTCTGGCACCCCTTCCCTCCAACATGTCAACAGCACCACACAGCTTGGTGCCATTGGCAAACTTGCTGATGGTGCACTCAGTCCTAGTGTCCATGTCACCAACAAAGATGTTGGACAGCACCAGTCCCAATATCAATTCCAGAGGAACACCGCTCCTCACCAGTCTCCACTTGAACATGGAGCTGTTGACAGCAACCCTTTGAGCGTGACCATCCAGCCAATTCCGTATTCACAGTGGTCCATCCATCAAATCCATGTCTCTCCGGTTTGGAGACAAGGATGTCAACGTGTGAAGGACAAATGAAAATTCAATACTGAATGAGAATCTTCCAGTGAATGTTTAGCCCCACCTAAGGAATTGAATAGAAAATTATATCCTTATTATAAATTTCTATAGACTGGTTTAAACCTTTTGTACAAAAAGGTACAAAAAATTTCTGTGAAATTCACTTGGCCCTTCCCATAATGCTTCTCAGCTGCATCTGTTTAATATTCTCATTCTGATGGACAACATTTTCCGAAGATTCTCATTCTTGATTACACTTTCTGTCCAGTGGTCTAATGGCAAAACTAGATAGATCTGAAGAATATCAACTGATTGGCATATTGGTGAGAAAACGTCCAGAGTTAAAGACTAAAAGGTTGCTTTGCTACAAGGACCAGAATTCTTTGTGGCATGCCAACATAGTTGCCAGCTGGCTATAATAGAAGAAAAACGAACAGAGCATCTGCAAGATATTTACAGTAAGAGTAGAAGGAGGAGGGGAGCAGCCTTCAGAGTTTATCAAGTGGTATGCAGAGGTCAAAATGTTTATCAAACCAATGTGATGTGAAAAACCCTAAAGAGAAAGAGATTTTGAATTTTCTGAGCAAGTCCCAGGCTGATGAGTTGCATCTTCCTAAGTGCACTTTTGTTCCCTCAGGAACCGGATGGCGGGGAACAGAAGGGGCAGTGGCAGGAAGGAGGAGGAGGCTAAGAAGAGCAGATGCCTGGGTGTAAAGGGTGTACAGCAATCATGTAGAACCACTGAACTCTTGTCTGTGCACAACCAAGGCCTTGTCTTGGGCTGCCTGGGATGCCTTACCTGCCATCTCCATTCCCCATGCCCTGGATGGACTTCATTATCCTTGTCTGGAATGCTGAAGACATTTCCTCCAGGAAATAATATATATGTATATATAAACAAAGTGAAAATGCAGAGGAAGCAGATGATGGTCTGTCTGCCCAAGTTTCAGCTGACCCCTGGTAACTCCTGTCACACACCAGAGGCTGGGGGAGGAAGAAAAAAATCTCCTCAGTCATCCTCATTTTCCTGGATTACGCCTGGCTGAAAAAGGCCAGGTTCCTTTCCTCCACCCTATCCTGCTGTCCTTCACTACCCTATAGCTCCCAGTCTTGCTGTTTTGCAGGATGCATGAATCTGCCCCACTGACTGCAACAGTCTCTGCAGACCCTGCCTGGCTCCTCAGCCTGGTTGGGCTTTCCAGGAGTGCAATGCTGGTCTTTTCTGGCTCACTTCAGCCTGGGGCTGATGGATCTGACAGGGAATTTCCAGGAATGAGGAAGTTTTTCAGATTTTGCTGTCACTGCTGGAGCACAAGGGGCTTTCCGTCATGCAGACTTTTATTTCCGACACTGACTCAGAAGGAAGGCTAAAAGGGGTGGATGTTTTAGCCTGACCCTCTCCCAGGAGGTGAAATGTGAGCTTTAAATCCCTGGTTTAGATTAATTCAGGTCCTTGGGTATGAAGAGTATGAGAGACAGTATGAAGCAAGTTTTGTCTTCCCACTTTTCTGCATTCATTTCTCATACCTTAAAGCAGGTCAGTTCAGGGTCTCAGCTCTTCCCACCACAGAAAGTGTGCAGCTCCTGATGGCCAATTCTCCCCCGGGATAAAGTTAGGACTTTCTTGAAAAGGAAACGTCAAATTTAAGTGCCGGGAGAGCTCAATCCATCTTTTTCCGTCATCTCTCTGACCATTCTTCACCCAGCATCTTAATCATTTGAGCCAGAGGTGGGTGCTCAGGCTGGCAAGGGTGGATGGGAAGGTTCAGTATGAGAAACAATTGATGCTTGCGCAGTTACTGGGTGGCACAAAGAAGTGTGCTTATTGTGGAGCTCCTCAGCTATTCCTCAAGAGTCTAGTTCAGCCCACCATGGGGCAAGCTGTGAGGCAGCAGCAATCTCCCACCGCAGCCATTCCTGGGAGATTAGTCACTGACTTCTCAGGAAATGGGATCCAGTTCTGAGGGTCTAAAACTTTGTTCTCTGGTTTGTGAGCAATGGTTGGGGTGACTCCTCTGAAGCAAACACAAGCACAGAACTGGTTTAAGCAAGAGCCTTTGGCTTTTTTCCTCCACGCCCTGCCTGAGGACAGTTCTTAGCTGCTGGTGGCAGTTTTCAGAGGGAGACAAGTGAAAGCACAGTCTAGACATTAGCCATGAGCAATGGCAACTGGTTTCAGGCATGAGACTACCAAGAAGTAGTGGCAACTCCTTGTTCCTCACGCTATGCCTACATTGCTTGCAGCTGCAGTGTACATTAGAGCTCTTTTTTGGCTGCTCTCAATGAAGTTAATTAATCCTAAGAGACCAAAACCACAGCAGGACTAGACTGTGTACAGTCTGGTTTCCCTTCTCTCCCTGCCCTCTTTTCCCTGACAAATTGCCCTACCCTGAGGCTGACCTGAAGCTCAGGTAGAGGAGACTCCCCTGAACTCCCTGCCTTCAGCTGTTTGAAAACACCTATATGAAAACCTGTAGTAAAGTGCTTGAATTAAATGTGTGTGATCAAGTTTGTCAAAATTAGTTGGCCATGTACCCGACCTCCTGTAAGAATTACATGAGCCTATTCACAGCATCCTGCTGGTAATTTTAGTCCTGCAAAACCAAAACCATATAGAGGTTGTGAGGTGTTTGCTTTGATTAAAAAGCTGCCAGCTGCTCAGTGTGTGGCAAGTCTGGGTAAGTGACGGACAGAGAAGAGCAGAACAAGATCCTTCACTGCTCCCCAAGCATCCCATACTAAGTTTTCTTGGCATTTACAAGTCACTGTACTGCCCACCTAATACCCTGAGATATGTCATTCAAGACAGGAGGGACTACGGAAAGTTTTGAAGCAGGCAGCTGTGGCTGGTCTGTGCAGGCATTGCGAAGCCTTGAGGACTGGTATGCAGCACACTTGCAGCCCCTTTTCTCCACCTCTGGTGCAGGAGGTTTTCATGAGGAATTTAGTCTGAGAAAACAATGACAAATGACCAGTCTGTAGAGAAGGGATTAGGAAGAAGGGGAGAGGAGAGAAAAGAGAAGATAATGGAGAAGGAATGTTGTTCTTGGAAGAACATTTTAAAGAGGAAGCAGATCATGTAACACCCATGGGCAATACCACTTACATATTTCATAAAAACAAGGGAAACCACTGCTATGATTCACCTTGTAGCATGATACCACAGGTCTTTGACAAAGAGGCAGTAAGGGTCAGGGATGGCTGTGCATCTGTGCCTCTTGGACAGTCACAAGCCTTCCACTCCCTTATGATATAATTTACCTAGGAAATGAAGACATATCCCTGGCACTATTGCTCCACAGCACAGCTTACCATGTATGATGGCTTTTTTCCTACATCCCTCTTGAAAACAGGGCATAAACCCACTCTGAGGCTCCATAGCATACAGGCAGTTCTGCTGTGGTCTAGCTCTTTGCAGGGAAGAGGGATGAGTGCCAGACATGACTCCAGCTCTGAGGTAGTCAGGCCATGTAATGCCACAGCCCGCTGCATAAAGCTATTCGTGGCATCACTTTGATATTTCTGGGTTTCATTGCATTTGGAATTGCAGTTACTGCCCCATTATATGTTGCCTCTGCATCTGGGACTCCTCCCTGTGTGCATAACTTAGTTAACTAGCCTTGTTTCATCTTGGGAGAAACCAGATGACCTCCAAAAGCACTGAGCTCTCCAGTGCCTTCTCCCATGCATCTTTTCATACCTATCATTGTATTGCCATTGACCCTGTCCATGAAATTTTTTTGCATCCATTAAAAGAATCCTCAGGTCTGATCCACAGCAGGCGTGCAGGAGCCACACAAATCTTTCTGCTTCCTCCAAGGTCGGTGCCTCCTGCTCCGTAATGTGGTTCCTCAGAGCACAGTGTTGCTTCAAAGTACAAATTCCATCTGGAAAGGATCTGATAGCTCATTGTCTGGCAGGAGTCATTTCCTTTAGGTAAAATGCCTTTTTTTACACTTGGCAGGGACAACAGTTTCCGAAACAGCTCTGCATTGAAGAGTTAGCACAGAGTGTTCTTCTGTTGCTTTGCCTCTGGAGACTTGGTAGGAGACATACAGGGAGACCACTCAGATGGGGACCTCTTGTCAGAAAGCGTGGTCTCCTGTAAGCAGTTCCATGGGATCTGACTCTGCTGGGGTCCACACGGAGCAAAGTCTGTGCTACTTGTCCTTATGGTGTGAGAAAAACACTGTCAAATATAAATAGGAAGGCACCACCCAGCATTGCTGGAAAGGGAACCCCAAGAGCTATTAGCTCACTCATTCCATTATTCTGCTGGTTTTTTTTTCATGGGTCCTGTATTCTTTTTCCATGAGGTTTTTCAGTGACCTACTTTCCCAGCAAGCCACAGACTCCAGGGACAGGAAGGTAAGTACAGAATAACCTAGCTTGGACAAGCCCACCTCCCTCAGATGTGGGCTGCTGGGGGACATTGCATCCCAGCGCAGCCACAACAGGAGCAGGCAGCTGAACAGCCACTGCCAAACTCCAGCAAGAAGCACGGGGCGGGAGGTGGCCCGCAGCAGCCTCACCACACTGGTCTCTTCCCCCCGCCACAAAGGGTGGCCTGAATCTCTCCCAGAGGTCCACATACCACAGCCTGCTTTTCCTTCAAGGCAACCACAGAAAGATTTATTTGTCTAAAGAAAGAGGAAGTGAGGATTTTAACTCCATACTAGCAACTGGTCAGTGGATTGCTCCCTTATGTAACTACCTACCAGGTGGTCTAAGCCTCCCAAGTCAGGTAGCTCTGGGACCATGGGATGGTGTTATTTAACTCTTCCTTTTCTCAAGGGTGATGGAGACCTCCCTCATCACAGGAGGTAACACCTTTAAATCACTATAGCTGTTCCAGAAATGATCAGGCCCTGGCAGCTGTTAGAGATTTTAGCTATATGATCTCCCCAGTTTCAACACATCTGTGCTGTAATCGTTTTGCTTTGGTTTGTGCTCCAGACACTCCCAATCAGCAGCTCACCCTTGTTACCTGGGTTCTTAGTCTATTATATCCACACTGTGTCCCTTGCAAAACGAATCACGGGCCTTTTGCTTACACTGGGATGTTTCAATTTCCATGACAGGCTTCAGAGAAACTGCCACTGTCCACAGCCTTTATCCTTCTGCAGCTCTGCCAGCTTGGCATATGTCATGTGGAAAATGCAACCAAAGCAAATACCGATGCTGCAGGAAATGTGCTTGGCAGTGTGAAGACATCGTTCTGCTCTCTGACTTGGTCCAGGAGCTCTGTTCTTTCCCTCCATCCCACCACCTCCATATTTTCTGGGCTGTGACATTTTGCCCTCCTAACTGTCCTGTTCCATACCTTATACAGCAAAACTGACTTCACTTGTTTTTAGCAGTTTTGCCTTGAGCTAGGCAATGGGCCATTATTTATTTTTCTGTAAAATATGTAGAATCTTTAAGAAGGTACACAGTACCTGCTGTGGTAAACCTTGCTCCTCTTCTCTGGCAGGAGGTCAGGAGATTTCTTCACATGTGCACTGTCGAGAGGAGAGTGGCTAGGGTACAGACTCTACACAAAATGCCTGCAGAAGAAGGCTTGGATTTAGGCATCTTCTCATTTTCCACCATTTCAGTTAGGTTCCTTGTTCAGTATCTGCAGAAAGCATCTCATGGTGTGTTTGTTTAACCATGAGAGTAAGTGGTGCTAGGGGACCACAAAATGCATTTTTCTAATAATAAACATTTGTCATTCTGTAAAGAGACTATGGAGCACTCATAACTTAGCCTGGATTTTCTTTTGGTCCAGCTGCCTGGAGTCCTTTTTATCCTCCTCTGAAATTTCTGTTAATCATGCTGGGAGCTGAGACCTCTCTTTGGACCACACTTTTCCAAATAGACAAGAGTGCTTAGTATCATTTTATCATAAGTGAAAGAGGGAAACCCTTCTATCTCTTAGCAAAATCATTGGTCCAGGAAACCTAAAGACCTTTGTGATTACACAGTGAGATATCACTCATTTAATTTTAGCCATCTAAAAGCCATGGCATCTCACCTAAGCTATTTGTCTGGTTCCTCTCCCTAATCAGTGGAAGGAGATAAGCCTGTCTGGGGATGACTCATTCCATCCATTTTAGGGCAGGGTGAATCACCCCTTTGCAGCTGCCTTTCTATATCTGTTGACTACAGAAGGAATCAAAACAAATCCCTTAGACCAGAGATACTTAATCTGAAGGAGCTAGAGTTACAGTTAGAATCATCCACTCTTGGTAATACTGAGAAGCATGGTCAGAGAACCCTTTCTGCTGCCTGGATGTTGTTCCATGTGGTGAAAGAATTGCATGATAATAAAAATAAAAGTGATGCATCTTCATCTCATTTCCACACACTGCTATGAAGGACCCAGCAGTTCCTTTTAACCTATTGCATTTTCACCTTCTCTATTTTACTTGGATGCCAGAAGAGTTTTTTAGCAGTTAAATATGTTGACTACGTGCAGCAATGCCAGCTGTCCCAGCCCGTGTCCTGCATGCTCCCAGAGGGATGGAGAGGCCCTCCATAAGCCACACAGGGGACAGATGGAAGAACTAAAGGCCATTTCCTCAGCAACTTAGTCCTGGGTTGCTGGTTGACTGCAGGAGCAGGAAGAACACGATGTATGATATAATGTATAGGGCAGCTATAAATGCAATTAAGCATCACAGCGCCTTTCCTATGACTTTGACCTAGAGCTGCCTCCACTCTGTATTTCCTTCTGTGCATGAGAGCTCACTTTGATCTCACTCACTGCAGCTGCACACCAATATATTCCCAACTTAAATACTAGTCCAGCGAGATGTGCATCTAGCCCAGCTCCTTGTTATGTTCCTGTTGCCTTCTGGTTTAACAAGACCAGCCGCGGGTAAGATGCCTTGCCTGGCCCACGTGGCACAGCTTTCACTATCGATGGCTGGCTGCACCTCCAGGAGAGAAGGTCTGTGAAGGGGCATTGGATAGATATTGGGGGACCAGCACATCCCCCCTGTGGGCACATGGCCTGGATTGGCCCTGTGGGAATGTCATGTGAAACTGAAGTGGGATGGTGTGCAACAAAAGGAAAAAATTAAATAAAAGCAGTTTGGAGGGAGGGAGAGGCAAGGGGTTGTTTTTTTAACAGGTGAGTAACATCACTCTGTAATTGCTGCCTTCATGTCTGTGTAGGTGTGTGGTCTTATTACTCTTGTATATCTGTCACTGACTAACATTTTTTAAGCAGAGTGTAAATTACAATTAAAAAATCTCCATGCTAGCTTGTCCTAGGGGTTCATTTTGTTACTCAGAAGTACCTGGTCCCAGGCCAAGGTCTTTTCGACAGGATGCCAATGTGCTTCATGGCAAGAGCTTCTGTTTCAGAGTTTTCCATCCAGGCTTTTGAATCCTAGGCAATTGCCAAGCTGCCTGCCAGGCTGGTTAAGAGATTGCTCAGGGTAACAGTCCAGAGTCTGTTTAACTAACATTTTCCTACAGCTACATAAGGAGGGTGTAGAATACCAGTTAGGGAGGAAAATTAAAGCTTGTCTCTAAAAGGCAACATGAATTTCCCCCATCTCACCTGCTGTATCTGACCTCACCCTCCGCTCTTGTGCCGCCAGCTTGCTGTCACTTGATAGCTGTTTTCATCTTCTATGTTAGTGTTGTTGTGGAAATCTCTTGTAAGAGCCCATTCCCTAGCAAAATCAGAATATTTGCTTATTGAGTGCTTCTTTAGCAGTCCAGGCTGACTTGCAGTCTCACGGTTTGCAGCTTCTTCGTTCGTTTCCTTTCCAGTATGTTCAAACTGGCGTCATCTTCTGCACTGGTTCTGCACTACGTCTAGTCCCTCCTTAGACCCCTTCCCCAGGCTGCAGCTGTGCAGTCCCATCTGGGCCAGGCAATGCAAATGCAAATTCTCTCTGGCCATTTCTTATAATGGAGCTTTTACAAAAGCAATGGTGTGAGCTCTGGTATACCTGGGCAAATTCCAGCTGGAAAATCTTGCTTAAAAGAACTTCCTTTAGCAGTGACTATAGGAAATGTTACTCTTTCCTCTCTGCCCTAGTAAACATGGATGCAATCTCACTGCTGTCACTCCGTCCTTGGCTGAATCTCAACAGGAGGATGCAAATATGATGGAAATGATTTCACAACAGATTTATATGAAAGTGCCCTCAAATAATTAATAGGAGGATCAGTCTAGGGAAAAGCTGTTATTAGCAATTCACATGTGGGCGTTAAGTGTCAAACCCCCAAAAATTGCTTCCATGAGTCACCTTAGAGTACCCTGATGCCTTGATACAATGAAAAAGTGTATCTGCAAAAGAGTTGTCATGGAAACATAAAAATAGCTCTGGAAAGGATGTTGAAGGACCAGTTAGTCCCTTCCCCCATTACAAGATAAGATCAAATATAATTTAACCATTTCCGACAGATGTTCTCTAACCTATTCTTAGAAACCTCTTCAGCTTCTCAAGGCAACCTGCTCCATTAACTCAATTTTTATGGAAAGACAGCAGTTCTAGACAGCTGATAGTTCTTGTTGGCATCCTTATTCCTCTTGGTCTACATCTTTTCTAAATAATATTTCCTACAGACAGACTCAGGTTTTGCAGGTGAGGCTTTACTTGTGCTGATTTGAGGTGAGTTATTTACTTTCTGCATCTTACTTATTATGTGTCAATGTGGTGTTTATATTTTGGCATCAGTAGGGCACCACTGGCACATGGCGGGATTGAAACCTGCCAGAGCTCCCAGAAAACATACTCCTTCTCCAAAAGAGAGTGAATTAACTGTGAATAAATACATCATATAGTTCTAATAGCACATTACCAAGGGGGCCTTCCCTTTCCAGAGCTTTGAAAACCTTATGTAGCAGACTAATTTGGATAGCAGGAATCGTGGTGAAATTTAGGTCCTTCTGTTTGGACTGAAATGGTTTAATGGGGACAAATATCACATCCCTGTGGCTGAGTTCACTGCCTGAAGCCCCAGATGTGCGTGGAGGAACTGGTCCACAGTGACTGGTCCTGTGCAGTCAGAGATGACCCCTTCCCTCTGAGAAGCTGGTGTTTGTGTCGTGTGTTTACCAGTGAGCAGGGCTATTGGCAACGTTCACGTGCAAGATTATCAGTTAGGCTGTACTAGGAAAGCTAAACCACCCCAAGTCCACAGATTGTTTTGTTCCATGTTGGGAATGTGTTTGCTGGGAGTGGCATGGCTTCTCGTGCTGTCTTAACCAGTTTTTATTTATTAATATTATTTGAAACAAAATAATTTGATAAAACTAGTGGAATTGTTTTATTTAAACTGTTTTACCATTGAAAAACAGGCATTTTCACTGCATGCATTTTCTTTCTGGAAAGAAAAAAAAAAAGGTGTTTTTAAAAATTTCCTCTTCAGTTCATGCACTGAAATTATTTGGTTTGGACCTTGCATTCCACTTTTCTGGGAAACAGTGCAACAGTGTTTCTTTCAGCTGGGCCCGGGGAGTGGTGGTGAACAGAGTTACATCCAGCTGGTGGCCGGTCACAGGTGGTGTTCCCCAGGGCTCGGTGCTGGGGCCAGTCCTGTTCCGTATCTTTATCAGTGATCTGGACGAGGGGATCTAGCACACCCTCACCGAGTTCACAGGTGACCCCCAGCTGGGGGGAGCGCTGATCTGCGGGAGGGCAGGAGGCTCTGCAGGGGGGTCTGGGCAGGCTGGAGCGATGGGCCCAGGCCAGTTGTGTGAGGTTCAACCAGGCTCAGTGCCGGGTCCTGCCCGTGGGTCACACCAGCCCCCGCAGCGCTGCGGGCTGGGGGCAGGGGGCTGGGAACTGCCTGGGGGGAAAGGGCCTGGGGGGGCTGGTCGGCAGCCGGCTGGGCATGAGCCCCCCGTGTGCCCAGGTGGCCAAGGAGGCCACCAGCATCCTGGCTGGTGCCGGGAACAGCGTGGCCAGCAGGGCCAGGGCAGTGCTGTCCCCCTGCACTGGGCACTGGCGAGGCCGCCCCTCGACTCCTGTGTTCAGGTTGGGCCCCTCACTGCCAGGGGGACGCAGAGGGGCTGCAGCGTGTCCAGAGACGGGCAGGGGGCTGGTGCCGGGGCTGGTGCACAAGGCTGGTGGGGAGCGGCTGGGGGAACTGGGGGGGTCAGCCTGGAGAGGAGGAGGCTCGGGGGCACCTTGTGGCTCCCTGCAGCTGCCTGACAGGAGGGTGCAGGCAGGGGGGTCGGTCTCTTCTCCCAGGTGACAAGTGACAGGGCAAGAGGAGACGGCCTCAGTCTGTGCCGGGGAGGTTTAGGTTGGGTGTTGGGAAAAACTTCTCCACTGACAGGCTGACAGGGTGGTGAAGCATTGGAACAGGCTGCCCAGGGAGGCAGTGGAATCACCATCCCTGGAGATATTTTAAAAAACGCATGAATGTAGTGCTTAGTGACATGGTTTATTGGTAGACCTGGCAGTTCTGGGTTAATGGATGGACTTGACAGTTTTTCCCAATTTAAATGATTCTGTGATTCTACACTCCTGTACTTTTCTGGTTCCTCAGGTTCCTCAGCTGAAATATATCTCCTGTGATATGATTCCTGCAATATGACTGTCTCTCTTCATCATGATGGTTGATGGTGGTATTTATGGATTGATAAACTTCTATGTAGGAAACAGCTGAAATCCAGCTTCAGGGTTTTAAGGCAAGTGTTTCAGGGTTCAACTTCTCTGCCAATGAAAAGCTGTTTTCCTCCAGAGAATATGAAATTATACTGATTTAGTTACATTATGCTGAAAAAAAGTTGGGCCTTGAGCAGCTCTAGGTTGTGCTGAGGACTTGAGAAACGTCTGTTTGCAGCAGGGAAGGTGGGATATGCCCTGCTATGATGGCACTTGCTCCTTACCAAGGAAACACTTAAATGTGCTGCTTGAAGACATCTCCAGGCACCCAGTTCTTGGAGGCACCCTGCCTTTGCAGGGAATGGGGGTCTTTGGACCTACACCTGGATGTGGGAATGATTTGGTATCCATGAGAGTGCAAAACCCTGTCTGTGTCCTCTATCAGGTCTTTCTAGAACTAGACCCAATGCCTCAAGCACAGTAGTAGTGCTTCATTCCCCCCTCCCCTTGGTAGCTGCATTCTCCCTGCAGGTCCCTGCTGGGCTCACAGTTGTGCTGTAATTAATTGGTGGTACCACTCATCAAGCTCAAAGGGCTGCAGGGGTTTCCTGTGGCAGGGGGAAGAGAGTGCAGAGGGGTGGCAGGCAAGCTTGCTGCCAGCCTTCATTAGCCACGAGTGAAGAGTTAAAGCTCATTGGCCTTTGTGTAGCAGTGGTAGGCATGTAACCCGTAATTTCAATCTACTTGCTAACAGGTAAATGAAACTCTGCAAGGACATTGTTGTTTTAGTGCTTGAACAGGCATTTGACATGTGGTGAAGTGGCAGGTGAGTGTTGCTAAGGTGGAGACCTAGATATCGTTTAAGGGAAAATATGCCTGGCAGGGAAAGAGAAGAAATCTGTAGCAAAAGCAGCTCGCAGTGACCCAAGAGCATCCATTCACACCATGGCAAAGGGTATGGAGGACCTCTGCAAGCAGCCCCTGGCCAATTTGTTGCTTGCCTTAGGGCAGGAGAAGACTGTGTGCAGGGGGACTGTGCATCCAGGACATATCTGCCTGTGCCAACTACAAGGGCCTGGGCAGGGGCTCACACAGCCTTTCCCTGCTGTTTAATCATGAGCTCGTGTCTCACACTCTCAAGGACAACAGCAAGTTCAGTGTGTAGCATGAACCAGAGACAGTTTTTGCTAGACCAAAGATGTGGCCACCCTCTTTCTGAGAGACAATAACTGAACATGAGCTTTTCTGTGTTTCTTGCTCCCAGGATACCATTTCTTCCCTGAAGAAAATGGAGATCAAATGAAAATGTGGGATTCAGAAGACACAGCAGCCAGCTTCTGAGCTACGATGGGCCACACAGCCACTGCAGGTGTCTGAGGGACATGCACAATGTCCTCTCCTGCAGCATCTCATCAGTTGTGCTCCAGAGAAGGAGTAGCTCATCCGTGACCACGGACTGTTGTGTGTCCCCTTGAACAGCTGGACGTGTGTCCATCACATCCAATCTGGGTCACAGGGCTGTGTCAAATCTGACAGGCAATAAGAGGAGAAGGAATTTGTGTCTGTGGCCACATGGTTGAACACCTGGGAGACTGAGAAAAGGGGGCAGCTGGAAATGGCTGGCAGCACAGTTCAAATGGGTCCTGAGGAAAGACAGTGGAAGACCTGGACAGGTGACAAACCTTTCTGGGACTTACCTTTGAGGTGACCAAAGAAGGGTACTCTTGCTGTTCATGTCAACATCTGCTTTCCTGCGTCTCCCCTGAGACTCTGTCCTGGCCTGTCTTAATATCAGTTTCTCCCATGCCAGCACATTTCCATGATCTCCTTTCAGTTTCTGCGAGGCAAACATATAGCAGTGAAAATGTTTTCCCCATTTCTAAAGAAAAGACAATTATGAGGATAAATGTGATCTTTTCCATTGCCTAGTAAAGACTGACTTTCGCATGATAGAGTTATGGATACCCAAATGAAAGGGGGACAATACAGTATGCAGTAGATTAGAGGCAAGATTTCTTAACCTAGCAGTACTACTCAGTTATTTGAATAGTTGCATCTCTACACAATATAAAGGAACAACACTCATCACCTTCCTTCCTTCCTACAGCTGGTACAATCTAGAGTTTTGAAAGCGTCTGCCTGAAGTTGTGTCCCCAAACCCCCTGTTCAGCCATCTGAATAAGCTGTCTGATTTTCAGGCATTCTGAGCCTTTTACAATTCCCACGTGATTCTGCTAACAGAAAATCTTGGCCTCCAAGCCTTGCTGTTAAGTTAAGCAGCGCCAGGTCTGGCTGTGATTATTAGAGCTGAGAAAAACTTCCATTTGTATTTCACTGCATGCCAGGCAGAGCTGGCCGGTGTCCCAAGCAGACCTGTGTGAGATTGCCTTTTCAAGCAGATTTGTGCAGCTGTGCTCAAAACAAAAAAACCCAAAATGTGGCCCCACATATAAAAATGCCGTGATAGGACTCCTATAATTCCAGTGTTGATGCAAAGCAGTTCTGAAACTGGTGTAGGTACCAGCACTGGAAGTGGTGAAACAAGCAGGGGTGGGAAAGGCTGCTAGGAAATGTCCATCTGAGGAATTTGAGATGTTCTGAGAAGTGGATTTAAATTTGCTGAGGTTTCAATTCATGAGATGGAAGAATAAGTCCTGTTTCAACACATGTTTCTAGTTTGTATACTAAAATGCTTTGCTTCGATTTTTTTGAATATCAAACATTTTAAAACTGTGTTATATCGTATGATACAAAACACAAACACTCCCTTTTTGTCAAAATGAAATATTCATAGGCTTGAGACAAGGTTTCTCTTCATAAAATAAATTTAGAAGGCTTTTTCCAGCTTCAAATGAACCAACCAGGAAAATCTTTAAATATTCTACAGAACAGAATTTTCTTCCTCCAGACATATGTCAGCAGCTGCTGCAGCTGGTGTGTCTGCCTGGATCAAAGGGACTGAGAAAGGGTGGTGAGACAGCACAGCATTCATCCAGCATATGATAGCGAGTGCAAGGGTTAGTGCCTGGAATAATGATGTCATCATATGAATTATAGAAAATCATCGGAGTCAAGGGAGACTTTTGTGTCCCTTTCTGGTTTGGAGAATATTTACTTTGCAAACTGGCTGTGGAAATATTGAAGTACAAGTTACAGTCAAGTCAAACCTTTACATTTCAATGGGAGTTTTGTACTAATCAGGAATAAAGGGCTTAAAAGTTAGACTGATATTTCTGCAGATCTGCTCTACTTGTATGCAGAGACTTGGATATTTGACTCACTAAATGGGATACTTGGCAACAACAGTGGCTTTTAGGATGACACTGTTCTTCTTGTGCTCTGTTTTTTTAAGGAATATTATGATGTCAAGTTTATTTCAAAATAATTGAGAATTTCCCACCTCCCGGCTGGCTTAGTTTGAACATGGCCAGTGAGTTCATGTGACTTTGAACTTGTGTTGCTCTCCCTCCTCAGCTTTAGTTCTTTAATGATGTCTTTTTGTTGATCCATTGCCTGTGAGTGCAGAGATAACCTCTCTTTTTCCTTGTAGCTCAAGTCATCCATGAGCACAATATGGCCTGTACGATTCAGCTGTCTGACTATTAGAGCTCTCTGAGTTTGGAAATGAAGTTTTCCAAGCCCACCAAGTTCCAGATGGTAAAAGCATGTTCAATGGTAAAAGCAGTTGAGAAATTACAAATTACAGCCCTGATGCGTGTGAAAACTAAAATTGTTGCTGTTTACCTTAACGTGCCATGTTAGAGTTTACGGCAGTTCAGCAGTGTATAAAGAGACATATAGCTGTGCCTGCAGCTGGGGTAGGAACCTCCAAAAGATAGTGGGATACACAGAGGGGGCAGGCAGGCAGGTCAGCTCTCCCGTACTTGTCATAAGCCTGTCAGTGAGTCAGAGCCCTCACCCCAGCTGAAGTCATAAAAGCTTTTGTGTGTCTCTGGCAATCAGACACACAATGCAAATGTGGGTGTCAACCACTGGTGTTGCAAACCGCACTTCCTTGAACAGCCGTAGTGAACAACATGGGGTGAGCCACAGGCGCTGATTTTTATGAAGCAACATAAAAAGCTTTGCTTCCAGGACCCATTTATCAGTTTGGTTTATGTATGTAACTGCCCAATACTTTGTGAAGTATCTTTTACTAGAAAAACACAATTTTAAACAAAATGTGGTCATTTTTGATAGCAAAACTCTGTCGGTGTAATTCTCTGGGAGTGGGTTCTTTGGAAAGTGGAGGGAATGTTATTGCTGTCTGGAGTTATCTAATGGGAGGGTATGAGTGAGCCGGGCAACTCCCCTCGAAGGTGTGCACTGGTAGGACAAGAGGCAACAGACATAAGCTGGAGCATTAGATAAAAAGAAAAACGTTTTCATCAGTGGGTGAACAAATCTTGGAGCAGGGGCCAGAGATCTAAGGAATCTCCATACTTGGGTGTCTTCAACACTTGGCTGGAAAAGTGCCTGAGCAACCTGCTCTCACCTGCTTGGAGCAGGGTGTTGAACTGGGCGGCCTCTACTTGGGTGTCATTCCCAGAATGATTATTTTTAATGATTCTATGAATCTAACTAGCTGAAACCCACAAGCATTCCTCCAAGGAAAGCAGATTCCTAAGGAAAAAGTATCTAAAGACGAAGTTACAGATAACAGCTAACATTTCCCACCACGAAGAGTAAGAGTGGTCCTGCCCTTCTCACTCACATCTCTGCTCCTGGATCTGCTTTGCCCTCTCCATCATGTTTGTTCTGGTGCTCATCAGGCCTTTCCTGGGGCCACGCTGGCCCAGTGTTAGGAGAGGTGGCGCAGGCTCAGGGCAAGTCAGGTCTGGCAGAGCAAGGGTGGTCACAGTGTTGCAGCAGGTGGGATGTAGCAGAGAAGGAGCGTTCTCCTTCCTTTCAGCCATGGTGACCTGTTTGATCATCTCAAGACAATGCATACAAATGCGCTCTGGTGAGGCATCCATGATGCAGGAAGTTTGGAAAAGAAAAGGCACAGCACTTCCAGTTACAGCAGCATACATCATTACCGCGATGCAACTCCACATTTATTGGGTGATCATCCCTAACAACTCACAGCAGATCCTGGGAGCCCTACATACCGGTGTGCTCACAACACAGGCACTAGAATATATTTCACAGACTTTTCCAGCGAGCTGAGCCAGAGGAGCCCTGCAGGGACCTGGGCCATCCTAGACCTGTGGTTGCCATCTAGCGAGCTCGCTCTTCGTGCAAGCTCAGGCGCGGCCGGTGCCTGCTGGAGCAGCTTGCTGGGGACGGCTGTGCCCTCCGTCCTTTCCTGCCTTTGCTGGATAGCAAATCCTGCCCCAGCTCCTCCGTGCTGTGTGTGTCCCTGCTGTGCTCTGTCCCACCAGCGTTCGCAGATGGAGCTGTGGCTGCCATCCCACTGCCCAGCTCTGTTGCTGGTAACCGAATGAGTCCCAGGGCACAGCGGGGCTTGTTCAAGAGGAGCCCAGGAGGACACAGGCTCACCCTCGTGCCGGGATGCGTGACCAAGGTGTCCCCTCACTGCATGACCAAAGACAGTGTATTTATCCCCTGTGACATGAGGCTATTGGAGAGAACAGATTTGGGAGGTCTCTTGCTCAGGGAAGGTGATACAGGGCATTTTCTGAGCAGAGCACGAAGCAGGGGCAGTACCTACAACGAAGGAGGCCAGCTACACTCTGCTGGGGTGTGACACTGTTTTGCAAGCTCCTGCTTTATTGCTTTGCAAACTGCCGTGTGGGTGGTTGCCTCCAGAGATACAGGGCCGCTCTCCTCTGGCAGCAGCAGGATGGCAGGAGCCCTGACATGGCCTCTGCTAGGTCAGGCTCCCTGAGAGACAGCAGCTTTTCCACAGGGTGGCTTCCCACCGTAAGGAATGATGTATTTAGCCGGAACCAGAGCTCTGCCCTGAAGGCAGTGATGGGAACTGCTGGTCAGGTATGGACCTGGACTTCCCACCACGTGCTGGGGGAGCTAAAAGCCTGCCCGGGCATGGGCGCAGGGACTGGGCTCATGATTCGCTACACATCCCCTTGTGTGGTATGTCTGTGGCATGGCTTGAGGATGAAACTGCCTTATTTCAGTCCGACCTGTAAAATTAATTGAGGCTGCTTGTCCTTCTGTGGCATCGATGGCTGAAGTCTTCCCTTCAGGGGAGGACACAGGGGTAAGAAGTTACTAAGGGAAGCTGGGGAGAGGTCCCCAGAGACGTGAGAAGCCCTGCCAGGCTCGACCGTAAGGCAAGAGCCACGCTCACATGCCAGCTGTGGTCCAGCCAAAGCTCTGCCACCCACCTCCCCGCTCCCAGGCATCACTAGAGGGAGATGGAGTACCGTCTTGTGGCAGTGCCCAGACGCTCCTTAAGCTCCCTTTCCACGCCTTTTCTTTCTGCTTGATATTATTGCTGGAAATACGACTTGGCAGTGTATGCTGGACTTATTGGGCCCTCTGCACCTTCTGCTGGGACCCTGGGGGCTGCCCCTGCCGACACCAGGGGCACAGAGCCCTGTGGTGGCAGCCTGCACCAAGGTGAATGCACCCAGCCTGTAAAGCGGCCAGGAGGCAGCGCCTGCACCAGGGTCTGCACTGGGTATGTCAGAGGACACGAGAAAGAAGAGTTTGCTGTGGGGGGCTTGGCCCACTGTAAGGGAAAATCAGCAAGAGGTCCCACCAAGCAGAATTGGAAGTGATTTGCAGGAAGAAGGCAGGGTTTGAAGAAAGGAATCTGTTTTTACTGAGCAATATTTTTAGAAATACGGCCAGGAGTGACCATCCTTTCCATGCACCACAGATAGTCTAGATCTCAGGTTAAAGCGGTGGGTGGCTGGGAGCTTAGTGAAGGCAGGGGAAGGACAGTAGGTGGTGGCAGCCACTGCTGCCTGGTCACATCAGACAAAAACGGACCATCAGGCAGAGCTGGGACCCACCTCGCAGAACTTTGAAGGTTAAGTGTCTAGAAAAAGCTGTCTCATCTCCTAGTCCAAACAGATGAAGACACCCACATAAGGCAGCTCACCTTCTCCTGGGACTGACATCTGAGATAAATGGTGTGATTCATTCTCTTGACTTGTTTCTATTGGCTACAGAAGCCTATGTACCTCACCTAGAAAAGCTACTTCATTGCTGGCTTCTGTGGGATGGACCAAGCACAGCTTTTAATTGGATCTGCTGTGCATCTTCACCCATTCCAGCCAACCTGTTTCTCCTTCATCAAGCATAAACAAATCTATCTTCCAGCAGGATGCCTGCCAGGCATATCAAGGGCTGGGCAATGCAGTACTTTGCACAGCTTTTCTAACTTCTGGTTTGAATTCACCTGGTTTTAGGTTCTAGTCACAAGTTCTTGCAGTGTGTTTCTCTCTTGGTGTTTTCTCCCTGTGAATGTATTTAATCTCTATATTCAAATGCCTTCTCAATTTACATTTGGATAAAGAGATAAAGGAAGAGGTTCTTTAAGGCATTTTGAATAATTTCATTACTCTTACTTTCTCTAGATTTTTTGAAATATTTATAAAACATTGCCAGCAGAACAGTTTGCCTGGTTTTGGAGCTAGACTCATCAATACAGGACCAAAATGACCTTCCTGATCACATATGTTCATCCCTTGGGTACAAATTCAGTTTCACCACATCATGCTGGGACCTTTTGCTGAGCTGTTGAACAGCTATGACTGTTGTGTTGTTTCACTGCCAGAGGTTCCTAGGACAGAATCCATAGCATATGGCTGATATTTCTGTCTACACCTTTGTAAATTTGCTTTGGTTGTGTTAGAAATACAGTTTTACAGATACTTCCAAGATAAATACAGTAGCACCGGACATTTCATCTCGGAATTTTCTATTTGATGAAATAAGGGCTTTCGGGAAAGGTTCATACTGTGTCTTCTCTATTTCACTTTCTACGTCTCCTTTATTTCTGCATTACATTTACCACCTCCTCCTGCCTTTCCTCAGGACAGATGTATGGATACAGATGAAGCCCTGTCTCTTGAACATTTGTTTCCTAGTCTTTGTCATGCGGATTGTATTCCCAATTCGAAACTCAAGCAAGCTGGAGTGTTTGCATTCTGAAATATGTATGCCACATTGTATGAGAAGATTATAGCAAACAGCATGAAACCCAATTATCATGCTGTTGTCAGCAGTTATTTTTATTTGGTACATTATGCTTTTAAATTTATGTCACTACTGGTGTAACACCACAATCTTATGAATTGCTACAAATTCTATTTGAGACATTCTTCTGTTTCTTTCAAACTTTATTTTAGAGAAAGTAATATATGTCAGTCCCAGGATGGGAAGTGGCAGATGCATAGGGACTGAGGGACTTATAGCACTGGTTTTTACCAGCAGATAAATCAATTCTCTTTTTTAAATTTGATTTATCCACTTGTCAAATAATAGTGACTGCAGTGCCACACTGCGGTAGGTTATAAAATGATTTGAGACCTATGGACAGAAAGCACACTTATAAACAGGGACTTATGACTAGAAAGAAACAATTTGCATTATTTCAGCTAAGAACATGCACATAAAGGGTTGGCAAAATGCATGCAGTTCTCCTCATATTGCCATCACAGTCCTGGCCCAAAAAGTCCCTTTCTGCAGAGCAGCAGCACTGGATGAAGAGGAGCGCTACTGTCTGTGGAACAGTTGGCTCTGCTCCAAGGACCGCATCAACTGGGGATGCTCCAGGCTGGCTGGCAGCATAAGAGAGTGACCTTCCTTCACAAGGCTGTTTGGCCTGGCCAGAGAAGCCTTGTGCTGTCCTCTGAGAGTGTCACTTCTGCCCCTTTGGGTCCACCAAACTTCTCACAACCTCCCCCTTCAGCAGGGTTGGGCTGCCTGCCCTGCCTGGCTGTGTCCCTGCCCTGCTGGCAGCCATCCTTCCTGCAGTCAAACCAAACATCTCATCACTAGAAATCATTGCCTTGGAGACCCGAAAAAGCTACTCCCAGCTTTCTCAGGCACCATTTGAAAGGCTGAGGCACTAGAAGCCAACACTTTTCCAGCTCCAGGCAGCCAACCTGGCTAAATAGAGGCCTCCATCCTTCCCTGATGAGAGTGCTGCACTGGGTGCTACAGCCTCCCAGAGCTCTCTGCTAAGTAGCTGGTGTTGCCCTGCATGCTCTCTCCCACCTCCTCCCCCCCGAGATAGCCTGAGCTTCTCCATTATGTCTTTCAACAAACGATCAGCTATGGAATTGCCAGATTGGGTCATTAGGCGGGGGGGGTGGGTGGGGGAGCAGGCGGTAGTGCGGGGGGGTGGTGGCATGGGGGAAAGGAAAATAGGGAAAAGATAAAGAAAAATGAAAAAAGGGAAAGGAAAAGAAAAAAGGAAAAATAAAAAGGAAAAAAGGGGGAAAAAAAAGAAGAAACCTCAGTGTTTCCTCAGTCTGAAGGAGTGGAAAGCCAGGGGAAAGCTGTGTACTTTGGAGTGGCTGTGCTCCCCCAACAGTGGCAGCTAGGCAGAGACTGATGGAGGTTATATGCCACATGTACAGCTTTGCTCATGGTGTCAGGATGCATGACTGAACTGTGGGCAGAAGGGAAAGGGGAAGAAAGATTATTGTCTTGACCCCTCCTCCTCATGCGCACTGTTTGGATTGTTACTGGTGGTGTGATGAACCCCTTAGAAAATTCTGACATTCCCGTTCTCCCTTTTTCTAAGAAGAAAATGAAGATGAGAAAATTCATGCAGCCATAATATTTCATTCATGTTTCTCCAAATTCTTGTGGAAAATCGAGAAAAATATGTAGTTAACATGGAATCAGTGCCTCAGAGCTACAGGTCCTGCATCTTCTGTGAGTGCCCCTGGCTGAGTGTGACATTTGGAGCAACATAAAATGTTTTAAATCTGAGAAATGGGAATGCTTCTGCTGAGAGTTCTCAGATGATACTCACTGTAGCACAGGACGTTGTATTTCACAGTTGCGGCCAGATCCGTTCTCAGCTTGTCCATTCAAGCTCCTCCCCAGCTGCTCAAAATGCCTGAAAGACAATGAGCCATGTGTGCACCTACATGCAGGTCAAGCCCATCACCCGCTCCTGCAGCTCCCTCATGTTCATCCTCCAGAATCACTGAGAGTCATCCTCGCATCTGCTTCTCTTTCTGGGATACCTGTGACCCCCCTGCTTCCCACCTTGTGACAGGGCTGAGGCAGGGACACCCTGTCATGCTTTGCTGGTGGCACTGCTCTCCTCCATGTGTGTCCCCCATTCCCACCTCTGTCCCGTACTAGGGTCTCTTCATGCCACTGGATTGGTTTTCCTGCAGCTCCAGTTCTCCCCTTCTCAGCTCTTACTGTGTCACTGGTTGCATTTATCCTCTGCTGTGTGCCCAAGGGCCATCCTGTATCCTTCACACCTTTTTCCACCTTTAGCTCCCTGTCTGTCAGGACTGCATGCTACAGAAATCCAGTCTGGTTCATGCTTTAAGACTCTCTGAAACTCAAAGATGGTTGTATCCAGGGATCTGATCACTGAAGATCATTTGTGAAACTGAGATCCTATCCGCAATTTTAGACATGTCCAAATTCAGAGGACCTTAAGACATTTTCTTAGTTTTGCTCATGCCTGCCTTGAGGAATAGCTATATGTGCATGTGGTCATGCTGGCACATTCAGAGAGATGCTGGCAAGTCACTGACCACAAGCAAACTCTGCCCTTGCCAGGAGGGCCTGAAGCACTGGCCAGGCTGAAACAAGGGGGCCACAGCTGAGACAACCAGAGTTGCTTCACTGTCTGCTTATTTCACCTGTTTGCAGGGCCATGGAACTGAGGGCGTGTTGCATGTTAATACACTGTAGTACACTGGAAAGGTAGCTGAAGCATATAGTCAGATTTTTCCTCCTAATGGAAACAAGGAACCCAAGTGTCACTAATCAATCATCCTAATTTCAGGCAGTACTGTGACGGATCCAAAAAGAAGAAGAATTAGAATAAATGCCTCTTTGCCAGGAGGAATCTCCATGGAGATGAGAAGGTATGGGACACATCTGGCCTCAAATACCCAGTATCGATCTGGGTATACATCTGTATACATTTTGGATAGCAGCAGCCAGCGTGTGCAGACCCATCCCCTTCAAAGTAACTGGCCTGTGTATGTCTGTCACAGTGTAATTTCATCCCCTGGGTCTGATCTCTGCTCAGCTTGCAAAGCAAACCAGGGGAACCATGACTGCAGGTCATTGTGTTTCTCTCCGAACCTGCCTACCTTTGGCAACATCCACCTAAGCAGCTTCAAATACTTGCCAGAGGTTGTGGAGCATCGGTGGACATGTTGCAATTACAAAAGAGAGCCACAGGTAGTTTTTCTCGGGTTGGACCAAGCCCCACATTAGGCTCTTCTCCAGACATCTTCTTTGAAGCACAACACCTTCTCATGTTGGGCAAAGGCAGGGTTGGTTGGCTGAGGTCCTTGTGAGCCTCCCTGCTGCGCCTGCAGAAATGAGTCACCCACATGGCTCCTTCTGATCCCCGACTGTACAGCTGGTGCTCCCCCCAAACCCCAGGATGTCTGCTTCACCCCTGCTGAGCCCCCCAAGTGCTCATGGCTGGGATGAATGCTTCAGCCCTTTCCATGGGAGCCAGCTGAAGGTGGCCTGCTTGGCTCTTTTCCTGTTGTATGTGGTGTCTGCGTCACCCTTTTGCCCCACCACATGCTGTTTCAGATGTTTTCATGGACTGCAGCATCTTCTGCTTGTTTCTCCCACCAGAAATCCAAGTCATGCCCCAGCCAGGCAGTGCTCGTGGCCTGCCCAGTACTGACACTTACATCCTGCTAATCACAAGATTAACCCATGGGTTAAGAACCCATAAAGTAAAATACCTACATGCATTGAGTATAAACTGGCCCTATGATGTGAAAAGTGGTCTTCTGCTAGCAGTTAACTTGTATGGAGGATGTCATGTGCCCTATATTTGTATGGATTTGCTTCTATTATTTTCAACACATATGCACATACTGAGTTTTGGCTCCATCTCTTAGGCAGCCCTTATGATTCACCATCACTACATTTATTAGACCTCTGTGAACAAACTAACATTTCAAGATTCCAGGGAACAAAAAGCTATTCTATAGCCTTCATTCACAATTAGGCTTGTGCTGAATTCTTGCAGTTTTGAAGTGACTTTTGACTTGAACTCTGCCTCATGTGATGCACAAAATGACTACAGGAAAAGGACTGTAAACTAACATAACTCATTATTGATAAGACAGTTGCTATTTCTTAGAGCCTTTGCCATAGCAAGGGAGAAACACTGCTGAGTATTATTCAATATTATTGTGTATGAACAGTGAGTTATTTTACAATATTTTCATAACATAAGCCTGTTCCAAGTACCAACTGGAATATCCAGAAGAGTGCTCTTAAGCGATGGCTCTAAATTCCCCATTGGCACTGCATTTCAAAGTGGCAGCTACAACCTCCTCAGTCTCACATGCGTTTCTCATATCATCCGAAACACGTGTATTTGTACAGCGCCTGGCATGACTCCAAGGAATCTCTTGCGATTTATCAAGTGAATATCCTGCGTTTGGAAATTGTCTGCCTACTTACCTACACAATGGGCTCCTCTGCTACATGAACCCCCCTTGAGACAGCTCCTTTCCCAAGTCTCCCCCAGCCTCTCCTCCTGTTCCTTTTTTATGCTCCTGCACATCAGCGTTTCCAGCCATGCACCTCCGTATTCCCACACAACTTTTTTGGGAACAGCAGGTAACACTATCTGCTGAGCCATTCGCCCTTTGCTGCTTGCATGTGTGGTGCTAGAGAAACTTATCTTCATTTCACAAGGAAAAGCCCATTTATTTTTCTAGATGTGTTATGACACATGGGTGAGTGATGCTGAGGTTAGTTAAATTCCTGTTGAATTTGCAACTTCAGTTTAAGCAAGAAAAACCTTGCCTTCTGTCATGGTTCTTTTGGTAACAGGCCTACAATCCTTGTATAAGTTGTATTTCATTTTATATACTACACTAATTACCTAACTGATACTCCAGGAGGAGTTTTCACTAACCCAGCCCACATAAAGCTCTGACTAAATGAGTCCTGTGGCCTTTCCCCCAAAAGCTCACCGTTCCCAGGCAAACCCACTCCCAGTGTTCCTCTCCTTCCCCAGAAACCTTTACAAACACATGGCTCATCCCCGTTAAATAGTTGTTATGGTTTTATTTATGCTGCAGAAGTGAATGCCAGTGTGGCAGGACCCAGGCTGGGTGCTGGTGTCACCCTCAGCTGCAGCCATGGTGCCATCAACACGGGACATCCCTGTGGTATTCCCAGACTGGGGGCTGGGGGAGGTGAGGAAGTCTCCCTCTTCTTCAATGCCAGCAGACAGAAGCAGGGTCCATCCAGGTTCCACCTGCTGCAGAGATGGAAAAACATAGGAAAAATGCTTCTTTCAGCTTTCAGGATTTCTCCCGCTTTCAGATTGCCTGGCACATCTCAGTGAGTGGGAGGCAGCACCCCAGTAACCACTGCAGGGTGGGCAGGGCACGCGTGCTGACACCCAGCAAAGCAGACATGTCGGCCAAGCGTGGGCAAGGCAAGGTCTGTGGTGGGAACCTGAGACACAAAGGAGAGGGCAACAATTTGTAGGAGAGGCTTTCACTGAAGAAATAACCTTGTGGGTTTTTTTGAAAGGAGAGCTTTGCCTCTCAGCTGTTTGTAAGGTCAGCAGCAGCAGGTTCAGTGGGACTCCTGTTTGGGAGGTAACAGCAATTAGGCTTGGAGTTAATGATGGTAAGTGAGGATGTTTACAGCTGTGCAGGCTGACTGCCCCACTCTGCTCCTGTATTCAGGTGAGTGCATCTGTGGCAATGTCAATCTGCGTTAGACATATCCCTGAGTTATTAGTGCGGCCCTATCAAGAAGGCACATCTGTTCTTGCTTATAACAAGTCATGATTTCCAGCTTCTCTTCACAGGTGTAGGGAGCTACTTTCTCAAAACAGAAGCTCACAGATGAGCCTGGAGTTAACAATTTTATCTAAAAAATGGGGCTGCATGTGTGATAAGTCTAAAGCATTTGTCCATACAGATGCATAGGACAGACATTGGTGCTGCTCTCAGCCAGCCTAAGTGATGTGAATCCCAGTCCCTGTCTGTATTTCACTATGAGGGTAGCACCAAGGTCTTCTACGTTGTACTTTTTATTTCTTGACCATGGTACTGAGATGTTTAGCGCTCTCTTTCACGGGGCTGCTCCATGGGCTTGTAGCTCCTTCTAAGCTTGTCTCTGTTGTTGACACAGCTGTTAAGTTACTGTGTTGATGGATGGTGGAGGTGGGTCTTGCAGGGGTCTGAAGGTCAGTTTGAACTAGCAAGGTAGGTGTAGCCACAGTGGTTCCTTGCAGCACCCAGACTGCCCCAGGGAGAGAGATGGTTCTTCCACCAGCCACTCTTCAAGACTATTCAAAATTTTCAAGACTGTTTCATCAAACACTTCTGATGCTGAAATTCTGCTGTGACTGTGTGCGAAAGCTGCAGGGGAGGTGCCTTTGTATCAGCAGAGAGACACACAAGGGGAAGAATGGTTCTTGTTAACAATCTTCCCCTTACGAGTGTGGATGAAAGACTGTTGTAGTATAAAAAGGATACAAAGTCAAAGGACCAAAAATATAACAGGTGTGAACTTGCAGATAGCTCCCCTTTCAGCCAAATTTTGCTCTCAGTTCCTCCTTATACTACTTCAGGTACTGCAATGCCATCAGTTTGAGTATTACTTGGGGTTTTTTACTTTGTTTGCATGAAGGTCTTTGACTTTGGTACGTAGCTATAGGTCTCATCACACCAGGACATTGAACATAAATGTAGGGAACAAGTAGCCAGCGGCTTGGACTCTACAATACAAGAAAATTCTTGGACATGGAAATCAAGAATATAGTTATTTCCCCTTAAGAATGCATTCCTATTGCTTTGTAGAATAATTTTAATATTTACTTCCAGGACATAAATAATGTGTTAGCTCTGGATATACATGGTGAAGTGTGTGCACCCGAATTTAAGTACTGAAAGGGATTGCACTTGGACTAGCATGACAGGTTTCTCTCCAACAGCAAACGTTCTAGATATTTTCAGAGATACCAGTGCTTTGGAGAATGTGCTGGAGCTTCAGTTTGTAGTGTTTGGGCAGGACGATTGGAGCTGCTCTGGCTGCCAAGAGGAACAACATTTGCTCAGGCTGAGCTCGCAGCTGTCGTTGGTCTCTTGGGACTCCTTGAAGCCAGGCTGTGGTTTGCCTTGCTGGCAGTCATACTGACATGGAGGCGAGCAGTGCTGAGTGACCAGAGATGAAAAGGTGTTGGCCCATGCTGCAGAGAAAAAGACTTTGAAACATGCAGACAGTGCTGGTAAGTGTCCAGCTACAAGCAAGAACACAACTAGATGTCTACCTTTGCTTCTTTGTTTTGAGGGTTATTTTGGAAAACAGATTTCTTCTGTTGGATCTAACCAACATTTCCCACAGGGCTGGGGAGAGTGGAAGGTAAGTGGTGGAAAGAAATGGTGCAGTCAAACTGCAAACAACGTCCAAAGAAAGAAACTAGAGACAAGGTTGGAAGCTTCCCTCAGACTACTCTTTCTCCCACTCCTCACCCTTGGCTCAGAAGAACCTGAACACACAGTGGCAGATCCCCGAGGTGTGCCGTGCTCGCCAGAAAGCATTGGTAGTATTGAAGAAGGTGGAGTTGTTGCATTCAGCCTACTGCCACTTCAGGTTTCTGTGTTCAGGGCGAAACAAGGTCAAGTTCACCTGTTACCACACTTAGTTAAAATAATGGGGATTTGGAGGGTTATGCAAGTGTCATGTGGTACCCGAGCCCCCAGCTAAAAGCCACCTGTGAAGCGGGGGTTGCACCCAGGTTTTTGCAATCTTCCACGTCCTAGACATACAATATTACCTGGGCATCTTTGCCAGCTTGTGAGCTCGGAATTGCTCTCCCCAGCAGTGATGTGATCTCTGCTTTATTCAGCATGTAAAATTCAGCCTTTGTGGCCTTGCTGGTTTCAACACTATGCTGTTGCACCCAGGACTCCTCCATGGAGCCTTCTGTGCTCTTTCCTGGCCTGGTGCCTCCTTCTGCAGGTCAGTCTCACTTGAACTTGTTCTTCAGGAGATGTTTCCTGCTGCAACAGAGCACCTTCAACTGTAGCCTCCCATACTGTGGAGCTGAGGCCACACCACTACAGACTGAAGTATTTCCTTTTTTGTCTTTCTCTGAGCTACTCTTTATTTTATCTGACCATAAAAAACAGAATAGACGAAAGTAAAACGCTGATGTATATACTTACTTTCTGCATTTTCCCAGATCTCACAGAGGAAGGAGCAGTGCTCCTATATAATGCACTTTTGACAGTGATGTCCTAACTTTGCATTTACTGTTTTTTCCTCCAGCAGCAGTTGATGCCCTGATTTAGATGTGGATAAGTTAGGATGGTGTTGCTGAGCTGTGTCCTGTCTGCTGCAGTGGCCAAAGTTAGTGAGAGGAAGCCCCATCCACACCTGGCTTTGCCACAGAAAGTAATTCATGCACCGAGAGGTCTGATAAAGGAAGAAGAGCATAGTCAGAGGGGTTGATGAATTCCTCAACTTTTACCATCAGTTTTAATGCAACTGACTAGAAAATGTATTCACGTCCAAATTCTTGTTCTCTCCTGTGCTCGTCAAGTGGTACAGACATTCTGAATCATTATTGCTGATTTCAGACATCCCCCACCTGTTCTGTCTGCATGGGAAGATATCCTCAAACAACTTTGACAAGTATTTTTTCCATCAAAGCCTGTAATGTAATTGATGTTGAAACATTTTGGGAAACAGCTCTGATATTGGACAAAAATCTCAGCATGCAAAGTGCAAACTAAGTAACCTAGTGTAGTGCTGAAATACAGACAAAGAACAAAGAAAGTAATTTTTAGTTTCACTGTGCTCTTCAGTTTACTCTGTTTCTGCCTTTTTGAATCTTCATTTTCCCCTTCTTTTTAAATATCTTCCCACTTTTTTCAGTGGGATGGCAATAGAAACCATTCCAAAAAAGCAGAAAGGAAACCACATTCTTTTTTCCTTTTTCTTCACATTTTAAAACTTGAAGTGAAAACTGGGACTTGATGTGAAACAAATGTCAGTTTTATTCTGATATTTTATGTAAAGAAACCAAACACTTGAGTGTGAGGAAAGAGGAGGCGAGGGGAAGAAGTCACATTTTCCGTCAGTCACCCTTAAGGTATCTCGACCATAACACTGATGGCCAATTTTCCAAACACAACTTTGAAGTAAAGCAGAACAGCAGCTGCCAGTCTCCTCTGACTCTTTCAGCACCCTCCTTTGATCACTCAGAACAGAGTAATTTATTTTCCTCACCTCATTTTCAAAACTCAGACAAAGGAAACCATGAGTGTTTGGCCTGTGCAAGGGAATAGGCAAGGGCTGCAATGGGAAGGGTGCAGCTCCCAGTCGTTCTCCGATGTGCGATGGGGACCTGGCAGCCCTGTGGTCATTGTCACCAAGCACTGAGGCTGGGCACTGGGAAGCACAGGGCTGATGCAGCACTTTTGTCCTGAGTGCTGCTGCTCTGCTCTGCAGACGTGTGGATAGCACTTAACATTAGATATAACGTTACCCTACTGCCTGCAAACAAGCACACTCCTTGACATGCGAGTAACAATCAAACCTGAAGATTCTAAATAACTTAGACTGTAAGACCCTCTTTACAGCAGACCTGTTGAGATAAAATGCCCTCTTTTCCAGTTTTGGTTGTGTGAGCGTGCAGAGCTTGCCCATCTCGCCTTGGCTCCAGCCATCAGCAGTAGCTGGGCTCCACAGGAGGAGTTCTCACAGCTAAGAGTGAGCTGCAAAAGCTAGACAAACAGCAGTGTTTGCCCCTTAAGCTGTGGACAAGGACTCCCGCCTCCGAGAAGGAACTGTGAAATGATGAACGGCACAAGTGTAACAGTCCAAAGCTCCCCGTTCAGATTTCTGCCATGGTTTGCCCACGCCTGCTGCTGAGCCTAGACACTCTTTCATCTATTGGCTCACACTGCCCTGAGGAAAGTGGAGAGAAATTTTCCACTGTTGCTATCAGGGTTCAGCCATAACAATGTGAGAGCTCTACTGTGAGACAGCTTCCAGCTGGTAGCAGGGCTTTCACCACAGTGTCATCTAATCCTTCTGGGAGCAAGCATCAGGCAAGCCGTCCAGAGAAATCCAGCGTCTCAACCAACCATATAATAATGGGTGGTGCTACTGGGATAAGATGCATCCTGAGAAATATACTCAAGATGATATTTAGGGATCAGACTAAACCTAGAAAGTATTTTCCATCCCTAGTGGTTATAATTTTATGAGGGTCATTCTTACAGTGCAAAGCTGCTGGAGAAATGCAAAATCAGCACTGGTTTTACCGGGTTTTTAAAAAGCCTTATTGATTGGACATCGGTTTTATAAAATGAAAAAGCAGATGTGATTCAGCATTACATGTCCAATGGATCCAGTTAAATTATTCCAGTCTAAACCCTCCTTGAAAATAAACATTTTCTTCCTCATTTAATTTCTGTTGCATATGGTTCATTTCTCCTAATCATCATTTGGGCAGACAAAAAGCTGCTGTGATTGACAGCACAGAGGGCAACAGATGGTGCTGTTTCTGTTCAAGTGAGACCTTGAGAAATAAGCCTATTCAGTGGCATTACTTTAACTTTACCTCTTTAAAGTCACTTTTTTGTGATGAACTGTAAGAAGACTCAGTCAAGCACTCAGATACACACCAACTTCAAATTAAAAAAAAAAAACCAACAAACCAACAAAACACTTCTAGGCTTGTGTTCTTTATCAGTATTTCTCACAAGTTCACAAGTTTAAAACCAGAAGGTTTCTCACACAAGCATCAGTAAGGGTGCTGCAGTACTGACCAACACATTCACAGTACAAAATTCCCTTATGATTGCTCAAGGATAGTACTACTCACTGCGTTGTACCATGTAGTGCATATGGGAGGCTAAAACGCTTAATGAGTTTCACAGGAGCAAAATAAGTTAGTTGCTTAAGTGCGCATCCAGAGTAATTATAGGTATTACTTTGAAATGGATTGAGATAAGAATGAATACCATGTCTGGGTAATTCAGATAAAAAGTGCTCAGCATGTTCCTACCTTGGGTTTCCCAGACACTGAATTTTCCACACCCAGAGTTTTTTTGCACAGTCAAAACACAGCAGGGCTGGCAAGCGAAGCCCCAGTAATCCTGACATGCAGGAAATCTCCTGCATAAAGGAGAATTTCAAGCTATTTATCTATGGTTTTGTTTGTCCAGACTAGTAATGTCTCTGTGTTTTTTAAACTTGCTCTTTCCTTCTGAGAATCATGCCCGACCAAGGCAGTTGCTCTGACACATCCTCCTCATGTGGGCCAGAGGCAATTGTTGAGTGACCTTCACAAGCTTTCACAAGCAGCTCTGAGATGCAGCTTAGTGTCAAATTCCCAAATTCCCCCTGGCCCATGAGGCCAGTGGCAGATTCTTGAGCCCCTTGCCACCCGCAGTTATGGCTCCTGATGCAGCCCCAGACCAGGAAAGCAACATAAAAGCTTTGCCAAGTTAAGGTAGATGAAAACACAGGTTTAAGGACTGTCATAAACTAGGATCAGAATTGGAAGTTTGGTGCTACACCAGCGTGGCAGGGATTCGTTTAGTACTTCAGAGGCTTCAGTCGTTACCTGCGCCACTTTTTTTTTTTTTGCAAAAATGGATCTTTAAATTTGCCATTGTTAACCTGATGTTAAAACACTTCTTGGTGTGCATTGTATTGATCAGTAATTAAAATGAACTTCTCCTTGCCCACCCAAGTGGGTAAAGCAGTTGGAGATATCCTGCTGTGTGATGTTACTTCCCAGGGATGGGATGGATGTGTCCGAGCAGAAGCAGAGGAAGTTTTATTTTCCAGGACAAGCCTTGGCTGCAGGAGCTGAAGGTGCTGAAAGCCAAGCAATGAATGCAGGAAGCTCTGCCACAACTATCACCTGCTTCACAGTGCTGCAGGTATCATTTCACCAAGGTCCTGGTGCGCTCATGGGACTCTCTCCTGTCTCAAAAGCCATTTACATTGCTGTGGTCACAGGAGAGGGCTCTGCTGTCTGCTTGTGTATGAGAGAGACCCAGTACTTAGGTGGCTTGGACTTCCCATGTTCTTTATCAAAAAGCTATACATGAGTTAATAAAATTTTGACACAAGATCAGTGTTCAGGTCTGTGAACTTGCATTAAACCATGAGCTTTTGGCTTGTGGCAGTAGAAAAAGGCAAGTAAGTTTTGCAGTGATTTTTGCAGCCCTACTTCACACCAGGGCTCAGACCAATGTGTAAACCAGCAATGACCTGTAAATATTCAAAGGCTGTTCAGCTTCCACAGGAATGGCCATGAGCTGTCACACAAAGCAGTGACATAAAACCTACGTGCCTCTTAGATGTTGTGGTGGGCTGACGCTGGCGGGATGCCAGGTGGATGCCAAAGCCACTCTATCACTCCCCCTCCTAAGCTGGACAGGGGAGAGAAAATATAAATGAAAGGCTCATGGGTCAAGATAAGAACAGGGACATTACTGTCACAGGCAAAACAGACTTGAGCATTGGCTCTATCGGACATAGAGGAAGCTTCTAGCAGCTTCTCACAGAAGCCACCCCTGTATCCCCCTGCTACCAAAAAAATCTTGCCAAGCAAACCAAACACAGATATAGATTCTGTTCTTTAACACATAAAGAGGAGAGAAAATTCAGATCCATGAGAGCCGCAGTGTAAATCATTAGCAAGACAATTTACCTACAGCTTTCAACATCTCTGAAATAAGTTATTAAAGCCATTGGTGGAGGGATGCACCATGGGATCATGTGTGGATGAATGGAAGAACTGCTCTTACTACATTTATGGGGTACTAAGGAGGTCCTATGGCCAAAATGCGAAATAGAAGCTTCACGTAAGGTCTCTGAATCTGAATGCTGGTTTTCTGCCCTTCAGGGTTGGAAAAAGAGTTATTTGATAGGTCAATGTGTAGCTCTCCTGATGCCATTCCTTTAAATGCATGCAGTTTGACATTTGGAAGTAATTATAGAATCACAGGATATGTGGTTTGGGTTGGAAGGGACCTTTAAAGGTCATCTAGTCCAACCCTCCTGCAATCAGCAGGGACATCTTCAACTCGATCAGGTTGCTCAGAGCCCCATTCAACCTGACCTTGAATGTTTCTGGGGATGGGGCGTCTACCACTTCTCCGGGCAACTTATCCCAGTTTTCCACCACCTTCATTGTAAAAAATTTCTTCCTTCGATCTAGTCTAAATCTACCCTCTTATAGTTTTAAACCATTACGCCTTGTCCTATTGCAATAGGCCCTACTAAAAAGTCTGTCAGTCTGTCCCCATATTTCTTGCAAGCCCCCTTTAAGAACTGAAAGTCTGCAACAGGGTCTCCCTGGAGCCTCCTCTTCTGCAGGATGACCAACTCCAACTCCCTTAGCTTTTTTTCATAGGAGCAGTGTTCCATCCCTCTGATAATTTTTTGTGGCCCTGTCAATCCTAGAGTATCAGATGGCTCACACAGAAACAACAGCCTGCTCCGATGCAGTCAAAACTGGGCTTGTCCCTACCTTCAATACATTTGATTGCTCCCCAACTACTATTACTAGTGCTAGTGCTAGTACTGTTACTAGTACTTGTACTAGTACTAGTGCTAATATCATATAATACTAATCATAATACTACTAATAATACTAATAGTAGTGTTAGTATTTTTTCCATTGCCATGAATAGGCATACAGCGTTGTAGATTTTGCTCCAGTCAGCTTCTTTCAAGTTAGCAAGGAAGGACACGACTCGGGAAGATGCTGGAGGAGAACGGGGGACAACTCACCCATACCCACCCCTGTGATGCACCGCGGAGCTGGCACGGGGGAGCAGCTGCCCAGCAGCTGGCTGCAGTGCTTGCCAGAGGCACGCTCCAGCTGGCGCAAGGGCCGGACTGCTCCCTGGCGACATCCTCCTGCAGATCCCATTGCCGCGTCTGACGCCAGGCTCAGCTCCAGTTTTTCCCCAATTAAAAGGGATATGTGGCACCGGGCAGGATCCACCTCCTTCACCAGCAAGCCACACACACGCTATGTGCTCCAGGCATAGGGACAAGCTGTACCTCCCTGTATTGATGCGGTTCATACCAAAAATGAGTATTTTAGATAGCTGGGTCTGGCCTCAGCTGCAATGTTCCTTTCCCCTTTTTCACCCTCCCCCTCCCGCCACTGTTCCCACTGCATCACTCCACTTCTGGGGGTCCATGCTGGGCAGTGCTGGGTGGTACTGATCACGTAGCAGCACCTGCTGCTCTGGTTACTGCAAGCATAGCATCCTGCATGCTTTGATAGTAAAATAAGGTCAAGCCACTAGAAATTCTGCTCCTTTTCGGGTTTCCCCCTTACCAAAAGCAAACATTTCCCCTTTGTGATGCTTATCATAGCAGGACCCCATGTCACACTGCAGATTCCTGCAGAGCATGAACCTCAGTTTGAATGCAGAATCAATTTACTGCAAGACGCCAGGCCAAGCAATGCAGAAAACTGTTTTATAAATAACGTTTGGATAGGTGATGGGCAGTCTCTAGATGATACTGCCTACACCGAGGACTCGGTTCAGGCTTGCTACCAGGAAGAAGGCAGATGAGGTCCCTTTCCCCTGCAGTTGCTGTGCTTGAGTGGGCTGGGAGAGCTGTGCAAACCCTGTTTGACAGAAGCTGTGCAACTAGCAAAGTGTTTGTGGCCAGCTAGACTTAAAACTTTTAGCAGATTGCTTTGGATCCTCCCAGCTCCAGCCAGGTACGTGGCTGTGGGATAGAAAATCTGTGTTTCTGCGTTGTACAAGTGTTTCTCTCCTGTCAGGTTGGGTGGACACCTTTAGCCTCTGTCTCAGCTGCTCACCTTTGCTCTGCCTGCATAACCTTCTGACATACTTCTGCTGGTGGTGATTAGTTTTTCCTGGGTTTCAGGAAAATACGTGCTTGCCTGTGCCTGGGACACTGGTAAAATGTGCAACGTGGTGTTTCAGGAGACAGGGGGAAATGGAGTAAGGACCAACAGCAGAAAAAACCATCAGCTGGAGCACATGGTAATGATATCACTCCAAAGACTTTCAGAAGTTACTTGAAAGGATTTAATTTCATTTTTCAGAGGCACCCTGAGAAGAAGTCTTTTTTCCTGAAAAATAAATTGCTTAAAAGAAACATCTGTGGCAGGTCTCCTGTATTAATTTTATCAGCAGACAGGTGAAACTAAGTCTCCAAGAGAAGCTGAAAGCTGCTGCCCTGGGGAGAGGGGGTAAAATGAGGATTTGCCCCAGCTCCACGCCTCGGACCCTCAGCCAGTGGGGAATGAGGAGGGCTGACCTTGGCCAGCCCTGTCCCATTCCCTGCTGCCCTGGGTGGGTTGTGGTCTTCCAGCTTCCCCCTAGGCAGGCAGGCTCTGCTGGCTTTGTTGCTGTGTCAGCAGATACATCGCCAAAGGCTGCTGTGTGGTGCAGAATTTGTCTCTCTTGCACACCTCTGCAATGCTTTTGCCACCTTTCAGGCTGCACCTTTGCAGTTGCCTGCTTCACCCATGCTTACTGGCTGTGGGGTGCAGCAAAATAAATGTGTTGAATGCAATGGTAGCATTGCTTTTCCTACATACCACCCTTAGAACTCAGCCTACAGGTGAAGGCGTAGGCTGGGCTTGCTGCTTTGTGCACTGGGAGTGTCTCTGTTCAGAGATTTGCTAACAGTCCTGAGGCTGAGCCTTTCATAATAATATTCAGGTTTCTTTCCCACCAGAAACTGAATTTGACATTACTGATGAAGTTAATAGAAATTACAGATGCGGAGTGAGACTTGTTAGCCAAAAGTGTCCCATTGCAGATCTCTTGGCCATAATTCAGCATCCCATCTGTTTTTCTTATGAACTAACGAGCAACATTAAAATCAGATCAGCAAATTTGATGTCTGCTTAAGCAGCTTCTGTGTCATGACGTTTCTGAGGCTTTTTCTTACAGAAAGAAGGTCTCTATTTCTTTCCAAAGCCTGTGTTGGGTAAATAAATCTAATCGCTGTACAAAAAAAATATTACATCTCCCATGAACCAATCCAGACTTCTGCACTTGTTAGCTTTAAATTGCCAAAAGTGCCAAGATGATTGACATCTCTAAAAAAAAAAAAAAAATAATTAAGGTCATTTTTTTTCCTAAATAGAAACAATAATAAGTCAACAAGAAACTGAATCAATTTATACACCTTATGGATAATTGATTTAGAAAATGAGCCTTATGTCTGGTAGGTTATATTTGGCAACTGGCACTGCACGTGGATCACTGCAGACTTGAGAAACAACCAACCCTTGTTAAAAGCAATGAGCCAAAAAGGGAAAGAGGGACAGAAGCAGAATGTAAGAAACTGTCCAGTTCAAGGGAGTTCATAGCTTTCCCCATCTATGAAACTCAGGGAGAGCCAGAACTACTCTGTGAAGGAATGATCCATGATCCTACAACCTTACGGCCATCTCAGATGGCAACGCCACTGCCTGTGGCTAGGCCATCACCAAAAATGTTACTCTAACACATTTTGGGTTATTTCAGAGCATTAGCCTTACCAAGGAAGCATCAAGACACTACTCCCATGCTACTAGCAGAGAGAATTTGGGAAAATTTGGGGTGCTTACAGGCCTAAGGGGCAAAAAACCTTAGGTAGCTTTGCTTTCCCACTTATCACTTTTCACACTGCTGAACTGCAGCCTATTCGGTTTAGGCCCTGACAGAACATGTTATTCATCTTGTCAGTGTGCGTGGTTGTGCTCATGGAAATTGACTCACATGATGCATCTTCCCCCCAGGGTGGTGCACCAGGGTTGGAGACGCTGCCTCGCTGTGCCTGGCCTGCTCCCGTTAGCAGGAGAAGGGACTTCTCCAGGGTTGAAGGACACCCTTCACATCACCTGGCTGATGTTGAAATGAGATCATAGCTCTCAGAGGCACCCCCAGCTTTGTACAGCGCCTGTTCCTACCACCCCCATCTCCTTAAGAGACTCTACTGACAGATCTGGCAGGTTAAAACATCACTCCCTTGATATATAGCCATAAACAGGTTGCTCAGGTCCTTAATTGCAGCCAGGAGCCCAGGAACTGGCAGACTGCTCTTGTGGCTTTGATACAGTGAAAACTTCAGGTAACATGGACACCTGAAACAGCAGAAGTAGGTATGCCTATGGCACTGCTAGAGAACTAGATGTCCAGCCAAAACGTTTAGGTCTAGCTTGCTTTTATTTCCACCTCAGCCACTCTGAGTCACCCCAGGGGCTGTCAAAGGGGCTGAATGTTTGGTAACAAATGTGGTGGCCAAAAACTGGACAAATTCCTGGAAGTCTTGCAAGAGTCGTCCCGTCAACCAGATGGAGTCATTGCTGACAGTCCTGAGGCCGATGGCCTAGATGTGGTTGGGAACAGGTTTAGGAACAGGTCTAGGAACCATCTGTGAAGCATAGTAGGAACGTATCCATAGTTTCCTATGGATGAATAAGGAACTCCTTAACTGTATAAAGTCATAATCTTTCGCAAATTCCATTAAATACCCACCATGGTGATATAATTTCCTTTTCAAACGATATATTTTTTTTCTTCTCCCTATGAAAGTGAACATTTAGAAACCAAATTAGGAAGGCAAACACAGCTTTTCCTTGCAGGAAGCTCATTCTTTTCTATTATAAATGGTGCTAGTTGGCTGGGCTTTTACCCAGCTCAGGCTGCCAGCCCTGTAAGAAAGGTTACTCGTCTCCAGTCCAAGTGGCTCTTTCCTAGTTATTATTACAGCACATATTCTTAAAAATATTTTTACTTCAAACAGGCAGGCAATGAATGAAGGTGAATGTGCCAGATGTCCCTCTCAATTCTGTCTGCTCTATCTCTTTTCTGCCTCTTCTGTGGTAAACAGATACATCTAGATGGGGTATTTATCAGAAACCTTTCACAAGGGGAAGAAATTAAGCAAAAAAGCTAGCTCTGCAGCACACTGCAGCTGATGCCTTTATACACTAGGTTGGCCTGGGTTGTTCGGATAAACCCAACCTTTTTGCCTCTTTCTAGAGCTAGCTTCCTAGCTCCTTGCAATCTAGGCCATTCAGGGCATGTATTGCTGGTAGGTAGTGCAGGTTATTTAGCAAAATCAGATGGTGATGGACACCTCTCCTCTTACCATAGTATGATTTATTTTATCTATTTCATGATCTTTGGACCCCAGGAGTGGTGACTCAGGTTTTCCCATTTTGGCTGGAGCCTGGATGCAATGCATTCACAAGCAAATGCTTGGACGTTTCCTCTAATGACCTCTGCAGAGCTCACCAGAAGGTTGTAATCCAAAACTACAGTGCTGCCATTTTCCTAACAGCCCCACTCTTGATCAATGGCATCTCAATACACACATAAAACAAAGACTTTAATAATGTAATGCTGGATATTAGGGAAAATTTCTCCCCTGAAAGGGTTGTCAAGCATTGGAACAGGCTGCCCAGGCTGGAGTTATTTAGAAGCCATGTAGATGTGGCGCTTAGGGACATGGTTTAGTGGCGGACTTGGCAGTGGTAGTTTAATGATTTGACTCGATGATCTTAAAAGTCTTTTTTCCAACCTAAATGATTCTATGAGTCTGTGATATGACCAGCCAAGAACTATCCCAGTAACCTGATCTTACCGGGCTAATAGATTATAGATCAGCCACAGTTCATCTTCATCCAGTGCCCAAGCAGGGTAGGCAGAACTCCTGGGAGAGTCTGGATATTTATGTAAGTCCTTTTTTTTGACTTGATGGCACACTTTCCCAAAGACGTAACATCTTTGATACATGTTAGGAATCTGAGAGACTCTGTTAAATCTGGGCCCTTAAAAATGATTTACATGCCACCAGGTCACATAACTCTGGAATTCTGCTTACAGTCCCCAGACAAATGTTTTCTTGACCTCTCCTGGATGCAAGAGCACAGAGAGCATTTGTCTTCATGCCTTTCATTGTGCAGGGCAGAAGAACAGTCTTGGCTATTGGTGGGCCTGAAACTGTGTCTTGGCTGCCCACCCAAAACCAGAACACCTTATCTGAACTACCCACACGTCCCACACATGCCAAGCTTAACCTGAGGGTGCAGTCACAACGGGATTTCTCACAAGATGTTCTTTATTTCTTGTTGGGTAGTTAAAATAATGATCAGTTTTTTCTGTGGTATTTCAGCCGTTACACTTTTGGTCCTGGCCAGAACAGAGGAATTGCAGAGAAGACCATATTCCAAGTAATAAATCTAAACATTCTGAAACTTGAAGAAAAAAAGGTGAATAAAGTTGAAGCCAAAGATTCAGGTTAGATCTTGTTTAATCCAAACCAGGATATCCACCCCTGACAAAGTGTTGACCACGGTTATTTTTTGGCACTGTGTCTGTTCTCTCCCCACACTGCTTTCTTGGAAGTCACTGTGCTCTGGCTCTTCAATTAGAGACGGATAATTGATACATTGCAGACTGGAAAAAGCTTATCACGCTGCATTATTTGTTCCACCACCAGAGACCTATCACCACTGTGAAATCTATTTCAGCAAGTTTGAGAGAGACTTGGATAAACCACCTGGTGATCACATCTGGGACTGTTGACTGTCTGATCCAGGCAGTTTGTCACAGACCCTTGAAAATAGCATTGATGGAGTGAAGGGGTCTTGTGTCTCAAGTGCATATTTTGGAGCGAGGATTTGCGCAGACAAGCTGGCAGAGGCTGTGCTGCGTTTTGGAGGATCACCCAGACTGCAGCCCAAATTTCTGCCCATTTCTGATCCTTCCATTTAGGGGGATCCCTTAGTTTAGGCATATGGGGGGTGGGAAAGATGTTTTTTAGGCTCTAAAAAGTGGAGGGGTGAGGCAGCAGTGGCAGCCAGGGCTGCTGGACCACATCACCCCAGGGTACCTCCCTGGGAAAACTGTGAGGGGTTGATCAGGATTTCCCGATTGATGGAAAATTCCAAGTTAGGAAGGATCCAGACTCTTCTGGAGACTCATCTGCTTTGAGTAAGGGCAGAAGCCATGCAAGGAGCTGGATCTGCCCCACTCTTCTCCCCGACAGCTAGCGATAGCTTCCTATAACCAGTGAGGAAAACACCTACAAAACTTACCTCACTGCTATTTACCCCTGGGAACTGGTGCAGCTGCAAACTGCACATAGCTTGGGTGTCACAAAACAAACTGCCCAAAGCACTCACTGCACCATCATCATCTGCAGAGCTCAGTGGTGATGGGTTGCAGGAGAAGAAAATATTTAACCATGGAGCAGATGTTGCACAGGCTATGACTGTGAGCCCTTTTTGGGTGTGTAACACTTGGAAAGCCCCATGAGTGTGCCTCCCCCTTGGTGGCCCATCTCTGGAGGCTCCCTTAGGGAGGAGGGTGGTGGCTTTTGCCTGAATCCCTATTACTGACCAAGAAACAAGGAGCAGGTCACACTTCAAGGATGTGCCGAAGTTGTTCCTGTGGGTTTGCAGTGGTCAGCATGAAGGTGGGAAAAGGCTTCCAAGCCATGCTGAGGTCTGAGGGCTCTGTCTGTGGCTGTTCCAGCCACAAGCCAAAGGGCAGCACAGTGCCGGGCATTTGCATTGGCAATGGAGAGAGGAGGCTTCGTCCCCGTGTTGCTGCAGAGGTGGTGGAAGTGCCAGCCAGATCGAGGGAGTGGGCAGCTCAGCAAGAGCAGGGCTGGGGACCATATGCAGGAACTAAGAGCCAGAGAGCTACAGCGGGCCGGGAAATTGGCAGTGGCTGGTGCATGGTGGTGGCACAGTGCTGGGTGGCCTTCGTCCCTTCAGCTGTGGCCTGTCTCTCTCAGTGTGGCTCAGTGGAGTTCGCCTGTGAAATAGCAGCTGCAGACCATCTCTGTGTCTGGTATGGAGGAGTTATCACTGCAAAACTGCAAACAGGATTATTTCTAAGTGAAGGAACTGTAAACGTTTAAATACAGGTACAAGCCTGCCTGGGTCACAGCAGGCTTTTTTTTTTTTTTTTTTTTTTTTTTTTTTTTTTAATTTTAATCATTTTGGTTTGTTGCCCCTTGAAACAGTGGCCTGCAGTTTTACGTAATAACCTCACTAATAACCCACTTTCCCAATGTCAATATGAATAACACAGCAGTAAGAATCCCTTTTCTCACAGGGCAGAGTTTTTGTTTGCAGAGAGGTGGGAAACAGCTTTGACCCAGCAGTTGTTGCATTTTAGCTGATATCTTGTTATCTGACAGAAACAAATCCATGTGCTTCAGTTCATCTTAAAATGCTGATTACCAGATAAAGGCATATCCTGCTGCCAGAGACCAACAGGGGAACAGTAATTATGGCTGTGCTGGATGCTGGAGCTCAGCTGGCAAAGGCTGGAAGGGTGATACTGGGTGTGCAAACACACAGCCAAGAGGTAGGGAGGGGGATCAGATTTTTATTCTCTCTGTCAGCACTCCTGCAACTAAAAGCAAAACCAAACCTCTTAGGTCTGTCCTTTTCTCATCTTCAAATCAGTGGGATCTGTTCTTCTCAGCACGAAGCATTTTCAGTCTTTTGTTCCAGTACATAGTTGATGACACTGCTATTTTGATATCCTATTATTTTAGATTCAGCTCACACGTTTTGATAGGTGTATTTGACCATTCGAACATCAAGAATGGAGAATCAGAATCGGTTCCTCCATTGTTTTTTACTTCTAAGTCCAAAATTTCTGCCTGTAGGTGGTGATTTTGTGGGTCAGCTGTTCCTTGCTGAGGCACAGAGGAGAAAAATGGACAGCAAAGATTTCTGCAGATGGGATTCTGTTCAAAAGATTGGTAATAAAAGAGCAAAGTCTAAACTCTATAATTAATTTGGACCAAAAAATGTGTTTAACGTCAAACCACCAGAGCGGTGATGGCTAGGAACCAGGTGGACTCTATTAGAAAGTGAGGAAGGGAGTCTTTCTTCTTTCTGATGGCTGCCAGGAAACATGCTTGTTTCAGCTTTTGCGTGAAATGATAGATGGGGGTTTTGAAGCCAAAATCTCTTTGGTTCTGCTCCTCCTCCCTTTGGGACATGGGTGCTGTGGATGTTCATTACTCACGTTAGAAACATTTGCCACAGGAAGCTCCTGGAACCGAGTTTGGAAAGCCATGAAAGCCCTAAAGGCAGCTGAAAACATCAGTGCTATCCCAGCACTTGCTGAATTGAATTATTAAGTGCCAAGATAAATTAATGTTTGTCTCTGAGTCATTCCCAATTTTACAAAGTCCAGGGTTTTCAAACTCCCTTGCTACCAAGAAAATCCTCTCTACTTGAAAAAGAAACGCCATCTTGGTGGTAGCACCTTCCAAAATCTGGAACTGTGTTTTCAGAAGTCCTGCTTTGCTCTCTGGTAAATTCCATTCCATCTCTCCTTGCCCAGTGAAATACCTGGAATATTTGCTTTTATTTATAAACAAGATTTTCAGGATTTCAGGATTTCAGGATTTATAAACAGGATTTCATAAAGCATAGGCTAAAAAGCCTGTTCTGTGAGGTTATTTAGTTTATTGATATTTATATATTGAAATAAAGCTCAAGAGTTAATCTATGAAGTGTTATCCAATGATCTTGAACATCTGGATTGGGGGTCCAAGATTTCACACAAATTGCATTAAGATTCTTGCCATTAGAGCTTCAAAATAAGGGAGATAAATACAACAAAATCATGAAGCAAGGAGGCACAGCTCTGTCTGGCAGGCCTGTGGGCTGAGATAACCAAGAGCCACCACTGTTCCTGGGGCTGGAACAACTGGGGTGCTGCAGGCAGCAGGTCGTGTTTGTCCTCAGGAGGAACACTGAGCCCACAGCAGCTGAGTCTCTGCTCCTACACCACGCTTGGCCAGTGGAGAAGGAGAAACAGGGAAGACCTGCCCTTGCCTGCCTTCACTCCCAGTAGCCCCGGGCACTGCCCCTGTGCTGGCCCAGCCCAGCCCCCACATGTCCGTGGGGGCTGGCACTGCCTTTCTGGGGGAACGGTGCAGCCCCACGCTCCTCCCTGTGGGCTGTTAAATGGGGAATTACTGAGGCAAGTGGCTGGGTATGGGCCAACACTTGTGCCACCAGCAGATGTACCCCAACTGAGCACCGATCACCCCTCTCCACTGCACCTCCAGCCAGTGCCTCCTTGCACGATGTGACTTGCCCTGATGTCTCCCATGGATCTGAATGCAAACCAGAATGCTTTCTCACCACCGTTCAGCAGCCATCAGCTGTGCATCCCTCCCAGCACCTACAAAGTAACAGCCTTCACATCACAGATCTCTCTCTAGGCCCATATTCCATTTAGACAGGAGACCCACAGCCTCTTTCAAAAGCCATGCTGCTTGAGCCTTATTCCCCTTGCCTAGGGTCAAACCCAGGATTTCCTATGACTTCACAAAGATTAAGATGAGGCTTAATCTCTTCACACGCTCCATACCTCACCCCCACCTCAGTAATATGCCAGGGAGCGAAGAGACGTGATGGATGCCCCTTGCAGCTGCAATGAATAAAGCTGGGGTGTTTTAGCAGGTGTAAGTAATTTCCCTTGCTTAGCAGTGCCTGCGGTGTTAGGCTTTGCTGCCGCAGCATGCTGGTATACTGAAGGCTTTTTACGTTACAAATAACTTAGCACCTCATTTCACTGGTGGGTCTTGACCTTCCAGTTGGTCATATCCTGGTTTGTTCCCAGGATGTCTTTTGGAGTCTACTCTTTACGTCCTCAAAATTAAGCCTGGGTGATATCTGTGGATTGTTAGTTTCAGAGATGACCTTCTGGATGGATGGAACGTTCACCACCATACCAACAGGCTCCTGGTGCTCCCAATTCCATCACATCCCATCCTCGGACATGCAACCTTAGCCTTGTGCTCTAAAAACATACCCTGCACCACAACCCTCACATATCATCAGGCAACTGAACAGGAAGGAAAAATAAACAAACAAACAAAATAATAAATTGGGATAATTTAGGGCCACAGGGCACCCCAGAGGTCGCAGGGAAGCCCCAGCCCAATGCTAAGCAGCGTGGTCAGCACTGAACAACTTCAGTATGAGACAGTCCATCACACTGCAGGGCCAGGGATTGTTCCCTGGGACCCCTGCCCCCTGTACTGTTGTAGCTATGTACTGGTGTAGCATTTCTCACAGGCCAAGGAGCTACTTGCTCCTGGGAAGGTTGGGCATGTGTGTGGATGTGTATGCATTTGCAGAGCTGCACTCTGCAGTTGTGGCTTTCTAGAGGATACTGGTGGGTGGTTCAAAAAATATAGTAAGGATATTATTATACATATATAATTGTATTCTTTTAGTCTGAAATAAGCCCCTGGTAAATTTATATTTACTTGGCAGTGAAGATGTAAAACTTGGTTTGGCAGTTACATTTAGGAAAACACTAGGAACTCCAGGGAAAAAATACTGCCTGGCTGAGTAGGCTGAAGTGATGCTGAGAAATGGAGCTCTGTGAATCTGAATTCAACCCAGTTTTTCAGAGCTGCTTACCCAGTCTCCTTCCACCGTTGGCCAACTGACAGAAACTCAATATTTTTCTTTTAGTGAATGAAAACCATAGTCAGAAACAGCCATTGGGTCAGGATCATATGCAAAAGCTCCTCTTGTGCTTTTGTTTCCTAATTGCTCTTGGAAGGATTTTTCGGACTGGGCTGACGCAGTTGTGTGTATGAATTTCCTGGCAAATAAGGAAGGTGACTGTGTCCAAAAGACATTTAAGAGTGTGAATTCACAGGCTTTCCATGTCTAATCAAGAAGCGTAAGCCATTAGCCACATGTTCTCCATTTCCATCACATTTTTTCACACTTAAACAAAAACATGCCAAAGAAAAGGTGCTACATTTTTTAATGCCCCCAAATAGGAACCACGGGAGTCCGTTAAATGCTGTGGTCATTTCCAGCATACAAATCAATTTTCCTTGTGGTGGTGAAGTGGTGAATAATGCCTGGTTTGTTTAAAGGAGCATGACTGATTTTGGATGAAGGATCCTGTCACTTTGGCATTTTTAGTTTTATTTATTGCACACAACCGTATAAAACCTGGTACTGGTCTCAGTGCCAGGCTTACTAGTGGAAAAGCTGAAAGGACCACATAACTCCTGGTGCAGCAAAGAGGTTCTCCTCCTGCAAGGCATTTGCTGAAGTCCTGAAAAATTTTGAATAACATGGCAGAGAAGGATTTCATCAGCTGGCACCTTCTGGCTTTATTTTTTCTTCCATTTTGCCTGTGTCAAGAAGAATACATGGAGGTGAGCAGAAGATCTTATAAACCAGTGGCCAAAGTATTGCAAAGTCACCACCAGACTGGCCATAAAGGTTCCAGAAGCAGGGAAATATTGAAACAGCGGAGTCAACTTATAGAGTGGACTGCTGATAATAGCACTTCTGCAGACCAAAAAGTCCTGAGACCAGAGGTAGATGATGTAGAACTGACTACCTCAGACAGAGTCCAGGTACTCTGAATTAATCTTCTAAAGATATCTTTAAAGCTAATGAGATATTTTATTTTTTTGCTAAGATTATTAGTGATTTATTGATGAAATAATTTTTATTACAGCTGTGTATTGGTCTGTATCCTGCTGGGTTGCTTTATAGGATCTTTTAATGAGCTGGTAGAACCAGCAGTGGTTGGGGTCACTGGTTTCAACATAAACAGAAGCCCCTTATTTTGCTGAAACTGTGAACTTGTACAATCATATGTTCTGGTCTTTAGTCTCTTAATTATGTCAAGGTATTCCTTATTTAATACATTAAAGTTTTAGAAGTTTTAGATTCTGTAAACTCATCTGGATGTGAAGGAAAAGTACAGAATTTCTAGAGGTATTTGGAAAGATTCAGTTATCAGAGGATAACTTTACTTGAAATTTTTTTATATAAAGTATATTTTTTGAGCTTGAGACAATGGAATTCTGAGTGTTCAAAGTAGATTTAATAATATATGTTAACTTGACAGTTTCAGAGAAAAAAGACTCATAATGAAACTCTAAATCATCTGTAGTATCTGTGTTTTAAGCTGTGAATGTCATGGCATTTCAGGTATTACAGTCATTAGCTCACAGCAAAGGGAAAATAGCATTATTTGGTTATACATAAAATATTGCAGTTGAAATCTAAAAGGAAAAATCTAAGGGCAGAAGATGAAGCTTTTTCTAGCACTATGCAAACCAAAATTCCACTCAAATTCAGTTTTTGTTGATGGATGTTTTTTAGAAACAATAAGAACATGAGTGTTTTGTTCCTATTGCTGATACAAATGTTTGAGTCCTGTATAGTTCACCTTTTGTCATTTGTTATTTGAAACTCTTTCAGATCAAACTATGATATTTTGAATTCCAAAAATCATGGACATGCAGATAAGTGTTGAATAATAACCTGCTTCATGATAAGCAGAAAAGAGATCTGATTTTAATTCTATCTTAGGCTTGAAGAACTGAAACACATCCAAGTATGGCAATAGGTTTAATGCACCACTATATTTCCTGTGTTTAAATTTTATAGATCTTTGCATTTCATATTTCTTGGGCAAGAGTTGTATGTTCCTCCAGTGGACACAGCAAAATAGATATTTAACTGTAGATATGTTAAATTGCACTTGCACTATATAAACAGTGTAACCCACGAGGTACATAGTCCAATGAGCCACGTAGTGTGTGTGTAACTCTTTACTGCGGAGAGAACTGTGCAGCTGCATACTACAGACCATGTATTACTGGTACTTAAAAAAGATTCCCCTTTAACTCAACATAATTTCAGATAATGCAGCTCTTAATATGAAATCACAACAGAAAGTGTCACTGTTTTTGGTGTGCATGTGTCTCTCAGAGAGTTTAATGCAACACTTTTGGAGTCCTCTGCTGGGCAAAAAGGCTGTGAGATTAAAACTGAGACTGGCAAGTCTGAGCACAACTGATGGCAGCCATTTACCTGCCAGACCCTCTCTAAGAAGCAATCTTTGCTGGGGAAATGATGCAATTTTTGCCTGACTGAAATGAAATGGAGCACTAGGAGATGCATGACAGGGATAATCCATCACAGAGTGGCTGACGCAATAGGTATTTTCCATTGCCAAGACTCCAGGAATTTCCAGGTAGAGGAGGAAGAAAGGTGGCACCAACATGTTTCAATTCATGGGAAACATCTCTTTTCCCCTTGAGCTATCTGAAAACTGTTTCATACCTAAGTCCCTGCTTTCTTGATTATCTTGGCTCCGGCTAGAGAATTTCACTCTCTTGCTAGTGTTTTAATGGTCCCGTTCCCTGTTGTGGAATAGAGACAACATCATTCGCCTTCGCTGCAGTAGGTACAAGGTCAATTTCCAGGCTTCTGGTAACTTACATAAAACACAATGTGCATTTCTCAAGCACAAAAAATCTTAGTGACTGGGGACAGTTACACCAGACACATTCTTCCTTTTCAGGTTGCTCTTTGAAAACTTTCAGGTACCCCTCAACCTACTGGCGTGTTACCTTGAAACTTGGCAATCTGGGTTTGTTTAATTCTTTGCAAGGGAAGGGGTATGAGGGCCTTAGTGCCCACAGAGACATGCTATTTTGCATTCAGAATGGAAGCCAAGAACAGTGGATGTACATTACTTGTCCTCTATATTTTCTTAGACAATATAATGGACACTCATAAAATTAACCATGAAGTGAGAAAAGGGCTGGGTCTCCAACTATGATTCCTTCACAGCTGTAAGTTAAAGGAATTTTATAGACCATTGGTTGCCTACAACTGCCTCCTACATACTAAGTCATATGAAATTGTGTGAATAGCCTCAGGAATATTTCCAGTTTCCTATCTGTATTACGATATCAATGTGGCAGATGCATTTCTCAAGCTTCTAAATCATATTCATGTCCTGAAAGCAATGCCAAAAATTCATTGCATACTAAAATTTATGTGTTAATGTCTACATAGGCAAGTAGGTTGTAATTAAACTCTGTCCCATTTGAGTGTATTTTTGCTTTAGGAACGGGTTTTTCCTTTAAATGTACTCTTCATGAAGTTCTCTGGTTTTAGAGATTAAAAGACTGTCTTGAATATTTATTGTTCTTGGCAGCTGACTGTGAACATTTTTTTCCTCCTAGTCAAAGGATTAGTAAAGATAAGTCAATACTACTTTATGACTCGTGTGAGTAGTTATTTTGAAGTCAGTGGAACTGTTCTCATACAACCAAGTTGGCAGGACTTGCCTCACTTCACACATAATAACCTGCTGAGCTTTTTGGGAGGTAATGCCAAATAGCATTTGGTTATGACCAACACTAGTAGCTATTTTATGATAATGTAGCTGGTTAGCGAATAACATCGTTCAGGATTGCAGTGTTGGGTCAAAAAGACAAATCATACCTGCACAAAGAGAGTCTCACATGTAGTCCAGTTTGCTGGATTCATGCTGTCACTTACCTACAAGTCCACAATTCTAAGTTTTTGGATGTTTCAAGGCTAATATGACTTACTTGCTCTTTGCAGTTATGTATATAGTTTGTCTTCACATTTAACATGGATATGAAGCACTATCAAAAAGGAGCTGGAGATTTTAACCTTAGTGCAATGCTCAACATCAGCATTTCAGGTGGTGAAAAATGCTTGAGCAATTCCAGTCTTGTATTTGGCTCCCCTTCAAGGACTGAAAATGAGCTGAAAGCAGGGCTACTCTTCTCTCATATTAGGAAGCTTTAAACAGCATGTCTGGTGATTGTCAGTTACGTTTTTCCTAACAGCTAGGAGAGATAAAGCAGCAAGAAAGATACATACAGGTTCTCCAGGAACAGGCAGTCCAACAAGCAGAACTAATTTTTCTCATGAAGTACAGACTTTATCCAGAAATAAGGTAAAAATCATAGTATTGACCAAACCCCATAAATATGAGGTCCTTCTGCCCATTGACAAGTCCTAACATTTCCATAACTCTCTGAATGTGAAGCATATTTGTTGAGCTGTCAGGTCAGTCTTTATTCCCATGGTAGCTCCACCTTCGGTGGTTCCAGCTGTAAAGGACATGTTTCCATCCTATCGGAGGAGTTGCAGTATTTCAGTGGCATGAAAGGTGTTTTCTGAATCCGCAAACATAAACACCCAAGCCTCTTGAAATTAATGAATTCTGAGTGTGCTTGGTATTGTCCAAAACATGGGCAGAAAGTTTTAGTGTTTCAGATCAAGCCAGCTGATGACCTTGAGGGCAGGAATGCAGTACATCTGCATGGTTCATTTGGCAGCTGCCATCCCACCAGAGGCTCGATTGCTGCCGTTAAACCAGTAGGTCTGCATTAGGCAAGTAATTTGAGGATGATAAAGATGAGTGGAAACAAAGACAAAGAAGATAAATAGTAGAATGATTAGAGAAAAGTAGTAGTTGGGTTGGTGTAACTATTCCCCCCCCATCCCCGACAATTTAAGAACTGCAGACCTGCACCTCAGGGTAATAGCAAAGAATTGTAGGGGGAAAAGAAACAAAGAGGGAGAAATGAGAAGGAGGTAGAGTAATAAAATCAAACCCTGGACCTCTACCTCAGCTGACCCATCAGAAGATTTGTGACTGCTAAACCATCCCAAGAGCCTAGTTATGAAGTCAAGCCAGGACTGAATGAGATACCACTAGTATAAATAAAATAATACAGAAAAGTACTGCAACTAAACTATTATCAGACTATTTTTACAGTAGCTGAGCTGTGTGTAATAAACCTTTTAGTTTATTTAAGCTTCTATATTAGTTTCAGCATATAAATTGGTTTTCCTAGTTGTACACACTCAACTACAAACACTCAAATGCCCCTAGTACCAGGTGTTGTGATCAGTTCAATTTTTTGTCATGTATCTTGGCACTTGTTTTAAGTTATCCCAACTTAGTAGCCTGTAAACATACAAGTCTGGAGCCATGAACAGGAATATGCTGCACAGACATTTTTTAATATCTCCTTCAGGTGGTTCAGCGCAGTTTTCATTACTTTTAGTGGAGGGTAGTTCATTGCTGAAGGTCAAATGAAGTCCCTTGTGTCCTACCATTTGTTGTACATAGGCTTGTTTGTCAACACAGGTCAACTGAAATACGAGATCAAAAAAAAGCCGGATAGGAACCTAACTGAAATATTCATTTAACTTTCATTACTTGGTATTATTTTATTTTCAAAACCCTCATTATCTGATGGGACAAGCTGCTTTTTAATATTCATATAGTTCTTAGAACACTGGAAGAGCTACTCCCTTAAATTTTGCAAAAATAACATCTTCAGGGATGACCCAAGTATGGGAGATTTCAGCTCAGATAAGAAGTGTTTTGAAAACTTATGAAATATGTAACAGAGAATATATAATGAAGACCCCATAATCAACATGTATATGATTGATGCCCTCCATGAATGAGATACTTAAAGCTTATTTTTGTGCACTTAGCCCCCACAAACCGGACCACAGAATCCAGACTGCAGTTCCTGCTGCCGTGGTGACTTTGGAGTTCGACTCTACCAAGGGCCCCCAGGACCTCCTGGGCCCCCTGGGATGCCAGGTGAGGATGAAGTTTAATTCATTTTTTCATCAGTCTAATTACAGGCTATTCTATGAAATATCTGAGATTGGTCCAGACATCAGTATTTGGTGACAGGTTCAGCAAAAAGTTTTTCTATAATTTCTGGGCAGACAGAGATTTTCAGTTAGACTCTAATGTCTTTTCCAGTGAAAACCCATTTGTTATTAAAATTCAGCTTTCAGAAATTTATATGGAAAGTAACCTTATTACATTTCTAGGGCAAATTGGTCTATCTTCTTAAAGCAGCATGAAGCTTCCATTAAAGTTGGAAGAACTTGCTCCCTGGAGTTGATTACTGCGATCACCTTTGAATATCCAGCTGTGCTACTGTGTAGTGTTTCCAGGAGCTTTTTTCCATCTAGCACACTGCTAGCTGATATTTTACAGAGAAACACATGCTTTTATTCTCTCACAGGAATGTCTTCTTTTCCTTCTTTTTCTTGTCTTCCATAATAAAAAGTACCTTCAACCATCCCCTTACCCCCATTAAAAAGGCAAAGAGAAGAATATGATACATGAGAAAAGGGTATAGTTCAATCTGGTAATTGGTACGGAAAAAGAGGAGCATGTTGGTCTAAATTTGTCACAGCAGCTACCTCCAGGGATTTGGAAATCATCATTACTAAAGTGGACGTATACCTTAAATGAACATGTCACTGACTGACAGATTTGTCTCACCTTCAAAAGCTTACGTCTTCTGTTATCACAACAAAAATGCAATTTCATAATCCTTCTGTGTCACAAAGGTACTGACAGTAACAGACATTACAGACAACCATACACCAAAAAATTTAATGTAGTGATTTTTGGGTGGAAACAGTTGACAGTAACAGTTCAATCTCACTGTTATGAAGTTAAATCTGAGTTTTGAAGTTAAACCTGAATGAAACGTTTCAAGAACTAGTTCAGTTGGAAATATATTGAAATAAATTGTTACTTCGACATATTTTGGAAATTAGGCAAAATAAGGTCATAGGCATATTTGGTACTAGTGTGCTGTGAGCTATTCATGCATCAACGCTTTATAAAAATAGCTATGACCATTACAGAAGTAAGAGAAATCTAACAGTGTGTTCTCTTGTGCAGAAATATTGCATTATGGATTAATAAATTGTTGGCTTCTTAGAAGCAGGACATAGTTTTGTTTTAGACCCACACTTTCAAGGCAGCAGTGGACATACTGGGACACCGCCCAGCCTCAGCTTTGCCCTTTCCTCATGTGAGGATGTGTCTCAGTCACACTGTCTTGTCAGCACAGGATGCCACAAATGTATGGGTGACAGCAACATTCTGCACCTTGGAATCTGTCTGTCTCCTTCATCTGCGGCATTTCATATTGTTGTGCCATAAGAGGAATTACAACAGCTGCTTTTCCCTTGATTGAATCAAAAGTTGCTTGCAGACTTCTGTTCCGAACTGGTAGAGAAGCAATTCTGGCTTTACATGAGGGATCATTCTTGTTATTTTTAAAGAGTTATTGATTTCTTTATGCAAACAAAAAACTGCTTAGTTTCTTCCACCATTTAGCTTCCTTGTTTGAAGTAAACCTTTTTCTCGCTACAGAAATTCTGAAAAATCACTTAATCATTAGATTTGGTCTCAAACACCATTCTTCTTCTGAATTACCAGAGCAACTAGTAACCATAACCAAGGTGACTAATCAGAGAACAAGCAGAGTGGCAAAGAATCTCATTTCAGTTCAGGCAGAAATAGAACAATGATGACACTAATTAATCCCTAAGTAATTAATTGAAAGGTCAGTCTTTTGCTTCAGATGGGCATAATAATTGCTCAGTAATTCTAGCCAACTTTAAAATTTTGTTAGTCACATAGACATTTGCTTAGTAATTTCCTCAGTAAATATCAGGAAGTAAGTAATACTGCAGATGCAGGTATAAGGTTTTATACTGACCCTTTTTACAAGAAGCCACCTCAGAAAAGTTTCATTATAAAAATTTTGTCTTTCTTTAAATCTAGGAACATGCAATCGATCAACCCCTTCAAGCTAACCAGCACCCTGAGAACGCACAGTCTCCCATTTTTGGCACAGATGGGTCATTTGGTTAGTTTAAGGCTACAGCCATTCTTCATTTGTGTAGACATGTTTTAAAGTTAGCAAAATGTTATTCAAAATTATTCAAAATTATCTTATCCTATCCTAATTAACTTAAATTATCAGTATATAAGTTTTTACACAAAAGGAAAATCAAGAGTGCTTATGCAGGCTATCTGGTATGTGTCAGGTCAGTGGCTTTCACTTTCTTTGAGCCACACATCCACTGAGATCTTGTCCTTGCACATCTCCCCAACAATGCGATGACTTCAGACATCAGTCTGTACAGCAACACCCAGTCTGTACAGCAACACCCAGACAGCATGAGGGTTAACTCTGAAACATCAATCTACGTCATCAAAATCTTCACCTTCAGCTTAACCACACAGCTGTTTCTTATCCGTTGCAGCTCAGTCTGGTTTTTATGGTACTGAAAACTCCATGTGTTGCAAACTGGTGGAAAAGGACGCTATCACAATCCTCTGTTAAAATGTATTATATGAAGTTATTTAAGTTAAACAGAAAGTTCTGTTTCCTTTAAGGAAATCATGGAAACAATGGAAATAATGGAGCAACTGGCCAGGAAGGAGCCAAAGGTGAGAAAGGAGACAAAGGAGATATGGGACCGAGGGGTGAGCGTGGCCATCATGGACCCAAAGGCGAAAAGGGTTACCCTGGGATTCCCCCAGAGCTACAGGTACAAAATCTCTGACTTGTGTTGGCTGCAGCAGTTCTCAGGTTATGGTTTTCTTCTCTGAAAAACAGCACCTAACTACTGTGATATACTTAAGAAGAAAATCTGCCTGTAAATTAATACAGTGAAAGACATATGTAGTCTTTGTCATGACTGACAAATGTGCTTTGCCAGATCTTCCTGGAAAAAAAAGACACTGGGGTTTAATCTTTTTTTAGAGTAAAAATCCAGCTGGGAAATGGGCAGGAAGAAAGATACATGGTTCCCTTTTAGGTCAGAGAGCCTGTGTCTGGGTCATTAAAGGACAATAGCAAGGACTATAATTTTTCTATCCAGCTGCAAATACATAACTGCATCTCCTATGGCACATGGAAAGAGTAGAGGAATCACTCAGGCCCATGCTTCTCAGGTCAATCAGGCTTTCTGAGATTCTCAGAAGCATATGTATCCAACTCCTCAAATTATGGGGTCAAAACTTCAGTGCAGACAGAAGTCCTTGGGTTTTGAAAAATACCCCTCAGTAGCTATCTATGGTTTTGTATGTCCAGATACCTTAAATATGTTGAGAAGCATGTAGGTTCTGCCTGTGAATGAACTACCCAAAAGCCAGATCAGCATAAAAACGTGGGTTCAAACCTGAGCTGAAAGGTTCTGCTGAGGGATGGTATGTAGTTGTTTGGGCATAGTCCCACAGCTTTTGCATTAGAGCTTCTTTGTGTCCCAGGAAACTGGAAGATGTCCTTACGAGAGACCTTATATGTGTCTCTCTATATATACCTGCAGTACAGCAGAAATACGGTGTAGTCCTGTTCCTAAGGCAACCAAAAGTAAATGGGACTTGGATAAATGAGACCCTTGGCTGCCATTGCAAAGAAGATGTAAAAGAGTTGTCTACACTGTATGGCGCAGTGTAGCAATGTATGTGCAGTTCATCTGCAACAGCAGGAAGAGTTGACTACCTCTGGGATGTAGCGCAGCTAAGGTGCTAAAGACAAGATTTAAATGCATGGTAAGCCTTTGAGATGTATTGCTCCTAGTCTCCAGCTGCCACTGTGGAAGGGGCTCCTGTAGGGAGCCAGCCCTTTGTGGGGGAATCCTAAAGCACTTCAGGTGGCATCAGAAGTATTTATATGGGCAAGTGATTGCAGCCAGATTCAGCTCCAGAGAGTCTATGTGTGAGGTAAGCATCTATGCTCCCATTATGATTACTGAGGACCTAGAAGAGCAAGTCAGCTTAATCTGACAGTCACTGCTGCTTTTGGGTATATGGGACTTCAGACACCGCATAGCATGTAGATCTCCAGAAACTATAAAGGAGTTTACATCCTCAATCACACGCACACACTTTAATGGAAGTGTCTTAGTCTTGACCTGATTCATACTCCCAAACCAAGCTCACCACTGAAGGGACAAAATGGTATTTAGCAAATACGCGCGAAAAGAAATCCCAGTTTCAAACTCTCTGACCATGTGGAAAACTGAAGTCCTCATCTACTTACAGATCTACACCTTTTAACTGAACAGTACTGTTTCCCAATAACTGTCATTCCTGTATGTTTTATATCCTCATAAAAGTCATGCAAATTAACAGAAAAATCAAGAGCACAACCAATGTCTGCAGTGTGGGAAAATGACTTTGGGTTTCTTTGCATTGTGTATGTTTGAGTTCTCCACCCTGCGTTGCATGAAGATGAGATAATTGCACAGAATAAAATTCACAATGAAAACAGTTTTCAAAATTACCGGACTTATGTAATAAAGCAGATTTTTTTTAGTATTCTTGAAGAACTAACTGGAATTAACATTACAGCTGAATGTCTTAAAAACATATTTGCTGTAATTACATTCCACATAAATCCTTTTGCCATTTTAAAATAAGCTATCAGCAATTTTTTCTTACATAAAGACCATGGTAGTAATTTAAATAAAAACTGAATAACGGCAGAGGATGAACAAAAGAAGTTCATATTGCAATACCTATTTCCAAGTAAATTCTGTCACTGGTTTTAACAGATGTGTTTAAACATTCTTCACACAGTATAGCATATCATTTCTCATTAACATAGTGCTTAGGAATTTTAGAGTGGGGTTAGGTAGAGGAGAAAACACTCTCAAATACACTACTGGTTTAAATACAAGATTATTTTGAAAGACCTCACATGTCCATGTTGATCTGCTACTCCAAAATGAGACCTAGGGTAAAAGGACACTTTTTCCAACTCTTCTGATCAGCCCGAGAAAAGTAGCTTGGGGTCAGAGAGAATGTGAAATGGAATCTAGACAAAAAGCAATAATTCCTTGCAGCTGCTTTCCTTTAACACATGATGAACTTCGATGTGATCCTGGCTGAGAAGCAAGACGTTAACAATTTGCCTTCATAGAAAATGCATCCATGCAGGGACAAGGAAAATCAGCCCAAGCTTTCAGCTCACATCTGGAGCTCCTCAAATTTCTGAGCAGATGGCTAATGATTTGCATTGTTGGACCGCTGCTTGCATTTGATTTTGCCTGTTTTGATTTTTTTCTTGTTTGGATCTGGAATCAAAAGAAGTTTGGTGTGGCTTTTTTTTAATACCAGTATAGCTGGAATCTCATGACAAATGTCGTTTTTGTGAGGGGAAATAAAAACTGCAATTGAACACTTCTCACCAAAGAAGTTGAGGGAGAGATAAAGTGCCAAGTCACTCTGTGACCTTCTGGCAGGCATCCAGGTGCAATTCCATCTGTACCCCCTTTACCAGCAGTGAGCTGGGAGGATACTAGACTCACAGAAGAGACCAACCCCTTCCCTGCCCACCAAGTTGGCAGGGTCATTCCCTGGTGTCTTGCTGAGGGTAATCTGAATTCTCCAGTGTGGGAGGTTTTGCACAGCTTCCTATGAAACATTTTCCCCGGCCAATATATCTCACTGCAAGAAGCGTAACATGAAGCTGAAGCACAGTTTTCACTTTCTCTGTTTCCTCTTCTGGTCTCTGCCACCCTCTGTTGTCATGAATGAGGGTACAGGGCAACTGCTAAGAGACATAAATCACTGAAGGTTGAATCCCAGCAACTGTACTTCTAGACGACCTCTAATAAAAAGGGTTACTGTATCTCTGAAAGTAGTTAGCAAGAAACAGTAATGTATGTGGATTTTACTGAGCTTTATTTATTTCACACATTCTCATAAAAGCAATATCCAGTCTAAACGCATTGGGGAATATATAAAAACAAATTAAATCACTTTTGTTGGAAACACCATCCATTTTAATACCAGTTTTCTGTTGCATCATTCTAGACAGACTTAACAGTAAATAAAAACCCAAATGAAGGTCCTAACCTGCAAACACTTGCCCATACACTTACTTTTACAGTCATGAATAGTCCAATTGAATGCAAGAAGCCTAGTCCTCTTCCAGTTTCATTCAATGGGAGTTTTGTTACTGGAGTTTAATGGCCTTGGAGCAGGCCCTAGAAGAACATCTCTGTCAGTAAAATAAACAGACCACAAATACAAGAAAAAATTCTGTAGCTGATTCTTGTACACATGTGCATTTTGTGAATGACTGCCTGAGTAAGAACTGAACTTTTGCAGGTCGCATTCATGGCTTCCATGGCTACTCACTTCAGCAACCAGAACAGTGGGATCATCTTCAGTAGTGTTGAAACCAACGTTGGGAATTTTTTTGATGTCATGACTGGGAGATTTGGTGCTCCGGTGAATGGTAAGTGTTTGCAAACCAAAAAAATGCAATTCTGGGAGATAGAGATAGAGAGAAGTATGGTCAATAATGATGACAGACTAGTTAACTGCCTTTGCACAAGGCACTGATGAGACTCACTCTGCATAGCTCTTGATACCTACTTTCAGGAAAAATGAAACTGGAAACTGAGCAAGCCAAGAGAGGGATGGCCAGCCAGCGAGACTAGTGCTGGCACAAAGGCAGGAGGAGGTGGCATGGCCAGAGCTGGGGAGGGAGCAGGACCAGCTGCTTTGTGACCTTTAGCCCTTCAGTCACTGCAGTAAGATAACCACGTCCTTGATGTTGCTGCAGCAGCTTCACAGTCGCCTCCTCCACCTCCTGCCTCCAGCCGCTCTCTTCATCTCCATCTTCCCTCATGCCAGTTCAGCTGTGAGCTGGCCTGTAACAGATGGGTGGCTGGAAATGAGGTATTACAGTTTTTTCTGAGTTATTTCTCAGCTGCATCAGTCTCCCATCTTATGCAGCTGTGGTGCAGGAAGAACAGTAGGAGACAGGGGAGTCAGGGCCATAACCACAATCGTGTCGAAGCAAAGCCTGAAACCACCTTCCTTCACTTGGCCTTTCTCACCCTGCCATTCATTTACTCACAGCTATGGGAAAAGGTGTTGAAGTCGGGCCCCCTGAGCTTGCTGTAGCACATCTTACTGACAGAGAGGTGTGTCCTCACAGCTGCTTCCTTTCGAGGTTAACGTATACGTGGATGTCAATAAACTTTGACATTTTTATATGTCATAATTTAATGACTTTGATGCAAACTCCAAGCTCCCATTGCAGGGTCAATGCTACAGACTTCAGGAACCGGGAGCTCGTCTTCCTGCCTGGGGGAGTCTTGTAGAGCTCATGACATGGTTGCACTGACAACATTGTTGGCACCTTTCAGACCAAGAAAGAGCTAAAAAGAAAAAGGGTAATGGTGTGTTGTGCAAGAAGAGAAAGTGTTCACATCGTACGGCCAAGCGAACAGCAGTGAGTGCTGCTAAAACCACTCATGTCCTGCCTGACCTGGGCAATGTGGTGGCTGTTTGACAGCCTCTGTGGCTGAGCCCTGGCTGGCCTGGAGGCTGCCCCTCTAAGAGAGGGCAGGAGCGAGAAGGTAATGAAAAAATGGTGAGAGAGCGGTCACTAGGCTCAGCCTCTGACAAGTTTCCCTTTCAGTGAGAACAAAGGGGTGAGTGGTCCTGCCATGTTCAGATAGAGCCATTTCTCTGGAACAGTACCCCTGCCATATGCAGAATTAAAATTAATCAGATTTTGGCACACTGTAAGTGGAAGCAAAATACTCACTGAACAACTGGAAGGTAATTGTGCCTCAGCTATTACGTTTTCTGAGTAAGAAGCACAGATCTGTAGCATGACTACCTCCCTCTATGAAGCAAACACATTGTATTTGGTAATCTTTTCAGGGGTATATTTCTTCACCTTCAATATGATGAAACATGAAGATGTGGAGGAAGTGTATGTGTACCTGATGCATAATGGTAACACAGTTTTCAGCTTATATAGGTAAGTGAAGAGCCAGGCCATTTTAATGCAAAACACATGTTTGCACAGAGGTAATAGCCTGCTCACATTTCAAGAAACACAAAATTTTTCATTTTTTAAAGAAATTCTACGGGGTAAAATAACCAACAAAGAAAAAGACTGTATTTCACCCTCCTCAACTTGCAAATTTGGGTGATGCTGGCCGCAGATCCTGCACCTAAAATTCAGCATTAAAACAAGTTCCTCAAAACTCAGGGGAAAGGAATTAGCACTGCAAGTCGTGGTTGCAGTCCAGTGCCAATGTGTTGCCATTCTGTTAAGCCATATCTTCATCCTTTTTTTTTTGCCTGTCAGAGAAAGGGCATGTTGAAGTGTTCAGCAACTACTTACAGTCTTGTTAAAGACCGGGGGAGAGCAATTTACTTTAAAGACGGAAAGCATTTCAACTGCAGTAGTAAGGACGAGTTAGAAGCAATGGTCCCCTATTTACTGGCTTTGTCACCGTTAGCACATTTTGAATATAAAGTTTCTATACTCTTCATATTAGCTAGAGGATCATCAAGAACAGGATCCGTTTCGAGTTTATCAACTTCTATAAGAACCAGGTCAAAAAGCTTGTAGCCAGATGGACATTTGGAAAAGATATGTCTTTGAAGAGAATATTATTTCCTTAATATCAACCAGGGGTCTGATGCCAAAACCAAGCTTATCCCCTGAGCCTGAATAAACAGACACAAAAGCTTAGATTGATCACACCAGATTTTAGATACTGAGATGATACCAGGTTCATTTAAGCTGTCAAGGTTTCCTCAACAGCCTGTACCATAAGCACCACCAAAGGTGCTTCATTCCCAACAGATTTTTCCCGCAAAAGGAAAAAGTGTCTTTTTTTTTCCGCCTGAAGCACTGGTATCAGAAAGGGCAACAGGTGGAAGAAGGGAAACCAACACTCAGGCAGAGCCAGAAGGTTAGCCCACTGAACCCATCTGCATTCCAATGAAAGGTGTCAGGATGGAGTGAGCTGCCTGTCTCTGCCCTCTGCTTGTGCTAGGAGCACAGGGGCTCAGCTCACATGAGACTCCTGACCTGGAGGCGTTTAAAGTTAGCTGGTGTGAATCCAAGGAAAAAAGTGTCAGAGGAAATCTGGAGTGTTGTGATGAATGAGCAGTTTTATTTTAAACAACATATTTGTTCATGTGCACTGGAAAAAAATACATAAGTTAAAATTCCAGAATTTCAGAAAGGGAGGAAATGATGCAATAAGGTAAGGTGCAAAATTTGACCAGAAGATCAAATGCAGAAAGATGCCAAAATTTCCTCATAAAGCTGGAAAAGTGTTGGCAAGCCTTTCAAGAAAGTTTTGCTTAGGATAACAATGTGCTTTCTTGGATTCTTTTTGAAAGTTGTTTGCTTGATCATTGTTGAGAAACAAAAAGCTGACTTGTTAAAATATTCATCTTTAGCTATGAATCAAAAGGGAAAGCAGACACGTCAGGGAACAGTGCAGTCCTAAAACTTGCCAAGGGAGATGAAGTTTGGCTGCGAATGGGAAATGGAGCCCTCCATGGGGACCATCAACGCTTCTCCACCTTTGCTGGGTTTCTTCTTTTTGAAACCAAGTAAAAAAAGAAACAGCCTGATAGATGTTTATCTGAGGAAACTTCTTTTTTTGGAACCGGTATTTTTCTCTGGACTGTGGAATAGCGTTACAATAATGAAAAATCAAGAAGGCTTGTTCTGATGCAATGCATTGCTATTTGTGTCTCAGAGGTGAGCTGAATCAATTGGGTAGTTGACACAGATTCACAGATGTATTGTCATCTGGGTTATGTCTAGTGAATTGTTAAATGTTGCTATTGCTCTCTTCTCCAAAGTGAGTGAAAAACAAAGGAAAAGGATTTAAAATAATTTAGAGAGCAGTTTGCACAGTAAAGTGAGTTTTGTCTGTAGATATACTTTAGTCAAGTATATGCCAGGAACTGAACAATTGACTCAAGTTTTTCTGTTCACTTATTCAGTTCTTATTACATGTTCATTTAAGTTTGCATCATGGAAACAGGCCTGAATGAATTATAAGTAGGCTCAGCTGAGACCACATTTAAAGGAAGAAGTTTTTACTGGACTAGGATGAACTTTACAAATAGAAGAAAAAAAAATGTGAAAATAAAGATATCAAAGATTCAGGTTTATTGCATTTCCATCTCAAACCTCTGAAGATGTATCTAGTATCATATTTCATAGATTTTTAGTATGTATTTATGCTCACTCTCTTTCTCTTAAAAAAAAAAGTAGTAGTAATTCTTGCCTTATAGCAGCTTGAAGCTAAAGTAATTTAGCCTACAGTGTGCAGGGGATCAGGCAAGGGAAATTTAATGTTTCTTCTAGCCTTCAAACTGTTTAAACCTGATGTGACTGAATGCAAGGTGTCAAAGCAGAAGCATATACACTGGAGAAGTTGGGATATGTCAACAGCACAAACAGAGAAACACAAGCTTTGTGGAGTTTGGAGCTCTTACAGAAGGACGTACCTTTGAATATTGCATATTTACTTAACAGTGAAGTCGTTGATAAAGTTTTCCTAGCAGCCTTCCAAGAACTAGTATTTCAGGAAAAGACATTGCAGCCTGGCAAAGCAGCAGCTACCCAGTTCAATATTTAACTGGTGAAAGCAAACGCTGTCTGGCTCAGAAGTTCTGGTCACAGTAAATTGGGCCATTCTTCAACATTAATATTTGCCGCCAGCTTTTCAAAATTCGGGTACCTGAAATTCTGTCTTGCTATTTTCTTTTCGTCGGAATCAGCACCAAATATACTAAGACAATACTGAAGTCTGATTGTGTCTTCTGCTCACTCTGGCTCTCCACACACAAGCTAATGAAATATAAATTACATTTTAACACACATTAGGTTTTAACCTGACATTACCTGCCTTTAATGTATAACAAGTAGGTGGGGTTAGGAAAAATTTATTTTATGTTCTTTTATATTTGATACAGACATCAGTAGCGCAACAATAGAGTGAACCAATCAAAATCTGCCCTATGAATTTGTATGTTCTTGTACACGTTCCTAGTGTATGTAAACCACACCTTATGAAAAATGCATGCTGATGCTTGATGATTATGACTTGTGATTTTTTTTAGTTTTTATCTATCAAACACAGAAAATATTAGCTTTAATGAACGGTTGTCCAATGAGTTTTATTGTTTCTTTATGATCTTGGGTCAGGTTTGCACCACTTAAGTTTTCAAAACCTGAGACCACGTTATTTCAATAAATTCTGTAAAATTCTGGCATGCCTTCAAACTAAGACTCACCCACCAGGTAATCAGATAATGTTATTCTTTTGGAATAAGTGCACAAGTTGTGTGAAATATACAACATCACAAGCTAATGTTAACAGTAGGAAAAATCTTGAGAAAAGTATTTCTTGTTGTGTTAGGAATCTTTACTTACTTTGTAAAACATACATTTACCCAATAAAGAGTAATAGTCATAAAACTATACTGCTTTGTTTATACCTATATTTACCAGGGACCTTACCATTTGAAGGCTATGGAGATATATTCTTAATATGTAGTTCCCAAGCATTCATTTTGCTATTGAATAGGAGAAAGCCAGCAAAAAGGGTCAAAATATATTTACTTTATATATGTGTGTGTCTCTCTCTCTCTCTCTCTATATATATATATATACATATACATGAAATTTAAATCCCCAAGGTTTCCTCTGGGGACATTTTTCCTTTATGGCATGGCCATTTTAATCCTTTTCAGCCAGAATAAAGCACTTAGAAACTATGATACATACAATCATTTTAAGCTCCTTTACATTATCTCTTGTGATAACCATGATAAAAAAGAGAGCCAAATGTTGCCATCCTCATTTTATGTTGTTTTCACAAGTTTTGTGAAACTTGGTTTGCTAAGAGTGGAAAGCAACTAAGAATTGCCACAAAAGCTTCTGACAAACAGCAGCATGGTCTCAGTTCCAACGTTAAAGCTGAGAAGTTTTTTACATCGAGGTTGAAAATTCCTAGCTTTTGCATGAAATCTCTGTGGTCTCTTCTCTGCAAAGTTACTGCATGCAATCTCTGCTGAGTGTGTAATACTTTACAAATACATTGTCAACTTACATATTCATTTCAAAGATCCTTCAAAAATATAGCAGCTGATGTAAATTCTCTGTGTGTGTGTGTGTGTGTGTGTGTGTGTGTTCCTGCTCCTCAAAATTATCGTTTTCTATTCAGTAGATCATGTGGAATGTATGGTTTTCCTCAGCAATTTTTATGAAAACTAGTCATCTTCCCATTGCTGCTGATAATGGAAAGCTTCTTGCTTAGTAGATGCTCAAGACAAAGTGTCTACTGTTAAAGACTTTTGTCCTTTTTTATAAAGTAGATGGTATCCTGTAATTTGTTACGAGTGAGAAACTTTCTGGAAACTCAAAAGATGCAGCTTGGAATATACTTAATGGTTTCTTGTCTGCTAAGCTGAGTTTATGTCTCTTTCCTCCGCTCCACGAGCTCTCGGATTTAACCAAAACTTGGCAAGAGCTGCAAGCCCCTGCCTGCCACGAGAGCTGTGGTTTGGTAGGCGATACCCTGCCCCTGTGGTAGGAGCTGGCATCCTAGCAGAAGAAAACACTACCCCACACAGAGACAAGTTGAGTTCTGCTCTGTGTGAAACACCAGCCCCCACTCTTGGTTCCCCCTTGCCCCTGAGACCCATGGACCGCTGTCCTTCCCTGTGATGTCCTTGCAAGGCAGCAGCTCTCATCTCCAGCTGTGTTAGGAGCATTAAGGGCTGCATTTTGCAAAACAGGTCTGTGTGCCACTTGAGAGATGCTGGTCAGACCCCCTTGGCTGAGGGAAAACACAACTTTTGCGTGAAAAAAATGAACTAGAATGAAACCTAATTGACGGAAAATGTCTTAAGTCTGGGTCCCAGTTTCATGCGTGGTGTGTTAAAGAAAGCAGAAAGCAGCTCAGCCTAATTAGAAATCCCGGAGAAAAAGAACTATCTGTGGTTTTAGTTTCAGAGACTAGTACATGGCCTGAGGGTTACTGAGTTGATTCTGAGGAAGCAATTCAGACTGACAACAGTTTGCAGCCTCAGTCCCACCAAAAACCTTGTGAGGCAAAGGGAGAGCTTTAAAGGAACATTTTTCTAAAGGGAAAATAAGGAACACACCCTTCACTCACATCTTTCATCTTCCCCATGAAATTTTGTATTGTGTTTCCTCCATCACACCCTACCTCTTTCTGAAGCAGTTTTTAATAAAAGTGTTCTTTTATTAAAGCTTCTTTCTTCTACATACTTCACATTATCAAAATGATGTTTTGTGCTCAGAACCAAAAAAATCACACTAGGACAAAACATGTAGGGAGTCGCTGAGTGGTGTGTGAAAAGGCCCACAGTTTTTCAAAATTTTTTTTCTATTTTGTAGTTAGTTCTGCTTCAGCAACCTAAGGAAATAAAAACCAATAGTGACCACTTCAAATTTAAAAATCTGAGGCAACAGAAGGAACTGTGCAAAGCAGCGGCCCAAGCTGGGTGTTCTACTTGGATACCAGTAGAGGCAGACACAAACTCTAAAAGCTATCGTCATAAATTAAAAGAACTCAATACGGTGTGCACTTCTTAGTGTGACCAGGTTCCCTTTTACACCAAAGGGCGACAGCTCCTTCAGTCTTTGGGCCAAACCACAGAGTCCTAGTAGGCGTTAGAGGATCTGCAGTGCTCTGTTATATTCATTATCAAATAGTTTCCTTGAGAGAATTATGCAGCACAGGAGTAGCAGCAGAGAACAGCCATACTTCCCAAGCCTCATCCTCTTGCTCTCTGGTTAAACAGCTACATAAAAACCAAAACAGTGCCAAAGTGTATTCTCCAGCCCAGAGTTATTATGTGACTATGTTAATGCTAATTAAACTTTCTCAGCCTCCATAGCAGGGTGTTTGCTTGTGAAGCTGTCTGTTGGGACTAGTCCCTGGCTTGCACTAACTCTCAAGTAGTACCCAAGAAAAGTTGGGGAGATAGCTCCTCGTCATGGGCTAAAGGCATTTGCAGGACCATTCTGCTAACATGGTTGCATAACCCACCCATTTTGGTAACACAACGGTACAATCCAGCAATTCCCAGGCATGGAAAGTCTTCCTGCTGTTTAATTCACTAGTGTGTTTATCATCCCTGACTACCTTGCAGGCTCAACAAGGACGAGTAATAGGCATGGGAAGAGACTGTGCTGGCTTCTCAACATTGCAAATTCCTCCCAATAGGATTGGTGAGGTCACTCTTTTCCACCACTGGATTGATGAAATAAGTACATAGATGTTGGCATGAAGACCAAAGACAACAGTGAGAGAGGTTCAGTATTGTGCATCTGCATTTGAAATGGGGCAGGGCATCCTCCATGAACACACTCACAGAATAACAAAACCCATGTGGTACAAGGTTTTATTAAACAAAGAGACTTCTTGTGTTAACTGGGGAAAAATTGCACAAATGGAGTTTCACCCCTCTGCTTTCCTGAAAACAATCCAGCAGACATAAGAAATTCCACAAAGAGCAGTGTTTTAAAAGATTCACATTGTTACAACACCAAGAATGGAGATGCTAATCTTAAAATCATCTTTGACATCTCAGTTCCTGTTTCCTGTGAACGTGTCTCACAGTATGTTTCTCACATTACCTAGTCACATGCTGCGTCTCTGCCTCGTCCAGCAGCAATTATGTGGTGCTTTCTGAATAAGGCACGGGCCATGTACTGGAATGTGATAGCAAGAGATGAATATAGAACAGCTTTATTTGGTAAATTCATCCAAATGCACCATTAATAAAGCACTGTTACTATAAAAAATAGACCAGATATATAAGAAAGAACAGCAGCATTAAATTCACCACAGCAACCTTCATTTAGCATTTTTTTTCAGTTTCTGAGAGCTTCGTTTTTCAATCTTAGTCTTTGAAATAAAAACTCTCCATGCTCTCACAGCATACTAAAGCTGATGAGAGTCAAGGAAGTCTATAAAGACTGGAACTTCAGTCCAGGAGATAGGAATTCAGAGTTTGTGCCATTCCATCATGTGAAAAGTCCTGGTCTGCAGCTGAAAGGGCTAGATGGAATGTAATTTGTTTCCTCTTCATCTTTCAAAGTAGAAAGCAGCAGAAGTATGATTGTTTTCAATAAAATCTTTCAGATACTGCATCACTTCTGATCAATGCTTTCTTCACTCCAAGGCTACCTGCTTCTCAGAACAGTCCATGTTTTCTTTGTCATATTATCAAAGGCACACAAAATAAAGAACATGAATTAGGTATGCCACAGCTAAGGCGCAAATAAATGGCTTATGGGCAAGCTGATGGAAACAGTTCATAAAAACAAAGGCTTATCAATCCATCACACTAGCAATGCAAGAAATTGCCTTAATGAATGCAGTGAACACCACTATCCAGCAAGAATGGTTCACTGGAAATAAATTTAGGGCAGGATGGCCAAGTGGTAGCACGTGTAGTGCCCAGCACAGAGCTGAAGCTCAGTATCCAGGCAAACAAAATCTGGGAATAACCCTGGTCTAAAGTTTCCAGTCTCTACGATAGTGGTTAATGATAAACTTGCAGGAAAATATTTATTCACTACTGATTAACCGATATAAAGATTATATAAAGCTACTTGCCAGTCTTTTCATCTAAATCATGAAAGCACGCCATAAGCTGTGACTCAAAGGAAATAAAAGATGAGTATTTTGGTTCAGGTACAAGGGTGAAAGTCCAAAGTACAGATATCACCGTCACAGGCACCAGTGGTTTGTTATCCTACTAATAGAGTACCAGGGGCCAAATTTCTGACACTGTGGAAGTTAATGGCAAAGCTCTTCACTGCAGCAAGGCCAGATCATCACCCCAATGACTGACTGGACTAAACTCACAAACAGTAGCTTTTCTAGGATATGTCAGTTTAAATGAAGTAACACGCAACAGCCTATATGATTACTTTCTGTGGATGAGGCTAAGATTTAATTTCTAATTCTATAATTCATAACTTCAGAGCCAGATTTTCAGGCAGAATGAATTCACAACTATTTTAGAGGAATTTATCAATCTCAGGATAGATTCACTTTGGGGCTTTTTGCTGGTGTGTGATGGGATGTACACTTAAGAGAGTGAGCAATAATGTGTGAATCTACACTCACACAGAAGCAGAGAAACACAGAAAGGCAAAGAGAAGCTCCAAGCTGAAGAACCTACTGAAATTCCAGAGATTAAGCTGCTGCATTTGATAAGCACATTGTATGAGGGACAGTGTATCACCACCGACACTGTGGATATTGAGAAGTGTTATGAATGCAGCACAGCTTCTATTCAGGGCAAGGCATAAATGCAGGCTTCAGGATAAAGCATCCATGCTTGAAAGCTTTGGTAAACTTGGGACCCAAAAATACCACCACAAATTTAATGAGAGTCCTTAAAGTTCTTAATTTCAGATTAATACAGATATTTTTGAATTGACTAGAAAAGTTTCACCCTAAGTAGTGACCTACCACTTGCTTTTTTTAGGCAATTATAATTATCAAGATTTGACATAATGTAACAGCTGTGAGCAATTTTTGCTTTCTCAGTTAACAAAACCAATACAAACCGTACTGATACCGGTATCTCTTTAACCATGTATTAAGATGGACTGAACTGGAAACAGCATACACGTGAAAGGGGAGAATCAAGGTTTTGTGTACAGCTGTAACCTCACATTCCTGCCTTGGTATTTTTCCAAAGGATTGAAAAGTAAGAACAATTGCAAACAACAAATCCGATACAAACTGTCAAAGTGGCATGAAATGTATCCAACCTGTATCACAGAAGTGCCTGCACCCCTGCAAGAAATGTTGATACAACACATAGTATATATAATTTCATTTTTCTAACACTGACTGTAAAATAAACTGATTTCATTACAGGGATTATGTACATTTCACAGGGTGACACAAGTAGCAACTCACTGACATAATTCAATAAAAGTCACAAAAGCAGTCTGACAAGGTGTGAAACACAACCAAGTGTCCTGCCACCCACACTGTGGTTTTAATTTCAAAACAGTCTCCTTTCCCCATTGCCTCTGCAGTGCTGAATTCATACAGCCACCTACTTGCTGCTGCATATTAATGATGTGTATTAAATGGTATCACATAAATAAGTGCTGCACTGTTTTTAATACAAGCCCGTGCTAGGGGATAGTTCCTTGTTTTTAATGCATATTTTCTGCTGACTAACTTGCTGCTTCAGGGGAATTCACTGGATTCAGATGACCTCATCACTTGGTTAATTAGAATATCTTAATAACCAAACTGTTTATTTCTCAGTTTATCAAAATCCAATATTTCAAAGTGGATTTAATGCTTATAAAATGCTGCTGCCACCTCACTGAAACTGAACTAATTTAGTATGGTCCTGACTTAAATGTTTCTGCCACAGAGTACCCGTTGTAATGATGGATGACAATGAAAAAGCAGGTGCAAAGGGTTGGTCAGTTAAATCATAACAAAATCCAGATATTGTCTAGTGTGTGATGATGGTGTTATTTGGATGTCATAAACTAAACAGCATCAGGTGAAATGAAAGAAGGCAACACAACAGAAATTGCCCATTCCTGTTCCGCTCAAACTCCAAGACCTGAAGGTGAGAGGGGACAAAGGAAACTGAAAATCATTTAGAGAAATGCAGCATCCCAGTAACACAAAGATGTCTGTGGAAACAAACCTTTATATGGAGTAATGTCTCTAAGAGGGATGGGTAATAAACAAAAGCAAGCCATTTCTTGTGGGTGGCAGCACAGCAATGGATGCAATCAGTGCCTGCATGACAGGACCAGATGTCTCCCTGGAAAATAAAAGTGTATTCTGGCAACAGACCTCTTCTTGTTATTGTCGAGGTAGAACAAATCCTGCATTCATATTTGCAGCCTGTACACATTTTTGTAATCCAACTAATCTAAAGAAACGAATAAGAAGAGCATGGAATGGATTTTAAGAGACTCTTCACTTTGTCTCCTGCCTTGTAACCTGCAATATTGGGAGCAGCATGCAAATTTGAAAAGCCGTATTAATCCAATGCCTGTTTCACCACCTCCCCTGGATGAATGTCTGTTCCCTCCAGCAACCTAAAGAGAAACAAAACGACCAGGGTCTCCAGCCGAACCTGGCGGCTCTTCTGGCAGGTTGCATTAAAAGAGCAACTGTGCATGAATGTGGGCTTTATTAAACCTGGTCTGATTCAACCAAACACAAGCCCCTGTGCTCTGCTCAGGGGATACAGGAGATGTTTCTGGCTGAAGCTCCGTGATGCTGCTGGCCAGCAGAAGGGTGCTGGGCTGATGGCCTCCGTGGTGACCGTCTTCCCTTTGTGGCACCGCTGAGCTAACACCTTCACACGGGTGCACTGCGAGCATCAAGACCTTGATTAAAATTTGTACTTTTTTGAAACCCCGGCGGCGTACCTCCCACGGACAGCCGCGTCTGCCCCGTCCTGACCAGGTCTAGCAGGGGCTGCCCAAGGTGTTGCTGCCCCAGCACTGGGCTCTGCCCCTCCAGCAGAGGCCACAGGCTGGTGTAGCGAGCGTTAACAGGTCCAGGCAGCCAGTTTAAAGGCACATGTGGTGACACACACACCCCCCACACCCCCCCAGTTTTTATCAGCTCTTCGGCTAATACACCCCAGCGTGTGACCCAGGGAGGCTGCGGGGCCGGTACGCGATGGCTGACGCCGGGGAGGTTCTCCGAGGACGGGTGCTGATTTTCACTTTCCCCGCTGCCTGCCCGACCGCCGGCAGCCAGAGAACGCCCCCCTCCTGACCAGACCCCCGGGGCAGCGGGGCGGCCTCCGTGCAGCGCGGGGGCTCGCAGCGGCAGCCGCGGGGGCCCAGGAGCAAGCACGGGCCGCTCCAGGGGCGAGGGCCACGCCAGCCTCCTCAGGCCCCGGGCAGCAACGCCGAGCACAGGCGGGGAGGGTGCTGGCACCGCCCGCCCCGCCCGGCACAGCGAGGCTGGCGGGGGCGCTCAGCCCGGCCCCGGGCCCGCCGCGGCGGCGCGGGCGGTCGTTAAAGGCGGCGGCGGGGATCGACGTCTCGGCGCTCGGCAGGCGGCAGCCGCCATGGCGCTGAGCGGGGTGCGAGTGCTGGAGCTGGCGGGCCTGGCGCCGGCGCCGCTCTGCGGCATGATCCTCGCCGACTTCGGGGCCTGGGTGGTGCGGGTGGACCGGGCGCCCCGCTCCGCCGTGGCCACCGACGTGCAGGGCCGCGGCAAGCGCTCCTTGGCCCTCAACCTCAAGCGCCCGCCGGGCGCGGCGGCGCTGCGGCGGCTGTGCTGCGGAGCGGACGTCCTCATCGAGCCCTTCCGCCACGGTGAGGCGGCGGCCTTGGGGGCCGGGGGCGGCCCTGGGGGGGCCGCTGTGGTGCGAGCGGCAGCGAAGGGCCGTGGGCCGCGGTGCTGAGGGGACGGCTGTCAGCCCGTGACCTCTGGGAATGCGTGGTTGGAAGTGAGAAGGGCAGGGCCCGTGGCGGTTGTCTCCCGGGACGGGGTGGAAAGTGCCGCGGGGCCGACCGGGGTCTGTGCGGCGCGACAAGCCCTGCCAGCGCCGGCGGGACGGGACGGCGCCGCGGAAGGTGCCCGGCCGGGGCCCTGCCCCGCTGGCCGGGACACAGAGCAGGTGGCTGGGTGGCACCCGGGGGTGTCTGCGCCGGGGGGTCCGCCGGGCGCCGGCCCCGGGTGGCGCTCAGGCCTGCCGATACAGTTCACCTCACATTTGCACTGTTGGTACGTGGGTCAGACATAGCAGATGGTGGTCTAAGTCTCAGAGCTTACTATTCCTCTGGAGACTTAGAGATCTGACATGCTCTTTGTTCATAAACCGCGCTCGGGCGTTCATCCGCTGCTCACGCGCGGGCGGTTTCAGCATCCCCGCTGCACCTCCAGGATGGTCCGGGGTGGGCAGTACCGCTGTGAACAGTATCGTCGCAGTCAGGTTGTAGGGGGCTTTGCACAGCCAGATCCAGTTGAAGATGTCCCTGCTGCTTGCAGGGGGTTGCACCAGATGACCTTTAAAGGTCCCTTCCAACCCAAACTGTGCTATGAATGATTGTGCTTCAGCGAGGAGCCAGCTGAAGTGCTGTGGCGTTTCTGCAGTCGGTTTAGAAATAGAAGGCTGTAGCAAGTGAAGCATCACACATCATAAAGAGGCTCATGTAACCTTGTCACAGGTAATGCTTTTCTTTCTGAAGGCAAGGTTTTATGACTATGATGGTTTTTACCTTAAGAATTTCTTGTGTTGTGCCTCAGAAGCTGTGCAAACAGAATTAAGCCATTAAATTCCATTTCTGATTGTAACTAGTCTTCTATTTTCTAACAGGATGTATTTTTTTCTTATGGAAATTTCTGTTTTCTTTAGTTTTGTTGGCTTTTTTTTTTTTTTTAATCTGGAAATGCAGGTAATTTTGTAACTAGCCAATATTAGGTTTTATGGGCCTGTAACTGAACTAGGCAAATCTGTGATCCAGCATGAAGCTGGTGTGAGCCAATGAGAAGGTGAGGGCCCAAGTGGCAGGAGGGTTTCTTTACATACACATGTACCATTCACCTTTTGACAATGACTTTGTGACACCAGGGGTGATCTGGCACCCAGTTCTCACTAGTGCTTGTGAAAATCTTGCTTCATGAAATTTCACTTTGTCCTTGGCATGACAAGTAAGGAAGATACTTGCCACTGCCTTGGAAGTAAGACAACAGAAACAGAGCTTAAGGAATTTGAAGATTTAGTAACATTATGGACTAGTCTGTGAAACAAGTTGCAATAATAGACTCTAGGGTGGAATAGGCATTGAAGTTACATCATGTCTTGCCCTCCAAAATGTGTCTTCCTGTAGTGTCAATATAGATTATAGGCCATGGTCTGACCAAGCTGACTGAGACAATAAAAAACTGTCATGTTTTACAACTTGAAATTGCTTCTTTTGAAACTGCAAGATCAGAGTTTGTCTTGATTATTGTAAACCCATGCTGACCAAATCTACATTTCATTGATTCCTAAAAGTTCCTTACTTTCTGCATTACAAAAGAACACATTTTCTTTTGTGCAATTGTTGCATATAATTTGTGGAATAGTGGCACAATCCATTTGCATCAATGACTTAAGAGGAACACATGGGGTACAGAGGGGCTAGTATGGTGAGGAAAGTATATTCCAATGAAAGGGGAAAGCAATTTCAGGTCATTTTAATGTGGAAAACCTAAGATTTTGCTCTCTCTCCCCTTCCTCTCCCCTTCCTCCCCCCCCCCCCCCCCCCGCCCCCCCCCGCTATTTTTTAAGAAGCTTTTTGATAGATTCCTGTCTCATTCAGCAGTACATGGATTACAGCAAGCTGTATGGCAAACTTTTGGAGAAGTAAAACAGGAAAAAAAGCTGAAAAAAAGGAAGAATCCTAAAGCTTAATTTCCGCTTAATTGTCTTGTATTCAAACTGTATGGAGTATGTTGGTAATTTATAATGTTCTGGCTGTTCACATGGTAATATGGGTACTGAATTAGAATGTGTTACTTCATAAATTGCAATTCAGATCTGTTGTTGTATATTAACTTTGAACCATGTATATTTTGAATCTTAAGAAAACTAAACATGAATTAGGATTCTGTGCCTTTGTCTTTTTAAGGTGTCATGGAAGAACTGGGGCTTGGTCCAGAGATCCTTCTACAGGAGAATCCCAGACTCATCTATGCTAGACTTAGTGGGTTTGGCCAGACAGGAAAATATGCTAGGTCTGCAGGTCATGATATCAATTATTTGGCTTTATCAGGTACGCTGTAATTTCCTGTCAAATAAGTTTTTTTGCCACCTTAAATCAAGACTCAAGAATGTATTGAAAGGTTATTTGCAGGTAGCTCAAATTATTAGAAGTGCAGTCTGATTGAACAGCTGAGCACATCTGAAGTGTCTCTGTTGGTGAAAGTATTTCCTTCTCTTTCCTGCTTCCTTTAAGTCAGCTCTGGCACTTGCTTAACCCCTCTGTAAGCTCCCTCACAAGTCAAAAATGGGCCGGGAGAAATGAGGATATTTTCCCACCAGGTTATTGAGGTGAAGCAGTTAATTAAGAGATCCAACAAACATAAAGTCTGCACAAGAAAGGAAGAAATACGGGCTGGACGGGCTGCTCATTTTGGCGGCAGCAGTGAGCTGTTAGGCTGGATCAGCATGTCTTCTCAGGCCTTTTCCTGTGTGCTATTTTATCTGAGCAAAGTTTTCCTCTTTGAAGAGAGGGCTGAAGTTTTTTTGCATTTTTGTCTTTCTTCAGGGCCTCTCTCCTAGAAAATCTCTATTCTTAAAATTCCAAAAGGGCTGCAGGCTATTTTGCATGTATGTGGGCAGGTTTTTTTGAGCAAAGAGCCAGGTGGCCTCAGCCATTTGAGCTTTTGCGCTTTTCTGCTTGATACCAACCAGAAGAAAAGTAGGCTTAAAATAAAGTGCCAATGCATTGCTTCCTTACGGTGTTGTAGACAGTATGCTGTTTTTAAGTGTCATGATTCTGCAAGTATGCAGTAACAATAATAAAATTACTCAACTCTGTTGATAGCAGTCAGCATGGCCCCACCTACTGGTGTTCACGCTGCTGCTGTCTTTGCTGCTTCTCTGAGCCTATGAGGGGGGGAAAGTGGCCCAAAACTTCTTGGATAAAGTATTTCTTTTAGCCCCAGCAAAGGCCAGGTACTGCAGGTGTGGTGATCCTGTATCACCTGCTCTGGGAAGTTGTGTTGTAGAGTTAAGTTTCTTCAGAGATGTGTTCAGTCTTCTCTCATTATCTAAGATTGTCAGAGATTAAAAGAGTAAAGAAAGGATGCCTCATTTGAAACGCTTTTGACTTCATGTCCAGATGATCTCAAAGTATTATGATATTTTTACTTATTAGCATAGGGAAAGAGTCAGTAGAGGAACAGCATAGTCCATCAGTACCTTAGACTGTAGTACTTTTTGTTTACAAAAATAAGTGCTTTTTTCTCTGGAGCTGGTTTAATCAGTGGTATTTTGGTTAGTGATACCTTCCTAAAATGAAATAATTTTGCTTGAAATTTCACACATCAAGTTGTTCTGCATATTTAAAGGAAATAGGACGAGGTATTCGAGAGGTGTAATTTCTCAAAAATGGTATCTCGTCCCCTGATTATTTTCCTGATGAGCTTTGGCTTTCTTTAACTAAAAAATGGCTTGCATTAGGAACTCCAGATATAAGTTATTATGTTAATCTGCTGGTGCCTGTGACGACCTTTAGACTGTTAGAAGTGAGGCTTTAGTCAGCGACAGGGCTTTATGCTTACACTACAGGCTTTGGAAACTTCTTTATACAGTGCACTCATTTGCTTGCACTTAGGAAGTGCATTAGACCATTAGCTAACTAAGCAGAGCATCAGAAGAAGCATGCAGTTCTCAGAAAATTTTGACCATCCGTGCTGCAAATCTTAGACCTTAAGCTACAGGCGTAAGAGGCATGATCGTACTGCAGAGTTCCTTGCTTGCCTGAAGGGAGTCACTGTGAGGGAACTACAAAGAGTAAGGTGACAGTAAAGAGGTTGTTTAGGATAACGGAGAAACACTGGCAGGTTCAGAGGCTCTGTCTGAAGTAAACTGGCTTAGCCTTTCCTCTGTTCCCTTTCATTTCTGCCTAATTGCTGGCATAAACATAGGTTCTCTGTGTCTATGTTGCATGCAGTCAGAGGTAACTTTTCTGTGTTATTCCTCTTATACGCAGCCTTTTTTCCCCAAAGGTATTGAAGAGGGAGGTTAGGCCTGACGTATGGTTGTCAGCATGAAATCCTCTGTTATGAGGTTATGTGCACAGAAGACTGTACCTCTGCCTTTTTGCTTCGAAAGATTCAAAGAACAGCAATTTAAAGTTGCTTTGAGTCATGTTTATAATGCCTTTTGAATTTTGAGGGGGGAGGTTCTATGCATATACAAAGGTTTTTTAGATGAAGTTTTGTCTCTATGTAGGCAAATTATCAATGGTTTATTTGTGAGACTTCTATTAGTCTCTTTACTTAAATGCACTGATATGATTTCTTATATTCTTTTGTGAATTAAAGAGTACCTATTTGCTAAGACACAGCTGAGACAGAAAACTGTTGGCAGAATTTGCTTTATTTTTTGTTTACTTGCATGGTCTTAAAATAATGAAACTTTAATTGTAGAAATGAATATTTATAATTAATTTCATACTTATGTTTGCTTTGATTGCTCTACTGTCAGGTGTGCTGTCAAAGCTGGGTAGAAAAAATGAAAATCCTTATGCACCCATAAATCTTCTGGCTGATTTTGCTGGTGGAGGTGTCATGTGCGCATTGGGCATTATTACAGCCCTTTATGAACGTACCAAGTCTGGCAAAGGGCAGATTGTTGATGCAAGTATGGTAAGTTTGGTCTCAGGGAAGGTGGGGTTTCTTAGGTTTGCTTGTTTGGTTTTTTTTCTACTCTTAAGTCTGTAAAAGAGAGAAAATTGCAACTATTCATAAAGTTAAAAATTGAGAACTTGGGAAAGGGAAGGTAACTAATCTCATAAAATCACTATTTCTTCAGCTGCAAGCAGTTTTCACATATCCCTGTTGCCATAGCATCATTATGACATGGGACACATACTGTGGCTTTCCCCCTGTGCCATTCCCTACCTCTCCTTTTACCAGTCTGCCTTCTTCAGAAAATATTAGCTGTATATATTGGATGATACTGTCCTATTAGAAGCACTGTTCCCTTGAATAATTACACTGCTATGGATTATTGCCAAGAAGGCGATTTCAAACACTTTGTGTTAATGTGGCATAAAATAAATGAAAGGCTAAGTTAGCTTAATGATGAATACTATGGATTTTTTCACTGCAAGGCTACCCGCTTACACACAGAGGAAAAATACGTGTTTACATTTATCCTTGAAACCTATATTACCTGCAAGTGTTTTTTCTCTCTCTGTCTCTTTTTCTGTTGTTTTTTTTTTTTTTTTTATTAAAGAGCATTGCAATTAAAATTTGACCTCTGTTCGAGATGTTATGATACAGTGAAGGCTATGATTTGGACTTAAATATATTTTAAGTTTTAAATAAATTATACTAATTGGAAAATGTCCCTTTATTGAAGAGATCTTGAAGATAGGAGAACAGTACGGGATGTTAGCTATCTTGACTTCAGTAAGTTTTTGACAAACTCGCATGACATTCTCAGAAGCAGGCCACAGCATTATGGTCTATATGAAAATTCTATGGGATCAGTGCAAAACTGGTCTAATTTTTTTACCCCAGCAGCAGTTAATAGTAGTTGATTGTCAAAATGAAAAACTTACCAACTGGAGCTCTACAGATGTCTGTTGGGGTTGTTTTTCAGTGTTTTCTCCAATAAGCTGAATGATGGATGAGTGAGTTTTTAGTAAATTTACAGATAATACATGTGTGGGAAGAACATGGACACTTGGATTAGAATTGAAAATTACCTTTTCGAATTGGAGAAATGGCCTGAAAAAAATTGGCTGCAATTCATGGAGACCACTGCTCTGTAGTTCTTTTAGGCAGAAACAATTAGCTGCACAAATGCAGTATGAGAACAATTGGCTAAAGTACAATCCTGGGGGTTTGTAGTAGTCACAAGCTGAACATGAGTCAACAATGTCATGCTGTTGTAAAACACACGCTCACTGTATTAGGATGTATAAACAGGAAACTGAGCCAACAAAGTTTCTGTAGTAATTCTTCTAATCTATTCAACATTTATAAGGCCTCGGGAAGATACTGTTTCTGATGCCGGCCATCATCTTTCACAAAAAAAATGAGCCATTTGAAGGAGTTTGAGAAACACAACAAAAATTATGTGAGTCTAAAAACGTGACCTACGAAGGAAAACTGAAGGAGTTTGTATATTTCTGAAGAAAAAACTGTGAATTGTGACAAGTCTTCAAATATTTAAAAAGATATTTCTTGTAGTTTGGAGTATTACCGTATTTTCACTATTGGTACTTTAAACCACTAAAAGAATTCGTTAAGGGAAAGAGTCAATGTCAGTCAGTCCACTGATGTCCTAATGAGATCTGTGACTCATTGGGAATGGAATGTGTTGCGGTTTTTTGAGGTTTTTTTTTTAAGCCCTCAAAACTTCTCAGTTTTTTCTTGTCTCATTATAACTGCAGAATTTACAGTTCCTTGCTGATGTTCCTGGCATCCTGTGAAATGGATGGAATATTGTCCGGTATCACGGAATGTACTTTACCTGGCATTTTGTTATGTTCCTTTCACTTGAACAGACTTTCAGTGAGACAATTGAAAAACGTAATATGCATCAGCAGCAGCAAAGACAATTAAATAGACCGGGTTGATGAGCCTGCTTTTATGTCTAAATATCATGGAAGTAGATATTTTAAAATCATAATACTGCAGCAATATTTCAGCTGTAATTTTGTTTTAACATTCTTTTTTATTTAGTAGGCCTATTACTTAAGCTGTTTAGGTGGTCTGAATCTGACACATGGTGGAATTTTCTGTGGTAGAAGAGGGAAAATGAATTTCTTTTTTTAGCAGCTTTTTCCCCTCAGGATTACTTTTGTTAAGTTTTCATCTTCACAGGTTGTTTTCCTGACCACTTGTTTATTTTTTTCTTTTATAGCAATGCCTACTTTTCTGAAGTAATCCAAAAAATAATTATTTCTTGTCTTTAAGGCTAGTAATTCTAGATTGAGATCCAGATTTTTGTTACAGAAGAATTTGTTATTTATCTTTTATTTCTAATTACTATGCTGAAAGCTGAAAATGGCTTGAGAGCTTCTTATGATCGGTAATATACACATGAGGAACTCCTCCAGTTAGTGAAACCGAACTAATACAAAAAGAGCATAGAGGGGATCAGTGGAAGGGCTAGATCTGCATCATCTGTTCACAGTGTCTGGTGTTGTTGTCGCACTGCGGAAAAAGTAGATGCTGGGTCCAGCGTTTCAGCGGTCTACATTAGGAGAATTAGATGCCTGATCTGGATTGGTACATGTTAGTTGCTGCCTGTTCTCCTGGACATTAAAGGGATCATAGGTATCTTACAGTGAGCCTGATAGCCCATGGGAACTGAGTAGGCTGTGGAGTGGACACCGCAAGAACCATGTCAGTAGGCACAATTGTACATCTGCACTCTTGCACCACACTGGAATAGAGGCATGTGAGTCGGGGCCACATTTAGGTTCGCTCCAAATTCAGACACAGAGCCTTCTACTGATGGTGGGCATCTGACCAAGCATGACTCACCCTTTGTGAAAAGACAGCCACAAAAGAGGATGGTGGGTAATGAACGCTTGCATAATAGTCTCATGGCAAGAGCATTTAGGTGTCCAGCAGAAGACTGGGGTTCCGTGTTTTTCTCAGCCTGGAGGTATTAAAAATCAAAACTCCCACATCCTAGAGGCATTCATCAGTCACGAGGATAAAGATTAGGTTGGTGTGGATTCACGCTCCGTTTTGTTTGAACTGTTTCACTCTGCAAGAAGGAACAGAAGACTTTTGGAGCCAACGGGTCACCCAGTGGGGTGGTGCCTCTGGATTCTTGTTGCTGCTTCAGACCGCTGGTGTTTTTAACATGAAGGAACCATCAACTGAAACACATAGCTCTTACTGTATAATCATTCTGCCATTAGGCTTAAGTGGAGTCTCCCCATGTTGTCCTTTTCAAGTTTTAAAGAACGTGACCATGTTAATGTGTGTGGTGTTTTTTGAGCATGCCTCTGGGCATTTGGTGTAGATGTTAGACATCTTTTTACTTGTCTCTGAATTGCAGTGGGCCTCAGGCAGAAGCTAGCTGTCCCGGTGCCCAGCCAGGGTTAATTCTAAAGTCCCTATACCAGTCCAAAACATATGTGCTGTCTTAAAAATTCTAAGTGTTTCCAGGGTAAGTAGCACTGTATGTAGGTACTGTAAGTAGTTCCATCAGCACCAAAATCTTATTTGCGGTTAGAGCTTATTCTGATGTTATCCCCATCTATTATTACCCTTAACTTCCAGTGTGGTTTTGTGCACTTTTTTGTTGATGTGAGCAGTGCAAGATCAGATTATTAGTAAAGCAAACACTATTTTGATATCCTTGCAATCATTTTGCAAACATGTAGATGAAGGTATACAGTATTTTCTCATACGGAAGTATTTTAATTGACTTTAACATGTGACAAGTGGGGCAGAAGTATTCCTATCCTTGTGGCAGGTACTTGAGAAAGAAGCCAAGTAGCACACATTAAATGGAGAAGCCGTAATGGCTAAATACTTCAAAGGTCTGCATGTTTTAAATTCTTGGTTAGAAAGGTAGAAAATTCAGCATGAAAATTCACATGAAAATTCAGCAACTTTTTATTTTGGTACAATCTCTGTGCTTTTCTCTATAGACAATATTAGGTTAATTTTGCACAGCTGAAAATGCATGAATCAAAATGATACTCAAAATGATACAGCTCAGGTTTTTCTCTGTTCCACTGGAATGTTTGTGGCCATATACTGTTACTGCCTCATGTTCTTTTACATTTTACATTTTACAGTTTTTCTAATGCAGTTGGAAGAAAATGGGTTATGCTGGTGAGCAAAACTGTAGGATGTGATTTGGCTTGGAAAGACTGGTACAAGCTTGGTAATTATTGGAAGGCTGAACAAACTGAATTTTCATCTGGTGATATTCCACATAGACAAAATTTTAAGGAGCAAGTTGGAACAGGATTGATCATGTTTTCTAGTGTTTTCATCAGACACTTGCCTGTTTAGAGATTACTTTGCTATGTCTATATCACTGCCAGTGATGAGAGTGGGAGAGTAATTTTTTTTTTTTACTTAGTTGATGGAGATGAGCTTCCTAGTTTCCATGGTGTAAGAGAGCTTTAACCTTTTATTTCCTTCCAGTTTTCTTCTAAAAATAGCAGTCTTACTATAATCAGTAAATTCAAAGAGGTAGAGATAAAAATTTGATACTTACATCTTGATTTCCAGAAGTTTAGAGGGCTTGACAGCTGTCAGATGCTTCATGTTCTATAGAGCAAAGAAGCTTGTCCCATCACCTAAAATTAGTTACATTCCCTTTGGGAACTCCTAATGATTCTAAAATTGCTAAACGAGGAAACTTTTTGCGTTGGAAGTGTGTTAGCTATCTGAAGCTGCATTATTACATTTATACTCATTCTCTAATTCTAGATGATTTATTGTATGCAATATAAACTGTAACTGAAAATTTTAAAAACTGAACTGCTTGCTACAGATTTTGTCATTAAAAATCTTAAAGTACAGAACTGGTAGTAGTTTTCTGCTGTTTTGTTTTATGTAAGATTAAGGTAACATGCTGACTGATTTACTGAAGCTGTTACCTTTTCTTGTAATCTTCAAGGTAGAAGGAGTAGCCTACCTAAGTTCTTTCCTGTGGAAATCACAAAATTTGGGACTTTGGAACAGACCTCGAGGTGAGAACCTGCTGGATGGTGGTGCACCATTTTATGAGACGTACAAGACCTCTGATGGAAAATACATGGCTGTTGGTGCCATTGAGCCTCAATTCTATGAGCAGTTAATAAATGGTAAGTAGCTTGGAGTTGTTTCACATCATCAAAGCGTGACTGAATGAATTCTTTAATCTTGGGTTTGATTCATCATGACATTGGTTATGTTGATTTCTTTGTAAAAGTGGAACATTTCTTGAAACAAATTGGGTAGTAGTATGCAGTTTAGTTAACTTTTTTCTTCTAGCAATTGATTTAGTTTTCATCCCTTCTTCATCTTACACTCAGAAACTGCACTTAAATTAGAGGTTTTCTTCCGGAGTTATGGTAATGGTAGTCGATGATGTGGCTGAAGCACTAAACAACTATTTTTGGAACCCACTTTTTTCAAGGGATTGTCAATATACTTTAGAAAGGAGACCTAATTCTTTGGTATTGCAAATAAAATTTCAAGCAATTTCAGTTATTTGTGATATGATTTTTTTTTTTAATAAGAAACTATTTAAGTTGTTTCAGAAATCATATGTTCATTGGAACTAGTTCATAGTATTTCTTGGTAGAGCAGAATTTTTCTAGAAGAAAAGCCAGCTTTATAAATTAATTTCAACCACACAATTTTGGAGTGTTTTTACTGCCCAGCTATGGATATAATTTTTATATTTGACTGAATACTCTTAAAATATGACTAGAAGGTATAATATTTGAGAAATTAGAATGGGTCATGCAGAATAATTGTGTGAAGTTAAAACAGAAATTTGCAGGTGGCTCTTTACCTTTGAACTATTTGTATACTTCAAGCTTTTGATCAGTTGTGCTGTTAGCTTCTTACTGGTTATTTAATTTTATAATAATTTGTTCTGTGATGCTCCTTTGGTAGATTGCTATGTTTTCCATACAGCATTTATAAAAATATAAAAAATTCAGAAAAGAATTTGTGTTTATTCTCTTTCCACTATTCTGAATATGAAGGATATAAAAAGTTCCAAATGCAGTTTTTGTTATGTTTAATAAGTAGAAGGAATACCAACAAAGGATATACCTAAAGTGGATGTGCTCAGTACTGTGTGAACGACTTTTGAATGTGCATGACTTACATGTGGTAAGTCTTTGGTGAGTGAGGGTGCCGGTGGAGTAACTCTGTATTCTTGCTCAGTCCCTCCCCACTGATTATTACTTAAATTGTAGCATGGGCTATGTTTACTGGTTTTGGCTGGGATAGAGTTAAATTTCTTTATAGCAGCTTGTATGGGGCTATGTTTTGGATTTGTGTTGAAAATAGTGATGGTAACACAGGGATCTTTTAGTTACAGCTGAGCAGAGCTTATACAGCATCAAGGCCTTTTCTGCCTCGCCTGCCACCCCACCAGTGAGGGGCGGGGGGTGCACAAGAAGCTGGGGGGGCATAGCTGGGACAGCTGACCCGAACTGACCAAAGGGGTATTCTGTACCATATGATGTCAGGCTCAGCAATAAAACTAGAGGGGGAGGTTGGCAAGGGGGTCCCTGCCTGGGGGACTGGCTGGGCATTGGTCAGTTGGTGAGCAGTTGTTTTCGTTTGCATCATTGTCTTTCTTGGAGTTTTTTTTCTTCTCTCTTTGTTATCTTTCCCCCTCCCCCCTTAAACATTTTTAATATTATTAATATTATTATTTTGTAATTACTAAACTGGTTTTATCTCAGCCCACAAGTTTCTTTCTCACTTTTACCCTTCCAGTTCTCCCCTGATCCTGCTGGGGGAAAGGGCGGTGAGTGAGTGGGTGTGTGTTGTTCATTTGCCAGCTGGGATCAAACCACGGCAATTTCTCTCATAGGGAAGTGCCAGCTCAGCCCCAGTCAGCTGCATTGTGCCAACAAGAGCATAGTCAGTGCTGGGGCCTGCACTTCCAAGAGTTTTTGAAACACAGAAGCATGGTAAAATGAAATGAAGGTACAGGGGTTGTAAGGTGGGGTATGCCTTTGGTAAGTAGGATCCCAAAGAGAGATCTTGTTCTGTATGCTTTGGTTTTGTTCTCTTGCAACCTGTGATGCTCCCGAAGTTCTTGCACATCTGTGGCTGTAAATGACTGCTTTTCTTGTGCCACGGTCAAAAAGGGCCATGCAATTGCATAGAATATCCAGACTGGTACATAGTGATGCATCAAATGTATAAGGCAGGCTCCTGGAGTGACAACAGGGACATGTCCAGCATTATGTGCTGCCCCCAGATCACTGTCAAGTTTGGAAGAGCCATGTTCTTTGGCTGAAGAAGTTGGTAATTTGTCCCTCGTTGTGCTAAGAAAAACAGCTTGTTTGCAAGCTCCAGTTCTAAGCTACTGGATCTTGAAAAAGAAAGTATATAGTTGATAATTCTGCACTTTGCAGTTCTTTGAAATGTTATTCTCATCCAGTCCCTTGAGACTTTTTTGCTTACAAGAAGTGGAGTTGGAGAACAAAAAGAAATATAAAACAGTATCAAAGTAGAATGTAAGCTTTTGCGCTGGAAGTTAGGGAACCTGGAATTCCAATACATGTCTTCAGGGAGAATGCCTGTATCTAATATAAAGGAAACAAAAGAGAAAGTCTGCTTACTTAAATACCCATATGTCTGGTTTAAAGTGATAAAACACTGACCTATAGTATTCATGGCTGCAGGATTTTATTCTTCTCTGGAGATTAAGTTGAATTGAACTTACTTTTAAGCTATAAGAGTGGGATGGAATCTTTATTTGTTCAAAAAGAAAATGAATTCTGTAATGAAGTCTGGTCTTGTTTGTCACTTATTCTCCATGAACCTTTGCTGGACACTCCAGCTGCCTTCTGTTGATCACTGCTATAGGGCAAGACTCAGGCTTTTCTCTCTCAACCAGTCAGCCAGCTTATCTAGAAAGAAGCTCTGATGGATGAATCCAGTGGCCAGGCAATATAATATGATCACTGACTGGTCTCTGTCTTATTTAGGTACCTCTTTCCTGACAAAAATGCTAAAAATCTCTGTTTTTCTCTTAGTTATTTCTCAGAAATTTAGGGCATAAAGTTGGAGCCACAACTGTGGTTCCATCTGCCTATGTTGGGGCACGCACATTGGACAACTTTATTTTCATGTTTGAAAGTATTCCTTATGCTTGCAATGCACAGAAAGGGCTTGACTTTTAACAGCTTAAGCTTCAAAAACAGTTATTCCAGCAATAAAGAACTGGTGCATCTGTTTGTAAGTAAGCAACACCTGCAGTCGCAGCTGTGTGTGTTTCAGGCTGTTTCTGTCATATTTAAAAAATGCAGCATACAGACTACAGTCTTCTATGGAGATTGTGCTTATTGCCTTCATTGTATCACAATCTGTACTTGTTTATAGTCAATCAGTTTTCTTTGTTTATTTTGTAGCGGTATGTTGTTTAAAGTATCAGGCCAATTCAAGTTTTTTTCACAATGCTGCATTTAAAATAAGTGGTCTTTCTTTATTCTAGTTTAGGTGCATATTATGAATTGTTCAGATTTTCACATAGGAAATATTTATCCTGTGTAGTTGGTTGCGGTTGCAAGTTTTCTGAAGCAAGTGTACTAAATCAGGACAGCAGATCCTTCTTGTGGTTTAGGGATTTTTTTTTTTTCCTTTCTGGGGTATCTATTGCAGAAATTCATTTCAAAATTTAAGCCTTTGAATGTTCTAGGGAATTAAAAACTGCTTGTGAGAATGTATTGCTCATTCACAAACCCAAAGAGCTTTGACTTAGGCTGAATTGTCAGTCCCAGGCATTAATTCCCTGCTTTGAAGTAGTTTTAAAATGGTATGTTCCAGTTAAAAATTCCATAATTTTATTTCATACCTTTTCCCCATAATTCTGGTCATTTCTGCTGATGAACAATTTGGTGCTGTTCCAGATAGAATATGTTCAAAAGCCAGAGGGTAGGTTACTTTTGACACACCTATATAATGATAATGCAATACCCATATCCTTGTAAATGTAAGAGTTGCAGATTTAAAGATTGCAGAATTGAGAAAGGAACGTGATTTCTGAATCATTTCTCACTGCTCACAGAATTCTGCTTAGCAGAAGTGAAACTAATTTCCCTTTAGTTTTTGTTCAGTGTTTCCCTGCAGAATTAGGAACCCAGTGCTGGACCCGCGTGCAATTAATGACATGGCAGGGAAAGTTCTTAAGGGGTCTGCAGAGGGAAACAAGTTTAAAATGCAGAATCTTTGAGAATATTGTTGGCTTTGTAGATTGTGCTTGGCAGGGAAAATGAAATTTCTGCCTACCACAAATTTTGAATAATTAAAAAAAAAAGGTTACATGAGAAAATGAAGCTATATAAAACAGATACAGTAAATAATTGCTGTAGTAGCTGTAGTATTAGGAATTGTATTCTGGGCTCACTATAGACTATTGGATGTTAACAAGCACGCTGTAATCCTTTCGCTTATATTGATTTTATTACTACAGAAGTCAACCAATAAATATCTAGAATGCCTTTGCATCTTATGAAAAATCTGATGTAAGAAACATGTGCTACTAATATTAAGTCTCAATGTTTTGACAGAGACAGAATGTCTTCCAACTGACCTGTAAATTGCTTCTTCAGGTTTCTTTTGATTTTTAGTAAATATGTGTTTAGTGTTGCTGTAACCAGGCTACAAGAGGCATGGAGAACACAGTAAATTTTGTATATCAGGTGAGAGTAAAAGTTTGATTCTGTGTTATCACATGGTGTAAAACTCAGTTACATGAGGTAAACTTAGTATCAACTTAAACTGATGTGAAAAGCACTAACAATCACTGAAGTTCTGAACACGTATTTGATAGCACTGCTTTCTTACTACTACGATATTCCTATATTATGTGACTTCTATTTAAAAAGAAGGAAAAAACTTAGGAAGCAGTTGAAAAACAGAGTTTACATCATTATGAAGGATTTCCACAGGGCTCTCCATTTTGTGATTATAAAGTATTGTGTACTGTATTAAAAATCTGCTAATGTACTGAATTCAATACGCTGTTGTCAAGACATGCAACGTGGATGAACGGTTTCCTCATTAACATTTTACATATCCTCAGTTAATATAATGTTAAGTTTTATTTGAATTTACTTATCATTATAAGAATTACATTGTACAAGTACTGTAGAGGTCCACGTTCTTGCTGCATCAGAATATTTGCAATTGTGGTAATTAAATATGTCAACTTGGATTACAGCTATAGATGCATTTGCAGTGATGCTGTGGTAGTACTCTGGGCCTGATCAACCTTTTCCTGGACTGCCACTTTCTAAAAAATTATTTACGTGGTTACTTTAATGAAATTTCACTACTGTCTTGGAATATTCTAAAGTTCAGTAATTATGTTTAGAGAGAGTGCAGTGACATATACCTTATGGCTGTGGATTGGGCCAAAATTAAGGATTCCCATATTAAATGGTTCTATTCAGTCATGTTGTGGTAACATAATTTCAAAATTACTGTGCTATGAGCATACAATTTGGAAAAGAAAATCAGCGAGTTAAATCAAGAAAATCCTGAACAAAGCTCTGCTAGGGATCCTAAATAAACTTTTAAAATGGTATGGCTGAAGTACTGTGAGAAACTGTTTGAATGATTTCCAATGTACCAAAGCAACTTTGCTGATTTATCTAATTAATTTTACTGTTTTCTTTCTCTTGAAATAGATGCTTAATTTTACTGCAGTTTGTCTAAGAAGATCTGTAGAAATAGAGATTTCAGTTTGTTGCTTTAATAAATGACATGCAGATATATGTCAATAAAGCTATAGCATTTAAAGAAGACTTAAAGCTGTATCATTTTAAGGAGACTTAATTTGCTGTTTCTCAAAAATTATTTCAAAGCTGTACTAGGGTAGCTTCCTGGGCTTTTCTAAACAAAAATCCCTACTTGAAAATTTGAGTTAAAAAACCTTGGAAACAAGTTGTGATTGTCTTACCAGTTACTCTGTGTAAAGGATACTTCGCTTTTGATTATGTTGGGTGAAATCTGTCATCCTGTGGTATCCCAAACAATTCTGTGCTGTATAATTGTTCCCTTGTTGACGCAGTCACTCCTGCTGTGATTTTGTTCATCTGCACCACAAATGGTTAGCACAGGCTGGAAAATGAGGAGCTGTAGTGCTTAAATGCTGTTGCTTTGTGCTATTTAAAGCTGAAGTCTTCAGTGGTCAGTGGAAAATGAGCATATAATATTAAATTCCAGGTTCTGCATATTGTTCTATTTTGCTAGAGCATGTACTCTTAGGTTCAGCCAACTTTCCATCTGGCATGATCTTCAAATATAATTGGTAATGGGGTAATGGCAGAGCTCGGTTCCTGTTGGACTGGCTACTAGAACCCAAACCATAATTAATAAGCAAATAAATACTTACGATGTTTCCAACTGACAAGATTTCATGTACTGAGACAGAATCTCGGATAGTTTGTTGTTACTTAGTGTTACTTACTGCGAAAGTGAATTTGCCTCTCATCCTAGTTCTTAAGTAAACTACATAGCAGTGTTCATCTTTAGTTTTATACTGTAAAGATTAATAATTAATTTTGAAAGCATTGTTAGCTTCTATTTAGTTATAGATGCTCAACCAGTACGAGTAATCTTCAGCTGATCTTTTTTTAGGTTGATATGATCGGTTATGAAGACTAGATTTTAAGTTTAGTGATCTAAGGTGCACGTGACTTGGTAACTCAATAAGGACTGATGTTTACCTTGTAGTAATACTTATTCTGATATCTGTAGGAATCTCTAATAAGAGATGAAAATGCTTATTCTGCCTTTGATTGTGTTGATTTTCTTCTAAACACGAACAACTTCAAGGCTGTATTTCTGAGTCTGGAGGTTGGCAATTTCTCTGTTTTCCTTTGCATTACCAAAGTAAGATTTCAAAGCACGTATTCATTTTCAGAGCTACTATTTAAGGATCTTGTGATCAACAGTGATATTCTTAAATATTCTGATAACCTGGGGGAGACTATGAGCCCCAAGAAGTGCATGTAGTAGAGATTATGAGCATTAAGAACTTGCATAGCAGAAGAATGGACATGATCTTCCTTTCTTCTCCCCTGTGTGGTTCAGTAGCTATATGTCTACACCTCTCAATGATAAAGAAGTGGTAGAAATAGATGATACAGGAAGTTTTTTCTGCCTATCTACAGCTAAAGATCAGAGGAGTTCTATGTAAATTATATCTACAAACAAGCATCTACTAGGTAAGCCTGCTAACAGGTGCAAGTCAAATCATCAATCTGATACCAGATATGCAAAGGTGTAAGAAAAAATGCTCAAAAATACATGTTTGCAGAACTCCACATTTTCTCTGCCTTTTAGTGTGGTTTTACTGTGGTTTTCTAAGCAGCTCCCTTTCTTTGTTAAGTAAAGTATTAGGGTGATAGTTGTTTTCTAGCCTTTCTAATTTCTTTCTTACCCTTGCTTTATCTGAATTTTTCCTGCTGTGTTCATGCTTCTGATTTTCAAGATGTGACTGTTTGGACAGCCTTGAATATACCACTTCTGATTTCTGTTTGGTATCATAGAGTCTGTTTATACCTGTGTTTTTACAAACTCCATTTTGAAAGTGTGGTTTAATTGCCTTTTCTCTTTCTTGTTTCTTACCTCCTTTTTGAGGTAAACCCTACAAGAAGTGAGAACAATTTTTGCACCTCCTTGGGGTAGGAGAATGGGAGAGTAGGGGTTGCAGAGAGCAGAATTCTTGAGAACAGGGACATCCTTCAGAGGCATGGGAAGCTGGCAGCACAGGAGAGATGTAAATGCCCCAATGAGAGGGAAGGTGTTTAGTTAAGGAGAGGGCCTAGAATGTGCCTGGTTCAAGAAATTTTCAGTACAAAGTCTGTGTGCCCATCTTCTGCTCCTGTGTCTCAGAAGGGGTGTGCGTATTGCATACCTAGGTGGTCCATGCAACCAGTCTTCTGGGAAGCAGGGTTCTTAAGCAGTTAGTGAGTGTAAGGGCTATGTGTTTCACTTTTCCAAAAGAGCAGCAGTGGAGAGTTGGAACCTGGGAAGTGTGCTGAAGAAGGGAGAGCCGCAAACACTGCTGGAGTCCATTTGGACTGAGGGAGTCAAGAAGCAGGTCACTCGGCCTGCAGGCACCTGCAGCTGAGCTACCCCATGCACATCAAGTCTGGGTATATCCATCCACTCCATCTTCTCATCTCTGGCATAGAAATAACCCGATTGTGTTGGACTTCAAACGCTGTAGCCTCCTGAATGTCCAGCTTTGGCAGATGTAGTGGCTTCTATGAGGTAAATATATTGCTGTAGTCCAAGACCCATTCAGCAGACTTTTGTGTTGCTATTCCAAGTAGAGAATGCAGTAACTATTACAGAAAATGTTCTCAAGACAAAATGTTATCTCTAGGCAGCTGCTGCTCTTATGAAGTGTTTATACAAATGAGTGTTTATTATATGTACTTAGTTAAAAGGCTGTAGCTGATGTGGTTTAGTCTTAATTGCAAATAATAGAACATTGTATTCTGCTGCTCCCTCCCCCTCATAGATACACCCTAATAAAGTTTGAAGTGACTTTTAGTTAGTATGCTCTGCTGTGTTGGGCTCTCTGCAAAACATTAGCTTCTCAAGGAACACACACAGTTATGGGCAGCACTTGGTAATGAGTCTAAGCTATTCTGTAATTGAACTTTGCTTTTCTCCTTTCAGGTCTTGGGCTAGGTTCACATGAACTTCCCAGTCAGTTGAGTTTCTCTGACTGGCCCGAAATGAAGAAAAAATTTGCATCCATATTTGCACAGAAGACACAAGCTGAGTGGTGCAGCATATTTGATGGTACTGATGCCTGTGTGACCCCTGTTTTATCCTTTGATGACGTTGCCTCACATCAGCATAACAAACAAAGGAGTTCTTTTATCAGAAACGATCAGGAAGAGATAAGTCCTAGACCTGCTCCTGTTCTATCAAGGACCCCTGCTGTTCCATCATTTAAAAGAGATCCTTTTATAGGAGAACACACAGAAGAGATACTTCTAGAATATGGATTTACTAAGCAAGAGATTGATAAACTTTATTCTGATAAAGTAATAGAATTCAGTAAACCAAAAGCTAATTTATAATCTCTATGCAGATCAGACAAATTTCAGGCTGATACAGGAAATTTTTATGCATTAAAATTGAATTATATGACAAATAAATGTTTGCATGATACTGCTTTTAAATATTTTTTTAATAATTATTGAAGCATTAAATTTAATTGAAAACAATACAGTAGGAGTTACTACTTGTGTACCTGGATGGTCTGCAGTCTAGAATGATGCCAAAATTGTGTTCTGAAGATCTACACAGTTTGCGGTTTAATAAGTAGCTGCAAAGCATCAAGATATTTCTTTAAATACTGTATCCTGTGAAATGTTTCTTTTAATTCTCAGTTGCATCCTTGCTTTGTAACATATGTAGTAATGACATAAAGGCAATACTTTTCATAAAATACAATTATATTCTTCCTAAATACGTGATTGTGTTGTTTACTCATAGATAAGAAGGGGTTCTTTTTCTCTATCTTACCATATTAATTCATTTCCCTATTCATACCAAAAAAATGATTGAAATAATGCTGTTTTCTTATGTGCTGCTGTAGAGTTATTATCATGAAGAGACTGTGTTTAATAGCCTGACTATATTTTCTTCATGCAGTCTCTTGATGATACTACATTTGGAATTTCAGTTGCTTGGAAAATCACTTCAGAACAAAATTAAAATCACTTCAGGACAAAATTTAAAGCAGCTGCTAAGTATTCATCCTTTCTTCTCTTTTTGGAAAGATGGTAAGCACCTTAGCTGCACATGTTTTAAACTATGGTTCTTGTGTGGTGGTTTTCATTTCCTTCAAAATTAAAATATTTTAATCATTTGAAACAGTCTTGTTCAAGGAAAAAGAAAATATGCTTTTGAAAAGAATTAGTTCTATGGCTTTAATACAGGTTTCTTTAGTCCAACACATCAGGAATTATGCTATGAGGATTTAGGGGTTTTGATGATTTTGTCAGACTGTTTACAAGGTTAGTTTGTTGCTTACAAAGACTTCCAAAGCTGAGATACACTTGGCTCTTTTTACATGTGTCATGACAAAAATGTCAGCATTGTTACTATAAAAAACCTGTTACATTCTACCACATAAACACTTTTCTGGAAGCAAGAATTATCTACTAGGATCAGTTTCCAGCTGATAATCACACTAATGTAAATTCCTGAGTATTATATACCTTTACAGTAAGATTTGCAATTTGCTTGGTCCGAGATGCATCTTGTTGTGTTAGAGAAAAATAAACATCATCACATGTCATCTCCAGGGCACATAAGTGTTGACTCCAAAATCACTGAAGTCGAAAAAGCTCATATAACTTCAGCATAGGTTGGATCAGCCGCCTCACTCAGGTGGCTGACCTGCAAGGTACAGTTTTGGTATGTCACTGCAGATTCTTTGAAGGCCTTCTCTTGGCAGGTAAGACTTTAAAAAACACCTAAGTGATCCCGAGATCCTTTGTTTTTCAGAAACCAAGAAACTAATCAGTTGCATTGAGGGTGGCACACAGCAGGTAGAGAAAAATACTAGCTGCTGTTTGGAAGATTTCTGTCAAGCTCTTTATGTGCTACTAGCACCCTAAGGAAATAGGTAGGTTCACTTACCTTCATGGAGTGCATTGAAATCCTTTTCCAGATATATTATATAGATTTTTCCCCTATGTTTCATCAACGACAAATTGGCACTCTGCTGCTCATGTTTGCTGAATGGAAAGATGAGGGCTCTGGATTCATGGTAGTACCGCTGTCTTACGGCAGCAAAAGGAATAGCTTTGTGTCTGGCTAGTCATGCGTCTTGCCCGTGTGATATATGTTCTCGGTATACGTGTGTTTTGTGCTTAAACAGTAATTCTTTAGCTGTGGATAGTTGGGAGCTTTGCAGACGCCCAAGAGCTCAGACCTGCTGATGTTAACACACGCTTCCCTGCCCCCTTCCTTGCATAACTTGTGATCGCAGAGCCATGAAAATATGTGAGTCCCTCCCCCAGCGCAGACCGATCCCACCCAGCATATGATCTGGGCTCCATGTCAGCCCGAGCAGGCAGCACCGGCTGGCCAGAGCGCTGTGCTTAGCCAGAGCGCTGACCTTAACGAAAGAGTTTCCACAGGGCTCTTCCACCCACTTCTGAGGTGGCCAAGGCTGACATGGACAGCACCAGGGAGAAGGAGGAGGCTCTGCTGCGATCTGTGGTGACGGCTGGAGCGGTGGTGCCAAGAAAGCGATCGGTGGGAAGGCTGGTCATGCACAGCATGGTGATGTTTGGCCGGGAGTTCTGCTATGCCGTGGAGGCCGCCTTTGTCACGCCAGTGCTGCTCAGTGTAGGGCTGCCCAAGAACCTCTACAGCCTGGTGTGGCTCATCAGCCCTATCCTGGGCTTCATGCTGCAGCCTGTGGTAGGTTCAGCCAGTGATCACTGCACCTGTAGCTGGGGCAGGAGGCGACCTTACATTCTGGGTCTGGGCATCATAATGCTGTTGGGCATGGCTTTGTACCTCAATGGGGACGTGATAATCTCAGGTGAGTGGGGGGCATGCGCTGTGCTGACAGACAAAACTCATCCTAGCCTTTTGAATCAGAGAGAAAAGAGGGCTCCCTTTTTCCCTCTGCTAAAATGGACTTAAAATTGGGTATTGTGTTACTCAGCTGCATTGAAGGAGCTGGGGAACACTGAAATCTGCATATATGTTCAATCCCAACACTGCATGTTATGTACCCTGTACATTGTGTTCTGTAGTTTGTGCATGTGATTACAGTATGTTGTGTGTTGATGTGGGTTCCTGATCAGTTCATACAAATAAAGCACTGATTAGGCCCAGAGAAGTTTTTGCAAACTAAAATCTACCTTGTTAAGTTAAATGATCAACATTGGTTTTGTGATGTAATATGCTTCCAAACAGAGTATCTATTTTAGATGGGTTAGTGTTAATTGTTGCAGTGCAGGCTTGACTCAGGGCTGTGTCATGCTGGTAAATAACAGAAATCTGCAACTCCTTGGAAACCGTGTTGCACCTGGAATGTAAGAAATCAAATAGGTGTGACATCCCTAGACACTGTTAGAGTTCAGCTTGAGTTGTAACTTCACAAAATCTTGATGGAAAGTTGTTGCTGTCATTATGGCTTGGCAGAGGGGGGAAGCATGTGTTTTTATGGATTGATTTATTCTCCTCTCTCTTCCTGGATATCGTTGGTGTTGACTGTACTTGTATTCATTTGCCCCCCAAAAAAGATGTTACAGTCAAGCCTTGATTATTTAAAACAAAGTGAGAGTGGGATAAATAGAATAAAACAAAAAAAAATGCTGCAAAATGCATGTGTGTTTGGCTGCCAGAGCGTGCCATGGAGGTGCGAAGGAGTAGATTAAGGCTAGTGATGCTCTTGATTGTGGAGCTTGGAGTACCCTGAGCTTGTGCTGAGTCAAGACAGTAAGTCAGCCTAGCAGAGCTCAGCACTACACCAATTCGGTTATCCCACTTCTCTGACGTGATTCTGGTATCACTGCTTTCTCTCACCTAACTAAGCATTGTTTAGATTTAGACGTATCAAGAAAGATAATATGCAGTTATGCAGGACATGGCAATGTGGCTGTCAGAATGAGGGTGTTTTTCTTTTTGTAGCTTTCAACGGGGAGAGAGACAAGCGGCGGACATGGGCAATAGTCATTACCATGCTGGGAGTAGTGCTTTTTGATTTTGCAGCTGATTTTATTGATGGCCCCATCAAAGCATATTTATTTGATGTCTGCTCCCATCAGGATAAGGAGAAGGGTCTGCATTACCACGCCCTCTTTACAGGTACTCAGATCCCTTCTTTTCCGCCGTACCTCTGGAAGGAGGGGAAGGTAATTGCATGGGTTTTATCCTCACTGTGTTTCTAATCTTGAATGAACTGATCATCTGATCTGGCGCTTCAGTCACGAGTCTTTTGTTGCTGGGTTTTCCCTACTCCAGAGAACAGCAACTTGTGATTGCTGCTAGAAGGATTCTGCTGCAGAAGGCTGCAGGCATTTACAGCAACATAGTCATGATTTAACTAAGAGCAATTAATCATATAAAAAAGTGAAGTAGTGTTTATTCAGCATGTTCTGGGGTTTTTTTCAAGTTTTTGGGAAGTAAAAATTAAGAGATATAACTTGTTTCCTTGCCATAGCACACTAAAAATAACATTTTGACATAGAGCAAGAGCTGCACAGACCGGAAGAGTTGATTCCCATTCTTCAGCAGTACTCCAGTATGGGCTGCCTTCCTGTATAGAAGTAGTTTTGCACAAAATTCAGAACTTCACAGCTTCCAAAAATAAGTCCAAGTGGTTCAGTCCAGGTTCTGGCAAATGAAGCGCTTTGTTTGCCTTTATACATGTTTGAAATGTTGCTGAGTTGCAGAAGGAAACCTTCTGCACTACATGAGCCCTGTGCTGAGAAAATGCACAGGGAAGACAGATAAGGCTGTGTAGCTGTAATGTGAACTGGGAGGAGCTTCCGTCTGTGTCTGGGAGAAGTCACTGTGAAAGGACTAGACAAAAAGCAGACTGGATCAGACGTCATGCAGTCTGTGTTGATGCAGATTTTTGTGGCTACAGAGCTGTATTGAGAACAGAGGCGTGTAGCTTCAGCGGCAGTTACTCCAGCCGAGGAGTGAGGTGTAGTAGCTATTGACAACAGCTGATTTTGGACACATGAACAGCTGTGTCCAGGAACACAGATTGAAAGGGAGCCTGAAAGCCACATGGGAATGAAATCATTATTATCCATTAGAAACTGACAGATAAAATTTTTAACAATGACTTTTATGGACAGAGAGGGGAGTGAGTCTCTGTATATTGTTACCTTCAGCAGAACTCCTTGCAGTTTCTCCTTGTATGATACTAAAAAGGTTTGATTTCCGAATTTGGAGCCACAGATTTAGCTGTGAAAAGGGACACGGAACAAATCTTGTCAAAAAGACTGGAACAAATTGCAGTACTTGATCCAGCACCCTGTGCCCTCTATAGCAAGATCATCAGTATCTTAACCCTTCCTGATGGGCAGTTGCCTAGCCTGTTCTTGAAATCATCCCTTGACAGGGGTTCTGCAGCCCTGCCAAGGCAGTGTGTTCCAGCACTTCACTGGCCTTGTTGTTAGACAGTTTCCCCTAAAATCTAATCTTAATGTCCATTCCGTACAATTTACTTTTATCATTCCTTGCTCTACCCCTATTAGACATAGACAGCAATCCTTCCATTTCTTTTCTAACTCCTGTTTTAGGTACTGTTTCCCTGACTTCCTTCTTTCTGTACTAAATACCTCCAAGATTTTGCTCCCGTTTGTCTTCAGTTTAAGGTTTGAAAATGAAACTTGATAGCTTTGCAGTTACGAAACTGAACAGCCACTGAGACAAGTGGAGGGAAGAGTACATGTATCCAACATGCAACACTCAGACTGCATGCCAGTATCATGATTGCTTTTTATCAAAACAGTATACAAAGACAACCTCGAACATCAAATATTCACCCTGTACAAATATTTAGTGTAGGTTTTCTTCAAAAAGTTATTAACAGCTTTGATTGTTTTTCATGCGAACAAGCAAGGATATAGTCCCCTGTAAAATGCAGTAAGACACAATGAGGGAGGGACATAATCAGACCTAAGAGGGAAAAAGTACAGAAAGCCCAGAATGAAATCAAAATCCCATGTTTTGTAAGTGAAGCAAATGTAGGTCCTGTTACTGATGTTACTTTTTGTTAGAATGGTTCTGCCGCACATTGTCTTCAGTTCTCCTAAGCAGAAGAGCAGAAATACTTCCAAGTCCTTCAAATGCCTCTGTCCTGCTGAACTCCCACGTCCTGCAGAGCCGCCTGGCTAACAAGGTGTCAGGACCCCACAAAGCTGCTTCCCTTACCAGAGCTCTGTACTGTACATAACAGTGTGCACTTCTTGTGCTTCTGAAATGGTGTGCACTAGTAACAAAAAGAAGAAATTGTAAAAAAATAGGACTGAACACTGCTTTTATTAACTTCAAGATGCAAGATACCATTCTCATCTTACCTTTTATTCTAACTTTTCTGAGAAAATCAGTAAACAGAATTACACATTTGTACTTGGTCCTTTTTGGTTTCTGAATGGCAAGGTGCTTGGATTTTGATAACTAAACCCAAATGTGTTTATTTGCTTTTTTAAGAATTTCACATGGAGACAGTATTTCTGTTTAGTCAGATATATAAAATACATTTTACAAAGCCTAAACTATAGATAGTTTCAACATAATTTTAAAAATGTTTGCTTGTTCTGTGAAGTTTTAAAAAAGCCATAAATTTCAGTACAATTTTATTTTGTATGACTCACCATTTCAAAGAAAATAAAGCTTCAATGAGTCAAGAAAAGAGATGGAGGCCCATGTTGCTATATGTTCAGGTGTTTTTTGGAAAGCTCTGTTGAGAAGATTTTTCAAGAGATATTTTGGTGACTGCTCATGTATGCAATTAGCTCAGTATTCCTATTTCTTGTGGTTAATTATCTGAAGAGTGATTATTCAGTTGCTTCTAGAGGGGATCACATGCTGAGGTTTATAGTGTGCTGTTTGTTTATTTTATCGATGCCAGTAGATCTTTTTTCTCCTTTTTTCCTACCCCCATAGGTTTGGGAGGAGCCCTGGGTTACATGACAGGTGCTGTGGACTGGGGTCAAACTGTACTAGGATACTCCTTGCCGTCAGAATTCCAGGTGATTTTCTTCTTTGCAGCCTTGGTTTTCCTAATCTGCCTTACATTACATCTGCGCAGTATTCCTGAAGTCCCTCTCAGAGATGAAAACGAAGAGACAAAGTTCTTGTTGGAAGTGACCGAATCCTATAAATATAGCTCCATAGAGGAGGAAATCAAGAATGGTTACTTAAAATCAACATGTACTGAATTAAAGGCTGCAGCTAAACCGGGGAACTGCACTGTTACAGCATGTACAGAGGTAAGTGCAGAGGCGGTTTTGTAAGCCATATCACTGCATCCTTGGAGACCCTTTATTTAGCTAACGGTGACTATTTGGAATGGACCCTTTCACACACACACAAAAAAAGAACCTTCCACCATGATACAGGGTCAGGAGAAAGCCTGCTACCTTTTATTTTATTCATACAGTGTTTCTAGTGAGAGGAATGAGACAGACTAGTCCTGGTGCTTGGAACAGTTGGCAGGAATGAGGGAGAACCAGGTTCATGTTTCTGCTCTATGTCAGTCTTTTGATATCCTCCTCATGTGAACTTTGTTGAGACAACCTACTTTGTTCTTTAGTCCTGATAGAATTAACACTAAGTTGTGGACAAGGACTAGACACCATTAATCTTTGATATAAATCTGAAACTCCCACTGAAAGTCCACAACTTTCATACGTAATACATATGAAGAGTTTGTTCCCTGGTCTAACGTTTGGGTTTGGTGTTGCTCCGCATTTCATTGAGGATTTGTTGACTGTACTGATGTGTTTAAAATTGCTACTTCTACAGCAATGCTACCTCCTTTCTGGAGTTTTAGTTTCATTTTGAAGTGATGTAGCTGTGCCTTTGGCAGAACTTTAGGAATAGGAATAGTGGGAGGGAATAGTGAATACTTTGGAATCATCACTGTTTCTGCAGCATTGTCATGAGAGATTGGCTTCAATCTAAGGCAGCTAGGAAAAGGTGAATCTGCTTGAAAAATATCTGGAGAGCACATTTCTAGAAAGGTCTTGGGAACGGATAGTTTTTACTGTTTTGTTGCTGACTTTTATTGCTAGGAATCCTCACTGCAGTCTAATGGTACCATAGGTAAACAAAGGCTAATGTATATATTTGGCTCCTAGTATAACAATAAGTGATGAAATAGTTGCTTGTTTTAATTTCATTTCTTGTCTCTTGGCATCTTGTATGCCTATCCCTGATACAGTTTCTTGATTAATCGGATAAAAATACTGAGAATGTGCAGGTGGTTGGAAACCTAAGCTCATGTTTAAGCTACAAATAAAAGGGATATATTATCTTTTTACTATTTATCATGTGTATTATAATAGCACTGGGTATTCCTAACCCAAAGAAAATATTTTTGTTTTTTACATATATATTACACCAAATGCAACACAAAGGTAACATGAAAGATGAACACTGCCTGATGAGAATGCCAGACAAACATGGAGAGGGGCAGACAGCAAAGCAACAGTTTGCTGGGAGAATTTGGCTAGCCGTCTGAGATGCTGTCCCTATTTCCCCACTGTAGGCCAGCTTGAGCATCCAGCATCCTTCACCAGCACTATTAACTGTGAGCATCCTCCAAATTGTCAGATATGCTGAGTGTCATTGACTGCTTGGCCCATGTATGCTCTAAAGAAAGGATGGTAAATAAAGAAGAGAGAGCAGATGCAGTGAAAGCAAGGGGAACAGAAGAGCTAACTCTGCTGAATTTGTAATGTCTGACACCTGAGGGTGAAGCTCTGGTGTCTGCTGTGGGCAAGCTTCTGCCGTTGCCCTCCTCTCTATATTTCTTGCTGGACAGCCTGTCAGAGGCATACAGTGCTTTGATCTGTCTCATGTTTCTTTGATGTATCTGGCTGTGTATAAATTCTAGACACTCACTGACTTGATGGTATGTCTCTTGTGGCTCATGTTTTCTGAGTTCATTCATTACTATAATTGCTTCCTTGAAGAAATGGTTTGGCTTCCTGTTTTTCTGTGTCTCCTTTTTTTTTTTTTTTTCACCCCTGCAGGCATCATGGCCTTATATCTTCTACATTCAGGACTGTGCTCTTGCGTGCTAATAGCTTCCATGATTATTAATGAGATTTGATCTGTTACAGTATGAACCAACATCCGAAGTGATTCATTTTTTGTTCTTTAGTATGGTGCCAAATTACTCAGGATCTACTGCCATAAAACCCAAGTCACATTGGTGCCTCTGTATCCTTATGAATCACCAGTTGTAGTGATTTTATAGAGAAAATGTGTATTGTGAGCTTTTGAAGGATAAGGCACTTAAATGGAGCCAAACTTCAGCATGTCATTTAAATCCCTGTGGAGTTTGTGTGTTGGTGTGTATTGAATGTGTGTAGTAAACATTTCCATTTCCACTCTTTAAAATCTCTAAATACAAAGCAAGAATTTCTATCTAGCTGTCAAATTATTGTTTGTAATTATAGCAGTTTCCTTTTTAGTTCCAACCTTACATTAACCCTTTAATTGGAAAGGCTGTTTTAAAGAACTATGTGGAAGAGTTGAACAAATTAAATGCCATTTGAAATGATAGTAATTACCTTTGAAATAACTCTAATGAGTCAACATGGAATTCTTGGTTTTGTTTTTTGTAACTGTGGAAGAAGAGAATGCTTACCTTGTTTAAAAGAGAAAGTGATACCCAGAGAAATTCCAAGGGATTTGGACAATATGCAGTTCAAGGTGAAAGTCAGCAACTTCAATTTTGGCATTCCTGTGAGGATTAAAATTCACCCACTGGAGCAAAGTATTTTCCAACTTTATACATGGTGATTATTCATAGAGTAGCTTGAACATAACCTAGTTCAAAGGAAAGCAGAATTGTGAAAAGTTAGTAGAACACTGAGAGAAGGAACTAAAAAATGTCATTATCTTAACAGCAAATTGAAGACAAAATTCAGCTTTCCAATAATGAACACAACTTTTACAGTTCTTCCACATTTCATGACCATACAGCTTCCTTTATCATGTCTCCCAACACTGTTGCCTCCACACATCACTAGAGAAAATCAGAAGTGTTCCATCATGCACAGATAAAGTAATATCTTCTTCTCTTTAAAAGCAAAGAATCATGCAGGAGCTTTAAAGCAGTAAGAATTGTGTGTTGCAAATTCCTGACAGCAAGCACACCTACAGTACTAAAAAAAATTCAAGTGATAGAAGTGATCTGATGAATGTGACTGGAAAAGAAATTGAGAGAGAATTTTGAAGTACAAGGCTCAGACAAGGAGGAGGAAGACACGGTGGGGTGCTGAAGGTGGTGAGAAATTTTCTTTTGCCCCATCAGTGAGATTGGTTAACCAGCATCAATAATGTCGTGATTTTGAAATGAGTTATTTCTGCCGCGCTGTTAGGTGTTTAGGTGCTGGAGCTCACGTTAGCTGGGAGCTAGGATTTTTGAGTGGTGCTATGTCTCCTGTGACGTATCACAGTCTCTCCCTGTTTCATTGTGCAGCAGGAAGTGCCAAGCCATCATGCAGCAGAAAGGCTATGATGTAGTTGCCATCACAGAAACATGGTGGGATAACTCGCATGGCTGGAGTGCTGCAGTGGGTGGCTACAAACTCTTCAGGAGGGATAAAGCTGGAAAGGCAGTGGGATAACTCTGCATGTTAGGGAGCGTTTTGACTGCCTAGAGCTGAATGGTGGTAACAACAAGGTCAAATGTTTATGGGTAAGGATCAGGAGGAAGGCCAACAAGGCGGATATCCTGGTAGGAGTCTGTTATAGACCACCCAACCAGGATGAAGAGGCAGATCAAATGTTCTACAAGTGGCTGGGAAGAGTCTCACATTTGCTAGTCCTCACTGGGGGGAGTCCTTCATGGGGGACTTCCAACTTGCCAGATGTCTGCTGGAAATACAGCACAGCAGAGAGGAAACAGTCTGGGAGGTTCCTGGAGGGTGTGGAAGAGACCTTCCTGACACAGCTGGTCAGTGAGCCAGCCAGGGGAGATGCCCTGCTGGGCCTGCTGGTTACAGGCAGGGAGGGACTGGTGGGTGAAGTGGTGGCTGGAGGACATCTTGGGCATAGCGATCATGAAATGATTGAGTTTTTAATTCTCGGAGAAGCAAGGAAGAGGCTGGACTTTGGAGGGCCGACTTTGGCCTGGTTAGGAGGCTGGTTGACAGAGCCCCTTGGGAGACAGTTCTGAAGGGCCAAGGGGTCCAGGAGGGCTGGACAGTCTTCCAGAAGGAAGTCCTAAAGGCTCAGGAGTAGCCTGTCCCCATGTGCCAAAAGACAAACCAGGAGGAAAGACCAGCCTGGCTGAGCAGAGCTCTGGCTGGAACTCAGGGGGAAAGCAGAGTTTTCCACCTTTGGAAGAAGGGGCAGGCAACCCTGGAGGGCTATAGCGGTGTCGTGAGGTTACGCAGGGGGAAGGTGGAGAGGAGAAAGCCCAGCTAGAACTCAGGCTGGCCACTGCTGTAAAAGATGACAAAAAAGTTTTACAAATACATGAGAAACAGAAGGAGGGCCAAGGATAATCTGCATCCTTCATTGGATGCGGGGGGGAGCACTGCCACACAGGATGAGGAGAAGGCTGAGGTGCTTAATGCTTTCTTGCCTCAGTCCTTAACAGCAAGCCCAGCTTCCCTCTGGGTACTGAGCCCCCTGAGCTGGAAGACAGGGTGAGGAGGAGCAGAATGAAGTCCCCACAGTCCAGGGGGAAACGGTCAGTGACCTGCTGCTCCACGGAGACACGCACAGTCTGTGGGGCTGGATGGGATCCACCCGAGGGCACTGAGGGAGCTGGTGGGGCCAAGCCACTCTCCATCATATATCAACAGTCCTGGCTAAGTGAGGAGGTCTCAGAAGACTGGAGGTCAGCCAACGTGACACCAGTCTTGTAGGTACAAGAAGGGCAGGAAGGAGGATCCAGGCAGCTACAGGCCTGCCAGCCTGACCTCGGTGCCAGGGACGGTTATGGAGCAGATCATCCTGGGTGCCATCCCGTGGCACGTGCAGGACAACCAGGGGATCAGGCCCAGCCAGCATGGGGTAATGAAAGGCAGATGGACCTGATCTCCTTCTACAAGATGATGACCCACCAAGTGGGTGAGGGAAAGGCTGTGGATGTTGTCTACCTGGATGTTAGTAAAGCCTTTGACGCCATCTCCCACAGCATTCTCCTGGAGACACTGGCTGCTCGTGGCTTGGGTGGGTGTGCTCTGCGCTGGGTTAAGGGCCGGCTGAGTCCAGAGCGTGGTGGGGAATGGAGTTACATCCAGCTGGTGGCCGGGGCTCAGTGTTGGGGCCAGTCCTGTTTCATATCTTTACCAACGATCTGGGTGAGGGGACCGAGTGCCCCCTCAGTACGTTCACAGGTGACCCCCAGCTGGGGGGAGCGCTGATCTGCGGGAGGGCAGGAGGCTCTGCAGGGGGGTCTGGGCAGGCTGGAGCGATGGGCCCAGGTCAGTTGTGTGAGGTTCAACCAGGCTCAGTGCCGGGTCCTGCCCGTGGGTCACACCAGCCCCCGCAGCGCTGCGGGCTGGGGGCAGGGGGCTGGGAACCGCCTGGGGGGAAAGGGCCTGGGGGGGCTGGTCGGCAGCCGGCTGGGCATGAGCCCCCCGTGTGCCCAGGTGGCCAAGGCTGCTGTGATGGAATCACCATCCCTGTAAGTGCTTTAAAAATATGTAGATGCAGAGCTTAGGGACATGGTTTAGTGATGGACTTGGCTGTCCTGAGTTAACAATTGGATTTGATGATCCAGCCTAAATGATTCTACAATTCAAGGATTCTGTCATTCAGTTCTGGGCTGCCCAGTAGAAGAGAGACATAGGTACAGTCAACAGAGTCCAGTGAAGGGCCACAAAGATGACTTAAGGGTCCAGAGCACTTTACATATGAGGAAAGGCCGAGAAATCTGTGACTGTTTAGCCTGGAGAAGAGAAATTGTAGGGGGACTCTCATCAATGTATCTAGTTACCTGAAGGGAGGGTGCAAAGACAATAGAGCCAGGCTGTTTTCACTGGTCCCCAGTGACAGGACCAGAGGCAATGGACACAAACTGAAACACAGGAGTTTTCCTCTGGACATCAGGAAATACTTTTCACTGTGAGGGTGACTGAGCGCTGGAACGGTTGCCCGGAGATGTGGAGTCTCCATCCTTGGAGATATTCAAAAGCTGTCTGGACATCATCCAGGGCATCCACCTGTACGTGGCCCTGCTTGAATAGGGGGACTTGGACTAGATGACCTCTAGAGGTGCCTTCCAACCTCAACCACTCTGTGATTCATGGAGAGGAGGACAGTACATAGTGGGATTCTCATGATATGCCAGAAAAGGTGAAGTTTTCTAGTGTGCTAAACTCCAGCACAGAAGGGAATGGGAATGAAGTCTCAGAAATGCCATATTCCACAGCTGATACGTTTTAATTCTCAGAAAGTATTCTGAATTTCATTTTTTCTGTGCAGCTTTAAATTTTTAATATAAAGCTGTTTGTTTCCATAAAGAAATTAGTTTCGTTTCTGATTGTGGTTTGCTTTTTTTTTTTTTTTTCATTTATTCTACAAGTAAATAATAATCTTACTGATTATAACAGCAAGAAATGTTACATCAGTACTGATACCCCAGCTCTCCCTGAGTCTCTATGAAGCTTTCAGATCACTTTATTAGCCAGTGGCTCTACAAATCAAATATATGTTGAAGGACATTCACTACCCAAGCAAACCTTCCTAGCTAAACCCAAAAATCCTTGGAAATTTGGTAATGGAAAGATACTGAGGCCTTCTTCATTTGCTGTCAACTATTTTATTGGCTTCCGGGAAGTAATACAGTATTATTGTTAAATACTTGCTTTTAGGATCAAAGGCGGATGACCCTTAAATCACTCTTGAAGACACTTTTAAGCATGCCATCCCACTATCGCTATCTGTGTGTGAGCCACCTCCTTGGATGGATGGCTTTCCTATCCAACATGCTCTTCTTCACGGATTTCATGGGACAGGTAATAGCATGAAATGCTCTTGCTTCTTCTTCCTTGTAGCATCTCCTCCTCCACCAAAAAAACTGAGGCAGTGTTTTCATCCTGAAGAAATAACAGTGAGGGCAGAGCCAGTTGTATCTGAATGGCTCAACAAGAATTTTGTAAAACAGCTCATTGATCTCAGGCCCTCATTCTGAGCCAGTCTGTTGGATCTTTGGGGAAAACCTTTTAGTATTTCTAAGGTTGTTCGTGTCTATTTAACTGTTCCAAATGAAGCTCTCAGAGCTGTTCCAAACATCCATTCTCTGCTTTGGCTTTGGAGCCGCTCTGAGGTGGGCAGGTTCCCTAACTAGAGTGATGGTGATGTTGCCTGGATGCAGCTGGCCTTACCCTGGTGCATAGCCACTGTCGGCACAAGGCTGTCCACCTGCACCACGGCCTCCCTGGCCTCAGGTTCTGCAGCTCCTTGCACACAGTGAGCTACTTGGTAGCTGAAAGCTCTTGTCTCCTTGAACTTGGCTGTCCCTGCCATACTTTTTTAAACCTTTCCCTGAGTCCATTCTGCCAGCATTTACTTGCCTTCGTGGTACCGAGTGCTCCCCTTTCCATGCCATTTCCAGGCAGAAGACTGTATGTCCCTGCCAGTGATTCTCGCCTACATGAACTTGTCTGCTTCCTTTCTTCCAGGGCACAATTATGCTCCTGGCACCAATCCTGTCATTGCCACTTCCTCTCTTCTGTGGTTTCCATGTTCCCAGTTCCTTGCCTTTTTGTGTGTCTGTAGGAGAGAGGGAAGCTTTTTTTCCCGCAGCATATATGAACAACTGAAAGAAAAAGTTTTGCTTGCCTAGATAAGGAACTGAAGAAGAAAATTACTGGGTGGAAAAATGGCAGTATTGGGGTAAGCCTGAAAAAGAAAACTAAAAAATTAATTGTAGATAAATTAGGGAAAGAAAGGCTAAGGTAAGAATGCAGAAGTGGAGAGAGGAGAGTGGGGAAATGAGACACCCAAAGGAAAAAGAGCGAATGAGCCAAAGTAGAGTGGACAGTCCAGGAAAAGGCAGAGGGTAATAACTGAGGAGGAACCTGGGATGTGAGAATCTGGGATAAATGAGTGTGAATCTTGGAGAACTGTGAAGGAATGGTTAGGGCACTTAGGATGCTTAACAGATTTCTTGCATGCTAATTATCTTCACTAGCAGGGATGAGGCCCTGTGTTGGGTACCCTGTTCCCGTAAGAAGGAGGTATTGTATGACATGCAGTCCATCCTTGCCTTCTGTCATCTTTGTGATCTCTTTCAGGTTGTATACCAGGGTAGTCCTTATGCGCCTCATAACTCCACGCTGTACCTTACCTACAAAACAGGAGTAGAGGTGGGATGCTGGGGGCTGTGTGTCAATGCAATTTCTTCATCAGTCTATTCTTGTAAGTACCTGGGAATGAACTCCAACACTGTGTGTTTGAAACAGTGTTTAAACTGTTCACTATTTGCCATTGTTTAAAAAATTAAAGCGATGCCAAATTAACTGGGATTTTTTTCCACATTAAAACATTAAGAAATGTTACATTCTTTCTCAGCATTGTTAGAAACTCGTATCTTAACAGGAACAGGTCCTGACCACATGATGAAGGGTCACTTTGTGAGTGCAGGCATTGTTCTGCATGTGAACGGACCCTGAACACTGAAAATCATCCTGGAGTTCAATGCCAGACTAAAATGGATGACATGGACATTATTCTGAGATGCTTTCACCTAGCAGTGCTGTAGCTGTAGGTTCATGGAGGTCCCTCTGATGGCCTCTCCCCGTCTGCATTCCTCATAAAATAACTCTTTCACAATGCAGTAGGAGTTCCTGCCAGAAGTATGAGCCTTGCTCTCCAAAATTATGTGTAAATATGCTAGCACAGTTCCCCAGATAGATTTCACCATAGCTCTTACCAAGGATTAAAAATATTACTTGTAATCCAAAAACTCAGATGAGTAGCATTTTGGGGGCTGAACTGAGCATCTAAAAGAGGCTCAAGAGAAATCTTTTCCCATTGGAAGCTTAACTACTGACCTTGCTGTAGCACCTTGCCAAATATTTGCATTATAAGTGAACATCGACTGAGGTTGTCAAAGAGGGCACTTCTTCGAGGATGGTTGTTACCTACTTCTTCTCTGGAGTTGGCTATGCCAGAATAAGACCATCCTCAGCAAAAGCAAGTATTCTTTGGCAAGTTTATACCTAGAATAACTTGAGGCAACTTCCAAAGATTGCCTCTTTCACTGCATTTTGCAAAATAAAACTGCCTAAAGGAACTCCCTGATGAATGTGACCCGTTTTGTTTTAGTCTTTTTAGCATTTTCACTTTCTTTTCACAGACCTGCAGAAAATCCTTTTGCCATACGTAGGATTAAAGGGACTTTACTTCATTGGATACCTACTTTTTGGACTGAGTACTGGATTAATTGGCTTGTTTCCCAATGTCTTTTCCACTCTGGCTCTGTGTTCCCTCTTTGGCGTCATGTCCAGCACGCTGTACACAGTACCATTCCACCTCATTGCAGAGTATCACAGGGAAGAAGAGGTGAGTTCAATGCCTAGGTAAGGGCGAGTTTATATCTGTCTGGGTCTGTTTAGTCTATTTTTGGAGAAAACTGATTAGAATTGGGCAGCAGCTTTTAATTTTAATTTCAAACTATTTCTGATGACATGTTAGGAATGGAAAGTTTCCAACAGACAGAGTTAAAGTCCCAGCTCCAGAATCTCCAAACAGTCCCACACTGGGACAAATAATTATTTATCATCACAATTGAAACAAAGCCATTCACAATACGTGTTCAGGCAGTGAGCAGATAACAGGGCTCCACTTGTGTTGCCTTCAGATGCTGCCTTCCTTACATCCTTCTTTCCAGCTGTATTAGCTGAGGGCTTGACTTGTGAATTCCTAAGGTTAATAGACACACTGTAGAAGCTGGTAGAAATTTCAGTTAATTGCAAAGTGTTATAAAAACTGTTAGCTAATAGAGACATTGAATTAAAGTACAGTTTTATATAGTTCAGTATGAAATTATATACGACATTCTCGTTGTCTCTCTAAATGTCTGGGCTTTGGTCCTCCACAGCATAAATCCTGTTTCCAAGGAAAATCTGGAAAAGCTTGCATTCCTTGTATCACATTACTGGGCACAGCAGGATCTTCATATCTTGTAAAGTGTTGAGCTCTTTCATGGAAAAGTTCTCTCAAGGACCTTCGGTTAGTGGGAGAGCTAGAAACAAGAAGAATTAAAGAGAGTTGGGAAAGAGACTTAGGAAAAGTTCTCATTATATCTGAGGACATTTGAAAACATTAATAAAGAAATGTTGAACCATTGAAAACCAGCATAAAAACATAGTTGAGACCAGCACAGGGCTAGATCAAGTCCTTCAGAACATGTCCTCCTGTTCTGTACAACTTTAAAGCATCACAATCTGGATATGAATACAAGAAAACTCTTAACTCTTCTACTGAATCCTAGGAGGATGTCTCAATGTGGTTAAATATTTCATAGATCTGTTTCCTAATTTTTCAGTTAATTTCTCTGTTCCTTCCAACAGAGAACGATCACGATGAAGAGTTTTAGAAAGACGTAACAAAAGACAGGGAATGAACCCAGTTTAGGGTGAGATCACAGTCCTAACCTTGGGCCAACCAAATTGTAGTCTAGCTCTGATTCAGAGCTGTTCCAAGACAGAAGTGAAATAAAATTTGCTGAAGTGTGCATGGACTTTAATAGGCTAATATATTCAAATGTTACTTGTAAGGCAACCAATTATTTCATGTTTGCTGTACGGTACTTGCTATGCAAGATGTTAAATGACCTTATTCTGTGTTAGATCTGATATTAATAGAGTTAAGTTTAGCTCCAATCTTCCATAATGCACAAGACAGATAGAAAAAACAAAAAGAAAACATCTCATGCACGATTGTGTTCATTTACACTTTCATGTAATTTGTGGTCAGAACTACTGGTACATAAGAACACTGGGCATAGCCCAGCAAAATAGATAAAATCCCAAAAAAATTGCGTCTAACATTGGAAGTATTTCAGGTGAAAGAACTGTATCATTCCAGAACAAAGAGCAGACATATTCCCTCACTACGCATTCTACCAAAATCATGTGCTGAGTTTTAAAATGCAACTATTTCAGTCCCTGTTCCATGCTGCTGTTCCCTAGGATCAAACTCAGTTTTGTCTACTGGAGTAGTAAGAGACTGTCTCCAGTACTTCTGAGCTTTGCGTGGTAACAGCTCAAAGGCAATGTAATAGGTCTTGCGAAAAGCAAAAAGCATCTTAAGGGCCAAGAGTGTTTGGATAGCAGAAAACAGCAGCACAGCTAGCCTACAGTATGGAAACATCTGATTTCTTACAATACAACCTTCTTCATTTGACAGCCTCTGCAAGAAGATCAATAAATATGTACACTGTCATGTAATTTTCCAGCAAAACAGAATAGTTCCTTCCTGGAGGGAATCACAGATCAGCTGAAGATAGAAGGGACCTTAAGAGATCATGTAGTCCAACCCCCTTGCTCAAGCAGGGCCACACAGGGTCATGTGTTTTGTCTGGTTTGAGTATTTCCAAGGATGGAGACAATGCAACCCCTCTGCTTAACCTGTTCCAGTGATCGATCACCCTCACAGGGTGCTTATGTATGAGATGCTTGCATATAATAAATAAAGCTTTTTTGCTCTGCTATGTATATCGTAGCAGATACACAGATAGTCGGTAGTTAATAATGCCCTTTGATGGCGTAGAAGAATCCTAGTCTGGACATTTGTTTTCAGGATTTTTTTCTTTTCCCCTAGCAATAAAAGCATTAAATTTAGATGTTAGTACTGGACTCCTTTAAGAGCTTTAAGCCGTGACTTCAGAGCACAGTGCTCCATTATAATGAATTATGCTCTCTATGTATGTGGCACATAGTATGACTCATCTTAACATCCTTTGAGGCTCCCGTTCAACCATGAGAGTTTGAGCTAAATTGTCCATGATGGCGTGTCTGGTACTGTGAAATGTCAGTTTGTCAGAGCTCAAATAGACCTGAACTTCAAGGAAACGGCTATTTTTTTTCAATCAAGTTTCAGTTCTTTCCTTGAGAGAGGGGGTACAGGGAAAAATTGCAGATGGGAGAAATGGGGCATTTTGGGGGCAAGATTGGAAAACTTATTATCACTTGTAAAAATCTCTGAATTCCGTAACCTCTGCGAGACAAGCAGGAAAAACAGAAGGGAATGAGGAAGCTGCATGTGGGGGTCGTGGCAGTGTGTTGGCTGAGAGCTGTGAGTTGTCAGTGTTGCCTGATTTCACTGGGGTTTGTTTTGTGCCTATTTGCAGAACCTGAAGCTGCAGGATGGGGAACAAACTGGAGATCAGGGGCGAGGGAAGGGCATTGACTGTGCCGCTCTCACCTGCATGGTCCAGCTGGCCCAGATCATTCTCGGCATTGGCCTGGGGCTCTTGGTTAGCATTGCCGGCAGCGCAATCACGGTGATTTCGGCATCTACGGTGGCACTGATCGGCTGCTGCTTTGTTGCTTTTTGTGTTCGATATGTGGATTAGGACTGTGTGAGGTGACTGGAAGAAATCTCCCCAGGGGAGCGTTTTCTTTCTGGGTCAGTAGCACTGGTGCTGTTGCCATGCTGATCTGTTGGCACATCCTCCTCTCTTACCTCCTCGGAGTGGCTGCAATTCCGGAGCTTTACAAAATAGAGACTTGATAAAAGTGGTTGCCTAATGCCTCAGATTGAAAGCTTCTCTATTTTGACTGCTTTATTACTTCATTTCTGCTGACTTTGGTGTATTAACACGCTGTCGCACAGGATGGTGTGTGTGCCCATGGTATCTCAATGCCCTACACGGGAGTTGTTACGAAACTCCTCATCACCAATTTGTGGAAGTTAATAGACGAAGTATGTGATAAATGGAAGAAGTAATAAAAATAGACAGAATTAGGAAGAAAGTAGTTATTTATCTTGTTTTTCAGGTATCTTAAGTTTGGGGATATTCTCTCTGGTAGTCAAAAGCTGCAAGAGGATCAAACAGCAATCAATTGCGAAAGGCAATGCAGGCTGCAATTGTGTTATGCTTACTAGTACTGTTAAATGGGATCAGCTAATTCCCAGCCACTGTCAAAAGCAGATTTCAGTGTGAAGGATGTTTGGAATAGAAAAAAAAGATTGAATCCTACTGTTTAAAAGCACAACTGTAAAGTAATTATTTTATGCTGGATCCTACTGCTTCAGTATAAATAAAATGAACTTACTGACTGAGCTTGTCATAAAAGTCTAAGGCTGTTTTGCAAATCCATGTGTAGGCACCTAAACAATCCATCTTTGGGAAACAGCTGCCATTTCTTCCTTCTTAAAAAACTGGCCTCTTGACTTTGATACTGTAATTGAAAAAATAAACTTGGCCAAAACAATAATTTTATAAATGGCTGTAAGCTGCTTGAATCTTGACATTGGATATGACAGTATTTACCTTGAAGTAGCATCTCTGTTTTCTCTATACATCTAACATCTATTTCCTTCATGCATCTATCTTTGAGTAAAATGGCATTTTCTCTTTATGGAATATTGTAAATAAATTCAGTTCTGCAAAGCACCATCAGGAATTATTGTACACTAAATACTTAAGTCCATTTATTTCTATTTAATTTCATATAAGGCTTCATTCTTATTTTTATGATATTTCCAAAGTTTTGAAAATCCTGTGTTTGTGAAAGTGGTACACTGTATTTGTCCTGTACTTCCTCTGTCCTGAAAACTATGATATCCTTTTGCTATGTTATGTGCTAAGCCACATGAAGCCATCTGCTAATGCAATTTTTTTAATCAACAGTGACACAGAGAGACTGTCACCGGGTATGGTGTTTGTTTGTTTTAAAATGTTGCACATGTATAATCAACACTGTTCAAATGCACTGTTGAGGTGATCAGCTCTTAGAAGCTCTGCAAGGTATGAACTGACAACACCACAAAGAAATGGTTCAATTTGAGCGTAAAGTGCCTCTGCAGAGATGCACCAACTTCATCCTTTTCTTATGTTTTCATGAGTGAGTCATTTATTCTCAGGAAAAACAATTTTCCCTTAGATAAACACTAATTAATTGTAACAAGCCTATGGAAGCCTCAGCCACCTTTTTCTTTATGATTGTGTCTCCACTGTAGACCCAAAATGGCCTTTGCACAGCAAACCTTTTTCACAGCTCTTTCATCCTGCCTTGTGAAGAAGCCATGTTGTATGGTTTCTTTCATTTTGTGGCTCTTCAAGAATCCCTCTCGTGTCACACCCAGGGAAGAGAAAAGCTTGGAATACTGAGCCCCTGGGCAGTGTTTCAAACACACTGCAGGTGCTGAGATGGCTGGAGCACAAGGGTCTCAACCGGGACAAACAGGAGAAGACCAGAAAATGAAGAATGATTGTCTTCTCTATTCACTTTATGCCATCGTTAACTCACTGACTTCTACTAACTCAGTATCTCATGGGAGGAGGAATTTTTAAGGGAAGAGCGAGGTGCTTCTGTGGAGCCACGAAAGCAGGGGAAGGAGGTGATCTGATTTTATAGGACTGCAGGACTTGCAGCACTGTGTAAACCCACACTCCCAGAGCAGAGGTCATCAAGCTCCAATTCCAGTGTGAGGCTGGGAAAGGAACTTTGAAATGTTTACCTTTGTCTTTGTCAATATTTTCTTCGAGGTTTAACACCATCAGAACATTAAAAATTGAATGGTCGGTGCTCTCTCTGCTCTGTTACACAAAGAAAACACTGGCATTGATTCAAGCCCCAGAGTGACTGTAGATCTGTAGCAACATAACAAGAATTGTGAACCTGCAGAGAGAAATGTGACCATTATGTATTTCAATACTTTTATTTTAAAATTCATTCAAAGAAAACTGCTTCAGGAGCTCACATTATCATCTTTCTCATTATCTTTCCCTTTAAAATTACTGCATGCTACAGAACACAGAGCAGAATAGAGTTGTTTTTTCTTTGGAAATGTCTCCATAAAAACATGCTATAGTTGTTTCTAAGACTTCACAATAATATCTTTCTTGTTGGGTCTTCATCAAAAATAGCAAACAGGCAAAAAACTATGTACAATATGAAAACCAGTGTTTAAAACAGAGAAATTATGATGGTGCTCATTCTGAAGTAAAAAATGTTATTTCAGCTGTTACTGAAAACAATCTAAAATGCTACTAATTCATGAGAAGGGATGAAATAAGTATTTCCTTCAGCAATAGAAATGCTAAAATATCTAAAATGTTAAAGGCATTGAAGAACTGTCCGCTGGTGCTACTAATTTAAGAAGTTCCCCCTTTTCTGTCTTTTTACATTAGTTCAGGTCTTGAGATTATCAATGTGATCAGTTACTATGCTTAATATCAGCTTTTATTGCAATGATGTGGGTTTCAAAGTTATAAGTACCTTGGGTCTGATCTTTCTCATCTGGTTTTATTTCCACATACATAAAATTAAATAAAAGATCTTCTCTAGATCAAGTTTATGCAAATGATATGTTTAGATGAAAATGAGATTTCCTGAGATAACCAGCTCCTTGGCCATCCCACTTTAACAGAACTAGTCATGGTTGAATGAAATGAGGCAGGAAACAGGTCTGCCATCTTCATGACACTTTCGTTTTTCTTTCTCCGACAAACGCCTGCCACTTATTCCCATTTAACAAGCAGGCATGTCATGCAAGCAGCCTTCAAGGAAGTTTTGGTTCTCTTGTTTAAAGGACTTGCAGTATTAGTAATGTCACAACTGTTGTTTGGGTTTTTTTCCCCAATGCTCATTTTGTTTTTGACAGTGATCTCATGAAGTTTCTTTGACTTCCCTGAAAACAAGCAACTCAGCTGGTTTGTGGGAGACGCTTTGTTTCCAGATAACCTACACAAGCCAGGATGAATCATAAATGTCTTTGCCTTGGCAGAAGTCACAGCGTTAGCACTGGTGCCCATTGGTCCCTGCAGCCTGTCAAAACAGAGAGAATGGTGTAAGCAGGAGATGTGGCAATGATGACATTTGATACTTCTGAACTGTAGAGGGATTGCTTCATGGAGGAAAAGGGTAGAAGTATCTGCTGTAAAATGGTTTCAAATACTTTTTGGCAGGTTAAAGTTATAAAAAATGTAAACCAACACACTTTTCCCTCCAAGTTTCCAGCATTCATTTCTCATTCCCTAGCTGCTCCTTTGTTTATTTAAGCAGCAAATGTTCAGGGCCACTTGTCCAAGACTAAACTGTGAAAAGCAATTTGTAATTCTGTTGCCTTCTACGATGTGTTCATTTTCATACGTTACGCCTTTAGATATGCTAGGTGTGTTAAGCAGTTGTATTTCCTAAAGTTCCTTTTGGAAATGAACTTTTTACCTCCCTATGAGTTAATATTTTACTTGTGTATTAAAGACAATGACTTCACATCATGAAGAGACATCAAACCGGAGAGTACTGCCTTTGTGTTGCTCCATGTAAGTACTTGCAGCGTTGGGAAAACAAAATTCAGTGCTTTCTGCTCTGGATTGCGCAATAGACTGAGATAAGTGAATCCTGCCTGTCATTTTCAAGGAGAGCGATCTGTGACCTTTTCTAAAAACCGGACTGCTTTTTGAAAGGGTAATTACCTAAGGCTATGTCTGCTCCAAGGAGGAGCGGGAACGGGGCTGCTGTCGTTCTAGGATGAAGCGCTTTCCTCCCCGCAGCCGGGGTGCTAGGTTTCCCCCCAGTGTTTAATGACATTACAGCACTTCTTCAGAACGTGGGAGCTGCCTTTCCTTGCAATGCTTTCTAACCTCAGTCCTGTCCCTCTCTGTTTCATTTACTCTGAAGTTCCTTTACAGTAATGCACTGCTGCAATTCAGTTCTCCTTTCGTGCGTAGACAACAAAGGAAATTTGCTGGTTACTAGCTTTAACCCAGCTGCGTAATGCCATTGAAGACACAGCCACATGGGCACGTGGTGGTAGGAGCCCACTGAGGGTATGGTTAGCATCAAACCCATGGCAGAATCTGTCTGGCCTTGGAAACCTTCAGTGCTAATGCCAAGAACCAAACCTGCAGTGCAGCCATCTCCCATCTGTTTGGCAGAAGAATTTTTGTTGCAATGGTTCCCAACAGGTAAGGTACATCGGGAGACAGGGACAGTGGTTGCAGCACGTATAGAGGACGATAGGCAGCATCAGAGTCTTTGACACCTGTTTTCAGGGCCCCTCTGCTCATTAGGTGCTGAGGAGAGGGAAAAATAACAGAACTGTGAGGTCTAAGGAGTGACATGAGGGAAAATAAAAAGGTTCTGGCAGAGGTGCCTTTTGTTAAAGGAACGCTAGCCTGGAGTTGCATGGCTAGCACATCACTGTATAAGTGCCAATGTATCCCAAATGATTTATTTTGATTTCTTTTGTTTTTCAACATTCAGATCTGATTTTTTTTTAATAAAATAAATGCCATCTTGCAATACAATTGGCAAGTTACCAGATTCCAGGGATTTTGAGGGCTAAAGTACTTGTTTCTTCAGTAAGTGCTGAAATTCCAGCATGACATCCAATCCCAATAAATAAACTTTTAAGAACATATCCCAAATATTGTTGCATTGTAAAATATGGCCATAAAAGAGCTGTTAGAACTATGGTTATCTGTGAAAGGAAGATGGTGCCTTATCAAAGGGTGGCGTTCTTTTCTGAACAGAAATTTTTGGGTTTGAATATTGTACTTGGAATGGCTTTATATCAAGTGTGCTCAAAATACAAGATTTCAGTCTGTGTCTCTGAAAGTGTAATCCCAAATCTGAAACTCAGACTAGATTCTTCTTTTCACTATTTATGATCAGTTTTACAGGTTGAGCAGTTATATAATACAGTGCTGTATGTTCCCTGTTACCTTCAGTTCAGGAGCTTATGGGTAGCTCTCTACCTCTATATGCATCACTGGATTTGCTTATTGAAAAGAGACTGCAGTTCATCAGGAAATGCCTTTTGATGGACAAGAGGAAGAGTATATTTCCACTGAGTCCCGTGAGCTGTTTCAGCAGAAATAAAAAGCAGTAAAAACATTTTTGAAATCTGTTTATGACCATAAACATAAAATAAATTATCTGAAAAACACATTAGGAGATTATTTGAGGGCATAAAGTCCTTAGAGGTTTTTCAGAATAAATGTCAAGCAAGACAGACATGCTAATTCTACTGTATTGGAACAAAGACATATTCATAGCAATTTATTTGCTATAACAGAATCACACAGAGGCACAGAATAGTTAGGGCTGCCTCTGGAGATGACCTAGTCCAAACACCCTGCTCAGCACAGAGTCACTAAAGCAGGCTGGTCAGGCTGCGTCCAGTTAGATTCTGAGCATCTGCAAAGATGGAGACTCCACAACTTCTCTGGGCAACCTCTTCCAGTGCTTGACCACAGTTACTATAAAAAGAGGGGGGTTTCTTACACTTAAATGAAATGTATTGAATTTTAGTTTGTGCTTATTGCCTCTTGTCCATTCCCTGGACAGCAATGAGTAGACTCTGATTCCACCCTCTTTAACTGCCATCCCCAACAGGTGTTTACACACATTGATAAGATCCCCCTGAGCCTTGTCAGCTCCAGACTGAACAACCCCAGCTCTGTCAGCCTCTCCTTGCATAGCAAATGTTTCAAGCCCTCCATCATACCAGAGCCTCCTCTCTAGTTCATCTCTCTGCCGTACTGGGGGAGCCCAGAACTGGACACAGCATCCCGAATTCGGCTTCACCAGGCTAAGCAGAGGGGATCACCTCCCTTGATCTGCTAGCAATGCTCTACTGAACAGAGCCCAGGATGCTGTTGGCCTTTGCTACAAGGGCACACTACTGGCTCACATTCACCTTGTCCGCCAGGATCCCCAGGTCTTTCCCTGCAAAGCTGCTGTCCAGTCAGTCGGTGCCCAGTCTGTACTGGTGCTGGGGGTTATCTGCCCCCAGGTGCGGGACACTGCGTTTCCCTTTGTTGAACTGCCTGCAGCTCCTGTCAGCCCATCTCTCTAGCCTGTTGAGGACCCTCTGAATGGTGGCGCAACCCTCCGGTGTATCAGCCACTCCACACGCTTTTCTGTTATTTGCAAACACGCTGGGGTGCACTCTGTCCCACCACTCAGCTGATTAATGATGATGCCGAACAGGACTGGCCTCCGTGTTGATGTCTGGGGCACACCACCAGTCACTGCCCTCCAGCTGGACTTTGTGTTGTTAATCACAACCCTTTAAGCCTGGTAGTTCCATCAGTTCCAAGACAGCTCACTTTCCACTTACCTAGTCCGTACTTTATCAGCTTGACTATGGGGATGTCACGGAAGAGAGCGTCAACAGCCTTATTTAAGTCAAAATAAACAACATCCACTGGTCTCCCGTCATCCACCAAGATGTCTAACGATAGAAGGCTACCAGCTTGGTCAGGTGTGATTTCCCCATCATTTTAACTCCAGGCTAATTGTTGGTAGCTATGAATTAGTAACAACTTCATTATCTTAGTTTTAGTATTTGGCCTGAAAAGAAAATGGAAGATGTTTGATTTTCAGATTTCTTGTCTAAGTTGATCAGAGACTATTTGAAAAATAACAAAGACAAGTAATTTTTCCACAAGATTCAAGTTTATTCAGCATGAGGTTAGATGTGGCTTCTGAAACAAAGTGGAAAGGTTCATTGAACAATGATGCTAGAAGCCAGTGTTGAATAGTTAATTTGATAACTGTGCAATGAGCGTACTCATTCAGTTAGTCTGTGCAAGGAAAAACACAGGTCACTGGAGAAATAGTATCTCATTGACCCAAGGAATGTGTGAGTGAGGGAAAGAGTTGGCGTCTGAGTGAAATAGATACTTGTATTTTGTTATTTCCCACACCAAATAGTCTGCAGTCCTTCCCAAGCAGGTAGGTCAAGGTTTAAAAAAACTTACACAACTAAATAAATAGTTTCTGTCTCCAGGTGTTTTTTTGACCCAGTTTGCTCAGCCATCCTGTGATTTTATATATACAGTTAAGGTTTTGGGAAGGTCTCTGAGGCTATGCACAAACATAGACTGAGAAACCTGAACATGTGCAAATTCATATGGATTTGAAAGAGGCAGTTCTAAGGAAAAAAAACTCCCTGCAACTAGGGAACACATCTAAGGCATGTTAACAGCCACACTTCATCAAAGTAACGAGTTACCTGGCTGCCCAGCCTTTCCTTGCAGACTTTGTCTCAACTGCTGCTGCACTGACTGATTTTGAGAATACACCCAGAGGAGATTCTTATAACTTCTTAATGATTATAAAAAGGATTTTCAGTACCTTCCTCTGAATGGATTCATCAGAATTCTCTTTTGAAGCAGGAGAGAAATAACCCTCACTAGAAACTGAAGATCCACGCTCTCAATCTAAAATCCTCGAGGTGTACTGCAGCCATACCTATGCCTGCTCTAGCTCAGGGATACTAATTAGATCAGACCTTCTGCACAGGCACTCAATTGAATAATCAAGTTATAAAGCAGACAGCCACAAACAGGAATGAAGGGGGCTGGCTCGTTTTTTTTACTTCTAAAGCAATATTTCTACTGAAGAGGCATTTCAAAGGGAAACCTGAAAATGCAATTGGAGGTTGTTTTCACATTAAGAACTTGATTAGTTATTTGGCGAGGCTGAAATATTTAAAAGTTCTTAGGCAATCAAAGCCAGTGCCTAATGAGAATATCTGGGCTTTAAAGGTTCTTTCAGTTTGTCACTAGATGTCAGCCTGCACCTTTGGATCCCTATAACTGTGTGACTAACTGTGTGCACCTCTTTACCACCACCCCACCAGGAACCTGTGAAAAGAGGAGACCCATCACAAAAATCTCTTGAAGAACTCTCTAAATACTATTTTGATTCCTTCATCTGTGTTTATTTTAGTCCATGAGAAGGTGACTGTTACAACCGAATGCATGAATAGTTAAAAGAAACAGGAGTGGATTTGAAGCACGTTGTACTGATGGCTTAGGAAAACCCTGGATACCCAGTAGGATTTGCTGTTAATGCGTAGTCTCAAAGCCAGAGCTGGAATGACCCTCTGCTCAGGCCATACACCTGATGCTGTGTACACTCAGAGCAACTGCCCCTTCCTTGCAATGCCCAGGCTGATGATGCCCCTGCCCATGCAACACAGAGCCTGGATTTTGTGCACTGATAGTTCAGATTCACAGCACACATGAACCAAACCGTCTCTCTGCACACGTACAGCTGGCAGTGCTCTTTGGCCGTGCTGAACGCACACCGTGCACAGCCCAAACTGCCAGTCTGGCATAAACCAACATCTGGCCAGTTGTGGATGGGTTCTGCCTCTTTTGAACAGTGGATTCATGACCTACACGTGGTGGATGAGTGTCGCAGCACTCTCCAAACTAGCTGGCTGCAACAAGGTCTTTTACCGTCACATACCAGCATACTCTTCATGCCAGTGCCTCTGCTGCTTTCTCCTCGTCTCTCCTCACCCAGGGCACGCTCTCACTCTCTCTCTCTTCTCTCTGCTTCTTCTTAACTGCTTTCTTAGCATCTGGGATTTTGTTTTCTTCAGAGGGGGGTTCTGATGAACTTATAGTGCCCTGTCTTGCAGCAGCAACAGCAGAAGCCACCCGCAGCATTGCGCTGCTCCCGTGCCTTCCCCCGGCGCAGCCAGATGAGTGGCTTAAAAGAGCTGCCCTCTAAGTCCATAGTCCAGTCTCTACACACCCAAGGTACTTTCCTATTTGGCTGATTTGCCAAATATAAGGTTTCTATTTCTTTAGCAATCAGATACCTGGAGCTTCCTCTGAGCACGGTAACTTGCTAGCATCCTGAGATAACTATGCATTGTTCTGAACATAATCTATTTTACTGTGTTGTTTTGCTGGCATAAAATTATGTCTGCATGGACATCCACAAAAGCAGATGGGTTTTGTCAAGCTGAGCACTTCAGAGGATGTCTTTTATGCAGTTTGCTATCTACTGAAATTCATAGTTACACTTCAGACACCTGGATAGCTTTTTTTTGTAATTCATAAGAACACTTAAGCATCAGGATGGGGATTAAAATTCCAGCAAGCCATGCAAGAAACCATGCTGTTCAAAAACAAACATTAAGAAGAGAATCTGACTTAAAGATTCATGCCCTGTTCTTAATTAAGGTACTTTCTCCCGGCCTATAGAGACAAGGTTAGATCCTTCTGAACTCTGGAGTTAAGTGTTCATGGCATCCTTTTCTCATGCATCAGTGTAGGTTTTTTCATCCGCCAGCACAGGCATTGGGGTTTTCCCCTAAAACAAGCGAGACTCTAATTTCTTGCAAATGTTTTGATTAACACTAGGCTGCTAGATTTTACAGGTCTAGTAAGCTCTCAGGCTCTTTGCACAGCATACTGAAACTTTAATTGAACCAGGACCTGGGAGCAAGTTAATCATTGCTCTTGAAAAGGTGAGACCTAGAATCCAGACCTGGATCAAATTTCTCTTCTGAATTTATAAGGAAAAAAAATCTTGACACTTCCTGGGGGCTCACATCCCAACCACTATGCTGCAAAGTAGTGTTCAAGCGCTTACTTTTCCTTTGTGATCTTGCAATGGTGAGCAACTCATGCAAAAGAGAACTGTTTCAAGCCAGAGGATTGGAGCACATTCACAGGGTAGCCCAGAGATTCAGTCATTCCCCAGGGATGTGGAAGGGGGGAAGCTGAGTCTCCTAGGCTGTGGGCAAAAGCTCTGTCCACTTATTTACTGTTTCAGAAGGGAAGAGGAAGGACCATCATCTACACATGCAGTGAAAGTGGGACAGGAGAAGCATATCTAGAGATAAATGCAAAGAGATGGATCGAAGGAGTTAATTTTACAGCCTCTACTTTAGTGTGGTCTGGCACAGGTTGTTCTGTGTTGGGATGCAGAGCTGCCTCCCTTGCTTAGGATACACACTGCAGCCAGACCCAGTAGAGAGATCCCCATGAAGTGCTGAGATAAATGTTACAGACTTAAGCAGACGTAGGCGTGCTCAGGAACAGACTTCTAGGTACAAAAATTTTTACTAGAAGAAAAATTCAAGTACCTACAGACTTCAACTGGCAGCCAAGTCAGTATTTAGGAAGTTAGAGAGGCAGTTGTATAGTACTTAGATGCTCAAGTTCCTCTGTGGGTATATCCGATTTCTTCAGTCTTTGCATCTGCGTAAGTATGTCTATCAGCTGCCAGCTCACTCCTGCTGTTCTTCTCCAGGCATCTTGCAAGTCAGTATCTTCCCAGTCAACAAGCACCCAAGGCTGTAGTAGAAGTCTCCTCTGCCTTGAAAAAAGCAGAACAGCTTCTCCTTGCAAATAGCAGAACCAGCTGCTTCCAGACCAAACCCAAACTTTACAACAGGAGTTACAGACATGTACATTAAATCTAACAGAGTCTGCAAAGCATAATTGCCACTAATGGTACTGCAATATTCTCTGGACAAAACCACCAAGTTTGGTCCACATCAGTATACAGAGGTGACAAACAACACTCTGCATAAATGCTTTTTTAGCAGAGTCAGGCAGATGTTGGAGTTATACTGCAGGGGAAGGGGCTGGAAATGGAGAGGGGTTTTGATTATTGTATTTATATATTCATCTCAAATGCAGTATCGGGGATTAATGAACTTGTGTTTTTACAGCAAAACCAGAACTGTTGTGGTTTTCCACCTTTTAAAAGAAATATTTTTACCTTTCCATTTTAAAATATTTTTTCCTCATAATAAAAATAATATATATTTTTAAAAGTATATAGATAACCTTACCATAAAAATACCCACAGCTTAAATTTTTACTTTTTTTCATGCACTTAGAAGTTCATGTCAGATCAACCTCAAATTATTTCTTAGGTGTTTCTCTGGAACACAGGCTGGGGCAGGGATTGTCTCTGCCTTTCTCCAGGGTGCGAGAGCACTGAACTGCAGGCTCTAGGGCTGCTCACACCAGAGGAATTAAATTGGAGTTAATTGAAATACTGGCAAGTATCAGTGCAGACCCTTAACAGAACAAAAACCTTTGTGCTTGGTTTTAGCTGAACCCAGAAGCATCCCAGAGCAAGTAACACGAAGTGGCTATGATTTGTTTCTTTTTCCCTTCCTTTATTTATGGTTGTGTTGATTTCCTGAACGGAAATACGATAGTTTGAAGCACACCAAGAGCAAAGCCTGCAGCCTCAGTGCCTTGGGAGAGATGCCTGCCTTGTCACACATGCATCTGGGGCTGTGGGATTCTCCCCCCACTCCCCACCCCCTGCTGCAGCCTGGAGAGGCATTAGGGAACACAATGTCACGGGGCTCACACCCTTCCCTCCAAAACCAGACAAAGCAACACCTCTTCATGAAGCTGCAAGTCCTGTCCTTGGGTTTCTGCTTGGCTGTCTGGGTTGCTCTATACCCCAGCAGCAGGGGAGGGGATGGGGTGGGAGTGGGGGGTGTGTGGGGATGAGGGGGTGGTAGCTGGAAAAGCAGATGCTGCACAGATCCATAGGGGAGCATGGTGCTCCTTGTCCCCTCTCTTTCCTAGGTCCCTAAGAGAGGGGAAAGGGGCCAAGCCTGAACAAGAAGGAGCCTTGGCTTGTCCTGGGTGTCCCCTGCATGTTTCCATTGGGGCAGGCATGATGTAGGCTGCCTGATCCCTGTGCCCTCTCTGGAGTCCAGGGAGCAGCAACCACAGCCAGGATGGCATCATTTACAATGCCGTGCAGCAGCGAGAAAGCAGCCTAGCTCCCTCCCCCTGCCACAAACACACACACAGGGTGGGAGGGCTGCTGAACCCCTGCTGCTTGCACCTCCACACTGGGGGGACACAGCTGAAGCCTCCCAGCCTCACTCCACCCCACCCAGCCCAGCCCCTCTCCTCCCTATAGTGCCTAACATGGACTGCATCCTCCCCAGCTGGAATCCCATCACCTTCCCCAGTTCCTGTTCCCCAGAACAGGCACAAGCACTAAAAATAATCTCCTAGAGCTATCCCAAATCCACCACTGCCTCCTCCTACTCCTGTTCTCCAGTTTGGGGGACATTTTCAACAACTTTCATCAAACAGCTTCCAAGAGCAGACACAACTCCAAAAGAGCATCTCTTAAAGAGAAGCCCTGCTTTACCCATCCCTCCTCCCCTTGACCATACCAGACATTCAATATTCCAGGGCCACATCTTGCACAGACCCCAAAGTCCTACCCCCCGTACCCCCCACCCCTGAGCTCCCTGCCTATCTCAGCAGCGCTGCTCCATGGAGCCAGCAGGCAGCAGATCGTAGTGGCTGCTGTACACCACCACCCCAGGGGGGTAGTAGGCCACCTCTGGCTGGACAGATGCAGCAGGGGAAGAAGCAGTGATGGGGCGTACAGGCACCAGCTCATGCAGGGCCTGCTCCTCCTGCTCGGGCTTGGTGGTGTCAGTGAAGGGGCGCATGGTGGTGAGGGAAGGTGAGGTCATCCGCCAGAGGAGGCTCTTCAGTGCCTTGCGAAACTCCCTGCGCATGAGGCAGTAGAGGATGGGATTGAGGCAGCTGTTGGAGTGCGCGAGGCACACGCTGATGGGGAAGAGGTACACTTGGGAGAGGAAGTACTCAGTACTGAAGTGCACTACGTTGAGTTTGATGAGGATGCCCCACACTGTGAGCGCTTGGTTAGGCAGCCAGCACAAGAAGAAAGACAGCACCACAATGAACACTGACTTAGTCACTTTGGAGCGGCGCTTGGTGCTGGGGCCACTGCAGGTGCTGCCAACATGCTTGTCACTGATGAAGCGCACCAGGAGCAAGTAGCAGAGGCTGATGATGGCCAGTGGCACCACAAAGCCCAGCAGCACCTTCTGGATGTGGTACAGACCCAGCCAGAACTGGGCATTGTTGCCTCGGCCCTCAGGGAACTTGACAAGGCAGAGCACATCATCAAAGACAGTGGCAGTGGTGGAAAAAATAGCATGGGGCAGGGAAGCCAGGATAGCTGACAGCCAGATGAGTGCACAAAACCACTTTGCAGAGCAGCACCCACCCAGCGGGTCACCTCGCCGCTGATTCTTCAGGGCTGAAGCCACAGAGCGATATCGAGCCACACTCATGGCAGTGAGGAAGAAAACACTAGCATACATATTCATGGCTGTCACATACGAGACGATCTTACACATTGCCTTGCCGAAGAGCCAGTTGAAGTCTAGCGCATTCTCCACTGCCCAGAAGGGCAAGGTCAGCACAAACTGGAAGTCGGTCACTGCCAGGCTGGTCACAAAGAGGTTGATGGAGGACTTTCTCCAGCCTTGTTTGCTTTTCATCAGGTAGAGCACCAGCAGGTTGCCCACCAGCCCCAGGGCACACACCACGGAGTACACCAGCGAGATGACGATCCGCAACACATCAGAACTGTCCCCCTGCATCCCATCGGCTCGCTCCAGGTTGATATTCTTGAAGAACTGCAAGAAGGACGTGTTGCTTCTGTTGCCCATCTGGGCGCCCTCCAGGAAAGCCAGCGGCGCGCCCCAGGACTCCCAGTCCGCTCCTTCCTTCATGCCGGCGGCCGGCGAGCAGGCACCGCGCTCGCAGGGCTCGCCCATCCCATGCTAGGGAGGGCGACGGGTCCGCGGGGGGATTTCTGCAGACCCCGAGCCGGCGGCGGGCGGGCTACCGGAGCGGCAGCGGGACGCGAACGGCGTCTCTCCGGCTCGACGAGCCCGCTCGTCCGGCGCCGGCACCGCGGTTATATCCGCGCCGGGGGCCGGGGCATGCGCGGTGCAGCGGCGGAGCTCTCCCGGGTGCTGAGCGCGGCCGGCCGCGACCCCGCCCCCCCGGGCCCCCCGCCCCCCGTGCCCCCCGCCCCCCTCCTCCCCGGGCGGCTGGGCGCTGTGCGTGCGGGCCCCCCCGGCAGCGTTTCCGTGGGCTGCGGTTGGCCGGTGCCCGAGCCGGGGAGATGCTGCCTCCCACGCAGCCCGCCCAGCGGGTCGGCTCCTAAAGAAAATCCTCCCCCGCCGCCGCTGCCTCCGCGCCGAGGGCATCGCACCCGTGCTCAGCTGCCGGCCGAGCCCGAACCACCCCGCGCTGCCCCGCCTGAGGACCCTCGGCGCCAGCCCTGGACGTGCTCCTCGGTCCCCAGAATGACCGCGTTCAGGACAGGGCCCGGCAGCACCTCTCCCGTCGGAAGATGTGTGGCTGCCCTCGGTTTCCACACGAACGGCGCGGACAAGGGGGCTGTCAAGCCCGGCTGCCGGTAGCACGCAGCGCCTGGGCGAAGGGAGCAGCGGGCAGGACCGAAGCCGCTTCCCCGGGGGACGGAGGGGCGGCCGCGGGGTCCCGGCAGCCGCCCGCCCGCCCGCCCGCAGGGGGCCCCAGCGCGCCGGGAAGCGGCGGCGCCCGGCACCGGCCCGGCCTTGCGCCGCGCCCGAAACTCTTTCCCGGCAGGTTAGTAGCAGAAAACACAAAACTACCGGTGGAAATAGGAACCGAGGCTTTCCTTCTCCCGTTCTGCTTTTAAATAAATCAAAATCAGCGCGCATTTTGAAAACTAAACAGATTCTAAATAGAGCTAAATGAAACACTGTGAATCGACCATTTGGGGGAGGTTAAGGAGAGGTTTAACAAGTAAATTAGCTTTCCACTGTCTTTAAACGGATTTATCTTATTGAGATTCCTGCAAAGACATTGTGTGTGTCTCTCTCTCACACACACATACACACACAGAAACACTGCTGCCAGCAGGCTGCTTGCCGCTTTAGTTTATATCTACAGCGACCCTGTAAAGTGTCAGATCATGGCAGTGCTAAAGGGGAGTAACAGTAATTAGGAAGTTTTATACATTGTTTGTATTGCATATGAGGGTACAACTTACTGGCATTAGCAATGCTATGCTCTGGGAAGGCTTAGCCTCCAGATTGCTTGCTACTAAATACAATACTAAAAAAACCCTAAAATAAAATAAGATAAATAATAGTTAAAAAAAAACCCCAAACCCAAATACTAAATAAATTGGCGGCAGAGCAAAACAAAAAAAAAATTGAAATAACGGGCCTTCAAAAGGCTGACTGCAGCAGGCCTTAAAAAACAGATTCCTGACATTTCTTCCCCACTTTATCCAAATTACAGATCTTTTTTTCTAGGCTTCCATACCTCTTAATCATGGACTAGGGTTGCGTTCAGGTGGCAGTTTCAACAGGAGGGCACTAAGGGCAACAGTTTCTCAAATTCTCTCATTCAAAAGTAAACAATTCCTGCAGTGAAACCTACCAACCCCATCAGCCCCATTAGTGTTGCACAGCCGACTGCAAAACAGTGCAGACGGGAGAGAAAGCCAGGGTCCTTCAACACCAGTAGTGCAACAACACTACAAACAGGCAAGGTGAAAATGCTGAGTTCTAATCAGAGCCACGCCACTGGGGAGGTTCTGCAAGCAGTACCAGAGGTGAAGTGCCCCCCCAGCCTTCAGCATTCAAAATGAAGATTACTAAAATATTGGAAATAAGTAAGTTCTTGTTCAGTTTTCCCCCTCTATTTAGGCCTCCCACTACCAGCTCAAAGGGAAAAAAATCACCTGTAATTAGGGCATGCAGAGAGGATATGTTCATTTGGTAAATCATTAGCAGGACTGACAGTGCAAAATGGATTTTTTCCAGATTGAATTCTGCCTCATACTGATCACATTGTGACCTTCACACCCATCTTTAAGTATTTCACTGGAAAAATTGTAGAAGCTGTGCCTTGCACGAAATAATTTCTTCTACCATTTAACTGTTTCCCTGTTTGGCACATCTTGTTGATATGCTGCAGCAGCTGTACAGTAATAAATATTCAGAGAGGGGAGGGGGAGGGAAATCATGTCTGAAGATATATTACTTTTTTTGTTAGCCACCCAGAGAAAGCAACAGACTGTGAACTGAAATACCTCATGGGAAGACTGGTAGCGGATTTTGAACTCAGGGCTACAAGCATGAAATGCTTGTCCTGTTTTTTTTTGCCCTTATTCTGACCACCAGACCAATTCCTTTTCAGCCTTGGGTGGTTTGTCCTTTTCTTTCATCATTCTTCATCTCAGAGAAGATGTTTTAGAGGCAGGTAAGGGAACTTTCTACACCTACATGAATAATAAAAGAAATATTCCAGGAATAATTTATTCATCACACCATCAGAACATTACCATAGCTGGAAAAATGTTATAAAAGTCATCAGCTATTTTCAAAAAGTTTTGCAGAATTCATTAGATACATTACATAAAGGTTATTATTCTGGAAAATACGGTCTTCTATTTGTTCCTTATTTATTCCAACAATGCTGCCAAAGGCTCACGCTTAATAAGTGACTGCCTGGAGCCTTCTCTTTATCAAAGTGCAATTGGTGTTACTGACTCAATCTTTTTGAAAACTGTAATAAACTTGTGGGGCATAGGCTTTCAGGATGTATTCTGGTGATAACAGGGAAATAATGGCTGATCTGTTTACTTTGGAAAACTCAAACAGATCCTGTAGAATTTTGTAAGAGGCTTTTTGGAGTTTATATAGTATTATGCTAAAGTAATTAATGGGGCTAAGGTTGCTAGTTTGCCTTCAGAGAGCACCAATCTGTACAGTAAACTTCAAAAGGCTTGCACCAGTTCAGACCACCAACAGAAACTGCCAATCGATTTCAACTATATTGTAGCAGAGGTAAGTGTCCCTGCAGCCATTTCTCAAATAGCCATTAAAAATGTTTCAGATAAATATGTCAGATAAAGACTTGCTGAAAATTATAATTTTCCTACAATTTACCCCAAAGGATCCTCATAATTTTTCACTTCCTTTACAGACCTCATACACAAACGAAAGATTGATTACAGTTACAATAGTGACTGAACCAGTGACTGATGCTGTTCAGAAATGTTTTGGCAAGGGAGATGGGCTTCTATTTTCAGTATGAAAGTAATTTTTGCAGCTTAAAGCAGATCTTTGAAATATTGAATGTATTCCTATTTTAAATACAGAAACATGGGACTATTCCTCGAGGAACTAAATAATTTTTTTATCTTCTGCTATTTGACATACTGAAGCAACAGGTAGTAATAGCTCTTGAACAGATTTCATTTAAAAAGTTATTAATGTGTGCTACTGAAATGGGCTTTATACTATTTTCAAATGTTGCATTCTTGCCATAGAATTCTATTTTATAAATAACTGTTGTTATGGCATTTTCTTTGCCATAAAACATACTTTTGGAGCAGAAGGAAAGGGAAATAGGAGAAAAGGGACATTTCATAATTGTTTATTTTCTCAGTTCTAATTTCTGGAACCCATATGGTCTCCCCTTGGCTTTTTCTGAGCTCAGAGCTAGTCTCATGCTTTTGACTAAACTCAGACCATAAATGTTAACAGTTACATTTTGAACTGTCTTTTACAGCTCTACTTCCTCTACCCTGAGCGTGAGGGTTTGGTATGACTTGGTGTTTATCCACCATGGGAAGATTTTAATGGCAATTCTTAAGGTTGTAGAAGGAAATGCAATCAGGTTTTTCATTACAAAATCTCAGATAACATAATCAACATATTCAGTTACATAATACAATGATCACACCATGATAGGTATGCTTCATGAACAACAGACACATTCTCTGGAAGTTATTATTTGAATTCAAATATAAATTTTATTTCAAAAAAATTAATCCTATTCACATCCCTTCCTCATTTGCTTTCTAGGTAGATCACCGAGAGCATATTTTCCTGGCACTAATTTTCCTAAAAAGTTAGTTTCAAAATGACCTGCTGTTCTAGAAACATGCTTCAAAACTGTTAATATGATAGTAAGACCAAATGAGCTTTAAAATTCACATAGTCCAAGCATGGAATTAAAATTTCCATGAATTAGCTCACCACTTACAAATAACAATTCATGTTTGAACATCGATCAGGAATCTGAAAGTCAGCATCCCAAAAAATTTCATGTGATAGAATCGCTATTTTAGAGTTTGCTTCACTTACTTGAATCTGCCCCCAGACATACCATAGTGGAATGTCAGCAAATGTGTTTTTGCATGACTAACTTAGGAAATTCCAAAATCTTTAAAGACTGTAATTGAAATGGGTGTTGAGAGATCCAACAGTGTCTCTCATTCAATTACCAATAGTTAGTTGTGTTAAGAGGCTGCATCTCTAAATGAGAAAGATGGAATAAGTTAAAAAAAAAAAAAAAGTAATTGTACTCACAAACTTCCATCTAAATCTATCACAGAAAAAAAATAAAAATCAATGGATGCAAATATTTACCCAGCAAACTCCACAGTCTTTGGGATTCAGAGTCATTCTCTTCCAACTAATTTCTCTGGTAATATTCAATACCTTTAACACTACCCACAACATCACATGCATGTGATTCATCTTCTCAAGATTTCTAGTCCAAGCAAATTGTGAAGCTGCCTGTATAGTTAATAGATAGTCAGGTCTGGACAGTGTCTTCCCTTGCATGTGACAGAAAGGGATGCATTATATCCTCTTTCCCTGCTTACTGGAGGAGCAGGCAAGCAAGCTTGTATTAGGTGCCTTTTAGATCTTTAAACTTTGGGCAGCAGAATCTCATTCCAAGTAAAGCAAGATTTCCTGACTGCCTTCAGCTGGGCTTCATTTTGAAGCAACTCCTCAGTGTCAAATCACGTAATTTGTGTTGCAGTTCCTCACTGCTCATAACCTCTGGTTTTCTGTCTCTATACAGATTTACACAAGCACATAAATTCCTATACACTCAGTACTTTTAGTGCTGTCTTGGAAGTCTACTTAAATGTAAAAGAATTGAGATATTGATTGTGCGTGGATTGTCAGCCCAGGCTTGACTGTTTTTTTCTGACCTCCTTTCAATAAATATACAGGCTTTTCTGTGTTGAGCTGCAGTTACTGCAATACCTTTGTTGCCAAAAGAACACAGCTGGTGTGGTGTTGTATTCTTTTTCTTTTTGTAATTGAGGTTGAGTTATCAAAAAATATGCCCTTACATTCACAAAAGGCTACGAAACCTCAGGTTATGCCTCTTTGGAACAGAAAACCACTAATTAATTGCTTATCATTAGATTTTTACAATTCTTTGTGAATGACTGAATATTTTAATGTATACAGGTATCTTATTTTAATAGCCCACATATGCTTTTCTAAATCAGATCTGTGCTGGGAAGACACAGTGCCATAAATTCTGTTCACTTAAATAGCTGGCCTCAGTGTGTCCTCACAGTGGGAAAAGTGCTTTCTACTTGTGCCATGGCTTCAATTTTATCCGTATGTGACTGTGTCAGCTACAGCCACAGCATCCCTTAAGCAGGAATGCTACTGTCCCCCAGGGTGTTTTCTGACACTACACCCAGTGAATCATTTCTTCTGTGTATGTACACACTGGCACAAAGCCCAGGGAGTTATAGATGTTTTGGGTTAGATTCCCACAGTTCTCTTTCTCCATTCTGTATGACTTTTGCATCTACAATTTTTTTGTCATTAAAAAAAAAATAATCAAAACAAAACACTCACATTCTCACAAACCCTCTTGAGTTCCTAAAGCTTTTACTTGTCCATCATTTCCTGATTTTCTTCTTTCTCTCAGGTGGTGCTGTCTGGAAAAGGTATGACAGGGAAGAAAACAGGCAGAAGTAACAGGCTGAAAGAGTTAGTCCAGGATGAGAAAGTCTCAGGGAAAGACAGACGGAAAAGCATCTCATGCTTGGAGAGTATTATAGGCAAAGGGAATTAACTTTTCCTGCTGAGGAAGAAACCAAGATGGAATGCTGTATGAAAAACTAGTTGCCTCACATCAGACACAGTGAACACGTACCCCAGAAGATGACTGGAAATTCAAGCAAATAGTTAAATGCCTCTCACAGAAGGGCTGTTTTTCCGATTGCCCTCAAGAAGTTTGTTAAACCAGTACTTTGTATACATACACCCATCCCTTGAACTTTCACCCCTTCTTTCCAACGCTCCTAGCTGGCTTTACTCATTTTATAGTCCTTTTTGTTTTTATTCCATTCTCTGTAGACACTGCCTTATTTTCCAATTTAATTATTTTAAAATATTCACAGCAAATTGTGTAGCTTGTTCTGTGCAACAGCTGTCGAGTATTTTTAAAACGTTAAGTATTACAGATATGACATCAGTTTCAGGTCACACAGCTTTAAATTAATTTTAGGGATGTACCGGTGAAGAGTTAAGCAGGCTACCATAGCCAATGCCACACAACAGTCCAGTGCCCACTGTGTGACTAGACTGTTCAAAGAATCCTAATGGCAAGCACACCAGGAAACTTGTCGAGATAACCTCATTTGTATGCAGAATATATGCATATGAATTAAAATAAATAACTAGGCACAAACAAATCTTCTCTTGGCAAGTGATGTTGGATATCAAATATTACAGAAAATTATCCTCTTTTGCATGGCTTGTGTCCTTCCATTAGCTAGATGAGAGCACATTATGACTCATAAATCAAATATCACTCCTTTATAAATATGCTCTGTTTCCAGAGTTATCCTGCCTAAAGCCTGGGAGAAGCCACATTTCTATCTGATTTAGAAATCCTTGGAGTTTTAACTCTTTCTTGCATTTTGGTTCTCAGGGATTTGAGGTTCACAGCTCTCACAGTTAGGGCGGCCGAGCTGTGACAGCCTTTGGGAAAGTCTGAGCAGAGGAATGAATGTGGTCACGCAGAGATCGCTGTGAAACTGTCCGAGACACCCACGGCAGAGCCAGTTCCAAGCAGAGGGCTGTCGAAGGGGACGAGTGACTGGGCCCGGGTCCCCGGGACAGGCCGGCACGGCAGCAAGTGCCCCGGGCCCCCGCGGGCCGTACCTGGGCCTCGGGGCGGCAGCGGCCTCGGCGGGGGTGCGTGGCACCCGCGTACACGATGAGGCGCCCGGGCTGTGGAGAACCTGGCAGCTGCCCCCCGGCTGTGCCCGGGGCACCGGCCGGGCGCCGAGGGACCGCGGGGCGCCGGGCGCCTCAGGCGGGGCGAGGCCCCCGCCGTGTGCCAGCGCGGCCGACACCTGCGTGCTTCGAGCGCCGTGGCGACCCGCCGCGGGGGAACCGCTGCCCGGGCGGGCTCCCGGCCCCGGCGGGCTCCCGGCCGCGGCCGCGCGGCGGAGACACGCGGCGTGGGGCCGGGGAGGGGAGGCCGCCTTCAGCGGGACGGCCCTCCCCGCGGGCCGCCGGGGCTCACGCCCCACCTTTGCCGCCGTGGAGGGCGGAAGCCCCCGCTGGCGGCCTCTCCTCCCCTCCCCGCTGGCCCGGCCCGGTTCGCTCCAGCGCGTTAACCCCGGCGGGTCCGAGGCGGGGGCTCCCGGCGGCGGCTCCCTCCCCACCGCGCTCCGCTCCTCCGCCGGCAGAAACCAGACACCGGGACGGCCCCGCGCAGCCCCTCTGGGGAGCGGCGCCTGTGTCCGGGAGGCCGCTCCGCCGCTGCCCCGCCGCCCGGCCATGCGGCAGCCCGGCTAGGCGTCGGCGGTCGCGGCGCCCCGCTCGGCCGCTCCCCGCCCGCACCATGCCATGTGTCCCGCCGAGCCGGGCGGCACACGTCTCCTTCTGGCTGCTCGTCCTCCACGTCCAAGCGCCCAGCCTGGGCTGGGCCCCGCCGGCCGGCGGCCCCCTCTTCCCCGACGGGAGGCAAGGTCAGTGGCGGGGTGCGGGGAGCTCCCCGGGGCACGGCGTGAGGGGAGGGCGGCCGCCGCGGGTGGGCTCACGGCCGGCCGCGCCGCGGCTCCTCGGCGCTGCTCGGCCCGGTGAAGGCGGCGAGGCGCCGTGTGCCGACCCCGCTGTCCCCGCTCCGGCGTCGGCGCCGTGCCCGCGCCCCGGCGGGGTGCGAGCTGGCAGCGCTGCCCGCGGCTCCGGACCGCGGGGCTCGGCTCGGCGGGGGGGGCGGGGGGGCACGGCTCCGGCTGCGCCTTCCAGCTGCTCTTCGGAAGTCATGCAGTTCCGCTGTGTAGGTGAAGGTGTTGCTAAATCTTGGGTTTCACTCGCCTTTCTCGTTAAGAGACATCTCTAAATACCGGAATCCTATTGCATTGCTGCACTGGAAAAGTTTACCGCCCTGATTGTTTTTGTTTGCTTGTTTAAAACAAATTATCACTTCTGTACTGCAGCAGCACAAGCCACAGAAGGATGGGTGTTATCAGGGTATGAAACCCCCTGTGAGTTACTAAAATTCAGTGAGGATGGTAAGCTGAAAGCAGGGCTTCATCTGCAAGGAGTTGTCTCTTGAGGCGCTGCCCCAGGTGGATTAACTTCACTGCCCTGGCTGGTACCGGCTGCGCATCTCCCTGGGGGAGAGTAACTCGGGAATTTTATCCTGTTGCTTGTTTAAGTAAAACCAGAGAAGCCAATCCCAAGAGAGAGAAATTGTGGTTAGCTGGAAGACTCTGCCTGGTGGTAGAAGACCTGAAAACGTGGGAGAAAAACTTCTTTCCTGAAAACCTTCCAGGGGCAACAGTCAACAGCTGTTGGTACTGTCAGTGGAAGAGCTTGAGCACAGAGGAGAAGAATCTTCTGTGTCCCTCAGAGATGGTGGAAGGAAAAAGTGGTTAAACAAGCTGCCTGAAAAGTGAACAATTATCCTGAAGTTAGTTCCTGCTGGATTCATTTAAAGAGAATGCAAACAATCATTGCATTCCTGTGACTCTGCATGGGACAGAACAGAGATGGCTCTGTTAACATGTAGTAGCTGTTTAATTGTCAGGCATTTGGAAATGAATTCAGAATTAATTTAACTTTCTAGGCATGAAAAGCCTAGGTTTTTCCAAGAGTTTGCAAATAGCTTTGTGTAAAGGGACAGTTCAAAATTCGGCTAATTTTTTGCGAAGAAGATGGAATGCAGAGCTAAGTGTGAAGGACTAAAATTTGTATCTTGCATAGCTGAAGTGACTGTTAAGTGTTGTGCTCCCTCCACATCCACCACGACTGTGCCAGATAGGACAGTTAAGGATGCCCATGCTGAACGTTGAAGGCCTGCTCCCTGCTTTGGGGCTTTGGAGCTCAGGGTGTTCCCTGGGTCACAGAGCCTTTCTTTGGCTTGGGAAGGCAGTTCATCCAGAGATGAGCAACACTATTTCTTATCCCAAGGAATTATTTGAAAACAAGCCAGAGGGTCTGAGAGGCAGATATAGGTGAACTATTAAGACGGAGATGAAACAATGGCGAGTTATGATGTGTCACATCTTAAAGGAATTTTGTCAGAAAATGTGTTATCTGTTTAAAAGAAATTGTGCTTTTCCTGTCATGTGTGACAGACCGTGTGTTTCTCTTTATCCAAGTTTATTCACTTTGTTTACAGCCATTCTTAATATAGGCAGTTCTCTGCCACGTGTCCGAGTTTGAATCCACAGAGGAGCAGCAGAACAGACAGCAATGGCTTTGAATATTATCAGATGTTTTCAATGATGCAGAATAAGGAGAGTCTGCAAGGAAGGTTTCTCCAGCAACTTAAACAGTTAGACTCTTCAGACAAGCGTGAAGGGCCTGAACCTTGCTTGTCCCATGTGCCCAGACGGGCCTGTGTGAACACTGTGGTTGCAAGGCAAAGTACTGACTTGAATGTGTCCTGCTCAGTGTGATTTTCTGGTCTTGCGCATGGCATCGATGGAAGTCAGCACACTCAGGCTGCAGTTGTAGAAAGACAGAACATTCTCTGAAGCTACACCGTTTGCCCAGGGAAGTCTTCCCTTTCCTGGACTATAAATCCTGAGCAGTGCCCCTCAACAGGCAAGGCTTCCCTGGAGTGGAGAGTGTTCTAGGTGGTCAAGGGGGATGCTGTGACATGCCAGCCTCAAGGTTTGTCAGTGGCACTGCGATAGATTCCCTCCATGTAGTGTTTGTTGGCACTAAGTTTTATGGGTACCTGTGGTGTTTTAATATGAATTAATTATTACTTTAGGAAAACTGAGTCAGTCAGCGTTGAAGAATACGTATTCTTCTGCAGTCTGGGTTGTGTGTATCAAGTTTTTCTGTTTGTTGCCTCTGCCATCTTAGTTGAGTGTTATTTTTTTTTCCTAGAAGGGTAGAAAGGTATCATCAGAGTTGTAGTGCTTGTCTTTGTTTTAGACTTTTCTCCAGCTAGAAAAGCCAAGCAGTATGTTAGGTTTAATGCAGACCTCAGTAAATAATTCTTAGTAGGGTTGCCTTCACTAACCTCTACCCTACAGTCTAGACAATACTGATAGTGATTACTTGCAGAAATATCTTTAGCCTCATTTTGTTAAACTTCGTTGTGTGGTAATCTTATTCCCTCTGATCTTTTAAATATGCTTTAATACTATATATTTAATATACCTTTTAATAATTAATTTCTGCAGTTATATTATGGTATGTTATTAATGCAGATAATTCTCCCCTCTAATGCCAGTGACTAGCATTCAGAAATCAGTATTTAAGGAGCAGGTGGAAGAAGTTAGACTTCTCTGCTTTGATAATCTTGTTGCCACTGGATGCTTAGGCATTATTTTCCCTTTTACTGGTTGTATTGTCTAATATACTTTAACCTCTACACACTAATTACTGTAGTGATGAAATAAAAAAACTTCCTTGAATAGCTTAAGTCCAAAACTGCAAGTCTTGGGTCTTGCATGGAGTTTAACGGTTAAGCCACAACAAATTAAGCTCAAGACATCAAGCAGAGGCAAACCTCATAGTGACAGCAAACGAGTAAGTTTCCTTCAGGCATTTAATTCAATTATTTCATGAGTTGTGCTGAAAACCATAGAAATGGGGGCCTGGTCTTGCAGTGTTCTCTTTGCTGGTGCCTTATAGGGAGTGGGACTTTTCAGAAGTCTTATAATTCAGCTTCTGCAGGTAAGCCGTATTTTTGGGTGTTTCCCCTGCCGCCTTTCTGCCTCTTTTTTGCTTCAGTCTGGAGCGTGAGGAAGGGGGGACCTCAAGTTTGATTTCTGCTGCTAAACTTCTGGCAGCTGCACCTTTTGTGCTATCTACAGGCTGTGTATGCTGCAGGTGTGAAAGTGTGGACTGAGTTTTCAGTGTCGCACTCCCCGCTGTACTTGTGTGGGCAAGGGCAGATGTTTCTCAGAACTTGTGCCAGGCGTTAGTTGCTGTGTTGTCGAGATCTGCCACTGTGGCAGGTGAGATCTAAAAGCCCACTGCTGCAGCTTGTCCTACAGAGGCACAAAGTCATGGCAGGCTGGTGGGAATGCTTGTGTACAAAGAAATCAGTATGCGTATCAGTGTATGAGAATAAGCTTACTTCTGGAACAAAGGTGCTACCAAGACAAGGCAAGATTTCTCACGTAGTTTTGTCTGTGCGCTGGGAACTGAGAGTTTTGTGTTGTTTTGGCTTTTTTTGAATTGGGAGTGTTTCAGTGCACGTGTCTCAAGGGTCCAAAGAAGCAGGAGCAGCTAATGAGGACAAAGTAGGTATGTTCCTTCCCAAAGGGGACAGATCCAGACACCTATCTGTCTGGGCTTGGCTTAGCCTGTGTGGCTTTGAAGGTGCAGGCAGTGGAGAGGTAAGTGTCTCTAGAAGGATTGTTTTACCAGTCCTAGGGAGGAGTAAATCGTTTTGGAAGTACCTAGAGTAAGCTAATTGCTTGGTTAACCAGCTTAATTAATGAATGAAGTGTAATCACTTCATGTATAAGTGGCTGGGACTTTGGGAATGAAGAAAGCCCTGGGGAAAGAGGAGCTGGAACGACATGTGTTCTCACAATTTATTTTTGATGAAATATGTTCAGACTGTGACTTCTTGCGCTTAAGTCAGTGGAAGATCTGGCCCTTAGGGTAGGAGTTCTTAGGGACTGTGTTTTATGTGGATTTATGTTATTTGCTTGGGGCTTTTGAGTTTTACACTAATTTAGAAAAAAACATTGGGAACAGGTGTTGTTTGTTCTGTATCATAGCAGACACAGGAATGCCAGTAACACTTTCTTCCCCTGCTAGATCCTGACAAGTGATAAGATGTCCAATGTTATGCTGGTTGGAATCCCTTATACAAAAGGGCACAGTTACTTCATTCCCCTTTAAACCCTTCTTTAAAATTCCCTCCTATGCTGCAACATCTGCTAATGCTGATGCTACTGACGTGCTATTGCTGCAGCCTATAAAACCAGTTAGTAGTGTTCCCTTCACCCATCTGTATTTGTAAGGCTCTGTCTCCTGCTTCAGGTGGTCAGCTTTCTGGAAGTGTGAGGATGCTGGGGACTTAGAACAGGGAGGGTTCCCAGCTTTTGTGGGAGTGGGAAAGAATGTGTGTGTGACAGTCAATCTCTTATATGAGTGGTGGCAAAATATTTGAAAAGAAGGATGTTTAACTTCTAAATTGTGCGTTATAACAGGAGAGTAGAAAGCCCAAATAAGGATTGTATTGTGGTCTGTGCACTGCCTGCCTTTGTGTCAGTAGGATGGTGTGGTGAATTGCAGTCACTTTTGAGTTTCCCTTTTAAATCATGCAAGATCTGAACAGACTAGCACTCACCTTAGTTTTGCTTCTTTTTTTTCCCCCTTCCCTTCAGAGCAATTTATCAAGACCTTGCCAGAATACCATGTGGTTGATCCAGCAAGAGTAGATGCAAGCGGCCATTTTCTTTCTTTTAATTTACACCATCACATTTCAAACATGAGGAAGAGGAAAGATCTCAGCCAAAAGGAAAACATGATATATTATAAAATTAACCACAAGGAGAAGGATCTGTTTTTTAACTTGACTGTCCACGTGGGACTTCTTTCCCATAACTACATAGTAGAAAGGAGACATGGCAACTACACTAGTGCGAAGATTGCAGCTCGCCCAGGAGTTCCTTGCCACTTCATTGGCACAGTGTGGCAGCCAGGTTCCAGGAGTGGGACAGCAGCAATCAGCACTTGCAATGGCCTGGTAAGTGATGTGACCTTTACTGGGGTTCTGAGCTAATTTTGATGTCATTAGAACTGAGCTACAGCGCTGGTGTATGAATATGCCTGGTAAGGAACTGGATGATCTGACATGAGGCCTTGCTGACATAATGCTCTGAAATAATCAGTTTAGTACTGTGGGTGTCATTTCAATTTTTGGAAGAGAGAATCAGAAGGTCAGAAGTTGTTGTGGACACCCAGTTTTACTTCTTGCTAGATTTTCTGGTGGCCTGATCTTAACATCTTTATCATTCATACAGCTTGAAGCCATCCAAATATCCATCATTGCTTTGATCCCATTAGTAGCTGGCATGCCTTTGCTATGCATCTGGATATGAGCTTCTGGTTTAGTTTCCTCTAAAAGGAATGTATCTCAAGTGTACCAAAACTGCTCTGCAAATCAAACCAACTGATGGCAGTTTGGGAAAACTGGGAGATTAGCTTCAGAACTGCACTGCAACTTCAGAAATAATGGTGGGGGAGGTGCAGCCTTAGCCAGAGCTTTAAATTCAAACTTGAACCACTTCTAGGCGTCCCTCATTCAGAAGAGCACTTCTAAGGCTGAAGCCTGAAGTCTCACATTTCTCAATAGGCTGTGGTTCAGACTGAGACAAGGAGGTGGAAACCTTATTTTTGCTGTGCTTTGTTTTTTAGCACCACTGTAGCTTAGGTTTTTATTTCTAGAGGATAAGGCTGAACCTATCTTGTCAGGGAGAGAAAGGAGAGAGAAACTGCCTGAATTTGAAGTGGATGCTGTAGAGAGCTGGGCAGAATGGCACACGTAATCTACGAGAGGCAAAACACAACGGGTTTGCAGAGTATACAGGCAGAGGTGATGAAACGTGTGCAGCATGCATGTGCTCTAGTGCCTCAGTTCTTCAGTGTTGTCACTCAATCATTTGTATGATAGTAATTGAAAGTGCATAGACCAGTGCACTGATGACTTTTGGTCAACGCATCTCAGGCTCATTTTTGAGCCTAAACTAAACACCAAGGTGAGTGTAAAGTACATCCTTTCCTTGCCAACTTGTCAATATCAAAGTGTGTGCCTTGCTATTGAGAAGTATGAAGCTTTCAGAAGCTTTGGAAGATTGGTATACAGAAGTGTCTTGGCAGTATATGAAAAGCAACGTGAAGACAGCTGTGATGTAGATGAAATGGGAAGCTCCAATAACACTTCTGGCATATTGCCTGGAGAAACAAACTTGCTTGAGGTCAGGAGCTTCAGTCCCACAGGCATGAAGATCAGGGATTGTCTAAGTAATTCTTCCAGTGGGGACCAACTTATCCAAACTTCCTTGAAATGCGTTATGGTCATCAGGGTCAGTAAGAAAAAGGAGATATGATGATACAAGTAGTTCCTTTGGTTGATTTGTCTTGTGCTTTACCAGAATATCTTTGTTAGTTTTCATTAGGGTGAGAACTTGAAAATGAGGTGCTAGACCTTAATTATGCCTCCTGAAGTATTTAGTCTGCAACAAGGATTAAAAAACCACAATTCAAATTACATTTTAAATTCAGCATGGTAATATCCTTAAAAGTGATCCTTTCATTTGAGTTACAAAGTTCTGGAGGTTTACTTTGATTTGGCGGTTTTCGAAACAATGTTTGCTAGAATACAGGCTTGGGGTTTCTTTCTCTTTGACAAAACACTTGTATCAGGAAAGTACTGTCCTGGTTTGGTTTCTCTCCCACCCCAAAATGAAACTATGAAAATACAGAATCATAAATTAGTTTAGGTTGAAAGTGACCTTTGGGGAAAACCATGATGTTTTTCTTGTGATTATTTTTGGAGTTCAGAGGTCACTGCTCTGAAGAGTTTGCCATAAGAGTTGAGTCTCAATCTCTTTAATTCCTCAGCCACAAGCTGGGGAAGGGTGATTTACCTTGCCTTTCCCCTGGAAGTTTTCTGAAAGATCAAGTGTCATATGAAAACATTTATTAATGAATAGTTTTGCCAGCACTGAGAAACACAGTCTGGTTTTCAGGATAACAACCTGACTTTTCTGAAACTGTTTGTGATGGTCTGCTGTTTCCTGAGCTAACAGTAAATCGTTTCCATCCTGGAGATATCCAGTCTCTTGCTCTTCAGCACCTTACTATTTCTGCTTTTTACTTTTTTCTTTCTGGGATGTGTTGTGTTTCTCCATGAAAATAATTTTTCTGTTTATTCTTATGAATGAGGGCAGGGGAACTGAGAACAGATAACCACCATGGAATTAGAGCAACTTATTTGAGACACTAAAAACCTATCCCATGAGGAGAAATTTTAAGTTTGTTTACTGTAGGACATTAATTCTAAACTACTTGATAAAAAGAGTTATATTAAATAGTGAATTGCACAGGATGAATTGATAAAGGGCTTGGGGCTGAGAGGGGTAGAAGAGGAAGATATCAGAACAGTGTGGTTGAAAGGTGCCAGCTTCCCAGCTTCATGCTTTGGCAGCAGTGGCTGCTGCACAGGTCCTCCTCACCTGTGACAGCCTGGGTCAGGACCCCTGTCTGAGTGGGTGCTTTGGCAGATTGGTCCCAATACAATTTAGCTCCTCATCCCACTTCGGCAAGCTGGCAGAGTACTGATGTGCTCAAGCCTCATAACCCAAGAGTTGGTAAGAACCAATGTCTTAGCCTTCACATATGGGGAACGTGAATGTTAGTGATGTTCTTTTTCTGATGCCATTTTGGCTTGACAGCTCATAATAAAATGCTAAACAACTGTGGTTTGTTGTTTTTGTTTTTTTGTTTGTTTGTTTGTTTGTTTTTTTGGTGGTCTTTAGTAAGCTAAGTGAGGCACCAGTTTACCATCCTAACAAGTGACAGGAAAGTGTCTGATCCCTAAACTGCTAATTTTTAGCTTTCTTAATAACAGGAGCTGGGAAACAAATTTTATAATACAGAAAAACAGTGATGTGATTAAATAAATATGTTTTACTGGAATATCCCTTTTGTTGATATTTTTAGTGGAAAGTGGTTGAAATGTTATCTTGTAATTTTGTCCAACTGATTTGCTGAAGAATATGTCGTCATTTGTAATGCCATGCGTCACCTCCAAAAAAAAAATATTTTTTTTTGGACTGAAGTGAGATGAAACAAAATCTTAAAGATGCCTGTGGGAAGGGAATCCTAGTTTTAGTCCTCTTTCTGGAATGACGTCCTCTCATGCATTTGGGTCCTCTCATGCATTTGGGTCGTATTTGAAAGTTCCTGAATTTCCAGGATAATAGCAGCGTATAAGAACAAAAGAAAGGTGTGTGCTGTAGATTTGTGTTCTGTTGTAAAGATCACTCACACACAGCACTGGAAGTATAGAAAACCTAGAAATGGATTTCACTCTCCCTTGTGTTTTTACTTTGAATTATATGCCTGCTTCCATTGGCATTACATGGGCATCACTCATGTAGCAAGGAGATGACTCTCACTATTCATTTTCATTCATGATGTTCTTCAGAATCAAGTTTCTTCTGCATAAGTCAAGTGGATGGTGTTGAGATGTGGTTTTCAGAAAGGCACCTGTTTGACTAAATCATATTGACAAATGATTGAAAAAGTGACACCTTTAAAATGTGGGAAACAGCTTTTTGCCATCAGTGCTTCTCCAGGTTAATGCTATGTTGCTTTTTTGGATAGAATGTTATCATACTTATGAGTGGCAGCATTTCCTTAGTTGTTTGGAAAACAACATACACTGATAACTTACAAATTTCATTTTTCCTATATATTTGTAAATTCTCAAAATAGCCTGCAAGGGGAATAATAGTGGCAGATTTGAGATTTCAGAATGGTGGGGACATTTTTGTTGTGTGACATTTATTCTTTTTTAAAAATGTAAACATGTTACTATTATCAGAAATATATATGGAAAAAAATGGCTAGATTTATAAAGGTATTTGGGCAGAATTGGATGAGAGGATAAAGAGGACAAAGTAGCAGAGATCTGGAGGAACTAAGCTGTGATTTCCAAATATATTTTTCTATAACACCTTATGATATCTTTGTTTCCCTTTCATGATAAATAGGTCATGACCTTCTCAACAGGTTGAAGAACATGATATTGTAAGCTCTGTCTCTTCTTTGAGTCAGTTGTCTAATTGAGTCTTTTTCACTTCTGGGTCTTCTAAAATAATGCATGGATTAACAGGGGAACAGTGGTGGGCAGACCTTGCTGTTTATTTTGGGTCACAGAGGAGGAAACCCCAGACAGGAAGTCACTACTGGAACACCAGAAACCGATCAAACTGTAGAACTTGGGAAGAGAGCAGGCACAAAAATCTATTAAATACAGGAAGGTTTCCAAGAGGAGGTAAAGGGGAGAAATAGTTTAATTTTTGTCTTGGTGGCATTAATATTTGGATTTGTCTTGGCAGGCTGTGTAGGGCACACCTCTAATAATGCTTTATGTTTCTGCGGTGCCTTCCACAGAAGATTTATAATGAACTTTTCCAAACACCAATGCCTTAATTCTCAGTTGTTTGTTAGTTCTGAGATCCCTTGTGTCACTGCAGTAGTGTCAGCTTGTCCCCTCAGTGGGACTGGGAGGATCCAAAGCTCAGTGAAGTTGAATGAATACCCTAGGTTTATGCACTGAGTCCTATAGGACTGGGAAGTGAATTTTTCTCTGATAGTCTATCCTCTTCATTAGGAACAAGGCCCTCTTTTATTCCTCAGTAACACAGACATTGTTTATAGTATTTTTAGATGACAGAGCATCATTAAGGCTTTGTTTCCTTGACACTTGTTTACAGTGTAGAGCTGTCAATCGGCAGTTGCTTCTGGTAATACTTTTATCTTCAAAGGCTGTACAGGCATTGGCATGGAAATGACAGAAGAATGGAAGGACATTAGTAAGGAAATTGAGAACACTTGTACCTGGTGACCTGCTGGGCCTGCATAACACTGTGGACAGATGGTGCTTTGGCTGTCTCCAGCTGGTCAGAGGGTTGCCTCCATCCTCGTGCTCATGGGCGTCTGCATTTGAGAAGCGGTGGTGTTGTCTGCTGCCCAGGCAACAACAACGAAGTACAAAGCCATGAAGCACTGCTTATTTATTCCCCCTCCCGAAATCCAGCTACTACCGTTTGTTAGCAGTGACGACATACACACCAAGCCTGGTAGCTGCTCTATACCCTGGCAATCTGTAGAAAACTCAATCAAGTCTGCTGCTGTGCCCAGGATTTTTGAAAGGCTTCCCCCACCTCAGTTCTCTCTGTGCTCAGCCACAGCCAGGGCAGCCCTCTGTGAACGTTTAATTGGTGGCTGTACGACCATCTCTCTTTACATGGTAGCTCGTGGGAGATGCTCTGGGTGGGACCTGTCTGGGCAGATCTGTGTCTCTCGTGACCATGTGGCAAGTTTGTCACTGAAAAGCAGAATGGTGGCTGAAGGCTGCTTGGATGTAACTGTTCTTATTGCAGGATATCACTATTATATGAAGCCTATGCATGAGCTCTGGTACGTACTTATGAAGTGTCACCTATATTCTTAACCTGGTCCACTCGGTGTAGCACAAAATCTGCCAGTGGCACTTTATCTGTTTCAGACTTGCTTCAGTTTTGGGGCATTCAGCACGGTCTGTTCTCCTGCGACATGCCCGGAAGCTTTTCCAGTTAGCATGAGATGCTTTTTCCGTGCCGACCCGCATGTTGTCATCTTATGATCTGTTCCAGGTTGGACAGTACGATGCAAGTACTGTAACAGTGCTTCAGTGGTAGTATGCCCTGTGAAAGTTGTCTAATGCTGCTGTTTAGACTTTCCTCTCCTATGGATGTGGAAGGCCTACGTCAGGATGTTGGGGTACTTGGTGTTTAGATGAGGTTTAGGGATAAAGGGATCTTTACTTTAAAAGAGTTCTATAATATTTTCTCCTAAAGTAATGGAAAAAAAAACCAGATCACTAAGCTTATGATAGGGATGTTTATCTGCTTGCGTATCTCCTGTTTTATGAGGTTTGTTGGTTATTAACAATTTGTTTTTTAATCTGTTGTTAAAGGTAGTTACCAGAGCTCTACAAAGCTGTCAAAACAAGTGACCATTGTCAACAGCAAGTCACAACACTTCATTCCTATAGCTCAGAAAAACAACCATGTCTTTCTGTTCCCTTGTGGTATACCTGCAACTGACATCTCTTCAAATGGTAGTGTTTTTCAATTATTCTAAGTATGTGGCAGTGCAGATATACACTTAAGGAAGGGGGAGACAGAACCTTTTCTTCAGTTGCTCTTGTGACCACCTGAAACTGGATTCAGCACTGATCCCTGACATGGAATTGTACAGCCCCAGAATAGATTTGGACAAACATGCTCTTTTGGTGGCTGTTACTTTTAAGATGTGAATCGGAGTGTCTTCATGTAGTGCTACCTCAAATGAATGAATTCCATTCTGAGAGCCAGGGTACTCGGAGACAAATACACAAGTTCTTCTTCAGGGGTCTCTTTCCCTTCACTCATCTCTCCTTGCTTCCTCTCAGAGAGTCTCTCACTTCTTTGCCAGTCCCCTGCCGTATAGTACTTGGTGTGTCCTCCTTGTCACTGGAATAATGGCAGATGGCCTTACCTGCCAGTTGTGTCTTATTTAGATGTTAGTGCCATCTCCACAGCAGCCTCTCATGGTTTGTCCACCTAGTGATAAATCTACTGGAACTGAAATGTAGGAATAAGGTGTTTAGAGAATGGCAGGCATGAAAGCAAGCTGCCAGCCTTTTCCTTGGGCATGGGAGTTGCTCCAACTTTGGATGTAGTGGAGCTTCCAAAGTCTAAATGTTGTGGTTTGGCTTCTTCTGGCATGTGTGAAGAAGGAAAGACCTGCTGAGTAACTCTGTTGTGTATCTGCTATGCATTTCTTCTCTTAGACAGTAGTATGGAAAATGCTGAGAGCAGAAGAATTTCCGGGGAAAGTAGATACAGTGTTCCCTGTACATCTGTTCTGTGTCATGCTTGGTTTGCCTGTTTTCTCTATATAATAATAAATATCAGGGTATTCTCCTTGCTTGACTAGTGTTGCGTAGTTTTGGTGTGGGTTTGTTTTTTTTTTTTTCTTTTGGAAGATGATCCAAAAATAGGGGGTATGGTGGTGTTTTTCTGTTTGTTTGGGTTTTTCCCCCAACAGATCCATCATTAAAACTTTGACTAGTATTTGCTGGGGTACTTTAACATCCATCCCTTTTCTTTGTGTTTGAACTTCAACTATCCATCTGCCAGCTCCCTTCCCCCAGTCTTTTGTCTGCAAAAATACTCTAATTGACAGGTCAAACGAATCTCATCAGTGATCTCAATACATGAGAATCTGGCTGTGTCTGTGGCTCCTGGTCTTGGCCTTGTCACCTTTAACCACTCTGAAGTTGTTAGCTCAGAAGCTGGATTTTTTTATAACACAGTTACTACATTTCAGTGGAACAGTCATTAATAAGGTTTAGACAGTATGAACTAATTTGAATGGAGTACCTAAGATTAGAATGCTCCTTTAAGATAACTATTTTTTGAGAATATGAGACAGACACTTTTTCATATATTTTTAAGAAATCTTAGTCTTGTTTAAATCTGTACCTGCTTATTTGCTAATTACTTAGGAATACTGTTGGTGTACAGAGCTGTCAATCCTATTTGCAGTTTTCATGCATCTCTTTAATGAATCTTCTATGTATCTTTGTGTATATATTTTTCTGTTTTTTTCTGAAAGTCTTATGGTTTCATGACTGTTGTGTTTTTTATAAAAAGTGTTTACTGAGGGGAAACTGTGGCATTTTGACTTCAGTCTAAAGGTTCAGAACCCAGGAGTAAAAAAGTACACACAACATCTGTTTTTCCTTGATTCTTAATAATGTGGAGTTTGTAAGATGGTCTATTCTTTGTTTTTACTAGTCTCTTTGGAAGTTGTTGGCCAAATTCAGCCCAATCTGAAAGAGAAATGCAGATACCAAAGTCATTAAGTTCTTATAAATAAATCCCAGGTAAAGATGGTAACTTTTGATCAGTGAAATGATGGGTGAAGACGTGCAGGTTGACCAGTGGCACAGCACAACTGTAAGCTGTTGCTGAGCAGGGTGCAGTGCTGCCTGTGGCACAGCTGATGGTGAGGGGGTCAGGAGAGACTGGAGAAAATTACTGAGGAAATGGGGTACACGTGAGAAGCAAATCTGGAGGGGAACAAGGTTTGATATTTCTGCTGTTCATAGAACTTTTTTTTTTTTCCTGTCTTTTTTTTCTCCTTTTCTTTAATGTGTTTTCATTGTGCTGAAAGGAAAGGTCCAGCCTGGAAGTAAATGGAATTGTTTGCGCTGGTTGCCTATTAACAACATGCTGTACCTGCTGCCCATCATAGCATATGCTTTGTGTGTAATCATTAATAATGAGCAGAAGAGAGGGGAAGAACTGAGGCTTTCCTACATACTCAGTCAGTGATGCATGTAATGTGACATTAATAGGGACAAATCTTGCCAATTGCATGCCTTATTTTCTAGCTGTTCAAAAAAAGAAAATTACTAAGAAAAGCCGGTCTTGCTCCTGTTCTGAGGAGACATTGGCAGGATGTTGGGTGGTGAACAGCAATGGGTGATGTCAACAACAGACGCATGTAGTCTGGGTCTACTGTTTGCACTTACGAGGGTAGATGGGCTAGTGGTACTTTTACCGGCAGCTGTGTGAGCCTGGCTTCTGGCACCAGCTGAAAACCAGCAGCCTGAAGATCAGGTCCTGCCTCTTCAGTTCTCTTTTTCTGTCAGAGAGGAGCAGCTGCAGTTCCTGAGCAGCGTCAGCATCAGGGCACAGTTACATATACACACAGGCAAATCTATATAGCTGTCACAGCAGAACAGTTACAGTGGTTAAAGCTCTTGGTTTAATGCTGTGTGCTGGGAAGGCTTCTGTGCTGTTCTGCGTATTGGGTATTACCAAGGCATAACCAAATATATTGGGTCATTCCAGAAACTAGTGCTTAGTAGTGGACTTCCCCAATCCGTTTGTAAATTGCAACAGAATTTAAGTATTTAGTAATTTAGGCTGGGATATTTGTGCACTTTATATACACAACGGCTCCAGGACGTGCTCTGGAGAAAGGCTCATCTGAAATTGCAAATTTAAAAATAAGTAGTCATTAAAAAAACCCCTAGTTGGCTTAACAGTGGCTATGTTTAAGCAAATTAATTCTACGTTCCAATTCTCATGGCAAACAGCAAGTCCCTCATAAACTGTTTAGGCTTGTCGATGCATGGAAATTGAGCAGATCTAAATCCATTGTAGCTGTAACTCACAGTAAAGGCTTCTGCAGACACTGTTTTTGATTTGAAGTTTTCTCTTGTTCATATTCCACTTTTTCCATTTTTAAATGTATATATTTAAAACAAACACTATTCTAACTGCTGAGTCCAGACTGTAATATCTGTTTATTTGCATGCAGTGTTAACCCTGTTTCCTCATATGGAACAGTCATGGACCAAAATGGATTCTGTGGATAGGGTAAATGTCTGTTTTATCTAGCATCCTCTGTCCAACAATGACTAAGTAACTATCTAGGGAGGAGTAAGAACAGTACAGTAGGACATCTTCCCTTTGTTCGTCCTTGCTTCTCTTTTCAACTCAGATCAAAGTTCTTAATATTGGTCTGTTTTCTTTGTTGAGGATCTATAGATGGATTAATCTTTCACATACTTTCTTGGTCTCCCCTGAGTCACTTGGTGCTAGAAACATGGATCTTTACTATGAATCATAACACTTCAAAATGGATTTAAATGCATCTTTTGTTTTTTCGCTAGCTTTTTGTCAGCTTCATTTGATGCTTCCTGAAGCTATTGTCTTGGAGGAGACCATGAACGGTCAAACACTGAGCACAGTGTTTGCGATGGTTTGCTCAGTGGCATAATATATTCTTCATTATTTTTTTGTTCCTTGGTCATTCTGAACACTTGAAACAGCTTTTTTGGACAGCTGTTAAGATAGGCTTGTTATATAGCTCCAAATTTTTTTTTTCCCATGAAAATGGCAGCTTGTGTTCCTGTTTCTGCACAGTAGCGGGTAGGTCAGAGCCCATCATTTTAATACGCAAAGGTTGGGATTATTTCTCTGCTGCCTTTTCCCCTTCACCATTCCATGTTTTATCACTAATAAACAGTGAATTACATCTTTCTGCTTCTTGTCCGGCAGCTTAGGTTCGGGATTCAGTGGTGATCCTTTGTCCTTACTCTCCTGAATAACTTCTTATAGCTGTGTTATATCATGTATAACTGACTATAAACTAATTTTTAATCTAAAACGTAAACACAAGAAAAGTTACCATGAGGAAAAAATTCTTCATGTTCTTTTACAATATTGTTTACATGGCCATAGCTCTGGAGCTTAATGGAAGGTAACGCTTCAAGCAACTGTTTTTCTTCATTTTTGGTACCTGTGGTTTTAACCTTCATTTTTTATTCCCCCATATTTTCTCCAAGTTTGAGTTTATTAAATAGAAAAATCAGGGGTATGTGTGTATATATATATAGGTAAATAGACCCAGTCAGGTCCACTGTCTTCATGATAGATCAGATCAAGCAAATAGAGGAGTAGGTATTGGAGGACAAAGCATTGTTTTTTTTGGAAAAAAACCAATTGATACATAATTTATTTTCTTTTTGCACTAGCCTCTCTGTTAAAAATTACCATGCTTCTGTGTTAGCAAGAGAAATATAAATAATGTGTATTACTGTAAATCTCCTTGATGGATACTTATGGAACTGGAATGACATTTTAGGTAGTATTTCACCCTTACCAAACTCCATTACATTCAGTTCATGTGTACCACTTTAGAAAAATGTCCCTGCCAAAAATTATACTATGAATAATTACTTCTAGTATTTTAAGATTAACTATACTTAATCTGGAGACTTTTATCACTCAACAAAACCCTTTTCTTGAAATGCTCACATATTAGAATTTCAACTAGAACTTCAGATAGATCCAAAACTAAATTTTAGTTCAGGATTTTGCTGCTCAGTATGTAATTTTGGATAACTTCCTAAAATGAAAGCCAGCAAACAGTTTTTTGGAATTACAGAAATTATTGGGGAAAAATTCCTCCTGGTTTGTTCATTACATTGTTTTATTTGATGTCAGTCTGCAAGTTTTTTTAAGGGGGCATGCTAATTGACAGAAAAATCCTCAGCTTTATATTTCTGAAGGCCAGGTAGTTTAAAAATAAACCCCAAACAGTTGTTCCCATCTCAATAAATGTGTTTAATTAGTTCCTGATTAGGTGACTGTTACTTTAAGCATGGGGGCAGCTGAAGTAGAGGAATTTTCTCTTGAGCTGTATTTCCATCAGTGCTGAATGACAGACATGATATTGTAGTGTACATGTGCAAATATTTATAGTGTCTTTGATGTTGCATAATTGTGTATGATTTGCATAGTGGTGGCAATCTAATGATTGCAAATAATTTTTGCAATCTGCAGTGAGTCAGATTTGTATTTGCAAGATTGGGAGAGGAATGTTGTTATCTAGGAATGTTTATAGTTAGAAACTTCATCTTAAATTAAAAAAACACAACAATAAAGCATAAATTCAGGAAATCATGTGCTATTTTTTTTTTCTTCTGGTCCTTTAAGTGAAAGAAAACTGTGTCTGCACGTTCTCTTAGAAGTGTTGCTCTGTGGTACTTATGTATTTTAATAAACCAAAAATGGTCAGTTTTTCTACATCATGTCTACCATGTTTTCCTCCAGACAATCTAAGGTTAAAACTTGGTTTTAAAAGGCAGCATTTTCATTGTGCTGACAATACTGTCAGTGACTTAGAGAAGTTGTGTCTTGAGACATAAAATAATAATCGTGTATGGGGAAGTTGCATACTTGAGTGCGTTTAGATTAAAATTCAGCGTAGTGCTCTTGACTATAAAACAATTTCAGAACCACGACTGCTCTGACCCCCCACAACGCTGCCCACTTGCAGGCACTTAAATGAAGAAAGAGCTTGAGTAAGAGTACTTGCATACATGAATAGGAGAATAAGCTGTCACTGTCCTTCCCTGCTCTTTTGTGTGTTGTTTCATGGCATGGAGCCTTTCTCGTTCTGGGCACCAATACACTACTGGGCTGTAAGTTCTGAAATTTGTGTAAAGGCCAGAGGGTTGAGCAAGGTCTGTAGATATCGCACACCTGGTTTTGCGGTGCACTGATGTGTAAGGGGGCTGCAAGAAGGCAGCTAAGTGTCTGAATCTGTTTGGGCAGCCATGTGGAGCAGCAAGGAGTTGTGATGCTCCCTGGCCCTCATGCTGGTGCTTGGTGCTGTAGCAATCCCAGGCATGAGAAGAAGGAGGTGAGATTAGGCAGTGTGAAGGAGCTGCTGCAGTTGGTCCTGCACACCAGGAAACACATGTTCTAAACATCATGCTTCAGCCAGGGGAAGTGAGGAGGCGTGGGTTGTTCTGGTGGTCTCCACCTCCATCTGAAGGTAATGTATTGTGTACCCCTTGCTGTGAACTGCAGTGGAGACCGACAGTTCAGGTGTTGTCATATATACCAGTATGACACTAAAAAAGTATTATTTGGTACGAGTAGGGCTGAGTCTTGCATCTCATGTGGGTGGGAAGAGTTTTTTTCATAAGGTGGATTTTTTACTACACCTTCTCTTTAGCAGAGCTGCCATACAAAGAAGCATTTCTAACGGAGTGCGGTGTGCTGGTGGGTGGCTGACAGGCCAGCTGGGGTGTGGTGTAATGTAAAGCAGTATGTGGAATAAAACTGATGGACCCCAGCAGCCTGCCTCACAGAGGGCACACGAGGCGGAAAGCGTTTGGAGATCTTTCTGGGCTAAGTGTGTAGGTTTCCAACTACCGGTTCCTTCAGGAAGGGGAAAATGTCTCAGAGGAAAGCACTTCCAAACTTAATTCATATAATTAAGTGAACTGTGCTCACAGATGTCTGGAGTTGATGTCTTGTGTGTAGTCCCTGTTTTACCTAGGCAATTAAAGTTGGCGTAGTAGCCTCATGTCTTAGTCAATGACAGTGTACTCTAGTATCTTAAATGAAGTGTTGAATCATGAACGGAATAAAACTGCTCTTTGCAGCATCACTGATGTGTTTTTAGTTTTTTTATCCCTTGCCTGCTGTGCAGCATGGCATAATGTACCAGCTGCCAAAGCAGCACTGCCCTTGAGATTGCTGTATTTCATTTGTACTTTCCCACAGCTAAGTTTCTTTAGCCAACTTGGCTATTCCTGCAGTAGCTGTCAGCAAATACTTCTTTACTCTGTCGTCCTATTCTGACAAGGAAAATTATTTATTTATATCCTTAAATGTTTGTACAAACATTTATAAATACATATTTTATTATTTACAAAAAAGGACACAATATTGTGTTTCTCAGTCTTTATTAACACTTCTTTTTCACACTGGGACTGCCAGGGGTCCTTCTGCTAGGGTGAAAAACAATGTTGGGTGGCCATTTTAATCCAGTCTGGCCATTCCTGTGTCCTTATGGCATAAGGTGTGTAATGGGTTTTCACCAACCAGCAGTATGATTGATGAGAAGCTCAATATAACCTGGCAATGTGCATTTGCAGCACAGAAAACCGAACATATCCTGGGCTGCATCAAAAGCAGTATGGCCAGGAGGTCGAGGGAGGTGAGTCTTCCCCTATAGTCTGCTCTCCTGAGACTCCATCTGGAGTACTTTGAGCAACCTGGTGTGGTGGAAGGTGTCCCTGCCAGTGGCAGGGGGGCTTGGAACTAGATCTTTTAGGTCCCTTCCAACTCAAATGATTCTGTGATTCTATTCTTTTTGTTGTATCTATTTGTTGATATAGATGCCCTTCTCTAGAAGGTTGCTGTGCATGGTGTAGGAAACAAGAATTGGTTGCTGTTGCTGCCATGAGATGTAAGGATTTCTTTTAAAAACATGTTCTTTTTGCCTTTGTTTTCCATATGAAATCTGGATGTCCTTTGTTGATCTTTGTCCTCAAAGGGCCTCATTCGATGTTAATCTGCATTAAACAGTTGTTGGCATGTCTGTGGATGACACCAAAGCATTTGAACTGCATTGCCTACACATTTTACAGCAGCTGTTGCTTTTTTCCTAATAACCTATAACCGAAGAGAGAAGCCATTTCTTCCCTCGACAGAGTTTTTACATCGTGTCAGTTCAGAGTGGCTCAGTAATTGCTGACAGTTTTTCCATCTATCTTTTTGCAATGTAGTTACAGGCTGGTAGCAGATACTTGTCAAAAAGTGGCAAGTGCATATAATCTTTTTGCATCAAAATGCACAGAGGAAGCTACTACTATTTCTTCAAAGTAGGACCCCAGTCCCAACAGCCAGAAAAAAGGGATAGATTAGAAAACTACAGGTTTTTCCTTACACAGAGAAATGCATGTTTCTTATTTTATTGCTAGCTAAGCTACAGGGACAACATGCCACTTGTTTATCCAGTTAAGTATTCTTTTTCAAATAAGCAAATGGGTTTCACTTGGCTTTGGAGAAGAGTTCAAAAATTTGAGAATAGTAGGAATTTAGCAGAGGGATGCCAAGGAGAGTTATAAAGCTAAATGACCATTACTGCTCTCTTAGGAGGCAATCCAAACCTAAGGAGGGAATGAAACTGGAGAGCATAAATTAGCTACAACTGAGCACAAAGTCCCTGCTTGCAGTAGTAATCACTGTCTTCCAGGAAAATGGGTGGTGGTGTATTGAAAGAGTGTGATATTAAATATTAATTTAATAGTAATATAAATAATTAATATTAAATTGATTCCATATGTAATGCCATATCACTGTCTTCACTTACTTACATAGGCGAGGTTTTACACCATCGAATTTGTTATGTAGCAATGCTCTAAATTGCTCCGGTCATTAGAAAGGAGTATGATCTCCAATCCAGTTGTGTTACCTTTTTGGCCATGTTACTGCAATTGGGGCATGTCTTCCTCCAGCAAGATAGCAGAGCATCTTTTGGCGTGATCTCTTCATGTTGTGAGTGTGAATGTTGCTTTATATGGTGCTTTTCCTTGTTACGCTGATTCTCATAACACTTCTCAAGAAATCTGTTCTGTAAAGAGCATGAATGATAATTAGATATATTAAAACGTAAACCAGCCGAGTTTTTGTTTGTGCTTCTTTATGGAAACTAGAGCTAGCCAAACCGAGTTGACTTTTTCATCCTTTGACGAATGTTCTGGGTTTCCCCACTACTAAGAATTTCTGTTCTTTGAACTATGAAGTTCCAACTAACACTTGTGTGGGAATTCGTTATTCATCCAGATGCTACAGTATGAAGATGCAAGATGCAGAAGATGCAGAACACAGAGATGCAGTTATGTACAAAGTGTCTAAATGGATAAGTCTTGGGGGACTTAAAAGTCCAAATCAGAAAAATGCATGAGGCTTAATAGCTCAGACTCTCAAAGTGGATGATTTTTCATAGTGTAGGAATTTGTGAATTGTCAGTCTGCCGCTGGCATTCCTGACTCTTAGCCCTCATACAGGCTATTTTTGTGACTTCATTCCTATTTCTGTCCAAGTCAGGAGATCAGACTGATCTGATTTGAAAACAAAACAAAACCAAAAAATAAAAATAGAAAACCTCCACAAAGCCCTCAAAAACACTCTAAATGCCAACCAGTGTTCAGGGCCTCCTTTTTTTTTCCCCCTTTTTTTTTTCCCTTTTTTTTTTCTTCTTTTTTTTTTTTTAACCTGGTGACAAGGTCCTTTAGGTGTTTAACCTGATCATGGCAGTAGATTGAGCTGTTTATTTGTGTTAGATCTGTAGCAATGCCACAGAGAACTGAATAGTATTCTTCACTGTCATTTGTCCACTGTAGAATTAAATCAGGACATACATTTAGGTACTTGCATGGTACTGGTGAAGCACCACTTTGTTACTGACTGAGAGGAGTCATGTTAGGCATTTGGGAACTGCATTTCATCCTTTCTTCCCACCTAGCTGCATCCAGCTAAGAGGGCTAATGATAAATGTGTGGCTAGGTAGGTAGGTATGTATCCGCATGTAGCATTTACTCTCTAGTATTTGGCATAGATCAAGTGTAATGATGGCTCTGCATTTCAGAGCACTGTATTACTTGGGGTTACAAGTTGCAGGTCGGTGGTACCTGGCTTTCTTCTGTTCAGTGTCAAGACAAGAGCCATGCGCATTTCTGCTTTAGGCACTGCGGCACCTCCTGCCCATTAACCACAAAGGGAGTTGAACTTGGCCGACGTGGCTCATCCAAGTTGCTCATTGCTCTTCTGGATGCAATATCTGGCTGGTTACAGAATAGTTGTCTGATCTTTTTCTAATTTGTCAGTGGAAAAGAGGAAGCTGAATGCAAACTATTAGGAACAAGGGGGTAGTAATTGGTGGTTGCAGAGGTTTTCTGATGGTGGCAGGGTGTGTGTGTGTAACAGACCCCATTATAAACAGATAGTAGAAACCTCCTGGTGTCATGGAAACCTGCTTGCTGGGCTAGTGTCATTGTGGTGTCACAGATGTATCACAGGTCCTGGACAAGACACTTAACAACTTTTATTCTGGAGTACTAGAGAAAGAAGCCAATAACACTGTAAACACCACAGAAAAGATTTTAAGTAGGTCTACTGAATTTCCTGGCTTCATAAATTGAGAGAATATCAAGTGAGGGGAAATTATTGGGAGAAGTAAGACTGTTCACATTGTCCCTTAAGTCTCTGTTCTTGGGCTGCTTTGATTTAAATTTTTGGTTGATACTCATGGGACAAGAATAAGGAACATGTGATGAACTTTGCTCAGGATGCAAAGCTGAAGAGCGTCATCAGTAGAGAGAACTAGAATGTTATATCACTAAAACAGATGTTAGGCCTGAAGTTGCAAAGGGAAAAATTGAAGTGTCATAGTCTGGAGTGTAAAGTTTGAAATTTAGCAAATAATAGGAATTTCCACTTTTAAAAGCATGTCTGTTTGGTTTGAAGTGTAAGACCAAGACTTGAATATGCTTACTTTATAGTTTGAGTTTTTTTTTTTTTATAGTTTATTAGTAACAGGTTGTTACCTTGGAGAAAAAGAGGAAGAAAGAAGATCCTAGGATTGAGCAGTGATTAGAAAAATATGGGAAAATGTGGCTTAGGTTTTACTTTGAATAGAGCAGGCACTCACCACCCGGTTTGAAAAAGGCAGGGGAGGAATTAGTGGGAAATGTCATGTCTTATACTATTCTCTGGATGTCTGCCTTTGGCAGTTCTGGGAAACGGGGGGGGGGGGGGGGGGGGGGGGGGGGGGAGCGGGGCGGGTAAGAGATGTTGGTCTGAGGCAGCTCTGCTTTTCTTAGGTGAGATTTAGTTTGCACAATGAAGAACTGGCAACTGGATCTGTTGATTTAGGGTTTCCCTTCACGTCCTGTTTCTAGCTGCCTTAGTACTGTTTTGGACACTCAGACTACAGTCGTTTATGAGGAATCACAGGCTCGTCTTGGAACAAGCAGGCTAACATTCTTGGGAAGACCTGGAAAACTAGGAAAAAGTAAATAAGCTTTAAAACTGGAGCATAAGGCATTAGGTAACTGTGGGAGATGATTATCTGGGGGTGGGTTTTCAAGAAGTCGGGAGGTTTCCTTTTAGCACTGCTCTGAAATCTGATTGATAAACACCTTACCTCTTTCACAAGTGGACTTTGTTCACTTCAATCTCATCTTTCTTTTACGGAGATAAAGGCTAAAGTGAAGGTAATTCTCCAGGGTACAGTGTGCCTGTATTTGGTATGAGTCCAGATAATGCAACTGATATAAATAAACTCAGCAGCTTTCCCAAGTATAACCCCCCAAATACCCAAATGACTTCTGAACCAAGTGAGATACCTAACATGAGCTAAATTAGCAAACTTGTGGATCATACAGGGAGACAGAGGAGAGGAGAAGGAGAGATAGAACTTTAAGACAAGGAAGAAAAAAAAAAAAAAAAAAGAGGGTGTTGTTTGTGCAGCTGATTGCAGAGAAAAGGTTTTGGCAGCTATAAAGTTCAGTTGTCTGGGATCTGTTACATACAGAAGCTGAGGCAGCACAGTGTGTGTACACCTAAATGACAGAGAGCACAGCAATGTTTCTGTAGGGCTTGTGTCAGGGAGCGCTTTGCAGTGGTATGCATCGGGCACATCCACTTCTCAGTGGATTTTTTTGGGAACGTAGTTATTTAGGGAGACTGCAGCACAACTTTAGAAACTGCTGAAGACTTGTTAAAAGAACAGCAAAATACCTGAAATGTGCCCTGCTTTTCAGGGATGTTGTGGCATAATTTTCTGGTCCTTTCAGTCAGGGGCAGCAGGGTGTTGGAGGCCACAGCATTGCAGCTGTGGAGTCTGGCATAGCATTAACCTCTTCCCTGCTGATTGTGGCAGAAAACATATTGTTCTAGGCAGAAAGCATATTTGCAAATGGGTTCTTTCAGGCTTTCCCATTTGCCTTCCTGTCTGTGGCATTCCTGTTCCCTAGTGTTAACTGTTTTTCTACTGATCACTACTGGTATACAGCAAGACAGAATGAAATGGATCCTGAAAATGGGGTTTGTGTGACTCTGCAGTCTGGACCTAATCAAATATCATCCTCTTCTCATCAGACTTTTGCCCACCATCTTTCCTTCAGGAGAACCAAGGATAGGTTACTGGAGGATCTAGTTCAGCAAAGCAGGAAAGAGCATCTCAGAATATTGGCCACGTGAAAGGTGCAGTGCCCACAACAGCAAGCATATTGGCATTTGGTGTAGTGAAAGGGGGGAGGTAAGCATGAGTTCTAGACAGGGTTTAGGATGGTTTTATAACCTCTTTCTTTCTTTGTTGTGTTCTGAGATGAACCTACCTATGCAAATGTATTTCATACCTGTCTGCTGTACATGGCCAACTCTGGAGAGCAGTGATTGTGTGCGATGCTCTGCCATGCTTGACCAAGCATGGGCTGATAAAAGCAATGTCTGTGAGCATCAACATTCTGGAGATGCTGAATGAGGCAGCCTTCAGAAGGTTTTTTTACCCGCTCCTTACAATCGCATCTTCTTGGCTGTTTTTCATTTGAAAGAACAATTTCTGAACAGAGCAGTGAGGGTTGCTGGATCATTCAGGCAGGATGCACTAAAGAGCTTGACTTCACCCATAATTGTTTTTACAAATACCAAACAAGAAAAAGGTTCTCGTAAAATTTTCCCTTTGCTTTGGTTCTACTGTACTTGGTATGGTATTTTGTATCCTTTAGCCATACCTTTGAGTATTGATGTCTGAAGTAAATTAACATCTCTGTTATCACATAATTTTGTCGTTAAGACCCCTTTTGTCCCTTTTTGGATGGCATATTGATGGCACATTGCTTTTTGAGTGCAGTTCCGTAGAGTAATGGCAGCTTGTAGGTGTGACTGTCATCTACCATACATGGCTCTGTGTGGTGCAGCTTAGCCCTCTTGTCTCCATTGTTTGCTCTGGCTTTTGTTACTTCCTCTGACCCCTTCTTGCAGCTGGGGCTGTCTGTTTGCATGAACTTTCCACTCCAAAAACAATGAGGGTGATGGGTTTGGAGGTAAGCTGGGCACCCTCTTCTCTCCCTGCAGTCAGTGGTATTCCTTTTTCTCTTCAGCAAAGTGCTGTGGTGCCTTTATGTGGTATGAGAAATGTTTGGCTGTAGAAAGCCGATTGAGAGCAGAGCTGTCATACATTGGGGGAGTGAAGGGATAATGGCAGTGTGTGTGTGAGAGAGAGTTACTTTAAACACAGCCTCTTGACTTTTATAATTAGATAGGCTCCAATGACTGCCTACTATCTCTTGTTGATGTCTCGCAGGGCCATATCTTTGCATGTCAGCAAGAGAGGAGTGACCTGGGAGTGACTGTGGGTGCTGCCCAGAGTCCCCTGAAGCTCACTAACCCTTTGTCCAAAAGGCTTAATAGTGCTACAGTTTCTAGTACTATCACGTGTCTTTTTGGTGTTCATTTCATGAAGGATTCAAATTCACTGCTTTCTGTTGCTGAAGGAAGATAGTATCTCTTACATTGGTTTGTTACATGATCGCGGTGCACTGGGGTTGCAGAGAGAGAAGTCTGGTTGTCCTATACTTGCATTCTGCAATATAAGAGCCTGATTAACTCTTCAGGGAATTATTTTCTGAGGAGTTTGCCAGGGCTGGAAAGGCTTTTGGCGGTCACTTTTCATATTAAGAAGTTACTGGGCAAGTATGTGAGGCAGCATATTTCCTGGCCTGGATTCTTTTCTGTATATGCTTGCGTTGGTTTCAGTCAGACAGCAGACACGGTGCTTACTCTGTAGTCTCTGCTTGTTTTATCTCTGAAAGGCTAATTTGTGCTCCCAGTGACTGTGGTAGAGAACAGAGGGAGATGAACTTGATGCTGACGACAAAAAATTCTAATTGTTTGGGTCTGCATAAGTGTTGGACAAGATCACATAAAGTACTCTGGTAGTGCTTCTAGATCTGTCTTGTACAGAGGCTGAGACAAAGACCATCTCTTGTTTTCTGTATTACTATAACGCCAAAGAATGAAACATGCTCTCTCTGTCTTCTGCAGCAGTGTAAACTTAATGGCTTACTCATAACACAGTTCTTCATGTTGCTTTACGTGTTACTAGTGCAAAGATTTACCCAGAAGGACAGTTTCATGCTGTGGTTACAGCAGGAAAAGAGGCAGTAGTCCCAGTGCCAATTTTTTTGAAATCTGAAAAATGGGTAGAAATGCACCCACTGGAGCCAGGAAGAGTTGCTGGGGTCTGGGCTGGGAATGGAGGAGTGATAGTTACAGCTGGTCAGCAGGGTAAGCACGTGTGTTGGGTGCCCACAGCTGATGGGGACCTTGCTGTGTTTTCTTGGCTACCTCTGTGGGCAGAAGCCAGTGGTGAGTCTTGTCAGTCTCTGGCAGGTTTCCTGGCTCCCACAAACTGGCCAGCTGGGTCCTCTGCCCAGTCGCTGTCTGCCCGGTCCTTGTGAAATACAAATTAATGGCAGTGTTTCAATGCAAAATACTTGGGTTTGCATGTGAATTTACTCTCTGGAAGGGTTAGTTAGGCAGTAGTACAGCATAGTATCTCCAGGGGGTTTTGCAGTATGAGGAGATCTGTGATTTTTGTCATAAGAAAACCAACATTTTCCGAGCCATAAAAACTTGTAAGAATATTTGCAAAAGTCAGTCACAGCTATGGGCCGAATTCTGCTCTTGTTACTCAGCCAAGAAAAGGGTAAGCACCAGAGTGTGACGTTGAGTGTTTTTATATGCGCAGAGCAACTTGAGATCTCTGGCTGTATGTTGATATGGATTTTCTTGCATATAATGGAGCAAGAATGTAATGCTTCTAAATAATTTTTCCATTTTTGAAGGATTATTAGGCAGCACAGCTGTCACACAAGGGCAAGATCTACAAAGTGTTTTACTGAAGAGTATAATGTCAGCAATTTCAGTGTAGCTCAGGTTGTGTGATCTTGTAAAAACCTGTATGCAGAAGCAGTGTTTGTATCTAGCTGGCCCTATTAAATATAGTACCATTTGAAACTGGAGTTGATGCTTAATAGAAAATTGGAAGTGAACTACTTGTCTGTGTAACTACTAGTGATAGGAATAAGGGTACAGGAAAGTTTTCAAGCCCATGAGAGAAATCAGGAAGCGTGTCTGGTAAGCTCTGTGAGGAACTAGAGGAGACAGGCAGGAGAAGCCAGGGGTGGGATGGAGCTGAAAGTGGGACATTTGGAAATAGTATCCTGACGCTATGAGCAGTAGTGGGGGGTGCAGATTGCCAGCGAAGGTGGTAGCTGTGAGTGATGGAACTCCGCTTGCTGCGATTCAGACGGTTTCATACCACTGTGGTTCATGAGGTGTAAGCAGCTGTGGAAACTGGATGTTGGATATGAGAACGCAAGAATAGCACACTCCCCGCTTCTGCTACCAGAGCAGTTTGCTGTTTTAATTACTGCATTCTACTCATTACATGGCATTCGCATCCACAATGGTAGTTCTATTTTTTTTTTACTTTTTTTTTTTTTTTTAATTTAATATGTAACATTCAGTTTAAGGTGGAAGACCAAATCTCTTCACACAAAGCTGTAGCAGGCCACAGCTGATATATATTGAAATACCAAGCCCATAAGCAGGCAGCAGGCAGTTGGGAAGAACCCCTTGGGAATCTAATCAGGTTAATTTTCAAGCAGGTTTTTTTATGTGGTGTTCCTGCTTGATTGGTAATGCTTTTGAGCTTACTGGGAAAAATGGCAAGTTCATGTCCCTAGGACTGGGGTGACTTGAGCCTGATTTGAAACTTGTAAGATATTCTCCTGAGCTGCCACTCGTGCCTTCCTCTTACTCTGCCCACTGTACTCCGTCCTAAAAATAATATGTGCATGTCACTTCAGAAACGTATGTCAATGAATAGTAATTGAAGGGCTGATAATGGGGACAGGTTTAAGCAGTTTGGGTCATTGATTTTCAGGAGCCGGTGTGTGCCTTTGTAAAGAAAGAGAAGCGCTGCATTGGATTTGCCAAAATACAGAGATTGGAGGGAAGGGTAAAGGAACAGCAGTTGCTGTACGACAGAGAAAGATGTATATTTCTTTGTATCTGAGGAAATGTAAGCTAGTCTGCTGATGCGAGCAAATCAGCACTGGCAGATGGAAGAATAACGAGGTTGTAGTAAGTACGGCTTGTATAAGTAAAGGTGTAGCTGTACAGGCAGCTGAAGACAAAAAGACCATGGAGAAAAATACAGAATGTCGTACTGCTTACTGTATGATGGTAGGTAGCGATTTGTAATTTCAGAGTGTATCTTTTTTCTTGTCGTTTGGTGTGGCAGCCCTGAAAAAAGAAAGCAATACTAACCTGGTGCCTGCTTTCTGGCAGAGCTTTTCTGGGCCAAGAGAAGCCTGGAAACTGGTGAAAGTAGAGTGAATGTGTCGCTCAGGCCAAGCAGAGTTGGCAGAGATGTAAGCAGACTATATGTTGTACATCAGAAAATATAATATACATCTATTGTATTGCAGCAGGCTGGGAGAGATTTAGAAATCCTGTTGTGTGTCTCCCCAGATTATATTAACCATTTCGATTCCAGATGTCTATTAAGAGCTAGTGTGCAGCCACTCTTAAGGTGACACTGAGTCTCAGAGTTGCTGCTTTGCAAACAATGGCTTTTTTTTTTTTTTTTTTTCCCTGAGGCTTAGTTTTTCTGTTGTGGTTTGGTTTTTTTGGTGGTTTTTTTTGTTTGTTTGTTGGGGTTTTTTGGTTTTTTTTGGAACATACAGAAATTTGTGCTGTTTTCTGGAGCTCAGATTATGAATGTCTCTGGTGGTTGTGTGTCTCACCTGTCCTGATAAAGATGCATTCCTGCAATCTGTGTTATCTACGGACAGCACCAGGAATGTTTTCCTGTCATCTTCCATACCTTTGTAAGAATATTCAGTCCCAGAGGATTTTGGTAGCTGCTTGATAATGGCTCCTCATTTATAATTGTATCATAGGCTCTCTCAGACAGGTTTTGAATCAGTGGAATGTGTATAGCATTGATTTTATTTTAAATCGTTCTTCATCTAAACTAGCCAGGACAAATACCTTACAAAGCCTGTATGTGTCATAAGCATACTGTGTCTCTTACTGGTCAAACCTGATTAGAAAATGTGATAATCGTAATCCCATTAGATAGGATCTGTTGTTTATAAAGTTGGCTTTGGCCATATTTCCTGCTGTTAATTCTTCACTAGTCTGCTTCATATCAGCTGTCCTTCCTTCTTTCCATTCCTGCCCTCCCCAAATCACATCAAGCTGACATGACAGTAATGTCCTGTGTTGTGCTGTGTGCCCTCAATAGATACAATGGCAGCATTGACTTTTGTCAGTTATTGGGGAAAATTTCTCATGTTCCAAAATTTATTGAACAACATTGTGATGTTCCCACAGTTTTTGACCTTCCCTTTTACAACGCTTGGATACAAGTTATCAAAACCTGCTGGGCCTGAAAGTGTCAAGCTTTGGGAGTTGCTCTTTAACATCTTCTGTAGTTACTTTTGAAGTAGACATAATATGACCACATTGCAGGACTGTCTTCCTACATAGATACATAGAATCAAGAATACTTTGATAAACAAGAAAATACTGTGTTGAACTCTGGGGCCCCCAATATAAGAAGAAGATGGACCTGTTGGGACAAGTCCAGAGAAGGGCCACAAAGATGATCACAGGGCTGGAGCACCTGTCCCATGAAGACAGGCTGAGAGTTGAGGTTGTTCAGCCTGGAGAAGAGAAGGCTCCGGGGAGACCTTGTAGCAGCCTTCCAGTACCTAAAGGGGCCTACAAGAAAGCTGGAGAGGGACTTTGGGGTAATGCTTTTGAACTGGAAGAGGGTAGATAGACTTAAGTATTAGGAAGAAATTCTTTACTGTGAGGGTGGTGACACACTGGAACAGGCTGCCCAGAGCAGCTGTGGATGCCCCATCCCTGGCAGTGTTCAAGGCCGGCTGGATGGGGCTTTGGGCAACCTGGGCTGGTGGAAGGTGTCCCTGTCCATGGCAGGGGGGTTGGAACTAGATGGTCTTTAAGGTTCCTGCCGACTCAAACCGTTCTGTGATTCTATAAACAATTCTGGTTGTTGGGGTTTTTTTGTTTGTTTTGTTTTTTCGTTGTCATCTATGTTTCAACAGTTTGATCATCTCCATTTAAACAGACCAGAAGTTATATTTGTGGTTTCATTTCCAATAGGTATGTTATATTTGTGTTTCACTGTCTTTGTAATCACAGTCTGAGGGGTAGAATGGATGTAGACAAGGCAGACTTATACCTCAGCTGAATTCTTTAATTTTTCCTCTCTGCTGACATAGGCATCTGTTCATTTTGCTTGAAGATACTTCTAGGGGAGATTCCTTGATTTTGAGCCCTAAGTACCAGTCTTCGCTTTTAAGTCAGGTAGCATGACTTGTTCATGACTTTAAACAGGCACATGGTAGATACGGTTGATGAGGATGAAATTGCAAGGGCGGTATGAGTTAAAATAGCACAGCAGTATGTGGGCAGCTTTTCGAGCAGATAAGCTGTTGTGTTTGAACTCAGTCTGGACTTGAGAGAAGCCAGGTACCAGTGGACAGATGCAGGACCATGGCTTAGATTTACCAGCTTTTGATTACAATTTTTGTGGCATTAAAAATAATTATATTATTTCTTTTAAATTTTTTTTTTAAATCTAAAAAAAAAATCCTTTCACAAGTGTAGTTTAGAGAAAATGAGTTTTTCAAACTGTGCTATCCGAATAGGTCAATCCTTTAAAATAACTAACAAGAAAATTGGAGAAATGAAGACCTGCACATCTGTCTCCATGCAGGTTTTATTCCATCGGTGTCTCCCTTTCAAAGTTTTTGTGTGTGTGTGATTTTTTTTGTTTGTTTGTTTATGTGTGGCTGTGTCATGTTTTGCGGTGACTTTGTTTGTTTTGGCTTTTCACTTTTACTTTAAAAACCAGTGTGAGATAAAAGCACAAAATAGATGAACTATATAGATACCAAACAATACTAAGAATTTTGTTTTTCATGAAAGCCAGAAACGCTCTAGTAGCAGCATTATGGCTTACGTGTCAAATTCACCCCTGTTGATGATAGCTTATGTTCACTCTCTTGGGTCTTTTATAAGTTTTGCTTCATTGTGCAGGCTTGTAAATCCCAATTATACTAATGGGTGTCATGCTTTCACATTATAGGAAAGAAGTGCCAAATACAGCCCACAGTGGGATGCCTTCATCTAGCAACTAGCTCTTACACTATAGAGCCTTTCTCTTAGCTATCAAAAACATTTAACACTGGGGAAAAGAACATTAATACAGCTTGTATTTGAGTCCAAGGACAATGATCCGGAAAGCTGTTTGCAGTTGTGTTTTGTCAGGCTGTTGCATATTGGAACGAGACATAAAGCAGTTCTCATATGGAAGAAAGTAAGTGGCATTTGCAAAGCTGATGGTCAGTTAATTATTGCTGAAAAATACATAGCAACTTGCTCTTGGACTTTTTAGAAACATTATTTGATATGCTACCTTCATTTACTGAAATGTCTCATAAAATAATTATTTGCTAGGAATTAGAAGGCCAAACATTTGTGCTCCCCTGTTTCTGAGAAACCAGTTCTCAGAAAGACACGAAACAGGTTGGCACCACCATATGGCATTTTCATGAGGGCTGATGTCCTGTCTTTGTCTTGAAAGAAATCAAGTCACAGATGTTAACACTGCTTTCCTGTGGACTGTTGGGTAGGATGGGTAACTGTCTGATGGTTTTATATTGCTGATTTGGTTGGCAGCATTTTAAAGAGAGCCTGAATGAAAACAGGTGCATTCAGAGATGTATGGGCACCAATTTTAGTTTTTTTCATACTTGGAACCAGTGCTCTTAGAACTGGATTCATATGGGCTTATTATAGACACTTAGCAAGGATCTTCAGGTGGGAGCGTGGTAGCTTGGGATGGTGGTCCAGCCTGCTAAAGGTCAGACTCATTCTTCTGAAGGCCTCTAAAAGGGTCCTTCAGCAACTGAGATGTTAAATGTGGTTATTGGTGCTTCATACCTTTGTAAAGGCCTTATCTAGCACTGGTCATGTTTATCTTTCATTAATAAATTCAGTAGGTATTTTGAGTGCCTAAAGTTGGGTGGAGGGAATATGGTGTTATCTAAATTAAGCGGGAGTTAAGTCTGCATGTTTAGAAAGTAATGAAGTTACTACAGCCAGGGTTTTTCCATCTGCTAGTCTGCTCTTACTTCAGGTTTATGCCATACCCAGAGACTTAACAGGGTACTCTGAATCCTTACCCTAGTTTAATGAGACATTTTGTCTAGGCTACAGCTCCAGATTTTAACACCTTTTCTGGACAAAATGGTGGGGTTTTTGCCTTTTTCCTAATCCTGAATGTTTTTCTTTCTTTCCTCCATCCCAGCAAAGCAAATTATCTTGACAAATATTTGTCTCATTGAGTATGTGTGAGCCCGTGGCATAGCTGATTGGGTTTTCAACTTGTGGCTGCTGGTCAATAAACAGGTTGACACTGGAGGGACTAGTATTCCAATTAATAACATTTCCTGAAAGTCTCTGCTGCAGGTGATGCAGCAGTTAGCTTTTCTTAGAATTTAAAAACATGTGCAAGCAGGAAAGTAGTAATACTTATTATGTGAAGTAATGATTTCATATTATAAAAGCTTGTGACTCAGAGGGAAAACCATCTGGTGAAAAATATGTGCATTTTTCTCATGTAAAGTATAACCCCGAGGTTGTGTTTTTTCATTTTATTTCTGACTGCTTTTCATTTGGTCTAAGAACTTATTAATGATCTGTGGCAAAGTCAGCAACAGTAACAGTGAAAATGTGAGTTAATTTTGGAACAGTTGTTGTCCCTCACTCCCTTGTGTTTGCCTATAAAATGTTAGATTAACCTGTTGTGCTTTATCTTAAATTAAATTATTAGAGATAGGCACTATGTATTCTTTTGTGGTTTTGATCTTTCCAGCAATGTCTCCTACCAGTTTGATATATAGGGTGTGGAGATAGCCATAGATTGAAGAGATGGGTATCAAATAACTAGAAATATGACTTCCTGCTCTGTCTATAAATGCTTTTATTTTTTTGAAACTATTCCTACTCCTGCTTTTATGTTGTAATATTACTTTTTTTTTTTTTTAATAAAGAGTGGACTGCCTCTAAATGTGTAGTAGAAGATACTAGATTTCTTTATGGAGGGCCACTTTTTTGCTTTTGATATGACAGGTGTAAGTCTGCTTTGTTCAGGAATTATTTCATGTGATGTAGCTGTAATGAAGTGAACAGACTCTGTAACAATATTCCAAGAATGAAGACATGGTCAGAAATGGCAGGCAGAAGAACTGCTTAGGTACTACTCAAGTGGACAAAAGGGCTGAGCCGTTTCTGTTAAGTATGGAGTAATCGAAGGAGAGTAGCGAAGAGCAACTTGGCTGTCTCCAGGTTTGCCTGAGTATCCATTTGTCTGTGCTTACATCCGCACTCTGTAATGCAGTGGGACACGGAGATGTGTCAGCAAGGATTACATTAGCTCAGGTACAAGAGAGATCTGGCTCCAGCAAACTATCAGTCCTTGCTCTTCTTTGGGAAAGGTACCACTCCCTCTGTGGAAACGAAGAGGGAGGCACAGGCATTTAAAAAAAACAAAACAAACACCACACCACTGAAAAGCCTCAAAACCCACAAGAAAAAATCCCTGGCCAAGAGAGGCTGTGCTGTGCATGCTGAGGAAAAGCTGTGTGAGACAGTACAGTAATAAAACCAAGATGGATAATATGCAGTGTCTTGTATTTTTTCTTGTCTTAATGCATTAAGCACCTAGTGTGCTAGACCTGAGAAAGATTGTTGACATGCATGAATGGCAGCAAGAGACCAAAATCCCATTTGAAAACAAACACCTACAATCCTAGCTGGTATTTTTGACACTGAAAATCTCTCCAGGCTATTCTGAGGACTTAATGTATTTAATGCCATGCTGGTGAGTCTGGTATAGAATAGGCTTACATATTTGCCTTTTCTGAATCAGATAAAAGTGCTTTTGTACTATCCAGTTTTGACTTCAATGGCGACTTTGAGTCAAAGTCTTACTTTTGTATCACTTTTGTCAAGATAACATTGATGGTGTTGGTATTGTACCCAGTAATTTATGTGTATTATTGAAACAGATCTTATTTATGAGTGTTTTTAACCTATCTGAAGCTTTTTAAGCAAACCAGCATAGACGCTAGCTTCATGTTTCATTTAAATTTCAACTGTGTTATGTTTGAAATCTGGCTTATATTGTTTTGCAAGTTACATCGGAGCAGTGCCTCTGAATGAATCCTGAAGTTTAAGCATGATAAGCAGATGGACTTGACTATTTTTCTGAGTTCTTTTGTTAATTTGAGTAAATTCTTCCGCTGTTAACAGGAAGATATATTATACCTTGTTAAATACATGGCTATATGATTTATTAAATTTGCAAGCATGCATGTATACAGCTTGTATAATCATGAAAACAAGATCGTCCCTAGTGTGCCTCTGGTGAGGTAGCCTGCTTAAGCGCGAGAAATGAAATTGAAGAGCTCAAACTGAGTTTAGGTCCTAAATGGAGGGATTCAACCTATTACTTCAGGTTTAGCAATTACAGGATTACTATTTTCAAACCCATGCATGTAACATGCTGTGAAATTATTTATTGAAATGATAGTGAAGCTGCAGTGATGGAGGTAGGTTTTTGTTGTTTTTTTCTCAAAGTGATACCAATTAACTCATGTGGCCTAAAAAAGATAATGCAGTGTAAGACATCTTATATATTTGAACTGAGATATCAAACTCTCACCTTAAATTTCATCCAGTTAGCTGTGTTTTGACAGAGTTTAGGGAACTAAACTTCAGTGTGCTGCTAACAATGAAGAAGGGGGACCAAGGGCACCATAAATATCTGAAGTTACTTAAGTGGCAGGGAATTGTTTGGTATATCCAGAGGATTCTGGCAAGTTGTGCCGTCTTGCAGAAGGTGGTGCTGGCTCCTTTCTGGTAGTCCCTGATGGTCTGATGTGAGGAAGATCTATCCTAATGCCACAGTTGGGGATTAGCTTAATCTTCATAGGTTTTAGTCCAACATCTAAAGGTAATGTTTACTGCGACAGATTATTTTCACATTCTTACGTTCTTTCTTCAGAGCTCTGTTATTTCTAGATAGATACTTAGTTTACAATTCCAAATATCTGCACACTGGACATTATAAACAGACCTTGGATGCTGTTGGCTGTACAATAGGGTAGACCAAAGATGTGTCATTTCCCTGGCAAATCTGGGGTTCCTGTGTGTGTAATAGCTGGTTATAATGATCTGATGGATGACTGTGCTGCTGACTGAAGCTTACTCTTTGCTTTCGCCTGGTTAGGATTGAGAAGGAATCTTCACTCCTGTGAAATGTAACCATTTCTTCTCTAGATAGATCATTATTTGTTCTAATGTCTCTTATTTTCAGTCACCTTTGAAGCTTTCTTGTTGCTGTAGGTGCAAGGTGGCATTTCTGCACAGATATTGCTGCTGCTTCTGCAGTGTTTAAATGAGTGACCCAGATGGGTTTTACTCTTGATTTTGTATTTTTCTTTTCCAAAGGCAAATTTTCATTGAAGGCAGTTTCTCTAGGCTTTTTCCACAATTATGTGCAACTAAAATTTTGATGAGGCTGTTGCTGAAGGATGTTAACAGAAGCCTTTTTTCTAGTCCTTAAACCAGGGTTCATTTGCATCGGACTCATCCTCAATGTCAGCAGACAGAGGAAGACAGTTTGAGTTTAGAATTGCATCTGAAATCTGAAGGTACTTGGTCAGTTTCTTTCAGTAAAGACACTTTATCAGTCTCTGCTGTTTATTCCTCTTAATTTTCCTTTGGTGTGAAGTTGAGAAGCGCTGCCTTTCTTACAGGTAGCAAAGTTGCACAGAAGTGGGTTGCCTGAGCCTCATAGACAGCCATGAGCATTACTGGGAGGAGAAAGCTGTCTTGGACCAAGACTTGCCTGCTGTGTATGATTGGACAGTGCAGTTCGTAGTCTGAGCACTGGAAAGGTGCACACAAAGACAAAGTTCTGGAACAATACAACAGTTGATAAACCTGTCTGGTTTATATCAGCTTTTCTTTGCTTGAAACTCTTATTTAGTACTGTCTTGGTTCTGATTGTTTCAAAGTAAACTTTATTAAAGAACTGTAGTTGAATCTGAAGGTTACAAGAGAACTGCTTCATTTTTCTTCTTCAGGAGGGGTTATATTGAAAGCTGTTAATTGCCTTAGAAAAACTTAAGGGAAAAACCTCTCCTCGTGCTCCAGGAATAGATTGCTGATTGTATGCAAAAGAAATTAAGGGAAGAATGGATACAAAATAGCAAAAAAAATACTTCCCCCCCAAGAAGTACTGTATTTGGAAGTTTGTTGGAGACCACGTTTGCCTTGTTATTCCTGGATGTTCATTCAAAGTAAGGCTCAATCTCTTGGAAACAGACCCAGTCTCCTGTATGCTTTTTAGTTTTTAAAAATAAGATTTTGCTGACTCTCTGTGTGTGTGTGTGAATAGCAAATATTGGGAAGAAGCCACGTGTATGGCATCACTTGCCTGCAAGCCTGTAATTCTATTACTGAGAATTAGAAACAGTTGCATTAAAGTACTGTTGTTGGGTTATGTGTGTGGTTTCTCACTCCCCAACTCACTTCTCTCCCCTCCTGTCTCTTGCTCTGTCTCTCTGCATGCCTCTGTCTCTCCCTCTGACACTCTTTCCCCTCTTTGTCTCTCTCGTTCCCTCTTTCTCCCTCTCTGTCTCTCCTCTCTCTCTCTTTTTCTTTCTTATGCTTTCCATGCCACCTGATGAAATACATGCTGATGTATACTCTATTATGGATAGCCATACTGTAGGAAGATACTTTGGAGCCATAAACATAGTCAGATATATAACTCCTGCAAAAGGTGGTGATGTGTGGGAAGAACCCAGTGAGATTGAGCTGTTACATGGTTTTTATTAAAGAAATCTACTATAGCACATTAAAGTTGGCAAATGCCTGCTGCAGTGTTGCTGTTACAACCTCAAGGGTGCATGTGGTATGAGATCTTTAAAAGATGTGGCCATAAATGGTTTTTTTGTATTGATTCCTTTCCAGTGTTGCTAATGACACTTAACTGTTGCCATTTCAACTGTTTCTTATAGCTTGCTGTGTGGATCCATGTCTCGTTTGAGAACACGGTTGTTATTTTGAGAACAAAATTACGTAGTTCTTCCTGAGTTTTTCTGTGCTCATCAATGCGACTTTCATGAAAATGCATGTATTTTTCACAAAGCTAAAGTGGCTAAGCTGATAATATTACCCTATTTTGTGTATTACAATGTAAGTACAGAGAGATTAAAAATCAGATCCGCTCACTGCTTTGAGATATTTAAAGTATCAGAAGGTTCATTTCTACTTTCCCCGGGAATGTAAAATCACAAGTCTTTGTATGTTCAGCTCCTGCCAGCTTTCATTGAAGGCTGGATAGCAAAAGAAATAGCAATGTATTATCAGGGGTAGCTTTTGAGGTTTTGTGTTAGTGATGTGCCCAACATAAATCAGAACGCTACAACAGATGCAGTGGTAGAATTAAATTATCAAAGAATGCTTTAGCAATAGGTCCTTTATTTTCTTCCAGCATATGCTTGCGGATCTAAACAAGTGGTGGTCTAATAGTGCAATCTTTTCGTTTCCGTCTTTCTAAAATATGGTGAGTTGTTGTAAAAGAGTAGAGCAGCAGAAGTAGATAGGAGGATCTGGCTTCCCATGTTGTCCTGTAGCTGCACCACTAGACTAGATAAGCAGGAGAATCAGATAGCAGTGGCTTGCTTGTATTGAGGAGATTCTGCTTTGGGAGAGCCAAGTAAAAAATTTGGCTTTTGCCAAGCTCTTATCATCTAGGTCATTTATTACCTACGAATTATATATTGATGTTTTAAAAAAGATTAAGTAAAATACTTCCACAGAGTGTGAGAAACTGTTGATTATATTGGGGAAAAACAGAGTTACTGCATAAACTGAAGTGGAATGTACCACTGCTCTTTCTGTTGGCTTTATAACTTGGCTGATGAGACAGATTTTATTCAGAAATAGCCCATAGCATAGTGCCGTGGTCCAAAATCTGCAACTCAATGCCATATTAGGTATAGCTGCAATCAGTTGCAATTTGTTGGAATGATTACACACAGGGACCGGAATTTGGAATATGAGCATTGTTATTAGCACATGAATGCCGTTCTGAGAGTTAGCTAGCATTTAATTGTTTGGGCAAGCTACACTTCATTTTAACAGAGTTTCTGTCACTCTCCTAGCATCTTGCAGCACCAGCCTGTGAAGCTGTTGCACTGACTGAGAAAAGCTGACATAATTTGGATTAAAACTAATGCCATTCTTGGATGAAGGCTCACTATTTTGACTAACAGAGCTAGTGGAATTAAGGGGAAGAAAGTAGGTAATATTGTAAAAAGTCTGTTGCATGTAACTGGCAGTGAAGACTTTGTCACTATGTCTATGTACAGCTTTACCCATATTGCTGTTTTATAACTAGTTAAGGCTTCCTATATAGCACCAAAGGTCCCATTTGTCTAATTGGCACCTCTGCTGCAGGAGCAGCTAGAAATTCAAGGCAAACACAGTAGTATGTGAGGCAGTAGGGTAATCCCAGTTTAGCTGCTGTTGGCTGACTCTAGTTTGCAATTACGGGAAACCAGGTACAGAGCATTAGCAAAGAAAGGATGTAGGAGAGGGCTCCAAAGGGATGAATAAACAGGCAGTTTTGGCTTCTGCTGCAGCTGTCTAGTAAAGGATTCTGCAGGACAGTAAGGATGTGCAAGCAAGGCTTCGTGAGAGACGGTGCTGAGCTCTGAAATATCTTCTACAGCAGTGCAAAAGCAATCAAAGCAGAATGATTTTCATCTCCCACACAGTATATAGCAGCATTATTGGCATTATGTTTGGGGGGAAGAATGCATTTGACTTTTCTACTCACGTGAAGTTAAGGATTGCCCCCAATTTTTAATGCATTTGTCCCTGGCCCAACTGATGAGAACTGTATTCTTTAAACCCTGCTGTGAACACAGGCGACACTTGCTTTGGAAAGCACTGGCAGAGTTCTTCATGACTTAATTCCTCTTCATCTGTGTCTTCTTTGAAGAAGGATGGTCTTCATGAGGCTATTTTATTTTTCTTGGTATCTGAGATAACAACAATTTGAAAACAAAATAGGATGTGTCTTGGAAGCCCTTGTTTTGGACTTCCTGCAATCTCAAGGAAATGTAAAGGTTTGTATGTAGATTCTGTATTTACACAAGTCTTTCACATCTGTAATGGCAAGAATCTAGCTTTAAAAAACCTGAGTGGTTGGAAGTGGTAGTGTTTCCTGACACTTATTTGCTTTATGGGGTCCTGTTCCTTATGCTTTGGGAACTGATATAGTATATTGATATGGAGAAATAGTGTGAAATGGGGACGCTTAACACCGACTGTGATTGTATATGTCTACTCAGAAATGTGGGTATGGTGACTAGTCATGGGTGCGGTGTCTGGTCACATAGGCACACAGCTCTGAGGAGACAACTACAGTTTTTGAGGAGACGCCTGCCCCTCTTCCTCTAACAAAGGGGAGACGCCTGCCCTTCTTTCTCTAACAAAAGGGGCTATTTAAAAGAGAATGAGAGAAGATGAGAGACATTCAAATGCTATCTAGAGGGAGGGAGTGCTAAGTCTCCTTGCTGGAGAAGATTGGATGGTCACAAGGACATGAATCACCTTTCCTTGCTGAAAAAGATTAGATGGTCACAAGAACATGAATCACTTACAAACCTGCAAGACCACCACATTCCAGGAAACGGACTGATAAGCTAATTAACATACGAAGCGGGGTTTAGGTAACAAATATGTATAGGCGCTAATTGAATATTCATTTGTTTCATTGTATAAATGTGGGATGGTTCGTCACTTCGGGTATGCACGCTTGTGGAGGAGCGATCCCCCGTGCATCTGCGCGCAATAAACATACCTACTTTATAACTTTCGAGTTATAGAGTCTAATTCCGCACGTCAGTTTTGGCGAGCCAGGCAGGAGGATTTCTGCTCGGCCGAGGGACCAGCTGCGGAGCGGACGCTCCTAGGCGCGCCCCGGGAGATTTCCTCGGAGGAGCCTCCTCTTCTCAGCTGTTCACCCGGGAGCAGAAGAGAACCCCTGGATCCGCGGATAAAACGGTATGTTTAGTAACGGGGCGGCTGGTGAGACGCACGGAGACGTCCGGCGCGCAGCGTAGTCCCCAGGAGGAAAGGTACCTTGGGAGGGGGTTTGCTGACCAAGGGGTGGCCGCTAGCGATCTTGAGGGCAGATCGAGCAAACCCGAGGTTACTGCCATTCCTAAAAGCCCGGAGGCCTCGTGACGGAAAGCGGGGGGCGGGACGGAATAAGGCGGAATCTCACAGGAACAAGAGGGACCTCACAGCAAAAGTAAAAGGGAAACTTTTGCGTAGGAAAAAAGGGGGAAGCTAAAAACTTCCATTGGGTTGTCTTAAGAATTGGGGAATTCCTAGAATATAACAACTGAAATAGCGCTCTGTGTCTTGTTTGTTCTATGTGTTGTCTTGTTACATGTTCAAAACTTGGAGTTATGAAATGTATGTTGAAAAATAATAATATTCTGGTAATTCGTGGCAAATAGCGGAAAACTTAACACTCTGCTTAAGACCAGGAAAAATGTGGGTTTTGTTTGTTGTTTGTTTTTTGGCAATTGTTCATTGAAATGCATACTTTGTGAACTGTCAGTGTTCCTAAAAGTTGTACATAAGTGCACGGTACCGTATAACATACTGCTTGTGTGACTGAGGGCTGCCCGGAGAGTGTGAATGGTGTGATTGAGATGCGCATTTTGATTTTCCGTGTATAGCTTAATTATTTTGACTGAGTGTGAGTGCAAGAGTGCTTGAGACACGCGTTTGAGTGCAATACGAGTAAGGAGCTCTATCCGCGTTTCCGACCTTGGGTGGCTAAGGCGGCCGGAGAAAAACAAAGTAATTAAAATTGTAAAATGGGAAATGGAAGGAGTAAGCCCTGTGAAAAATCGCCCTTGAGTTGTATATTAAAACATTGGAGTGATATCGTAGGACATGGTGGTACTGAAAATAGAAGGAAATTGATTAAATATTGTAATCAGTGGTGGCTTTTGTATAAATTGGAGTGATGCGAAATGGCCTCAGGAGGGAGGAACGTTAGATTATAACACTCTCCTGTGATTAATGTTGTTTCTGAGGAGAGAGGGAAAATGGGGCGAAGTATCGTATACAGACATGTTCTTCGTCCTCCAGGACAAACCTGAGTGGCAAAAGAACTGTGGATTAGTACCCCCTCGGGATCCTATGGTACTAGCACTAGAAAGAGTGCGGGATTAACATCACCTGATCTTTGATTATGGCTTTAGAAAAGGATAGGAAAAAACCCTAAGACCTAAACTAGAAAGATGTTCTTGTTGAAATTTCTGTGTTTAAAAGCTCAGGTTGCGGTTCCTTCTGTGGAGCAACCAGAATGAAACACGTTGTAAGATAAAAATTTGTACTAATGTATGTAAAACCTGAGGGGGGTGGGGGGTGGTGGAGAATCAAAGACCTTGTGAAAGTGTTAAAGTATTGGGGTGAGTTTGTACAAACCCCCGTAGCCCCTCGAAGGTGCGGCTGAGTCACGCTGGACGCATGGCAGGATGTTTGCTATTTGCCTGCGAAGGCTGATATGTAATAACACAGACTTAAAGCAACAAGTAGCAGATTTGCATTCAGGGTAAGAAAGAGTTAAAACAGAACTGCTGTTGCAGAGGCAGGCCTGTGTAACCTGCAGAGCAGGAACAGCATCTCTTGCCCGGAATCCTCCTGATGGTGGGGAGGAGGGGGTTGCTGTTGCTGACAATTGAGCTGAGGGACCTGACAATGTCACCCCAATTGCTGCAGCATTTGCAGTACAACAGGACCCGTAACGGCCCCTTTAGGGCAGGGAATGGGTATGAGGTGGAATTTTAGTGAATACGAAACCAACTTATTTGTTGAACTTCAGTAAAAAAAATAATAATTTTTTGTTACAGTTGTGGGAGCTGCTGGCCACCAGGAAAACATCCTGAAACCTTTAAAGTACAAACTAAGAAAACAAACAAGAATGCCAAATTCCCCAAAGGCCCTTCTTGGCAGGGACTTATTAGAACAATTGGAGGCAACAATCAAATTTAAAAAAGGGGAAGTTACTCTGGAAGTAAATGATCACCAATACATACAGGTTATGAGCCTATCTTTGGCCAGTACTCCTATAAAAAGGGAAATTGATACCAGAATTATTGATCAGGTATATCCCGGAGTATGGGCAATTGACATACCGGGACGTGCCAAGAATGCATCACCTGTTATAGTAAAATTAAAGGAAGGACAGAGTGTGATAAGAATTAAACAATACCCACTGAAAAGGGAAGATAGGGAAGGAATTCGTCCAAACATAGAGCGATTCATAGAATTAAAACTACTAAAAGAATGTGAGTCAGAATTTAACACACCTATCCTCCCAGTTAAAAAACCTGATGGGTCTTATAGGATAGTTCAAGATTTAAGGGCCATTAACAAAATAACAGAGGATCTGTATCCTGTAGTAGCTAACCCCTATACCTTACTAACCACCCTGACACCTGACCTAGCTTGGTTCACAGTTTTAGACTTAAAAGATGCCTTCTTTTGCCTCCCTCTCCATGAAGCCAGCCAAAGAATTTTTGCTTTTGAATGGGAAAATCCCAGAAGCGGTCGAAAGACCCAGCTCACATGGACGGTGTTGCCACAGGGGTTTAAAAATAGCCCCACAATTTTTGGAAACAAATTAGCAAAGGATTTGGAGTTATGGGAACCACCGTCAGGAGAAGGGAAAGTGTTACAATATGTAGACGATCTTCTTATTGCAACCAGAACCAAAGAATCTTGTATTATTTGGACTGTGAGCCTGCTGAACTTTCTGGGACTACAAGGATATCGGGTTTCTAAGAAGAAGGCACAGGTGGTGTTACAACAAGTCACATACCTAGGGTACAAGATCAGTGCCGGACAATGGGTCCTAGGGAAGGCCGGAAAAGAAGCCATATGCCAAGCCCCCCGACCACGAACTGTAAAGGAACTGCAGACATTTCTGGGAATGACAGGATGGTGCAGGCTTTGGATATGTAATTATGGCTTGCTTGTTAAACCATTATATTCCCTGATAGCAGCTAATCAGAAGGATCTTCAGTGGGATGCTGAATCAGACAGAGCTTTCCATGAACTGAAGAAAGCCTTAATGTCGGCACCAGCACTAGAACTTCCTGATGTGAGTAAGCCATTTTTCCTATTTTCCCATGAGAAACAGGGAATGGCATTAGGAATACTGGCACAAGATTTGGGACCATACAGACGGGCAGTGGCATACTTCTCTAAACAGCTGGATGCCACTGCAAAAGGGTGGCCTGGTTGCCTGAGAGCAGTAGCAGCTGTCATCCTAAACATCCAGGAGGCCCGGAAGTTTACCTTGGGCCAGAAAATGACTGTCTTAGTATCCCACACAGTGTCTGTAGTCCTTGAAACAAAAGGGGGGCATTGGCTCTCCCCACAGAGATTCCTAAAATACCAGGCCATAATGGTGGAACAAGATGATGTTGAGATCGTGACTACAAACATCGTCAATCCGGCCTCGTTTCTTAATGGGAATGTTGGCGAATCAGTCGATCATGACTGTCTAGAAACAATCGAAGCCACTTATTCTAGTAGGACAGATCTCAAGGATGTTCCTATTAATGGAGCTGAACATTGGTTCATGGATGGGAGCAGCTATATGCTGAATGGAAAACGACATTCCGGATATGCTGTTACAACCTCTGAAGAAGTGATAGAATCGGGACCGCTACCAGCTGACACTTTGGCACAGAAGGCTGAAATCATAACCCTTACTCGAGCTCTGGAGAGAGCTCAGGGAAGACCTATGAATATTTGGACTGATTCTAAATATGCCTTTGGAGTGGTACATGCTCATGGAGCAATATGGAAAGAAAGGGGACTGTTAAACTCCCAAGGAAAAATCATCAAACATGCGGAAGAAATTTTGAAACTCCTAAATGCGGTCCAGCTTCCTGAAAGGGTGGCAATTATGCACATCAAGGCACACCAGAAAGTGAGCACAGAATTAGAAAGAGGAAATGAACTGGCGGACAGGGAAGCAAAACAGGCAGCCAGAAAAGCAATCAAGGTAGAGGGTGCGCTAATACCCGATGGACAAATATCTCTAGAAGGTAAACCAGACTATACTAAAGAAGATCGCAAACTGATTTCTGACCTAGAGGGATCATATAATGAGGAAGGGTGGGCTGTAATCTCACATGGGAGAATAGTGATTCCTTCCTACATGGTATGGTCAGTAGTTCGGGAAGAACATAGAAAAAGGCACTGGGGGGCAGAAGCTCTATATAAGGATCTCACTAAAAACATAATAGCACGAAATTTGTATACTACTATTAGACAAGTAACCCAACAATGTGATCTTTGTCTCCAGACTAATCCTAAGATTACCAAGGGGCCAAAGTTGGGAAAATTGGGAAAGGAAATGTTCCAGGGCAACATTGGCAGATTGATTTCTCAGAACTTCCTTGAAAAGGGGGGTATCGATATTTATTGGTACTAACAGATACCTTTTCAGGATGGCCAGAAGCCTTCCCGTGCAGAACTGCTAAAGCCCGGGAAGTGACCAAAATACTACTAATACTACTCCAAGAGATAATACCTAGGTTTGGAGTCCCAGCAGTAATGTCCTCGGATAGAGGACCACATTTTGTGTCCAGAATAATGCAACAGATCAGCCACCATCTAGGAATAGATTGGCAATTACATACCCCATACCGACCACAATCGAGTGGCCAGGTAGAAAAGATGAATCATCTAATCAGACAACAGATTGTCAAGTTAGGTCAAGAAACAAATCTAACTTGGCCCCAGTCTTTGCCATTAGCTCTTACACGAATTCGAACTAGACCAAGAGCAAAAGAGGGGCTTAGCCCATTTGAAATTTTATATGGACGACCCTATGGGGTACAAAAGGGGACGTCTTCACAGACTGGTGAAGAAACAATGACTTCCTATATGGTGGCACTAAACAAACAATTAATAAGAATTGAGAAGCATGTGATGGGAACACGCAGTAGGGGTCTGGATGGACCTGTTCACGATATACGACCAGGGGACTATGTATACGTTAAGTGTTTTACAGATAAAACCCTGGAACCACAGTGGACCGGACCTTTTCAAGTCCTACTCACCACCTACACTGCAATCAAGGTTGAGGGACAGAATTCTTGGATTCACCATACCCAGATCAAGAAAGCCCCTGCAACTTTGTGGAAAGTAACCCCAGATAAAAAAGAACTGAAACTCAAATTTACTCGGACAAATGGGAACAATGTGGGTGGCAAGTAAGTGAACCTGAGCGGTTGTGGATCCACCATATGGGAAGGGCACCACAACAAACAATATAGAACAAAAGAGTCTGGGACTGAGCCAGTGGCCAGTCTTGCCCAACTTGTTATCAGTAAGCCCCCACTCAAACAAAGATATTTTTGATCAAAACAGATTTTATATGTATATATGAGGAACGTTTAGATTCTTAAAATGATCAATAGTGGGTTTAAACCATTTGTGTTTTTTTGTACCCTCTCTCTTGCCTACAACCAAGAGCCTGATAACTGGCCTTGGAATCATGCCCAGAAAAAACACACTGGAATAATGGGAAAGGTGGACTCAAAGACGAAACTAGCTATGGTGGTTTTTTCTGAAAATGAGGTGTACCAAAAGAATCAATGGGATTGGGAGGATGTACACAAAGTCGACCGATTATGGGGAAAATTAGGAGATAGGATAAAAGTAGGGTGTCAAACGTATAATGAAAAAGATAACACCAAGATTTCAGGAGACACCCTGATTAATGTCAGAAAGGTAGATAAGGAATTTACCCTTCTAAATACAGCCATGTGCTTTAATTCACGGGAATGTTGGCACAATTTTACCTTAACCGAGCCCATCTTTATAATATGCCTAGGAAAGGAATCCCCAAGAACAGCTCTGACTTATAAGATCAAAATAACAATCATGCTAACCACTGTTCCTACCACCACCACAGTTACAACAACCCCATTAACGCTTGATCTTAAGTTAACTAAACCAAATCCAAAAATTTATACAATTGGACCATATGCAATCAGAAATACAGGTCAGCAACAAATGTTGTTTAAAAGAATAGAGTTACAAATACAAGTCAATGTTTCTGATGTTAAGCCATCCTGTTCCCCCTTCTTACGGACCTCTTATGAGGGATGGACAACTTGGTTAAGAAAAAGAGGAAATATTTATCGAAACCGAATAGTGAGAGATGTAACTGGAATATTGGGAACAGGACTCGGAGTATTAAATTCCATAGACTCAGAGGTGATAATGAATAAACTAGCCGCCACCACGGCCGATCTATCAAAACTACAACAACCACTAAAATCTTCATTATTGGCATTAGGGGCGCACCAATGGTTGATATCGAAGGTACTCCCCAGGTGGGAACAAATAAACATGGAAGATCATCAACTCATCACTAAGGCGTTAGGTGGTTTACAGGACGACGTCGCCCTGGCTCTAAGTTGTATCCAAGCCCAAATGTGGATGCAATCAATAGCTGCATCCATAATAAGAGAAGGAGAGGAAGGCATATTTCCTACGGAAATTCGAAAGATGGTTTGGGACAATGCTACGGAAGTAGAAAGAAAACTCCAGTCATGGTGGAATATGGTGAACTTTACCTATGACCCCAACACACACACAATCACAGCTTTTGTATTAACCATACATAATGCAGTAATAATTACCATACACCCCATTGTAGCCCTTGGAATTAACCATAATGGGGTGCTCCTATACCCTTTTGAACATAGAACATGGGCCAGAAAGATAGGCGACAAGTGGCAAACAGTAGATTTAGAATCTTGTATTATGCGAGAACAGCAGGGCTTCCTCTGTGAAAGCAATACTATAATGGCCCAGGATACTTGTTTAGATACAGATCAGAAAATATGCCATTTCGAGGCCCGACCAAATGCAAACTTGAAAACAGTAATTATATATGCAGGGAAGGGATGTGCGTGTTTGAGAACTAAGTGTAACACAATAACTGTAGATGGGGAGATAAAGGAGACTGCACAATATTCAAATTATTTTACATCTAACTTTACCCTATGATCCATCATGATATAGAGGTGATCAAGAAAGTTTTTTTAAAAAAAAAAAAAGGTAGAACAGGATGGAAACCATAATTGGTGGAATACTCTCTTTGGCTGGTCACCTTCTGCAACAGGAATTCTTAACACTATGGTACACCCCATTGTGATCTTACTGATCAGTTTAGGAATTTCCTTAATACTAACCATTATGTTCTATTTGTGGGTTTGGAGAATGTTTAAAAGGGTAACACTTATGTATGATGCTTTATATCATTCGGGAAGACTGCTTAAGTAAAAGAATTTACTTAATTTAATAAAAAGGGGGGATTGATATGGAGAAATAGTGTGAAATGGGGACGCTTAACACCGACTGTGATTGTATATGTCTACTCAGAAATGTGGGTATGGTGACTAGTCATGGGTGCGGTGTCTGGTCACATAGGCACACAGCTCTGAGGAGACAACTACAGTTTTTGAGGAGACGCCTGCCCCTCTTCCTCTAACAAAGGGGAGACGCCTGCCCTTCTTTCTCTAACAAAAGGGGCTATTTAAAAGAGAATGAGAGAAGATGAGAGACATTCAAATGCTATCTAGAGGGAGGGAGTGCTAAGTCTCCTTGCTGGAGAAGATTGGATGGTCACAAGGACATGAATCACCTTTCCTTGCTGAAAAAGATTAGATGGTCACAAGAACATGAATCACCTACAAACCTGCAAGACCACCACATTCCAGGAAACGGACTGATAAGCTAATTAACATACGAAGCGGGGTTTAGGTAACAAATATGTATAGGCGCTAATTGAATATTCATTTGTTTCATTGTATAAATGTGGGATGGTTCGTCACTTCGGGTATGCACGCTTGTGGAGGAGCGATCCCCCGTGCATCTGCGCACAATAAACATACCTACTTTATAACTTTCGAGTTATAGAGTCTAATTCCGCACGTCAATATGTAGCACTCTCTGCTCTAAACTGGCTTTCCCAGCACTGTGCCATATAGAGATCCAAGAGGGAATGTATAATAAGCATCATCTATATGAATTAGTAAAAATAATACTGATTAAATTACTTTGTTTCAGAGGTAACATCTTTCAGTGTTTATAGAGTATCATTTTTACAAACCGTTTTGTTATGTTTTTAATTTCACTATTCCTACAGTTTGCTAATGGTAATAAGCACAGTAATTCAGCTGGATTGGAATGGGATGGAAGAACTGAATCTCTTGCAGATCTGCTTTGTGAGATGTAGGAATAGACAGTGGAGGAAAGCAGTGTTTTCTGAGTAATGGCATTCATAGCAGCAAAAATTCACACAGGAGCGTAAGAACCACAGAGTTTATCAACTGACTGGTCCGGTATTTTATTTACTGATATTGCCACTGTAACTTCAATATTATGAAATAATAATAATAAAAAAATGAAAATAACGAAATCATAAAAGCCTAGGTTGAAAAAAAAAACCAGAAAGCTGTGGACATTTTTTTCCACAACTGGAGAGAGATTCAGTTACATAAATTAATGAGAATATTTCAATGTGTGCTTCCCAATGAAATACTTGTTGTATTTTGCTTCTGGTGCTTTACGGTTTTAAATGTTTTATTAGTTAGACAGGTGAGGACTTACTGCAAGTTATCATAATTCAGAAATTAAAAATACTCCCAAATCTCTCCTTTCTTTATGTGATGATTGGAAATATCTCTGTGCAGTGGAGAATATCCTCAGTACTGCTCATTGGGCTGCAATGCTAAATTTTACGTGAGTTAGATGAAGATGTTACGCCCCAGGTATCTTCACATAGCAATACATAGCAGCAGTCAGGTTTTTTTACAACTGAATAGAACTATTTGGTGTTCTCCAGCGTGGCAGGGAGATAATTGTTAAGTGGAACCCAGAAGAGTCTATTGGTATCCCAGGTCACTGTGCATGAGAGATATCTGACCAAACTTGAATGTCTTACCCGTGTGTCCACTTCTCAGCTTGCCCAGACCTTCTGCGTGGCCAGTGAAGAGGAAGGACACTTCTAGGGCACTTTCTCAGGTGCAGTTTAACTCGTCCCAAGACTGATGGTTCAGGTTGGGTGAACCTGCCTGTTCATCACTGATTATGAAAGAGATCCTGAGGGCACAAGCTTATAGGTATATATTTACATTTGGTCAGATGAATGCCATGTCTGGAGTTTGATTTTGGCCTTGAAAAATGCTAAATTATGGGTGGGGCTCACTGGGTCCAATCTGCCCAGCGTAGAGAGGGAAATTTTGTTTATTTGTTTGTTTCAGCTTGTGAGGATACATTTTAACATCTGGGATTAATTTCTACCAGTTTTGCCAGTTACTTGATGCCGGAGACAAGATGCTGGGGGGCAGGGAGGGAATCAAAAGGGATAAAAGCAACAATGAAAAGTCTGTTTAAAAAGCAAGTCAAATGTGGCCTGTGCAGTAATGTAGGACTAAAGTAAATACTGGCTTACATGTTTAAGGTAACAGTTTCATTGGTAGTTGTTCTGTAAGCGATTAATATGTACCCACAAAATCTATGGAGGCACATTAGCTCTGCTGAGTAGGATCTTCTGTGTTACTTCAAAGATGCTTCTGAAGACTGCAGTCATCTTGCTGCAGTAATGTGGGTTGATGGCAGCTTGAGTTCCTTTCCTTTCACAACCAGCAGTCTCGTTTCTGTCTTGCTTTTTAAACTTTTGCCCGTTACTTGTGTTTTGCCTTGGGGTCAGTGACCCTCTGAGTCTTATCAGGAGTCTTCTCAGTCACTGTTCCATTCACCACAGTCCGTTCCCACTGATGTGAATTTTTGTACTCTACTAGATTTACATTAAGCTCCCAGGAAGCATAGTTTAGGCAAGAATCAGAGCATAAACAAGATCATTATTGTACAATAACTTCATAAGCGCATTTTGTCAGGATTTGAACTGGTGGCCAGCTGGAACTGGGAAATACACTTGCTCCTCCTGCTGTACTGCTACACATAGTGACTCCTCATGCTGTTCTTTTTTTTTTTTTTTTAATTTTTTTCTGTTTCAGCTCATTGCTGAAGGCTTGGACATGCAGCATATGAGCAGTCGATCTTACTTTAACTCCATACTGTTATTCATTACTGTATTACATGTATTGCATCAAAATGCAAGTTAGCCTGACTCACATGACTCAGGATAAAAAAAGGCACTCCCAGTATTGTCTTTTAATTGGCAACATACAGAACGCAATAGTGTTTTTCCCTCAGAGTGCAGATGCTTCTGATTGTGATGGTAACAAATGGTTTATCAGTGAAGAATAGGGTTGGGGCAACAGGGCTAGTCAATGCCAGGAGATTACAGATCTTTAATTAAACCTGCCACAGGCAGATTGGCCTAGCTGCCATTGTCTTTGGGGGGAAAGCTGCTCCTTTCTAGTTCAAGCAAAGAGACAGTACTTTTCTCCAACCTTTGTGATTTAGTACTCCACATAGATGCAAGGGCTGGCTGCTGGTGCATCAAGCTACCATGAAAATGTTTGAAACTATTTTTCCTCGTGGGAGAACTTCTTCTAGCAAGCTAAATTGGTTTTCTGTCTTGAGTCACTGGATCTCAGTGTGTCATGTGTGTCTTAAATCACAGTCTCAGACTCAGAAGGCTTGAGAAAGTTACACTTGTGAGGCTCAATAGTTTCTCAAAAGATCTGAGAAAACCTTTGATCTTTGCTGTCAAATCCTGCCTGCTTAAATCCCCTGATTATGTTACCAGTTGTGTCCCTCCATATTCACAGGGGGCTGCAGGACACTGCAGGACAGCAGTGCTACGTGGGACTTGGCAATTCTATCCCATTGGCCTTGCTGGAGGACCTCAGTTCAAGCTAGTTACAAATACAGAATAAATCAAACAATGCTAACAGTTCAATGTCAGTTTTGACTTTTGCTACCTACCTGTATAGTTCCTGTTCCTTCCTTGAGATTTTAAATTGGACACCACCTTAATTTGTGGTGCTATGGCCCATGGTTTCAGTCAACCTTTTGACATGCCTGTCTTTTTCCACAGACAAAGTTACAAAAGACAGCACAACTTAGGAGTTGTTTGTGTGATGATTTAAACATGAGATCAAAGACTCTGATGACGTTGTCAATGGTAGTGTTAATTCCAGTTAATAGTCACTTCTGTGCTGTGACACTAAGTCAGGAGGTTGTAGCCTCTGGCAAGCAAAAGATCTTCTTGCCAAAACATCCTGCCACTCTCCAGTGCCTCACAAGAATATGGGAATGATGGGCTTGTCTGTTCACCTCACCTTGCAGTACCCTTGCTGGGTTTGTTTCTGGGAACAGGCATCAAGAGCTTCACATGAGCCTTGAGGACTCTGTGCAGTAGCTCTTACTGCTCTGCAGCCCACTGTGTGGCCTTAACCATTCCCAATCCCTTCAGATCTCCAAATCTTCAAAGGTGCTTTGGTGTCTCAATGGGAAAGAGCTGGTAAGGCAGCTATATCATTCAATGAAGTTGAGTTTTAGAAGGAGCAAGGTAAACATGAAGAAAAGAAAGAAGAGTTTAAGGATATTTCTTGCACCACCATGGCTTAAGCACTGGCCTTTCGGATAGCTTCTGGCTTCTGTCCAACTCTACTCAACTTCTTCCACCTCAGAGCAGCTCAGTCTGGGATCCCACTCACAGCACTGACTGCAGAAGCATTTGGGGAGTTCACCTGAGATGTAAGGATGTCCACAACACCTGCCTGAAAGGCACAGTAGAAGTGGAGCCTCTGCAGTGAAGTCTGTCACACCAAAGACTACAGACCTGCCCCCATCAGACCTTTGTCATGAGGTACATGCCTGCACAGCTCCGGAGATTACCCTGATGCCTACACCCCTTCTTCTGTGAAGGCTTCCACAGCTCTGCTACATCAGGCTGTCAGCCCTCAGGATCAGTCCTTGTCCTTCCAAAATGTTTTTCCCTTGATTGAGACTTAGCTCAGCAGATGTTTTAAGGTTGATTCTTGGGTGTCAGACTCAGAGGCAGAATTCTGCTACAGCAACCTTCAAAGCCAGCTGAGCTGAATCACAAACTTTATTACATAATTCCTGCCTATACCCTGTGGAAACACAACACTTGATGTCAGTGGCATTGACTTTGCACCTACCTTTTCACTTGTTTGGTCATGTCCAGGTGGACAACTGAGACAGCCAGTGCAGGTGGAAGGGCTGGCAGGAGGGTAAACGCACCATGAGGAATGCAGCTTTTATCAAGCTGTGGAAACAGGGCTTACCTGAACAATGGAATGAAAATACTGTGGGATTATTTTTTTTTTGCAACAAGATCTTTGAACATCAGAGTTTTTCATGGGGTCCTCCAACTGTAAAACATGCAATGTTCTTCTTTGATGGCGAGTTACATGATGTGCCATTTCTTAAATGAATGTGTTTTCCAAATTTCAGATGTTGACAGGAATATGCCATGGTCTAATTGGACAGGTCTGAATTTGGATAAAGATCTGATGGAAATTAATCCAAATGCAGTTCTCACATTTCACGCTTCTGCTTGCAGATTTCTGTTTCTGTTTGGGCTTTCCTTAGAAATCAGTCCATGAAGTAGGGAACTGTGATGAAATCCTTATTCTTCCACTCTTTGCAGAGATGCCTGATGTTAATTACCCAGGAAAAGATTATATTTAACTTGCAGCATAGGGATTATGAAATTTTTCAAACACAGTATTTTTATATTCCCAGAAAAGTAGTAAATATTGTTAAACAAAACAATAGAAATGAAAAAGTTTATCCCAGACCTTGTTGCAGTTTGAAAGAAGACTAATACATGGCTGTTGTTGGAGGACCAGAAGTGGCCTGGTTCAGTGTGTCTGTAGAAGTAGAGAGAAGCTTCAGCACACAAACTTCAGACAGTTGCCTCCATTGTGGATTGACTTTTTGATATGCTTCTGATTCCTGCGTATTTAGTGTATATTTAAAAGATTCAGGAAACTGTCAGGCATTAAAAAAAGAAAATCACTTAACTGGTGCTTAGTCAGAGAGATTCATAGGAAGCATGTTTTTGTGATGAATGGTCTGTCAGCCACCACACAAAGGGTTTCCTGGGTACCTCAAGAGATCATGGAATCACAGAGTCATTTAGGTTGGAAAAGACATTTGAGATCATCAAGTCAAATTGTTAGTAAGATACAGCAAGGCCCATAACGTCTTGCAGGTTTGTCTGTAACATGGATGTTTTGTGTTGCCAGAACCCAGGGGAGGCAGTTCCCCTGGTTAACACATCAGCCCACTGTGGCAAGTGGGTGTCCATGGGTTTATCACGTGGTTTGCAAGCAGTATCTCTATAGGGAGCCCATGCAGTAAAATAAATTTTACTCCTATTGGGTATTACCCATTGTTATTATCATTAAGAGTAGTAATTCACATGGCAGTAGTGATGTGTGTCAGAGTCACCGGCATTGTGCTATGTTCTGCTTAAACATGCCCAAAAATGTCATTACTGTGAGACTATGAGTGTAGAACAAAAGGCAGCAGGATGAATGCATGCTGTAAAGAGATATTTTCCCTTGGGAGATGGTACATTTGACATACAAGAACGTTTTCTGTTTGATTCTGAGTGGGTTTTAACAATTTCATTGTTAAATTAACCTTTCAGTTCTGAAACCCAACTGGCAAATCCCAGCAATTCTGTGAGTAGTCCTTGAATGTGCAGGTGGCGTATGTCATCAGCGAGGTAGTACTTGCCACTGGATGTTAGTGTCAGCAGGCTAGAATCTGCCATTTGTTGGCTGTTAGTCCTACAGATGATTCAGAGTTGTGGCTTACACTGTATTGTCCAAAAATCCTTGTGGATCCTTTACATGTGAAGGATCCATGGCCGGTGATCAATGAATTGAGCTCATATGCTCTGAACTGCTTTTTCTCATACACAGGCACACATGCTTGCAGCAAGGTAGAGTATGATATTTCTAAAGGATTTAGAGTTGTAGAGGAAAACTATCTACCATTTGAAAAAGGCTAATATATATTTTTAACAAGTGTCCCATCTGGAGGACTGCAAATTTGGTTAAATTAACTTATTTTTGTTTATGCATTGCCAATAGAATGAGACAAAAGTCAGCTGGTTTGTTGCACGTCAACGATTAATTAAAAATTCCTGCACTAAGAGTTCTCTTCTCAGTTCTAGTCTAGCGATTCTAGTTCACAATTGCTCAAACCTTCTTCTCTGTAATTGCAGGGATGCAACTGAGGTCTTTGTCGTAATGCCTGTGTTTCATGTATGCTTGATTTTATTCTGTGTTTAGGTGCATCCTTTGCTTATCCTTCATTTGCTTGCTTTCTGCACTTCATACGGCTGTGGTTGAGAGCTGGACATGGTTTCCGATGCTGGAGCTACAGCTAATGTTTCATTTGTGCAGCTGTGTTACAGTCTTCCTGAATTAGCAGAATTATTGTTTAGGGACACCAGACAAGCAAATCCCAACAGCTTCCCTGGAGCCTCAGAAAATGATTGCTGAGACTTGAACAATGGAAAAAAAAACTTCTGAAGAGACTGTCTTGAGAACTAAGCAGACTGAAGATAAAACGAGCTTGTTCTGTAACTGTGCATGGCTCTTACCTTTTAATATTCTCAAATGCTTCTCAGTTAAAGACGATCAAAGACTGTGCCAAATTAATCAGATCAGATTACACGGGGTACATCAGATTACAGATTAAAGAAACTAAACACAGGGTTTCGGACAGTTTGGGCAGAAACTTCACAGAGAATTCTAGAGCCTAAGGAGGAAGGTAGCTGGACACTGGATGGGCAATCGCAGTGCAAGGGCAGCTGTTGTCATTTTAGCAGCATCTGGGCACACCTGTTGAAGCTGTAACAAGGCACATGCAAGTCTTGGTGTTTTGAAGAAAATCAGGTGGAATCCAGATATGTTCTACCAAACAACAAGCATTTCTTGGGGGGAGAGCCAGGCTGTGGAAGGAGAATGTGCATCCTGGACTAGGAGTGGTATAGCTCCTGAAAAACAGCCCACAGTGCTGGGGAGGGAAGCCTGCTGAAAGTGATATTTTAACAGCCAGTTCCACTAAAGCACCTTTTGTATTTCCAGCTCAGCTCTGGCAGAACCTGATTTGAAAATCTCCTTTTACAAAATGTGTGTTGGGGATCTGTAAGTGCTGCCACGTGTTGAATACTGAGCATAGAGGAAGGTCAAGTACATTCTGAAGTGGCAAGAGAAGGCATGGGAACAGTGCATGTGTTTTGCATCTAAGCCTAGAGAGGATTATTCGTCGCCTTCGGATTCTGCACATAGTTTGTTGTAATGTAGGCTGTCACATCCATTCCTGCTGCTAATAAATCAGTGGGGTTGAGCCAAGGATTTGGTTCAGTGTTTGTTTTCTGGTTTTTATTTCAGAGGGAGGAGGGAAAAAAGATGTAGCACCGACAAAGAAACACATCAGCTTGAAGAAATCTTGCCTGAATTGTTTAGGGGAGGAGCAAAAATAGCTTTTGCTTGGCTAGTGGAAAAACATTGTTTTTCAATGATACCATTTCCATTACTGACGCTTCAGTGCCTCTGTCATGATCTGACATCATGCTGTACGAAAAGCCTGGTAAAATTCTCTCTCAAAAAGCCGTAGTATCATCCCTCAGCTGTAAAGTTTTGTGCAGTAAAATTCTGATATTTAGCTGTACATCTCTGGCTAATAGTAAGAGCAGAATAAATTGCTTATAGTATGTACTATTTTTATAAGTTCACCTTTGTGAGTGGTGAATTGTGAATTATCAATGATACAGTCTTTCCTAAATTTTTTTCCTAAACAGTCCTCTCCCACACAAAAGCTTATTTAGAAGCTTTTTTGTCAAATACAGCTTTTAAAGAACTCTTAAGTCCATTGGAGTTCTGTCAGGACTGCATGTGATCTAGTCTTCATTCTCTTCTATTTCTTTCCATTGTTACCAAGTTTTTGAATTTTCAGTGTTCATACACTAGCAAGAATCATGCTGAGTAGGATCTGAAGATGCTTAGTACCTAAAAAGCACATTATGAGAATTTCAAAATGTGCCATTTTTAAAGACAAAATAGCATCCTGTCAGCAAAAGAAGAGGTGACAGCAGAGCTTTAACAGAAAGAAAATTAGTCCTTTTTCTATAGCAAAATACTTTTCCTCATTTGCCTGGTTCAAAAGAATGTTTTACTGCATTCCCCGCCCCCCACCCCCCCCCCCCACCCCACCCCACCCCCCACCCCGATAAAGAGCCCAGTTCTTCTCTGTATTGTCTTTTTTTGTGCTATAGGACACCGCATTCAAACCTAAAAGGCTGACTGCTGCTTTTAGGCAAGTCGAAATGAAACACCTTTGTTCCAAACGGTGTTGTATTTACAAAATAGAAAAATAAATCTCTTTGCAGTCAAAGAATTATTTTGATTGAAAGTCTAACTCTTCTGTCAGTTTCAAATAAAAACAATAGCTTTTTGAACAGACAAAACTTTTTTACAGAAATATTCTACAAAAGACATAAACACATGCGTATCAAACCACTTAAAAATAAAAAACGCAAAATGAATCAAAATTAATTTTTAGACTGAAATCTATCCCTTTGATCTCCATGGGTGATCTGTACAACTAAAACATTTTCTTCTTGCAAGGAGACAAAAGTGTATCCCCAAGAGCACTTTGGAAAGGGGGCACTTCTGAAAGGAAGTGGTTGCTGATGGCATGAGGAGTCAAGACCTGTGGCAGTACAAGGTCAGCCCAGGAGTCCAGCCTGCCCCATAGCCGGTCTGGGACAAGAAGGACCAGTCTAAAGGGAAAGAAGTGCACAAGTGCCCAAACGGCATCTTGGGCTCATGTTATGGCTAAAAGAAAATGGCAACCTGGAGTGTGAAAGCCACAATAGGAACAAGTCCCTAGGGCTGCAAAAGCAGTCGAGAAAGCCTCAATTTCTACTGAAAAAGCTCGTACAAATACAGGACCAAAGCAGCAGACTGTGATTTCTGTGTTGGTGGAGGGTGTTAATTTGCCAGACCCTTGGCGCTGAGTACGTCACTGACTTTCAGAAGGAAATAATGGTCAACAGCAGATTCCTGGGGAGAGGTTTAAGAGCCGGGCTGGAAGACAGGGATATCTCTTTGACATGCTGTCTGTTTCTGAGGCATAGGTAGTATTTTTCTATTGAAAAATATGGGACTAGTCTTCACTACATGGATTTATCCAGCCACTTCTGGTATCTCTCTAAGCCATTTCCGATTTGCAATTTTCTGTGGCAAATGCTCCTTCAGCTTCAATATGTCTTGGGTGAAAAAAATGCTTTGTTGCCTGTCAGCTTCTTCTGAAGCTCCCTACCTCTTGTGATAGGGCAGATAGATAACAGGCAGAAACTCTCCGGTTTCTCTGTGCTTCTTGCCGGTTCCCCATGCTGTGTCTTTTCCAGCCTTTTCAGGTGCTCGTTATAGAGGGCCTTGCTTTGGAGAGCATTGAACTTGCTGATTTCCCACCAGCTTCAGGAGGACCTTGAAGTATTCGGCAACTTAGAGGAGGTAGTTGGCATTTCATCAGATCAAGCTCCTAGTGGCGTAGGCCTTGGAATTAGCAGAGATTTGATGCTAGTCTTAGTGTAAGTAGTTTACTCAGTTACTGTTCTTGATGTGGTTCTTACCGAAAATGTGTCCTGCCAGGTTTTGAGCTGAAACTTGACTGTGAGTAGATTGAGGAGTGTTTGTTTGTCTTGCAGGCTTTTGTGGTTGTTTTGTGTGTATGTTTTTTGGGTTTTTGGTTTTTTTGTTGTTGTAGTTTGTTTGTTGGGGGTTTTTTTGGTTGTTTTTTTTTTTTTTTTTTGCACAACCTGAATTTCAAGTATAGGTCATCTCTCTGCACCTCTGAGAGTTGTTAATTTTCTGCCTGCAAGCTGTGGTATCTTACATGTGCTGGTAATTTTGGTGATATATCAGTGTGTGTGCTGTACCTGTCATATCAATGGAAACAGGTTTCAGTGAGAATTCAAGCTTCAAGGGGGGATTTAAATCAAGGTCAGACCTAATTTAAGTGCTTTATGCTTTTAAACAGACCTGAACCCAATGCTGAATCTGATCACCTTTCATATTTGGTATGCATGGGAACTAGGACTTGTATTACTAGATTTGCAAAAACATTTATGATAGTGTGCCAGATGCAGTCATAAAATCACTTCGTTCTTTCTCAGATGGACAGAAGTAACAAGGGAAGTCAGAGGAATGATCTGCCTCAGGCCGACAGGGGTTTAGCACCTCTGTTATGATTGCCAGTTTACCACAGTGCTGGTTCCCAGGCTGCCACGTGCTGAGCATCAGCTGTGTGTTAGAGACTGCACTTTGTCCTCCAGGTTCTGGGACTCCGTTTGAACCTTGTTCTCATCATTTTATTTCATTTCTTCTCCCTTCTACATCCTGTTTCTTACTCTCAGTCCTTTTTCAACACAGCTACTGGTTGTGATGCAAAATAGCCTTTTCGGTCTGGTGTGTCACTCACTCGACACTGATATTTTGATGGGCCACAGCTGCCCTCAACAGGGGACTGCATTTTCCTGTTTTGTAAACTATTTAGATTTGATAAGCTCCTCCCCCTTCATTCCTCCCTAGTGATAACACAGCAAGCTGCAGCTTGAGCATGGCTCGCAGCCTGTTGCAAGGCTGTGGGGAGCAAACAGAGCATCTGCTTTCTCCTACCACCCATGGAAAAAGCTGCAGTTGTTGAGCAGAAGCCATGATTCCTTCTGTGGGCACTGGGCTGAAGCTCCATGTTACAGTGCTGCTCTGAGGCTATCCTTTGGTGTGGGCAAGTCACCTTTTAGAAAGGCATAGGAATCATAAATGGTAAGTGAAGAAGAGACTGAGGGCATCAGTATGGGCTGCCTTTTAGGCCACCTTGATGTCGTGCTTTCATGATAAGTGGTGGCATGACCCTTCCTAGGCATGCTGAAATTCATTCAGGAGTTTCATCTGTGCTGCACAGCCAGAGGCTTCATGAGTTTGAAGGAAAAGAGAGGCAGAAGCCTTCTCCCCCGGCACACCTACTATCACAACTGCAGACCTAAAATATGCCATCTGCTTTTGACATCTCTGCTTGCTTTTGGGCTGGATGGAATGAAGCTAGGAGAAGAGCATCAGCAGGTGGGTCAGTGTAGTCAGTCTGATTAGGTTTTCCTCATAAAATTCTGTTTCTTCAAGCAAAATAATCTCTGTGAACTGGATGAATTTGGGCTCTGACTTTCCCTTGCTCTGCTCTTGAGGAAAGTAAAGCTCCTGCCAGGCTTTCATCTGCTGGAAAATGGGATAATTGTGCTTTCTTCCATCTATCTGCACATGTTGTGGCAGCTGTCATCATTTGTATCTCTGCTTTTCTTGACTGTTGACTAGGGTGCCTGTGGATCACAGTAGTACAAACAATACTTGTCAATAGAAACAATGCCACTTGTCATTTGATCAAATATTTGCATTTAGTTATTTTCTAATAAAGTTTGAGATCTGCAGTATTAACATTGTCACGCTCACTAGCTTGAAATTAGTTTTAGAATATAAGTGAGCAGGAAGCCAAAACAGCCAGGGTGCTTTCTGTCTCCAGGATTAGAGATCATGTCCACTCTGTAGATCCTCTTGTTTGTGTTTTCATTATTGATAGAAAGCACAGTTTAGGCAAGGAACCTCTTACCAATCCGGTGTTTAAATCTTTACTGTTAGGCGTTACGTAGTTTTAAATCATCAGACTTGATCTGCTTTGCAAACTGTAAAAGTTTACTGGCTTCCAAATCAAAGCTTCAGAACTTCTCATGCTGCTATCAAAAGTCTCAGAGGGGATTTCAAATGCTGAGTAGTACAAACCGTTTTTATTGTGTTCATTTTCATGAGTGGCTGTTCTGATAGTAATTAGGTGAAAAAAACACTATTTATACAATGTAAGCCCCCTGGATACAGTGCTTTCTGAACAATTTTAATTAGGAAGATATGAATTAGATGTTCCAAGAGTCTTTTCCAGTAATAGAACAGCTGTTGCTCCTTTCTACTCTTCCAAAGTAGAGGTAACTTTTGGAGGAATTGGGTGAACTTTTTATATGTCTCAGAATAGTGAGGCTTGCCAAGTTGTTTTTGGATCCCAAATGAAATCAAAACTTGCTAGTTTAGTCTCACCCTCTTGTGACTATAGTCCAAGTAAGCCTCTGTCTTGCACCTGGAGATTGGAAGAACATCTTTTTTTTTTTCTTTTTTTTTCCCCCTAGCACTAGTTGCAATGAAAACTTCTAGTACAAGACAGGGGAGGAGGGGGAGGGAGAAAGCATGGATAAGAGGAAGAACCAAAGACTCAGAAAAATATTGTGTTACTGTTCACTCAGAGTGACCTTCAGGCTGGATAGCAAAGCTTATTGGTTTTTAGTTTAGAATTAATTTGCTATTAGATTCACCCTGAAGTAGAGCCTGAGGCTGTATTGGTTACTTTTTCATACTCCTTGCTTGATGGAGTGACCTGTGTGACCTAGCTGACTTTTGCAAGAGGAGAATCTTCTGGGTGTGCATTATCCTCAGGAGTGATGTTACTTGCCCTGTGGATGGGCTTGGAGCATGGACTAGGCAATGTCCACACAGCCTGTCGTGGTGGGGTGTCACCTTACTGGCTTTGCGAAAACCAGGTAGCCCAAAGGACTGCAATGTTTTCTTCTCCAAAGACACAACAGGCTTGTCGGCAACCCAGCCCCAAGGAAATGTTGATAAAAGGAGTCCTAGATCTCAGGAATGCTCTGGGCTTCAGAGATCCCTTGGAGGTCTGTCCCTCAGCTGCAATGTGGAAATCACACTGCTAAATAGAATAAGGGTTCAAGCTGTGTTTGAGTTAATGAATTAAGTCAGCTGTGCCATGCAGTCTCCCTGCTGGATGCTCAGCCTGTGGCAAACACAGGCTTGTTTCAGCTTATTATAAACAGCACTGGAAGTTGTGTAAGTTTTAATAAATGCCATCTTTGCTGTATTTTAAGAGCATAAAAATGGCTATTCACTGAATCTCCTCTAATGGACAATAAATTTTTACCCGGTTGGAATTTAATGTTGTGCCTGAGTTTCAGATGCTGCAAAGGAGGATAGTTCTGGCTTAAGCAGATCAAATGGGACACAAATCAAAAAGTAGAAAATGAGAATGTGGAAGGAAGCTGGAAGGCTCTCTGACAACTGGACAACATGACGTGACTGCTGCTGGGCACTGTGATGGTTAGAGATGTAAAAGGTGTGAGAACACAGCTTCGTGTTCATTGTGAACTGCTGGAGAGTTCAAAGCAGAAGGCTGTACAGAGACTAACAAGGTTCTAAACAGCTTCACAGCCGCATAGTTACCATCTCTCACTTGTGGATCTTCTATCATAAGAAAAGTAGTGAGATGGGATATTTCTACAATGCAAATATATATCTGCAGCCAACAGGGCATCCACAAGTGAATGTATGAATAAGATACCTGGACTGTTTCTTCTAAGGATCACCAGCAAATAACTGGAAGAAGTAATAAAATTTTTAGGGTGGGCAATAAAGATTGACAGTGGGAGGACGCTATGACCTGACATATAGACAAAGATGTCTTTTAAAATTATGTGTTCCACGTTGTATTTTTTTACGTGAGCATGCTCAACTCCTTACGGAATATTAATTTCACAGGGAATTTCCTCGAGTATAAATGAATGTAGCCAGGGTACTTCAGACTCTGTAACAGAGATGCAAAGCTCACAGTGAATTGGAGGTCCGTAGGAATTATTTGTAGCTAACAGTATTAATGAACTGGTTCTGCAGCACAGCAGAGGAGCAAGGGAACACAGGATTTGGATTGTTTGCTTCTCTTGTCTATCTTTATAAAGGGTGGAATTTTAATGCCTTAGCTTCTTAAAACATATCCTAGATAACCTTCATCCAAGCCCCCATGTCCATTAAACTGTGGGAAGAGCAATGAATCTGTCCTGCTCAAGTGCAGTGAAAAGAAGAAATGAAGCTGAGTGTGGTCACCAGCAAGCTGATGCCATAACCTGGACTAATGATTCTCTGCCAGGTCTCTCGGCTGAGTGATCATGTATTGTAAGTAGTTGAATGGTGGCTGATTGACACGACCATAGAAACTTTTCTGCTTAGCTGAGGCTATGTCCACAGTCAGAAAGACCCTTATCTCTGAAATATCCAGGACTGATGTCTGACCGTTAAGAACTGAGAACTGGAGGATACCAGACACTTCATCCTCCTCTGTTACCTTATTTTCTTCCACAAAAGTCCACCTTGCTGTAAATTTGGCTTTGCTGTGTTTCCCCTGCCCCTCTCTCCTTTGTGTCTGAACTTTCTGAGCCCACAGTGTGCAGGGCCCAACTCTGCACATTTTTGACACCTCTTTGATGCCTCTGGCCAGTTTTCTGGCAGCTTTTAAAATATGTGAAGTAGCAAGTGTGACAAAATAAAATCTTGTGATACAGTGTCCTGTTCTTTTACTTATCTTGTCATCTTAAAAATAAGCTATTTTAATTTTGGACCAAAGCTTTGTTAAACTATAAGGCTGTGTTCCAGTGTTGTAGCACTTTTTTTTTCACCAAATCCTGCTGAAAGCATCAGTTTTTTCCCTGTAGAACCCTGTAAGAGCTAGGGTGTTGCCCTCTTCTGTGGGCAATATTCATAGTAGTCTTTTGTCAAATTTCTTAGTACCTGAAAAATAATCAGCCTCCTGTTTCTGCCTGAGCAATGGCATGGCAGTTCCATTTTTTGCAGCTCTAGCTGAGGACTTGAGTGAAAATCTCATCTGGATGCTCATGATACTGGGTTTGTGTTCTGGCTGAGATAGGAACAGGTGATGGCTCAAAGAGAAAGATCCTTGGGAGAAGAAATGACATACAGAAAGCAATTAAGTGGTAAGCTGAAAAAAGAAAATAAACTTAGCATGTATAATATTTACAGATTATTTACTTCAGTTTTGATTATTTGCAGCTGAAGTTCTCTGGTAATGCATGTTTCTTATGGCACAATTTTTTCTTTAATTAGAAAATTCTTTTATTTAAACTGAATTTCTCTTACCAGGCATTACAGTTGTAATAAGCAACTGAAGCAAGGTATTTAAAGGTAAAAGCAGCATTTTGCTGTCTCGTTTTTATTTCACATTGCTTCTAAAAACGTGCTGTGTTTTCAGAGTCCCATCACTGCCCTATTGTCAGAAATACTGCTGCTTGCTTTCAATGAGTTACACACTGTTCTCACTACAGATGTTATTTTTTGGCATTATTGTCAATATACTCAGTTACATAACTTTAGACTGTAAATTGTTGGGTTTTCCCCTCCCTTTTTCTCCTGACATACACCCACTAATTCCAGCCCCTCCTGTCTAGGATAACATTGCAATTGCAAAACTTTAGCCAAGGCTGAAGCTGCTCCCTTCCCACAGGAGTCGGCTTCAGCTTCCCATATGGAGTTGATTCAAAAAATTCTGCCAGAAAATGTATTTTCACAAGACCCCTGAACTTCTGACTGAAAGAAATATGGGAAAAATATCTGCTTTCCACTGGGAAACGCAGATTTCTACTGAAAATCAAAAAAGTTTGTTGAAAACCTTGTCAGAAGCGTCCCAGGATCACCATGTCCTCCTGGCAAGTGACATGCAGTGTGGGAGATGCGACGTGTCCAGGAAGCTGTTTGTGTCGAAATAGTGAGGTACTTGAACTAAAAATCTCATTAAATAATGTAGCAGCACCTCCAAATACGGTCTGGGAAACATTTTTCACCAAAACATGTCAGAATTCGGGGTTGAAGGGGGAAGGATTTGAAGGAGGAAAGAACAACAATTAGGAAAAAACTGTGGCAGAGTTTTATATTTTCCCCTATAGGCATTCAGGGAAAGAACCAAACACACACTCTGCCCTCCCCCCCCCCCCCGCCCCATACATCCCCTCCCACACTCCACACTCACGCTCCACCCCCTATTTTCTGTGCATTTCTATTACTATTTTACATGGTAGCTTTTAATAAAGAAGTTTAAATGAAGGAAACTTGGCTGCAGTAATTTTTTCTGTAGTGAAAACTAAACTCTGTAATGAGCCTAAGTTGGGTTTTTTTCTGATGATGCTTTCATAATGGCACCCCTTTGTGTGTTCTGAGGCCATGTAAAAGCAGATGATGCTACAAACTGCTAAAAAAAAAGCATATACTGTATGTATACATAGCTTGAAATCTGATGAAAAATTCTTGGTATTATATTTGTGAGTCACAAAAGAACAGATATAAAGAGCAAAACTGCAGTAGTACTTCATCAGCAAAGGGAATTTTGCCAGTTCCGAGTCCTTTGAAGTAAGTTTAACGTGAAGATTGGTGGTGTTTTCTTCCAGTTGGTCTCAGCATTTCATTTCTTGGCGTATAGCCTGTGCAGGATGAAAGTGCAAGTGCAAAGAATGAGTTCAGTAGGTGCTGGAAGTCTCTGGAAGCTGTTGGAAAGCGCTTCTGCAGGCTGGAAGCAGACTTTTACAGTCACTTCATCCCAAGCAGCACTGGCAGGCACCGTGCATTTCCCAGTCTGATTACCTTAATTGGCTTTACCCATAAATGTACACAGGTAGCTTTTTAACACATTCCTCTAGAAGGCAGAGTAGGAAATTGAATTAATAAAAAAATATAATTTCCCCAAGTAGATAAGTATTTGGAATATGGCATACTTCTCTTTTTACAATAATGGACTATTTCTGAAAGAACTGTATTTCTCAGAATTAAAACCATGATAATTTTGTTCACTGTTGCTATTGTATAGGGCCTTTATGCTTCCAACTAATAGAGCATGTAATCAATGGATTTTAAGTTTATAACTTAAGAGTATAACTTGTGCATGCTCTTCTTTATGATTCTGGACAGGAATGAAAATCATGGTCTCTACCAGACAGCCAACCCGTCAAAAATAGAATAGTTTACTTCTGGGAATAGCCATGAGAAGAACTTTTCTCCTCGAGGTGATTGGCTTCTTGTTGTAGTGCACAAGTGGGACTGGCAGATGGTTTTAGACATCGAAAAATTACCTGGGACTAGAATTAGGGGAAAGTATCGGTGCAGGTTCCAGAACTGGAACTTTTTTACATAAGCTAAATGTTATGTCTTCTTCTGAATCTCTGGTAAGTGTAGGCACACAGTGCAGCCATTTGCAGGTAATAAAAGTGGGGCATGTGATAAAGTTTTACAGATTTCTAGAGGATATAGAGTAGTGCAGATTTTTTGTATCGCTTTTCAATTACTTTTGCAGTCACGGGTGTAATACACCTGTGCAGAAAGGTCTATGGTTCCTGAGCCTCCCTAAGTTTGCTTTGGCTTACGGTACTTCAGAAAACACAAGACAAAACATTTCTGTACCACGTTACTGCAGGAGCACAAAGTTCAAGTGAAAGGAAAGATTGCTTATCGATATCTTGCTTTATTGGGGAATTTGTTATAGACAGAGAAGGCAGTTTTGTTTAAACAAATTCCATCACAACTAGACTTTAGGATCCATGAGACTTTTGGAGCAAATTGTTGTATTTGTTACAACTTGCATCCATCACCTTATACAGAAGTGTAGTACTTGGAAAATTGTGTGTTCGGCTGGTTCTTTTGTGTTAGAACAGGAACATGATGTCACCCCAACCTTTTCTTTGCAGATTTTTTAGATACTGCAAGTAGAACTGGGCTTTAGTCTGTAGACTGACAGAAAACAGAAGGAATTTGCGCACAAAAGTGGTGATTTATAACTTTAGTTTTTTTCGGTGAGAATTCCCAGGTGCTGAATGTAGTGCATTGAGTCTCACGGCGAATGTCGGGTCTGTTCCATAAATTAAATCAAGATGCAGGGTTCATGTCACAATTTGTTTAGAGGCAATACAGACTCAATGTATCCTTGCTCCTCCTCCCTCCCTCCTCACACTGTGCTGTGGAGAGACTCATGACCATAATCTGACGGCAGGAACGATTAGATGGGGATGAGAAAGAGGCAAGGATACCTTGCTCCCAAACGCTTTGTTGGTTTAACCAAGGGTTTGATGCAGAACATTGGCCTAATGGCTCATAGACTTCAATTCATGATGACGGTACTTTTCAACCCTGTAAGAAGCAAAAGGAGAGAAGGAAATATCCTTCTGTCCCAAGAGCCGCTTTTTAGGCTGAGGTTAAAAGTGTTTTTCATTGCTCATTGTAAGGTCAGCGCTAAAACCAGAGAAACTGCAACAAGCTGCATCTGTGGTTCAGCAACACCCCGTCAGTGGGCCGGCAGGTACAGCTGAGGTCTTTTTGGTGACAAAGCTGGTTCATATATTTCAATGTTATCCCATCAGTCGTTTGTGGGGGTGCACTGTTGCATTCTGTGATTGCCCGAAATGGCTGTGTGGGTATGCCCAGCGGTATTGCCACGTCAGCCGTGAAGAGCTGTGCATAACCTGAAAATATACCTAGGGTTCTTTTCTTATTCTGAGCTGGCAGCAGTTTTAGCTCCAGCTTAGTTTTGCTGCTCTACGGGCTTAGGAGCTGTTTGCTAAGTAGAGATTTTCTTATAGTCCCAAGGTGTCAGGAGCTGCTGTGACAAGTTGAACTGTGAGTTGATAACACTCTGCAAAGTCTTAGTGTCTCCTTGGCAAAACAGGCCCTCAGACTTTTTGATGCGCCACACTGACTTTAGTTTGTTGCCGGGTGTGGGAGCAGCCTTTATCTGCCCAAGATTCAGCAATCTGTAGTCAACAAATACAGAATTACCGGCTGTTACCAACGCATTTTAAAGAACAAATGTTAAGTTATCAGGTAGAAGTTATGTGTGCCTGAGGTAGCTTTCTTCAGGGGTGATCTGACACACAGCTGTAGCCTCTTTCAGAAATTAAGGGACAGTAAAAATTTGCCCTTTTTCTGCGTGAAATGCAGGAGGCTTCTCTTGGACCTTGCCTCAGGTAACAAAGAGGAGACAAGCAGGAGGGTAGTAATTACAACACAAAGAAGGACACGCAGCTAACTGTGTTTCTGTGTATATTCATTGATTTATTGGTGTCGAGAAGGAAATGCATGCAGCAGGTACGAGTCAAGTAGCCACACATACTCCTTGAGAGCACTGCAACAACAGTGACAAGAACAGTGTACAAACTCGTGTGGACAAGCAGCTGTTGCAGAGTACAGGAGGGATAACTCCTAGTTTCATCCCAGATCTAGAGGAAGACTGGCAAGATTTCTGCTGTGGGTGCGTGGAATGGTACAGCAGTACTGCTGAGCTTAACAGGTGGTGTCAGCAGAAAGCCAGCTGGTTGGGGGTGTTGTGGCTCTGTGGGGACAGGGATGGCTTGGGACAGAGCTGTTATAGTAAAAAGCTGTAAGACTGTGAAAACAGATGCTCCATAATGAAAAGTGATAATGTTAAAGAAACAATAGTTAAAAAAAAAAGGGGGGGGGGGGCAATGTCTGAAGCCAGGTTCTGTAGAAGCCAGTGTTTGCCGGCTCATTGAACAACCTTTACTGCTATCTGTGTTAGTGTGTGCTGTATGAAATACAGTGATTTTTTGTTTCTTCTCCTGCTCCCTGCAGCTTGGATGGAGAGCTGAATTTTAATGTGCAAGCATTGCTGGGGGAGCTTGGGAAATGAGGTCGCTACTAATATGCTTTCTTTTTTATACAACTGCCTGCCCTTTCTTCTTACAGGTGCAGTTTTGACACAGTAGTCTCATGATTAATCAGCCTGCCCTATAAAATCAGGGTCTGCAGTGAAGATGGTTAGATCTTCCTGGTTGCAACTGGGTTAAAAAAACACAACAGGAAAAGAATGTCAAATATTCCAGACTTTCTGAGTATCCAGGGAGGATCGAATCCTGTGGAATGAAAAGGGATGGGCGAAGATTTGCGTTGGTGCTTTGAGTACTTGAGCAGCAGGAGGAAAGCCACATCTACTGATTTCCTAGTCTAGCCTCTGTATAGCCATTCCTGCTGTGTAGATCGATGCTTGCCTGACATCTTTATCAGATCTGAACATGGGATTTATTGCTTTTATGGTGTGTCTCAGCTTCTCTATCAAAACTAGCCTGGATCTGTAATTTAGAAAGAAGCCTGAGCATTTCTGGGTTTCATGTTTAAGAATCAGAAGTCGTCTTCTTTCTTAAAAATAAAAAAAAAAGCCGTACAGGCAGTAACTGTAATCCCAGATGAGCAAGCATATATGAGATTGAGTCCTGAACCTGTGAACTTCATGGTTCAGGACTTCAACAAGACTTCAAGCCAAGGCCAACCTCTGGCTTTTAAACTTTGACTTGCACTGGAGAAATGCAAGGCAAGTTTCTGCTCTTAAGTTTAGGGTAAACTCTGTGAAATTACAGTCACAGTTATGTATTTGTACACATTTGCTGTGGGGGTGTATTGGGCCTGTGGCAGTCAGAGTAGAGGCAGGAGGCAGAGCGGACTTTGAAGCATGTTGTGTGGAGATCTCACTGAGCTGCCCTCAGGCTACTAGTACATAGAGCCCATGGTTCTTTTTTAATGCTTTTCCTCCATAGATATGATTTCCCTGTTGTCCTTACCCTCATACTGGCTTTCCCAACTGGCAAGGGAAACTGTAAGACCTTGGAGCATTTCAAAAGGGTTTTTACGTTTTTCTGCCCTTGTAAGTTTGAATACAGCAGCTGTAGGAACAGTGTTGCTGCGTTTTTCCCTATCCCAGAACAAGTTCAAAAGGCTGCAGTGACCACAGCAAAAAAAGCAGAGAGGGAATGAAGCCGTAAGAGTGAGATACCTCCACCTCCTGTCACATCCCCAGTGTGGGTAGATCCTTTGCTTTAGATTTAGTTCTGCTCTGTGCATGTTGAAGTGGAAGGGCTATGTAATGAAAGTTTTGCAGTGTTAGCAGTCTCGGCAAAAATGCTGAGATACAAGGGACCAAGGCCATGTCTGGTTACACATGCCTCGGATCACAGCAGAGGAAGGTGTAAACTAATCCTTTGTAGTCCAGGTGGATATTGAAGGCCCTGTAGCTCAGTCAGAGCTCGGAGGTTGGTGAGAATTGTTGCAGCCTTTGTTAGGCAGGTCTGTTGTGTGATCACAATAGCATGCTATAATTAATGAAAAGCTACTTATTTCTTCTGTTGGAAGCCTGGGGGCCAGAGGGGTTTGTAGTCTTCAGTTGCGTGGACCACATAGTCCAGCTCATCTGATAGGTTGTGTAATCTGACTGTGGAGTTGCAGCTGGCAGCAGAATTATGCTTTGCACTTACAAAACATCATCTATTCAGGCTTGTTCTCTGGGAAATGGATGCAAAACACCAGCAGAACAAGACACAGCTCCTTCTAGTGCATCACGTTTGACAAATTAAGTTTTGACCTTTCAGTGGCTTTGTACAAATATGGGATCCTCTGCCTCAGTACAGGATTTCGGGTTATTAGGAAAGAAGGTATTTTTCCAGTTCTCCTTAGGAGTGTTATGCCTTCGTGAGGTACAAAGCAACCTTGATATATGCAGTAAAATAAATGCTGAAATCCCGTTGTTTCCATGTTTCCACAGTGTAATGAGTGGTTTATGCGAAAAACTCAGAGATGGTGGTGTGAAAAGAGTATATTTTATTTTTGACCTGCAGTACTGGACAGTAGAGATTTAACTCCTTTGTGCTTATTTTCAGACCGGATATTTCCATCTGCCCCATGGGGATTACTTCATTGAGCCCATTAAAAAGCATCCACAGAAGGAGGGAACACCCCATCCCCATATTATCTATGGGGCAAATATCCTTCAAAATGCTTTAAGAAGACGACGGGCGATCCCAATGGAAAAAGAACAAGCATGTGGATTGAATGGTACAAATATTGCTGTATTTCTGCCTATTTGCTTTCTGCATCTTTTTAAGCAGCTTTTGTTTTCCAGTGGTGCGTGCCTTTCCTTCTGCCAGACTTCTTAAAATTCTGTAAACAGAGATTATGCAAAATGAGAGCGCATCAGTCAAAACACCTTGGAAGCCACCTTTCTGGGTTCCTTTCTGAAAACTTAAGTCCTCCTTGTGACTGCTGGAATATGTCTTTTACACCATTGACCCTTTCCAGCCCTCATTTTTTCTCCAACCAGAACTATTCAGTGAATTTGACTTGAATTCTTGAGTAGTTCTGGGATGATGAGAATTGCAGTTATTATTTTTGATCAAATGTTCTCACTCTATGCAAATACTATCCTCAATGTAAAATATCCCCTCTCTAATCCATGGTTTAAATTTAGGATTTCTAGAGTCACTGTGATAGTTACCAGGATATGTAAATACTTTTATTTTGTTATTCTGAAAGTGGAGTGCAGGGCATGAACAGCAAGGTGTTTTTTTGTAGAAGTGTAAGTAAAGATCACTTACATATTGGTGCAGTAAATACTCAGCATCATGTCTTATGGAAAAACAAGCTAATATACTATCCTGGAAAGGACAAATGTAACTAGAGGATATTTGGCATCTCATAATTACGAAACAAGTTCCTTTAATTAGTAAAAACACTTACTTGATTGACTTCATACCAAAAATTACCAGATCCTGCATTGGTTCTCTGATGTGTGAGACCTTCAAGCTGGATTTGCACTAAACTTCAGAAAACGTGCAGTATTGTTAGGGAGAATGAATAGTAGCCTAAATGGCGTAAAGCCCAAGTTACATACAAGTAGAGCTGCAGAATACACAGGGGTGTGTTTCTGTCCTTCATGGGTTAACGGTTAAAGAGTAGTTGGTTCTTATCCAGGGGTGGAAAACAAGGAGAAACATAGGAATTTTTAATCACCAGTCATGACTGCTGCTGATTTACTGCTGTGTAATATGAACTGATAAATTAAAGGAGTAAACAACAACCAATCCCACTACATTTCTGCTTATAGATCTGCTTTGCACTTCTTGCTTGCTGGACAAGAGCAGTGTGAAATGCTAGCTGGGGGAAACAAGGAGGCTGATTGCTTGAGGGGAGCTATTAAATCATCTGTTATACCAGGAAGCTGAGCATAAGGGGAAGCAGTAAGGATTAATATGAATGCTATTCCTTATTATTTTTCATCAAATAAAAGTGTATCTACTTGCCAGGCAAATAAGCCTGAAGTTGAAAAGTCATGAACATCTAAAGTCTATTTTGACTTAAATGTAAAATAGCTCAGTAATTTTCTGTTTCTTCTGATGACTGCTGAGATAAATGAGAGGCATTCGTTTAGATTTGCCTGTGAAAAATGGGGAATTTGTTCTTGCATACTTTCTTCCAGGTTTGTTTTATGGATGAAATAACATCTGTAAGCAGTAATTTTAAGTGTGGAGAAGAGATTGTAGATACCAGGGATCATGCTGTGCATTTGGTTTGAGTAGCCTGCTATTTTCTTTCTACCTCTCACTTTTTACCACTTGTGTCTTCCTTCAAAGTCCTGCAGAATGAGATGGAAAAAGACTGGCTGTATCTGGATGCTGGAAAAAATCAAGCATAGCTTCCCTGAGATTTTGTCACTTAGACTAGGAAAGTCTGCTTGAATAGGCTGCTCAATTTAAATTTCCAGTCTGGTGGAAGGTGTTCCTGCCCATGGAAGCAGGGTGGGAAGCAGGTTATCTTTAAGGTCCCTTCCAACCCAAACCATCTACGATTCGATGATACGTTATTCATTCTATTGTGACAGAACTGTTTCTGGTGGTAGTATGTTCATGATATTCCAGGCTAACAAAGGGAGTGTCTTAGGAGCAGACAAGGTGATGGCCTGTAATTTAGGTTTCTGCGTTTAACTGACTCAATCGGCCTTTAGAAGTCAAGCAGTAATCTGGTTGACTGTCATGAAAGTTAAGTAATCAGTGTGAAAATGGTCATGGGGTGTGTGGAAATTTCTCTCATTACATTTTTCCCTTTGTGTAACACCATATACCAATCATTGGTTCCTCTAAAGGCCATAACTTTTAATTTCATAGAATCATAGAATAGTTTGGGTTGGAAGGACCTTAAAGATCATCCAGTTCCAACCCCCCTGCCATGGGCAGGGACACCTTCCACCAGACCAGGTTGCTCAGAGCCCCATCCAGCCTGGCCTTGAACACTGCCAGGGATGGGGCATCCACAGCTTCTCTGGGCAACCTGTTCCACTGTCTCAACACCCTCACAGTAAAGAATTGCTTCCTAGTATCTAATCTAAATCTACCCTCTTCCAGTTTAAAGCCATTCCCCCTTGTCCCGTCACTACGTGCCCTTGTAAAAAGTTCCTCTCCAGCTTTCTTGTAGGCCCCTTTAGGTACTGGAAGGCTGCTAGAAGGTCTCCATGGAGCCTTCTCTTCTCCAGGCTGAACAACCCCGACTCTGTCAGCCTGTCTTCATAGAAGAATTTGTTACATTTTGTTATATCACATCTGTTGTAGCCAGTTCTTCAAATGCAGAAAAAAGGAGGAGGTCGGTGTCGTCTACTGTTTACACTATGCATTGCCAGACCAGTTGCTTTTAGAAGTGAAATACAGAACAAAAAAGGAAAGTGAGTAAATTCTTGCTTTCTGTGCTACTTATATTCATTACATAGGCTTTGGGGAATACTTGGTAAATAAATAAATTTTACAACTGGTAAGTTGACTCTTCACCCCTTCTAAGACTTCAAGCACTCCTTGATGTTAAGTTTGATGCCAGAAGTCTGGTACACCCACATGGGATCACAGATGACTGAGAGTAATGCCTTTTGGGATCACTTTAAAGAAAAACAATTTCCATTTACAGTAAACATTTAATTGTAGAAATTAATTCTATTTTATAGATTAAACATCATGACCTTTCTCTACTCCCAGCGCTAGCTTTGTTGCCACTGGGCTCGGGCTTAACTGATGAAGAGTGGCCTGCCTTATCTGTTGTAGGAACTGGTTTTCAGAATCAAGTATTTTAATATTGTGGGCTGAGATTCATCATACAGAGCGTCTTCTTTTGTTTATTTGAGCTCTGATTCTGTTTGTTTTTTAAACTTAAGGTAATGCAATTGAGTAATTTCTGAAACCTATGCTTAGTGTCTTTGTGTGCCTTTGTTAGACCTTTGTGTGCCCAGGTTAAAATGTAGGGCTGATTTGTGCTTGGAGAGGTTAACAACCTCTCCAAGTCAGTGCACAAAGGTGTGTGGTGATAATAGTAATCTTTTAGTCAGAACTAACCTGTCTGTCAGGCAAGGAATATAAAAACTAGTTTTATAGGCAAAATAAAAATAGAGGAATTAGTGTGGGAAGGAATAAGAGGAGGATGCTGACTTCCTGTGCAGTCTCTATAAAGCCTTTTTTGAATAAATGCAAGGACTGTCACCTCTTGGAAGAAGCCCTGTGCAGCATGTTCACAACTTTTACTGTGGCAACAGCCACACGAATTTCCAGGTTCCAGCCTGCTTGTGGTCTGTCTTGTCTATATACAGTAATTCTTCAGCATCAGTTACATTACTCTAGCAGCTCTTGCAATCATTATATTAATTAGTTTACAATTTGCAGTATCTTCAATTGTTTCAGATACTTGCAGAAAAGTCATTGTGATAAATAATGTAAATTAAAACTTAGGTTTGTGATGTACACTTCCACTGCTGCTTAGGCAACTGCCAGGTGACTTAGCTGCTTGCAAAACTGAGTCCTAATCTTGAAAGCAGCATTATGATACTGTACATTGCAAGCTGCTGTCATACTGTGTCCTTTGAAATCTGTGTCAGAAGCAAAAATGAGAAATGAAAAGTGGCCCTGAGCTTTATAAATAACTTCTATAATAATTTGTGGCTGTAGGAGAGGAAACTGAGGATGTGGGGATTTGTTTTGTTTTTCTAAATAGGTTATCTTAAAAACTTGACAGTGCTCCAAGATAAAATGCAAGAAAGAAGGAATTATCCTCCCTTCTACAGTAAAAGAAAAGATCTCCTCCGATTTTTTTCTGTTTGTTTTCATGCAGTCCGTCACAAGGTATTGGTTGGTTTGTAAGCTGCAGAGTGGAGAAGTTCTGTGAAGTTGGTGACTGAAAATGCTGGGATGAAATAGAACCCTTCCTGACATTATGCTGCAGAGGGGATTGATAGGATTCAAACAGATGGACTTACTTTTCTTGGTCTGGTGATGTGGTCACGTTGCTGTTGTTTAGAAGGAGGGTAATTGAGTTTGTTCAGACTCAGCCCAGGGATTACTGCAGTAGGCTGTAATTTATAACAGGAAGGAAAGGTTTGGGGTATTAAAATGGATCTCTGAGAATACTTCATTGGAACTTTAGGTGTATAGAAGTTATCACATGCTTTACCCTCATTTTGGCATTGAAAAGATTTGATAGATGAGTTCTGCACAGATATTAGGATTTGTTTGGGTTGTACAGGGGCCTTATCTGCAGAGGAGTTATAAATCTTATAACTGAAAATTTTGCATTTGGAGCAATTTTGCATGGAGCTATGGTGGACTAAGGCTGGGGTGGGAGGGAGGAGACAGACTGGGTGCTCTGTGAAACGCATAGAGGGGTGAGGGGAGCTGAAGGAGCAGAGCAACATCATATGTGCAAAACTGTTTTTTAAGTCTTTTGAATGATGGCTTGGTGGCACAGATCATTTGTCAGGTGACTAGGATGCTGTTAGGTAACAATAGTTACCTGCTGTTCTTCCTAAGGGTTATGTCTGAGTGCAGGATTTTACTGAATCATACTGCCAAAGGATTCTCTTCAATTTTTCAGTCTACAAATGTACAGTATAAAGTGTTACTGTTGGCTTTTGACAGTGAAGTCCTTTGTTTAACCACTGGAAAGAAGGAAGGAAAAAAAGTCCAGGACACTGTTTTATTCTCAAAGGACAGCCTATCTTTTTTTTTGGAAGAACATTGTGGCCAATGTAAGCAGCCTTGCTTGCTGGCAGAATCACTGGTACATGCTGTGTAGCTTCCATATCTTTTAAAGAATGATGCTGACATTTTTCCAGTATTTGTTTATCCTGCATTTAACCATATCAATTACTATTCAGATTAATTCGCTTAGCTTCTCCAAAACAGAGATAGGCTGGTAAATTCACATGTCAAATTGTAGTAAATAAGAGTAATACAATGTAGAGGTGAAAGCATCTTTCTCCCTGCAGCCTTCTGCTTTCTACAAACAGCTTCTACTGACTTGTTTAAAAGATGCTTGTGATGAATGTCCTCTAATTTAAAGCAGAAACAACAAAACAAACAGTTTGCAGGAGTATATGGAGTATCTGTCATCTCTGGAACAGTTTGCGTTGAGCTGAAATCAGTAGACACCTACTTATGCAGACAGCAGGAGATTTAGGGTTTCTGGGGTGGGGTACCTGGGAAACGGTGTCATGAAAACAAGTTCTAGCAGTGGATGAAACAATTACTGCTAACTGGTGTAAAGAGATTTCCCACCCCACCCCCCACTCCCCACCCCGCAACAAGATCATGAAGTGAAAGCAGAAGATTCTAACTTTCTTTTGAGGTTTCAGGAAGACTTCTTTTTTTCAGCTGCTCTCTGGAGTTCGTTAGAAGCTAATCAGAGATAAGGTCGACTTTTTTTCACTGTCTTGTGCTTTCATTCTCCAGAAAAAAGGAAGAGTCATCTTCTGTTTCTAAAACCTCTAGATTCTGTGTGGGCGAGATACGAATCCTTGAACTTTTTGTTTCTAACATCTGACATACGAAAAGACTTTTGTGCTCATTTCACTTTGCTGTCAAAAATCCTGTTCATACTAACAAATGAGCAGTGCAAATATGTAGCTTTGCTAAGCAATAAAAAAGAATTCTAGGTTTCATTAGCATAGAGATGTTTATTAGATATGTTTACTATTACTTGAAGTTCAGGTTTTAAGGACACAAGATGAGGTTCTTATCTGTTAACTTGAGTAGCCTAGCAATTAAATAGTTGAGTTTAAGCTAGTTGTGTTACAAGCTAGCTTCTTTTATAAAGTTAGTGAAGTAGAACAGTCATTGTCAAAGGCTGATTCATCCTATTCTGAGGTGGTATCTTTGACTTTTGGGTTGAGTTGTCCTTGGGAGCGGCCTAGGCTGTCATTATAGGCAGGAGAAATACAGGTAGAAGAGAAAGGAATGAAGTACTGTATTCTGTGCAATTCTTCCTCTCCAGTTAAATGAGTGCTGAATCAAAACCAGAAGTCTCTCCAAGTGGATCCAAAGTCTGTGCTGAACAGGCGCCAGAGAAAGCTCAGTGCTGGCAGAGCTCTGGCACCTGCTTTCGCAGTCCCTGATTGTTTTCCCAGCTGCTTCTCTCTTCTGCTGGAATTTAACCATCAGTATTTCACCAGATCCTACTAACTGAAATAAGGTGCTTTCCGTAAGTGCTTGTGTGGTGCAGGAGGTAAGGGAGAAAAATGTAGAAACAGGACATTGTTATTTTAATGTGATAATAGTCACTTGTTGCCTCCAAAAGACATCAGAAATGTGATATGCTTCCTCACTCCATGACTGAACAAATTGTAAAGTTCTGTGACAGGCCATTTTCCAAATAATATAAGCGAAATCTATAAGGAGGGGAAAGTCTGCCTCACTGTGTTTCAGTAGAGTCTTTCTGTGTTCCCACACAGCTGGAAAGAAACGGTGTTTGCTACACCATGCTTGCTTACTGCACTTGCTTTGCTGTAGTTCAAAGGGTAGACTGTGGTGTCTACCATGTTTTCATCGAAACAGTTTGCTTAAACACTCATCAGACTAAGGAGTATCAGTCTGGAGCCAGACTGAATTTAGTTCAGCATTGCTAGCCATGTGCTGTCAGACAGGAATATATTCTGCTCTTGCTCTGTGCCTAGTGCTTTCCTTATCAAACTGTGCATGATACTGTTGTGTTTTTTTAGTATTGCCATTGACTGCGTAAACAAATGCTTTGGTAATGTGAATGTTAAATTGCAGCAGTATTGATTCAGAGAGCAATAGCAAGCTTTAAAATTAAACTGTGACATGTCACATGCTATCCCTTTTCCTTTCGTAGGACAACACTAGCCTTGAACAATTGCAAACCTTATTTCCACGGTTGAAATAGAAAACCCAGAAAGCTAAGCTGCATTTAGGAAACATTTTTGTTGCAGGAGTTTGAAAATTTGCTCAGAACACTTGACCCGTTAATGGGTAGTATTGGCAAAGCTGTTCAGCCTTCAGTCTGGTTAGTGCCAGATTTCTCAGTCATACTGAACTCTCTATGAACTTTCTAAAAAGAAACTACAATTACCTTATTATTTCTGGGCAGATCACAGATTTCTGATTCTCCTAAGAAGTGCTGGACTTGTGCTGTGGGGCTACTGCACCAATACGGGCGCACTGTTCACAGTTAGTTTCTCTGAAGTCTGCGTGTCCCTGATCAGCCTCTGGCAGCCTCCTGTCATATGTGACCCACTTTAAACAGGTATCTGAGCACAGCTTTTCTGCATGAAACAGTTTCCTTGCAGCTTTTCCACTCCTTGCTTGGGGCTGGCATTCTTCATGTTCTAGCAGCTGCTTGAACTTGGATGCATTTTGTGTACTTGGAGAGGCTCCTCTGGATGAATTTGACTTAAAAGGAGATCATAATACTCCTCCCAGCATAGATTTTAGCTTTATGATTAGTTGGGAACAAGAGAAACTGTGTAACTTAGGGGGTTGTTACGAGGTCATCTTCTACAGAACTGTAAGCTCTCCATTTTTTAGGGAGAAGTAGGGTTGTGTCTGGGGTTAACACACACCACACACAATGACTCGGCAGCACGTCCTGGGATGCACAGATCCTATTCTGCACTCCTTGTTATCACCGAGTGTATGATAGAGTTTTCAACTCAAGTGATGGGTGGTTGTGGGCACCGCTCTCATAACGAATTTCTGGCAATATTGAGTAGTAGCAGATGCAATTTCACTAGACAGCAGTCTGCAAAGGGCATTTTTTGGAGTCCAGTCTGTCATTTCAGATACAGGTCTTCATGTCTGAACCGTGTTTGCATTCGGTCGCTGAAAACAAGGATCTGCCTCAAGACAGATTTAGTGACCTACTGGACTAGCTAGCTGGATTTGATTTGTTGTGGAAGGCACAGTAGGGTGAGGTTTGTTGCTCAGTTTCATGGGGCTCATGTAAAGATTACATGTTGCAGGGTATCTTTGCAAATAATACTTCTATTTCTGAACTGTCCTGGAAAAACTGTATGTATGTAACAGACTGGAGGGACACTGTTCTCTTCAAGATCATATGGAATTACACAATTTTTTTCTAGGGAAAGGAATTGTCCAACAGAAGTAGGCATAGACATCTATGCAAAAAAGGTGGCTAGAAGATTGCTGTACTAAAAGGTGTAGCAAATTATTTTAGCTGATGCTCTTAAATGCTGCACTTCTTTGTGGAACCATTTGTTGCATGTCCAGGTTTCTATATGCAATCAAAAAAAAAAAATAATCCATGTTCTTTTTTATGCTTTATGATCTTTTCTATACTTTATGCTTTTCTTCTCTTCCGGATATTCAACTTAAACTTACTTCAGCAAACAGCATGTAATCAGGTGGCTTAGCTGGAAAATCTGTGTATTCCTGTCCTTTTTAAAGAATTAATGATGAAGTCTTTGTGCACCTAAATTAGACTGCTAAATTAAAGAAAGTTTCTTCTAAACCATTCTAGTCAGTCTCAAAAAACATTGCCTAGAATCTAATGCTTGTGCAAAATAGGAAGTCCAAAGCTGTGATGTTCTTTATTAATTTCTCTTTTTTTTTTTTAAAAAAAAAAAGCTGTAAATTCATGCTGTCTCTGATTTGTACTCATTTTTAAAAGGTCTTGTCTAATATTTTGTTCAGCTGCAAGCAGTGTTTGAGTTGAAGCTGCAGAGAGATAGTTTTTTGTATTTTGAATACTTTTTAAACAATTAAAACACAGCTTCAGTCTGAGTCTTCCATTCTGCCGCAGTTAGAATTAGCAGCAATTTTTTTGCGTGCCTGAGCTCTAAACAAAGCTGAATCGAGTTCCTCCCTCTCTGATCTGCACTGTTGTCTGTTGAGCCCCAGTCCGGACTCCCCTTGGCTCTGTGAAGGTTTGGATTTGGATGAAAGTCTCCTTTCAGGTCCTGCAGTTTTAACAACGGATAATTTCTGACATTTTCTGTATTATTTGCCTGACATTCTCCAGATAGAATGTTCACTGAACCACATTCTTTTTTATGGCATTTTCTTTTTGGTGTGCCAGTTGCATCCATTGCCCATTGTTAAGGTACTTCTATCAGTCAGGTCTTCCTCAGAGGAAATGGAAGTTGATGAGGGGGATGAAATTTCACCCGCTGGGGAGGTAACAGGAAAGAAGGGGGCAATAAAAGAAGGGAGTTTCCTGCAAAGCCTAGACTGGTAACGTTGGCAGGCAGCTGAAAGCTGTCCAAGCAGAGATTTAACACTGGGGAACGGATTACTGAACAGCCCCTTCCCCTGCTGGTGGATGTAACCTGGGTTTATCCATCATCCATTTTTAGGATATTTTTCTCTCCTTAAGCTATAATTAATCATACTGTTTTATGATGTGTGTGAACTGGATGTTTCTTTCAGGCAAACACATCTGCATTTTTCTCTTCCTGGTCACATGCTTTTACATACCTTCATAATTGCAAGGCTACCTGGGGAGAAGAGGAGCCAGGGACTTTCTGCAAATGAAAACTGAGATTGTCATTTAGAAAATAACAGAGGCTGAGTGTGTTGTCAGGGTTCTGTTTGATTCTGTTTCTACAGGAGTGCAAATTTCAAAGCTCAAACCCACCTCTAAGCAAACACTTTCAAACTTCTTGGCATTTTAGTGTGGGAGCCCCCCTGTCTCCTGTCTGTGAAGGATTCTGGCATAGTTTTATGTAGGCAGTGAACCACTGAGTCCAGGTAATTATAGCCCATGTTACTGGTGAATCTCCACCCTATGCATGACAAAAATGAAAGTGAATTAATGGGATCATAACAGCCAACAAGTTATAATGCCCCTGACAACCAGTCTCTGATAGGAAGCTGGAATCAAAGGGAAAAATCACGCTCAAAACTCTGGCTAAAACTGGAAACATCCTTTAGGCCGTGCAGTGGTACTCGTGAGGAGCTGATAATGGCACCGGTGACCCCAAGATGGTGTTATTCTAACAGGACTGCTTATGCAAGGTGCCTGGTGGCAGGAATCCTTAAACTCTGACATGCAAAGACACTGTTGGCTGCCTCCCTTGAGATGTCTCAGTGTCATTTGCACTGTTCCTTCCCTTGCTCCCACTACCAGTTTCCAGACGCCTTCATTAGCTCTCCCCAGTTGCAGGATGGAGTAGCTGGGTGATGAAATCTTCCTGCTCTGCTGTTCCAGCAGCTGTGCATGGGGGTGCTTCTTCAGGGGCTTAGTCAGGCAAAATTAAGTCTTGGGTGCTGAGTTGGAGCTGGAGAACCTCCACGGTCATCTTTGAAAATGTCATGAAGCTGGAAAATGTTATTATCAGGACCTGTTTCTAAGAATAGAAAACTTTAAAAGCAGTATGTGTCTGCCGTTTTCAAGGCACTGTGTTAGCATAATTCATCTCAGTATCTCCCAGACCGACCAACCCTTCTCAGGCCCCAGGCTCGGGGAGGGAGTCCTCACCTGCAAACGAGTTGCTCTAGCACTGCTGATGTTTGTGGCATAAGCACAGCAGGGTTGAGGCTGAGGCTTTGAAGGCTGTATTGCTTAATAACGTCATCTGAAATACAAGACACTTGGCCTCAGCCAAGGACAAGGAGGAAGGCCCCTTGAAGTGCTAGCATGTGTTTTGTTCTTTGAGCATGCTAGTGGGATTGGTGTGTTTTAAATACAGTGGAGAAATGGAATGGAAAAAACAACAGCTGGTCCACAGAAAGGCCAAATAAACTCTGATGTATAAGCCCAGAGATAAGAAGGTTATAGCATATGCAGCATTTCTTAAAGATATCACATCAGAACTTGAAAGAACAGCACTTTGTTTCAAGATTAATTCCAGACTCTCCTTCTCTTTCCTGTAGAAATCTGAATTTACACCAAATTAATTAAAAGGCATAGTTTAACTACCACTTCAAAGACCTATTCTGTGAGTAGCCGTTTCTTTTACAACACAGGCTTCATACATTTATTTAGTTGGGGTGCTTTACCTTTCTTAAACTGTCTTTTGAACATTCAGACTTGAGATTTTTTCTTTAACCATTTCAAGTTTCTGGAATTATGGGTGACCTGTTTTCCATGTATAACAAACTGCTGTGCAAGGGGTGTTCACTTACTGATGGATGGTGTGTTCACAAGAGCTTGGCCTCTGCGTCTGTTGCATGCCTCCAGCATGATGATCTTCAGACAGGTCCATGAAGGTTAGGAGATGGGGAAAATGAGGCACCGAATTTCACTGACTTGAGACCTGGCACCCAGTGCTATCCACTCCCTCATATTGCTTTCAAATTTCATCTCATATGATGGTGCCAAAAAGATTGAATGGCCTGTAGTATTTCAGGGAAGTATCTGTTTGTTTTGGGTGTTTCTCAGGGTGGCTGATGCGCAAAGGAAAATGGTCCAGCCATTCTGTCCAGCTTTCACCCTTGCTGCCTCATAAGGCTCAGGCTCATCCTGCTCCTCACAGTCCCTTCATAATGAAGATAAGTCATGGTAGCTTTAACTGATGTCTGGGAAAAGTACTATTCTCTGCATAATTGTAGAAGAAGGAAGGAAAATAAAAAACCCCACAACTGACATTTAAGTCCTGCGAATGTAACATTAAAAGGCAAACATCAGGGCTTGTGCAGTCCATTACAATAGCTAATTAGTTCAGTTACAAAATTAATAGCATTACCCATCTATTTGCTCTGTCAGTTCAGATAAGTGCTTTCTGAATAGCACTGTCTATTGATGTCTTCAGGCTGGTTTGTCATTCTAGGCTTTTATGTAGTAAAACTCAATGGTAGTGAGCAAAGTGGTTAGAGATGCTTCTGGATTTTCTTGTAGGCTTGGGTTTTGCTATGGAAAATGCTTTGGTACTGCCATATTTGCAAGAGATCTGAAGATTCTGAGATGAGAGCGGGACAGGCCGAGCAGAGGCCTGGAAGGGGTGAAGCAGAGCTGTCAGCTAAGGCATGTTTGCCAGGGGTTGTTGGATTACACTTCATTTTGGAAGCACACATGAGCTTTATTTGCTTTCTAATCATGCTACATGGTCCAACACAGTATCTTTGATGCCCCCTTGCAAGGGAAGGCACGAAGGCAGTTGTTCCTTCCAGATCTGCAGAAATTCCTGAGCTTGCAAGTAGTTAACAGCTCACTGCTTGGCACCCAAAACCAGAGGGCAGAGCTGAGTATTGGAGGTGTAAAAGTGGTTGCTTGAGGGTGCAAAAGCTGCTGTGGGCGCTGGGAGCACTGCTAAGCTGGCTGTGCCAGTTCAGGGCCCTTGGTGTAGACTGATTTTTTTCTTGATTCTTGGCTGCATCTTGGCGCCATGACTTGAATTCTGTGGTGTCTCAGCCCGTCTGCTGTGCCACATCCAGTGCGCTGCAACGATTTCTGGTTTGTCCTGTGTAAACTTACCTTTAGCTGAGTTAGTGAGCAGGTACAGTTTGTAGAATGAGAGCACTGGAGAATTCTTGAGAACGGCAGTAACACATAAAATAACTAGTACAAATACCAAATCGGGGTTTAACCTTTGCTGTGCTAACAGCCAAGGACACTAGTTTTTCAACAGGGTTTTGGAGTATTTGGAAAGCACTGATTACTGTCTTGCTTTCTAGATTTTAAAAACCCTTTCCAGTCTTGTTAGTGCACACTACCTATTAACTGCAAGGAACTGTTTTGGGGTGGGGAAAAAAGGTGGAAAGGAATGTGTTTATACCCATGAGCTAAATAAAATGATGAAAAGCAGTGCTAAAAGAAAGCCTGGCGGTTTATATAAGGAACACAAATGGACCTTCCATTCAGCTACTTTTGTTTGAAAGTTATGAGGCATACTCTAAATACTTTATATTGGGGTTTAGAGTATTTTTCTTCCATCTCCTTGTTCCTCTGTGTGTTTTCCTAAAAGATTATATGATAGGTTTTCTTTGGTGTAGCAGCTACGTACAGTAGGTAGTTCTATGGCTGACATAGAGGAGACCTTCTGTTAAGTTCTGAAAAAAATGGGGTTCTGTCTACTATGTTAATAGACCTAAGCTAAAACGTAGAAAAAAAGGAAAGTGTAATCTAGATTATTTTCTTAGTATTCTTTCCTCCTTTTGTATTAGAAGTCAGGATTTCAAGGCAGCTAAGAGAAAATTTTTAAACTATTGATTATAAGACCAGGAAGTTCTCGTTTTCCGTGCTCAGTGAAATAATCTCATGCATATTTTAATGGATGCTTCATTAATTTGTATAAGTAATTGCATCCTAAGACATTTTTACTCAGATGTGTTGTCAAATTATTTCTTAACCAGTCATTTCTGCAAATACTAAGACAAAGATCTGTCTATACCCTTTTTTTTCTTTTTCTTAAATTTTACCTGTTTTGTGTTTGGACGTGAGATCATCGATTTCTGTCTGGTGCTTTATGATTGGTTTGCCATGCTACAGCTGGACAATGCTCTCAAATCCAGTCTTGAAAAGATGTTTTTAGTTGTATTCTTGACTTATTTTCGCATCTGGAACAATTAAGATAGGTAAATCTGTCAGCTTAAATCTGCTCAAGGTTTCTGTGGTGGCAGTACCCAAGAATAAGGGATGCCAGCTGGGGCAGTTCCCTGATTTCCATGCACATGGGTATCCAGTAACATCTCTGTTGGCATCTTGAAAAGAGATTATTTGAAACATGGTGTAGGTTAAGCTGTAAATTTTGAAAGCTGAACTAGAAATTATTTCTTAAGAAACGTGAACATATTTGAATAACTAAATGATAAAAAAAAGCCTGAAAATGCTAATCCTATGCCAGAATCTGTAGGAAAAGCCTGACACTGTAAACATATAAAATAGCTGCTAAGTCAGGCAGTTTATATGATGAACATAAATAGACATCATCTTTAGTAATATTGCTTGAAAACAATTGTTTCAAAGATGACAGTGGTATTCTTTACACTATATATTCTGTTTTGCAGTGTTACTTATCTGTAAGGTGAGTGTTGGGCTGGCATTTATTCTCGTACTGTAACATTGTAGATATTCATGGCAACCACTATTCTTACACAATGGGACCATGTTTGTGCTAATACATGAAATACTCCAGTAGTCTTTGGCATTGCTGCCAAGTAGTGCAGAACACTGTCTGCATACATTAAATTTTCTCAGCTTCTTGAACAGGGTGGCCAGATCCTGACTGCTGAGAGGGATTCCTGGCCCGAGTCCACTCCTTTGCCATGCCCAAGAATTGATTGAGAATGTGCTTAATGGCCCTCACTGAGGCCATGCTGGGAACCATCCACTTTAATAGAGTAGGCAAACAAGCTCCAGTGCCTGGGTGTGTTTAACTCCCTGGAGTAGGCAAAGCCCGATGGGGCAAATTCTTGTATTTTTTTTGTAGAGAAGGAGAGGACCTGAGAGGATGCAGTGCTATTTTGCTCCATGAAGGTTTAGGTGCGGCAGTACATCACTGGGCTAACACAAAGAGCACATCACCTGGAGAGGAACCAAGTCCGTGTTGGGTGCCCTGTGCCCTGGCAGAGCATCTTACCTGGGGCAGCGAGGCTGCTGAGCACTGACAGCAAGGGTGGCTTAGAAATGTAAGGATGTCATTCACAGAAAGCCAAAGCTGTCAGTGTTTTATAGCTGAAGGTCAAAAGGAATAAGCCAGGTATGTTACAGTAGTGGAATTTCTTGTCACACCAAAATAGAAGTATATGAGGATTGCTTCTCTGTTTGGAAATATGAAAGCAAGTTTTCAGGAGTGATTTCTGCTTGCAGCTGCTGAGGTATGACCAGGGCATTGGTTTTTGTACAAAAAGTTTTCGTTCGTTGGTCAAGCTGGAAAATAAAAAGGATTTGAGTGTAAGAGAAAAATGACACATATGTTAGGGTGTGCTTTGAAATGTGGTTTTGACAAGAAACAAAAGGAAAAATAGAAAGTTATTTCAGGTTTAAAGCAGTTTTGCTCGGGCACAATTAAAGCATTTTGAATTTCTAGGATGAAATGAAACATTTTTAGCTTTCGTGTTCTTCAGCCTATTTTAAGCAAACAGAACTGTATTCAAGCTGCAAATTGTTGTGTAATTAAAAAAAAAATCTCATTTTGAAAGTATTGAAGTGAAGCATTTGACTTTAATGGCGTTTCTTTGACTGGTAATTTTAAAGTATCAGCATTCATCTGTGAATAGTTTCAGTTGACCTGAATATACGTTTTTGGTGACAAAAGTGGCAGGCTGAAAATTTCCTGTACCTCTGGATCATAATCATATGTCAGAACAGCACTTTCTCTCATTTCAGTCACTTGAATGTATAGCCATAGAGATAACCAGTTAAACATGGTAGTAATATCAGAAATGAATGCTGTAATAGTATTCTGGTTGATACTTTCCATGCTAACTCATAGCAATTCAAGAGTGCCATTCATTACTAAGTGCTGTTACAGAATAGTGTTTCTGAGCCTGTTTTTTTAGTTGCAGGATCAGCTGGTTTGGCTGAGAAAAAAAAAAAAAGAGTATTTTTTACAGTTTTCATTTACATCCAGCTAAAAATTGGCTAAACTTCGAGTGGTCATTTGTGGCAGTTCTTTTCTTGGCCTGCTCATACGTGTAGAAATCTTAATGGTTTTGAATCATCTTGTAGGTGCTTCATGGATCATTGGTGGTCAGGAAACATGCTACAGAACATTTTAGACAGTCTGTAACTTAAGGGGGTCAACTTCAGTAGTTAAGGCTAGTTAAATAGCAAATATAAGCTATACTGAATGCCACTGCTAAGTTTCACCTCTTGCCACATTTTTCCCAGTCTGTTACCATACAAATACCATCAGGTTTTGTTCTCTTTTTTGCCAGGGAGTGAATGAAGCAAATACTAAAATTATAAAGAGAGGTGAAAGTTTATGTCTTTTAAGGTGCTATAAAAAATAATATCTTATGTGTAGAAAACAGTGAGATGAGTATCTATAAGGTGTACTGATACCAGTGTACTGGTAATATTGTCCAAGGGGAAAAAACTGCAAAATTACTATTTCTAGTAATAGTATCTGAGATGGAAAGAACTGCCATTATCTTCCAGGAGTCAATGGAGATAATGAAGAGCAAACTTGCTCAGTGTGTTTAACATACAATGTGGTCTGGAAGCTAGAGACAGTCAATTATTATGGAATATTGTTAAATTTCTGTTTCTTTGCAGAGCCTGTTTAGACTGTGAACCCTTCTCATGACAGAAAGCTTTATACAGAGAACATGAAACTCCTTGGTTGACTACAAGAGATTGCCCAGAGCAGCTACTCAATAGCTGATAAGTTTTATATAGACTCAATATATGCAGATAGATAGTGTTTATTCATGGTAATCGTTAGGATGTCTGGAGTCAGGGGATACATGCTATGGACTTGCAGACAGTTTGGAAAGATGAGTTGTTTGTGTCCTAAGTATTTTTGACATAACTTAGAAGACCTGTTTTGGTCCATAAATACTTTTAGAGTCTGTTCTGTTCTCGGTTGGCCCATGTATAGATACGTCGGCCCTGTTCCACTGTATGATTTGATATGATTCAAACCACAGTTCACCTAGGATGTGGCAGATTTCAGCCCCAGCTTTTGACCTGGAGTAACATGCTGAATTCCTGTATTTTTGTAACACTTGTGTCACAAATGCAGCTGACAAAACCTGCCACTTGCAAAGCAAAGTTAATGCTTCTCTCAACTGAAAAGTCTGTCCATGATGCAAGTTTTTAATACATTTTTTATAGTTCATTTTATAAATCATGATAATATTGATAATAGTGATGGTGATGATAATAAAATTTAAATCTTTATAATTAATTCACAAGGTCGAAGGTTGACAGGCACAATTGTTTGCTAGTGTTGACTGTCAGAGCTATGTGGATCTTCCTGGGGGATGGACGGAACAGCACTTTCCAAGCTGACTTTGACCCAGAACACAAGCAGAGCAGAGGCAGTGGAGCAGAGCGTGCCAGCTTCTGAGAGAGTTGGCCCTAAAAATGGTGTGAGGGGGTCAGGATGCCTGGGCTCACTCACAGGAGTTACAGCTGAGCTGGAACCTTGCAGAGTATTCAGCAAGGGGAGTTGTTTGGTATTTCAGGAAGAGAAGAGGTGCTCGTAGGGCAAGAAGCATGGAAGAATGCAGAAGCTGGGACAAGCAGGAGGACAGAGGTGGGTAATGTGAAATAGCTGTAGTTCAGCAGCCATGTTCTTCACAGACAGTGGCAAACCAAACTGCTGCGATTCAGTTCTTGTTAACTTGCAAGTTTCTTTGTGAGGATGAAGCTACGAGCTGGAGCAGGGTTGCAGCCCGCAGGGAGGCTGCATCCTGTTTTTGACCACCCAACAGGCTGGGTAAACACAGGAGCTGTGGCATGTGGTGGCCGCTCTGTGCTGCTTGTGTGTGTTTGCCTCTGACTTCCCATCGCCCCACAAGAGGAGGCAGGAGCAGCTGGCCCCAGCTGGTTCTGTATGGATCGTCTGCAAGCCCAGAGAGATGCAAGTGGATGGTTTTGCTGTATTAACTGAAGGAAAACGATGAGCCAGAAAGGAGTTCCTGTGGTGCACAAGTGGGCCTTTGGAAACTTAGAGGGGAGGCTCTTAAACCCACCCGACAACTCTGATTCTGCATGGAGAAGCATAAATGGGCAAAACAGTGCTGGGCATGCTGGTTTTGTGGTGATGGTGTTAGTTCAGGGAGGATTTTGTGAAGGGTATCTTTATGGAGGAAGTCCTTCCTCAGTTGTTGCAAGGCTGAAAAAACTAATATGGGCATCTTGGGTATATGGAGCAGCAGTCTGTCCTCTCCAGGGAAGGGCAGGGAAATCTTGAGGTGTTTGCAGAGAGCTGAGCAACACTGCAAAGAGAAAGAAAGGCCTCTTGTTTTTCCTCAAGGGGAATCCCAAACCATCCTCTTCTGCTCTGCAGCTGTTTATCCCTGGTCTAACCACAGGAAACCTGTACTCTGGCTGGAGGACGGACCAGTGGGGAAGGAAGCACGTGTGCTGGACCGGAGGAGAGCATTACACTGACATACTTGCCTCCTTTGCTGTACTCCAGCTTGTGGTTCTGTTGGAGAACAGAACAAAATGGTTCTTCATTTTAGGACTTTGATAGGTGGTGTCTGCACCATGCAGACGTTGGTGTCTGGTAAAAGAGGAGCAGCAGGACATTTCTCAAGCAACAAGTTTGAACAAGTAAATGCACCAGTTTACTTCAAATCCCTGAATCAAATGTGATTATTCTCAGTCAATCTTTCTTGATGAGAGGACTGCTAATGTTCACCGATTGTAGATTCAATTAATACTGTTAATTTACATATGTATGTGTGGGTACCTAAGCTGCCTTGATGGATTTTGCCCAGGAGGAATGGCTGTCCCCAGTCCCTGTGGTTAGGCACCCAGCTGGGCACACAAGTTTATTAAAGCAGAGGAGGTGGAGGCAACGTTCAGCTGCCTCTTGAGTCCCTGTAGGGGCTGGCTGCAATCTGCACAGCTTGAAAACCATGTTGCTGTCTTGTCCCAGCCATGTGCAAAGAGTAAACCTTCCATCTAAATCACTCACACTGCCAAAATCCTTGGAATTACAACCCTTAGTATTCCTTTCCTGTCCTTTCCCTCTTCCAACATAGTTTTGCTTTTTTTTGAGGCATCTTTCTTTGCATTGATACTCTCTGTCCGCCTTTCCAATGTTCTCACCAACTCTTGAAGCTTGGCATTAGGGCATCCTGCAATGAGTGCCTCTTAAGAAAATCGCTTGGGTAACTTTGAAGAACTAATGGACATTCCAGAGACTTCTGCTGCCAATTTCTGGATCCTGCTGTTTCATAACTGTCTTCCGTATGTCCAAGAAGCTCCACAAAACCTGTATCCTTTCAGAGTTTCAACACTTTCTTTCACTGCTGAATTCTGTAGTGTCTGCACAAACTTGCAGCATGCAACCTTATGGAATAAAATCATAGAATCATTTAGGGTCAGAGACTCTTAAGATCATAGAGTCCACTCACTAACCTAAAACTGCCAAGTCCCCCACTAAAACATGTCCTTAAGTGCCATATCTATACCTCTTTTAAATTCTTCCAGGGATAGTGACTCGACCACTTCCCCAGGGCAGCCTGTTCCAATGCTTGATGGCACTTTTGGGAAGTGATTTTTTCAATATCCAGTCTAAACTTCCCCTGGTGCAACTTGTCACTTGTTACCTGGGAGAAGAGACCGACCCCCCTGCCTACACCCTCCTGTCAGGCAGCTGCAGGGAGCCACAAGGTGCCCCCGAGCCTCCTCCTCTCCAGGCTGACCCCCCCAGTTCCCCCAGCTGCTCCCCACCAGCCTTGTGCCCCAGCCCTGGCACCGGCTTCATGGCTTCTCTTTGAACATGCTCCAGCACCTCCGTGTCTGCCTGGTACTTTATAAGATCCTAGTAGCCTTTTAGCCTTATTCTTATTCCTGACTTAAGCAGGTTGATGATCACGAGCATATAACCAGTCTTCTTTTTCTTCATTATTATGTGAAAGAAATTTATGGAACATGACTAGCAATTTCTGGAGTGTGATTAAAAATCTTCTGGATATTATCTGGTTAACCTTGCTGGAAAGCAGATCAACCCTGATAATGGACAGACAACTACTTCAAGAGGACGCTTTCAGTTTATTTGCATTAATTTTGTGCAAATAGATTTTCACATAGATCTGCAAAAAAAAGAAAAACTATTAATATAACTCCATATGTTTAAATTCTCATTTGCTTCATAACAGCTCCCTAAAACTGCGTTTTTCTGTCATTCTTAGGTCAACAGTTCTTAAATTATTTGGTAAGAGACATTAAAATATAGACATAATTTATTGGGAATTTTTAATCTGCAAATTTGTTTTAGAGTGCTATGTATTCTGTTTTAGAAGAACCTTGTTTTTCTTGAAATGAAAACAGAATTGTGCTGCAAGTTAAATTGATTTCAGATGCTCTTTTACCAAGTGCTAGATTAATTCATAGAAGAGTCATCTTATTCTTCTAATCCATCACATTAATATTTTCACTAAAATAAGAGGAACCAGCCACTGAAGTTACCAAGTGAACGAGCATGGAAAGTTCAAACAACATTGAGTAACGTATGCCTAGAGAAGCATCTTATGCAGATACAATTTTTTATTGTCCCTTGTTGACTTGAGTTTAATCCCTGGGAAGAAAAAAAAAAAGAACATTCAGGCAGAAGGAAAATCATGGTTGCAAAATGTAGGCAGCTCCAGGCATAGCCATTTCCCACAGTTGTTCTGTATGTACCTTCTGATGCCAGTGGTCCAGAACATTTACCATGTCGTCCTTCCAGTGTAAGTGGTAATGAGCAGCAGACACACTCAGCAGCAGTATCTCATTAAGGGCATCAGTCAGCACAGGTCCAGTTTTAGCTTCATTCAGCATTAGAGTGGTGTGACTCCGCTGTTTGATACTTCATGTTTTTGACAGCAGGAATGTTAAAGTTAAACAAAGCTTGCAAAGTTGTAAGCTTTCTTTGTCTGTGCTTGTTTTCATTGGGACTTGGGGGTTGTCAGTGTGGGGAAGTATGTGATTAAATAGCTGTAATAGTTTGTGAATGCTTGCTTCACACTCAGAAAGCATTTGTGTGATTTAGCTTAGACTGTTCCTGAAACGGTTATAAAAAAAGCTGGTTTGGTTGCCTGTTCTAGTTTACATTCACATCCTTTCTTCCTTATTTTACAACAGTTTTTCCATATAACATGTGAGCTCTTACTCTCTCGTTGTCAGCCTCCAGGCTTAGTTTTCTTATGAATATTTATAACCATGATAATCTGTATAAGCAGATTGTGTCTAAAATTTCTAATGTGCTTTGTTTCACTGAGCTTTTCTGGATAGCTGCCTTATCTATTTCAGCAGAGATAGTTACAATAGGGGAGGGGGTTCACTTATTATATTTGAGTTTTGGAAATAATTAGTAAGTTCTTGCAGTAAGTCATCTATTAGAGTTGCACTCCTCCTTCATAAGTGAAAGAGGAGAAGGTCCCACCTTCTTTATCCAGGAGTGTGGTGGCTAGAGCACTGTCCTGGGAAATCCCAAGTTCTTCATTAGATCTAGCTCAAAGCTGATCAGATAATAATCACTTTTCAGAAAACTGTGTTTTCTTCTGCCTTACTGTTCTTTTAATTCTTAATGGCTGAGTCACTCCTCAGCCTTTCCTGTATTTAGTCTATGGTTGGACTTCTGTATAGTATTTAGTGCTAGGTTAATGTTATTAATGATGATTTCATGTTTATTCATCTTCCCTTGTACAATGACTCTGCTTCAAAAGAGTGTATTGACCTCTTGAAGAACTCGCCGCAAAACTTAGTCCTTTCGTTAACACTTAAACTAAAGGTACATCTTAGAAGAAAGACAAGGTGAAGGTTATAAGGAAAATCATAATGTACCAAGTTCTGAACAGTGTGGGATTTATTAGTGTAGCATCCCTAGCATCACTCATACATTATGTCTGGAGATGTAGCATTTTCACTGTAAATAATGAGCAGTAAAAATGAAAGAGAACTTGCAAAGAGAGAGGAGGTGAGGACAGAAAGTACTACATTTTGTGTGACAATCTTCAGTTGTAGGCTGTATTCTCATCTTCTGGGAATTTCCAGACATTTTCACATTGCTTCTTCAAAGGTCTGTGTATCTCCAAAGATGTTGAAAGGTGGCTGTGTGCAGTTAGCACCCTGAGGTATGCACTGTAAGCTGTACTCTTCCTTGAGCAACACCTGCAGGAAACAGAGGTGGAAAAAAAGCCTTTGATATGGAAATCTCACATAATGCCTTTAAGTAAGGTGAGTCATACCTGTTCTTTAAGGGAGTCTGAGGGGAAAGAAAGCAGAAATCAACAAAAAAACCTAGTCAAGCAGCAATTTGAGTGGATGAGTTATTCCAAGTGAAGAAGATCTTAAATGTTTTTATAGACTATTTGTACTATTTCTTAAAGACTGGAAAGCCCTTTCTTAATAGGGATTGGCAAATTACAATATAGTTCTGTTGTCACCTAATGAAAAATTGAATTCATTTGCTAAAAGAGAGAATATGACTTTTTTTTTCCTACAGAGAAGCTATGCAACTTTAACCTGTACAGGAGGAATCATACAATACTGGTTTTTATATATAGTTGAGACTTACAGTTAAGTTTAAAACTTTCCTTGCAGCCAGGAGTTAAGGATCCTGTATGTTGTTGAATTAGTCAAGTAGGTTTTGCATGGATAGTTTCAGGGGACCTTTTTGGGTTTTTTTGGTCACTGAAAGCAATTCAGATTTTGATTTTAAAAACCAACCCTTTTGCTGAAATTCATCAGCCATTTCTAACTAGAAGTTGACAAAATGTTGTCATCTACACCATTTCTCCTGATTATGCAGTGACATGGCTGGGTATCACATGTGACTTATGGAACATTGTATGTGGTACGTGACTCCTTTGGCTGAACCAGGTTTTCTAGTAAAAGTCTGACATCTGCAAAATTTGCTCCCACAACACACACAAATTTCTGGGTATTGCTGCTTGAATTTCATGCAGTCTGTTAGCTGAATCTCTTATCAACATTCTTTCTATTTTTTCTTAGACTATCCTGGGTATACTTTCAGCACTACCTTCATTTCTGTTCCTAAGGACTCCAGCATTACACCTACCTGGGTTTTATATCTCTTCCTCAAAAATGTATGGAAACCCTCAGGGTTCAAGTACGTCCTTTTTCTCTTCTGCTACTTGTGGAGTGTGCTGTGCTCAGCAGTTATGACGGAAGAGTATGGGGAGCCAGGCTGTTCTCAGACACCACTAGGCTGCAGACCATACACATCGCTTCTTGGGTATTCCTGTACTGGTGGGATTCTAGTCAAGATTTCCATTCCTGGACAACAGGGTGCCTGGAATTTCTCAGCAAATCTGAAATCACTTGCAACATTTTGCTAAGTCAAGTTAAAGCAAGGTGAGATTATTTTACTTCAGGATGAAAATCTTAACAGAGACAATCATTGTTTGGAGAGACATAAAAGCAGAAGTAGAACCATATTTTATAGCTGCCTGTATGTTAGTGTAGCTCCAAGAGGTTCTTCACCTCTGCTTCATCTAACTAAAAATACTTGACACCACAGGGATACCAGTCCTTAGATGACACCGTTCGAGGTTAGATTGTTGCACTGGAGGGGATTGGTCACTGAGGAGAGAGTTTTGTCTGCAGAATCCTCTTGCAACCTGGCATTGATTTTCACAACCTGAATCTCTTCTGAGAATTTCCTGTGGTACTTAGCCTCATGCTTAACCAGGACTCCAAACTTTTCTCTGAGGGTTGCTCACTGTTGCAGTCTGTATGGCTTTAAACATTTTCACCTCCAGTCCTATCACCTGTCCAGACAATAAACAAAACTCTTTGCTAGATGTGAACACAAAGCCTGACAGCTGGTGTGATGTTTTATTTGGCCATAAAGAAATCACTTAACCTACAGTCTGAACCAGCGTTTTTTTGTTCAGATAACTGGGGAAGGTTTTTCTCAGCACAAAACCCTTAAAATGTAGATATTGAGAACTGCACTTCATAGAAAAAAGAATGCTGAAAACCATGCAAATGCACACTCTTATAGAGGTGACTATTGCAGTAACTGAACAAAGATTGAGGGAGGCAGCAGGAGTGATGCTGTAGCTTGGGTTAGCCGAGCTAGGGTAGAGGTAAAGGTTATAGCAGTGATAGTCCAACCCCCCCAACTCCCAAACAAACAAAACCAAATACATCACCCACTTTCTTTTCTTTGTTTTTACTCACAAATTGTATTCTTCTGTGTAGACAAGAGGCTATTTTTCCATGCAGCTTATTCTTCAAGATTAAGATACAAAAATGTATGCCTTTCTTTGAGTCCTTTGGCTTGCTGGGAAGGCAACTTTCTTTACTGATTACTTTTTTTTTTTTTTGTACTAGTTGACATATCTACAGGATGGAGTCTCTTTGTGTGGGTGCACAGGATGACACTGGCAAGTGATTTGTGTTGGTAATCACAAAGGAAGCTGTTATTCTTGGGGCCTTTATTGTGATAGTATATGGATAGTAAAAATTAAGAGGTTATATGTTTATTGGAATTTATTTACATTTTTTTCAATTTTCTCTTACATTCAGCTATTTTTTTATGCTGTTTGCTTTGTGAGGGTCAAAAATCTTGTGATTTTGTCCTTCAAAAGTAGTACTTTCAGCATCCTTTAAAATGCAAATGCTAGTTCATGCAGAAAGAAATCTACTTACAACTATTTTTATTTATTTGTTTGTTTATTATGTTCTAAATCTACAGTATAGAATACATGACATTCTGCATAGGATATTAATTCAACTGTGTACAGTATTCTTTATAAGGTGGTCCAGGGAGGTACAGGTTTCCATCTAGCAGAACGAACCTGACTGGGTTAGGTTTGTAGGTTTGTGTGCTTCTTGGTGGTGGGTGCCTGATGCTGGCTGAAATCCTCAGCTGGTACTGCAGTGGTGTGCTAACTGGTCACAGTGTATGTCAACTAATGGAGCTACTGTGTACTGCACACTTGTGCACTGTGGGTCAGGTCTAGATGTGTGATGTGGCTTCTGTAATTTTGATTATTCATGTGGCATATTTCAATTTTACATGTAAAGTGTTACCTGTACCAGCATTTCTTTCTCTAGGCATTTTTTAGACTGACCTCAGAGAAACCATTTCTGAAAATCAGTGCATCTTCTTTCGCACATAAACAATGAACAAAAATATTAATCACCTTTACAGTGAGAGGTGTATTATATACATCATTAATAGTCCAATGGTGCCACATTTTGTAGACATGCAAGATGCTGTGGTACATTCTGGTTGCACTTGGGTTTTCTAAAGCACATTCGTGACAAAATTGTAACATATCTGCTGGTAATGAACATGAGATTTGGGACCTAGCTACCAGGTCACCCATTCTTCAAGGGAATAGTTGTCTGGGTAACTAACTGTCCCTCAACACTTCGTAGTGCTGGGAGGTGGAGGTAGTGCTGGGTAACTGCCTCCTGCCACACAGTAGTGGGGGAAATGCTGGATGGGCTTTGAGGCAGGAGCTGTCCTGGCCTGCAGACGTGCCCCATCTGGAATAAGGACATCCTTTTCTGTCAGTGGGATGCCAAAGGACTACTGCAGTTATCTATAATAGCAACAAATGCTCCTGATCTTTCCTAGGATTCAGGGAATCCCAGTACTGTAGAAGTGTTTCTCTGGCTCCTGGGTTAGAAAAATGCCACCAGTTGCTGTGAAACCGGCATCTCTCACTTCTTTTTTGCACCTAGGGGGTATTTCCATCTCTGGTGTTGCCCTGGCAATGCAGTCAGACAGTGTTCAAAGCTAGAGTGAGTGGAGAGTAATTGGCCCCACTGAGCGCTGTGCAAGTTGCTGGAGAGCAAAGTCTTCTTCCCGAAAAGCTTTAGATACACAGATCCCAAAATTATAGTGGAAGCACCAAGTGCCTTGGCTGTCAGTCGGGCCAGATGACAGCAGCTGAGGAGCCCATGGCCGCCTGCCTGGCTTGTATTTATGTGACACCTACCGGTGAAGTGTCCCCAATCCGCGGGGATATTTTCCATGCAGAGAACAAACCATTCCTGGATATGCCCCAGCACTGAGTTAATGTGCCATCCTGCTGAGAGTAGGAGCTGCCTGTGAGGAAATCATACCCCTTATCTTAAACTTACAAACTGGTGTTGTTAGGGAGTTTAGAGCAAAACCACAGAGAGAAATTCTTCGAAAATGGCATCCTCAATTCAGCTTTTGTAGCTTGGCTCTGTCTCACACCTTGATCCCTGGTTTTTGAGCAGTGGTAGCTTTTGGATGCATGTTTAATCCATCTGGAGGGGTATTCAGAACTTCACTGGACAGGGCCCTTAGAAGGCTGGTGTCACTTTGGAGTTGGACCCGCTGTGGGTCATGTAGGTGGCAGCCAGAAGTCCCTTCCAACCTATATCATCCTCTCATTCTGTGATGCTACCATTCTGTCTGCAAGTGTTACAGCCATAGGCTTCAAATCAAGCTTGAAAATATTTTCAGGTCAGCATGGCTTCTTACTCTTCCAGATACCCTCAGCTTTTTCAAACTGCAGCAGCAGCGGAGGGAGAGATGGGAACAAAGTCATATGGCTGTCAGAAAGGTTTCTCGGCGCTCTGTCAGCAAGGAGCGATGGGTGGAGACGCTTGTGGTTGCAGACAGTAAGATGGTTGAATATCATGGAAGTGACCATGTGGAATCATATATCCTCACTATAATGAATATGGTATGTACAATATTTCCTTTTTTTAGACAGATAAATGAGGCAGGTTTTAACTTGATCATATTACTGATCTCTTTGAAAAAAAGTCTGCACATTGTTCACTGAAAGAAATGTATCATTTATAATATTCATTTAAACTCCGTGTTTTAAAAGTATTTTTTACCTTATGTTTTGCATAGGCTTAATTTTTCTCTGAATTTTAAGTGAGAGAAGTTTCATAGCTATAAATGCTAGCACTGATTTTCTTTCCACTGAAATTCTCTGTCTGACCTGGAACCTGTTGCTCATTGGTGATTTCAGATTGGTAGCTACAGCAACAGAGAGAAATTCTACAGTTTTAAACATACGGATTCTTTCTCATATCCGTGGATGAGAAAGGCACACAGGAGCCCACTGGTAATTGTAGTAACGTAGCAAGAGCTAAAATGTCAGTGTTACTGTTTTGGTCAGAAATCCAAACAGCACCATATGAAGAAAGTTAACTCTATCGCAGTTAAAACCAGTACAACTCATTTTTCCACATAAGTGTCTTGCCTATAATACAAAGTCCACATTGAAAAAATAACAGCTTAACTTTCAATGTTTTCCAGTGTGGCAGGTTTCAAAATACAAGTTGATCTGGGAAAAGCAATAGCATTTCATGAGACTGCCCACAGATATGTATTGTTGTTATAAGTATCATAATAGATATTGACCTTGGAGAGTCTACTGAGGATGTCTTCTATGTTATCATGGTACGTGTGTAATATATATGAAATTAATCACAGTGTAACTCTAGCCATGGTAACCAATGTGTCCCTTATGTTTATACAGTATGTTACCAACTGAGCAGTCTGACTAGCTACTGAAGCAGTGAGCCTGATTAAACAGACACAAAACTGATTTGGGCATATGAGTTTTTGTCCACATAGGGAAAATATATGGAATAAACCCCTGTCGTGATCAGACTCAGGAACAAAGAAGCCTTAACATTTTCTCTGTGGTCTGTACCCGAGATATTAGGATTGCTCACAATGATTCAATTTTAAGCCTAGTGCCTTGAAAAAGACACATAACTAAATCAGACCTTTGTAAACACGATTTCCACTTCGTTTTGGCAATTTCTCCTTTAACAGTCTTCTCTAAAATGGTTTTAACCCAAACAAAACCCATTTTCTACATTCACATTTCTTGTGATATATGGCATAGCTCACATATAGATAGGTTATGATTGTCTTCAGTTCTGATTCCCTTTCCTCCTACCTAATTCCGTGTCGTGATGATGTTTATGACATTTAGGTCAGATTTTTGCTGAGTTCAGTTCTTACTCCTTTTTCATGTGGATTTCTTTTTAATAGGTTATCTTTGCTTTTGTTCTTACCATCCTCTGTGCTGTGAAAATGCAAGAATATCCATCATTTAATTGATTTCTCTTTGCCTAGAATTGACTAATTTTTGCTTTGTTGTGGCAGAAGCTAATTCCTATCAAATCAAAATGGAATGGTTTTATATGCTGGGTTTTTTGCAGACTGAGTGGACCTCACTATCAGTGTTACATGACTCTAGATGTTGTGTTCTTTTTTGCTAGTGTTTTTTAAGAATGCTGAAGTTCTTCAAAGGGAAATGGACATAAAATAACCTACCATGTGCTTTTGTTCTTTAGCTTAGTAACTTTTGCCATATCCTATGTCATCACTCATTTGGCAGAGCTGCCCTTTGCAGTAGTTCTAACGTTTGTTGCATTTCAGTAAACTTTCAATGAAGTGCATTGAGAATTTGAAAAACAAAACAACAGCCTCACCCCAAGATATGAAGAGCATGCTTGAAGTAAACATATTTTCTCCCTAAAGTCCTGTTCTGCTATAGAGCTAATCTCATACCTCCTGGCTCTGGCACAGGTCACAGGGTTGTTCCACGATCCAAGCATTGGCAATGCCATTCACATTGTCCTGGTCCGGCTCATCCTTTTTGAGGAGGAGGAGGTAAGGTTTTTATTTCCCTCAAAATGTCACTGATAAAACTTGGGAGTTCAATGCATTGAGCTATAATTATAAAGAGGAACGTTTATTTGCTTACAATAATGTGTTCATATTACTTTTCTATTAATCTTTGGCATGTCTCTTTTTGGAATAAATGCTGCCCTGGATGGCAAAGTATTTAGGTGATGACTTCAGATATTTCTGCATAAAATCACCTGTGAAAATGTAATTAAAACTGTCAGATTAGGAATGGGGAAATGGAATCTCCCCAGTGTCAAAAGAACATGGGATGCCAAGGAAGACTGAGGAAGAGAAGTTATGCATCATCACTCAGAATCTAGTTACATAGCGTTACCTGAAATATATTACAAAGTGTAATTCTGGAGTATTTGCTAGTCTCTGAAAAAGTAAATCTGTTACTGCAGCTCAAGCATACGTTTCGTGTCATGTTAAGAAGGGGGGTTTCCTTGAACCTTTTGTATTTGATCAGCCTGGGAGCATCCCAAGAAAGATGAGACCCTTGTGTCTGACCAGCCTGTCTGCTACCCGCGGTTTGACAGCCCACCGTATCGGAGGGTCATTTCATTAAGCTATTCAGGGACCCCTGCTGACAGCACCAGAGTCACATCCCTTACAACAATGGCTCAAATCTCCAGAGACTTAAACAAAATGAACTTCTGCTGAAGATTTTTATTACACAAAGTGCAAGTTTGAGACAGAATAAGGTTCAAAGTTTGCCACTGATAATACACTGACTGCAAAACAAGCTTAAAACATTACATTTAATAACAGCTAGCGTGAGTTTGTCATAGAATAAAGTTCTTACCCAATGGGCATCCCTATGGGAGAGAAGACAGGTGCAGCCCAGCAGCTGACCCCAGAAGTTACAGTGGGGTCTTCCCTAACTTCTCCCCTCACTTGTCCACTTTTTATACTTCATAGTATGTTGCATATTTGTTTATCATACACAGGATAGGTTACAAGTTTCTTGCTTCTAATGTAAATTACTACTTCTCCTCAGATAGCACTGCTCAAGTTTTTCACCAACTATGCATGCTCCCCAAGTGGGGTTTTACCCTGTTTTGGGGGGGCTATTTCAGTCGGAGGTCACGATCTCCTGCTACCACAAATACCGTTGTCCTACTTTGGACTAATTTTCTTTTGATGTATGGGGATTGCAACACCTTATCAGCTTGTCTTCTCTGGTGGCCAGAACTTCCTTGCTTGAATGTCCCTTTATTAGATAATAGTGTTCTTTTCACCATCTGTTCTTTGTCACTCATCCTTCCCAAGGCTGACTGCCTTGATGAGAACTCCCTTCATCTGCAACAACTTTAGAGAGTGGGTCAGCCTGACCTAACTTTATGCACCAATTCTCCTAATTTTGTAGTGATTTTTAAAAATCTGTGCATAACATAGCTAGCTTTGACTGCAGGAGCATATTAAGTGGGTTATCTCAGTGGCTTATGATTTCTAAGTACAAGCTGGGTGGTCTCAATGCCGTTGAAGGCAGTGAACCAAGCCATGGGGCCAGGGTGTGTCTTCTGAAATAACTACTAGAATAGAGTCCGTGCTCTAGGATAGAGTGTAAGAATATGCAGGCCAAAACCTGTGTTTCACATCTTGATCAGGACAGTTAGGACCTGAAGTCCATGGTGACCTCCAATTACATTTACTTGCTAAATTTCTGTGGCTATTTTGGTAATAAAACATGGATTACTGTTCAGTTGAGCATGACAATGCTGGAAGCAGCAGTATTTGGTATCTTTCAAAAATTGGTTTTGATTTACCCAGAAATTACTACCTGGTAACATGTTATTTAGATGCTTTGTAAAAAGTTTACATAAGTAAACTGAGACAAGATACCCTGAGTGTCCAATACCAGAAAGGAGAAACAATGTTTTTGAATGAGTTGATTTTGCATACTTTGTATTTCAGAAAAAATTTCAGTAACTTGCATGTATACTATATAATAATAAGATGAGGAAGAAACATCTGTGACTACTTTTTTCTCTTTGGAATTGAAAAATAATATGGAAGAAATACACCTTCAGAAGCATAATTGTGCCCTGAATGTAACGTTGTTCATATAACAACAGGTGATAAATTTGAGCATCGAGTTCCACACTAAGTAGTCTTTACCTTCTCTTTAGAGGAAAACTTGGTTTCAGGAGGGTACAAATTGGTTTGCTTGAAAATTTCAATTCAGTGATGCTCACTTACCAAAAATATGTACATTTCTGCATTTAATTTTTCCTTTTGCTGCACCAATTACAAAAAATCAACGTTTTAACTTAATATTCAATATGTTCAATAAATAGATGTCATTGCTCCTAATGATGGCTCTAGCTTTAGGTAAAAGCGTAATCAATTGCATTTCAAGGATTACCCAGGTTCACATCAGACACCCCTGACGTATTATTGCAGTGCAGTGTCATCGTCACAGTATTTTCCTTCATTTCCTATTAGCAAGGCTTGAAGATAGTTCACCATGCTGATAAGACACTAGCCAGCTTCTGCAAATGGCAGAAGAGTGTCAATCCCAAGAGTGATGTCAACCCTACACACCATGACGTAGCCGTCCTTCTAACCAGGTATGACAGCAGTTCAGTGGATGTGATTGACTATTGTTTAGTTGCATTTTTTTGGAGATGATATTTTTTATATAGTATCATGCCACCATTTAGCTCATCCTGCATGGCATCCAGTAAAGTGATCTGATGAAGATCTGCTGTTTCTGAAACACAGTGGTAATGCAAAAGTAACCTAGTGTAGGTGTATCTAGCACTGATACAGGCAGAGAATATGAGCTATATTATGAAAACATGGTTAAACTTAGATCTGCTGTAACTTTTAAGGGGATTGCTTTTCATTTGTTTTCAAAGTACATATAGCACTTTATGTATGCATATGAGTGTTTTATTGGAGATGCATCTTTGTCAGGAAATTGAGTTCCGCATGTCCCAAGAGATTAGCAAGCTGCAGAGTTCAGGTCATTTTCCCTCCATAATCCTATCTCATTTTGTGCTCAGTCACTTCTGTATTCTTCTTTGAGATAATATACCAAAACAATGTAGCCTATGGATGGACAACTCCATATTGGCAAATCCTCAAGTAATACACAGGTGCAGCTCAGAGTGGACCAGTGTTTTGCAAACACAGTGCCTTTTATTTTTAAGCTTTAAAGTGTATGATTTTTAAATATTATCTCTGTATTTAAGGAGACACAAAATATTTTTTTTTTATGTGTGAGCAAAGGGGGCACAGAAAACTTAAAAGGTGATTCCTGAGCTAACACAAGGTGTTTGTGGCAGGGCACAATGCAGAACTTCTACAGGTCTGTAAAAATCGATCCTATCTGCACACAACTGAGAGAAAAGTTTGACTCAAAGGTCTGCAAAAGAAGTCTTAAGTTAAAGTCTGTCAGGTAAAAAAACACAAAAAACAAACACAAAAAAAAACAACCTCAAGTGGTGCAGTAAAGAAGAGAGTCAAGAAATCTTAAGAATGTGAAAAAGAAGTCTCACTTCTTTTTCACCCACAAAAGAAGTGCTGCGTGGTTTACCTCTCTGAATAAACAAGCTTCAAACAGTTCAACAGATTGAAGCTGAGGTATGATGACTTTAATAAACCATACCTCAAAATGCCGTCAGAGGTGGAGGTTCTAAAACCTTTGTCCGATGCGAGTTGACAATAAATTTAGGTGTCTATATACAGTAGTGTACAACAGCAGCGTTCGTTATATACAGCAGCCAAACAAATATTGACTACAAATTATAGCAGTGTAATATGAGAGTAGCAGAACAAGTGCATGTTGTTGCTGCAAATATGTTTGTGAAAATGTTAACCCTATGCTTTGCTTAAAATGCAAATTAGCACTAACATGTTATAAGAAGGAGACTTACCACCCAGTGTAAGTGACACTCTACAGATAGCTCTTTTAACGGCATGTCTCTTTTGTAATTCTAGAAAGGATATTTGTGCTGGCATGAATCGTCCATGTGAAACCTTAGGTTTGTCTCATCTGTCAGGCATGTGTCAACCTCACAGAAGCTGTAACATCAATGAAGATTCTGGCCTTCCGTTGGCTTTCACTATTGCTCATGAACTTGGGCACAGGTATAGTTGAAAGTGAAGGGGGGACCTAGCTGAGTTTAATTTATTATTTGTAGGTTAATACTCAAATTGCAAGACAGAAATAAAATGAGGAGTGAGTTAATGTGTCTGTTATTAAAATCTAAACTGTGTTTGTTTTTTCTAAGCAAAAAAAAAAGAAAGATATTATTGAGCCTTTGACTTCTGTTTGTATTTACAGCTCTTCAGTCTGCCCCCTTTAAGAGTCTGCTAGGGCAGTATATCAGGATGAAGTAAGAAACACAAAGAAGCATGACTTTATCATGCAAATTTTTCTGAACAAATCCTGAATTATGATGCAGTTACTTTACATGATCTCCACATCCAAATAATTTACATAAAGCATACCTGTTTCATTATATCAAGGTATTTCAATATTGCAGATCAGCTATGAGACATTTTTAATTCAGTCGGACTTCACAGAAATAGCAAATACTTGTTCTCCTTTCTGGTTAACTAATAGTCACTTTTGGGCATTTCTTAATAACTTATATCTTCTGTATATTAATATTGCTGTTGTGGATACACTTAGGTCAAATCAACTAAAGTTCCTGGCCATTCAGTTTCAGACATGGCTAAATTTCTTTTACGATTAGGTATTTTTGCTTGAACTAAATGTCTCAGTATTTCAATTTCTGAGGGTGTTTTTGTTGGTTAGTTGGTTTATTAAACTCACCTGAAAAAATTCTGATTTTTTAATCTGTTTTGACACTGAACTGTTCTCCTGAGAGCACAGCATTATCTCATGGATGCTCTGTTTTGGCTGTAATGTCTGCACTTTCCAGCTGCACCATGGCGCTTGGCTAGGTGACACATTCATTGCTGTATCTACAACCGTATTACCATTTTTGCACTCCCAACCACCAACAGGATGAAGTCTGTATTTCCTGATGCGATATTATGTTAATATTAATATTAATCTGATACAAAGATTACTCAAGTGTCGATCCTGTCACCCATTAGTTGACTTTTCTTTGACCTCTCAGTTGCCAGAAGGGAGACAGTGTAAATAAATAATGGTGAAATCATTACATTGTGTCTGGGTGCTGTGGGTTTAGTCACTTGGTCCCCGCAGCCTCTTGCTGACATGGAGTTTTTTTCATTAATACTAGTAATCAGAAGACATTTCTTCCCCATAGAGCTGTGTGTGACCTTCTCCTGGTCTAGCCCAGGTGGCTGGTAATTCACTCTCCTTTGGATGCTGTGAGACAGAGCCTATACGTGCCTGTGCAGGAGTGGTGCAGGGCCTTGCCCATAAGGATTGTCTCCACAAAGAAAACTGAATACAGCAGGGTTTGTTGTTAACATGGAACCATTCTTCCCTCAAGCCAGGTTACAGTACCTATGATAAAAGGTTCAAGTATGGACAGTAAAATTCTGTAGGAACAGGTGAACAAAAAATGGGAAGAAAGCCATGCACCCGTTCCTTAGATGAGTGCCAAAAGTCAACTCTTCCCCATACTGTCCCTGTAGATGTTTGCAGTCCCCTGTGTCAACAGATGCTGTTCATGGAAAAGAGCCTGTCGGCAAGGGGACACACTTGCTTTTATGCCTCAGACCCATTATTGGAGTTGATTCTGGTTGAAATCGTGCTCTGATTTTGAAACATTTGGGTTATGGTATGATTACAATCTCCAGAAACAAAGTCTTAAGTAGTTTGCACTCACTTTGATCCATCACTAAATCATTATATCACTGAAATCTGAGACAATTTTCACTGCTCTTTCACAAAATGGCTTACATGCCTTCGGATATTAACAGTGTAGGTGTCAGCATCTTTGTATACCAATATCTTTGTATGTTGTTTCAGATAATCTCCTTCACAAAGAGATGACATGGAGGCATGTATGTTTAGTTGGTCGAATTCTCACCCAAAGATTTTTACATTTGTGTCTGTTACAAGCTGTTGAATAAAGAAAATAAATAAAGTCAGAGAAGCTGGAGAGAACCTGCTATGGAGATAGATTTGTATGGCATAGGTTAAGAAAACTAAATAGGAAGAAGGAATTGAGGTTGGAGGCGAATTCACTGGATGTTCAATAATTTTGAAAACGGTATCTCTGATTCAGTCTATGAAAAGAGATCAAAAAACCCCAAGCAACAGAGATGTGATTGTAAGAGAGCATAAACCAGAATGTAACAAAGCTTGATCTTCATTAAAGGGGTACAAGTCTGAAATAACTGGCATCTAAGAGCTAGGAAGCACTTTTAGCTCTAGCACCTTTAACATAACTTTGAGGTTGAAACCATGACTCCTGGCCCAACTGTGCGATAGTGTTTTGCCTGCCTTAAAAATACCCCCGAGTAGTCTCTGTCAGTCTTTTCATATTGTTGTACATAAGAGACACGTTTGAAAGCCTGTTGAAATGTAGATTTTTTTTGGTAGATTTTGGGTCAGATCTTCTATATCTTATATAGCAAAGAAGTATCTACAGCCAGGAGAGGAAGCAACCTCATTATCTTTTCAAGCACAGTGTGGAACCCATAAGTAGGTGTTGTGGTACAACCAGTCTGCTGGAATTATTAGATGTTGTGTTTTTATCTCCAGTTTTGGTATCCAGCACGATGGAAAAGAGAATGACTGTGAGCCTGTTGGAAAGCGCCCGTATATTATGTCCCGACAGTTGCAATATGATCCTACGCCACTCACCTGGTCGCAATGCAGCAAGGAATACATCACACGTTTCCTAGAGTGAGTGATCAGGTTGTAGCATTTCCCTGAAATGTGTACAACTGTGTGTAAGATGTTTATGTGGAGTTTAAAGTAAATCCTGTATTATTATATTACTAAATGTAGGGGTTTGTAGTGTGCTTAATTCCCATGAAGGGCATGCCCCAAGCTTATTCCTCACTTAGTATTTGGGAAAAGCTCCATTATATCCTTGTTTTGTGAAAGTGAACTCGAGCCTTGCCATGCTGGCTCAGATTTGGTGCAACCTGCAGCTCTGCAGTTTTCAGGGAGAAAGCAGCCTTTCCATCAAGGACTCTGATGGAAAATCATGAGACTTTGCCTTTGGCCACAATGACATGTGCTTGAATTCAATGACTTGTTCAAATTCATTATGTTCTTTTTAAGAGCAGCAATGTGGTATAACTTCAGCCAGAGGCTGTGGAGTGCTCTGAAGATACCCTGCAAACCATAATGACGTTGTGAAGTTTCTACTTTGACAAGCTATATTTTGCCTTTGTAAACCCTCCTTACTAGATGGAGTGCTGTTTGTTAGTGGCACGTCAGCATAACTTAGCTGGAATCTTATTATTTCCAAAGGCCGTATGCAAAATTACTATTAAGAATTAGATATTGGAAGTCTATAGAAGTGTCAAAAAAGTGTGCTTGAGGTTTTTTTAATATGCACGTTTTGTCTTTTAGCCGTGGATGGGGATTCTGTCTGGATGATATCCCCCAAAAAGAAGTGTTAAAGTCCCCAGTCATCGCTCCTGGAGTGATTTATGATGTGCATCACCAGTGCCAGCTTCAGTATGGTTCTAATGCTACTTTTTGTGAAGACATGGACGTAAGTGCTGTTTGTTTTTCTTCATTCTCCTAATAAGAACTTGAGCTTCTCAAACAGTGAGGGAATGCAGTCAGGGAACCTCAGTTGCTAACTACAAATGCAGCATGTTTGGAGTTTCATAGGCTAGATGTGCAGTGCAGGCATTGCCTGTTTTAATTCTGCAGATTTTGGAAGTGAGTTGTTGCACTGTTTGCCTTGTCTTTTGCAAGACCTTTACTGAATCTCACCCTATATCTGTTGTTAAATGCCTGTCCTTCAGCAGTGGGGTAATTTTGCTTTCAATGTTGTAGTCCTGATTTTAGATAAATTATCAATGCAGCTTAAATCCTGTTTTAAAAGATACTTCAAACTTAGAGCTTTCAATTGACCAAGTCATTCTGGGAACAAATCTTCAGTTCCAGGTTTTCTGAAGAAATCATGGTTGTGCTCTCTTCCCATACATCCTGATTTTTTGCACTCTTAATGGTCTAACTAATTAAAGGAAATGTCAGTCCATGCACCTTGAAGAATCTTTATTTTCCCATCAAACCTCAGGTTTTTATGTGAAAATGCATAACTTACAAAGTACCCTGGGGTCTGTCTCACAGCACAGTGAGACAGTGTTGTGTGGGGGGTGCACAGGAGCAGCATATTTACAGCAGCACAACTCTCTACAAGAGCTAGGAGTTACTGCAGAGTAACAGGTTATATTAGCTAAGGTGCAGTGGTATGGTATTTTAACAGCACCTAGCATGTTCAGAGCTATTTGGCTTTGTACAGCACTTTTCTGCATAAGCAGTTCAGAAGTATTGGTTTCAAGTGCTAATCTAGCTAAGTAATCGCTAATTTTTGTAGTGTTTTGAGCAGTAACATGCAGCAGACATTGCAGACAGCATCCAGCTGGATCACCCTGTTAAACACAGCTGTGGTAGAAGTAGTGTTATGGCTGTCGGCAGTGCTGAAGTGTTTTTTAGGCAAGGTATTGCGCACAGCTGTGGGCTGGGGACTGTCGATGTTGACTATGTATTCCATTCGGATAATTATGTGTATCCTCATCTACCCTTCTGTTAGGGAGATTATTTCTGATTAATCTTCTGAGCCTTAATAGGTAACATGATTACCAATGCTGAACTGCAGCTACTGAATTTGAAGCAGGTATTGAAAGATTGCTTTCATTACGTGATGTTCCAGTTTTTGTCAGTTACTGTATGTTTGTCTGTTGGTACAGATAGAAAATTGAAGTGCAGTTTTGTAGTATTGGTTCATTCTGTCTATTCTTGTGTTTGAACCTAGCAGTCCTTTAAATTTGACATCTCCTGATTAACCAATTTTACAGCTAGGCATATCTCAGGAAATTAATTGGTATAATCTCATTTTACATTTTACTGGAAGACCTGTGCTTTGCAGGTAGCTGCATTGGCAAGGGAAGGAACTGTGACTAGTATAGACTGCGTGGCATGTTGAGTGATTGGTATAGTCATTTTGTTTAAGAGGTCTCACTGTTCCTTGCTTTTCCACTGTCTTCTTAACACTCACTCACTGACCAGGCTGTATGTGTCCTGTAACTTTTAATGTCTGCCTTGGATCCACAGACTCTTTCTGAGAGAGGAATCTGCATTTAGCTGAAGATGTCCCAAGGTTCAGTAATTACTTAGCAAAGACTGAGGTTTATAATTCAGGGAATGGTTTCCATGAACCATTTAGGTAGGAAGTCTTCTAGGCATCTTGAGAAGTACAGAAATATTGTCCCTCTAATAAGGTAGAGAAAAATTACAGATTGGGGAGAAAGAATTTTCCAAGTGGTAGGGAGATCCATAGCTTCCTACAGGCTGTAGGAGCTCAGAATCCTTATCGTATTTGTCTCCAAATATCCCTCTTTATCTCCAAAACTTCACTAACTTCAGTGAAACTGGGTTTTTTTTGAACTCAACTTTAAGGCACAGACCCTGATCTCATAGACTGGGTGGAAAGTGCATACCACATTGCTGATGATAAAAAGCTCTTGCACCTTGCACTGAGTCCATGGTAGCATCATGAATGTCTGGCTGTTACCAGATGGAAAAAAAGCTGTGTGTACATGGAGATCAGTATGGAAAAATTCTTGTAAAGCTGAAGGATTTCCTCCATGAACTCTTGACTTTGTAATCTGTGAGTGCACCTCCTAAAAGTGTAACTGTGGAGAGAAGTGTTCAATTTCTGTGCCTTTTTCTGGTTTTTGAGGCACAGTGCAGGAGTACACTTCATACACTAAAAGCACAAAACATATTCTTTGTACAAGAGAGAAAATAGAGAATGAATTTCACAATGAAAGAAAATTTATCACCCGAACACTTGGGTAGCTCTGCCTTAAGTACCTGACAAAAGTGGCTTCACAATGAGTTGCTAAGTAGTGCTGCTCTTGAACTATAAATTGGGAACCGCAAAACAACCTTTAACTTTGCACATATATTGTCCAAAAGTGGCTAAATAAGCTGAGATGCAATGCCCCAGACATTGTGTTCCAACTGGAGATTTGGAGTGCTTTGAGCTGTTCAGTACTGTCAACTTTCCTTCTGATGTTCTAGATGAAAACCAAGGTGAACACGCAATGCAGAAAGTAAATAAAAGGCCACTGTCAAAACAGACTGTGCCCAAGCTTAGCTATTTTAAATAGAAGCAGGTCAGAAACCAGCAGCCAAGTTTTGCGTTTCACAGCTGGCCACATATTGCTGCTGCCTCATTGGGGCTGGATTTTTGCAAGTGCCCGCTTCCTGTGTTGGTACTCAAACCTGGCATGTTGCTTGTTCTGAGAATCCCAGTGGGAGCTGTTAGTGGGATCCTTCTTCTTGGCTCCTTTCTCTGATGACACTTAACGGCTATCCCTGATTTCACAGGTAGGTGCTGCCAGCGCTGTTCCCCCTCCCAATGCTGAGCTCGGCAGTTCAAACAGCCTCAGCCAAGCCCTGGCACAGAGCCCCTGTGCTTTTGCTTCTGTTGTTCCAGTGGGAGTGCAGTCTTTCTGATACCCCTGATTTCTCCAGCTTGGAAGTGGTCTTCCACAGAAAGCCCTGCTCATTCAGGAGTTCCCAAGCATGCAGGACTTGGGGAATAGCCCTTGATGTTTGTCCTCGCTCTCTAGGGAATAGTTCGAACTTGAGCGGATGACTTGTTATAAGGTAGCTGTAATGTTTCTTGACTTGACTGTAAGGAGTTTCTGTTCTTTCTGTGAAACTGACCACTGCACGTGGAGCAGCAGCTGAAATGCTGTGCTGTACTGCCAATGTACTGCATTTAACTGGCACCAGTTTCTGAGTAACTGAATATTCAAGCAAGCATTCACTAACCAGAGGCCTTACTCTACCCAGATGAGTAGGCTTTTTTCTCTGCCGGCTAACCTGGACTGGTTATTTTACATCGTTCCCTTGCTGTTTGCTTGGCTGATGTTTTAAGAGATCTGTGTTTTGATCTCTTTCCTCATTCAGTTCTGGGACCGCCATGAATATTAACCTGGCTGTTGTACTTGGAGACATAATGTTGGTTTTACTTACCCAGTTGGCTTCCTCTAACCTTCTTTGATTTCACCATATGTTTTCAGACAGACAGCAGTGCAAAATTAAACATTGTATTCATTAGTACAATACAAATTGAAATAATACAAACTGCGTTCACCTTTGGTATAAACGGTAGTGCTCAAACTTTGTAAAGCCATTTTTCCTGCGTGTAGCTGGCAGCTGAGCAGCCAAAGAGAAGAATATTTGAACTCGCATAGTTCAGGTAATTCACTTGATAGAAAGTATTCACCATTTTGTATTTCTGAAATAGTCCCTACTTGTACACTAATGATACTTGGTGGGTCCTAACTTGTGGAAAACCCCAAAGTTTTGGCTCTGGAAGTGCAGTCCTTATAAGGCTTTGTAAATGGATGTAGAAGACTGTGGGAGACTCGAAAATCTTGGCCATAGGAGTTCAGCTCTGCTTCAGACTGCTGCAGTTTTCTTTCTTTTCCAGAACCTTTGCCAAACACTCTGGTGCTCAGTGAAAGGCTCCTGCCGCTCCAAACTGGATGCAGCTGCAGATGGAACTTGGTGCGGAGAAAACAAGGTGACTGTGAGCCATGCTGCCAGCAGGATGTGCTGCCTTCAAAAGAGCAGCAGAGGATGCGTAGCTCTGCCATTGTTCAGTGTGAAAGAGGGGTATCCTGTGACATCTCCATTTATATTTCCACCTAAGTTTTCAACCTTCAGGGAATGAAATAACAAATAATTCACAATAAGATTTTCCTGTGATAATAACCTTAAGCTGTTTGTCCTTTCTCTTCTCCAGTGGTGCTTCTCTGGTGAGTGTATTACAGTAGGCAAGACTCCTGAAGCAATCCATGGCGGATGGGGCGTTTGGTCATCCTGGTCCCATTGCACAAGGACATGTGGGGCAGGAGTTCAGAGTGCAGAGAGACCGTGTGATAACCCAGAGTAAGCTGTTTACACACTCTTTTCTTACCTTTTATTCAAGATCTTTGAGGTACTTACGACATTGGAAACTCTTGTATGTGGCTGTTACCAGCAGGTGCTTACAGCAAGACAGACACCTGAACACCTCTCCTTCCCGGTTAAGCATACCTGTGTAAAATTCAATAGGCTCACATTTTACAGTCAGCACCTCATTCTTTAATCCTTACCCTCCATGGAGTTTATTGCTACAAAAAATGAAAAAATCCTGTTATTTAACATTCAGGCATTGCAGAAATAGTAAAAATGTTGCTTTAATAATACTGCCATGAATAAATAAATGCCCTCAAACACTGGGTAAGGACAATAGCTAGCAATCTGTCCCTGAGGGAAGTCAAGGAACTCACCTTCCGTGTTTTGTTGTAGTCACCAGCTTTGTTTGAGCTTCAGACACACGAACTGATAGGTACAGAACATGAAAGGCAGAATTTTCTAATACATATTTGAGTTCAAGAACGCCCTACATCTCATTTTTAGAAATCACTAAGAGTCTAACAGCAGAAACCACATTACTTTTCTGGAAGAACTGTCAAACATTCTGGAAAATACGGTATTTTGGGAGAGTTCGTTTGATAAGGTTATTGGTCGTGAGCTCAGCTGGGCAGTGTACCAAGGACTTCTTTGGAATACATGGTTTGTCGAGATCTCTGGGCTCCATACTGACTTGTTTGGGTACTTGAGCATGTGAACGATATCTTTACCCCATCAGGGATTCAGTTTCACCTTGTTATCCCAATTGGAACCTGAAAGACATTGCTCTTTTGAGACTATTTTCACCCAGGATCTCCTGTCCTAGTCTCAATGTTCCTTTTCCTAGACCACAGTTTGGAGGAGACTACTGCACTGGAGAAAGGAAACGCTATCGCATGTGTAACATTAGCCCCTGTCGCAAAGGCTTGCCAACCTTTCGTCAGATGCAGTGCAGTGAATTTGATACAGTTCCCTACCAGAATGAATTCTACCACTGGGTTCCCGTTTATAACACAGGTATGAAGCTACAAGTTTTTTTAATATCTCGTATAAAAAGTTAATTTTACAGAACTATGAGAAAGTTCTGTGAAGATAAGAAGTCACTGTAAGTATAACTGGCACCACACTGAGAAGGTAATGCTTCAGCAGGTTCAGTATTGTACTGCCCTGTATTGTAGAGAGAGAATCGATGCCTCTGCCTTATAACTTGCTTTGCAACAGCTAATTACTAAATAGTCATGGTAATAGTTACTACTATGCAGTTTGATTCTTGGTGTATGCATAAATGTGAAGTGTAGATTATCCAGTAGAAGCTAGCAACAGAATTTTTTAATGAAAAAATAAACCAGTTAAGGAAGTGAAGCTCAAGACTCAACTTTCAATTTCATTTGCCAGTAGTATTTTTTTTCAGGATGTTTTTGTGCCACAGTTATTGGCAGTTCTGAATAGGTTTCCTAAATTTCAGCTACTGTTTCAATTTCACCTAACAAAGGCACCATGAAGATGAACCAGACAGACTTCCAGGACAATTTCTGATGAAAAAAAATAGTTGATAGAAGAAGACTTTTTTAGAAGGACTCCCAGTAAAACAAACTATGGTAGATGCTAAGAGCCTAAGGCTTGTAGTCCAAAGCCAAATTCATAAACCATTTTCTGCAGTTGCCTGTCACTGAAATTGAGATTCCAGTCCTCTCTGTTACTCGTGTGTGCCACTGCAGGGTACAGCCTTGGTTCTCTTCATGTCCTCTCTATGGCAGTGCTACAGAACTGGTAGCTCGTGTGTGCCTTTCTTACAGAAGGTCTGCTTCTAAAGGGCATTAAGAATCATGAATCAAATGGCATTCAGATCAGAAAAACACCTTTCCCCATCCCTCCTTTCTTCCCGGGCTTAACTTAATTCCTCGTTTCTCTGTGTCCTCCCCTGGAGCAGTGCAGGGGGCTGGGGAATGGGGGTTACGCACAGTTCACCACATGTTCTTTCTGCCGCTCCTTCCCCCTCACTCTGCCCCCGCTCCAGCCCGGGCTCCAGCCCACGGCAGCAGTTCCACGACCTTCTCCGCCGTGGGTCCTTCCCACGGGCTGCGGCTCTTCACGCCCGGCCCGGCCCGGCCCGGCCCCCCGCGGGCGCAGCCCCTCGGGCCCAGCCCGGCCCGGCCCGGCCCCCCGCGGGGGCACCGGCCCTGCCCCAGCCCGGCCCGGCCCGGGCTCCTCTCCCCGCGGGGCCGCGGGCCCTGCCCGGAGCTGCTCCAGCGCCGCCGCCCGCGGGTCACAGCCCCCTGCGGGCACCCCCTGCCCCGGGGGGGGCCCTGCCCGGGCTGCGGGGGGGGAGCTGCTCCCCCGGGGGCTCCGCGGGCTGGGGGCACGGCCCGCCCCGCCGGGGGCCGCCCCGCGGGCTGGGGGAGCCGCTGCTGCGGCGCCTGGAGCCCCCCGGCCTCCCCCTGCCCCGGCCCGGGGGCCGCGGGGCTGCTGGGCTCGGTCGCACTTCAATACACGGTCTGAAATACACGATCCCTGCGGCTGCCACCGGCACTGACGGGCTCGGCCTTGCCCAGCACCGGGCCCCCGCCACCAAAACCTTGCCCTGCAAACGCAATACAGTTTGTATTTTGTTATCAGGCATTTTAAATCATCTCATGCTGCACATGAGATACGAGGAGAAAATAAAGTATCATGAGCTTTTTCTAAACCCTGAGTGCACGTAACAGTCTTTGTTTGAAAGCATCTAGTCGAGTAAGTGAAATCCTGAGGTGGACATCCTGTGACATTTTAGACATTCTGTGTTCCTTCATCCTGCTGGAAAAACAATAAATGATCTATATGGTCACAATTCTCTCTCCTGGCTTTTAATTTGAAAACTTAGGTAAGCCAGTTCTAATGAATGTCACATAATTAAATATTGCTGTAATGTTCTTTTCTGTTCTGTAAACTACTTTTACAGGAGGACCGGGACTCTTTTGATTATGTTATCGTAAGATATATATCATATATCACATGTTGTGATTTAGTACAAGGTAGGATGAAACAAGCAGCTTTAACAAGCAACCTGGCAGAAAAGCAGCGAATGACATCTCACTTTTACCTAGGCTAACTATATTTAAGATTCCAATTGAGATTTTTTCTTTCTGTTTTAAATGAGTTTGAACCTGTTGGGGAACTTGCATAGTCTTTTTGTGGATTTGCTACAGAGCACAGAAACCCATGTGCTCAAGCTGGAGCACCCGAGGATCCCTGGGAGTCTTAAAATCATGTCATAGAATCATAGGATGGTTTGGGTTGGAAGGGACCTTAAAGACCATCTAGTTCCAAGCCCCCTGCCATGGGCAGGGACACCTTCCACCAGACCAGGTTGCTCAAAGCCCCATCCAGCCTGGCCTTGAACACTGCCAGGGATGGGGCATCCACAGCTGCTCTGGGCAACCTGTGCCAGTGTCTCACCACCCTCGCTGCCTAGTATCTAATCTAAATCTACCCTCTTCCAGTTTAAAGCCATCCCTGCTTGTCCTATCCCTACATACTCTTGTAAAAAGTCCCTCTCCAGGTTTCTTGTAGGCCCTGTTTAGGTACTGAAAGGCTGCTATAAAGTCTCCATGGAGCCTTCATTTCCCCAAGATGAACAACCCCAGCTCTCTCAGCCTGTCTTCATAGGAGACATGAATGAGGGGGACTTCCAAGCTCAAGGGTGGCTAAAGCATCCAGCAGCTCTGACCAGGATATGTTCCGAATTCTTCTCATGACCCAGGCCCCTACTTTGAAATTTAATCAGACTTTTGTGCTAATGTACTACTCTTGCCATCAGGTTGACTCTATATTTATTTATTTCATACCATTTAACAAATTACATATATCTGAATCTGATGGCTTCTTGGGGCTTAACTTCCATGTAGTAAGTATGAGTCCTACACTGAATTATATAAATACCTTTATTTTATCAGTCAGTGCCAGGATCATCTCATGTACTGGCAGATAGGGGTTCTGTTGCTAGTGTTCTAAATTTCATATTTCTTACGAAATACGTCTGTGTATCAAGGAAGATCTGTACTGATACAGTCGCAGGGGCTGAGCTAACAGCATGAGATAATGTTTCTGCTGCTGCTGGTTTGAAATTAAACTTTCTTTTGGAGTTCCAAGCATGGTTAAAGTGGCAAGTAAGTTCACCTCAGCCTTTTTTTCCCCATTTTGTCTGTATATGGTAATTGTATTTTCTAATTTTCTTTAGTTTGGATTTTCTTGGCCAATTCCAAGTTGTCACAGAGGTGAGGGTTTATAGAGAAGAGGCCCACCTCTTTTCTTCCTCGTCAAGTAGGAAAAAATATTGAAGTCTTCTCTTCTGCCGGCAGACAAATTAATCGCATCCTTCAGTCAGGTTAAGCTGGATCCTTCCTGCATGTGAACTCATGAGAGTCATCTGCAGGGGAAACAAATTTAAATTGGGAAGGGAATGTTTTCCTCTCTAGTTATATTCATGTTGTTCTGTTTACATTTGATGAGTCTGAATTCCATGATAATATACACAGCGGGAAAAAATCATGTGCCTGAATTTTAGGATTTTTTACTTAGCTTTGCTGACTTGCATCCTCAGTCCCATTCTGATGACAGATAAGTTACTGGGCACTTATGGGAGCTCTGTGGCTTCAGATTCCATTACATCTGGGTTTCTTTTGTGTATTACAGGATTGATCTTGTATTGTATATGATCTTGCTTCTATTCAAATCAGCACCATAATCTTGGTGCAGGGTATGGGAACCACAGACAAAAAAATGGGATGTAATTTTTCTAGGCTGCTGAGTGTTGGTAGCACCTTAGCTAAACTCTTATGTTCAGCTAGGAGCAAAGCACTGCCAGAAGGATGCAGTCAGACGAGGAGGTTTACAGGACAGCAACATGGAAGTCAAACGATTTGAAAAAGTAGGTTGAGAAAAGCAAGTTTTGCTCTAGAAGAGAGAAGTTGGAGTGAGTTAAATACTAACTACTTGAAGAGACTTTCTAAGGGTATTTACTAGCTCAGGGATAAGCATGCTAAAGATACAGGCTATGAGGATTGCATGGCTCCGTGCAGTGTTATGTCCAGGTCTGGAAGAAGCTGTCAAGATCCCAGCAGTTCTGTGCCCTTGTTAACTGACTTTAAAAAACAGAACCCCATGGTGTTATCAGCACGGTTTGAATGTAGCTCTTCTGCTTTCAAACTTCGGTTTGGCATCAAGTTTTCTGTCACTGTACTTCATACCGCAACATCCCATTCCCTCAACTCAAGCAGTACAGGAGTCCCCAGAGAGAAGCAGATTCAACAGTTTTTCATGTCCATGAAAGGTAGGACAAGCAGAAACAGCCAAAACATCACAAGGGAACTTTAGGTTACACATTAACAAATCTTTATTGCCGTATGGGTTGTTAAACATTAGAGCAGGTTACCTAGAGCGCTTAAGGAATTAATACTATCATTGTAGATATAAATACAATCTCAGCAGGAGCAGTCTAAGTAGCTTTGATCCAGCTTTGGTGTGGAAGGACAAATAAAATCCTGTAGGTTTTACGCAGGTAGAAATCAGCTCTGTTTAAATGGGATTTCAGTGCTTTTTCTGAACAAGGTCATTACCAAGTGTTCACAGATGGATCTAGTGTTTCATGCATATGCTGGATTGCAAGAATTTCTGTATATTTTGGCCTAAAAGTTGCTAAAATGACAGCCTGTTTGTTGAAGTCTCATGATTTGGTCAAATTTGCTGAAGTAACTGAAACTAAACCAGCTGCTTTAATGAGTTCCTTCTGAGCAACCCTAGTATTCATATTGATCTTAGTTTAGTGGGTTTGGATTTTCAGAACTGAAATAAGATTTAGAAAATCTGAACTTAATGCCAGTCTTTGCTTTCAAGTTCTGCTGTCATTTTGAGGAATGTGTTTATTTTCCTTTTATGTCAGTTTGCTTTCTAAAAATAGGAGATGAAAGTACTTTCTACACCTATATCTGTTCTGTGTTTAAATGTTAGACTTGTTGAGAACAGTGACTGATTCTGGTACAGTTTATTTACAGTCCTACAATAATGAAGCCCTGATCTTTTGTCAGGTCCCTGTGCTCAGCTGTAAAAAAATAATGATAGATAAGTAAATAATTTTAGGAAATGAATGACTAATACAGTGCTAGTTTAATTTCCTCAGTGGTGCCCTAACCATCCTTCCATGCAGATGAAATATCAAAATAACTTGGAAGAATGATGGTAGGAGTATAAAATTGGATAGGATTGAGCTTGTGGGGAGGTAGCAGTAGCCTCTCATTTCCAGTGGGGCTCTGCAGAAAACTGGCAGGAAGAAAGGCAATGCAAAATCTGTGGGTCAGGTAGCATCTAATTTGAGATCAGTTACTACAGTTATGAAAACGAGGAAAGTTTTCATGCCTTCCAAGCCCTTCTTTGAATCATGAGCCTTTGCAAGTCTGTAAGTTTCTTTTTATATTGGCTTAGTAAGAGAGTTATCTTTCTCTGCAAACTTTTTCTGAGTTATATACTTAGAGAGAGCATCATAGTTATGACAGGAATATGTCAGCAGTCAGCACTGCCTACTTGTTCATGCTCAGTGATTTCTGAAATTAAGTTGGATACCATCTTGCTTGTTATGTCAACACACAACTAGGGAGGAGGTACAGATATCAAACTGCTGCTCTTCATATTTCATTATGAAAAATGTAGAAACTGAAACGGCTTTCTACAGAGTCTCTGCCTGTTAGTGTGGGTTCTGAGCAGGTAACAGACTAGCTGGAATTCTGGGATTCTTCTTTACATAAGGGTATTGTGCTTTCTGTTTAAAAAGTGGTGCATTGAGAAGGTAAGCAAGGTGAAACAAAATTTAGAGCACTAAAGTGATCTAATTAGCCACATGCCCAGAAAAAGATTTCTGCAGATAGAAGTAAAATTACTTGCATCGCTTATCATGACAGCTCTTATCAGAACAACTGATGGATGTTATGGCTGGCAGTTTTCAGAGGGACTGAGAGCTGGTAAGGATTACAAACTTCATGTACTTGCCTGAGACTTTTTTGTAGATCCATCTCTATTGATATTCTTGAAGATGACTCACAAGACCTTGAATTCCATGAGTTTTATAACCTTGGACCATGTGTGTCCTCTGCCTCTAATCACTCTACTGCCCTTTACGAAGGCATCTGTATTTGAGAAGCCACTAGCACAACGTTGTTGTCAGTCCTAAGATAGCTCTACTGACAAGAGAGAAAAAAGAAAAGTCCTCGTTAAGGTTTTGGGTTTCCTTTAGTGTCCCTTTTTTTTTGATCCCAGTTCTGCAGAGATCCTGTTTGAATGGGATGCCTAGTTTTAAAGCTTAGGCTGTGTAGGATTCAGTCCTTAAACTGCAAGCTCTTTGGGCAGGACCTGTCACTTTTGTGCACTGCATGGTGTTGTGTACGTGTTGGTACTGTACAGACCAGAGCAATGAGAGTTTCTTAGCATTATCGAAAGTTTGAATTTTGCTCATTACTAGAAATTATTCTAATTTCAAACATAGTTCTTTGTATGACACAAGTCAGGACAGCAAAGGAGGAAGAGGGAGAAAGAAATTCATTAGCTGAGATGTAGAAGATTCATAGTTACCCTGCATTCCTCCGAGAGCAAGGAAGCTCCAGGATGAAGCTGTCACTCAGCAGAGGCACCTCTGCCACACACAGGGAGGTTGAATTAAAATGGCTAAATAATAATGCCTTGAAGTTCCTACTGACTGGCGGGTTTAAGGCCTACTGCTTTCCTCAGCAAAGCATTTCAGCTTACTGAGCATGAACAAATTGCTTTAGCGCATGGCTAGACTGAGGTCTTGGAACAGACCAAAACCAGAAGACAGTCCTCTGTTGCTGTCCCTCATGGGTGTGACAGTGGGTGATTTTTTTTTTTTTTTTTTGTTCAGATAGCTCTGGCTCTGCTGGATGGTTTCCAGGGAGTGATATAAGGGCAGGGATTATATCTGCCTTTGCTTTGACCCTGGTTTCAGTTCTGACTCATCTTCCGTGTACACAACTTATTTATCAAACTTGTATCCTTTGACTCTCTGAAGCCTGAGTTTCAAAATTTCCCTTTCCCAAGGGCCAGTGGCTGTGAAGCAGGGCAGTGTGTATTTGGCTTTTCTTATTCTATGGATGGAATAGAGTAAGGCTGGTCCATTGCAGAAAATCTTGTTTCAGACACCCACAGATTGCTTTTGCCACACCTTTTCTCTTCCCTGTTGCTTTTGTGCACATCTATCCAGGAATAGCCTGGGTCTGTCAGACCCACCAATATTACCCCATTTCATAAGTTGCCAAGCAGGGAAAAAGTCCAGTGTTTGAAATAATTAAGTGCCAGCAGATAGCTGAAAATGAGCAGTGATGTGACACTCTACTGACATGCAGAAGAGCAAAAGCAACCATTTGACTGCTGTCTGAGAGAGGCTGGCAGCAGTGATGAGCAGTTATAAATTATCTCTGAAATCACAGTCATCAGCCAGTGGAAAACTGTTGCTTGTCAGTGTCCTTGGCAGTCTCACCCCTAGATTCCTCCTTTCCCTTCACTGATGGCATTTGGTTTTGCTTGTTTCCCATCACTTTCTTCATCACAGTTGATGGCCTCGTTACTGCGCAAGTCAGCCAGTTGGCTGGATGTTAATGTACCAGCAATGATGGGCATGGAGGTGTGAGGGCACCAGCCTCTAGCTGCTTCCTAGAAGTCCACAAGTGGCCTTTATCAGGCCTGTGTCACTCTGTTAGCAATACAACCCTGGCTCTGCTAACTGCTTCTAATTAGGCCATTTCTGTCAAATGCTATGGAAAGTGAATGGATGGTGCAGTGAAGACACTCAAGTTCAGGGTCCTGCAGAAGTATTTTCTGAGAAAGTATCTTTGTTCTCCTTTCAGCAAACCCCTGTGAGCTCCACTGTCGCCCAGTAGATGGTCATTTTTCAGAGAAGATGCTTGATGCAGTCACCGATGGTACTCCTTGCTTTGAAGGAAGGCATAGCCGAGATATCTGTATTAATGGAATGTGTAAGGTATTGGGTATGTTTGCATGTTTCTTTCTCTACAGTTTTATAAAGTTATGGGAAAATGTTGTTCAACACATTGTTTTTGAGGATCGAAACCAAGTACTTCATTTTATCATGCTTCTAATGATCATGGAATCAAGTTTATAGAAACAGCCTTTTGAAGTAGATGTAAGAGTCATTTCCATCCTTTTTAGCAAATCCATTAGACTGAGTGCTAATTACTTTTGGTACTTTTTAAATCCTCTCTTCTTCTTCCGTTATTTTAAGTCATCAGTTTAAGAAAATCTGTGTGTTTCTGATGAGATATTTTCACAAAGGATTGTAGCTTTAAGGTTGTAATTGGTGTCACTATTCTCTGTGGGTTTTTTAATGAAAATGCGGTTTATCATTACATATTATGTTAGTTCTGAACTGACTTGTAATAGGATCAGGCATTTGCACTTGAGCACAGTAAAAATAATTTTAGTTTACCACAGTAAATTGAATAATGTTGTACAATGAGATTATGGGCAAACACAGAGTATATAGTTCAATAATGTTCTGTTTATTGAAGAGAAGTATAACATTGTCTGCATATTCAGCATGTTCATAGTAGGTTTCCAGGATGATATGTGTGTTTGTGGCATTTGAAGGTGTGTTCTGTAACTGCTGTAACACCCACAGTCTTAGCATTGGTTTTAGTGAATTTAAAATGAGTACTTTACTTGCAGGGGATGTAGGTACAACTACGGCTTATTTCTTCAAAAAGGGGATTTGAGTCCTGTTACCTCCTTGAAGCCTGATAGCTGTTTTGCTTTTCACGTCTTCAGAAACAAAAGCAAGACTTTGTGTCCTGTGGGAACTACGTTAGCTTACTGTTGGGAGCTTGGAATTGTATGTCCTAGGTCATTGAATCATATAAAAATGAAGAAGGGACTTCAAGAAGTCTTCTGTTTCATCCCTTTACAGAATCATGTTGCTTTTTGACACTTCTCACATTCTTTTCTTAAAGACTTCTTCTGGTGATAGAAACTCCACATTTTAATTGGTCATTGGTATACCCTCTCTGAAGAATTTCTGTTTTATGAGAATGCCAGTGCCTCTGAGAGTGTTTTAAGCTTTCCTTTCAGGATATGCATTTGTTAAAGGGAGTTAGTGAGACTCTACTCGAATTCACAATGAAGAGATTCTGCTTGGCTTTGCTGGGAGCCGGGATGGGCCTTTTAACTATGATGGTGAAAGACCTGACCTTGCCTTGAGCAGTTCGAGCTAGATGTAAACACGTATTTAGCCTATTGAAACATGGTAAATGTTGCGTACCGTATCAGTGCTTTTGACCACCTGGAAGAAGCCAAGAGCTAAACTCAGACAGCTGTCTTTGTGATGTTACACTTTCATTTTCTGATTTCCAGCCCAAATGGACTGGGATCACTATGGTTAACTTTAGTTTCCATATACTTTCTGTATTGAACCTTGCCTGTGACAGTTCAAATTGATACCTGTTTCAGAAACAGCAAAAATTAATTTGTTCAGAAGTGATAGATCAGAGGTGAAAGGAAAGCTAATTCTAATTGCAGTTTGTAGATACCAGATACACTTCAGCATTAATAGTTCTGGGGACCCAAAACCTTTCTAAAAAATTCCCTCCAAGGTACTGGTGCTGTCATAAATACAGTTTTGTCAGAATTTCGTATGTTGACTACTGCTGCACATCTTCTGACAAACAGAATCACAGAATGAACAACATGATCATGCAGCTGCCACAGATGAGACCAAATGATGAACAGGTAACCCAAACAGGTCACACTTCTGAAAGACAGTGTATTTTTGTCTAAAATATGTACTCAATATAACAGTTGAGGTTTTTTTTCAAGTATCTCTGCATAATTCACTAGTATTTTAGTCCAGCTAGTTCAACGCAAGACATACATTACAGGTCACAGGGAGTAAATCTGGAAATGCATTTAATATAGTCAGTCTGGTACATCATTCTTATACTCCGATAGCAACCTGTTGGTAATGATGTGAAAAGGCAGTTCACAAACTTTAGTGGCAAGGTCTGTTAAATCACTTTTCTGGTTTTCAGTACTATATCTCACAAAAGCACTTCACATTTGTTCTGAGTGCTAAAATAATACTTCGCTTAGGTCTGAAATTGAGCAAGAAATTTAAACAGTGAGATGTACATTAGATCCACTGTTCGTATTGCTCACATTTGGTGTGCAGAGTAGCTATTTTTTAACAATAGGGTTCAGAGTTTTCCTGGTGGATATCTCAAAACAAGATAGACTCAGATTCAACCAATAATTTAATCTCCTAAATTCATCCCATTTCAGTATAAATTTGCAGTTTGCCATGGTTTTGTTCAGAGCAATTAGAGAAACTGGTCTTACCTTGATAGCTAGATGGGGATTAAGATCCCTTATTTTAGCTGCCAGAGGTATACTGGATGCTTTCCTAACCACCTTGGCAAACCCATAATGTGCATCTTCAAGTGGGAAGCAAGTACAGACAGGCATTAGCACTTATGCACGTGGTCCTTGCATTCTTTCCAGTATATGGAAAAATATATTTTGTCCTCATTTTGCGGAAAAGCTGCCTGTGCCTCAGTGCAGAAGGAAGCCTTACTGGTGAGGTGTTGGTATGGTATTCCTTTAGAATTGTCTTATCAATTCAAAGGCAAGCTGAAGTTGTTAACTCATTGGAGGGCCTGGCATATACAATAGCAGGGTCCTCTCTTAGCTTTGTCCTTACGCAGAAGAGGAGTTCCCTAACATATGTAATGCTGTTAAATCACTCAGTTCACCAGTGGCTGCAAAGGGGGACCTCGAAGCTGTGTGCCTGCGGTTGCAACCGTATTTTGTTCCATGTGGTGCTAATATGGAGATGAGAGATGCAGGCCTCTTAATCCTTTTATTGTATTTGCACCTAGCCTGGCCTTCCTTCAGGTACCTTCTTAGACCCTCTGCTGTCATGATGTATGACTTAGGAATAGTTTTGAGTGGAGGGAGCCAACAAGTTCTGTCAGTAATTTGATCTAAAATCAAGATATACCTCGACTAGTTTTCTATTTGACCATATTCTTCTACATCCATCCTTTGAGTGTCACTTTTTTCCCCTTTATTTGGAAGGTCTTTAAAGCACATGACCTATCTTCCTGTGTTTTAAACTCTACATCACAAGTGCACTGTAATTCTTACTAGAGCAGTCAGTTGCTCCTCCAGTGTTACAAGCAGATACTGCCACCAGTGTGTGTTTGCTGAGCACTGGTATGTACATGACCGAGGAATTTGGTTAAATACAACCCATAGCATCACCTAAAAGTGAGGGCTTACATGGTGTGTACACTGAGAGTTTGTGGACAGTGAGGATGGAGGACCTGGCATCTCTGTTGTTAATAGCAAGCATTCATCTCCCACACAGAATTCTGATAGGTTTAAATGACATTCAGTCATGCAAATCTGTGAGCTGTTCTCTGTGGTAATTCACAATTGTTATGCTGAGAGACTAATGGTGTATTGGAGAATTACACAGCTATGTAGTACTAGGGTTGAAAATGGTTTTTTTTTCCTCTTGCTAAAAGGCAGATTACACATCTCAGATTTTTTGTAGTAGCTTTACTGCCTCTTACGGTTCATTATCCTCCTCTGACTGCTACCCACACAGGACATTGATTGATTCAGTCCCATCTAGACAAAATATAAGAGGAATAGGTGCATCAGGACAGCTTTCTCCCAATTCAAGGCAACATCATGGCCAACATGAAATTAACATATTTTTTTCATTTGGAGACCAGTGGGGGAGACAAACGGAAGGAAGAGCTTAAAAGCGTAATGTAGCATCCACATAACTTTGATGTTCAGGCAGTACATCCAGGCTGTACCCTTCAGCACATGCATAGACTTTTTGTATCTGCCCCATGCTGTCAATGTGACACAAGTGTCTTTCCCTCTGGATGTGGCAAACGGGTAGCAGTATCTCTGGCTGTTTTCCCTTTAGTCACTGAGCAGCAGGAAAGAAATTGTTTCTCCTTCCTGTAATGCAGCCAGACAATTCAGGTCATTATTTCTGCCTCTGCACTGTGTGCTGGGACCAGTCTCAGGTGCATGAAAAAGGCTCTTGGTGAATGGGGCGGTGACAAATGGCTGCTTGGAGGGATGCTAATTTGCACTGCACATGCTGTGTCACGCAGTGGTTGCTGTAGCACAGCATGTTTCACTGGTAGGGGTGCACAAGGACACATGTGTACAAAAGAGTCAGAACCTAATTGTTGCTGATTTTTTCTGGGTTTATAACCTGCATTTAGTCTCCAGATCCCTTTTAACAGTCAATATGGCAGAAATTTGAGATGTATTATTTAAGGCAATTTTAGAAAATATGGCTACTGCTTATCTAGAACAATCAGAAGAATGAGGAAAGCAAGTAACAGGGAAGAGGAAGCATCTAGAAATCTGTCTATCAGATGACAAAAATAATGTGATACTCACTGGACCAGGAAGATAAAACATGGCCTGGAAATTAATGTTCATGTAAGTGTATTTAGAAAGAATGACTGCTGTTTATTTGGTCACATGAGAATATACACTTTGTGATGGTTATTAATGGCCTTGTAAGATGAGGCCCTCTGTCTAGAGATGAAGGTGATTGCACCAGCAGCAGCACCCCAGAGCTAGGGGCTAAAATGACAGCTTTATTTACTGTAAAACGGTAAATTGCCTGCCCTGCCACAGTTGTGTGCAGTGCCTCATTCTTGGGGAACCCAGCATCCCACCCTGCTGCATGTACAGGTAAGACTGATGTCTGATCAGATACCAACTACATTTCGAGTATCAGAGGAAAAACAAAATGCAAACTTCTGTGTTTGCAACTAGAAGGGACAAACAGATTCCCTTCGTGTTGTAGTGATGTCATATTTTGATGCTATGGATGCGTTGCTAAAGGATGGTCAAGTGGGGTAGATCTGAGCTGATTCTGACTGAGCTGATACAGAGTACTGGCCACTCAGCAAGCACCTGAAAGGCAGGAGTAGTGCTGCCACCCCACTCATTTGCTAGTGCAAATGCAGTAGTTCAGGACTAACTTGTTCAGCGTTTGGGGATTTTTACACTACACGGTACTCACAAGGGAAATATGCTCAGTGACGTTAATTTCAAAGTGTCTGATTGACAGCCTCAACTAGATAAATTACTTCTGGGTGGAGCCACTCAAACAAGCATGAACAGAAACCTTTTCAAGAACATGCATTTTCTACCAGAAAACGCTAATTCAGCAAAAATTATTCGATTTGAAGGCTATTTTTTTTAAGAAGTTCAAAAGAGAAGATCTAAAACCAGTTGTTAATAGTATTCTGCAATAGCAAAACATGAAGTGCAAAGGGTTCCATTTCCAGATTTTCCCCAACTTTCTTTTTCATTTGTGCATAGAACAGAAAATAAACCTAAACTTTCAGAACTCACCAGAGAGGCTGGTTACACCTCTGGTTTAATAATAAACCTGATAACAATGACTTTACTAGCTGTTTGTAGGTAAGTAACAAATGTACTGGTAGTACAGTAAATATATTGCAGAATGCATCTCTTTAAGAAAACAGCTACAAACCTACCTCTTTAGGACGTGTTAAATATAAACTGCAGTGCATCTGTAGATAGCAGGTGACGAGTCAGATCTGAACTTTTGGCAAGATAAAGAAACATCCTGCACTTATCGCAGTGACATCTGTGTACTTTCAATATTTCATTAAATCCATCCTTCATCAAATAGCCACATGCTTGGAAGCAAAAACCGAGTCACCTTCTTAATGTGTGCTTATCTCTGTAGTATTCTGTACTGCTCATAAACGTGGTCCTTGGTGCTGAGATGTGTCTGTGTGAAAGACATTACAAAACCTTCCCTTTTTTGAAAGCAGCCTTTGCTAAAAGGAGAGAGAAGCTGAGACTCCTGCAGAACCTTTTGGCATGCCCATTGTTTTTGAGAATGGTTATCAAAGGTTCTGGCTAAGTGTTGGCATTAGGTGATGGCTGAGTCTTTTTTGGACGCTCTGTGAAAATGCAAGTGACGTGGTTTAACACCATTCGTAACTTCAGGCCTTTCCTTGCTTCCTTTTTTGCAACTTTGCTAGCCGTTCATTAAATCACTGGTGCATGAAAGAAAAGGTCAGGTGTTTCTTGAGCTGAAAATGACAGAAAAATATTAGAGAATCTAGGAGCCTTTATACCCAGATTAGTCTAATAGTTGGGTTTTCTTGTCAGAAGCTTACATAAAATTACAGTAGCTGATGTACTGAAGGTAAAATAAGATCAGAATTGAAAGAGGGGAAACCCAGATTTTCATACATAAAGAATGAAAGTTGTGAAGTTGGCAAGTGTTGCACCTGAACCATTAGAGAAAAATCAGAACTTAAGATACCACCAGACTTATGGCTATCCATCTAAATCACAGGCTTCCAGATACCTTAGATCCTATTAACAGCCATTGACATCAGGTTGTGTTCTGCAACCTTGCTAGTTTTTAAAGAGAGGCAAAAGCCACCCCCAAACCAAATGAAGATTGTTGAAGTTCAAAGGCATTAGTGCACAGGATTTTGGGATTAGACAGGAAGAAGTTTTGTCCTGACTCAGTATAATTAAAATTTTCTCTCACTTTCTGCCTGTAGCAAGCATGAACTGTAAAATCAGTCTTTACCAGAACTTTTATCTTGACTCATTCCCCCATTCCAGCAACCTGGAGAAACAGCTGTAAAACTTCATGCCTTCTGAAGAGTTTCTCTTTACCAGGGAGTTTAACTGCAGTAGAGGTTCTGAACTGCCTAATGGCCACAAAAAGCTGACACAGACATTGTAGTCTGTTACTGCATTGCATTCCTGGGAGTCCGTGGGTGCTTCTACAATGTGAGAAAGCAGACACAAATCCTAGATGTATTGGCCAACAGTAGATGTTGAGACCATTTGGTGGCACATTTTTATCTCAGGTAACTGGCTGCTACTGTATGTTTCATGACATGATGGTGCTTGTTGCTTGTTTGTTTTTCACTTTCATGTAATACACATGAGTTTGACCTAGTTATAACAACCTCTACCATTAGTTTGTTTATACAGGATGTACACTCTTCCAAAAAATTGATTCTGCCCCTTCTTATACACTGAAGGCAGCAATACATGAACTCTGAGTATGTCATTGTGGAGGCCACATTTATTCTGAAACTGTTTTTCCTTCCAGACTGTTGGCTGTGACTATGAGATAAATTCCAATGCAACCGAAGACCAGTGTGGGGTTTGCCTGGGAGATGGCTCTGCATGTCGTACAGTGACAATGATGTTCAATCAAAGTGAAGGATTTGGTAAAATGGATTCTTTTAAACTCTTCAGTTGGTGAAGTAATTTCTCTACATAAAAAGAATTAAGCACTTCTCATTGCAAACAGAGTGGTCAATCTGCATAGGAAATTGTAAATGGGTGTTTCACAGTGAATCATGCTTCTGCCAGAAAAGATCTGTGGTCTGTGCTGTTTAAGTTCACCTTGCCTAACAAAAATTGTGTCAGAGAGCAACAGGCCCTGTGCAAGTTTAGCAGGTAATAATAAAACCCAAAATAGGAAGTGCGTTTACAAGATTAATGTAATTTACCACCTTGGAAAATCTGGACCAAATCGTTGGACAGTATAAAGCACCATGAATATAGTGAGTGGTTTGGAGATTCATTTCTTAGTGTCATAAATCTGATATGATTGTCTCTGGTGACCCTGTGCCATCTCTTCCCCATGCAGAACTTTTTTTGCACTTCTGTTTGCTTTATAACTTTCTGTGGGATGCCTCTGGCTTGAAAGGGGGGAAGAAGTAACTCCCTGCAGGTTAAGGTGGTCTGAATCAGCACCTGGAGAACTGAGCCCTTCTTCACTGATGGCAGTGGCATATTCAGGCTTTAAGTTGCCCTGTGTGGGATGAATGGGAGCCTAGAAGAGGGAGTGGGAGACTAAAACTGAACGAGAACCATGGCAATGAGCTGAAGATGGAAGAGACAACCAGGATGAACAGTTTCAAATGGTAAACCAGGACAGGACAGGGAAAACGGGGTATGGGAGAGCATACTTAGGGCAAGGTCTGTGGCTGAAGAAAAAGTCTGGTGCAGAAATGAGAAGTCTCGAGAGCAATAATGGGTACCACGCTAGTGAGGAGGGAGAAAGTGTGGTGAGGGTGTGGCTTTGGCTGGCTTTTGAGTTTGTGGTGTTTTTTCACAAAATAATTCTGATTTGCACAAATATGATTTGTGCTAATAATTTAGAGCTAGTTTCATAAGATTTTCCGAAGTCCGGGGGGAAAAGCACTTTAATATTTCAGGGTTTTTTCTGTACTGTTCACTTGGATTTGCTTTTCCTTCTCTCCATATCCCCCAGATGAACTGTGAAGGATGCATGCAACCATGCAACAGTGCAGAGACTTCCAAAGGAAAATCTAGACCTCCTTCTCCAATACTACAGTAATCCTCCAGCCTCTGATCTTTTGCTTCCGCTACTCTAATGTTCACTTTGCCTTTGTGTGGGGGATTTCCAAGGCTGCAGATGACATGTAGTTTATTTTTGAATAACAGTTTTATGAAAAAGGTCCGGTACTGTAACACATGGAAGGATAAGTGCCTCTTATTTTATTAAAATTAGTTTTGTGTTTTGTCTTAGTTTTTCTTTGCCCCAAGATTCAGTAAGCCTCACTGACAGATACTGCTGAGGGATATTGAGTGTTAAGTAAAATTATTTCACTGCTTTCTTTAGCTTCAGTAGAAAATTGATTGATTCTGCAGATCCTTTCCCTTCCACAGATATTGATTCCATTGCAGACAAATTAAGAAGTGTCAGGAAAGGCAGAGATCCGTGGGCTTGTAAGGCAGTATGTGGATCTTGCAGATGTTCACAGGTGTTAAATTGAGAATAGGAAGATTGTTTTGTTCACAATATTGGCTTCTTCTAGTCTCTGACAGGTACTGTGGTGGTCTGTCTTGCAGTACAGATTTATGGCAGAATTTATGTAAATGTAAAGACTTCAGGAGCATAAATTCAGTGTAGGTAACAAAACTAGACCAAAGCGTGCTGCCAGGCAAGAAAGATTTGAAGAGATTTTCTGTTTAATGTCACAGTGAAATTCAAAATCAAAGCTAATATATTTTGATTTAAAACTTTATTCATAACCTAAGTCCAACAGGGCCTTTCTTGGGTCTGGTGCTGCGGCAGCATCTATTCTGTCTGCAGGCTAAGTTGCCAAGTCAGGCTAAGGAAATGCTACTAATGAGTTTTAGTAATCCAGCCTTTCACTGCAGGGTGATCAGTTTTACCTGAAGTCTTACTGCCTCGTGTTCAGAAAGAAAGGTTTTTAAATCTGTGTTATTACTTGGATTTTCTTTAAAATTATTTGTCTTTCCTGTGGATTTAAAGTAGGAATAGTGGTCCAGGGAATAGGCTTCCAACACAGCCTCAGGAATGTCAGCATCATCTGTGTAATGGGTTTCCATTTAAGTTTTGTGATGGAAAACAAGTCAGAGGTCTGAAATGCACAAATGGTCTCAGCTGTTGACACTAATATTAGCAAGTCTCTGGTCTGCACCTTATTTGCAGGGGGTTCATTTGAAAATCATTTAAGTTGCTTCACCTGAACTCTTACAGCAGAAAGGCTGCAGCATGAGCAGGGCATTGAAAATCAAGGTCTGGGCCTGGTCAAAGGAGCCACAAGCTCTCCTGCTGTTGAGGTAGAAGTCTGCTTTTATTTTGAAGCAGTGTATTTAGAAGTTGAAATCCCTGTTCCTACTGATGTTGTTGTGATGACTGCGAAGAAACATTACTGTGTACAGCGGAATGTTTGCAAGGTGTGTAAACTCTTTTGGAAGGAGAATAAATTATGCTGCTGGGTGAGGAGAAGCATTGGGTTAGGAGAAAGACCAAGGCACAAGGGACAGGGGTTTAGGACTCTGGCAGATGCAGGTAGTGTGGACTAAATGGATAACAAAAAGGGGGAATGAAGCTGAGAGGATTAGACAGAGGGATCTGCCTGGGAAGGAGGAGTGGCTCCAGAACAAGTGGTGGTCAGTAAGGATGATGGGTAATTGTCCTGTCTTCACCCTTTTGTCTGTTTAGGGGGAAATGAGTTTTCCAACTTTCAGTAGCAAGGGGACAATGCATTTAAATTTATGAAGAACAGGAAATGAGTGACTGGACAACAAGGGTGGGGGTGTCTTTCTTGGCCATCCAGAAGGAAAGATCAGGTGCATGTTGCTCCTGTGAAGGGCTGAATTTTGGCAAAGTGATGGGCAAACAAAGAAACTGTGGCTGTATTCACCTTACTCTGGAGGTTTATACTGATCCCAGTGTCTCCTAACCAGCTTGGCAGGACTGAATCGACAGGTGCCATGGTTTCCCTGCTACCCCTGTTTCCTTTTCATACAAACCAAGTGCAGACAGAGGTATATGCCTGAACCTAGCCCCAAGATGGGTTCTGGACATAGCCGTGATGCATTGGTCTGAGAGACTGGAAGGTCTCCTGGTTCCTCACTTAGGAAGAAGACTGTCTATAGACTGTAATTTTTTCCCCATTACCATTACACACTGCAGTGCTCCCTCTATTCCATGGGAAGGCTACAAACAACCATAGTTTGACTTGCAAACCTGGTATGCCATCAGGAGCCTGTGCTGTTTTCCACATAATGTGGTAGTCCCTCGAGCCTGGCTTAGAGGAAAACCGTGCCTCAGGAATGTGTATTTTTGAGAGAAAAGCTCGCAGATACAACAAACTGGAGAGGAGGATAGGAGCTGTTGTGATAAGGAGAAATAGCCAGATCTGATACCATCTGATCTGCAGTACTGGGCTCGCCACCTGAATTAAATTACTCTTCTCTCACAGCAATGGGGAAAGAGAAACAAGCACTTCAGTCCTGATAGAGCTGTTCCTACAAGAAGGGTTGCATGAATTTATTCATGTTGTATTCTTGTCCGTGTTAGGAGCATATAAATGTAACTGAAAATGGAAAGATTAACAGCATCTCAGAGTTGCCACTTGGTGGGTGCGTGGTAGCACCCACAATATGGATGCTTGAGGATTTAATGAACACAACGTGGAGGTCAGACAGCTGACATCTTGAATATTACTGAATCTCAGATCCCTAGATCCTAATCAGATGAAACCATAAAACCAAGAACAATTATGTGAACACCATCCACATAATTTTTAAATAAAAATGTATTAAGTTGAGTGACAAACTCAAAAGCTTGCTGCTGATTAGTTTTGCTTTCAAAAGAACATATCAATCATTGGGAATTAGTGTGAGGGTTTGAGAAATCAGGAGGTAATTTAGCTAGTCAAAAAAGGGAGGGCCAGGGAGAAGACAGGGTGATATTGTTGACCAGATGTTAACATGTATCACCAGACAGTTGCAATACATTTAAAAGCAGGTTTGTGAGCAAAAGCAGGTGATTTGGACAAGACCAGCTAGAGAAAAACTTGAAAGGATACAGATTTTTAGGTTATAACTGAGACAAGGTTTTTATACTTTGTGGTTTGAACCAATGTTATTCTAATTACATCTGAATAAAAACTACTGGAAAAAGACACCAAAGCCAAAGCTGTCAGGACATGACACAAGTAAGATTTTTCATGCTGTGTTAATTTGACCCACTTGTGAATATGCCTTCTAATCAAGTCTTTAGTTAAATGATCACACGCTATGTTCATAACACATCCCCTCTGCACTGAATGAATAGAATATTTGGGAGAATCATTAGACCTTGGATACATATAACAGCCCTAGACTGCTCACTGAAGTTGACAGAAAAGTTTGGATTTCCACAGCCAGTCTAGGAAACTTGCAAAAGGTGACATCCAGAAAATTCTCCCTCTTGAACATCAATCAGTGGAGGGGAAAAAAACCCCACACGTACTATTAATCTAATTATGAGGGGCCTGATATAGACAGATCCTTTTTTGTACCATAAGCAGTACATGACATTAGAACCAATACTTACCATCCCACAAAAAAGCTGCAAAATTCAGATGTTAAAGACTTCGGGGCACTTACGACAGCAGCTGGTTCTATGCCATGTAAGTACTTCTGCAGGGTGGAGAGTGTTGATGCTGAAGATCACTTAGTATGCCCAGTGTGGTTTATCTCACTTATGTGAGTGAGTAATCAAAGGTGATAAGCTTGTTTCACAAGAAAAATGAAGGGGCTCTGAGTCTCAGGATTTAATTCATTCAGTGTACAATGAGAACTGGGGAACCACACACGTGTTCCTATCTTGAAGTAAACCAGCATAAACTGCAGCTCACGCTCCCAGGGCACCTGCTTGTAGAGCTGTCATCTATCCAATTTCTAAGGCCCAGCCAGGAGCAATAGCAAAAAAGCTATCTGGGTTCGTGTTCAAATTTCTATGTGGACATCCTATTTTTATCGTTCAGTAGCGACAGCAAGAGCTGTTCACTGTAAGGTGAAAAACAGAAAGCCTGACGTCATTATTGCCTCTGGTGCAAACAAAATTTTGTAATAAGTGCTCCAGGTTCATTCTTAACACAGAAGTGAAAAATCTCATTACACATAGCTTTATACACAAGGAGCTGTTGAACTTCCTGATGAAAATCAGTAGTTTTTAAAAATGTGTTCAACTGATCATAGTAATTTGAGGCTTTTGAATAACCGGTATTTGTTGCAAAACAGTTGTGGACAAGTTAAATGACTTGAGAGAGAGCATGTGGAATTATGTGCATGCCTATATGTTTGTGACAGATGAAAACATTCCTTGCAAATTAGAAAGACCTTTCCCACAACAGACTGTTGGCTTGCTGGGACTCCCTGGCGTTTCTTCAGATTATTCACATTGCAGTATGCCAGAGCCCTTGGATAGAGTTATGGAGATGCTGATGCTCATGTGTGGGGTAGATTTCCCCTGGTGCAGCTCAGATCACTCACCTCGGTATCCCTTCCAAATGCCACTGTCATTGCCTAAACACAATGCATGTTCATATTCTCCAACTGATGCTCAAAAACCTGGGTTGTAAAGTCACACCATTAACTAGCTGAAATGCAAACTCTGTGATAGCACATTTGTATACATTTTCAAGCAAAGCTGATATTTTAATAGTCTTATACATAAGTAAAATGCAATGACATTATTGTTGTTCACCTTCATGAACCTTTCTTGTCTCTTAGGATATGTTGATATTGGGCTGATTCCGAAAGGTGCGAGGGGAATCAAAGTCACGGAAGTTGCAGAAGCAGGAAATTTCCTTGCTGTGCGAAGCAAAGACCCAGAAAAATATTATCTGAACGGAGGCTTTATCATCCAGTGGAATGGTGAATACAAAGTGGCAGGCACGATATTTCAGTATGACAGAACAGGGGATCTAGAAAATCTGACTGCTCCAGGTCCTACCAATGAATCAATATGGATTCAGGTAAATAGGAGATCACTAACAGAACCTTCTGGGGTTTGGTGGCAGCAGAATGTGCTGGGGCTCTGAAACTGAGGCTGGAAAGGTTATAAATCACTGTTATTATCCTGCCTGAAAACAGATGTTCAGTATCGTAGTCTTATGATTTTTAAAGGCTGATATAATCCAGTGCTGCCTCTGCGACAGGGATCTTACCACCTATAGTTGGTCAGTTCTGTGCCCAAACTTCCTTGTCTCCTGTGCCAGCTTAGCCCAACATGTGGCTGTGATGAGAACCAGACCCAAATGAAAAGTAACTATCAAAAAAAGGGAGCTGATGTCAGGCTGTGAACAGTGAGAGCTAGGGAAGGCTGTCAGCAGTAACAGCCTACACTGAGCAAAGAAAACACAGCATTAGACAGATGGATTAATAGCTTGTGGTAAGTGAAATGGATCCATTTAGCATCCACTGAGGCTGCTCCCTTTTGTTTCTTCTGTGTTGCTTTATAGAGTCTTAACTTAAACATAACCAGCTTCTGTTAGTTCTGCAGAAATAGTTTTCAAAAGGCCCTTTTTTCTCTGAATGTATCTTTCCTGGCTTGTTTGCCTCTGTGTGTGCCACGCAATTAAAAGGAGTAGTAGGGGTGTGATGGGAGCCACTTTAATGCTTTGAATGCCTGGTGAGAAGACACATCTAATGGGTGCTCAATCTTCACTGTCAGTAACAAGGTCAAAGAAACAATTAGGGGGAAGAGTAGAGGTTCATGCTGAAGTCTTTTATTCTTTGATGATGGTTTGCTTTTCTCCCTCTCATCAGCCAAATGGTAAATTTCTGGAGTGGCTCTTCTCCACTGGAATTTTCCTTCTTAATCCAGAAACACTGAAAAATAATATTAAAGCCATGTCTAATAAAGTTTGTCATTTTCTGACCTACTGGGTGTTTTGTAACAGCTGTTTCAGAAGGGTAGGGAAATCATAATTGATAATAGTGATAGGAAATAGCTCTTAATCAGCAACGCGTTTAGCAGTGCCTTGGATGGACTTTGCATGATCTTTTCTTGCAGTCAATTGGATACCAATAATACTGCCCCACTTATTCCCACCTGTGCTTGCAAAAGTGCATGGCAAACAACTGTGTCTTAGAAAGACAAATGTATGCCACTGTCGGCACACAAATGGAAGTTTTGCCAGTCTGCTTTTCTGAACTGTTATTAGGCTTCAAAATGGGCAGTTTTAAAACCTTGCTGCTTATTCTGTTTTCATGCTTTGAAAGTTTTGGGTCAGTAGATTATGAAAATTGTAATTAATTAAATAAATCACTGTCTCTTCCAGCTACTTTTTCAAGAAACTAACCCTGGAATCAAGTATGAATATACTGTACGTAAAGAAGAAAGTCATGAGAATGAGATTGGAGAGCCAGAGTATTTTTGGCAGTATGGAGACTGGACAGCCTGCAGTGTTACCTGTGGAAGAGGTAATTCCTCACTTACCTTTCCTATTACTGTTTGTCTTCATTACTGGCAAATGTCATCTTTAAGTTTTCCAGACATCATCCTCAAAGAGGTAAAGTCCTTTAATCTGCATTTAGTGGGAGATCAGATGGTTACAATAATGTATTTTGGCTTAAGGATAAACTGTTATTAAATGATTTAGGGCAAGTAGGTTTCTAGAGCAGCTGCCCTGAAATTCCCAACGTCTGTGAACCAAAATGAAAAACTGCAGTTTTCTTTTCCTCATGTTTTTTGTCAATATTGTTCACAACTCTACTTCCCAAAAATACTAATTTGTGACCTACTCGTTTCCCTACTGAATCTTTCCAATATCTTAACTACAAAAAATATTGTCCTTATCTGTCCTGCCTTGATAAGCAACAATGCTTTTTGTGTGTTTCTCAATAATTATTTTATTTAAATCAGTCTTGAGGACTTACATGTCTCTGCCACTCTCAGTACAGTGGCTTGGGAGCAGCTGCAGTTATATTGTTCTGTGCAGCATGTTAAACCAGACAAGCAGAATGATGACCATGAAGCAAGATCTAACAACAGGTCTAGAAGTTTGCCTGTGTTAACACACAGAAAATGCTATCAGGAAAACGTTCTTTAAAGTAGTTAACAGATCAATGAGATGAAGTTAATGCTTGCAGTAAACCAACAATGATGATAAAAAGACTGAAGGTTTTTTTACAAAAGTAAAGGTTTTCATCCATCCTTTGTGGGAATCATTTTTGAAAGATGAGAAAAGTGTTGTGTGTGAAAGGAAGTCTGCACATGGGAGGAAGAGATTGCAACCTTCTGTCTGAATTAGTTCCTGAGTTTCAGTGGACAGAAGATCCCTGGAGATAGAACGGGAACCTTTTTCTTTGAGTATCTGTGTGAAAACCGTACAGAACAGTAGAAGATCGATGTTACAGCCACTGGACAAACAACTTGAAATAAAACTTTTCTCTTTCTAATGCTAGGGTATTGTCAGTGGGTTTTGATAATTACTGCTTGCTTTAACTACTTTCCAGAAGGAAAGAAAAAGACAAACAAATGTTGTAACAAATCCAGCTGGAAGTCTAGAAGCAGCGATGATTACAGGAGTTAACAATATTTTAATACTTCCTGTCAGGGAAGACACTAAAATAAGGCATTTTCAGTGATTTGAACCAAGGGCATTGTATGTTTGTACATCCATATATATATATATATGTGTTTGTGCAAATATCTGTGTGGCTTGGGTTTTGGTGTTTTGTTTTTGTTGGTGGGGTTTTTTTTGAGAAGAGTCTCTCAGCACAAAACAGTGTGTGCTTTCTGTTTAGCCAAAAAAAAAAAAAAACCACCCAATATTTCTTCAAGTAGGTACCCAAAACAAATGTTTTGCTTAATTGCATGCTGTCTGCTTTAGTTCTGATACCTAGTTGTGAATAATGCTTAATATAACAATTGGCATGATAACAAAAAAAAAAGGGGGAGAAAAGTGTTATTACACTGTTTATTATGTTGTTTGGGGGTTTATCTTACATGAGCTGCTTTACTTTTCCAAGAACTTTTTTTCACTAAGTAAATTTGTAACCCTGTGTACTACCTTTTGGTCAAAGAACTGTGTGACTTGGCTTTGGTTTCTAACTGCCACATGGATTATTTAGGGGCCTTCAGGCCCCTAAACCAAACGTGTTTGGGTTTTTCCCCCAGTTTTTATTTAATAAGTAGCTTCCCCTGTTTGCTGTCTTGGGGCTTGTAATAAATATTTCTTGAGCTTATTGGCTTTTTCTTTGGATAAGTAGATATTATATGTTTCAGGCAAGATTGTGGACTTATTGACATGAGTTTGCAGGGGAGCAAAGAGGTGCATCACAGTTCAGAAAGGACACAGAAACCTTCTCAGTTCTCTGCATTCCTTTGTGGACAGAAGAAAATGAACAGAACCTTTGGTCTCTTTCCTCTGAGTTACATACATTTATAAAAGTAACTGAACAGGTCTAAAGGAGGGTGTAATCGGCTAATACGTGATGAAGTCAGGGTATTGTTGCTTGTTCCCTGCCATGAAAAAAGGGAAAGCCTGGCACAGAGATTCAGTGCATCACTTGAGCCATGAGAGCTCTGACATTTGTCTGCAGTTTTCTGCAGGTACCCGATGCTTAATCTGGTTGTGCTCTGGGCTGTCTGAATGTGGGCCAGATGTATTGTTCTCGTATTAGCTTGGCACTGAATCTGAACTAGCTGGCCCTCCTAAGCACCACACTGGTGCAGTAATGTAGCAGGTTTATGCCCGGATGATCAGAGAACAAACACGTCAGTGAAAATACCTGGAGCTTTGCTGCATAAATAAAGGGCGTAGCAGCAGGGAAGGTTTATTTGGAAAATGTTAGCTCTATGTCATTACAGAAATTTGGAAACTCTAGACTAGTCTTGCTACTTTTAGCAGGGAATATGGGCATGATTGTTGACCTAGAACCAGAAGGTCTCACACGGTGACGCATTGTTGTGGTTTGATCCCCCGAGTTCAGTTCAGGAGCACGAGGCAGAATAAAGGCAGAACTGAACATTCCCAATGTTGCTGGATTAAGCAACACACTTTTCTGACTTCCACAGAACTTACTTCTGGCTTTGAATGATGAGATTGATTTTATCTGAAGGTACAGTCTGTTCACATTTAGAATTTATTGATGGCAGTAACAGACCTGTTGTGCCAAATTCCAGGTGTTTGAAGAGTTTTGAAAGGTTTGCAAGATGAAGTAGGCAAGATCATCTGCTATGGTTGTGCTTTATGACAAGTCGAAAAGTTGCATTTATTTAGACTAATAGTAGTAAAATAACCTTCAAGGAATTCTGCAGTTATTATGTGGTAAATAAGAAACCAGTAGTTTTTGAGGATGAAAGGGAGGGCCAAGAAAGATAAACTAACTTTGATGGCCACAACCAGCGGGAGAAATTGATCCTTGCCTAGAATTTTGTTCTCTTGGCAAACCTGGACCCACCTAAAGATTCAGCATAGGGCCTGTCATCATGACCAGTCAATATGGTAGCAGTACATCCAAGTGCACTTTGGCCTTCTGTAGCCACAGAGATAAGGACAATGCAAACAAATGTATTCTGGAGCCAGTGACTCGGTGAAGCTGAGTTAGGGAGTGACACATGGGACTACAGGCACAGGAATGGATTGATACAGGAAAGCGTCATCTCTCCTGAGAGAAAAAATACAGTTTTGTATAATACAGCTCCTTATCCAGGGAACGTACCTGGAAAACATGCCAATGATGACTACTATCTTTGTGGAGTGAAGCTGTCCCTTCTCCCAGGGCAGCTCCATGAAGATATTTTCAAAAGTGTATTCTTGACCTCAAAGTAGCACCCTGACCCATATCCTTCCCCAGCTCCATTGCAACTGAGAAAGAGAAGATGCAAATGTGCTTATGTTTTCCTTCATTTCCTTCATGTTCCATTGTCTTTTGTAGTCTCAAAGAGTGGGTCTGGCCAGTCTACAGTAACACCTTTTAACAGGGATAAAATACTGTCTGAAAAATCAGTGTTTTCTGTAGCAAACATACCTAATACTGCATGAAGGGAAAAGGGCAACACATTGCAATACCTGATATTAATTTGCAATGTAGAGTATGGTTCAGTAATTATATTGCAGTCCATTTCATGGCAAACAAACACTGAAGGGGATAATTACGGTAGAAATCATAAGTCTCACACTGTCCTCACTGCAGGGCAGTTTGACTCTTTGCCTGCCATTTGCTTTATGCAGAAGGGAATTGCTTTGCAGTTAGAATGTGTGTGCACTGGCCTACGTCCTGCACCCTGTGGCCGAGAGCTTGTCCCTCCGGAGCCTACTGTCAAGACAGCATGTAAAACCCTCAAGCTTTTTTATAGGAAGATTAATTTAAATGACTCACAGTGTTGTTTCGTAGACCAACTACCCATTATTCTTTCTTTACATAATGGTCAATTAGAAATTACAAGTATAAATCCTTCATCCTTATCTAAAGGCTTTAATCATGTTTCTTAGAGCTGCCTTTGAGTGGCATTGAATGTAATAAGAAGCAAAGCACAGCACAGCTGCAACTAAGGGAGAATATTAGGCAACCTCAACAGTTTACTTCTCCATAGATAACATCAGTAATTGGCAAATTTTTGAAGCTTTGCAAAAGGGCTTAACTGTTAAGATTTGTTTGGGGGTTAATTGTTATGTGCCCTCTAAATCCATCACAACTGCTATCAGGGCAACTTTGCAAAATTACCTCCAGATGTTCCTGAACTGAAATGTGCTACTAAACTTGTAGCACTGATTTTAGAAAATGACGGTAACTGTATTTTCCTTCACTACTATGGGTCTTCTTCTATCACACCAAGAATGCAAAGGTTGGCTCTTGTATTGTGTACGTAACTTGTGCATGCACTGAATATAATTTGTTCATTCAAATCTGTTTGACAATTGCTAGTCCTTGTTCACAATCATTAGCCCTTGTTCTCGTTGGGAACTTCAGCTTGCCAGATGTCTGCTGGAAATACAGCACAGCAGAGAGGAAACAGTCTGGAGGTTCCTGGAGGGTGTGGAAGAGACCTTCCTGACACAGCTGGTCAGTGAGCCAGCCAGGGGAGATGTCCTGCTGGGCCTGCTGGTTACAAACAGGGAAGGACTGGCGGGTGAAGTGGTGGTCAGAGGATGTCTTGGGCATGGAGATCATGAAATGACAGAGCTTTCAATTCTCTGAGAAGTAAGGAGGGGGGCAGCAGAAGCGCTGCCTTGGACTTCTGGAGGGCCGACTTTGGCCTGTTTAGGAGGCTGGTTGACAGAGCCCCTTGGGAGACAGTTCTGAAGGGCCAAGGGGTCCAGGAGGGCTGGGCAGTCTTCCAGAAGGAAGTCCTAAAGGCTCAGGAGGAGCCTGTCCCCATGTGCCGAAAGACAAACCAGGAGGAAAGACCAGCCTGGCTGAGCAGAGAGCTCTGGCTGGAACTCAGGGGGAAAAGGTTTATGACCTTTGGAAGAAGGGGCAGGCAACTCATGAGTACTACGAAGGCGTCGTGAGGTTATACAGGAAGAAAATTAGAAGAACCAAAACCCAGCTAGAACTTAATCTGGCTACTGCAGTGAAGTACAATAAAAAATGTTTCTATGAATACACTGACAACAAAAGGGGTGCTAAGGAGAGGACACCATAGTAACAGTGCTGTTAGTCCCTTTGCTTCCCAGGAGAAAGATAAGTCACAGAGATACTGTGACCTACCATCTGCATATTAATTGCTGTGAATTAATAGCACAGTTAATTTAATGGGAGTTAAACATGTTTCTTCAGTCTTTTTAGTCCTTGGGATTTGTTTGGGCCTAATGCCACTATTTCAATGCCTCTGTATCAGTCTAGCTACAACCTTTCAAGCTGTAATATTGCAATACTAGTTTTTTTACACTGTGCAGCACAGAATCTACCTCAAATTGCTGCAGAACTCTGTGGAAAGCAGGCCCCTGGAAACCAGCTTTCTTTAGATTCCCACTAGAGTAATGCAGTATTTTGGTTCATGTTCCTTTCTGTTAAATGGGTGGGAGGGTTTATAAGTGGAACTGTTAGGAAATAACCCAAATTGTATGTATGGAATGTCTCTGTGTGTCCCTCTAGCACTGTGCTTTGCCTCTTGTGATGAGTGTTGTGTATTATTTATTTAGAAGACAGATCTTTTCCCTCATATTATGGCATCATTGTTTTCAGCCAGGTTTTGTACCAAAACATCTTAAAAGTAGAGTTCAGCATTAAGAGTCACAGGGTTATAGTTTTGCTCATACACTCCAGTTTGTATTCTGCTTAAACAGCTTTCCCAGTAGTACAAATAAAAGATCACCTTGCTGTGAATAGCCTGATTTGGCTGTGTTTCCTCTTGCCTGTGAGTAATCTGAGAACTGTTCATTGCCCTTTAAACCTGATTCCCAAAAGAGCTCTGCTTAACACCTTTTCAGCTCGATTAAAGGATGCTCATACCTGACTTAGCTCATCCAGCAGAACTGACCTTCACAGCTGTTACTGTATTCTGGGATGTGGAGTATAGACAGTGTGTACTCTTTATCCTGGAGGATTTCTGCAGCTCATTCCCATGATCCCTGATCCTACAGGGATTACTGTTCCGTTATTTTTTTGTGTCTTGCTCTTGCAGGGGTGCGGCGCCAGATTCCCCACTGCATGCGGAAGGGAAGTGGAGTGATCAAAAACTCCTTCTGTGACCCAGCAACGCAGCCAAACGGGCGACTGAAGAAATGCTATGAAAAGGACTGTCCGCCCAGGTAACAGATATTGGGAGGGCTCCAGTAACATTAAATAGCAGTCTTATTCAAAGAAAGATGTTGTTTCTAATACTCCATTAGTGTGTCGTCTATGGCCTGCCATGGTGAGAGCTCCCAAGCATTTCAGAGCAACACAGCAGAATCCCAGTAACAGAAAATTTGGAGTGAGCTGCCCTAAGAGGTTACCAATGCAAGTTACTGAGCAGTCTGTGCTGAAAAAGGCAGAGAATGGTCCCTTATCTGTATAGGTAATCTTTTTGTTCAGTTCAGGTGTGCCTGAAAACAGTGCAAATTCTTACTTATTTTAACAATCTTATTCCTGTCTTAGCTTGAGTGATAATATATTACTGTGTCTTCCAAAAACAAACTTGAAGAGAAGGTTTTTTAGCCTTTTGATGCTGTTTTTCAATATGTTTGATACTCCTTTGTCATTTTTTTGAGGGATGATGAGTGGAAATGCTTGTTTCTATAATTATTATACCTTCTTTATGACAATTATTGTTTGTCTCTTTTTATCATGTCCCTTCCTATTTTTTCCCTTCAGCAAAGCGCAGCTTGCTTCATTTTGTGATCACAGAGGAACCATTTTTTCCATTCCCATAACTTTATTTTAATTCATCTTCATCTCGTTGTTTTTCTGTTGTACAATGTTAGCGAGTAGGGTAAGGAAGGCTAACCACAGCAAACATTCCTGGTGACAGCAGAACTGTGGGCTTGTAAAATAGGCACAGATTTGCTGGAAGTGGTTAATATTGGCTTTGGTTTCATGGTTTAGGTACTGGAACATCATGCTTTTGTCTTGCATTGTCTTTGGAAATTATCATGTTGTTCACGATGGTGTACCAGTCTTTCCCTAGCAATTTAGTTAAATCAGAATCAAATCAAAGTCATTATCATGATTCCCTTAAAGTGTATTGCATTACATTGCAAGCAGTGAATTTCACCAAGCTTTTACATAAAATATTCTGCATGGCTGTTGGTTTTATTAGTTGTTTCCAAGTATCTTCACAGCAGTGTATGATTCTACCTCTGGGAATTACATCTTTGCGGTAGCAGCCTCTGTAAATGACTTAAAAGCATAAAATACCAGCATTATATAATTCTTTGTGGACTGGTAGGAAATCAATTGACAGTAGATCAAACTTACTAAGTAGTTGACTAGTTAACAGCTGAGGCTACCCGTATGTGGGGGTGTCTTTTGTTTATAGCATGTATAAACTGTGCTGTTTATTCCACAGTTCCAAATTAGCTCAATTTATCTGATTTGTTCTAAGTGACTGCACTATTCAGACCTGCTCTTGAAAGTAAGCATGCAGAATTTGTCTCATTGGGCAGATCACAGAATTATGTGACTTGTCAGCCAAGACCTTCTGAAGGCCAGGCAGAACAGTTCTCGTATACTGCCTGATTGATGTTTATCAAGTTCATTCTGCACTGCAGAGGAAAGCACTAGTTATCCTTCTGAGGACAGCAAAATACTGACAAAATGCAGTGCAGGAAACCCATATGTATCTAGTTCTAAAGTCATGTTGTATATTTCTTTTTCTTTTAATAACAGAAGAGTCACTGTAGTAGTTTGACCAAGGGTCTGAGTCCCTGTTCTGGCTGCTGGCAGGGCCTACCTGCTTAAGGAAGAGTTAAGACAAGGCAAGCATAAATTATATCCCTTACTAATACTCTTCCAGCTTCCAGCTAGTTTTAATTTCAGGCATTTCCAGAGGCTTTTATGGCTTGTCTAATCAGTAACCTCCAATGGACCTCTGTTCTTAAGCACTTGTCCAGCCTCCCTCTACAACCTTGTAAAACTTCTATCATACACAACTTCCTCTGCAAGAAGTTCCACAGCTTTAATGGCTACTGTGTGAAGCACCACCACGTCTCACTAGTTTATGTTGGTGGTCCTGAGATCTTCTGTTGGAAGAGATGACCGTGAAGAATGAATTCCTGCCCCCCTTCCCAAGCCCTTCCTTCTGTAGATCTTGTCTCTGTTCCAGGCTATAGTCCCAGCATGGAATATAGTTGGTATTTGCTTTCCATGGCTTGTGTCACACTTAATCCAGACAGATGGTTACACGTCTTCATTTGAAAAGCAAGACATCGCTTAGTGCAGTTTGTTAGCTCTAAAGAAAATATGAATGCTGGAGAAGGGTGTGACTGTCCCATACAGCATGATACAGGATAACTGAGAGATCATGTGAAGCTGCTGAAAGCAAAGTGTTCTGTAGAGAAGTGGATAAATTCTGTGCTAGCTTTGAGGACAGTGCTGTTAAACATAACACTGCAGGGAGCCTTTGGTTACTGCTGCAGCCACAGGACTGAAACTTAGATGATCTCACTCTTCCCAACAGTGAACCAGGTTCTTTATAGAAACATCCTATCTAAAGCAAAAAGGATGTTCTTGCATAACCCTCCCTCCTATGATCTGCTGATGGAAAAATTACTACGATGAAGCTAGCTACTAGAGTACTACATCAGAATTAGGTAATTTATCAGACAGTAGCTACAGGCAAAAAATAACCTTACTCTAATGTTTGTCACTCTCACAAACAAGATCTTATTAATTCATTTCAGGAAGTTAATTACAAACTGTTTAAATTACAGGCTTCTGAGAAGTCCAGGTCTTAACATTCTTGTTTGTTAGCTGATGTAGTTTACATTTATTTGTCCCCACACTTTCTACTAAAAGAATCTGGAGCAAAACAAATAAAATACTGAAAATGTTGCAACGCATGTATGCCATATGTTGACTCAGAACAAAATAAAGATGGCTGAACAGTTGACAGTTACGATGTCGTGCAGCCACTCATAAAACTTGGGTGATATTGCTTAGCAGGAGTGCAACGAGACTGTAGTATAAATGCATGGGTTTTTTCATGTTATGCTGTGGAATATGTTTTCCAGTTATATGTTTCTTTGGTAGGCAGGTATTTAGCTCCATAGGTGTTAATGATTAAAATCAGTCAATACTACTTGAAAAGTGAGATTTAAATTACTTAGGTGTTGTGAATAGAAGTTTTGCTCTCTCCAATTGCCTGAAGCCTTTTTAACCTGACTACCCACTTGAACAGAGTAATCATAAACAGATTATTTTACAAGTACTTGGTATCTCCTGCTTTTTATCTGCTGTTCCTGTATTATCCTGCTTCCAGACTGCCTAGTAGACTCCAGTAGCATAGTAAGAATAGGAAATCTTGTTTCTGTTATAATACACAGAATGAAAATCAGTATGCTGTTGGTATCTGCAGTGCCTGGTGCTGCACAAACACATAGTAAGAGGAGACAGTCTGTCTTTAGGTGTGACACAATGGGGTGGGAGGG